>NC_140484.1:103325494-104525494 GCF_964271855.1 Acomys minous | reverse complement strand
TCTCTTTACTTTCTTCAGCAGCGAGGCCTCGGCAGTCAAAACATGTTTGGAGCTATTGCCAAAGCACATGCAGCACTACGCCCCCACGAAAGGGCAAGATACCCCTGTTTCATGCTGCCCTCAAGGAAAGAAGAGCAAGCACTCCTCCGGAACAAGTCTGTCTTTTTTTTTTTTTAATGTCTTAATCTTTGCCTAGCTGTGATACGCTTCTAATTGCTTTTTCCTCTCATGTTTTATGTCTACTGTGCAGTTCGTTTGTTCAAACATCACTTCAAATGAAATCACGCCAGCAAAAAAAGATGTACCATCTTTGGATCCTACTAGTCCAGTTGTGAACTTTATATTTAATCCTTCAGGGCACTCTTGTCTGGTGAGTTTTAATTTATATTAAATTTTCTAAAAGGAGAAGGCAGCATGGTCAAAGCGGGAGAGCGAGACAGACAAGAGTCAGCCTTTCATAAATTAGTAAGCTTCATTGGCCGCCTTTCTTGACCCTTTAAACTCTCTGAAATTAATATAAGTAGACAACTGAGTTCTGCTTGGCCTCGCCAGAGCCCTGCAAGTTCACTTAAGCAATCCAAGTTTCCTTAAAGTTTTATAAGCCAGCTTTTAGAGCAGGTCCTTTGTACTTATTGCTGGTGACAGTGAGCATTGCCACAGCCAATGAACCTTACTGACTTACGACCCCAATATGGTCGAGCGCTGTTATCAAGGGAAATATCAGAATCAATGCTTGTATATTACATTGAGGTCCTGACTTCTGCAAAAGCCCCCCTACAGGCCCTTGAGAATCTGTCACTGAAATCAACAGCTAACACTCCAAGACTCTCTACTGACACTGACGGCGCTGTTTACGTAACCGCCTCCCAATCATCCTGCTTTTCCAAAGGGCCATGGGGTGCTTCAGAAGAAAGCAGAAAGGGGGTGCTTTCATGTTCTTAATCCTTTTGCGGCGGGACCATATTCGCGCCCACTCTTTGAAAAGATAAAATGGGTGATTTTGCCATAAGAAATGGGGAGGGAGCCCCATGCATTCTTCCCTCATAATTAATTGCCTTGCGTTATTAAGCCACTTCTGAAAGAATGGGCTGAGAGTACAATGCCTTCTGTCACATGGATGCCATGTGGGCGCTTTCATTTACAGTCCACTTGAACTGGAAGAAGTGTGTGTGTGTGTGTTTGTGTGTGTGTGTGTGTGTGTGTGTGCGTGCCCTCAGAGGTCAGAAATGGTATCGGATTTCCTGAAGCTTCAGGAACAGCCTGATGTGCGTGCTGGGAAATGAACTCTAGAAAAGCAGCAAGCACTCTCAGTGGCAGGGCTGTCTCTGCAACAACTACCTCTTAACGTACTGAAACTACTCAACCACCATTTCAATGGTTTCTCTCATACACACACACACACACACACACACACACACGTGTGTGTGTGTGTGTGTGTGTAACCTTAATACATACATACATATATATATATATATATATATATATATATATATATATATATATATATATATCAACTCTATGCACTGACTTCTCATATAACTTGTAAAACTTTCCATTTGTGGCAAGCCTAAGTGGTTTTATTATTATTACTTAGATGTTCTGCCAGGCACAGGAGGATAATCTATCATTGCTGCATTTATCTGAACTCACATTTTTAGGACTTTTTTTATATGTATGGTCAAAGATTTTTTTTAAATCTTGTGATGTCAAACTGATTGTGTGTGGGGAAAAAAATACCTCCTCCCTCCCAGAAAATAATCTGGTATCTTGTAATGCTAAGACTTTCTCTAATGTCTATTTTTTACCTTTCCCCCCTTCAAGTGCTGTTCATTCAGCCCAGCAAACAACTCTGGCTAGTAGCATGCCAGTTCCTGAAGCTCGACAGTCTTGAGGAACATCACATCTCACCTCCAGCCCCTGAGCATTACACTAAAAAAAAAAAGAATGTAAGTGAGCCAGCCCAGAATTCAGTCCAGAAGTCAGAATCGCCCAGGGGTGCTCAGCCTAGAATCAAAAAGTCCAGCTTCCCTCTCTGCAAGTCCAGTAGTCATATTTTTGGCAACAAGTAATTCGCATTGATTTAACTTTTTTATTGGAGAACAGGTACCATTTGATGCTCCTCAAAGGAACTTGCTTCAACAAATTCAATGGCTGAATTGCCTTAGGCTTTGTTTAAAGTAATGATGCCTTTGGGTGCTGAGAGTCACCATGGGAATGGAAGACATATCTGCCAACAGGGTTATGAAGGACATGATGTCCTTAAAGTGTCCAAGTATAACAGCATAAAAAGATGAGTCCTCGGGGCAACCCCAAGTGGTCAAAGCTGGGGTCTTCGATGTCCAAGTATAGGAATACTCGAAACAACCATAGAGACAGACAGACCAAGAACAAAGAAAGAGCCCTGTGTTGCTGCCAAAGGCAAGATTCAAAGGCACATAAATTATTCTTACTGATGGCTACCTCTGAGTTGTGAAGCTTGCAGGGACTGAAGAGAGGATCAGCTCAAGTGAACCTGAACCTTCAGTATGAAACACACAGTCAGCACTCCACACCTGCAGGTGCTGCATCTGTAGACTCAAACAAGCACATACAGGAGCCATCCAAGGGTTAGGGAGGGCAGCACAATCTCTATGCCTAGTGTTTACAATGTGTTAAGTAACAAGCAATCTAGAGATGACCTAAACATGCGTGAGGTTCTATGCAAATATTGTGCCATCTTATTAAGGAACTTAACCATCAGTAAGTATTGCTATTCACAGGAGGACCAGAACCAATCCTACTACAGTGTGAAAGGATGACTAGGAACAGCATCTATTTTACTGCTGAAGGTGTTATGGTAAAAGGAAGAACTTACGCTTTCAGATGCAGACTCGAATCCACAAAGACACCACAGTACCACAGTGTCACTGGGATGCTTGACTGGATCGTGAATCACCAGGTGGCGTGTTTAAATAAGACTGGCCCCCAGAGGCACATATATTTGAATGCTTAGTCATCAGACAGTGGCAGTATTTGAAAAGGATTAGAAGGTGTGGCCTTATTGGAGGAAGTGTCCTTATGGGAACAAAAGCCCAAGGCAGACCTGATCTCTGTGTGTGTGTGTGTGTGTCTCTCTCTGTGTGTTTCTCTCTGTCTTTGTCTCTCTCTGTCTCTCTCTCTCTCTCTCCCTCCCTCCCTCCCTCCCTGCTGCCTGCAGATCTAGATGCAGAACTCTCAGCTACTTCTCCCGCCTCATGGCTGCCTGCATGCCTCCATGCTCCCTAACGTGAAGATAATGGACTAAACCTCTGAGACTGTAAGCCAGCCCCAGTTCAGTGCTTTCCTTTATAAGAGTCGCTGTGGCCACAACCATAGAACGCTGACTAGGACACCGAGGAGCAAGGCTTTAGGCACGCCTGTGAGGCATTATCTTGATTCGGTTAATTGAGATGGAAAGACCTCAAGGTGAGCAGCGCCATGCCCTGGCCCTGGATCCTGGATTGCATCAAAAGGAGAAATCTAGCTGAGCTCCCGGACTGTGGACGCAGTATATCCAGCTGCCTCCAGCTCCTGAGCCTTGACCTCCTGGAACTGTGAGCCAAAAGAAGCCCTCCCCACCATGAGTTGCTTTTATCCTGTCTTTTGTCATAGCAACAAGAAAAGTAGCATATGTCACTAAGTCTGATCAAGGCCGTTCTAAACCATAACACAGGTGATGCTTTGGATCCACAAGACTTTGATTATAAAACTTGGTCCTTCATTAGGATTATCTGGTGCTGCTGTGTAGAGGGAACTTTTTGAGAAAGCTTGGGTATCACTCAAACCATGCACACGTGTAATACAGCCACAGATGGTGTTTTAGTCTTCCAGGAGATTCTAATGTGCAGCCAAGGCTGAAAAAAAAACACAACGCTTAACAGGGTCCTGATTTAAAGGGAGAGGGAGGCAATTCCAGGTCAAATCCATTAAAGTCACATAAAGCACGCCACCACATAGCCACCCACATCTGCCTGGCACATGCCTAAAAGCTTTTGGTTCAACTTCTATCCAACCTGCCTGATTTCCAGGAGGGGAAAACACTGCGTTTGTGAAATCAAACCCATTCTGAAGACGTTCACGTGCGCTCAGCGCACCCTCCTGAGGATAGCTACTAAAATAACTTGGACCAAATCATCTTTTTAATTTATTGAAGCGTCCTCAGGGGGGAGCTTGCATTTTGCTACATCCCTATTCCACCAAAAAAAAAAATCAAAGAGGAAAAGGGTTAAGCCCACCCTTTTTTTTTTTTTCATTTCTGTTGGGAGGTTTCCATCCTTGTCTTTGTCCATGGTTCTCCCATTCAGCCTGTTAACCCCCTTCATCCCTTCTCAGTGCCCCTCCCCCTTTTCTCTGGTTGACAATCTCCTCCTCATCTTTCAACGGGGACAGTAAACAATAGGCGGTAGCACCGTAACATACCGCACATTCATAGATGAGTCTCTGTGTGCATAGCTCCAAGTCAAGCCCTTTTCAGATACAATGTCATTTAAAGCTCACAGTGAACAGATGGCTTCTTTTGCCCATTGGAAGATGTGGGTCAGACCCTAGTTCATAGATTCAGGACACTTTGAAGCAGGAAAACAGATGCAGGGAGCCTCTTTCTAGGCTGAACTTAGTATCTTGATCTTAAATGCCTCTTAGGAAACTCAAACATCACATCTTTGTAGTTACTCCCAGCTTCCTGTCAATAGCCAAGGAGAAGTTATTCATTTCCAGTTTATTGCAAGTGGCAAGGTGCATTTTTGTTTAATCGTACCCATTCACCACAGAATTGTAAACCATGTGAGTGGGCACAATATTTTAGTCACCTTTGACTTCCTTGAAGCCAGTGTGGGGTCCAGCGCATACTAGCATCTCAGTGTCAGCTCTGGAGACTGAGTGAATGGCAAGGATTGCATTCATCAGAAGAATTTTTCCCCATAGAAGCCCAGGCTCACCCTCCACTTTCCCTTCACCTTCTCCTTGTTTTGATAGAACAAAAAAAAAGTGTTTGTTTTTGCATAATTCCCCAGCCATTTGCAGTTTTTTCCGCTTTGAAATGAGAGTAGATGTGTATATAGGCTTCTGGGGAGTCAGCACTGAGAGGAAAGATTGCAGGAATCTCCCCACTTTCCCCTCACCAGGTGGGGTGAAAGAGTAGCTAGCTGCAAAGAATGGTCCAGCCACAACCAGGTGTCGGTTCCACCATCTTTCCTAAGTGAGTAAACCAAAGGCTCCCAATTCCTTCTACCTTCCAGGATAAGGAGAAAGACATCATGAAGCCAGCTCTTATAGAGTATCTGCCTCTGCTGCTGCTCAACCTCCACACCCCACAAGCTCAGTGTTCACATGCACAGAGAAAGACATTGTGAGCACAGATTCCAGTTTCCAAATTTCTTAATGCCCTAAAACAAAAAGAGCCACTGTAGCCATGCATGGTAGCACATACCTGTAATCCCAGCACTCAGAGAGTCAGAGGCAGGAGGATCTCTGTGAGTTCAAGGCTAGCCTGGTCTACAAAGCCAGTCCAGGCCAACCAAGGCTACACAGAGAAACCTTGCCTCAGAAAAGAAGGAGGAGGAGAAGGAGGAGGAGGAGGAGGTGGAGAAAGAGGAGGAGGAAAAAATAAAAAGAAAGGAGAGAAAAAAACCTACAGCACTTCAAAGGTTCCTTGAAATCCAGAAGGGTTCATAAATCAGGGCAACCTCTCAGGAAAAAAATTGGGAACTAACATTTGAAACATTGAAACTGCCAAGCAATGAACTCATGAGTTCTCTATGGGACCTACTCAGTCCTACACAACCGTGACTATCTACTTCCACAGTTACAGGTAAGCAATGGAAACCCCAGCTTTCTTTAGCAGATGCAGAATAAACTAGTAGGCACTTCCTCTGGGTAGCTGTTATTAGACACGTTCTACAAGTATAAGAAGATTCCAAAGACCTGTCCAAAGTCATAATCATGGAGCCCAAAGAAAAGGCTTGCGGACACAAGGGGCTCTATTCAAACTACCAGCCGATCTTTAAGAGCTAAGTTTTAATGCACGCACCTAAATCTCACAAACGTGATGCAGAGGAAGATGGCTGACTGGAACTGAAATGTTTCTTTCAGGATGTGATAAAAAGAAGCTTTAATTGCTTGGCTGAAGGAAGGTCAGTAAATCAGAAAGTAATCATAAAAAATTTTTAACCATTGGTTTTATCCAGTACACCATGAACATTTCTGTAATCCTTACAATAGTCTTGTTATTTTTTAAAAGAATGGCACACTATCCTACACACCTTCTGCTCTTCTGAGTTCAAGTCAGTCCAATGTGGGTTTAAATGACCCTTTTCTATAACTTAGCAGAAACGTGCATTAAGTAGTGGAGAGCGTGAGATGTAGCTCGGTCGTAAAATGCTTACACATGAGGTCCTGAGTTTGACTCCTCATGCCAAAATAATTTTTTTTTAATAAATAACAGAAAGGAAGCCTAGGGAAAGTGTGTTTCTGGATAAGTAGATGGCTTTTTTTGTATATTGCTAAGGAGGTTTTCCTCACCAGCGTGCAGCAATGCATCAAGTGGGATTTAGAAGAGGTAGGAAGCTTGCACACAGGGATTCCCCAAGCAGGGGTGTTTTAGGAAAGCCAAAAGATGAAGGTTTGGGCGTGGGTTCCTCAAATCTGTGTGAACTCTTCATTGCTTATTACTCGCATTCAGCTACAGGAACAGCTCATCTTTACCACGAGCATCAAGCTTTTGTGGTTCCCTTTAAGGCTGTCAAACTCAGGACTTTCCCACTCTTCATTAACCTAGCAAATTCACAGTCATTTTGGGGAGCACAATTGCATGTCCCAGAGTCAGTCGCCTCCCTTTTCTGCCTTTCTCAAAGCAGCTTTCCACACACCTCCATTGCAGCACATGTCTCATCCTGGTGTGGGTTCTTCTTTTGGAATCTGTATTTCCCTACATGGTGTTAATTGGCAAGGGTACCCTTTCCCAATACTGTGCTTGTACTATAGTAAGCGACCAATGAGGACAGAGTCTGTGACACTGATTCAGACACTTGGCAAAGGTTCTAGCTAACAGGAACGGTGGCTTAGATGACAACACTAAGAGACATAGGATTTGTTCTTGGGTCATATGTGATGCAAACAGAAGATAGGCACAGTGATGACTCAAGGACACTTGCCCAGGCCCCTAGCCAGGTGGTGGCACTACTTCTGACTGCAAGTAGGGTTAGAGAAAGAAAAGGAAGAAATTGAGGTCAGCATTTGAAACGCCATATGGTTTAAACATGTATAGACCTCAGGCAGGGATTGTTTGGCCGGTTGGCCACAGTTAGCATGCTCAAATTCAGAAATATCAATTTGAAGGGTGACAGAATACAAAAGGTACAGAGAGTGGGCAAAGTCGTGGGTAGGGAAATTGACTTGGGATGGTTCCTGGGAATTACCATGCCATTACCAAAGGAGTCTGTCAGCAACAAAGACGGGAAGCATCCAGCAACTAAAATATGTCACACTTTCCAGCCTGCAGATACAGGCTGTGTTTAGTTTTTAATTTTTATTCTTTCCTTTTTATTATTATTTAATATTTTCCTCCAGTTACAGTATCAGTGGCTTTCACAACGTACTTTGCAGAAAAGGAACACTTTCACTCCAGTGAGCATCACTTCACGTATTTATTGTTACGGTTTAACCATAAAGGCAGCTTTGCTTATGGAAATATACCAGATTCATAGTCAGAAAGAAACAGTTATGTGGTTTCCCAGTGCCACCTGTGAGCATCCATTATTAAGTCCCTACTTCGCCTTCTACAGCATCCACATTCACATGCACTAACGACAACGTGAAATAGCCCTGTTCCACCTCTTCTGTTTGTTTGCTTGATTGCCGATATGACCTCCGTGTGCACTTCAGTTTGAGTGGCAAAATCTTGCCAATAGCATGGTTTTCCATTTTCCCCTTGTCTGTGGAGATCACATAGGCCCTGGGAGTGCTAGATGGCAATTCCCTCGATGGTGTTCAGTGGAGTCACTATCAGATCTTGGCTGGCATCCTCAGATTAGGAAATCTCATGCAGTCTGGAGAAGCCTCAGGACGTGGCTCTGGGAACTGGGGTCTTCTTCAGGTGACATCTCCCCTTATAGTTGGGAATGGATGTCTTAGCCTTCCCCGGGTGATGAATGCATGCTGAGGATATCTTATTTTTTTTTCTTCCCTCCTCGGACACAACATTTGAGAGACTATTCTTGCTGGAGTTTGCACCACACAGCTCCCTGAGCTGGTTAACAATGAGCAGTCCCTTAGGATGGGTGTCTCTAGGCTGAAATCAATACATTCTGTTGATCTCTTCTGTTTGCCTTACAACTACTTACATCTCCTGGCACCTGGGTGATAAGTCTCTAAAAAAAAAACATATCTAACATGGGAATGGGAAAAGGAGGCTCTTTTTGGTGGAGAAAGGAAGCAAACACAGAAGAAGGTGGGAGGGGTAAAAAGAAATAGGATGCAAGAGATGTAGGGGACATGGGAAAAGGGGACACTTTAGGGTAGGGGAAGATAAATACTGAAGAAGGAGAGAGGGAGGTAAAATAGAATGTCTGGAAAAGCCACAAGGATTCATACTATTAACTATTTACTTTAAGAACACTATATTTTTATTTTTATTTATTTTAAGAACACTGTAATTTTTAATTCCATGTATAACGAACTTTTCTCGTATCTGGGCTGACAGTGCTTCCTCCAAAAGCCCAAATCACCTAACAAATACTCCAATACCAAACATGAAAAGCCTTCTTTTGAGTTGATGGTCATGGCTATCCAAGAGACTTCCAAAATATTGAGGCTATTTCTGTTACCCTTGGTTGGTCTCCCCACCAGAGGTGGATGATAAGCCCCTATTGCTGAACATACTGTGCACTTCAGAAACAGGGCCCATGAGCTGAAAATGAGATTGATCTGAATGCCTTCCTTCCTCAGAACTAGATTCCATGGTACCAGAAGGCATCTTCAAGCCTCCAAAATAGGGAGGCAACCAACAGTCCTGCCAAGCTATGACACCTATGAACCACACCAACAGCCAGCATGGCACAACAACCCTAAGGGTTCAATAGTGACATGCATACCTTGGCAGTGACCAACACCTCTCTAAAACCAGCTGAAAAATAGGGACTCTATCCCTAGTACTGGAAACCTAGCCAAGTACTCAGTGCTAGTGAAGTCATGGTTATTGGGGAAGAGTCTACAACCACTAATTTTTCAAGTTGACATAATTTCTAACAACAACCTATAAACATCTGTCTTGACACCCACAGATAAGTGCATTCTTCATTTGTCATCAAGGAAATTTCCCTTTGCAACAGGGACCACTATAGCAAAAAAAAAAAAAAAAAAAAAAAAAAAAGTCAATCAATATGCAGAGATGTGGGGCCCAGACCCAATGGATACATCCATAAAGCACCCCTACATCTGAGCCTCAAGGAACAAGGTGGAAGAAGGGGCAAGAAAGATTGAAAGAGTCAAAGGATTGGGGACTTTGATGTTGGATTGCGTCTTCTAGCAACATCAGAAGCTCCACCCATAAAATCTCACTAGGCCTCAACAAAGAGCTATAGACAATTAAGGAAAGCTGAGAGCAGGATAAATGGACATCCCCAGGGAAGAGCACACCAATTGGTTGCCCCGTGCCAAATGGTCATACCTGAAACATATATACAAGTAACATTATATATATATACTCAAATGTAAATATATATTTATATGCATGTGTGTATAGATTATTTAGATAATTTCCTATGTATGCACAGGTTGGACTCCTCATAGCATGTTATTTAAATGTATGCAACTTATCCTAAGTTAAGAAATACTTAAGAAGCAGCAAAGGGCTTTCAACAACACTTGCTGTATGTTTCTTTCCAGAAAGAACGCCTTGCCTATAGTAATAAGAAAAAAAAAATCCTATAAGGTTCTATCTACAAAGAGTAACTCTCCTTGAACTGATCATATGTTTGTGATCACTAGACTACAAAGAGACTCACTTTCCAAAAAGATGAGCCCTTTCAGAGAGAGACAAGATTCACTGTCACGTTTGGCAGTGCCTGACTGGACAAGGTTGCGCCATACAAGCCTGCGATGGAAAAGACAGCCACCTGATTTTCCAGAAGAATGTCTTCTGGAGCATTCACAAAGACAGGAAGTAGCAGGAGGGAAGCAGGTACATTCATGAACAGCACCCAGGGATCAGCGATGGGGCCTCCACTCTGAGCAAAGACTCTCTTCTTTGGATCTTGAAGTTCCATGAAAGTTGAGAGTTCCTTGCAGCTAATAAGAATAAAGGGACCTTGATCTTCAACTTTGTCCTGACATCAATTAGAAGAGCAGCTACTCTTTACTTGGTTGTTTCATTTTTGTTTTCTTTATCAAGACAGGGTTTATCTGTGTAGCCTTGGCTGTCCTGGATTCGCTTTGTAGACCAGGCTGTCCTCAAATTCACAGTGATCCGCCAGTCTCTGCATCCCTGAGTACTGTGATTACAGGCTCGGCTACATTTTAATATCTTAAACAAAAGCAAATATTAACAAAGGTATTTAGCAACCTCTTTTTCTTAAATAAAAGGCCCTTTGTAGTTGGTAATAAAGTATATCGATTAAAGGAAATACCTTGCAACCCATGATGTTTTCTACTGAATGTCAGCTAGACACACCTCCAAGGCAGACCTGGGAGACAGACTTCCACACAGACCTGGGAGGGGTTTTCTTGATTAGGTTTACTGAGGTGGGAAGACCTGCTCTAAAGGTGGGCAGAACCATGGCCTGAGATCCTGGAGGAAATAAAAAGGAGAGTGCAAACTAACATTCACCACCCTCTCCTTCCTGACTGTGGGCACGTGTGACCAGCTGGGTCACGTGTCAGCCTCCTTGACCTCCTTACTATCATAGACTGTGCCTTCAAACTGTGGGCCAAGAAAATAGCCACCCTACCCTTCCAGGAGTTGCTCTTTTCAGGGTCTCTTATCACAGCAACCAGAAAATCAACTAATAGGGAACTAGAAAGACCTTTGTTTGTGTCCGTCTCTGACTATAGCCTTGGGCAGTTAGTATGAGACCTCTGGGCTTCCCTTTTCACATATTTGTTGTGTAATTACGAGAAAAAAAAAGTGGTGCATATAAAGCCTTTGTTGAGGCACATTGGGTCCTCATAGAAAACTACCCAGGAAACAGTACTTGATGACGCTATGTTCAGTAAACATCACAGGACTATGAGCTCATCGTGAGGCATAACTGACTTGAATGATTCAAAATGTAAAGCAGTCAGGATAAGCTTTGATATCAAATAGCCAGTTGGAAACACTGTTCTTTAGCTGATGTCTGTGGGCCGCACTGCAATCTGTTCTCCTGTGGTTCATTTCTAACTTAAAAAGGGTATGCGAGGTGACCCTCACCCCAACACCATCTTGGAAAAAAAAAGAGCAGCCTTCCTATATGAACTTTAGCAGAACAAGACTAGTTCAGAAAAGGGTAACTGGTCTTCTCTTTAAAAAAAAAAAAAAGAAAGGAAAGGAAAGGGGGGAAATCCCTCAAAAGTTATTGCCCCTAATTTCTTAGTAAAACCACAGAATTATTTTTGAAGTTTGATTGAAAAGCTAAATTCATCCTTTTATATCTGTGGTCACCCATGCACTTCTATGTGCAGAGAAAAAAATGGAGAAGAATAATCACCCAATTCTTTAAACAATTTAAAAATTCCAAAACAATAAAATGTTTCCCAACATTTGCTTTTGGAAATGAACATTAATAGACTGGCTCTCAGTGGCAAGCAACAGTTCAATCTTCTCTAGAGATTGCCGTAATTAAAAAATTGCTTCCAAAGGAGCTGGAGGCCAACCTCCTCTTGGTAATAGAATGGCCTCTGTGTTTTTCATAACTATTTTGTAATTATCATCATGCTAGATATTATAGTTTATCACTTTGGAACAACAATAATAAAGCCAGAAATTAGAAGCCAAGGGAGCAAAGGCACGTGTGCACAAACACACACTCACACGGAGGACAGCTTTCTCCCTGAGTCTTTCTGCCGCTTCCAAAAATGTGAGCAATTGTCAGGTGTGACACTTTCTCTTGAAAACATTGTCAAGCACTTGACAGATGTACTCGTGTGTTTGTTAACAAGCGTGGGTAACAAAATGACAGAAAAGTGGCCAGTTAATTTAAAGAAGAACTCAGAAATATTAATTCCTAGAATGCACTGGGAGTTGCAGAGCCTAAGTACACGTGAATACACTCCCATTCCTCTGCTATGAAATGCCAGGTGAGCGCTCTGTACGATATGCCTCCTCCTTCCTGACCTAGTGTCTCAGGGCTACACAGAGGCACCTTACAAGGATGGGAACGTTGGAGGCGCTGGTAGGAAGCAGTCAGCCCCTGCCCCATTCCTTCTCTTTCCTTCCCCGCCAACTTTCTTCTGTAGCCATCTGGGGAAGGAAGAAAAAAGAGCCGCCTGATGGGTGGAGAACAAAGCTGGACGCTGGAGTCTGGCGGAGGAGGCGTCCTGTGAGATTCTCTAGCTCTCAGAACAGCATCGTTCCTATCCGAGGGAACAAGCCCAGCCCTGCCATGTATCAGCGCGTCTTTGTGTTAGCCCACCTTTGATGGTGTCTTCTGTTCTCAGCCTTACGCCAAAGTCTCACAGAAGTCAATTTATACCCTTAGAACATGAGAATCAGTCACTGACTATGAAACCTCACTCGACTATTCTGGTCTATTTAACTTAATGAACAACATATTTTCATGAGAAGAAGCAGGCAATAATATTGACATTACCATAGAGAAAAATATGATAAAAATAAAGACAATAAAAGGAAACTAAAAATAGAAGGGCTATAGCTGGTTTTCAGCTTCCCATTTGGAGTTTGCTTTGCATGGACATGGAAATATATATGTATATATGTATTATATATATAATATATGAGATATATATATAATACAGGATTTTAACGTTTATGAAAATCTTAAACGTATACTAACAGAACCAAGTAAAAGAGGACCAAGGAAAGCACACGGTGCATGGAGCTGTACCCTCATTCCACTACGTTCGGACACAGCTGGCCATGGCCCCTCCCAAAGTCTGAACTCCGAGAAGCAACAAGATGTCTGAAGGAGCAGTCCTCCTTGGCTGTAGACTGTCGTGGCAGCAGTCGCAGCTCCCACAGCTTCCTGTTGAATGCTTGAATGCTTGTTGTTAAACTGTCGGTGCTATTCTGGGCGCCTGTAGAGGCTGTAGAGGTGAGGCCTTGCTAGGGGAAGTAGAGCTCCAGGAATGTGCCTCAGAAGGTTATGCCTAAACCCTACCTCCCGTCTCACTGTCTCTTCCTCTTCTCATGGGATGAAGAAGAAATGCCCTACAGTCGCATCCACATTCGGTTCTGCCCTAGGGTCTGGATGGCAGCAAGTGTGACTAGAACCCCCAAGACTAGACTGTGCTCAGAACAAATCCTTCTTTCTTGGCCTGACCCTGACAGGTCTTTTGGTCACAGCTACAGAAGTAACTAACCCGGTGGCAGATGCCTGCTCTAACAGTCACTTTCTGAGGAATTCTGGACGAAGCCACGGCTTCTCTGAACAGTCTATAAACTGCCTTCTTGTCTATAAAGCGCAGAAACTGGCTTAGATACCCCAGCACCATGAGTGGTTGGGGGAGGGGTGTAAGAAATGCCACACTGAGGAGCCTGTGGCACAGCTGGCATCCTGCAGAAACTCCTCCGGTGCTTATTAATGACCTCTCGCTATATACACGGGAGTGATGGGAACAGACGCACTCACTTTGTCCCAGTCTTAGCTCTGATGTCAGCTGAGGGTTTTTCTTAGTTAACTAGATTGTTATTTGATGTGGGAGCCAACATCTCCCTACCGTACAAGACAATGTGAGAGCAAGACGAAACACTGTCAGCACTTCGGTTATTGTGCTTTAGCTACTGCTGTTTATTAAATCCCAGATAGCAAAGGAACAGCACAAAGGAAAAACATACAGGACCACGTGAGAAGGTAAGGGCTGAAGTGGAGGTCTCAGCAGCACAAACCGAGACCTCCGTTTGCTAAGTAGCGTATGCCCTGTCTGTGAATAGAGCCCTCCTTTGGAATATGGTGATGCCTCCGTAGACAAACGAGTTCACTGTCCAAGAACGGTGTCTTTTTCAAAAGTCAAAGTAACTTTTTATCAATGCTTCTCTTTAAAAGGGTGCATTTTGAAGGATGCTCAGTTTTCAGTTTTCAAGGACCCACCACTCCTTCCTTAAGTGGCAGTTAGTAGGAAATTAGCCTGTGGGTGTGTCTTCGCTCAGAAAGGAAATGATCTTGTGATGCTACTGTGATTTTAAGAGTGTGTATGTTCTCCCCTTGTCAGGATCCTCCCACAGTCACATTCCCATCATCAGAACAACTCTCGGGCTTACCCAGGAGTACGACCTTGGCAATTTAGTTACCCTCTTGAAACTGTGCCTTCAAATCTATATATGTCCCCCTTCTTAGATAGTTCGGCAGGAAGAGATTCTCTTCCCCTACAAAAGAGAAAAGTCTTTGATGTTCCCATTTTCATTTGTGATTCAGAAACCTCCCTGTCCACTGAAAGTAATTTTAAATTCAAAGAGAAGCCTGTTTGATGGGACTCTGCCTGCTTGTGTGTGTGCATTGCAGAGAGGGAGGAACTTTTTAAAATAATGATCAAACATATATATATATATACATATATATATATATATATATATATATATATATATCCACTGTAATTAGCTAATTCAGTTTCACACTGTTCAAGTTATGCTTGCTTTGAGTTTTAAACCTTCATAAGACCTTCATGGCTTTATAAAATTACCCATTTTCACTCCGATATGCTGCCTTAGTAGCTATTTCTGCCTTATCAGTGAACTGAGTTATGCTGTCTGCTGTTTCTGTGGTTATGAATGCTAAAGTGTGCTAATTGGCAACTACAGTCCAGAAATTTGTACCCCACTTAAAGGAGGTAGGGGAGGGTGGAAGAACAGAATGCCTGTGGCAACCAGGGAAAACGATGAAGACATGTAAGAGACCCAACAGCCTGATGTCTCCATAGGACCTGAAGCTTCCATCTGTCTCCTGCACTTGTTAGAGGGCTGTGTTCTTCCTGGCAGGGGGCAGGGTGTGTGTTTGCTGATCTATAAAGAAGGCATCCCAGGGCCTTGGCAAAGCCCTCAGAGTCGGGCCATGCATGAAGGCCAGTGAACAGACATATCCAGATAGACACATTAGTAAGTGCCCTACGCATGGTGGATGAACCACAGACCCTCCCCAAGCTAAGGACCAGTGGTACAGAACTGCAGGCAAAGAAGACACAGCTCTCCCACACCATGCCAGAAAATCAGACTTCGTTCAAGCTCAGAACCAACAACAGGACAACTGAAAGGGGGAACTAAAGACAGTCAGGACAGAACAGGACAGGACACATCTGGAACCAGGTGAGGACTGGCACTCAAGAGGAGCACACAGGTGAACACAGGTGATTGAGTTGGTTAACACTTGGCATCCAGCACAGGCTCCAGAATAAATGAGGGGGTTTAGTCTGGTACAGTGGGTTTTTGTTGTTGTTGTTGAAGGTGGTGGTGGTAGTAGTGGATTTTTTGGTTGGTTGGTGGATGGGTGGGGTTTTTTGTTTTGTTTTGTTTGTTGTTTGTTTGTTTGTTTGTGGGTGGTATTTTTGTTTTGTTTTGTTTTGTTTTGTTTCGAGACAGGGTTTCTCTGTGTAACCTTGGCTGTCCTAGAACTCACTCTGAAGACCAGGTTGGCTTTGAACTCAGAGATCTGCCTGCCTCTGCCTCCCTAGTGTTGGGATTAAAGGTGTGCGCCATCACTGCCTTAGTACAGTGGTTCTTAACATTGAGTCTCTACCCCTTTGGCAAACCTCTGTGTCCAAAAATATTTACATTGGTTCATAACAGTAGCAAAACTTAAAGTTATGAAGTAGAAACAAAAATAATTTTATAGTTAGAGGACACCACAACATGAGGAACTGGATTAAAGTGTCACAGCCTTAGGAATGTTGGGAACCACTGGTCTAGTATCTGTAGTAATATGCAAAAAGCCCTAAACTGCCCCAGGTATTCACCACCATATATCTTTGGATCATCGGACAATGGCCTTGGTGGTTCACAATCCTCAAAGAATATACTTTCAGAAAGAATGTTTAAAGATAAGACCCAGTACTTGGGTGTTCAATTTCACAAACATCCCATTAAAATTTCTGCCACATTCGTACCAGTGTCATGTCATGCCATTTGGACCTATTCCGCTTCTACAAAGATTCAGTTAGGAAATTATCATTCTCTTAATTTTTTTTTAGGGAAGGGACAGTGTAGAATATCTTCAGTGGAATAAATTTTTATGTCTCCTGAAATTCAAATGTCAAAATCCTAACCCCCAAGACCATGGCATTAGAAGGTGGTACTTCAGAGAACAGCAGGGCATAGTAATAAGGACCATCATCTACAGGGTTAATGCCCTTATGAAAAAGACCTAAAGAGCTCATCAACTCCATGAGAGTCATCCATAAGCCAGTTCAGAGAAAGAGCCCTCCCCAGGGGATGACCATAGAGCCCCTTGATCCCAGGCCTTGAGCCTCCATAACTCTGGGAAATATAAGTACATTGTTTTAAACACATACATACACACACACACAGAGAGAGAGAGAGAGAGAGAGAGAGAGAGAGAGAGAGAGAGAGAGAGAGAGAGAGACTGTAATTAAACTCAGTGCAACGACTGGCCCACTCAGCAAGAAACAGTCCTAAGGATCAACACATTATATATCCTATATGAACTTTGGAGTGTGTGGATCTTTATGTCCCACAAGGCCCATGTGTTGAGGGCTTGCTGCTGGGAGGCAGTGGGAGCTAGCAGAACATCTTGAGGACTCACAATGTATACACGTGAAGTTTGTCTCTCACCTTTCCCTCCCTCAGTATTTAGTGATCACTTTTGCTGTATGGCGCGACTCCACAGTAATGTCATGGCTGCTTAAAGCAACTGGGTTAAGCAACCATAAACTGGGGTCTCTAAATCTGTGAAATAAAATAAAGCTTTTCTCTGTCTAAGTTGACTGCATCAGGCATTTGTTACAGCGACAGACCACAGACACAATGGTGGAAATTATTTTAGGATCAGTACCCTCAAAGATGACAGCTGAGGAATACCTGGCAAGTAGACAGTTATAATGAGGAGGAGCCAAGGGAGATTTCGACAAGAACCAAACATGTGCTTTTGCATGAATGGATCTAGGTCACCAGACATTCTACAGGGAATGGCCACAGGAATCCATCAATTGCAAAATCTACAGTAAGGGAAGTGAGGCAGCAGAGGCGTGAACCACAGCTGGGTAGAGCTGAGAGGGAAAGACTGTGTCAGGGGACGGATCACAGATACAGCACAGGTGTGCAAATAGACTGTCATGATCACACACATCCACATCTAGCACGTGGGTATATGCCAGCCCATCACCAGAGTGCAGAGGAAAGCCAGACACAGTTAACAAATGGCAGCATGGTGAAGTGGGATTCCCAGGGGACATGTGCAAAAGATGAAAGAGTGAGTGAGCAGAAAATTCAATCTGGACTCCTCCTGCTTGCAGGGCACTCAGTGGCTTTAGCAGGAAGTAGAACTCTATGGCCATGTCTTTTTCTCTATCCTCCCAAACTGAGGCTGGCTGTGCCTCCATCTTCCTCATTGTCTCTTCCTCCCTCTATGATTGGGAGCTTCTGTACAAAGCACTCATCCACCCATTGTGAAGCACAGCCTTCCTTAGTCCTGGGCCTTTAAACCACCTTCTTCTTCTTCTTCTTCTTCTTCTTCTTCTTCTTCTTCTTCTTCTTCTTCTTCTTCTTCTTCCTCTTCTCCTCCTCTTCCTCCTCCTCCTCCTTCTTCTCCTTCTTCTTCCTCTCCTTATTCTTCTCCTCCTCCTTCCTCTCCTTCTTCTTTCTTCTCCTCCTCCTCCTCTCCTTCCTCCTCTCTCCCTCTCCCCCTCTCTCTCCACTCAACACACTTTTCTGCCAGCCATGCTTCATCAGGGGAGCACTTGCACAGGCTGCAGGACCTGTCTCAAATGCTCCTTCCCCCAAGTGACATCCTCATTAATCCAGGCATGAGCCCATGTCCTGTAGTCCTATCATGGTCTCATCATATCCTTTCACCCCACCACTAACCGAATCCCTCCTTCCCTAGCAGCATCACTGTGGTTGTTCCATCTAGGTGGCTCTTGCTCATCACACTGTGCACTATGTACAGGCCAGAGCCAGGCCTGCCTTGCCCATCTCTTGCCCTGCCCCAAGCACATCCCAGGACACAGGTAATAATGAGTAGAAAGTGAAGATGATGACTAAAATGGCAAATGGCAAAAAAATAAAAATAAACCCAAGGATATCTTGAGACATTAAAAGAAGCATATGGCCTGTGACAAAGAAGATGACAGGTTTTCTTTCCCTTCTTGTGTCAGACCACACACTTGCATGGCTGTCACACAAGATGATGGTTGTCCTCCCAGGAACTGAGCGTACTTGGCATAGAAAAGAGGCAGAGCAAGCGTGGGCTCCGGATACAAATGAGACAGATGTAAAGAGGTGACAGCATGCATGACCCTGTCACTGGAGGTATTCAACTCCCCACTCTGCCAGTCACCTGAGGAACAGTCTCTGGGTCAACTCATCTACCTGGGCTTTTTTTTTTTTTTTTTTTTTGTCCAACCTGGAGCATCCATGAGTTTCCACCTCCATGGCTCTTGGTTTCACTGGCTAGAAGAAAAAGCACCCTTGGCAACGTTCCTGGAGCCTCCACCTGTGAGCAGCAGTGACTGGGAGTTTAAGACAGGAGCTGACCGCTCAAGACCATTCCCTCACGTAAGCATCTGTTGGCGTGCTCTCTTTGCGCCTGGCTCTTGAGGAATGCCATTTCAGAAGGAGAATGGATTATCACAGTGCACATCTGCAGCTAGAAAAGTATCAATGCACAGAGCTTAACCGCAGGAAAACTGCTGTCTCTGCCACCTCTTGGCCCATGAGTACTGGACAGGGAAGAGCATCCAGCATGCACAGATGTGTCCTCCGGGGTCTACACATGAGAACAGTGGACCAGATACTGATGAGAAACTCGGTTTGCAAAGCACAGGCGCGCTCCGTGTCCTTTCTCTCCTTGTTCTTGCACAAAAGGCTCAAGCGCTAGACATCACATTTTCATCTGAGAACCGCGTTCCCTATCCACAACCAGCACCCGTCTCTCCCCCCAGACGCCAAGCTTCATTTAAACGCTGGCAATGGCTTGTCCCTGCCCCTCTGAGCATTGTCTTTGCCCTGTAGCTTGTCTGTGCCCTGACCGTGCCTTGCTCTTACTGTCCCCTCTCTCCCCGGAGTATTAAAAGGGTGTGTTCTCCTCTAGCACCCACGTTTGCCTCCCCCATCCTCCTCCAGGTGCTTTTATTCCCATTTGTAGCAGCCTGTAATATGCACCTCTATTCGATTTTCCTTACCCAGCTTAAAATGGCTTCATTCTAATTACCGTTTCCTGTTTTCTTATATTTTTTTTTCCCCTTGAGATGTCTCAATTAGTGTACTTTTTCATGCCGCCTGTCACCTCTGAGATGTAAGGTGGGTCTAACTCCATCCAAAACCAGGCAAAAAAATAAAATAAAATAAATGAGGAGCCATTCTGGGCAGCCAGGCCGAAGGTGGGGTTACTCTACAAACTAGCACGCCTTTAATTGATGATAAATGGACAGGAAAGCAGCCTTCCTAATACAGCAGCCCTGATGTGGCCGCCTTGCTGTGTCCCCTCATTACTCAAAGGCTCAGAAGCAGCAGTCATGTGCAGCTCAGTCTTGGGTGAGGAACTTCCAGGGAGGGAGTGGGGCGGGGGGGGGAGCAGGGGGGAAGGGAAGGAAAGAGAGAGCTAATTAACAAAGTAGTTCTGGTCAAAGTCAGAAATTAACTCGCTCTTTAAGACCATGGCTGAAAATGCCATTTGTCTTCTCTGTAATTACATTTGTAGGTAATTACACCCACGGATTCAGCAAGTTAAATGAAGGTGGGACTTTCTCCCCTATTGCATAACTCTTCCATTCTAATCCTGTCAAAAGGCTAAACAAAAATAAAGGTGTCTGCCACCGTATATTTCTTCCATTAATGAGTGTCTCGTTGTCTTAAGGCTCCCCTGGAAAGCCGTGGGGTGTACATCTGTGTGCCGTTCATCTCTCTGCTCCCTTGGGAACCCTGAGTTCTTATCTGAATGTCTCGGAGCCTAGAGATAACGTGCAGAAGGCACGTCGGACTTAGAAGTAACTCCCAGCTATTAATATCTTCTTTGGTCTATGAAGGCAAGCTGTCAAGGACAAGGGACAGAATCACATTCTTATTCTTTTTTTTTTTTTTTTTTTTTTTTTTTTTTGTCCTCACCAAAGCAAATATGTGGCTCTCACTATCTCACCACACTAAATGGGTCTGTCCAATGTGCAGCCTCTTCCGGTCCCCTTACCTCTCCTGCCACTATCTTCCTAAGGACCTACCACGAGCCAAAGCAAGTACGTGCGCCCATAGGAGTGGCCTTTAACTCTGCTCTACCAGCACGCATGTGGCCCTCGGATCTCAGACACAGGCCTGGGTTCAGCAGCGGCAGCGGCGGCCTGGCTGGTGTCTCAATACACATGCACAGAGCAGAAGCCAGGAAAACAGCTTTAGATTTCAGTCATTCATGAGCATCCTGAGGGCTCCTCAACCAGAATAAGTTAGTCCTTCAGGAAATCCCAGGGCAGGTTTCACGGGGCGAGTTCTCTGGAGATGAGGAAACTGCTAACTCACATTTGGGGTTCTCATCCATGTCCACTTCCTTCATCTCTTCTTCTGCTCTTGCCCTCTCTTTGGTGTCGGTCCATCAGGATTGCTTTGTTCAGCGCACCCACACACCCCTTCCACCCACCCAGTTTCTGGTCTCTCTTTCGCCCCTCCTTTACCTGGTTCTGCCATCTGACAGTGGGGTTTCCAAGGATATCCACTAGAACAAACCACAATGCACAATCTCACCTGCCTTCGTGTGTTAACATTGCAAGACCCTGTCAGAGCCTCCAAGGAGTGGTCCTCTTACTGCAGGCCAGCTGGTGGCCTCTGCCTTCCATCTGCTGCAGACCTCTGCCGAGGAAAGCATTGAAATTAAAAGGTAAACATCTCTACTTGTACATCCACGTGGTGGTTATCTGTACAGCTCTCAACTGAAGCAACTTGGTAGTGTTATTTAAATATTATTTAAATATTGATTCTGCTACTTTCATGAGAAAAATAACCTTAAATTCAGAGGAATGTTTAATGTGCGTGATACTGCTGTACCAGACAGTACTGGCAACAGAAAAGATAACTCAATCACTCCAAATTGGAGAAGGTTCGGGTTAGTAAGTGACTCATCCATTCAGTGGCTGTTTTTATATGTGTATTCACTTGTGTGTACATGCATGCATGTGTGTAAGCATGCATGTGTACAGGTGCATGTGTATACATATGTGAAAGCCCAGAGGTCAATGTCAGGTCATTTTGTGTTTTGCAATCTCTCACTGAACCAGAAAATCACCAGTTGAGCTAGAGTGCATGGCCAGGAATTGCCCAAGGATTCTTCTGTCTCTATTTCTCCAGCACTGGAGACTCAGGCATGCGCTCCCACACCCAGCTTTTTACTTGAGTGCTGAGGATCCAGACTCAGTTCCTTTTGCTTGTACAGCAAGTACTTCATCGACCGAGCATCTCACCTGATGAGTTTGTCTATGATCACAAAGACGAGATGACTGAGGAAACCAAAACTCCTGACTAACTGGTTACAATATTGGGTTGTTGTTTTTTTAATCAGAAAATATACCAGAAAAAAAATCACCAATATCTCAGAAAATACTATTAGTGACAAGGTTGAAAGATGCAGGTTATAGTTATCTCTTCCTTTCTCCTATTCTCCTTCTAATGAGGATGTGTGTGTTGTAAATGTTAATGTAGAAATGTTCCCTTTTTGTGGTTTTAGGGATTGACTCTAGACCGTGCATGCTAGGCAAGTTACATCTGAGCCCTTATTACAGTATTTTAAATGAATAATCTTTTAGACATTAAGGAAACTATATGTAATGACTCATTTTTTAAATGTCAGCTCAATGCAATCTAAAGTGACCTGACTAGGGCTTCTGAGAATTTCTGTGAGGGATTGTCTTGATTGACCTGAATGATGTGGGAAGACCTGATCACTGTGGGTGATGCCATGCCCTAGGCTTGGGGAATCCTGGACTGTACGAGTGTAGAGGGCCTGAGTACTAGCACCTGTGCATTGACAGGACTGTATGGGTGTAGAAGGACTGAGCACTAGCACCCATACATTGGCAGGACTGTATGGGTGTAGGACAGAGCACTAGCACTTGTGCATTGACAGGACTGTACGAGTATAGAAGGACTGAGCACTAGCACCCATGTATTGATGTGTTGCCCCTCTCTGATGTTGACTGTAGATATGAGACTAGCAGCTTCCTCCCACCTTGACGTCCCTTTAATAATGGACTACGATCTAGGATGGTGAATCTAATAAGCCCTTTCTTTCTTAGATTGTCTTTGTCAAGTATTTTATCACAGCAACAGGAAAAAAAGTAAAGACACTGTAGAATGAGTCCAGGCAAAAACGGCTTTGTTAAAACATCTGCCCCTGAATGGAACACTGCCAGTGTTATCTGTCCCTGTTCTCAATCTGCTGCTGACTAGCTGGGGGACCCACTGGGAACTCCCTAAGCCTCAATGTCCTTATGAAAAATAAATGAACTTTCTGCTGGTGGCTGTTATCACTTTTTTCCCTCAGTGTTCATGGCATGAGCTCTCTTTGATTTTCCTTGAGTGCCACATCCCCCCTACCCATGTGACCTTCATGGAATTTATTTCCCTCTTACCCACGAGACACTGGAAAATGCCAGGATTTCATCCTTTGCTTCCTGGCATGCTTTCCTCCTCCGGGGCATCACCCACTTGCTGCTTAGGACTCACCTCCTCTGACAGTAACTCTGTCTCTGCCTTCCAGACCCTCAAACCTAAATTTCTAACAGCAATCTAGCTATCTTCTCTCAGTATTCTCAAAATCAAACTGGTAACTTGACTCATATCACCAGAGAGAGGTATGAGCCTCTATTTTCTACCTCAGGGCAGGATGGACCACCGTCCCTCTATCACACCATAGCATTGATGCTAATATAACAACCTCTACCTGGTGACATGATTGACTGACGCCCTTTTTTTTTTTTATCCCATTGGTGTGACCCAATCATTTCATGGTTTCCAGGGGAATAAAGACCTTCCTGGAGAGCTAGACCTTTTGAATACGAATGTGAGAAGTGATCGTGGTGGAGATCACGGAGCATCTATGCTTGTGAAAGGAGCTGGCACCACTGGAAGAAGCTACTTGTGGCTTCATAGGGACAATAGGAAAGTAGTGATTCCTCAGGGTCAGCACACAGAAGCTGGTGCAAGGAGGCATATTAAGCCAGGACACATATTAAGCTGGAAGCCAAACTTAGAACTGTGCAAGCATCATCCATGTGGTACAGATGTTGAAGACATACAAGACGCAAGGCTGAGAGAACTAACTCACTAACTCATGGAGGGTAAATGACACCTGGCACCATGTGTTAAGGTCAGAATCCCTGTGGACAGGCCATTGATGAAGGGGTGGCCTTAGCTGCAATATCAGAAGAAGCCCGGACTATGAGGTGTACGCCAGGAAGAGCAGCAGGCGTGAGGTGGAGCCAGCCTAGGCCTACACAACAGACCCTGCGAGCCGTGGATAGTCAAGCTGGACTAGAGTGAGAACCTAAGCCTTTTGGAGCCAGAGGACTATCCAATGAGTGACTCTCACATGTCAGACACTGAGCTGAAAGTTTAGGATTTACACTCCTAGACTTTTATTTTGATTAGACCTGATTACTCCTATGCCCTGGTTCTTCCCTTTAGAAATAAGGAGTTTTATTCTGTGCTATTATATGTTGGAAATAGTTCGCTTGTTTTAATTTTAGTTTTAATTCCATTTAAAAGAGACATTTTAAGGTGTTGGGATGTTTAAAGACTATGTTAACTTTTGAACATAGTTGGGGCTAAAGAGATGGCTTGGCAGTTAAGAGCTCTCTGGCTTCTTGTACAGAGGACCCAGCTATGGTTCCCAGAACCCATGCTGGACAGCAGCTCACACAACTACTTGTAACTCCAATTCCGGGAGATCTGAAACCCTCTTATGACCTCCACAGGCCCCTGCACACAGGCAGTGCACACACATACATTCAGGCATACACACATAAGCACAAATAGAATAAATAAAAATCTTAAAGTGTTATTAATATGAGATATTAATAACGAAAGGTAACAGTTTCAAAGTTGTATATCTATGTGCCACGTTGACGAGGAGAGCTGTGTTCTGGCTAGCTTCGTGTGTCCATGTCAGCCGCCTTAAGAGTCCTCTGAGAGGATAGTCTTAATAGAGGAATGGCCTCAGTGGAGGCAGGAACCTAAAGGCAAGCCTGCTTGCTACTTCCACAGCATTAACTCTGACCCAGAAACGCACTTCACAGCCAAGAAAATAGAATAGGAACCATGTCTGTGGGGAGTTGTCTTGACTGTAGACAGATACAGGGGAGCCCAGCTCCCTGAGGGCATCGCCGGCAGTCTAGAGCATGCTCAATGTGGCCTTCAGCACCTGGCCCCTACAGTCCATGTGAACCAATGGAGCCAGGGAAGGGGGCGGGGCAGGAGCTCTTGATGTCTCTTCCTGAGTTCAGGGATGGAAATTGAGGACATCGTGAGCAGGAGGCTATCCTCAAGGACAGCAAGTGTAGCAGTGCCCAGGACGAGGCGAGAACTTGGAAAGATTCCCCTCTGAGTAGTGGAAAGAGGAATGTGCCTGAGTGTAATCCCTGGCAAGAGCAAAGAATTACATGACCTGAAAAGACAGAAAACCAGGAAAGAGGAACCTAGCAGCTTTATCCTGCTGGGGTAGGAGAAGCCTCATGCTAAGAGTCTGTTAAACAGAGCTGGCTTGGGTATTTTTTTTAGGGTCTCTGAGTCCTCTATTTTCCCATTTTGGATCTGTCTAGATACTTGCCCCGTGTCTTCCCGCCATTTCTACCCACAGTGTCTTCTGGGAACAGTAGGACTTCACTCTGCTACATGTCACCAAGATACTCACTTGGCTTTCTCTACTTTAAAATGTAACTTTATGTGACATTGCTGTTTTGATCTGTTTTGAAAATGACTTCCACTATAATGGCAATTTCAACTAAAGAGCCCAAGAGCCTATATTTTGGACCATTTGTTTATTGCTTGAGAGCCCTTTCTACCTCTCAGGGCTTGTTTGTGTCTTTTTTTTTTTTTAAATCTCTGGGGATGCAACACAAACATCCTAGTACTGAGCAGTAGCTATAGCCCTTGAGTTCTTTGAGACAAGGTTTTCAGTTGAGATACAGGTGAAGATGGGACTTTCCCTCTATAGTGGCCTCTCAGAAAGAGCCTTTAGTGTTCACACTGTCAGAGTGTGACCTTCTTCCTGCAATGTCTAGAAGAAAGGATGTGTTGTGGGTGTACAAAGGGCCAGCCACCAGCTCTCATCAAGTCACGGTGTGATTTATTTTCCGACCCATCAAATGCACAAAAAGCCTAGATTGGCTTGGGGTTTGTGTACAATAAGGCAAACTGTGTCCTCAAAGCCAACTTTTTGTTGTTGTTGTTGTTTCTTGTGTTTTGTTTTGTTTTGTTTTGTTTTTGTTTGTTTGTTTGGTTGGTTGGTTAGTTGGTTGGTTTTTCTAGACAGGGTTTCACTGTGTAGCCTTGGTAATCCTAGACTCACTCTGTAGACCAGGCTGGCCTCGAACTCACCTGTCTCTGCCTCCTCAGTGCTGGAATTAAAAGTATGCACCATCATGCCCAGCTAAAGCCAACTTTTAGGGTGAGAGCCCTATTTACCACCTTATGCATAAGAATAACTGGCTTGTACATAACTAAAAATCAGGTTTTTAAAAAAGAGTTAATATAACAACTTAATCTCTCAATCAAAATAGAAAACCACCCAAACTTTGCCCCTTGGCAACTAAATGCCCCTTTGTCTTGAATCCCATAAAAGGAACACTTCCCCCATAAAGCAACTGGGGCCCTTAAGTATCCTCGCTTATGTAGGATCACAGTGTATCTGACCATTCCACGCTTTGCTTTGAACAAAGCTTCTTCAATACTTTGCAATCTATGAAGTTTTTTAATTTCATTTTTGAATAAGAAGTCAAGAACTTGGGGACACCCATTCCAGAAGCCGACCAGCAGCAGCCGCAGCAGCAGCCAAGTCCAATGAGAACACCACAGCCAGCACCTGGAACATGCACGGTTCTGGGTTTGTAAAGTATGCAGACATGATATTTGCAGGCATTTTCAGACGATAAGAACATGTGTCATGCAGGGTTTCCCTCAAAGACAGAAAGACTCTGTGGGTGAAGATGCAGGTTCCAGGGCCAAGCGATCCAAGTCAAGTTGTGACCTCACTGTGCCTGAGTAATGGGCATGCGGGGAAGCTGTTTAGCCTCCCTGTGCCCTGGTTATCATAGCTGCATTAACTCGGGGTGACTCCTGTGCTACTCGAGCCAGGGCTCCAAAAACGGTCTGGAAACAGCTAAGCACTTGCAAATGTGATCTGTTTTATGGATTATTAATACATTGGGATTTCTGGTCATTTCAATTCTGTTTTATTCCCCTACATATTTCCTACAGCAAGGTATACGACTTTTATACCCATGGAGATGAAATAATTTTTAATCCATTTCTGTGAACAAAATGAATTCAATGAAGAGATTAGTCAGAAACTGCTTTGCTGTAATTGGCACAACATCTGCTATTTCTAAGACTAAATCAAATAAAATACAGTCAACTCCCGATTCTGCACTAGGCGCATTCATTTATCTGCAGCTAATCTTGCTCCCCGCTTTTACTGGCCTCATTAAGCATCGGATTGAGCGTCATACGTTACAGCTCTATCTAACGTCTGTTTACTCTCGTGCGCACAGCCAGCAGCTCAGCGAGAGCCTTGTAAACCAATTCTCTTAATGATCTATCCAGCCGGGGAAGGTGTGAGTCAATGACTTAGGGAACTGGAGGAGGAGACCAATGGCACTATCCACGATAGGGAGCACGGGGGCATCATGGAGAGACTAGAAACCTGAACGTACTGCTGTAGGTCCACTTTAGGGGGTCCTTTCTGGACATTCCTGTCCTCTGTGACAGAGCCGTCCGGTACCCACACCTACCAGAACATAGAGTAACGGAGCTGGAGGAAGTGTTCTGTGAAGGATTAAGAATTAAGGTTGAGACACTAGCTATGAAGAGGTGTGCCCATCTGCAATGCATGAATTTACACTGTGCATGGCTGATGGCAGGCGACTGGCAGTGTGTCCCCCATTAAACACATGGGCCCCCTGCTTACTGTGAAGGCTTGGAGTGGGGTGCTGCTTCTCCTGTTAGAGCCCAGGCGGCTGGATTCTCAGTCTTGGACCATCCATCTGTCTGGGAAAAGTTGGATAGGATCTTCGCTTCCCTCCTTGCCTGGGGCCTGTTCCTAGGCTTGACTCTGAGTGCTGCGTATAAGAGACTGGTTCCGTGGCCTGGCCCGCTGACTGCTCTTAGAGCCACTACTGTCCCTCTGTACTTCTGTCACAGGGGGGCAGAAGGCAGCTCCCACTCTGACATAGCCATGCCAGCATCTCCCTTGAGTTAGTGAGCCACACTGTGTCCTTCCTTGATACCTCCCTCTGGCTACATCTGCTTCCCTGGACTTGCAATCTTCCCCCAAAATGTTGGTCCACAGTGTCTCCTCTGGACAAACAACAGCGAGGCAGAAAGTGGTTCTCAGGAGGACCGTGATCCCTGGAGACAGATAAAGCCAGCTGGAAGCTTAGCTCGTGTGTTTCATAATTGGTCCTTCCAGTTAAACTGCATATTTGAACAGAGGGAAAGTACTCAATCTGTTTTCTCAACTAAAAATGGCTACAATAACACCAGGGACTTTGATGTATGGGAAAGCCCAGGGCCTGGCTTATTACTCTAAAGAAATTTATTTTTCTTCTCACTTTCCTCCTACTTAGGTTTTCAGCATGATGTTTCACTTGAATGTGTTCTTTTTATGAACTATTTGGCTGTAGACAGCACACCACTTACCAGTGGCTTAACCAAATAAGGGTTTTACTTTCCCTCCATAATACAAAGTTTAAAGGCAGGTTTCTGTCTCAGCTAGCATCCCTCTTTCTCTTCACAGCATCCCATGGTTTCAAGGCAGCTGCCTGAGCTCCAAGCACCATATTCAAAGGAAGAAGAGAGACTGTGGGTGACAGTTTCCCACATCTATCCCTTTTAGCAAGGAGCAGAATAGCATCCAGAAACACACAGCAGTTGACCTCCCATATATTATACTGGCTAGCTCTTTGTCACATGACCACCCTGGGTGAAGAGACTAGCAAGTTACGTTTTACTTTGTTTTCTCCATCATTTAGCAGAATGTGAAGGGGAGCCGAGGACTTGGAGTGGCTGTCAGGGAGGAAAGAATTGGACCTGTATACATTGGAACTACCCATGAACATGTATCATGAAATGATAAACGCAGTAACAGACGCAAGTGATAGTCTGTCCCAAGCACATGTGGCTTCCCATCTAACAGGTGGAGATGACCTTCCTTGCCTTTTATCAGTTGTTCCAATAGGGCTGGAAAACAGAATCTCTTGCAGAGCTTGAGTCAAACACCGAAACCTGTTCACTCCCTGGAAGGTGTGGTGCTGGCCACTAACTCACTGAGGAGGGTCAGGTGCCAAGGGACTTGGTATCCAACAAGTATGAGTGTGAGCCACCAGAGGGCGCAAGCGATAACTCAACCAAGAAGACTCCAGGCAGCCAAGATTGTCACCCATGTCACGTCCCTTGTGGCTCCCAGTTACCAAGGGGCCACACCAAGAGTACAAAGGGCATTCCAACCCACATAAATACACCAGGTTCCAACTCCATCACTGCCAGGCGGTGATGGCGCATGACTTTAATCCCAGTACTCAGGAGGCAGAGGCAGGCGGATCGCTGTGAGTTCGAGGCCAGCCTGGTCTACAAAGCGAGTCTAGGACAGCCAAGGCTACACAGAGAAACCCTGTCTAGTCTAGAAAAAAAAAAAAAACCAAAAAACAAAAAACAAAAAACAAAAATCCTCCATCACTACATTTAGGGAATCCTAGCCACAACAGAGATACTGTGCTGCTATTCTATAGTCTAGGTAATTTGTACACCACGAAAGGCCTAGAAACTTGCCCCAAAAGGAGCACAGCATCCACAGGATTCCGAGATTGCGGGCGTCTCCTTCCCTCTGTGGCACAAAGAGCTTGGTCCCAGAGCTTGGCTTGGAGCCCCTGGGACCTGCATGAAAGAGTGCAGGGTGCTCAAGGCAGGCGCTTACTGAGGTCACAATCTCCTCTCTCCCTGCCTTCTGGAGCAGCCATCAGGATGCCCTTCTCTGGCTTTCTAGTTCAGCTTCAAGAACAGGCAACCCCAGGGTAACCAAAGCCTTGCATAGCACACAGCACTAATTGTGATGCGCAAACAGCTTGAACCCTCAAGGTTTATGTAAATCCACAAAGCCAGCATGCAAAGATCTAATTGCCACGTGAATTACTTTCTTTTTTTTTCTTTTTTCTTTTTTCTTTTTTTAAAAGCAATTGTAAGATCCAAAAAAAAAAAAAATGGCTGAGTAAAACAGCCACAATTACAAGGCTGACTTCAAGACTGCTAGGGCAAAAGTTGGTCCAGGCAGGGTCTCAATCCAAAAAGTGCCATCAACAATCATTCACAACCTCCCCTACCCACCCTTGACCTCATTCCATAAAACCAAAGAGCCGAGAAATCGGCAACAGCCAGCCATTTAATAGTCTTGTACTTGCGAACCGCAATTATCAACAACATGCGCCACCCACGGACTCAGGCGGGAGCGTGTTCATGGCTAATCAATTCGATTGATCGCTGTTTATTAAGTAAAAATCTGCTTTCTAAACAGTTCTTCCTCAAATGGTGTTTGTTGTGGGCTGCTGGAAATCAGGAGACTAATTAGGGTTTTTAATTTAAATCCAGGGGGTGTGGGGCTCGGGGTGGGGGGTGGGGGTGGGGGCGGGGACGGATGACAAGGTGCATATACTTTAGTGAAAGATTTAGATCTGGGAGGTGGGCACAGTAGGTCCTCCCCTGGAGAGGAAAGGCTGAAGCTGGCATGTGCCTATCGTAAAGACTCCCCAATGTTTCTTTTCATCTCTAAAACCAAACCGCTGTGGCCAGGTCAGATAAGGACACTCGGAAGGAAGCCCCGCTGATGATATAGATTCTGGGAATGTTGGAGGCGCATCAGTGCTGTTCAATCGATCGACGACTCCATTCGGCACCTGCCTTGCAAACTGAGATGGGAAATCAATGGTTGGCAGACGGGTTAGGTGTGAAGATAAGTGGCCGTGGTGGATTTTTTTTATGTCCTTGCAGAGAGCAATGATCTCAACAGCCTTGAGCATCCCAAACTCAAGCATTCAATCCCACCCTGCTTACAGCACAGAAGATGCGATGCTCCTACAGACCCGCCTGCCTTGCTCGAGACTAAAGCCTCGTTAAGCATGGTCACCCCGGATCCTGTGAAGGACCAAAGCCCAGGGCAGAACTTCATGTGCAGGCTATCTACTCATCCTGCTGTCTGCTGCAGGGGCTGGGAGCTGAGCCGAGCCACGGGCAAATGGTCCTCTTCACCGCACTCCGTGCTGAACTAAACCTGCCTGAAGGACAACTGGCTTTTCTGACCATCTCCTGCCTCTGCTGCAAAACCCCACCTATTCGTCACCAAGCGATGAACAGGGCAAGTGGTTGCCACCCTCACCATTTCCTGGAGGGACCAACTTCCCTCTCAGAAGAGACACCTCCTAGTGGTCTGCAGGTTATAGACAAAAATGCCAACGAACATGGGTCATTTATAAAATGAAACACAAATTATTGTTCCTACAGTTGTGTGTGAAATTTCAAACCCTCAGGAATAATATTAATTGCTCCGAAAGTGTAACAAAGCAAAAGAAACTGAAATTTGGGGATGGCACATAATTTCCAGTTGATATGCCACTTAGGAGTTCAACGCCCAGATAATTGCAACAAATCCTAATTAATACACTGGATACAGAGCTAGTTTTTGATGTTTCTCCAATAAAAAAAGGAGGGGCTGGTACAGTGGTTAACTGTACTTGCTTCTTTGACAGAGGACCCAGCTCAGTTCCCACACCCACGTCAGGAACTCATAGCTACCTATTAACTCCAGCTGTGAGAGATCTGGCTCCCTCTTCTGTCCTCACTGGGTACCTGCACCCACATGGTGTACAGAAAGACAAGTAGCCACATAAGAATGCATGAATTAAAATAAATTTAAAAAAAAGAAAAGAAAAAAGAACTCAGAGACTGATTAACAACTGTTCCCACAGTTGCCTTGTGCTCTGTCTGTGGTCTTTACACATCTGCATTCTGGTCTCAGAAGCAGATGCCAACATATTTACTACCTACCGATGCCCAAGTGTCAGGTTACCTCTTTATCTGCCTCATGAACTGGGTCACTGTATCCCAAGTACCACTGCTTAGCCAACAAACATGAAGGCTGGTTTGAAATATGTGAGTCCCAACAACCACAGTTCTGCAGGGAAGAGGGAAACTTTTAATAGGAGTGGGGCTGCATCAAAGCAGCCCATAATTAGGTACAAATTTGGCTCATGGTTCAGCAATTTATACAGATTAGCTGCGCTGACCTTCCCAAGCCCCAGGGTGCTACTTTCACATTTGTGGTCACAGAGTGACCTCTAGTGTTAAAAGGGAAGGATTTTTCTTTCTTCCTTTTTGGTAGCATGAAAAAGTTAACAATGTTTATTATCTGTGCTTACAACTGGAAGTGTGGGCTAAAGCGTGTCCTTTGGGATAAAGGAAAAGTACCCAGGAAAGATACACAAGCTCTCAAGACACAGATGTGAACTTTGCTCCGTGTGCACATCACAATTAATTCTAGAATAGTCTAAACCTATCATGGAAATTCCTGAACAGTTCTCACAGATAAGAGGTCTGTGTGTGTGTGTGTGGTTTTTTTTACAATGTTTATGTGTTTGTTTGTTTTCTTTCATCATACATTGAGGTTGTGTGAAATTTTATTTTGAAAATCGTGCTTCACACTGATATTGCCAATAGACAATATTAGTTGGTGCGTTTAAGGAGAACTGGCTCCAGCTGGAAATTGTGGGAGCAGGGTGGGGGTGTTATTGTTGTTTTCCAAATTATTTGAAAATAAAGAAAAAAAGCCATAGCGAAATTTGTCAAGACAAAGGCCAAGCCCAAAGCAAAGACTATGTGCTGGGCTTTTCTGTCTGGGCTTTTCAGAGAAGAGAGCAAGATCTGGTGTTGCCTGTGAGTGTTTATGACCGCTGAGGCTGCACCTAGGATGTCTGAGCTCCAGGTAAAACAGAAATGTGGGTCATCATTCGAAGGTCAGGAGAGATGTTCCTTTCTTCAGTGTTCTCTCTCTCTCTCTCTCTCTCTCTCTCTCTCTCTCTCTCTCTCTCTCTCTCGTGTGTGTGTGTGTGTGTGTGTGTGTGTGTGTGTGTGTGTGTGTGTGTGTATGGTGTTATTTGCCTGTAGTACATTCTGAATTAAGAACTGTTGACCTCTGATGTTATTACCGGAAACTTCACCCTTCATCTTCATACTGTACAATGTGCCCAGTGCAAGCGGAAAAACACTTGACTGCAGGGCAGGCCACTGCTGCATCTTTCACAACATTCCTGCTACCCTCTGATCAAGTTCCCCAGCAGTCTACATGTTGAAATCTAGGTCCCCAGGCCAGCATGACAGCTCAGTGGATAAACTCACTTGACATGCAAGCCTGGTGATCTGCGTTTGAACTCTGGAATTCACATAAAGATGGAAGGAGAGAACTGACTCCACAAAATTCTCCTCTGAGGTCTACAAGAGCACCAAGGCATGCATTGCATATTGTGGGGACATACTTGAACACACATACACACAACAACAACAACAATAACAAAAAACAACATCAATAACAGTAATAATAATGTAATAAAATAATTAATAAAATGAAATGTAAAAAAAATTGTAAAAGTCTTAGTCACCAGGGCGGTGTTATTGGGAAGTGGTAGAACCTTGAAGAGGTGGGGCCCTGTGAGTGCTCAACAGGCCACTTGGGGTGTGCCTCCAAAGCAAACTGGGAACACTTACCATTTCTTGGCTCTCTGGGGCTTCCTGGCAATAATATGAGCAGTTTAGTTCCTATGTACTCCTGCAGTGATATACAGCCTCGCTACACAGTCAAACCAATGACACCAAGGAATCACAATCTGAACTATAAAACTGAACCAAAAGAAACCTTTCTTATCTTTACCTTTCAAATGTCTCAGGTATTTGTCACAGTAACAAAAGGCTGACTAATACATATACATGCTGCCTTGCAGCAGCCAAAAGGACCAAGACAAAAACAAGTAAACGAGAAAACAAACAAAACTTTGAAAATATCTGGAGAAGGGCCTCTTTTTCCACTCCCAGCCACGCACCCATTGGTGCTTCCAGAATAGGAAGACATTGTTTGACCCAAGCACATTTGCAGGGAATTCTCCTTCCCAGCTTTCAGGGCTTTGTGCCTACAGTTCCTTCCAAAAAGCAATGCCAAAGATGCTTTTATAGCCTGCGCCTCCCCAATAGACTCGAGTGTAGACCTCTTCATCCTAGTCCTGGCACGGTGTGTACAGTGTGTGTGCGTGAGGGTGTGTCTAGTGGCGGAAGTAGTAGTGGTGGTGGTGATGCACATGGGTATAAACTCATGTTGAGGATAGGCATCAACACCAGGTGTCAAACCTCAGGAGCCATCTACCTTAGTTTTCAAGACAATGTTAGGCCTGGAGATCACCAATTAGGCTAATTTAGCTGGCCAGTAAGGCCCAGAGGTAAACCTGTCACTACCTCCCCAGCACTGGAATTACAGGTACACACTACCATACTCAACTTTTTTACACTAGTTCTGGGAATCAAACTATAGGTTGGCATGCTTATGCAGAAGGAAGGCACTGTACTAAGTGGTCTCGCCTGACTGGTCTCTCCTCTTTTTAAAAGATTCCCATGGCTGGTGTGCTGGCATACACTCTTCATACCAGTACCCAGAAGGCAGAGGCAAACTCTGTGAGTTTAAGGCCAGCCTTGTCAGCATACTAAGTCCCCGGACCCGCCTTGGTTTCAAAGTCCCTGTCTCAAAAAGAAATAAGAAATTGAGTGAGTGAGCGAGCAAGAGAGAGAGGGAGGGAAGGAGAGAGAGAATTCCACAACAAAGAATGAAGGTGCTTACCCCTGCCTGCCATTGCAAGGGTCAGAAGAGAGGGCAAGAGGAAACTTCCAGCAACTTCTCCCTTAGACAGCTGGAGGGAACTGTGGCCCAGAAGGCCTGGCAACCATACTGCTTTTTCCAGACAAGCCATAATTTCAAAGTTTCTAATTTGCACTCCAAGATTTCTAAGACCCAAGAACAACATGACCATACTCTAAGCTGAAGCATCAAAGATGTAGGCCTCGTGAAAAACACTAAAAATGCCACAACAGAACAAGAAATGAGCCTGCTGTCTGTGTTGTGTTACAGGAAATGGGGAATAAGGCATCTCTACCTTGAAAACAGAGTGTTGTCTAAAACACAATCACGATTGTCTCTACAAACCTAGTTTCCTAAGTGTAATTCAGAGGGGGGTTGAGGGGAGTCCCACTAATCATAAGACCTGAAAACATGTCCAAAGAAGAAAAGAGAAAGATGATACCAAAAAGGAAGGGAAGGACTCTTCTGAGGAACCCCAACCAGTACATGTTTGGGGTATGTGGCTATCCAGTGGACACTTGGTACTGAACATACCAGGCTGCTATGTCTACTGTTATTCCTCCTCAGGACAGGAGGCTTGGTGTTGCTGTGTGTGTGTGTGTGTGTGTGTGTGTGTTTGTGTGTGTGTGCACGCGTGTGTGTGTGTGTGTGTGTGTGTGTGAGCAACAATGGAAACTCTGGTTTATTATAGCCCTCTTAACCATGTCCCTGTAATTGTAAAGGTCTCTTGCTTCCCCCTCTTTCTCTTTGCCAATATTACACCACCATAAAAACATCCTTGAAAATACTTATTTGATGATCTGTGATCAATTCCTTAATAAGAATTCTTAGAAATTGAATTGCTGAGTCAAAGGGTATTATAATTGTGAAGCACCCATTTTATTATTGATGAAGTCATCTGAGTAACATCTATCCTTACAAATATGAAAGGCAAACGGAATGCGTGTGGACTCTGAGCCCCAAATTCAATCAACCACAGGACCACACTCTCCAGGTAATATTAAAAAAAAAAATTAGAAAAAGCCTACTGTCTACCAGAAGTTTGATATACGCAAAACTTCCAATGACTAAATAGCCCCAGGAGGAGATGGCTTGGCAGTTAAGAGCATGCGCTGTGCTTCCAGGGGACCTGAGCTCTGTTCCCAGCATCTATGATGGTTAGCTCACAACTGCCATGACATTTCTGTTTTTTCCCAGAGCTCAAAAGCTGTCCCTCTCTATTAAGCTTATCTGTCCTTTCTCGATTTCCAGCTCCAGGGGATCCAATGCCCTCTTCTGGCCTCAGTAAAAGATAAAATAAATCTTCGTGCAGAAGAGGGAGAGAGAGAGAGAGACAGAGAGGCAGAGAGAAAAACAGAGAGAGACCTGGAGATACCCACAAGTTGCTGTGTCACGTGCAAAAGCAAACTGCAGGTTCAGCAAGGCCTCCTGGGATGTAAACCAACAGGATAGTTCTGTTTCTTCCGTGAGATCAAAAGCCCCCCCACCCCCCCACCCCCACTCCCCCCAACCCCCGCCCGCCCTCCACTCTGTTCGGCTTATCTGCACTTTCCACTGCACCCGAATCAGTAATAAAAACATGGCTGTTCCTGCTTGTTTTGCCTTGTATTCCTCTCCCTGTGCTGCAGCGCAGGAGAATTCCAAGGATCAAGACGCTAACCCCGAAAGCAGCTCAGGTCAGAGAGCAGAGCAGCAGCGAGCCGCGGGTTATTAATAAGTAATTAGTGGCCGGCAGTTCTTCGCACAGGTTAGAAGAAAGCAAAGAAGCAAGGCTTCCTTGTAAGGCTACTACAACTCTCCCCAAAAATACATCGGACTGAGAACTTTGATCACTTTTACGCCTAGATTTACACAAGAGACAATCCTGCCCCGGAGGGCTGCAATCCTGAACAATCTGAAACCCGTGCGTGGGAAGGAGTCCGCAGAGCTCAAGGGCGCCGTGGGGGAGGGGAAAGGACCACTGCAAGCCTTGCTCCTCTGAACCGGATGTCAGCAGTCCTGACACTTTCACCAGGACTCCAGCACTCCGCGTGGGCAGCCTGTGGTACCAGGGAGCCAGGGCCACTATGTGATCACACACAGACCTGACTGATAAAGGAAGATGCGGCCTCAAATCCCAAGACGAGAAAGGCAGGTGAGAAGAGGCCCTCCCTACCTCAGCAAGAAAACCTACCTCTGTTGGCACGCAGCCAGTCACTACATAATGACATTACTAAGGCTGATGAAATGCCACAGGGGTGACAGTGGACCCTTGATTTTATACCCTAGGGGTGCCGTTAGCCCTCTTTGTTTTTATAGGTGTACTCTGTGATGCTCACATAGTCATGAAAGTACCCGAGGTGCATTGCTCAGGCAGTGTCCCTGGCCTTAGGTAGAGTGTGACTTTGCTTCTGGTGTGTTATGCTTCACAGGAGTCCTTGCTTTTCCACAAAATGTAGTCTGTTTAGCAATGCAGAGTTCACCTTATCCTGGACTTCTTCTTCTGGAAGGATTCTGATTTAGCTCTTGATTGTGGGTACCTGTGAATGCCGCTGAGGGTAGAGAGGGGTTCTAGGGAATGGTCTAGCATAAGACACTTATCCACCAGGGCCTGCCCTTTCTCAGTGGCACGGGGACACTGCAGTAGCCACTTGCTGCTTTGGAAGAAGACAAACTCTCAAGCCAGACAGCAGGCCACAGAGCTTCCGCCCGCCCCCGCCCCCTTCAGCTCTTTCTCCCAGACCCCAGAAGTGATCAAGGGTCCTGGCAAGTGGTGAAATAATGCAACACACCAAATAGAAAAAGAAAAGGCATGGAAAGCGAGCCAGGATTCAAAAGAAAACCATTCTCAGGAGTTTGTTGTAAAAATATTTTTAAAAGCGGGGGGGGGGGGGGGAGATCCCTTGGCCCTGGTTTAGATCCACCAGGCTTTCCCAGACCACAGAAGCCAGTAAATGTCATCAAGTCTCTGCTAAGGCTTACAAGGCCTTCCACCCTTTCTAGGATTGGGGGACAAATGCCCCCCACATCCTCACAACCCAAGCAGGCAGCTCCCTAGTTCCTTGGCTGTGTCAAGGAGCCTCTCTGAGGAAGGCAGCCTGGAGCCCAGGCCCCTAAGACCCGAGCACGTGCCTCACTGTTCAGGAGCCACACACAGAAAGGGGTTCTCCGGAGCTAGTAGCAGGTTTTCCACCCTGTTCAGTGAACTTTTGACTGAGAACAGTATTGTATTTTATTAAGTGATTTCTTTTTATAACTTGCAAATACTGGGCACTTGACCTGGAGCCTCCAGGAGAGTCACGGAGGCGAGCAGCTTTATCTCCCTGTTCCTTGGGTTCTGCATGTTACAACCACTCATTAACTGGCTCTGTGACCTTTGACAGCCCACTTAACCTCCCTCTTCGACTTTCCTCATAGGTAATAAAGTTCCTCTCCATGCAGGAACAGCAGCCACCGGGCAGCACGCACAGCGCTCGTGGGCTCTGGCATCCTAAATATGAAGCCAGCCAGAAGTGATGATGCCACCCGCTGAACTCCTGATTCTGTAGATTAGAGTGAGGTCTGCTCTACTGCATGTCTATAACAAACAGCCCTGAAAATGTGGACACACATGGCCAGAGAGCCTCCTATTGGGGGAAAGAAAAAACAGTAACAAAAATGTAGTCTAGTCCCTTTCTCATTCAATAACCCACTGATAAGCAAACCTGTAAATGATGAATAGAAAGTCCCCAGCACTTGGTAGCATTGAACCTGTGAAGGCTGCATGAACTTGATCCTCTTTTGAAAGGATGACCCTCTGCCTTGAGAGTAAGGCATGAACCTTGCCAGCAGTAGGCTTTCAATGGCTGCCGGTACTTTTATTAGTTTCCACACTCCCCTGTTCTAGAATAACAAGTCGTTTCTCATCAGCAAAAGCAAAGAGTAAGAAGGATGGCCTTCCCACGCTGGGCAAATTAGACTGGGTTTCATACTTGGTTACTCTCGAGCAGGGATTTGATACAAGTCTGATGTCTTCATCCAAAGCTGATGGGATGGAAATAGAAATGGGGCTTAGCATAGGACTCTCAGCCATGACATTGCTAATGTGCAGAAGTAAGCAAGGATTGACCAAAAGTGAGAGCGGAAAGGATGCAGAAGTCCTCCTGAAGGCAGGGGGGACATGGGCTGAACCCCCTACCTCCAACCCAGTGTCTGGTGCCCGTCAGTGTGCCCATGGGGTGCCAGAACTTAGCCGTGCCTCCACTGTTTCTACCCTAGTCGTGTGCCCCTCTACTCTTGTTTTTCAGGCCGTTATTGAGTAAAATATGGGTCATCCAACCCAGCCCTGAGTGAGGCAGGTAATCCGGATGGCATGTGACCAGCAAGAGCACAGTGCTATGGTTTAGATTTGAAATATTCTCCCCCAAAGAGCCACATTAAAGGTTCACTCTTTCTCAGGAAGCTGAGGAAGACCTGAGCGAAGGTGTACTGTTGGCAAGGACACAAACACTTCAGACCCATGGGAATGAGCAAAGGCTTCCTCTGGGTGAGGCTCGGAAGGACGGCAAAGCCTTCCTCTGGTCCTGGTGAGAATGATGACAGTGTGTGCAAAAGCAGCAACCACAGCTTCCTCCTCCCTGACCTTAACATAGACTGCTTCCCCACGGAGTACCAACTCCTCCCCCTGTGTGGGTCATAATAAACTCACCGAGGTGTCCGGTTGCTCGCAGTAGTTACTGCTGTTCTAGCGAGCACAGCACAGCCAATCCCAGTTTTCTGTACATGTGTCTGTGTGTCTGTCCTTTCTCTATCCCTCACCACCCCCAATCGGAACTCCAGTGCAAAGCCATGCAGGGTATGGCAGACTCCCAGCTCAGATCTATTGGCAGATAAAGGAAACTTCAAACGGTTAGGTCTCGTGACCAGTCTTCCAGTTGTTGGGGTGTGCCCTGGAAGGAGATCATGAGAAATTATGGGACTTTGACCTTTTCCTCTTTTTCCTGCTCTGGTCATGAACTGTACTAGTTGTTCCACCATGGACTCCCTACCAAAATGTACTACCTCCATGCCCAGACCCAAAAGCATAGGGACCAAGAGTCTCTAGACTGAAATTCTATGCTCTTTGTTCATTAGTTGTCTCATTTGTTACAGTAATGGAAAGCTGACAGACACATGCGAGTGGCTTGTACCATGTGGCTACCCAGACAGCAATGAGTGTCAAGCTGAGGAGTACAGACCAGGATGATATACAATTTCTTCCTATCTTGCAGAATTGGTAGCCAACTTAAAGCGTAGGGACTGTTTACTTCTGGACCCTTCTGTTTGCATTTTCTGGGCCAAAGTTGAGCTCAGGTTTTAATAGGAACTGGAAAGTTCCACTGCAGATAAGTGGGGATTGTTGTATGGATTCAGAGTCTGCTGACAGGGAGGAAGCCACTTTGCCTGTGGTTTTTTGTTTTGTTTTGATTTTTGATTTTTTTGCAGAGATTCAAAGCAGCAGAGCGAGGAAAACGTCATAGTGGGACAAAGAAAAGGTGTCACATATGCCTGGAAATGCAAGAAGCAATCCGAGGAGAGAAGGGCACTCCAAAGGGTTGGTTAGGGATGTGTGTAACTTTCCCTGATTGGTCCTTACTCAGGAACAAAAATTATGGAGATTGTCACTTGCTAACCAAGCCTGTCCATTGGGGACTGAGTGCAGCAAAAGTTGTTGTCTGGCTTTTTTGGATTCTTAGCAGAGACAGCAAGGCCAGCCTTCAGCATGCTGGCCTCTAACACTGGCAGTTCTAGACGTGGCCATCTGTGGTTTGCTGGGCAGCTTGCCACAGGGTTTGATCAGAGTGTTTATGGACTGAACACTGTCCTTTGGTATAACCTGTCTCTGCTGTGAAGACATTCCAACCCATCACAAATGCCCCCAGATAGAATCCCAAGACCTGTAAATTGTAGAGGTTAGATGGGGTGGGACACACCTTTAATCCCAACACTCAGGAAGCAGAGGCAGGCTGGTCTCTGAGAGTTGGAGGCCAGCCTTGTCCACATAGTGAGATTCTGTCTCAAAAATCCTAACGTAATTAGATAAAATGTAAAATAGTTTGAAGCATTCCTAGACCTCCAGAATCTTCTCTGTGAACTGCACTTCAAACCAGTCAGGAAAGTGAAACACGGGAAGAGAACGTTGGAGCCAGGAGGAAACTGGCGTCAGTCCTCCACAGCCTCCTGTGGTGGGTGTTCTTTCTAGTCACGTCAAAGGGGCTGCAGCACAGAACTAGGACCTCGGTCTCCCAGTGCCCAGCTCAAAGCTCTCCAGATCACAAGGCGGTTATCCTCGGGAGTCTCAGGAGAGATGTGATGTTTGTTAAGAATTGGTGGTTGTCACCAAGTTCATTTTAAAATTTTAAAAATTTAAAAAAAAAAAACCTTTCATTGTCTCTGAACTCTAAGCTAACTTTATTCCAGAAGACATTTTGGGGAGTGTTGCATTACAAGCCATCTGCCACTCCAAACACCAATTACTTATCTGGAAATAGCAAGACTGACAATCGTCCTTTCCATGGCGTCTCCCAGGCTGCCAGGCTGCTGCTCCATGGCCATTGTGTGCCTGTTGTGAGTGTGTCAACAGAGACGTGCTTGTCAGGAACAACAGAGGAGTTACTGGTGGAACTAAGACATTCTGAACAGAATACATCACCTCACCCCGTGACTGCCTATCCCAAAATGAAGCCATGAAAATACATTCCTTAGTGGCCCCAAACCACTAAAACAACATCTAGAAGAACCGCAATTTAATGGGCCCTTCCTAACAGCCCAGGTCTGCGGTCATGCAAATACAAGATCTTCCCTGATAAGAATAACAGGAGAGGATGTTCTATTTATTTTATTTTATTTTATTTTTTAGGTTAAGCAAACAATTAAGTCCACCCCTAGAAAGTACATAAAACCTGGATTGTTTTATCTTTCAATTGTGAAAATAAGCACATTTGACCCAGCATTCGGTCCAGACAGTAAAAGAAAAAACAGGGCAGCAGAACACGAGTGAAGATTAAGATTCTGGAGTCCATCCTGTTCTGTTTCTCAGTTCCAGGCCTGGGTCTGTTCTAGCAACACTCATGAATCCCCTCTGAGAACAGCTAACCACTGCACCATCGCACAGCCAGAGCTAGGGATGGAGTGCTTTGTTTGTTTGTTTGTTTGTATTTGTTTGTGAGGACTTGCTTTGAGTGTTGAATTGTTAGCTGCTAGTTATCTTGTTTCTGTGCAAAGGATCAGCTGATGCATGGTCTCACAGCGGCTAAAGACATCACCATTGGCCCGAAGTGTGTGTCTTCAGCTGTTGTTGTTATTAAAGGTACGTGCACGCATGTGTGCATGCGTGAGTGTGTGCATGCATGTGCGTGTGTGTGTGTGTGTGTGTCTGTGTGTGTGTGTCTGTGTGTCTGTGTCTGTGTCTGTGTGTGTCTGTGTGTGTCTGTGTGTGTCTGTGTGTGTCTGTGTGTTCCATTTTCAGTGTTGTAAGTTGTTTTGGAATTCAGTGTGTGAGTCGCTTTGGAATTCACAAACACAACACATTCAACACTTCTTTGGGATTGACTCAAAAGTCACTCAAAAACCGCTTGCTGAATGTGTTTCCGTCTGTTTTGATGATTACACCACATGTGCCATATTTGACTACTTCCTGCCTCTAAAGACAATGAGCATCTTCCTTGCTCACCTTGCCCTGTAGGTACCAAGAATAAAGCTGAGCAGACTTAGGAAAGGTAAGCAGGCTATTTCACCAGTGTCCAAGGTGTCAGGCACATTGAGGGCCCTGCCTGGTGGTGTTAGCTCTCCCTGGGCTTGGATGCTGAACGCTTCCCTGGGAACTTGTTCTAGAGCATGGACTATGATCCTACAGGAGCTGGTGCTTGGCTTTCTCCCATGCAGGTGTATGGAAAGTGAGGCCTCAGCCTCTTCTGAAAGTGCACCACTTCCCATCACATGTTTCAGGGAAATAAACAGAATAAGGAAAAATAATACTAGGTGGAATATTTTATCTATATAAAGAAGTGCAGAACATAGGAGCTGATAGATATTGAGAAAAATAGAAGATGTTAATCACACCTTAACATTATTGTAAGGCAATTTTCTGTCTAAAATAAAAGTAATGACAATGAATAACACATGTATGCATTTGTTACTTACATAAGGATGCTAACAAACACAATATAATTATGCATGTTACAAAACAAGGTCACATAACATGCTTAAAAATAAAATGTGTGCTATATTAGCACAAAGAACGGGGTAATAGAAGTAATTATATCATTCAAGTGATAATATTAACTCAAGATAGGTTAGAGTAAGTTAAGGATGTGTATTGTGATACATAAGCACTGCTTACAATACAAATAAGAGAGACAGAACTGGAAAACTAATTTAAAAAGCCGAGACATATTCTGTCCAGAAGAAGGCTGGAAGCTAGACCTGGTGTTGGGATTCTGTAATCTCATCTAAGTTAGATGCTGAGACATGGCATCATAAGTTCAAGGCCTACCTGGACTGCAAAGAGAGTTCACAACCACTCTAGATAATTTAGCAAGACCAAATTTTTTTAAAATGTAGTATTGGGCAGATAGTCCAATGGTAGGGCCCTTCCCTAGTTTGTTCACAGTCATGAGCTCATTCCTCAGAAGAGAAGAGAAATACGTGTGTGTGTGCCACCTGACTATTTTTGTTTTTAAATGTTGGAGGAAGAGAGGGAGAGAAGGAAGGTGGTGAGGATAGAAAAAAAAAGATGATGAGAGGAGGAAGAACAGTAAAGAGAAAAGCTGAACAGCAGAAATAACATGAGAACAAGTTGTGCAAAATGAAAACAGTGATAAACATGCACACAACCATGTCAAATCAGTACACTAACTATTAACCAACTAAACTCTCCAATAAAAAGGAAACATTTTTAGATTCTATGTATTTTAAAAAAAGGCCCAACTGCATGATGTTTATAAACATTTGCTATAAAATAGTAACATAGCTAGTTTGAAGGCATATGCTGAATAAATATCCATCATCTTAAGTGCTGTATTAACATCAAATAAAGTATAATTTAACATATGGGCAGTGATAAGACATCAAGAGAAATGGTTCATAATATTTAAGAAATAAGTTCTTCGAGTAGCCCTTGCAGTTCTGTGTGTGCATAACTAATACCAGAGAGAGAATTTACAAAGCAGTAATTGACAAGACCAAATTGAGAAATAAAGATGTCCACAAATACAACTGGAGAGTTTGACATGTTTCTCATAGATAAATATGTCCAAAGAGATTCTTTTGAAGTTAGAAGCCATACAGGTGCAGCATCTCTATTAAGGGTTAAGTAGATAGATGGTCAGAGAAATTTAAAATAAAACCCATGTTTTGAATTGAGAAATATGGTGTTATTGTAATAAAATCTCACTGCATTGATTAAACAACAGATTGCTTGTAACTAAGCAACTGTGAAATGACATCAGGTGAGAAGAAAGGACAGAGAACATGGCAGAAAGACACACAGGTGAGAGGAAACTACATATGGCCTGGCAGAAAGACATAGAGAGGTGGAAAACCAGAGATGTGAAAGGACAGAATGCAGAGGACAGTAGCAGTGGAATTTTATTTCCATTGCACCGAGCCAACATAAATCAGATATATAGAATACTATACCCAACTATATCCTCATTCAAGAGTAAGATGAAATAAGACTTCAGGTCAGGCAGGATTTGTCTCAGGTTCTTACTGAAAGAAAAGTTCTTCTGAAAGGTTAAGACTAAAGTGGGATCATAAGGAAATCACTTAAGGTACAGGATGATGAACGCCCCCCACCAAATAAAATGAATCAAGTCGCCGTGTAAATAAATTTGAGTCAGCACTGTGTCAATGGTGGACTCATAACAAAGTTGTGTCTTTAAAATTCTAGGATTTATACATGAAGGTGGGGACATGTGAAAAGAATCTAAAGCATTCTAAAGTCTTTGAGGTCATAAAAAAAAAAAAACAGAAGCAACAGTTATACTGATGAGATGAATTTGTTTAGTCTGAAAAGCTGAAGGTCAAATTTAAGGCTAGAAAAAGAAAAGAATATGTAAACTTTGAAATAGATGAGCAAAGGTTTTTTTTTTTCTTTTTTAAGACTCAGTTTTTAATAGATGACCAAAAAGATGTCTAAAACAAAGCACTGTAAATAGGTAAGAAAAAAAAGACTGTTGCATAAATCAGTCTAAGCAAATTCACAATAAATATAAATGAGTCAAAATCTCCAGTTAAGAATCACTACTCCAGCTCAACAACTTCATGACTTTTCTGAGGAATAGGGGAGGGGAGAGTGGGGGAGGGAGGGTGGGGGAGGGGAGAGTGGGGGAGGGAGGGTGGGGGAGGGGAGAGTGGGGGAGGGAGGGTGGGGGAGGGGAGAGTGGGGGAGGGAGGGTGGGGCTGGGAGGAGAGGAGAGAGGGGGCTACGACCAGGATATAAAATGAATGAATGAATGAATGAATGAATAAATAAATAAATAAATAAATAAATAAGAACTTTTTATAGTAAAAAAAAATAAAAGGAAATAAAGAATTACTATTACTATTTCCAGTTTGAATTTTCTAAGTATTAAAGTAAGCTAAATCTGTGTATGTCGGCATAAATACAGTGTTTGATTTTTTTTCTTAAGTTGGGTAAAACATAGAGTAAAATCATTTTGTGCATGACTTAAAATATATTAAGCAATCCCTTAGCTCATTTGTGGATATTAGCACAGGAAGGACTAGTATAAAACATTTACAGTACTGCGTATCAATATTAAGATTGCAATAATTTCTAAGGAAAAACAGAGGGGAGTTGATGTTCATTTTTAACTTTGAAACACACAGGTAGCAAAAATGTTTAATTTGTTAAACTCACACTGTGTGTATGGGCATGTCTGAAACATGTCATGCAGAAAAAATAATTACTGAGTCAAGCAAAGTAATGTAAAATAATTTCAGTATACTACCATTGTCAAAATCCTTGAAATTTTGTAGAAATGTCAATGTTAGAATAAGAAACCATTTTCTAGCCAATAAAAATAATGGATTTTTCTCAGAGAGAGATTCCTATATGAACTAAGTTGAGAAACTTTACCCCATCAAGACCTTGGAAAAAAGAGTGATGACTGTAGTCAATTATTGTCTGCTTCAAAACAGCTATTGGAGAAGAATCTGGGGGCCCCAGTCTAACAAAAGTCTACAACCTTTTAGTTCTACACTTAGCAGCTTGCATAAAGACATTAAACAAATCCCAAAACATAAAAGGTCTCACCCTCCTAAAAGCGTTACTTTGAAAAACTTCTTTCCCGCACATGAAATGAAATGAATGAACCATGCTTGTGTTCCACCAAAGTGTTCTGAGCACTGTGGCATATACAGTAGGTTACGGAAGTGGTTCACAGCTTAGCCCCACTGGGCTGGGCTAATGGGGATCTTAGCTAAAGATTCTATGTTAATTTTGTTGCACAGTTAGGGTCCCATCCCTATGAGTTTAAACACAGCCTCACAACAGCCCTATGAGGTAGGGGCTACACTTTGCCTTCGCTGAATCTAACTGACAGAAGACATCGCGGCTCCCAAACTGCACTATCTAATGAGGATGCATATGAAGTTGCCTTGCTGTCACGGGACGGTCATCCTGGCTCATTGGTTTGATCAGAACATTCTTTAAACAGGAGTGTCTTATGAAATGCCCCTCCCTACATCACTATGCAAACTACCCTCTAAGGCAGAAGATTCTGTAAGACCAAAAGACCAGAATAAGGCCTGGATGAAAAACGGTCACAGAAATTAAAGAGCCAGGCACTGAAAAGTGACCTGTGCTCATAAACACAACCACATTTTGACCTCACATGCCTTGATTATAAAAGTGTGGTCAATTGTGGAAAAACTCCAGTGTGCTTAGGTAAACATAATTTATTTTTTATATTTTTGGAGACACGCCTTGGGAAGGGCTTTCTCACCACCGTGGGCTGCCTGCCACCAGACACCCTATGGATGCCATGGAGATGCTCGTCTTCAAGGTCCTGAAAGGGGTGCAAGAGGAGAAGAAAAAGAAGTTCCGTTTCACAGCGAGTTCTAGGTGCACTGAGAGACTATGCAGAACTGAACGCGAAACAACGGACACATCCAGAACGACCCATGCTGCTCACAGAGAGGCTGTAGCAGGCAGCTCCAGGAGATGGTCAAACACAAACGAACATTCTTACATGGACAAAAAGGGGTCCTTGGACCTTCCGTTAAAAAAGTCTCCCAGCCGCACTATTGTCCTTTGAGGACCCTCCGATGCCGAGGACTATGAAGAGATTGAGGTCACAATTTCTACATGGAGGTCAAGAGGTCACTGCACCCTGGAGTTAGACCACTCTGCGCAGCAGGGACCACAGCCCCCCCCCAACTTTGCCTTGCCTCCAAATCTCGTTTGCCTTTCATGTGTAAGGAAGGTTTTACTTTGCATAGTTTATTTTATTTGCTATGGATGTTTTGAGTGGTCTCAGTGCCCGTTATTTACTTACAGTAGAGAAGGTTCCCGATGAAGAAAAAAAATGGTCTCTGTGACTCTTCTTTTTTTTTTTTTTTTTTTTTTTTTTTTGGATTTTGGTTTTTGGTTTTTGGTTTTTGGGTTTGGGTTTTTGGTTTTTCGAGACAGGGTTTCTCTGTGTAGTCTTGGCTGTCCTGGACTGACTTTGTAGACCAGGCTGGCCTCGAATTTACAGCAATCCACCTGCCTCTACCTCCCGAGTGCTAGGATTAAAGGCATGCGCCATCACACCCAGCCCTGTCAAGATTTCAGTCAGGAAGGATATGTTTAAGGAAACTATTGTACAACATGATAACTGGAGAGCACTTGTGCTTGAAAACTAATTAAAACAACAGTAGGATTTGTATGTTCTGACCACAAAAAATAATAGGTTGGAATGACTGTTTTAATTGGCCATCCCACACTGTATGCATATTTCAAAATATCACATTATATACCATATATAAGTATATATATGCATATATATATAACTTATGCCAGTAAGTAAATAATAGAGAATAAATGCATAATAAAATAGATGTGGGACCCTGTTCCAGGAGTATTTCACTACCTTTCATGGACATGGAAGCAAATTCCTTTTTAATGGTTGAGAAACAGAAGCTTTGAGCCCTGCAGTAAGTGTGATTACCTTTCTCACTCCCAGCAAGTGTTAGGCCTAGAAGTGAGCCACAGTCAGCTGTCCCTTAGCACAGACAATCACCACGTCACACTCGCTCTTAGGAAACACCGGTGAGGACAGAAAATAAGAAACCCAGAGCTGTGGTCCAGTCACTTAGACAGGATAGGAATATACAGAGTCCACAATTCCTCAACGGTGTGAAACCCAAGTGTCAAGCAAATTCATTAGAATGAGGTGTTCACATTGCAACAGCCTCTTCGGTGGGCCTAGGATTTTTTTTTTAAGTTATCATAATTTTGAGGGAAAAAAAATTTACTATAAAGATCCAGATGTCCTTGGTTTGTATAAGTAGTCTATAGCTTGTTGAACAGCATCTTAACTTTCTGGAACCTAACTACACATAGCTTGGAAATTTAGGTGATGGTGACATCTAGGGAAAAAAATCCATTTGTATCAAGCAATTTTTAGAAGTCCAAACTTCAGAATGTCTTTATAGTCAACAAAGACTGGTTTTAGGTTTACATCACAAACCTAAAACACGCCTGGAAGTCTTTAGTTGTTAATAATGTGTGTGCATATATGTCTGTGCGGAGTGTGTGCACATGAATACAGTTGGCCCCAGAGGCCAGAAGAGGGCATCAGATCCTCTGGAGCTAGATTTGCAGGCAGTTAAGAGCCACTGCATGTGGGTGCTGGGAACTGAACTCCAGTCCTCTGCAAGAGCAATGTGAGTTTTTAACTCTTCTCTCCAGCCCCTAAAACGTAATTAAAATGCAGCCCCAGCCTAAGGAAACCCAGAGCAGACAAAGCAAGCTGGGCTCCGTAAGCGTCTTTGACCTGGCTTGACTTGCCAGCAGAAGCCGACATTACCTTGAGCCATTCCCTGTAGAAGGGAACACTAAGGAAAATAGAATGGAAATTTGGCCAATGAAAACCAGCCACAAAACTTCTAATTACACAACTAGAAACTTCCAACAGGGCTGACACAACAAGGCAACTTTACAACTGCAACCAGTCAATACATTTTCTTTGTAGCTGCTCCCCAGTCCCTCTATAAGGCTCTCCCCCTCCCTTCTCTGAATGCCCTCTAATGAGAACATTTCTAATTCCCAAATTGCCCAAAAGCTTGAAATTTAAGCTATGCCTTAGTTTATATTTTAACATCACTCGGCATCTAAAACTAAGAATCCACAGAGCTCATCAAGGAAAAACATAAATCCCATTATATGCACCTTATTTAATATGTCATCCAAAAAGGTTGTGAAGCCTTACATTTTTACCTGATGTAAAATGACAGTAGTCTCTTTTCCCTATATGCCTGCCCATGAGAGAGACCCTGTGGAACGGTAGCCAGGGCCATAATACTTCCAAGGGCCTTTGAAAGTAAAATACAAATGTGAGTTAAGTTTTAATGTAACTTTGTACCAGAACACAAAAAAAATGCAATGTTTTCAATATTTTTATGACAAAAGTAGTTTAGACCCCATAGAAGCCAGAGTGCCTCCCTCTTCCTCTTCTTTACACATTATTTACTAGGAACCCAGGCATTTTTGATGAGTCAAGATCATGGCTTGCTGGATAATAAAAGGAGGCCACTGCTAGTGAAACCATCCCATGTGACTAGCATGGCTGGGGTTGAGGTTGTGGCTTCATATTACACAGGAGGACAGGCGATGCTCCAAGAAGATGCATCCATTATGGCCATGGTGAAATCAGAGAATCCAAAGAGAAGATGGTCCTGAGGACACGACACATTGCCAACTCTCTGTATATGTGTGCGAATCTCCTGGAACACAGATGCCTAGTTAGGTGGTCAGGAGCCTCAAGCATGAATGACCACTGTCCAGTCAAACCCTCTATGTGGACAAAAGAAATCCCAGGTTTTTTTGGGGGGGGGCATCCTTTAAGCTGTTTACAGTGCCTATCCCTGTCACAGGCATGAGGGTGTACACACACTTTCTATTCCAAGGGACTTATGTAGGCTATTTCTTTCAGTTCCATAAGGTATCGACACCCACCCCACCCCACCCCCCAAAAAAACATGAGCCACCACTTCCTTAGTGTCACAGTCTACTGACTGAATACCAAAGCCCAGGTCTCCAAAAAGCCACCTCAATTCTGACATAGGCCCCCACCCACCCACCCATCGCAGAGTCTCTCGCTACTCACAACGTGTGTCACCAGCCAGATCAATCCCATGCCCCTCGGCACAGTAAGAAACCAAAACTAATAAATCATTGCTCGCTCTCAGTCCACAGATGGCAACTGTGGTTTAATGCAGGTAATTATTTAAATAATAATAGTAATAATAATAAGTTTAGGAGCAAAAAGAAAATCAAAACATGTGAGTATGCGTCTAATAGAAAAGGCTTACAAAGAGATCTGGGAGTTCTAATGACTCCAAAGAGTAGGTGAAAGGTCTCAGAGCCTGGCAGGAGTCGGGCAGCCTGACTGACAGCATCGATCCCTTCTTTCCTCCCAGATGACCAGGCCCTGTATCCACTCGCCTCCAGTCCCTTGTGCCAGGGTGTTGAGGGATAGAAGCTCTAATGGGAAAAAAAAAAAAAGGGAAAAAGCCCCCTCACAAAGCCATCAATTACCAAGACTGTCAGCACCAAGGAGGTGTGGGGACAGTGACAGGGTTAGGTAAAAGCCTCGGGGGTTACACTGAAAGAGTTCCTGGAAGTGTTAAACCACTCTTTATAGCCAGCCGCACCTCCTGTTCCCTGTTACACACACACCCCCCTTTGAAGAACATGTTTTTCTTTCCCTTTTAACTTTCACAAGGATGTTTGTGGTTTGTGCAGAAAGCAGTGTGGGTGACAGGTCCTTATTATTTCAGCTGTCACTCATTAGGGAGATTGGTCCTCCTTGAAGCTTGAAGTTCTTTCCCCCTGTCTCCAAGCAAACACAAACTAGTTGGTGCTTCATAAAAAGGCATCTTCTCAGAAGATTGCAGTCACCCCTCTACTGTAACTAAGAAAAAAACATGCCCCTCTCAGGACCCTCATATTATTTTATCCATTCAGAGATGAAGGAGGAATTCTGGATGTCACTCAAGCTGAAATTTTTCAATCCATAAAAAGATTCTGATCAGTCTTCTAATGGAAACGGCCTTACAGCAAATCAGGATTAAACCATGGTTCTTTCAGCCCCCTCCGAACAAACACTTCAAAAAGAAAAAACGCACCAAAGTGATCCCACAGTCTGCCAAAGCATACAAACACTCCCTGGTGGCCAAATAAATAGCCTGTGAGTAGGTTACCTCAACCAGTGAGCAAACTAAGAATGCAAAATAATTCAATCACTCATTGGATGGAAGGGACCCATGCTAGAGCTGCTCCCTGGTTGTTCCTTGAGTGTGCACTTTCTGCCTGGACACGTGAAAGGCATTCAGAATACAAGAATTAAGGTTGGGTAGTGAGGGGGAAAGAAGCTGGGAGGAGCTAAAGAAGAGAAAGAATATGGCCAAAATACCACAGCCAGGGGCCGTGATCCTGCAGTCAACTTGCATACATTTTTTTTTTTAATCACAGCAAGAAAAGTAGAATTTGTGTATACAAAAGGAAGTTATCTCAGAGGAAAATAGCACTATAAAAGATGCACTCTCACCACAGAAGAAGGAGCAAGCCATGTGAAATCAAGTGCAGAAGTTACACTAAGCTGTAGACAATGGGAAGTGATGCACCTTTGGAAGTAGTGGAGACCTCATTTTCCAAGCACTGACATGGGAGAAAGCCAAGCACCAGCTCCTGTAGGAACATAATCCATGCTCTGGGCCAGAGGGTCTCAATCTTTCTAACACTGTAACCCTTTAATATAGCTCCTCATGCTGTTTTGACCCCAACTGTAACATTATTTTCATTGTTACCTCATATCAGTAATTTTGTAAATTATGAATTGTAGTGTAAATAGCTGATATGCAGGATATTTGATATGCAATGCTTATGAAACTGTCTATTGACCTTAAAGGGGTCATGACCCACAGGGTGAGAAACACTGCTCTAGAACAAGTTCCCAAGGAAGTGTTCAGCGTACAAGCCCAGGGTAAGCCAATGCCACCGGGCAGGGACCTCAATGTTCCTGACACCTTGGACACTGGTGAAATAGCCTGCTTACCTTTCCTAAGTCTGCCCAGCTTTGTTCTTGGTATCTACAGGGCAAGGTGAGCAAGGAAGATGCTCATTATCCTTAGAGGCAGGAAGTAGTCAAATATGGCACATGTGGTGTAATCATCAAAACAAATGGAAATACATTTAGCTGAACCGTCAAGCTGTTTTTAAGTGACTTTTGAGTCAATCCCAAAGAAGAGTTGAAGAATGTGTTGTGTTTGTGAATTCCAAAGCGACTCACACACTGAATTCCAAAACAACTTACAACACTGAAAGTGGAACACACACACACACACACACACACACACACACACACATACACACACACACACTAGCAGAGGTGTTTTGCTTCCTGGAGCTCATAGAGATAATAGGGCTAACAGCTCCAATTTAATTAGCACCTATTCATCTCAAGGCCTCTCAAGGTGAGCTGTGAAAGACAAGCCATCATTTGCTCGCTCGCTCGCTCTCTCGGGCCACAGTTAAGGTAACAGATGAAAAGAAACAAAAAGAAAGACTCAATTTTAGATGTGCCAAAAAAAAAAAAAAAAAAAACTATGACACAAGACCAAATAACCTTGATTGTCTGCCATGTGCCTTTTACCAGAATGGTACACAGAAAGGAAGGAAGGATAGGAGGGAGAGAGGGAGGGAGGGAAGGCAGAAGGGAAGGAGGAAGGGAGGGAGGAAAGGAAGGAGGGAGGGAAGGAGGGAGGGAAGAAAGAAAGGAAGGAAGGAAGGAAGGAAGAAAGAAAGAAAGAAAGAAAGAAGAAAGAAAGAAAGAAAGAAAGAAAGAAAGAAAGAAAGAAAGAAAGACTCAAGAAAATCCTAAAAATTTGTGGGCAAATGGATGCAACTAGAAATGATCATATCGAGTGAGTTAACCCAGACTCAGAAAGAATCACATGGTATATACTCACTTATAATTGGACACTAGCCCAACAGGGATGTCCCCTGAAAGTCTTCACTTACTAGTAGATTAGGATAGATGCTGGGACCTCCTATTGGGACTCGAGGTGAGAGAAGTATAGGAGAATAGGGAAATAGAATGATCCAGAGGGTCCTAGAAACCTACAAGAAGAACACCATGATGGACGGGTCTGGACCCAAGGGGTCTGCTCAAGCTACTGCACCAACCGAAGACAATACATGCAGTAAATATTGAACCCCTACTCTGATCTAGCCAGGGGACAGGACATTATCCACAGTCATGTGGAGAGTGGGGACGGTCTGACTCTGACATGAACTCTGGTGCCCCATAATTGACCACTTCCCCTTGGTGGGGAGGCCTGGTAGCGCTCAGAGAAAGAATAGGAAGGTTACCAAGATGAGACTTGGTAGGCTGTGACAATATGGTGGGGGAGGAGGTCCCCTTCTATCACAGACTTACAGCATGGGAATAGGTGAAAGAGGGAGGAAGGGAGGAACAGGAGAGAGGAGACAAGCAAGGGGATAAAAATTGAGATGTAATCTGAATAAATAAATAAAAAAAGAAAAAGAAAGAAAGAAAAAAAGACTCAAATTCAAAAGCCACAGCTACAGTGAAGCATCTTGCAAGCTTACTTAAACCCCTCTTGGGGAACTGCTTTCTGAGAAGTTTCTAACACTTTTTGGCTACCATCTGAAACCCTGGGAGAACACCAGGCTTGTGAATATGGTTGAGATTTAGCAGAAATAATGAAGCTGTTGTATAACCGCCCATCGTGCACATTGCACCTCTGGGGTGGGAGGCTGCCTGGGTCAAGACCTCAAATGCAACACAGGGTCACACTGGGAAAGCTGTTCCTTCAACTCCCTGACCATCCAGATGGAAATTAAAGATCCCAAGATACTTTTCAAATTAGCCCAGGGGAATCACCCTAAGTCTAGGCCAACAGTTCCCACTCTCAATAAAACTCAACTTAATGTTCCCAGCTGGGAAGGACCCTCTGTCAAATATAGAGAAGAGTTTGTGTTCATGTGCACAATTATTAGACCGTCCTTGGAGCATTGTAATTACTTTGTAATCTACAAGGGACTTAAGATACTTAGAAAGGGGGATGCTATGAAAAAGTCAATTTGATTGTAATTTATAATTGAATTTATCCAAGGAGAAACAATGCATCAAGAAATGAAAAATATCTTGTGGGAGTAGATTTCCAGGTGTAGGATTTATAACTAGTGGCTAAGTGCCAAGAAAATTAAAATTCCACAATAATAGCTTTCAACAAAATATGGCTTTGGGGTTGAATGTTCATACTGAAGAGGGGGAAGATTCTAGGCATTTTAATGGGTCAGTCACTCACCAGTTTGATATCAGCTCCATGTGCAGTAAATAGATCTATCACATGAGTCTCTGTCACTCTCTTCCAGTTGGTCCCTAGATGCCATGTTCTTTCCTTAAAAAGAATTAAAAAACAACAAATTTTAGGAATCTCTTAGCAGCCAGTTCCAAAAGAAAACTTTAAGAGGCCAGTAAGTGAATCTTAGATGAGAAAAAAGAACATCACCATTTCAGGTACCAAACTTCCCAGGAACAGCAGTAATAGATACTTTTAAATTTGAATATTCCAGCCCAGTAAGATGGGGCATCAGGAAAAGGTGCTTCTCCCAAGGCTGGACAAGCTAAGTTCAATGTCCTACATGTTGTCCACTGACTTACACACACATACACAGAGAGAGAGAGAGAGAGAGAGAGAGAGAGAGAGAGAGAGAGAGAGAGAGAGAGAGAGAGAGAAAGGACATAAATAAGTGAATATAACAGTTCTCAATGTAAATGTTGGACTTCAGTCCATCTTTTAGCCCATGATCTGGACCCCAGACATTTTGGCAGTGTGTAAACATACTGATTTTCAAAGGGGAACAGTGAACAAGGGGTGGCGCGCTTCGGAATTTTATCTGTTGCTGTGTTATAAACTAGCCCCAAACTTAAGTGTTCCGAAGAAGCTATGATTTCATCCTTTGTGTCAAGACTGGGTCAAGATTCCAGATACAGTCTTAGCTGGGTGTCCTGAGCCCAGCATCCCTCACGGGGATCAGGTCGTCAGCAGGTTACGAGCATCTCAAAGCTCCACAGAACATGGAGCTACTCCTGAGTGCAGGCTCCTGGGGACGGCTGGATCTGCAGCTTCTCAAGGCTGCTGGATTAAGGGTCTAGTTCCCATTTGACATCAGGCCTCCTCTATGACCTCCCAACAGCTACACTCACCGCACATCCATTCTTGCTTTCTTCCCTAAAGCCACTATGGTGTGTTGCCGTCTCTGTACGTGGCAGACCTTCCTGCACTCATACCCACCTACTCCAAGCGTCCTCTTCCTTCAGCTCAGCCACTTCCTCTTACAAATGTTTTCAAGGATCCTCGGAACTCCATACATCCTCTTCTACACTGGCTTCATGACTCTCTTGCAACTATTCAACTTCACACGTGGCTTCTCGTGCCAAACTACTTCTCCAAAGAAAGTGGTCCATCCAGGTGATTATCTCTTGCTGCTGGGAGGTGCAGGGTGACAGTGACTCACAACTCCCTATCAGCCATGAAATCACAAAAAAAAATAACAATGGTTCGTGCTCTTCCCTATGCTGTGTGGCTTATAAAAAGGTTAAAATGGCAATTTTTATACCAGTTAAGGGTGTGCATATAAGTACAGTTTGGAGATAAGTAATTTGATTGAAACTCATATGCAAAAAGGTTGGATAATGCAACTGACGGCAACTCGGTAAAAGACAACAGGAGAGCAGAGTGACAAGAAGTCAATTTGGTATTTGGAGAGTCCCATGTTTAAAATGCAGTTCCATCCCAAGCTGATGGGTTTAGGGGACCATCTATAATTGGAAGCATCTATAATTGAAGACTTCATTTCAGACAGACAAGTATCTACTTCAAAATTGTATAACTTAGGAGCTTGATTACATACTTACTCTGAATTACACATTCCAATATCGACAGACCAGTTTAGAAATGTGGCCTTTCTTTTATATCTGTATTTGTCAAAAAGAATGGCTTCCACTTCATTTGCACATAATGACATCATCCTTGCCTTTAGTAGAACCATGTCTAGAATCACGTAGAGTAGTGCTACACAGTACACCCTCCTTGGCTCCAGGCTATTCACACTGTATGCTTTTTGATTTTTGCAGAAGGACAGTACATGTTTAAAGTTCCTGTTGCTTACATATCGTGTCTTGACTTTGCAAAGTGAACTGACAAAGTGACCTTGCACCACCCAAGGCCACAATCCAGAGAGAAACTACCACGCCAACTCCTCCTGCTGTCACACCGCCCCTTTCTGACTCTTATATAAATGCTTTCCATGTCCAGATATGTTTGTTCGACTTCCCCATCTGTAGCTCTAAGTTTAATACACAACACTGCACTAAAGGATTCTCCCAGGCCACAGCAGTTGGGTTGTTTGTCTGTTTTGTGCTAAACTTAGACACTCACAGCATGCCAGGCAAACATCTGGCCACTGAGCTACATCACCAACCCTAGCAGTTGGATTTTTTTATTAACCTCACAAATGTGTGTGTGTGTGTGTGTGTGTGTGTGTGTGTGTGTGTGTGTGAGCCCTGCAATGCATAAGTCCTTACTTGTTAGCTTTATCAGCTGATATCTAGACATCAGAAAGAGACCTGCCAAGTCAACATTTAGTATTGTGAAACTGTCCTCGTGAACTGCTGGTGGGAGTCCAAACTGGTGTAGCCACTAAGGAAATCAGTGTGAAATTTGCTCCAACACCTAGAAATGGATCTACCAAGTGACATACCTCTACCACCCCTGTGTGTATCCCCAAAGGACTCTGTTTTCTCCTGTAGAGACACATGCTTGTCATGTTCATACCTGCCTAATCCATAACATCTGGGATATGTAAGCCACCAACTGATGAATGAGCAAGGAAAACATAATTCCCATATACAATGGAATTTTCTTTAGCTGTAAAGATGAGTAAAATATTAAAATTTTGCAGATAAATGGGTGGACCTGGAAAACATTACACAAACTGAGGGAACCTAGACACAAACAGAGAAATGTCACATATGTGGATCTTTAGAGTTGCATCTTTAAAGTGTGTTGAGTCTTTAGAGTTGTCAGTTTAATTTGGAGTACTTGTAGAATTCAGAAAACTAGAAAGGAACCATTGGTGGGGAGGGGAAGGAAGAAGCCTAAGGGAAGGGGACAGTAGAATGCGGATGATATGAGGGAGGATGGGGAAGGAAGTCTATGTGAGGAGAGCAATGGGAGGGGAGGGGCAGGAGGCGTGGAGAGAAGAATAACTAGTATAAATAATGCTCATAAAAATGTTTTTAAAACTACTATTTAATAAACTTCCTGGGTGTGTGTGTGTGTGTGTGTGTGTGTGTGTGTGTGTGTGTATCTGTATGTTTGTGTGTCTGTATGTGTCTATGTCTGTGTCTCTGTGTGGTGTGTACATTCATATAAAAGAGTAGAGTTTAATTTTCCTACACAGGGTGTAATACTCATGCCAGAAGCCATAGTTACCAAATAAAAACCCCAGCATCAGAGGTGGGATACTTCCTTTGAGTTATTGGTCCAGGATATCCCAGAGACCCACAAAACAATACAGATTGTTGCGAATGCCCATGGCTTCTCTACCAGAACTTTATTATAAGATGATATTGATGAAGACAACACACTTTGGTTACATGACTTTTTTTTTTTTTAAATCAGGCTGGTACTGCTAAGGAGGCTTCCTCCTTGCTAATTAGAGTTCATAGTGTTGGAAACAGTTGTTGGTTTAAAAAAAAAAAAGTCATCATCTTACCCAGTTGTGAACCCCGTGCGCTACAATAATTATTGACATGGCAAGACATGCCCATGAATGAATGGTGGCATAGGATGCCATGAGGGTAACCAAACTCTGCTTGGAATTATGGTCCATTCCACAGGGCGGGGGGGGGGGGAGGGATGCATGCCTGGCACTATAAATCTTGCCAAAATCCCATTGTTTGAGGGCTCGTAGTCAGCTGGGCTGAAGCTACTATTAGTATTTTGTTAAGTGTACATAGTTTTTTTTTTTTAAGTTATAGGGACCATTGCAACCAGGAGGCAAAAGGATTATAAAAACCGGAAGTGGAGGACAGCCACATCATTACACTGTATTCTGGACACAGCAGGACCACTGCACTCAGGAACTCACAGAAACTCTGGTCTCCTGCAGAAGATGCGCTCGAGATCAAGGCCATTTACGTGCTAGCATGGAGGTGGTGAGAGGCTCACAAGCTCCCACCTCTAGCTTAGGGGTTACTCACAGTTGGTGACTTCCTGGGGAAGGAGAGTCAGTTCTTTTTAATGGTGTGGCCCCCGGTGTAGGCGGGCCATGTTCCAGTGACTGGTCATCACAATTTTCTGGATGGTCTATTCTTTAAAAAGGAGAGTATAAAGCTGGGAAGGGTGGGGAGATGAGGGTTGGATTTGGGAGGAATTAGGGAAAAGAAGGGGTAAAAATGTATCTTGCCCACATATTAAGGGTGTCAAAGAGTTAGTAAGAAAAATATATTTCCTAAGATAAAATATAAAATACATTTTTTAAAAACCTAATAAAGTTTTAAAGCATGAGGTTGTCCAGCCAGGAAAAATCACTAATTGATGTGAAATTCCTTTGCCTCCTGTTTTTGCTTGAGTCTTTCAATAATGAAACATTACATCTGCTTAATGTAGTTCTTCTTTCCTGTAAAAGAAGGGACTTACTGGACTGCACACATGGTGGCCTCTTCTTCATATGGATAATTATTGTAGAAAAACACCTACAATACATCTCGCTGTAAATGTCTAAGCTGGCCTCATTGTTCCTCTCTATTCTTACATCTTAGTGAGTTGTGGTCAGTTGCATTATCCAATCTTTCTGCATATGAGTTCCTATCAAATTGTTTACTTCTAAACTATATTTGTACTCACACCTTTAACTAATATAAATTTTACACTAAGATCATCAAATATGCATCACCTATCAGGCTTAGGATGCTCCAAAGCGCTTTCAAACACAGTGTCACCACCATTCAACGTGATCACCAGGGAGTGGAGGGTTACACATATTCCTAGTTATAAACGGAATCAGGGCTCTGTCTTACTTCTCCTTTTGTTGCTATAACAGAATACCAGAGACCCGGTAATTTACGGAGAAAGGATGTTTATTTTTGGCTTGTGGTTCTGGGAATTGGAAAGTCAACAACAGAGCAGTTGCATCTGGCAAGGGATGTGTACTGCTTCAACGTGGCGGAAACAGGTGCATTGAGAGCAGCCTGTGAACACAGAGGAGGCAGAGCCTCTTCAAAGGAAACCGCGCTTGGGATAACTAAGCCAACTCCAGCAACAGTGAGAACTCACAGCTCCATGATCCAAACACTGTCAGGAACCCAACTCCCAGAACTGGTGCGGCAAAGACCACGCCTGAATTTGGTGGTGACAAGCCACCACCGGGTCACTCAAACAGTATGAGCTTGCAGTAACTCGTGAAACTTGGCTACTCCTCACAAAATGTGAATAATAATTGTGCACTTGGCAAAATGCTGTCTCCATAAACAAATGAGATACAAATTGAAATAAAAGTGAGGGTCATTTTATACCCATTCAATGAAAAGAAAGAGGGAAAATTAGTAATAAAACTGCAATTAAGGGCTGCTTAAATTATTATTTCCTGACAATGCTCTAAGTTGGAATCAGCCTGGAAAAGTCATCGGATAATTACCTTTTTACGGCTCAATATAGAGTCCATAATCACTGACCAAATATTCTCAAGTCAAAAACTTTTCTTGAGAAAATAACTTAAAAGAAAACAAATTATTTGTAAGATAATATTCATTGAAGTAATATTTATATTAAAAGATATACAATTCATATTTATTTCAAATAAAATATAGCTTTGTTCAAGTATGTCATCCAATCTCTCTTTGAATTTTATATATAAACACATAACACACATACACACACACATATGCAATGTGTGAGGAAATTTTTGTTATTTATCTGTTCCCACTCCATTCCTCATTCTTGATATTCTAAACATGTATCTTACAATACTTTCTCATCTGAATTTTCTCTCGAAACAGGCAGATGAGTTTGCCTTTGCTCAAGAGCAGCCATTGTGAAGATTCCAGCCTGAGGGAAAGGATGGACTGGGGACACAACATGATTTTCCAACTTCAAGACAAATGGAAACGGAGGTGCTCACATGGGAGATGCTGTGGCTGTCTGGATGCACTGACAAGTTAATTATGTGACGAAAATACATTTGCATGAATCTCCATATTTACCTAACAACCCAGTGCCTCTAAGCATTTTGGGAGCAGACCATGCAATGGAGTTCCCAGCAGACATTTCTCCTGTAGTCTAAAATGAACAGTGACTCCCTCCAGACCCTGCTAGTACAAAGAGGGAGGGCTTCATCTATGCCATTAGCGAGCATAATCCAAGCCAATCCCTGGGTAGTTAATACAAACGAAGAATTAGATTTTTTTCCCCCAGAAGAGAAAACGTGTGTTTGGTCTACGTATTTACTGAGATGTACAATCAATGTCTGGGTATAAAAAACAGGATAGTTGATGAATTTTGGACTCTAAACAATCCAGTACCTTAACTCCATTTCTTAGGAAGTAGGAGAGGTAGTTTCTGACTGTTGAAACATTGTGCTCAATATCAATGTTTGCCTTCCCAAGTTCACACATTTCTGGTCACTTCATGACATGTTTATGGCTCTTAACGGACAAGGAATGGAACAGAAAGCTGCACCGTTGAAGCCTTCTGACTGGCCTGCAGACAGGCCAGCCTAGTTTCGGCTTTGTTGAGCTCCCCACGATGGCTGCTTAAAGGTCCTCCTGTTATTAACCACCCTCACCTCTGATCCTCTGTAAAATTTGGACCAGCAAGTCTGGGGCAGTTAAATATATGACTAGGGTAATTAAACTGGTTACAGAAGAATATTATACGGTCTGCAAACAATTCCGTAAAATGTTCCAGAAAAGGTTGTGTCTTGAGGGTTATGGGCTTGTTTGTGAGGTTTGGGCAGGAAATGGCTAATTATGACACCTGCACACGTTTCTACACAACTGGGCCCTGGGGAATCACCTTGCGCACACCAGTCAGCATCACCTTTCTGGTGGGGAGCCATGAAACAGAGGTGAGCGATCAAGCAGAGCCTTGTTAGCAGTGCCCATGGAGAAAACAGCTCTGCTCACAGTGCGCTGGGCGATGCTTCCCCAGGCAACCAACAGTGCTAGTCTCAAAATTAGCCCTTATATGATCCCTCTCTACTACGAAAGCCAGAACTTTGAATGTAACTTTCTTAAATTGGGCTTTATTGAGAAGCACTTCTCATCGCCAGCTTCTCATGAGATGGTACTTCATAGACTGGAACACGGTCAGAGCACAGTTCTTCTGTCCTTTTGGGACAGAGTCTATTAATAGCATCTCCAGTACCACAAGCCGTGCATAAAGTACTTGTCGTGCAAGCATGAGACCCGAGTTCAGATCCCCAGTACCCATGTAAAGGCCAGTGTGGTGGTGCATACCTGCAACCCCAGTGTGGGGAGGGCAGAGAATAACAGGTCCTATCGGTCAACAGAGTCAGTGAACACAAAGTTCAGTAAGAAATCAATCCTATCTCAAAATGTTAGACATGTGACACTGTGAGGAAGACATGTGACACTGACCACTGTCCTCTACATGCACACACATGGACACATGAATGGATATACATGTATAACACACACACACACACACACACACACACGAGTGGGGTGAGTATTATATGTGCTTTATAGCATCATTGTTGTCCAGTGTAGATTTTTTAAAATCTCAGAACAGTGAGGATCTGCTGAAGAATTTTAGAAACAGGATTGCGTTGTGTCAGCACCACAAGGTGCCCAGCTGGAAGCAGCCCTTGGGCATCCCGCTGACCCAATCCCCAGCTTCCCTTGATGATAAATATAGCCATGTGGCTGAAAAAAAAAGATTATACCTGCTCTGGCCAGGGTGTGTAAGAGCTGACTTCCCCTCCTGCACTTCCCTTCCCCTTCCACCAACTCACACTGTGCATAAAGTGCTCGAGAGGACAGTGGAACCACATCTCCAAATGGAAAAAAACATTTGCCTAACAGGAGACACAGCATCTGATTCTCTACGGAGCAAAGAGGGGGGAAAGAGCTTCTATTATACAGAACCATTGTGCATATTTGTGTCCCTAGACTAAGGGCACAGGGTGCTATTGCCTTAGAGCAGTGGTTCTCAACCTTCCTAATACTGCAACTCTTTAATACAACCCTTCATGTTATGGTGACCTCCAACCATAAAACTATTTTTGTTGCTACTTCATTACTGTAATGTTGTTACTGCCGTGAACTGTAATGCAAACATCTGTGTTTTCCAGTGGTCTTAGGCGATCCCAGTGAATGGATCATTCGACCCCCCCTCCCCCGACAAAGGAAGAGTGAGAACCACTGCCTTAGATTAAGCTCCTGCCCCAGACTGAATAGACCTCACCAAAAAGCAAAATAGAATCACCCAGACTAAACTTTCACGTCACCATGTTGGAGTGTAGCTGCTTGACTATTACAATCAAGATGAAAGAGACACCAACCAAGTTTCCCATACAGACCAGTTTCAACAGACACAGTGATGATAGTTTGCCTGCTTTAGACCCTAAGCAAAAATCTGATGCTGGCTAATTGGTTCTTTTCCTACTGCTCTGTCTTCCTATCCCCGTGTTGCAAAGAAAATCACTTTGCAATGACCAGTTTCTCTTGTTTTCCACTCCTGTTATAAATTATTATTATTATTATTATTTTTATTATTATTATTATTATTATTATTATTATTATTATTATTATTATTATTATTGGGTTTTATCTGTACATTTTATAGTTTTATTTTTAACAGCTGAATAATAAATGTATAAACTGACCATATTTTCAGTACTCATTCATGAGTTGAGGGACATCTAGGCTGTTTTCCATTTTCTGGCAAATATAAGTAGAAAAGTAACAGATGTAGATGAGCAGGAATCTTTAGAGTAGGATAGAGATCTTTGGGTAATATACCCAAGAGTGGTACAATTGGATCACATGGTAGATTTATTTTTTGCTTTTTAAACTTTGTTGTTGTTGTTGTTGTTCTATCAAATATTACATTTCACCAAAGTTTCCCTCCCTGCCCTCCCCACAGTCCCTCCACCCACCTTTACTTGCCATAAAAATGTTTTGTTTTGGTTTGGTTTGGTTTGGTTTTTTTAACTTCTGTTTGCACAACCAAGCTCCTTGACTGTGACCATTTGGGCCATTTGCTGTTTACTGGGAGAGGGTATTGTCTGCTTCTGGCATCGATAATAAAAACCAATTAGATTCCTGAAATTTCTGAAATATTTGTCCTTTGATAATAGAGTTGTCTGATCTACATTAACACAGTGAGGAAGTTGATACAGTTGCTGTGATTAGGGAAAAAAAAAATATCAGGCCTTCAATTTACTAAGATACTTTTTGCTGTTACCATTTTTCAAAGTGCCTGACGCAAACTGCCATTCCCAAAGCACCCAAATCTTAGACAACAACAGCAAAGTGTTTTATTTATAGATTGGCTGTTGGGTCATCTCCTTCAGACCGGTACGCAAGGGCAGAAAGTCTTCCGATACTATTTCCCTAAGTATTACACATCCAATTTCCCCTTGAATATCTCAAGTCCCCGAGTCTTGACAGCTTCCTGAGTGAAATTGCTCTGTGGCCTGATTGACCTTCATGGTTTATACTATTCTATCTCTCTATATCAGACTGGGGAGGGTTTGGGTTTTTTTTCCTTTTCTTTTCTTTCCTTTTTTCTTTTTCTTCTAGTTTCAGCAAATAATTGACCAGACCCTAGTGAGTGAAATAGCTTCCAAGTGAAAACTGAGCATAAATAATTTAAATTAGCCTTTATAAAGTACTCCTTAGCTACAATCTCATTTGATCCTTTTAATAAGGGTAGGAGATATGATTTTCATTTGGCAGGCACTGAGACTTCAAAGAACTCATCTATGTGAATAACAGGAGGAGAACCGTGTAGAGATGCAGTCCTGCTGAGCCCTGAGTTCAGTCCCAGCCCACTACCCTTAGCTTCTAAGACTTAGTTAGTGGAAGCACTTGGCCGTCCACGTTAAGGTTCACTCCTGGTGTGGGGAGACTAGTTCTGGCAGAATCCTCACCCTTGCAGTGGAACAAGTGTGTTTCAGAGAACACCGCCATTCCCATGAAAGTGATGCATTAGAAATGTGTGCAGGGGCGAGATTTACAAAAGACGCCGGCTTTAGAAACTCGGTTCCTCATAGCTAATTAGAGTCTTCACAGGGAAACAAGTTGTGACTCTTAGGACGCTTTCTATTGCTCTTGGCTGGGTCTGTAAGCAGAAGATCAGAAACTACAGGCCGGCATCTCCTCTCTGTAGACTCATACCTGAGAAAGAAAAATATGGTCCCTAGCCCCTCCATTGCCTGCCCCAAATCCTGTAATCTTTTTAATTTTTTTCTTTTCAGTGACTTAGAGCTGCTCGCTGCCGGGAGAGGTGGAGAGATCAGACGAAAGGGAGCGGCACCCACATCCACTCACACCGGCCCTGACAGAAGTGCAGGTTCACAAGGGCAGACAAGCCCTGGGCCGCAGCCTGTCTGTGGCAAGCTCATCACCGGGGCTGCGTAATGAGGTCAATGTGGAAACAACTGGAAGGCACGTTCCCCAGGAAACCCAAGCAGAGTGGAAACGGCCCGACCTTATGTCACAGAATCCAAATCCATTGAGTCAATTGCCAGGAAACACGACATGACCTTTCAGAGGGCGTGAGCATCGCTCGGAGAGCAGGCTACCCTGCTCTTTTCATTTCTCTTGCTGCCCTCAAGGCAGCAAATCACTGGAAATAATAGCGCAGGCTCCAAATCAGTACTCCTTTAATGAAACACACAAGTGCATCGTGGAGCTTGACAGGGGCAGATGGGTGTGCATACAGACACATGTGCATTTACATGCACGGTGTATATCCTCTGTTTGTACTTCTCTACCTTTCTGTGTAACATTTCACGTCTCCTATGAGATTACCCATTCTAATCTGCATTTCGACTGGATTATGGCATCCACCGCATATTTCACAATGAGAGCATTATCTTCACAGCCTCTCTCTGGACAGCAGCCAGGGATTTAACCTAGACCAATTCACATGGCCACTTCCCATCCAACACTGACAAAATCCTTTAAAAAAAAGGTCCCGTATATGTGTGATTCTGTTTTCATGAGTCTGTTTCCTCTTACCTCCTACTGTTGGTTCCAGAGATAGAACTGAGGTCTCCAGGCTTGCAAGGCAAAACTGTGACCCTCCAACCCTCCTACCATTCCTTGTGAATCCATTTTCTTTTGTTTTCCTGTCATTTCTGCCCTATAAGAATCATGGCCCAAGATGTCTTCCTCAGGATTTGCAATAGCAGCTAAAGGGAGGGGTCCTATTTCAAAAAGAAGAAAGAAAGAAAAACAGTTAAATCATATAGTTAGGGTTCGAACTTCAATCCAAGAAGGATTGCCTTAGAAGCTTCAACTAAGCCAAAAAAAAAAAAAAACAACAAAAAAAAAAACTAAGTACACACACACCTTTAATCCCAGCAGTTGGGAGGCAGAGGCAAGCAGATCTCTGTGAGTTTGAGGACAGCCTGGTCTACAAAGAGAGTTCCAAGACACCCGGGGTTACACAAAGAAACCCTGTCTAAATATATATATATATATATAACAAACCAAACAATAACAACAACAAAAAAAAACCCTCAAAGGTCCTTACTTAAAGAAAATTATACAAGGGCTCACACCAAGAGCACAATCAATCCCCATAGAAGACTTTGCAAAGGGTTTGCTCTAAATTTTCTTAATACATGAAAAATATCTTTCTCAGAGGGAGACACTTCACCTAGAGGCTGAAAAAAATATGACCCTAGTCATATATAAAGAATGGCATCTCGGGACAAGACTCTACTGTGTAGTCCATACAAAACAGCCATTGCTGCTGAAGATAGATGACATCATCATAAGGAGGCTGGCCACACCCAGGTCAACTACATGGACATTGTACACATGAGCTCCTGAAAGGATATTCCTCTCCAATATCCTGTGCTCTATGTAAAACTGCAATCACAAGTAGGACAGTTGCAGGGGGTGGGGGGAGCCTCCCAGGAGCTATGAAGCATATTCCCCATGGGTTATAAAATACTTTGAGCACTCATTAGGAAATGTAATCACTACTTTATCACAGAAAGCTGCTGCTCACAGTTGGAAGCTGATTCTTGTGGGTTTAATATAGCTCTAGGTCACGCTTTATGGATTACTCTGCAAAAAACACGTGGCTTGAAGTTGCCACCAAGGTTAGCTTAGCCGGGAGAAGGTCGGGGAGCCCAGCAGAGGTGTGGCCCTCCTAGGGCGCAAGAAGATCATTGCTCTTGGGACTCCTGAGGAGACTTAACTTTAGAGACATTCCTGGTTGGGAGGTCCTCCATAGCCCTGTGAAAATCATAGTCAGCAAGTAACGGAAAATCTTGAACAACCAGAGTTGTCCTCAAAAGTCCCTTCAGTAGCTCACTGCCTGTAGCAACACTGATGCCAGAACAGCCAACACTGTGTGAGAGTTGACTGTGTGCTGACACTATCCAACTCTCAAGAAGCAGGCCCGCCCACTGCTTCCATCTTACAGATGCAGGACACAGAATGCAGAGACCCTGAAGGTCCCAGGGACACTAAGAAGTGGCACAAGAATTTTAATGCTGGAAGTCAGGCTCCAAAATCCTCCGTCTACCCTCGTGCTTGTGTCTCTCAGTACACAAGGCTTGCTCTATATACGAGTGTGTTTGCGGAAACATCAGATGCCGTGGAATCCATGAGGGTGGACATTAATCTGGCAGACTTTCCACTGATGAAAAACCCTTTTGTTGCTTCTTGCTGTCACTGTCTCTGTGTTGACTGAAAAATCATGCTTTGCTCTCGAACTCCTCTAGCAAGTGTTCAACCCTATATAAAATCAACCCTACCAAAGCATCTACTATGGCTCTTGTTTCCCCACTGTCTTAACTAGATCATGGCTCTTATGCAATGACCATTATTAATTTCATCACAAACTCTGTAAGGTAGTTGCGATGGTTTTAGTTTCAACTGTCAACTTGTTGCAGTCTAGAATTGCCCGAGAAGAGTCTCCGTGAGGGATCGTCTAAATCGGGTTGGCCTTTGAGCATGTCTATAAGGAATTGTCTGAATTTTTTTAATGATATGAGAAGACCTAGCCCACTGTGGGCATCGTTGTTCCCTAGAGATGGATCTTGAATTGTGTAAGTGTAGAAAGAGGACTGACACTGGTAAGCATGCATGCATTCATTTCTCCTTGCTCTTGACTGCAAATGTGATGCGTTGTTTCATGCTTTGACTTCCTAACAATGCTGAGATAGATTCTGAACTAAAATGGACCTTCCATCCCATAAGTTGGGGGTTTTCTTTGTCAGAATATTTTATCACAGCAGCAATAATGAAATTAAAATAGACCTTGGTCCCAGGAGTGGTGTTCTCTTTGATTCTCAGACATTGTTCCCCAGACTTAGGTGATGCAGTTTACTGAACGGCAATTGGAAGACGAAACATGGGAGAGGAGATACCAAACTACTTGCAGCTAGGATGTGCTAGGCTTACAGCTATCACATGTGCACTCTATACAGTGTGTCTACCAGCGGCATCTTGAGAGCTTTTTAAACCCAAATGCCTGAGTTTAGGTCAGACCTACTCAAACAGCATCTTCAGGAATCATGCAGAAAACAGCTACAAATTTCAAAGGCTCCACAAAAGCTTGAGGTTGACCTGAATGTAACCACTGTGTGATATAAATTCTCTATGCCCTAATGATAGAATATGCAGGTAGGATGGTCTGGGTGCTGGATATTGGAGTCTAGTGATCACATAGCCACGAATTCTTAAGACATGAGTGATTAGTTAAATGGGCAAAAGCCACACTGGCAAGATCTCTGACACCTTTGTGCTCAGTCAATCACTAGCAGAGATCATGGAGTCTCCACACACCACTGTCCCCACAAAGACCATTTTCTTTCTCCCACCCCATACTCACAAAGAAAGAACAGGCACCGTGAGTGAGAAAGTGAGCCTTTGCCTGGTGTGATAGAGTCAACAGAAAGGAGGCTCTTGAGTGAGCCAGCCGTTTAAGCTAATTGATGAATCAAGCCTGGAAATCGTGGAGAATGCCTAATTGACATGTATAAATGTTTGTCAACAGCCATACTACTCTGAAGGCACCCAATCTCATCTGATCGCAGACATGTGTAGGCTTAATTTTCTTAACCAATATATTTTATTAACAACTTAGTGATCAAGCCTATGTCACTTATAACCCGACTAACCAAAACAAGAGGAAATGAGGACTAATGGGCACAACAAAACCTTAAGGATATCAGTTCCGAGGAACGATTCTCCGGGCGTGAGCCGCAGGTTTTCTTCTGCTGGAACCTGGAGTAACCAGAACCCAGAACCTTAGCAGGAGCTGGAGCCCTGAAGCCTTCCCTCGAGTGGTTCTCTCTAGGAGCATCTCAAAGTGCAGCGATGAACAGCCAAATCTATCCCAAGTCTCCAAAACGCCCCGCCTCCAGTTCTGGGCTCATTTATATATCTCCTCTCAGAGTCTCTTCATGGGATCTTTTCAGCTGGCAACAATTAAGCTCCTGCACGAGGTGGTTGCTCGTCTAGTTAATTAACCTCACCTGTTCTCTCACGAGACCGTTCCGATCCCACACTTGGAATCCTAAAAAACAGGTTTATCTCTCCTTCAGACATATATAAGTGTTTCTGCTTCTTGGGAGAAACTCTGAGGTGCCTTTTCTCTGCACATCTCACTGCACTGTGAGTAAATTTATAACTCCAATATGTGTCAAAACTTGGTGTACAAAGCATCAAATTTAGGCCATAAAGATGGTATAGTGAGTAACCTTAAACATGCTACTAAGCCACACTCCCCAAGTTCATCCTTGTGACCCACAGAGAAAGAACTTACTCCTACAAGTTTTCCTCAAACCTACACACACACACACACACACACACACACACACACACACACACACACACACACACTAACGGTAATAATAATAACACCAGCAACAGTAATAGATGCAATAATTTTTAAAGAACCTTATTTTGCATTTAATTCACTTTAGTGGAACTCTAAGTTCTTCTACCTCTTTTTCTGCACTTGTGGCATCTAAAACTGTGACCACCTGACACACGTTGGCCACACCTCCTTAAGACTTTCTCTTCGGTTTTCTGTACTTTGAACATGATGCCCTGATAATTTCATGATGTTTACCTTACTTTGTGTTCTATAAGATTCCTCTGTCCACATTTGGATGTCTGTTGTTAATTTTAAAAATCATTTAGCAACTGTAACTTCACGCGCTGCTTTGCACACATTCTCTTTCCCCTTCCAGGGAGGCAGATGTTAAGGCTTCTGGATGTTTCGTAGTAATGTGAGGCTTTGTTTTTCTCTTTGCATCTTGGTTTGGAAAGTTTCTGTTGACTCGCCTTCAAGCTCCTAACCTGTGGTCAACCTTCTGAGTTGCCAGTTGAAGGCATTCGTCCTCTTTGGATCAGTTAATCTAGTCCTGGAACCTCATCCCAGCCCTTTTCCACTTCTCTGCTTACCTCTGTGGTCCAGCTAACCCAACAATGGCTGGCTGTGAACACAAAGTGTAAGAATCTGGAAGCCTCTCAGTCCAGGAGGCTGTATATATCATCTGATCCTCAGTAGATGCTGGAATCCTGAAGAAATAGGCTCTGATGCCATGGAAGGGATGGGCTTGCCAGTGAGAGTGAGAGCAAGCAAGCAAAGAACAAAAGCTCCCTTTTTCCATGTCCTTGTATAGGCTTCTAGCAGAAGGTGTGGCCCAGATTAAAGGTGTGTTTACCTCAAGATTCAGATGAAAGGCATGTGTCTTTCTGCCTAAAGATCCAGGTGAGAAGTGGATCTTCCTACTTCAAATTAAGAAAAAAATGTCCTCACTTGTGTGTCCTCCATTTTTTTTTAATGAAATAAAATTTTTAATTCCTCTGTTCAACTCACTTGTACTTTGTTTTTTTGTTTTGTTTTGTTTTTGTTTTTTTACTAATTTATTCATATTACACTCAATTGTTAGCCCTTCCCTTGTATCCTCCTATTCCTCCCTCCCTCCCGCTTGCCCCCTTCTCCCCTCCCCTATGTCTGTGACTGAGGGGGACCTCCTACCCCTGTATATGCTCATAGGGTATCAAGTCTCTTCTTGGTAGCCTGCTATCCTTCCTCTGAGTGCCACCAGGCCTCCCTATCCAGGGGTCGTGGTCAGAAAAGGGGCACCAGAGTTCATGTGAGAGTCAGATCTCACTTTCCACTCAACGGAGGAGAATATCCTGTTCATCAGCTAGGTCTTGGTAGGGGTTCAAAGTTTACTGCCTATATTCTCCTTGGCTGGTGCCTTAGTTTGAGCAGGACCCCAGGACCCAGATCCACCCATCATAATGTTCTTCTTGTAGGTTTCCAGGATCCTCTGGATCCTTCTATTTCCCCATTCTTCCATGCTACTCTCACCCAAAGTCTCAATAGGATGTCCTCCCCTCTGACTCACTTTCCTGGTAAGTAAAGTTTTTCATGGGACGTATCCCGTGTCCTCCATTTTTTAATTTTAGTTAATTCCAGATGTAGTCAAGTTGACACCAGGAACAGCCATCACAGGAACTATTATTCACACAACATGGAGCTTTACATTTTCTTTCTTTCTTTCTTTCTTTCTTTCTTTCTTTCTTTCTTTTTTCAGCACCACATAAAGAGCCAAGAACATAAATCCTTATTATGGAATTCTGTAACCAGCCAGGCTTCCTTCTAAGACAGAGATGAATGAGGCTGCTGTTCATAGGAAATACTTCCTAGAGTGCCATATAGGGACAGGCCTGACTTCAAGACACACACATGGGCATGGGAACCACACCTAAACTTGACCTATGCTCTGCTCTCAACACTTTGGAGTTCTTAATTTGTGAGCCAAGCCCTGCATTTGCATGTTGCGCTCAGCCTTACAAATTTAGTAACTAACCTTGCCAATACGTAAGGAAGGGAACAGAATGGGGCCAGGAAAAAGGACACATAGTGATGCTGTGACAAGAAAGGCCATACTGGCCCCACAGGAGGCACAGAACTAGGTGGCCCTGAGAAGCTTGTCTGAATTGCTTGGGTTTGGGGTCAGCATTCCCAACTGTGAGTCATTGGTCACTAGCTAAATCAGAGAAAGGCATGATCTTGGACAAGATGCTCTCTGAGGCCAAAGGCAGTAAAAGGCAGTGAACCTGCCTGACAGCCGGGTAACATTCTCAGTAGCTGGAAATATAGGTGCCTAGGACCAGAAGGAGTCAGACTGGGCCACACATACAGCATCTCCTACTGACACATCTCCATTTATCCAATTAGTACCAACTGAGAGACTACTTCTAATACCCCAACAGGTCCCCCTCCTAAATCAAAACCATCCTCTCAGGGATAAGCATCACCACAAATACACTATTACCAGTTAATCATACACCAACTTTCCTATCCTTAGTCCTCAGGTACGCATAATTACTCAGTGAGGAGTCAGCTTTTCTATTTTAGTTGTCATTAATCCAGTCTGTCTGTGGTACACACACATCAGCAACTTCTATTGTTTTTGCACGCTATGCACTTATGTCATAGTTATTCCTGAGGATGGCTCTGTAGGGTGTGCCCAATTGTAGACAATTATGATAAAAATAGCTAAGAACAGTTTTGTACTTTTAGTTTACTCATCTTTCTTTGAGATATATATGTATATCTCATATATGTACATACGGAGACATATATGCATATTTTATGTATTAGAGGGCAAACATGTGATAAGCTTTATGGATACTTCCAAACTGTTCTCCAATTCACATTCCTACACATGTTCTATTTTAAGAAAATTCTGACTGAATAGAAAATAACTCAGAGCATCATCAATTAACACAGAGAAAAAAAAATCCCCATCAGTGTTCATATAGAGCGCGCGTGAGAGAAACCTGTTAGCTCAACTGCACTAAAAAAGCTAATAAAATTGTTTCAATTTGGAGGCAGTGAAAGATCAAGACAGAATATCACAAATATTTTCTAAACTGAGCTGTCAATGTGCACACAGCCCAGAGCATTGTCCTGTCAATTTAGGAAAAATGGAGCCCAGTAGTTGGTACTTTTAAGAAGACCTTTAATAAAAGTGTTTGAGTTGAACTAGTTCCCACAATAAACTCTGCCTTAAGCCACGAGGTGGGGGTACCCTTCTGTTCTCTGATCAAGGGGAGTCAAGAGACAATACTGAAGTTCAGTCCTTAAGAGCACAGATGCAACCCAAGTCTTTGATCTTCTATGAAATCAGGATAGAAAACCCAATAACATGTTTTTTATAACAGAACTTACAAATGATGAAGTACAGAGTAAGCGAAAGCTATTGTCAATTTTCATGGGTCACTTTTTATAATTTCTGAAAGTTTATTATCCCTTTTTATACTAACTTAAAACCTTGCCGGGTACAGTGGCGCACACCTTCAATCCCAGCACTCGGGAGGCAGAGGCAGGAGGATCACTGTGAGTTCAAGGCCAGTCTGGTCTACAAAGTGAGTCCAGGACATCCAAGGCTGCACAGAGAAACCCTGTCAAAAAACAAATAAACAACAACAACAACAAAAAAAAAAACCCTTGTCATTGATGGAGAATTCCTTACAGACTTCTTAAGTCTTTCAACATGGTTGAGCCAGATATAAATTCATATATATGATGGTCCTTCCATTCAAGGACACAAAATATGGCACACAAGCCATGCACCCATTTCTTAGAATGATTTTATGGAAACCATCCATTCATCATAAACAAATTTAAGTTTGCTTGCCATGAAAATTCATTATTCCTGGTAGACTCTTAGAAATCACATATCAATGCCCAGAGGGACCACAGAAGAAAAAAAACCTACTTTATTCCTGTGTTAATTCTTATTTAGGACATAACAGCAAGAGTATTGATTATTTTAAACAGAAGGTGGGAAAGAGGGGCACATGAGAGGCAGAAACAACACCAGATAGACAGAGAGCAGCTGGGTAGCACAGGACGGGAGAAGAGGGCTGAAGAAGAAGCTGCGGACACTGAGTGTGAGGAGCGGACACGGAGTGTGAGGAGCAGACACTACCTGAGGACTCTGCGCAGCTCTTCAGCTTTTGTTGCATAACAACTTTGAGTCTTGAAAAATAAAACTAAAGAAGATATGTTCCTTTTATGCCATGGCAGGACATGAGACATCCTTTCTGGAATGTTTCTCCAAGATACTCTGTACAATGTTTTAAGGAGTGAAAATGCAAAAAACAAAAACCTCCTTGCTTTTGTTACCCAAATAGAAATGGAGGCTATAATGAGGTTCAATTGCAGTATTTTTGCTGAAAGTGGGGTAACAGGAGAAGTCCATATACTCAGGAAAGACTACACCAGATGACAAGGTCCCAATCAGATTTTCCATGATTCTCCAAAGTGCTAAGGAAAAAGTTGTTCAAGTGAGGGAGCACACACACACACACACACACACACACACACACACACACACACACACATACACACATGCTCTCTCTCTCCCTCCCTTCCCCTCCCCCCCCCCATCTCTCTCATTACCTGCAGAGGTTCATTCACATTTGTATTATTTACTAAAGAATAAATTTATTATTTATTTTATGTTGCTATCTGAACCCCTGAAATTTAGAAAGAAAAGAAATTGACACTTAGGAATATGAAGGAGACATAAAAAAAAACAGACACAGCAATAACTGTAACTCCACAAGCATATGGCTAAGTGGAACGCTGGCGCATTGAAATAAAGGCTGCAATAATGTGGTGTTAAACAAATACAGCCTCCTCCATAATAGAAAAGAGGTCTCGGGGTTCCGTTCGTGTGAAAGGATCAGCAGATTTCCGCTCCATAATAATAACTGTTATTATTATTTATTAAGCACCTATCGCATAGTGGATGCCTCAGGCACTGTCCATAAATGAAAGAGAAAAGGGTTTTTTTTTTCTTAAGTCAGTGCTTCAAGGCCTTTTGAAATAGGAGGATTCTATACCCAATATAGCAAGAAGGCAAGTAATAGGACCGACGCACTGTTCCCACGTGTTTCATTTTATGGTTGCAATCAACACCAAAGGAAGCTTCTCGTCTCTGGCCTTGGGGAAAAAGAATCAATTGAGAGGCCTACAGGAACAGAACGGCGGGAAATGCCAGGGCCAACTGGCACTTCCAGTGTCCATGTGAGCTGTGCCTTCATTAAGAGCCAGCACCTGTCCATAGTGGCAAATATTAAGAAAGTATCACATCACACAAAAAAGGACCTAAATACAAAGACAGGCCTCAGTTGTGATTCTTTTTTGTGAAAAATATGGACAACATATTAATGGTTAAATTGCATCAATGTGGCTAAATCAGTCTGCCACTTTGGTCAGTTTTTACCTAACAACCAACCAAATACAAATTCACCTCTGGCTTGCTTTGCAGATGGAAAAGATTCAAAAGAATAAAAGAAAGTGGATACAAAAAGTGAGACTAAAAGAGAAAAGAAAGACCATTTGTTAACTATAAGATTGGCTTCAAGCTCCTCCTCCTGAGCCCAGGCTGGATATTTCATCCCTCATTAGTAGAACTCATGTCACCCCCCACAGAGTCTTAATCCTCAGAAATGTCACCTGTATTTACTTCTACCTATGGCCCAAAACCACTAGAGATCTTTTGTGACCGTGTTGGCTTGCACACACACACATACACACACACACAGACTTTGCTTGCCATCTGGAAGTAAAGAGCCGTATAACAGGGAGACAGTGAGATGCCCTAGAATTTGATCAGATCAGCATATACTGGACAAGTTCAGCCATCTCCTAAAGTAACCCCATCTAAAGGATCAGCTGTAGCTCGGTTAATAGATGGAACCTAGAAAACTTCATAGAGTCTCAAACAAAACATGAGCAAATCCTTGCTGCTAAAGTCCAACTGTGGAAATGTGCAGCATCCGTGACATATATGATGTGACCGTTCACTGAGTATTTGCCAGATATCAGCCAGCTCATGACCTCACGCCGGCCTAATTGTTGTGCCCATTTCACACATTAGGAAAGTGAGGCAAAAGTGGTTTGTTTGGCCTATAACTTGCCTAAGAATATACAGGCTAATGGGAGATGGAGCCAAGAAAAAAATCACGTACGTGGATATTTCTCTAGAAAACACCAGTAGGAGCCTTTCCATCTATTCCAGCTGAGGTAGGTGGTGAGTCATCCTGATCCTGATGTGGGAAGGCTGGAAGCAGCAGCCAGATAAAGGGGTACCAGAAACAAAGAAAAGTAAGATAACTACATCAAGTGCCTACTGCGGATGTGTAGGAGAGATGAAGATGGAAATGGATGGATGGATGGATGGATAAGGATGCAGGTGGATGGGGAAAGGCTAAAGATGCAAGAAGGGATAATGATGTGGGGTGGTGACAAAGGACTAAGGCTCAATATATCCTTATTAGTCTGAGGTGGGCTGCTTATTATGTAGCAAGACTCTCTCCAGAAAGAAAAGACTGAAAGTAAATGAACCCACGAGAAAACAAGATGCTTCATAGAAGGAAGGAACTTGCCACCAAGCTTGACAATCCATGTCCAACTCCAAAAACCCACATGGTAGAAGGAAAGAACTGACTCCCACAAGTTGTTTTCTGACTGCCACATGTAAACACAGACACACACAGACACAGACACACACACACACACACACACACACACACACACACACACACACACACACACACCACATGCATACACGCATGCACACACACACACAGAGACAGGCATACACAGTAAAAATAAAAATTAAAAAAGAACATCAACAAAGTAGGGGTTCTAAAAAGGAATAGTGTTGACACATGAGTCTATTTTATGAGTTACCCTTCTAGGTCCACTTCAATAACATAGTTATTACTCTTTAGTTAAACACATATACCTATAAGGAAACTACCACAAAAACTTTATAACACACATCAACACCAGGGCACGTGATGGATAGTAACGTGGCATGGAGGGGCAGTAACAAACTAGCAGTGAGGTTCCAGTGAGTAGTGACTCCCTCAACACGCTCTCCGGGAGCCAGCTCTATACATGACCTTTGTTAGGACCACCAAGAATGCGCTAGGAAACATCTGTTGTTTATTCTGGAGTATGTGCAGTACTGAGGACTAAACTTGGATCCTCGCTTATACAAGGCAAGATCTCCAGCCCTGGGTTACATTCCAGCCATGTTTTTGCCTTTTATTTTGAAATAGGATCTCGCTAAGTTGTACAGGCCTTGAAGTTACAAACTTCCTGACTCAGCCTCCTAAGAAGCTGGAATCATTCATACCTGCACCATCAGGCACTGATCAACCAGCTCTGCACTTCTAAGCATATTGCTTTCCCTCTTGTTCTCATGTTTTATTGACACACAGGAATTGTGGACCCAATATTCTTAGGTCCAAAAGTCTTCACACACACACAAAAAAAGATGGCATTCCAAAAGATGGCATAATCCTTCCAGAGTGCATGAACATTGCAAACTAATTCAAAATATGAGTGTGTGATCCTATTATGCTCATAGGGCCCAAGCAAAGCTTAACTGCTGGGAAATGGTGCAGGCTTGTAAGGTGTGTTTTCATCTGTCTTAGTTTGTTTTCTTATGTCTCTACTTCCTTCCTTCACCCCAATCCCTTCCAAGACCCCAACAGGTATGAGAGAAAGAAGGTTAGTGGGGAGAACGGGTTGTAGTTTTCTTTAGCTTCTTCCCGCTGGTTAGGGCCACTGAGTTCATTGGGCCATTTTTTAAGAAACCAAAACTCCCACTACATTCCCCCTTTTAATGAGACTTGTTGTTACTTTCTTAAAAGGAGATTATCAACAAATCAAACATTTTTTAAATCAGTGATCAAGGCTTTTTTTTTTTTTATATAATAACCTGGTAACTCTTGTCTGCTCTTGTCTGGAGTGGCTTGTACTTTTTGCTGCTGAGCCTTGAGCTAGGACTACAAAGCTGCTTCCTAATGGCAAGAGGTTACCTCATTGTCCCTCTCGGGCTTGCATTCACCAGTCCAATGACGACCTTTACCACAGTGTCTACAAACTCCAGGAAGCTTAGGCATATCTTATAGTGCTGCCAGAAATGGCTTGTTCGCTTCTCCAGCAGAAAGTACCGTATTTCTCAGAATTAACACCCTGGCCATTGTGAACTCTCAGCAGCTTGGTCACAATTTCTTTTCAAATGACTGAATTTACCACAATTGAAGCACGAAGCATTTTGATTAGCTATGGCTTTTGATGGCTACTGAGAAAGCTAATGGGAGGACTCTTGCAACTTGAGGCTGCTCCTTTGGCCACTTGGTTTGTTCAAGATTAATTCTTTCTCTCAAAATGGGCTGTTTCTCTGTAACCCTTTTGTCTTGTATGGCCTTCTGCATCTGCTGCCTCCCCAACCCACCCAGAGGCTGTGGGAACGTGACACTGAATGTGCACAGAGCAGGGCAGGGCAGCAATTGTGGGAGACTCCGGCTCCCAGTTATCAGGTCTAAACCCTTTAGTTCTCCCACTTACAGCGCCACTATTTTCTTCCCAAGCACTTCCATCTCTACCCACAAACTTTCTAGTTGCACAGCCAACTCTAAAATCCTTCCAACCGTGAGAGAATTGAGTAATCTTTCTGATTTTCCTATTTCATCCTTTGTTCTTGTTTGTTTGTTTGTTCCTCAAACCCTTCCATATCTACTCACAACTTTCCCAATTGTTCAGCCGTTCTCCCAACCTTTTAAAAACCAAAATACAGGAAGAAGACAAAGCAAAAACATAAAATGCGCTCTGGGAGCAAAGGGGGAGAACCCAGCAGCAGCCAGAGTAAACCTTTTGATGACATCCTGAGACAGTATATCCATTTCTTCATATCCTGCTGTCTCCTCTGTGGTGTCAGAAACCAGATTTTTCCATTATCCCAAGCCCTATGTGTGAGTACCACTTATAGGCATACAATTTATCTACTTTATTGGGGTTCTTGTACCTCTACTTCCCTTCCAACCCTTATCTACCCTAATCCCTTCCAACCCAGGCCTTTGAGGACCCTGTCCTAAATCTGTTTCTTGGCTTACTCAAAGCAAAGACCACCATTCCTGGATTTGAGTTCTGGTTATAAATTACATTTGGTGTCTTCCTTTGCAAAGTGGGAACTCCAATCTTTATCCTTCATGTTCATTCTGAAAATTAAATGAAGTGGTATACATGTGTCATATGCATAGCCTATAATTAACCTCTCCCCAGGAAGCCCTGTGGCTACTGTGTTCAGTCAAACCTGGAGGAAACCCACTGCTGGTGAGTTTACACTGAAGTTACCCATGTAAGGATCAGATTCACCAGAGTCTGGGACAGAAAAAGCCTCTGAATTCAATCTATCAGATCTTATCCTCCCTCCCCACTGAGCCCTAACTTCCTCCATTCACCACTGCGCTCTACCAGTTCTCTGTCTGTGAGATACAGGACACTCTCTTCCCAGGTGTGTGTGTGTGTGTGTGTGTGTGTGTGTGTGTGTCTTATTCTATGTCTCCCCTATCTGCTACAGACTGTTATGCTAGACAACTCAGGACCACATTTCTGTGCTCCGGGTCCTTGGAGGATGATAACAACTCTTCCTAGGACAGAGTAGTAGGTGACATGGTGACCTTAGGACAGCTTCATTTACTCTCATAAAAAGATCTTTTCTGGAGATATCTCTCTTTCTCTCTCTCTCTCTCTCTCTCTCTCTCTCTCTCTCTCTCTCTCTCTCTCTCTCTCTCTCCCTCTCAATTTTATTTTATTCAAATCTTCAACTATCAAAAATGTCTACTGAATTTAGTAAAAGTCTGCCCCCCTTCCTCCTAAATACCAATTGCATCCAAAAAAAATCTGTAAGGTTTGTAACTAGTATATCCACTGGCAAGAGATTTTATGTATTTTTAGGAAAAAGAGAAGTTGGGGAATTGGTTACTGACTTGTCAACCAGTAGGAGTAATAACCCAGAGAGAATTGAAGGCCCAATGAAAAGAAGAGAGTCTGACCACCCCTAAAGATACCCAAACTATTAGAGTCACAAGGCTGAATTGAATACAACAGTTCAAAATGGCAGGTAGAATATCTACCACCGCTCTTGTCAGCTCCAATATGCCACTAATGCCAGCAGCAGGCTCACACCAACATGGAGCGAAACAAGTCCTCACTCACAGATGTCAGTCACTGGTAGGAGATTCTGTGCTAATCAAAAATCTTTAGAGAGAATGGACCAACAAAATGAATGGATGGAAGGAAGGACAACATATGAAAGACAGGCAGATAGATCACAGATATTTATCAGGATGGTTGGTTTGCATCATTATGAAAATGAAGAAATCCTGTAACAGGCCATCTGAAAGCGAGGACACCCAAGATGATAGATAGATAGATAGATAGATAGATAGATAGATAGATAGACAGATAGAAATATAGATGATATATGTTCATCTCACTGCCTTTCTCCTTGTCTCTTGCCTCCTCCTTGTTTGTTCCATCCATGCACTGCACTATGATCTATTGTAGCTTCCACTTCCTCTACCTGGCCTTCTTTGAAGTTCTGCATCCCTTTCGAAGGTTATGCTTTATCTCAGTATGTGTACAATATGTACAGATCAGCATATTCAGGTGTTTCCAGCAACAGTGAACCATGCCACGCCAACAGGAAAGACCCCACTGGCTAGTGCACATCATGTGGCTGATCTATATTCCTTGTGGCAGCCTTGGATGCCCTGCTCAAGTCTGCTTTCTAAGAAAATCTCTAAAGAGCTTTCACCACTTTGCATGCCTGACCAAGCAGATACCGTTAGTATGCTCTTGGAATGCAACCTCTAGATCCATGACCCACATAAACTATTCTTTGTAAGTTACCCATTGTGTTAGGCATGATTGCACACTGTTTAAAAAAAAAAACAGAAAAAAACTGAGATAATCAATTTGTAGAGAAGAAAATCTTATTTCTCCTCACTGTTTTGGAGGTTCTGGTCAATGCTTTGGGCCTGTGGTGACACATCATCATGGGAGCTCAGGGTAGGACAAACAGTTCACAATATGCCCAGCAATCTAAAGCCTCTCACTAGGCTCCACCCCCAAAAGTTCCTCCACCTCCTAGCAGTGCCAAGTTGGAGACTAGAACCTTACAGACTAAGCCTTTTGGAGACAATGAGGGTGCAAGCAATAGCACTCAGATTTGTATATTTTGTTAGAACACTGAAAGATAAGACATAATAAAAGAGATTGAGAGAATAGTAGGTTACCCAGGACAGGTGTGTGCCCTATTCCCCAAATGTCGCCAGCATGTGTTGCCTGCTGAGCAGGCTGCTGACTGGCTCTCACACCAGCACCGCAGCACAATCGTGGCCTAACCAGATGGATCTCACTGGCTAAGCAATGTCACTCTGGGTGTCTACACACCCTGGAACTGTCACAGAAGAATCTCCAAACTGGTTCCCAGTCTTGCCGAAGTCCTGAGCCTATCAGGTCCACATGTGTCAAGTAGTCTTGTAAGATGAAAGATGAAACGGGATAAAGAAATGAGAGAAGCTGTTGCCCAGCAGCAGATTCGCATCCTCCTAGTCAGTATTGATCGGATGCCATTGGCTGTGAGATTGTCCCCCACCTTTTCACTTCGAAGGTATTCCAGGAAGGACTCCGTGTTTTCAGAGCTGATGGAGATCACCGGGTGTCCTCCTGAACTCTTCTAATAAAAGACAATTACTTTATGTCGCCTCAGGCTCTTCCCAACCCGCATAATGTCAATGTCAAAATCTCCAATTAAAAGAGACTTTTTTGGAGAAGAAGGGGGAAAAAAGAGACTAATAAAAACCTTGAAAGAATAAGAGGAGCAAGCAGAGCTTCTGACCAGCTAGCAAGCCAGCTACTTCTAGGGCATAAAAACTGTTCAAGTACAGAGGCTCTGCATTCAAGTTCAAAACTGTGTGCCTTGAAAACAATTATTTATCCCACTGACACTATTCTCAACCTTCTAGAGGCTGGAATTTCAGTGACTCTGTTAAATCTCTCTCAGGGCTCCAACCAATATATCATCTGTATTGAGTTTACCTAGGTCTCCTCCAAAGATTTGCTAGGTATCCTCACTCCCAGAACCTGGGAATGGGATTTTATTTGGGTTTTTTAAAAGATTTATTTATTATGTATACAATGTTTTGCCTGCATGTACAACTGTCCTGCGTGTACAACTGTAGGCCAGAAGAAGTCACCAGGTCTCATTAAAGATGGTTGTGAGCCAACATGTGGTTGCTGGGAATTGAACTCAGGACCTTTGGAAGAGCAAGCAGTGCTCTCAACCACTGAGCCATCTCTCCAGCCCACTTTATTTGAACAATAGATCTTCACAGAGATATAAAGCACGATGAGATCATTAAGGGTGGTCCCCAAGTCAAAATGATTGCAGGCCTTTAAAAACAGGGAAAATTAGGGCACAGATACATATATATACACAGAAGAAACTTTGCATTAGTGAACAGGCATAAAGAGTATACAGCAATGTGAGCCTGCATCTTCCAGGCGGCAGAAGGGCCTGCAACAGATGAGAGGGAGGAGGGAAAGGAAGGGGGAGGGAAGGAGAAGGAGAGGGAGGGGGTATCTCTCTATAGAGTTTATCTACTGTTTGTGATTATAAGATTGGAAGTGCCCAAATACACTAAGCTGTAGCCTAATTATTTGAGCACATTTGGTGTACCAATCAGTGACAGAGAAATAGGACTGTGGCTGTTAAGACGACCCTCTTTGCAAAGAGAGCAATGTCTGAAAGTGGCAGAAAGTACCAGGCATTCCTGTTGGATGACTGTGATCCCCCACAAAATTCAATTCTTGGCCTTTGCCATCTCTGCTTGAGGTGGTATCTGGGAGATCCTTCATGCTGTGTCTTCTCACACTTGCCCCTCCTGGAAGACACCCAGTCTCCTGTTTACCAGGAGGGCAGACTCCAAGGGACATGCTCTAGAAGGTCTTTCCAATGAAGCACCTGCCAGATCAGCAATCATTTCTCTTGCAGAGCTAGGCGGGGCAGGTACAAGCCCATGCCGCCATTTACTTTATTTCCTATCTAGTTAGATAGTGTACATGCTCATGTTAGCATCAAGATCCCTATCTTTGTTGTTACGGCTCAAATATCCCCTCCAAAGCTCATGGTGCAAGTTAATTGCTAATGATACAGCACTAGAAAGTGGGCCATCAACACATGATGAGGATTAATATTGCGGTCTCAGGAGTGGACTAGGTATCGAGAGAGTGAGATGTCACTAAGTTTGGCCCTGCCTTGCTTCCGTCTCTCACGTGCGCTTAGTTTCCCTCCATCATGTGAGATGCAGCCCAGAGGCCCTCACTGCACACTTCCATGGTGTGTGCTCAACCTTAGACATCTCAACCTGCGAGAGAAGATACAAAGAAAATGTCTCCCAGACGCCTCTGAGCAAGTTGGCAAAGATCCACAACTATGAGAAATGAATTCCTTGTCTTTAATAAATTACCCAACCCCACTCATTTCTGCTTTATCACCATAAAACAGATTAAGACAAATATTAAACCCCAAAGGAAGAAGCATTGCCTAATTTAAAACATGGTAGCTGACTGATGATACATCAAAGTCCTAACTCCTCTCTCTGATTTGCTTATTGGGGGGCTGGGGCAAGGCTCACTCAATAAAAGCACCTGTAACACAGGCATGAGACTTGAGTTAAGATCCCAGCACCAGTAGGTACAGTGGGTACCCCTGTCACCCCAGTACTAGGGGACCTGAAAAAAGATATCTGGAGCTCCCTAACCAGTGGGTAAGCTCTCGGGTCAGTGAGAGACACTATCTCAAACATTAACATGGAGAGCAATGGAGGAAGGTCGCAGACATGGATGTCTGGCCTCTGCATATACACACATGTGTACCCACCCCTTACAGATGCACACACTCACTCAGACGCACCACACTCTCACAAATGTGCTCTCAAAGAAGGCTGCACGCTGAAACCCACGCAGCTGCTGGGAAGACCGGACTGCCTTGCGGGGAGAACAGCTATACTGAAGCAAAAGAGCGGAGGAAGGTGGCAGAAGTGACACGGCCTCCATCCTCCAGCCTCTCTGCTGAGGCCTCCCCTGACAGGTCGCAGAAGAGCAAGCTGGCAAAGGGGAACACAGCCTCCCCATGAGTTCAGAGCTCTAAGACAAGACAGCTGGCATACTTAGCTGAGTCATGCAGAGAGAGGTGTCATGTCTCCAGTACTCGGGATAAGCCTAGCCATCTCCAGGAGGCCGATACAGGTGTCCAGCCATTCACAGCCTAACTTTTAAGATATCCCTCTTTGTGATCCTTTGTGATTTTCTCACCTGTGTATGCATCCTCAAAGACAGTATTTTACGCTTGTGTCATCTAATACTTCTGCAAAACGAGTGCTTAGGCAGTTTCATCATTATGTTTATATTATATAGAGTATACTTACACAAACTAGATTATTATATTATGACATCATAGGCAACATTCCTATATGGCCCCCATCATATATGCAGCCTGTCATTGACCAAAATGCCATGTGTTTTCTCCAGCTTTTAAACCTGAGCGTATACATCCCCATTATGGGGCCAAAATGCAAAGTGCAAGGGTGTGCGATAAAAACAACGCATAAGTAGAGTACCACAGAGCCCTCATTGTGTCTGACTTCCACACAACCTTCTGGGCCTCAGAGTTCCCGCTGAAGTGAGAAGAGCAACAGCATCCAAGTTCCCACAGCCGCCTCTGCTCGCTCAGGTAAAGAACCATCTGCAGAGTTCAAGTGCATCCCAGCACAAAAGGCAGGTCCTTGCTAATGAACAGGAGCCAGGGCTGACAGCCTGGGCTTGTGGCCAAACTCATCTGTTTCCGCACCTACCCTGTGCCAGCTGAAGTCGGTGAGCATTATTAGGCCCCCAAAATATTTCCTTGGATAACTAATGTAAAATCTGCCAACGCTGGCCACTTCCAACAAAGAGGATGCTATAGCATAATGAAGAGAAAGGGCGGAGATAGCTCAAAGCACACTCCACAGGGAGACCATGCAGAAGGGAGTCCTGAGTGTCTTCACAGCTTTCACCTTGAGAACTCAGACTCAAGCTCAGCTTCTGATTACAAACTCAGGCAGCCTCCTGCTGGGATCCAGAGGGGAGCTTCTCTTCTGTCATAAATAAGCACTAAATAAGCGTGCAAATTTACAAGACATCTAGGGAGTGTATACAAACTTCCCTTAGAGGGTAATGTTAGAAGTGCATTTTGACTGCAACAGACAATAAAAAGGCACAGTCAGAGGAGCCTAGAATCCTGGTAAAATGTTAATTTTTAGTTAACATAGGAAGTGTCTTTTTAAGAATTAATTGACTTATTCCACTTTCTGGTCTGATGTGTAAAGAGGTGACAAGAAAAGGCAGAAAAAGCAATCCTTTCTAGATCCATCAGAGAGTCACATGGGAAAACATGCCCTCAGAAAATGGATGAGGAGACAGCTCAGTCAGGAAAGCATGAAAACCTGAGTTCAGACCTCTCCCCCCTCCCCCTGCTCCCATCACCCACACTGTAAGGTCAGTGGCAGCAATACACATCTGGAGACCCAGCTCAGAAGAGGCAGAGATGGGAGGATCCTTGGAGTTCACCAGTCAACCAGCCAAACTGGAGCTAGGAGCACCAAGGCCAGTGAGGGATGCTGTTCAAAAAACAAGGCAAAAAGCAGTAGAAGATGCCCAGCATTAATCTCTGTCTCCCATACATATGCATTCAGAATGGGGAGGGGGGGGGCGGGTTGAGGGACTACCTAAAGAAGAAAAGAAAAGATTAAAAAGACAAAAAACAAAAACACTGATGACTGTCAGGGCACACACTCAAACACAGAGAGACTGAGACCAATCGCACACCAAAGGCTGAACCCTGAAGGCCCATCCATCAGAATGTCTCTGTAACAACCCATCATGCACAGATGTAAAAAAACAAAAAAAACAAAAAAACAAGCAAAAGCAAACAGTGATCCAAGAACTTGGCAAACAGAAGCCGAAGAATCAAGAGTTCAAGGACATTCTTGATTACCTACTGAGTTTAGGGTTATATGAGACCATGTTTCAAAAAATAAAAATAGTCTTTAATCCTAACACTTGAGAGGCAAAGGCAGGAAGATTCTATGAATCTGAGGTGGGCCTGATCTACATAGCAAGCTCCAAGACACGGACTACATAGAGAGAGAGTCTATCTCAAAAAAAAAAAAAAAAAAAAAGCCAAAACTAACAAAAGTAAATGAAATTAAAATATACTAACAGAGGCCAAATAAGCCACCAGAACCATGCTCAGATATGGTGAGAATGTTATAAGCATCAATCTAAAAACACATTTTTTTATAAATGTGGCTGATGCTCTGAGATACTCTTGAACTGAAAAGGTAGACAACCTGGAAAGGAAAGTGAGTAATGTAAGCAAAAAGGTGGCTATCCCAACAAAAATCAAAGAGAAACACTAGCCCCATTGGTAAGATCTATACCCACCAGATCTAGAACAGCTGAAAAAAAAAGGGTCTCTGAACTTGAAGAGACATGAAGGATTCTAAGCTGAAAAGCACGAAGAAAATAGATAAAAAACAGAAAAGAACAGGTAAAACCTGTGGGACCACTACAAAAGCCATCATGTGTGGGGGACAACAGCCATATTTGATGAAACAATGACTGAAAATCCGCCCCCCCCCAATTGACGTCCAACACAAACTACAGACCCAGGAAACTCATGGGATACTAAGCAAAATAAATAATAGAGGATAAAGGAAGGAAGGAAGGAAGTCCACCCAGACACAGTCAAGCCTCAGAAAAATCAAGTACAAAGAAAATGACTTGGAAGAAGTTACAGATGGGAGAAACCACTGTGATGGTTGGCACTGATTGTGGCTTTGTGGAGTGTAGAATCACCTTGAGTGTACACTGGTGGACTACCTACATTGGGTTAACTGAGGTGGGGAGGGCCACCCTGAGTATGGACAATACCTTCCATGGACAAACATCACAGACTGTAGAAAAAGAAGAAAACTAGCTGAACACAAGCATTCACTTACTGGCACAATGTAACCATCTGCCTTGAGGGCTGGTCACCATGACTTTCACACTATGATTGACACTTCCTTTGAACTTTGAGCCAAAATAAAGCCTTTATTCTTTAAGTATCTGTATAAGAATAAAAAGATGGATGGATGGATGGATGGATAGATAGATAGATAGATAGATTGATAGATAATAGATAGATAGATAGATAGATAGATAGATAGATAGATAGATAGATAGACAGCTGATAGATACTTTCCTTTCTGGTTGCTATGATTAAATGCCTTGAAAAGGCAACTTAGGGAAGAAAAGATTTATTTTAGCTCTTATTTCAGGTTACAGTCTATTAAGACAATGAAGTCACAGAGGTAGGAGCTTTAAAAAGTCAATTTATCACAGCCAGAATCAGACACAGAGCAATGAATGTGTGAATACACTCAGCTCACTTTCTCCAATTTTAGAGGTCAGGATTTCATACCTACAGAATGGTGCCACCCACAGAGAGTCTTCCCACACCCAATGACATAATCAAGACAACCCCCCAGGCACACCCACAGGCCGACCTGATCTAGACAATCCCTTCTTGAAACTCCCTTCCCAGGCATTTCTACAGTGCTTCAGGCTGATTAGAAAGAGGGGGAAAGAGATGGGGGGGGGGGGGGAGAGAGATTCTTCTCAGACACTGTGGTGATTTAAATAAGAATGGTCTTCATAGGCTCATATATTTGAATGTTTGGACTCCAGTTGGTGGAATTATTTGGGAAGGATCAGGAGGTGTGGCCTTGTTGTAGGAAGTGTGTCACTTGGACATAGGGTTTGGGAATTCAAAAGCCCATGCCAGGCTCGAGTGCAGTCTCTCTCTCTCTCTCTCTCTCTCTCTCTCTCTCTCTCTCTCTCTCTCTCTCTCTCTCTCTCTCTCTGCATCCTGCTTGTAGATCATATAGAAGCTCGCAGCTACTGCTGCACTGCCATGTCTGCCTACCATGAAGGTCCTAGACTCACCCTCTGAAACTGTAAGCAAGCTCCCAATTGAATTCTTTATTTTATGTTTATTAGTTGCCTTGGTTATGCTGTCTCTTCACAGCAACAGAACACTAACAAAGCAGAAGCCATGCAAAGCAAGAACAGTTTTTAAAAAAAAAAAAAAAAGCAGAATAGTTAATGTTAAGAGATAAAATACCCAACATTAAAGTAGGATGGGGACTTACTTGAGAGAAGAAAGGACTCGGGGGAAATAAGAAAAGGCAAATGGAGAGGATGAATATGCTCAAAACATATTATATACATGTATGAAATTGACAAAGAATAAGTTTTAAAATTTGAAAGAATTATTTTTTAAAAATTTTTTCAGAGAAAAACAAAATAACAGGTCAGAAACTAAGATGCACACAGGAAAAGAGCATTGGAGAATGAATAAGTAAACAAAATTCTTTCAATATCCTTACTCTTAATTTATCTAACAAATAATAGTCTGTTCAAAATGATTACAGAGAGAGAGGGCGGGGAGAGATATGCCACATGACATTCCAGTCAATGACAGACAACATATGTGGTGACAGACACACAAAGTGGCATCACTGAAGCCATCTTGATCTATGTAAGTACACTCCTGATGTTTCTACATCGACTTAAACAACAAAAATGGATCTATCAGAACCATGTCCTTCATTAAATTGAGCACGACTGTGTACATGTGTGTGTATGTGTTTGTGCACATTTTATGGGGAATGAGTGACAGCAATGGTGTGGAAAGAAGGATTTGGCAGTGCTTCACTATTATAAAATGCTCATGAGGCCTGTGAAGCAGAAAAACATTATTAGAAACAGAGTCGAGTTAGTCCTAAATATATGCTTGGGACTCTAGAAGAACTGCTAGAAGACGAGGGGATGTAATTGGCATTACATTGCTTACTTTTCCTCCTACTGTGGCATGTGACACAGCAGAAGCAACTTAGAGGGAAAGCATTTATTGTGACTCACAGTGTCAAGGGACTGAGTCCACCATCGCAAGACAGGCATGCAAAGCGGCTGTGGGGCAGCAGCATCAGTCACTCCTTTCCAACTCGATGTATAAATCTAATATAACTGCAGACGTTGTCGAAGTGGTTTTAAAGCTTATACCCACAGTAAAAAGCCCCATATTAGAAGAAAAGATAAGTTAGACAACTGACACACCCTATATTTCAAAGACTTACTCAAAAGTTACATTAATCAAGACAGCCTGGCATTCCTGAAAAACAGAGCACAACGTCGTTCTCAACCTGTGGGCCGCAGCCACTTTGGGATCCGTCATTTCAGATATTTACATCACGAGTCATAACAGTAGCAAGATTACAGTTGTGAGGTAGCAACGAAATAATTGCATGGTTGGGGGGTCACCACAACGTGAGGAGCTGCAGTAAATGGTCGCAGCATCAGGAAGGCTGAGAACCGCTGCTGCGGAGCCTCGGAATGGATCCATTATCACATAATCAGCTGACCTCTGACAAATGAAAAATAAAGCAAAGATTGTTTTTTCAACGAATGGCATTAGAAAACTAGACATCCCTTGGTGACAAAGGAAAGTGCCAGGAAACAACACAATAGAACCTGGGGGGAGGGTGGTGGATGAACAGGTGGGGCAGGAATATTTCTAGGCAGCTAGTTTATTTCTATACTATAATGATAGAGGCATACTAGTATCAATTTTTCTAAAGCCATTCACTGTAAAGTACTGGATGGGCACTAACATAAACTATGAGCTCTGAGCAGTCGTGTGTCGACATAGGCTTATCAGTTGTGGCAAACACATCCCTGTCCTTAGTGGGGGAAATGTGTGTATTCATTGAGTGTAGCTGGCATGTACTAGAAATCCCCCCATGCTTTCTGCTGTTTTTCTGTGAGGCTGCGGCTTATCTACAAATACCTCATTATCCTAAAAAGGTACACTGAGCGATTTACATTGTAGAATGAATTTCCTGACAGATACCAGATTTTCCATGGCACAGCTACTTACCAAACCATCACCACTTGAACTTTGGACTGGCCCCACCCTCTGAGGAAGTTCCAGAGGCAAAGCTTTGCAATGAATAAATATCCTATCTCCTGGGAAGAGAAAGTGCTGGGCTCCCAGCATCATGCTCAGAGCTTTAAAATACATCATCACATTCCATTCCCACGACAATGCAAAGAAGCGGGTATTTTACATCCATTCTCCATGTGGAAAATGCTCGCAGATACATAAACACATTGGGGAGCATGGGATAAAATGTCTGCAGCTACTTCCACAACTTAATAACAATTCCTGACAAATCACATTCAGGAAGTGAGGGTGAGAAACTCAGTTCTATATTTATGGAAACCCCTAAGAAAATATGCAGGCATCATAAAGGGATGCCTGAGGCAGAGAGAGCTGTTAAGTGTGATTTAGTGTCTGCTTGCCTGCGTTTAAGGCTGTATCATCTTCAAAGACACAGAGTCAGGAATCTCAAGTAAGCAGAGAATGTTTCCACCCCGATCTTACCATACCTATCACACAGTAGGTGTAATACTTTTCCCGAGTGACCACCCATGACCTCTACAAGATCCAGCAGCTCCAACATTAGCCAGTGTCATTACACTTGCTACTGAAACAAATATCCCAGAGTCCTCACTGACACAAGAGAACAATGGAAGCTAGAAAGTCCTCTCCCATGCATGCGCTGGACCCCTTTTCTCACATGACTTAGCCACTGAGTCTTCGTCATGTCCTTCTGGATGCTCTATGTGCAAACTTTTCATCACCCAGAACATTTTAGGGACCACATCCCAAAGCAGCAAAATCCTATCTTCCCACGGCCTCATAATGCAAAGGAGGCCTCGGGGCACACCGCTGTGTGCGCAGGAGGATCAGAACTGGCTAGCATGCACATGGTAACAGCTCAGATACCAGCCTCTGGGGTATCTGAGCTTCCAGCAAAGGAGAGGAGAAGCCATGTAGAAGTAGTGAGAGTGCAGGATACGAGTGTCAATGGCCAGCCCAGCTCTCCTGTGGACTGTGTTCACATATTGAGCCTTTTGAAGGCTCAGCATCTCACATGTGAGATGAAGCTAAAAAATAATAACCACGTGTAAAGTGTGGAGACTGCTTGAAGAAATGCATAGAAGCATGAGCTTTAGCTGACTCAAGACCAAATGCAAGACCCTTCAACCAAGGGAGGACTTTGGTCATGTGACCCACAGACCCTATGCAACCATGACTCCTAAACTGTAGAGCAGGGCTTTCAAGAGTGTCCAGCTCCTGGTCCATTGCTGCCCAGATCTAAAAGGATCTGTTCATCACATAGACCCCATTCCCAGGTCTGAGCCTCATGTGCCCAGCGAGCAAGTGTAATCACCTGGGTCCTTGGACGTAGATACCTACTACGCAACAGAGAGTCGGAGAATAACCAAACAGCGGTATCTGTAGCCATAGGCCACAGAAGCCATCAATACCCCTTGCCATGCTCAAAAGGATGTGTCACCGCTGGCCAGGCCCATCCTGTCAGTGATAGGAGATTAGGCAAGCTTCACACAGAATCCTCCCAAGCAGTATTTATGCTGTGTTTGCTGACTCTATGCCAAAAATTGGAAAGACTTTTATTCTTAACCTAAACTTCACTGCTGAGGCTTAGTCAGTTAAAATGTCTGATAGAGAGCTGTCTCCTTCCCATTCAATAGTCAAAGGAAACCATGAAGAATGAAGGGTCCCCCATAGCTGCCAAGGATTCCATCCTTAAAGCAGACATTTTATCCCAATGATTATGAAATGGCAGCACAACTTCCAGGCGTGAGTAAAGGTGGAGACGGGGGAAGGTACATAGCAGCCAATCCTGTCCCTTGTTAACAGGAAAATAACTAACTTTCCCAGAAACCCTATTTGGCTAGCTTTCATTTAGATGTCTTGGGTCAGAACCACATCTCATAGCCACCCCCCATCTGCCAGATTATCTAGAAAAATCACAGTTGGATATTTGTGTTTGTGAGTTCCCCATGAATCCCCATGGATTCAACCAACCACTGAGTAAGAGTACTAGGGAAAATTTGTGTTTGTTCTAAGCGTGTCTAGACATCATTTCTCTGCATAACAACTATTAATATAAAATTTACATTTTGATTAGCCTGGAAAATGAAGTATGTTCAGAACGTATGTATGTTCTGTATGGATACTATGCTGATCCATACAGTAACCTGGGCATTGTGCGTTTGTGTATCTGTAGGGGGATCCTGGAAACAACCCCACTTCAAGGTGACTCTATAATCTGTTGTATATACATTGTCCCCATGGGGGAGGGGGGGAGTGGAAATCTGATAATAAAGAAACACTAGAAAGCACAGTCACAGGGTCTATTACCTTGAACACCAGCAGAACTTCCTCAAGAGCAAGGGCTTTTCACAGAGCCTCTCATGCCGGCAACAAGACCAGGCAGCCACACAGCCCCAACCTGGCTCTCTCAAACAGCTGCAAATATGTGCATTCGCACATAATTACTGACTTCCTCCTCAGATTTAATGTCTAAGTTTATCTTCACTTTAATCCAATTTCACGCCTGGAGCACAGGGACTCCAACAGAAGGTCTTTCTTAACCTCCCGATATCATTAATTATTGCTACATTGGGAGTTTCTGCACAGAACAAGCAGGTTTTTAGATAGAAATCATTTGTCTCTCAGCAGGGACTCTCAATGGCTTTATTTCCTACACTTGAAGCTGCTGTACTCGAGTGACCCGTTTCATGGTGACCACCCCAAGATCACCTCCAAGCAGAGCCCAACCTTCCTCACCCCCCCCCCCTTCCAGACCAGCTTGATTTGCCACCTGTAGTGGGAAACATCCATTTCCGCCTTTAATTGTCCAATAGGGTTTACTAGAAGGAAAGACCAGCCATTCCCTGGGCTCCGGGCGTTTGGTCATGTTTCCTGGTGATTTTCTGCTCAAGGAAATCCCCTAACTCATTAAAAAATAATAATAATAGATTAATTGACCAGTTCGGCAACAAGTAGCACCAGGACCCAATAAACTTTGCAAAGAGTATGTTCCAATTACACCCGTGCTCAGCGGGAACACAGTGGGTAAGCCAACATAATCTTTCTTTGGAGTGCAAGAATTTTTATGTTTTCTTACCCCCTCCCCCATCTATGTCGCTCTTCTGCTTCAGCCTAGGCTTTGGGTCTAACTGCAGTCCCTCAACTTGTTGCTGTGCCTGCTGCTGAGACACAGGGTCCCAGCAAAGGACTCTGGGAAACCAATGGGGTTTCAGACAAGGTGGCTGGCTGCAGGCTTGAACTCTGCAGGAGCCCCTAGAGCAGGGCATGTGGATTGAGAAGAGCCCATTGTCCCCAGGGCACAGACATCTGGGATGCTGTCAGCACCTCCTTGCCAAGCAGTTGAAGCTGGCCCTCTATATACCTCAAGGTCAGCTGGAAGCAGGGCTTTAGCAACTAGCCTGATTACAAAAGGCTGAGGAAATCCATCCAAGTCTGAGGAGAGACACCAGGTAGGACACTGCCCAATGGGGCTTCTCTCTAGGACAAGCTACACTCTCAGCTGGAAACCTGTGACACCACCAAAACAATCCCTCTGAAAGGGTACCGGAAAGTAAGTGACATCATGCAAAACCAAATTACAAATTACCCCACAAGGATTTATTAAGCACTTCTTATGTGAGGCAGGGCTATGTTGACTGTTCCATTAGTAATGATTTTACTCTGTAAATGTGTACCATATAATGTTTTATATACCTTAAATATACACAATAAAATGCAGTTCTGAATGAAAGGAGAGGGAGGGAAAGGAGGAACAGGGGTTTGTCCTGACCTAGAATTTACAGGTTTCCAAGCTAAGGTCATCACTGCCTTTCAACTGAACTACCTTTACACATAAGTTTTTACCCAGAATGAGCTCCTGAACTCCGGACCTCTTTCTCCTGACCCCTTTCTTCTTCTCGCAGCTTTTACTTATCGTGTCTGCTTCCCCTCACTAGTCTCACTTCTGCCGGCCAAAGAAGAGCTGGCCCCAGCAATGAAGCAAGCACCTGGCTTGGGTTTCACGCAGGAAAAAAACAAAGCAAACACCTGTTCCTGTGGAAGGCTGGGCGCAGCCAATCTGCACACTGGCTGCTCTTGTTTCTAGAAATATACATAGCCCTGAGACCTTCAGGGATCGCCAGCTGTCACCTCTCAATCTGCCACCTGCTGTACATCACAGACTCTCAGTGTCATGCATCAAGTCCAATTGATCTCTGTGTTGCTAGAAGGTTCCAAATCAGGGTCTCGAAGCCTCAGGACCAATAGCATTTTAAGGGGCTGGCCCTTATAGTAAGGATTGTCATCCACATTGAAGGCTGCTTAGCTAGCTCACCCCAACCTCTGGATAATACTTGCCAGTAGCACTTCCATTCTGGTTGTGGCAACCAACAAGGTCTCCTGAAGTTTTGTCTGGTTGAAACACCACTAGACAAAATAAACGCTTGTTAAATGAAATACCAGGACGTCCAGTGTTGTGTCTGAGCATTTAACCACACCAGTGCTGTTTTTTAAACTCAAATCACATGTTATCCAGATCCATTTAACCTCACAGTGTTTGTAGAAATGAAGACTTCAGGGTTCGTGAGGGCTGGTTCTGGGCAACAGGTAATGTTCCAAGAAGGCAGGATGGATGTGACAGCCTTGAGTCACTTATGGCTGAGATGAGCTAAGTGGTCAGTGCCATGCTTCGCAGACCCTCATGGGAATCCTTTAGGCCAGAGATCAAGTATTTAGCTCGATTCCATATTCTTTCCGGATTTCACACCCCATACAATCATAGCTACCCTCTCTACCTGTACAACACAGAGACTGTTTTTATATTTCACCCAGAAGCTCATGTGCCTGAAGCCTGTTTTCTAAGATGATCATGTCAGAGGTGGCAGGACCATTGAGAGGCAGAACCCGGCATAGGTCATAAGAACGAAGCCTCAAAAATGATCAGTGGTTTCATCAAGTCCATTGGTTCCCAAGATAGCAGCTTTTTTAAGTGTTTTATTATTTTGTGTGTATGGGTGTTTGGGTGTGTGTGGGTGTGTGTCTGTGTGTCTGTGTGTGTACAGTGTCCAAGGAGGCCAGAAGAAAGCGTTGGCTCCTCTAGGGCTGTAGTTACAGATGGATGTGAGCTGCCGCTGTGTGCACGCTGGGGATCAGAGCTCATCACTGAGCCATCTGGCTCCAGCCAAAAAGCAAGTTCTCCCAAAGCAGGGCTTCTGAGTGTGCCTGCCTCCCACTCTCTGCCATGCTGTGACACAGCCAAGGCCTCTCCAGGGACAAAGATGCCATGCTCTCTGGATCATCTGGTTATAGGATTCATGAGCTAAAGTGAGCTCCTCTTCTTTTCAAACTATCCAGTGTCGGATGTTTGGTTATAGCAACACAAAGCAGACTAACATGCCACTGACTTCAACAGCCCTTTAATTGGTAGACACCAAGATAACCCCACAAGCACCTCACTCTTTCCTCCCTGGTCCCTGGCTATTGGTTGCTCCTTCATCCTAGACTGCCTCAGTGCCTTCCTTACCTCCTGCGGGGTGCCTTCTGGTGATCAAGCTCTGAGCTTCCCATCCACCCTAGGAAAGATGAAAGGCTCTTCATCTCAAACCCCAGCTGTCCCATCTCTGCCAAAAACACCAATTCTGACACAACTGGGAACTGGATGCTTGCATGTGAAATGGAGGCCACTGCTGCTGTTTTCATCCACCCCACAGTGCCTGGGTCACCTACTCCTGTATTTTGAGGCAGTAGTTCAAAGGTTGCTTGGAGCCTCTTCTGTCAGACCAGTTTTTTACATTATTTGGGGGAAAAAAAAAAACACCAACAACCTGGTGATGAACTTGATTTTTTTTTCTTACTGTCATTTGGGCATTGTGATACACCGTCAGATTTATTGGTTTCCAGGATCTTACAATAGCATTCTAAGTATGCTACAGATAAGCAAAAATTACACAGTGCAATGGGAGGCATTTAAGAAAAAAAAACACATTAGTAAAATTGGATCTACAGCACCAAGTGTTTGCAACAGTTTAAAATATTAATGCACGCTGGATGCCAAGGCTCAACCAGACTCCTGTTTGGCAGAAACAATTTTGCATAGGTAATTAGATACACGTGCAAATATTTAACTATAAGCCAGTGCTCATGCCATTGAAGTACAGTGGTTCATCAGTTAGCCACCTGGTTGGCAGAGCCAATTAAAGACTTGCCCACATTACAGCTGCATCCTTCCTCATCTCAGCAGTCTGAAAATACCAACAATTAGGAAGAGAGTAGGGGGAGGGTTAAAAATGATTGAATGATAGTTCTAAATCCGAAATTCTCAGAGGAGGCCAAACTTCTGGAAATATGCAACGACACATACTTATCTTTGTGTTCTTTCCATGTCTCCTAAGAGAGCATGAGTTGCTGAGTTGGCCAAACCCAGTCACACTCATTTTCCAATTTGGGTGGATTGTCAACCGCACATTGCATGTAAGCTGGGAGCTTCTCGGGGAGTGGGTATGAGGCAATGGAGTGGCACTTGCTTTGCATGTGAAAAGCCTGGAATCCAATCCCCAACACTCCAAAAATATAATAATTAGTATTTTCTAAGTCTTCACCAGCATGCCCAAAATCAAGTCTAATAAAATGTTAAGTAGTATGGGGCAACAAACAGAAATACATCCACACAGAAAGCACAACCACAGAAACTTGTACTGATGCTAAAATTTTCCAGTCCCTGACTTTATCACATGTGCTACAGAACCGTGTAGCAGGGGACTCATTACAGTGTGTAGGAATGAGAGCCGTGGCCGCGATTAGAGTGTAGAATTGCTTGGCTCCCCAGCAAGGCAACTGTCAGAGCCTTCTCAGTGGCAAAGCAGAGAAAGCTATGTCTATTCTACTAGGCCGTGGCCAACACGCTACCAAATGTTCACTCTGTCCTCTGAGAAACAGAGATGGACAACTTTCCATCCTGCCCTTGGAGGGAGTTGGGAGTCCCCTGAGGGCCACTGTGGTAGCGGAGTGAACTTTCTGCCAGTGGACTGAGAGCCCAATGACATTTCATTCCAGGTGATACTGGCCACACTGTGTGACACATAGTGAGGCTGGACCCCATAACATGAACTACAGTCATATTGGGTTGCCAGCATGCCAAGGCTTCTAAGAACCAACATTTTTTTTTTCAAGAAAGACAGAGAACGTTTTAGCGGTGATGTTCAGACTGAATGCTTCTAGCTTCAAAACAGTATGCGAAGCCTTTCGGATTCCCTACCATAAGTCCAACCAAAGACTATCCAGGGACATGTAACGTCTCAAAGAACCTGGTGTAACAAAGTTTGTGTGAGTGTGCACACACAGTGTGTATGAACAGCGGGTGGGTGGGGACACTCACTGAGATGGACTGTGAGCTTTGGGGATTCTCCGTTACCAGTCTCGCATCTCCCAGTAGAAATGCCAAGGCTAACAGATGGGTGCTCAGGGATGCTGAGGATTGACTGTGGGGCCTCGCCATGCTTGGCAAGTGCTGTCAACCACTGCCCTCCCAGTCCCACCATTACTAAGCTTTGCACAGTGCCTTATCTCATTTAAATGAGTGTGCCCTGCAAGAAAATAAAATCAATTCTACTGTCAGGATGTACCTACTTGCTTAATAGGTTGCTCAAGCATTTTGATAAATTTTAATTTATCAAATAAATAAATAAAAATAAATGGTCATTCTTAAAGCCTCAACGCAGCCATTTGTTTACATCTTCGAGGCAAGGGCCTGCTATTCGCATCACTTCGTCGCATTGGAAAAGGTGGGCCAGGCAAACACCTGCTCCACTCACACCTTCTGCTTCTTGTAGACCTATTTCACCTATTTCACTTGGAAAACAGACCCTGTAGGTGAGAAGGGGGGGGCTGCGACTGGATAAATGGGCTCAGTCTGGCTGCTTCGCTCACAGCATGAGCTTGGATGGTCCCTTTCCATTTCCAAGGCCTACTCTTCTTATCCATAGACAGTACTGCTAGTATGTACCTATGACAGGATCACCATGGCCCATCGTCAAGCTGGGCACCTCACACTCAATGTGCCCAGGAGGACAAAGGACTAAGCCATCACTCCACCCAAACAAAATCCCCCAATGTAAGACACCAACCTTACCCTCAGTGCTATTGCTACCACATCATTTTGCTGAGGAGCAGAACTTTATTCTCCCGTAATGGTGAGTAGAGTTTGGTAACCAAGGACATCTTGGAAGACTCCCTAGTAACACCCTCCCCTGATATGTCAACAACATTACCGTCTGCAGAGGTCAAGCTGATGGACCAGATGGACAGCTAACTTCTCTTCAATGTCTACTTTACTTTTTAAACTGAAATTGTTGTACAAATCACAAGAAGGTGCAAAATAACCAGTACAATATGGTATAGGGCAGAAGTATGAAACAATAGGGCTAGTGAGTAACGTGTCTGCTTTGCAAGCATGAAGACCTGAGTCAGATCCCTGGCACACACATCAAAGATGCATGAGGCAACATGAACCTATAAACTCATGGCTGGGAAGGCAGAGACAGGCAGATCCCTGGGGCTTGCTAATCACTCACTCTAGCTGACCCTGAGAGCTCCAAGTTCAGAGAGAGAGAGACCCTGCCTCAAAAAGTTAAGAGAAAAGCAACTGAGGGAGACTATTGTCATAAGTCTCTGGGCCTCTATATGCACACACATTGTCATGCATTTACACATATACAGAGAGAGATAGATGGGAGAAGGGGAGAGGGAAAAGAGAGAGAGAGGCACATATGCATACACAAATAAGTAAATAAATATAAGATCCACGTCCAGCAGGCACTTCCGGTGAATTTCAGTTCCATCATGAAGAGTTGGAAGCACAACACACTATTAAACACCCCATCTCTGGAACCAAGATGCTTGAGTTCAAGGCCCAGCGTGGGATGCTCACCGTGTGTCTCAGGCCAGGCAGCTCCCCACTCTGCGCCTCCACTTCCTCTCCTGGAAATAACAACAATCGTAGACTATCCATCTCTCAAAGGGTTTTGGTGAAGATTAAATAAGGTGATGCTTTGAAAAGATTGCCTGGCCTGTGCTTCACGTTCAACAAAGGAAAGATCTTGGCCTATAAGGCCACCATCCTCCTCTCAGAATCTCAAGACTTCCCTGAAAGATAAGACCGGCGGGATTCAGAAGTGGGGATGAGACGGAGTTGGTAAGTCGCTGCGCAGAGAAGGCCAGGTCAGCATCTGTGAACCCCAGATCACCCCAAGGGCACCAGACTACTCTCCCATCCCAAGGCTGTTTTATCACATTGCTACAGATTTTCAGTCAAAACAGTTTTGTGAAGGGGTTTTTTTTTTTTCCCATTTCAGTCCTGAGTCCCACTTGCCCTGCATTGGTAGCTGAAAAAAATGTGAGAGGTCAAAGAAAATATAGGCCAATGAAAATAACATGGCAGCAAGAAATTAATTGCAGTGCCTGTTTAATATGACAGGGGACCCCCTAAAATCCTATTATGTCGTTCCCGGCTTCCCTTCGTCATGCGCACGGGTTCTGTGCACAAAGGCCAGGGCAGCCTCCCCGGTGCATTGCTGCATTAATTTGACATTTCTGGCTCCAATTAACCTTACGTTTTCAACTATTTTTCTAAAGATTGTTCTTTTAATTTGCGATAAGGTTATTTTTCTTCCACTGGTGTTTCACAAGCTTGTGCACAAAGACCTGTTGTAGAAAATCTAGCCCAGTTGCTGCATGCTATAAGGCAACACGCTGAGATATATATATATATACTTTGCCTGTTCACAAGTGTACATGTTAAGTAAGAGGGCTTCCTGCCATGAAAGCTGGTAGGCACAGGTATGTGAACCTATATGGCGCAGTGGGCATTGTAAGCCAATTAGGCCGGGCTCCAAGGCAAGAGCCAGGAAATTTAAATGTAAACATGCTGGATTATAAAGGCTAAGAAACGGTCCAGTGGGTAAAGTGCCAGCCACAGAAGCAAGAGGCCCAAGTTCAAATCCCAGAACCCACATAAAAAGTCAGGTGTGGCCATACATGCCCCAAATCCCACCTCTGGGGAGGCAAAAATGGGAAGATCACTGGGGCTCCCTCACCAGCTGGTCTAGACTATCCGTGAGTTCCAGGCTCACAGAGACTCTGTTTCAAAACATAAAGCCTGTCTTGAAAAACAAAAAACAAAAAAACAAAAAAATCAAAACATAAAGCCAAGAGCAACAGAAGACACTCCCACACCAACCTCCGGTCTCTACGTACACACATATGTGCACACTCCCAACATATACCACATGCTTCAAGGCAACCCACTGAGCTCAGTCTGACTAGCTTACTGAAAACATGAGTACACACATACGTACACACATGTTCGCTGCACAAATATGCGGACCTGGCTTTGATTCCCAGGACCCACATAGAAGCCAGGCACAGTGGCTCTTGCCTATAATCTCTGTGCTAGGGAGGCAGAGACGAGAAGCTCTCTGGGGCTTCTGGTATAGACAAATCGACGAGCTCCGGGGTCAGTAAGAACTTGTCTCAAAATGTAAATAAATAAAGCAAGGAGTGATGGGGAAAGATAGTTGACATTGATCCCTAGTGTCCAGTATTCTCTCTCTCTCTCTCTCTCCCTCTCTCTCTCTGTCTCTCTGTCTCTCTCTCTCTCGCTCTCTCTCTCTCTCACACACATATTCACACACTGAGTGAGACACAAACACACACACAAGAGTGAGGCTTAACTGGAGGAAAACAATGTAGGAGTGTACAGTTCAAGTGACTATTGAGACCCCATCCCTTTCTTTCTCTCTTTTGTTTCCTGCCTGCCAGGAGCTGAACATTTCCTCCACTGTGCACCTTCGACCAAGACAGACTGCTTTGCCATGGGCCCAATAGCAAAAGAGCCAAGTGACTATGGACCAAGGCCCCTGAAACAAAGAGCCAAATAAGGTTGCCCCTCCTTTTAGGTTGGTTGGCTTGGGTATCTTGTCACAATGACAGAGACTAGTTCACACCCCTCTCCCTTACCCTGCCTACCTTGGTTGATGTCTTAACCACTGAAGGTTTGAGGACTGAAGAATAAGCCTCAAAGTTCTCCTGTCTTTGTGCAGCTGCTACTGTAGATGGTGCCAGCCACCGCACTGGGCACACTGGGGTGCACAATTCTGCCACTCACTCATTTTCTGAATGGCTCTAACACTGCAAGCCGACTTGGCCTCTGCAAATACAGAACTTATTGTCTATAAAGTATTTGGGGCTGGAGGTCCCTGCTCTGATTTCCTTTTAAAGCTGTCACCTTGGAGCTGGGGGGTGGGGATGGGTCACTGGTTATCACTGGCTACTCTTGCAGAGGACCTGGGTTCAGGTCACAGAAGCCACGTGATGGCTCTCAACTGACTGTAGCTCCAGTTCCAGAGGACCCAACACCCTCTTCCGGCCTCCACTGGCACCAACCGTACGGTACACATATATATACACGCAGGCAAAACACTAATACACATTTTTAAAAGATCTGTCCACCTTTCAGCTCATTCTACGGAAAATGCACCAGGCTGTCTAAGATCCTTGGGGAGTGGCAAAGGTGAACATGAAGAATTGTTTCCTCAAAGTCATGCCTGCACACTGCTTAGAACATCTGTGTGCAACAAACCTGTGGAACAAGTCCTCGGCCCAGGAAGATACAAGTGAGAGGATAACAATTGAGATGTAATCTGAATGAATTACTTAAATTAAAGAAAACATTTTTAATTAAAAAAAAAAGTAAAAGTACTCGGCCGACTCACCTACTATAGGATGCCCAGGAGCAAGCTGGAAATAGAGAGCTATAGGCCCAGGGCCAATGATGGATGAGCACGTGTTCCTCCTGAAGACCACACCCATGAGAGATCTCCAAAAGCAAGCTGCATAGGAGTGAGGGGGGGCCAAGCTGAGGAAGAGGAGGAGAGAAGAACAAATAGAGAAAGAAGGGCTTTCCTTCATTGTACAAGTCCCAACAGAGTCATGACTGTTACCCTCAGTATCTAAGACCCTACGGAGGGTCAGTCCCAGGGTACCCAATATCACTGCATAACAGGCCTATACCCAGATAAGAGGGTACGATTGGCTGAGGGCAGGGGTCCTCAGTAGGCTGCTTGCCTAGTGCATGTGTAAGGCCCAGGCTTCCATCCCAGGCACTGAGAGACTCAGTAAGTAAAGGAAATGTTGTGTTCACACAGAATCTATACATGTCCCACCCCACACTTTAACACTTCTAGATGACTTGAAACGCCCAATACACAGTAAGCACTGTGCAATTCTTTATTGCTTTGGGAACAATGTCAAGAAAACATCTGTGTATTCTCAATATGGGTGCTCTCCCCCATGCCCCAAAAAGTGTTTCTTTTTCCAAGGCTAAAGACATGGCTACAAACAGAAGGCCAGCAACTGAAGACATTGCTGTGTGGTAACCTGTATTCGTTTATCCAAGATTCTCTCTCAAGTATTTTGTTTTAAAGACTTTATTTTTAATTATATGTGTGTACGCACGTGTAAATGTATGTATGTATGTATGTATGTATGTATGTATGTGGGGTCAGGCATATGTGAGTGCAGGTGCACTCCCTTGGAGCTGGAGTTACAGCTGCCTGATGTGGATACTGGGTACTGGATTCCAGTCCTCTACAAGAACAGTCCACACTCCTAAGCACTGAGCCATCTCTCCAGCACCTCAGGTGTTGTTTTTTTTTTTAATTGTCCTTTCATTCTATAAGCCTTGAAATGCATGTAAATACATAATTTGTCTAAATATTCAGATAAATCCATTTTATTGATTGCATGTGAATTATCTCTCCTCAAGACACCATCCTTGACATTGAACATTTAGACCACTTCTTTACCAAACCGAAGCTTTAATGATCTGTTTTTTTTTATCACTGAAATAGCAGGCATAATTTCCAAGCACACGCTGAAACAACACATAGACCATATCAGCCTTTGATAGAATTTTATGTTCTCCGGTTAGTGAAGAAGGAAAAAAAAAAAAACTTCCCAGCATTTGGTGCTCACAGAAAGGAATAGGAGGCTTTTTTTTTTCACACTTCAGACATCAGATGCTAAGTTTTAAAATACCCTGCATGGTGTGAACTCAGCTTTCAGCATCAAGCACAGCTTTTCCAAGTCTGAAACCAAGCAGTTGAGAAATAAAGACATTAGGCAGTGAAACGCACATGTGTGGAGCATTGAGTTGTTAAACTGACACACATGTGGGAGAGGGCAGCCTCCACACTCAGTCAGCTGGAGGTCCTTCTGTGAATCTGAGCCTCCAGCCTCCAGTGGGCATGCATGCACAGCAGTACACACACACACACACACACACACACACACACACACACACACACAGACACACACACACACACAGACACACACACACACACACACACACACACATGGGGCCAGTATCTTTTATGAGACATCCCAGCTGAAGCACAGCTTGTCTTTTGTATTCATGTGTAGTCCATCCATATGTGTATCTGACATCCGCATCAAACGGAAGGAACTGCACAAATGCCTGAGGAAGCTGTTCTTTCTCTCTTGTTTTTCAGCTTGTGTGTGTGCATGCTGCCCTAGCTATTGCTCCTCTGGTGCAATCCAGTTTTTCTTCTCTTTCTTTCTCTCTTTGTTTGTTTGCTTTTGGGGTTTTGGTTTTGGTTTTTGGTTTGGGGTTGGGTTTGGTTTGGTTTGGTTTGGTTTTGAGACAGGATCTCTCATTGGCTAGCTTTCCAACAAACAACATGTATGCCCATCTCCACAACCCTAGTCCTGGGATTGCAAGTGCCAGCATGCCCTGCTTTCATCTTTAAAAATAAAATTAACTCATTCCTTGTCAATTTAATGCTTCTATACAATAAACCTTGATAATATCCACACCCAATTCTCCCCTCCCACTCTCCGCAGAACCACACGACAGTGCGCATCCTTCTTTTACAACCCACTAAATCCAATTACTGCTTACATGCGCAAACACGGAACTGTAAAAAACCAAACGATTCTCCCTCCTCCAGATGTGCATGAGCCCCGCCCTCGTCTGTGATGGAATTACTGACTACCTTGGCCTTGTACAGCACTTATGCAGGTAACCACAGTTGCCGTAGGTCATGAGTGCAATGGTTATGCCAGGTCCAGAAGACAACTTTTCATAGCACTCTTCCCCACCTCCAGCTCTTGCTTTCTTCCCATCCTCTCTTTTGTGAGGTTCCCCGAACCTTGCCAGGGATGTTATGGATACTCCGTCTAAGGCTGGGCACTCTACAGTCATCTAACCTCAGCACTTTGACCAGTTATGAGTCTCTACACGGACTGCTGACCATTACCAAAAGAAGTTTCACCGACCAAGACTGAGACAATCAATAACCCATGAGTATAAACGGAAGTATTCAGAAGGCAATTTGATAACATGCTTGTCTAACAGAACAACAGTAGTAAGCTCCTCCACCAAGACCTATGACCTCCCAGCCATGGGCTTTGGACCAGATTTAGAGCACCAGACATTAATTCCCTCCTATGGTGCAGTCCTCAAATCTAGTCAGAAAGCAGTTAGCTTATCATTTACTTTTCTTTTACTATGACAAAATATCATGACCCAGAGACTTATAGAAGAGTTTATTTTGCCCTACAGTTCCATCGTGGCAGGAACAAGATGGCAGCCAGTGGTGGGCACGGTGTTGGGAGCAAGAAACTGAGAGTTCACATTTCGAACGACAAACACAAAGCAGAATAAGCTAGCCAGAAGCTGGCAGTGTTTCTTAATCTCAAAGCCTGCCCCCAGGGACGTCTGTACTTCCTAAACATTCCCAAACACTGCCACCAACTGGGGACCAAGTGTGCAAATACCCAAGACTGGGAGGGACATTTCTCATTAAGTTCACCACAGTTGTTTACCCCCCATAATAGCCGTGCCTCTGTTGTACCGCCTTGAGTCCATTTTGTCTGGTAGATCAGTACTGTGATATGCAGGGTTTGGTTGTGGATAAATCCACTAGTGAACTTCTCCAGATGTGAACTACATAAACTTTGGCACTCTGAAAGCTATCCATCAGGGAAGCAATTTCCAGGTGGTTCCAATTTGATTTCTCTATGTCAGATAATTAGGGTGTGTGATGTCCTCAACAGTGGAGTCTTAATCTAGTTTATGGTTGGCAGTGTAGAGCGATGGCGGTAACCAGTGTTTTTTTGTTTTTTGTTTTTTGTTTTTGTTTTTGTTTTTTTGTGGAGCATCTGGGGCCTTTCTGATCAAACCAGCAAGGAGTTTCTCATACCTGGCACTGAGATTTTTCATTTAACAGCTTTCATCTTTTGAGAAAAGCACTGCACTCCCCTATGCAGGGTACCTCCACTCAAACGCCTTTTTAAATTACTATTACTTTTAAGTGTTTTTAATGTATCTATTTTAAGTGTGTCACTGTTTTCTCTGTGTGGATGTCTGCATGCCACGTGCATGTTTGGAGCCCACAGAGGCCGCCAGAACTCCTGCTGCTACAGTTACAGATGCTTGTGGAGAGTTCCACGTGGGTGCTGAGAACTGAACCCAGGCTCTTAGGAAGAGGAGCCAGGGCTCTTAAATGATTGTTTTATAATTGGCTAACAAAGTAGTGGGTTTCCATAGGCTTTTTCATACATTCTTCCTTTGATAAATTATTCCCCCTTCCAACTGTTAAGCCTAAACAAATCCTTTCTCCTTTAAGTTTCTTCATGTCAAATGCTTTGTCACTGAAGTGTTTGCATATGTGGGGGATGGGCTTTGTGTGTGAGTAGGGGAATGGGGGGTGTAAATTCCAGAGATAACCATGTAGAAATTAACTACCACTGTTTCTCTACACACTTAATAATCATGCATCCCATATCTCAAAACAGCTAAAATAATGTGATTGTCATAAAGAAACAATAAAAGTTTAATGTGATGGATATGCTAATTACCCTAATTTGCTCAACCTCCAGCCTAAGCATGAATCAAAACATCACATCATTCCTCACAGATAAATACAGTCATTACGACCAATTTCTGAAAGCCATGACATATTTTTCTCTTGTGCTTTAAGACGTTTAAGCTTCTCAGGCATTATAGAGTATTTCTCTGTAGCTCAAGTTCTCAACAGCTTTTTGCTTCTTACAATTCTTTTTTAATATGCTTTATTAATTCCTTAAGAAGTGCATAAATGTATACAATGTGTGTATTTATAGCATATCCAAATCCACACCCCACTCCACAGCTCCCCTACTCCCTCCCAACTCTCTGTCCTCTTCTGTTTGCTTTGTTTTATAACTGATCCAGCCCAATTTGTGCTGCCCATATACACAGGGGTGTAGGGCCATCCACTAGGGTATGGTTGACTTGCCGGAGACCGCATAATTTTAAAAAAAAAAAAACTCTTGAGGAATTTGAATTCAAAACATGGCTGCTCTGGCAAGATATCACATCCAAAGACCTTCTGGGTCTGTGTGATCAAGCTGGAATCCAGACACACCAATAATCTCAGGAGACAGAGGCAAGCAGATCTCTGAGTTCGCAGCCAGCCTGGTATAGAGCAAGTCACAGGTAAAGAAAAGCTTAGGTCCAGGTATGGTGGTACACACCTTTAATCCCCTCACTCAGAAGACAGAGGTATGCAGATTTCTGAGTTCTAGTCAGTTCTGTTCAGTCAGTTTGGTTGAGTCAGTGAGTTAAGAGCAGTAGAGAGAGAGAGGGGAGAGAGAGAGAGAGAGAGAGAGAGAGAGAGAGAGAGAGAGAGAGAGAGAGACAGAGAGAGAGAGAGAGAGACAGAGACAGAGGCAGTTTTACCAGGAGAGTTTTACAGAGAAAGTGAAGAGAAAAACAAGCCAGACACAGGTAAAGATAGAAAAAGCCAGTGAATGAGAAGGAGCCAGAAGATTAGAACAGATTGCCAAAGTTAGTTTGAGGCCAAGCAGAGCAACTCAGTGAGAAACTGAGAGAGCAGCCAGATTGAATCCGTCAGCTTGGAGAGGAGTTTGAGTCAGAACAGCTGAGCTGAACCAGCCAGCCCAGAGTTTAGGAAGAACAAGCAAGGATGAGCTTATTCAGCAGTTAGGTCTCAGAGGCTGAAAACATTCAATGCCTAGGTTAGATTGTATGGAGGCTAGAATCTTCCAGGACTAGGCAGGCCTAGGTTAGCAGATGAAAGCAGTTAGCTTACAGGCTGGCAATTACACCAAGCAAATAAAATATACTTTAAAAAAAAAAAACACACACACACACACACAGGTTCTCCCTTTCTCAAAAACCGTCAGCTGTCAATAGATCCTCATCTATGGTTCGGGTCTCCTGAGTCCTCTCATTCTCCACGCTGGTGACTGCTTGCCCTTAGGCTCATCTTCTGCAGGTAGCCACAGCTACCGTGATTTTGTGAGTCCAGCAGTCCTGTCATGTCAAGAAGACTCTGTTCCCTCTGACTCTCTCCCTTCCCTCTGACTCTTAGAGAACTCTTCTGCAACGGCCCCTGAGCCTTAGAGGTAGGGAGTCTGATAGAGACACCCCCTTTGTGGCTGAGTACGCCACGGTCACGTATTCTCTGCCTTGTGACCAGTTGTGAGTTTCTGTGGTAACTGATGCTCACTGCACAAAGAACTTCCTCTGATGAGCTCTGAGAGCTGCACTAAGCTATGTACGGCCGGCATCCTAGTCTGCAATACCACACCTACAACCCAGGTATTAGAAGAAGCCGAAACTTAGTCCCAAAATCGTGTTTTAAGGCCTTCCTTGCTCTTTTGTCTGTGTGCTTTTTGTTCTATACTTAAGTCATATTATTCACCTTACTTTCTTTTTCTTTTTGTGGGTGCAAGTTTCTGAGGATAAAATCGGAGCCCTGCATATGACAGGCAAGTGCTCCACTAGTAAGCTACATCTCCTGTTCTACTTATTTATGTATTTTTCCTGTAAATGTAACTAATAATAAAAGGTATGGCTACTGCCATCTTACTCTAATCTGCCCAGTTCCCTTTCACTCTGTTTTCATTAATGTGTGTGTGTGTGTGTGTGTGTGTGTGTGTGTGTGTGTGTGTGTGTTTAATTGAGCTAATAAAGTTTTATTTAATAGAACTGTTTGCAGCAATTCGTACACTACAGCTTGTCAATAAGGAAAGTTGAACATAAGCCTGTCATTCCCTAAATGTTTTCTATTTAGACATGGTTTTGGGCTCGGTAAAAAATAATGTTATCTTGACGTGTCAGTGTAAGTAAGGATTTCTTCCCCATGTTTAAAGTATTTCTGTGGCAAGTCCTGTCATCAACTCTCAGAAGACCCTCCTTCAGAACCATAGAGGGAGATACTGCCTTAAGACCTGGGAGACAGTCCCCACCCATTCCTGGAGATTGGCATGGGACCCGTGGAAATGGCGTGGCCTCTTCCTTTGTGGAGCAGGAGGCTGTGCACGTTTCACCACTGCCATATCCTCTTGCCTAACTTGTGAGGCTGCAGACAGACAAATTGTCGGGGCAACCTTGATACATCACTATGATCAATAGCTTTTTTAAAAATAGGACCTCAAACAGGAAAACAGGATCATACCCAACTGGAATGCTTCTGGGGAGCAAAGCTACAGTATGGGAGAAGGGTTTGCCAGCTATTCGTCTGATAAAGGATTAATATCGAGACTGTACATATGGGGGTGGAGGTGTATACATTTATGGCAGTATAAAAGCTTAACAGCAAAAGATAATCCATCTCACAATTTGAATATGAAACATCTCACAGACGTGTGTGTTCTGCCCTCGCTCCTTTCCCCTTCCCTTCTCTCTTCTCTCCACCCCCAGCACCCCCAACCCCCAACCTCTGCACTTCAAGTTTTCAAAATGGGCAAATGATCTGAATAGACATGTGCTGGATAGTTTTATGTCAACATGGCATAAGCTAAAGTCACGTGAGAGAAGGGAACCTCATTTTTTAAAAAAAAATGCTTCCATAAGATCGGCTGTAGGCCAGGCTACAACAGATGTGTAATTGAGGCAAAGACTGAACGGCACTTGTAAACAGTACAGATTCATAAAAGAAAAAAAAAGTTTTAATAAGGTAAGAGAGGTCCATCTTATCAACTTTAAATACAGCCTCTATTTGGGGGAGTAAGGGTCTTCTACGCTGCTTTTTCGTGGTGGGATTACACACATTGCAGGCTCTTTCCTTGGAGCCCCACATTAGAAACAGTGGTTTCTATAAAATGGGGATCTCTGACATCCGTCTCGAGCTGGGGCTCCTGCCTAGTCCCTTGTTCTTTGAGCTGGTTTCACTCAAAAGACAAAACATCCAGGCCTGGAGGGCTCCACCTCCAAATATTTTTCACATCTGAATGAAGCTGGCAGGCTTGGCAGAACGGGCGAGGACATTTAATGTCCCGGATTCTCTCCCCCAGTATTTAATCCCCGAAACGTAAGTAGATAAAGACGACTCCGGTGAATTGGTCTCTAAACTAAATGCTGTCGGGGGAAATTCTTTGTTTCCCTTTCTCAATGGCAAATGTTATAAGATATTTCACATCTTTTGTGTCCCTGACAGATGAAATTACCCTGGAATCAAACATTAGTGTTCCAAATGAAGATCCAGGGGCTATTAGTGTGACCCAACAGCTGTATGAGGAACAAAACCCAGGAGCAATGAGGCAGAGACACGGATGGAGGCAAGGAAGCTGGCTCTGACCGAGGGTCAGAGACAATAAAATTATACGGCCCTCTCTCTTTACTGCCCTTTTGGGATTAATGCCAAAAGGTCCATTCCACATCCACTGTGGAACGGAATAATGGGCTTATTGGGCATCTCCAGAAGGCATGAGTAGGCCACCTTTTTTTCCCATGATTCAGTCAGCAATATCCCTTGAGCACCTCTGCCATACAAAGCACAAAGCAAGAGAGAAAAGCAAGCTAATTCCATGCCTCTTTAAAGGCAGACACGGTCTTCCTCACTGGCTTCCTAGCTCACACTCACTGGCTTCCTAGCTCATGTAAAGACATAGCTGGACCACACCACCATGACGACATCAGAAGCACATGGAAACAGAGATGCATGAAGGATTCTACATGGCTCCAGCTCTGGTGGCCTCAATGCCTCTGAGAAACAGGTGTTCAGGTGCTAAGCTTTCTCTCTCTCTCTCTCTCTCTCTCTCTCTCTCTCTCTCTCTCTCTCTCTCTCTCTCCCTCCCTCCCTCCCTCCTTCACCCCCCCCCCCATGGTTTCCTACATGAGAATAAAAATGTGATGAGCTTCCATCTCCTGCCTACCTGTCTGTCACTATTTCTTCCCTCTGGAACTATGAGCTAAAAAAAAAAAAAAAAAAAAAACTAAACAAACAAACCTTTCTTCCTTACATTGCTCTTGGTCATGGTATTTTGACACAGCAACAGAAAAGCAACTAATGGGGACTTTGGTAGATGATTAAATCAGATGAAGCCATGAAGGTGGGGCTGTTATAATGGGGTTAGTGTCCATACAAGAAGAGACACCCCAAAGCTCCTAGTAGTCTCCCCCCACTTCTCACTGCCCCCTCCCCTGCCACCACACCAGATTGAACCTTACCTGTTAGCACCTTACTTTGGGACTTCCAAAACTCTGGTCTCATGAGACATAAACGCCTCTTGTTTACATCACCAGGACAACGATATTCCATAAAGACAAACCAAGCTTAGGCATTAATTAAATTGTCTATCTCTTTCCTCCTTTTCTTTCACCATACCCTTGGTCTTAGGATGGAAGCCAAATTTTAGGTGTGGAGAGGGAGCTAAAACCAGAACCAGAACTTCTTCAGGGAGATAACGTTACTCAGATCAGAACCTCTTCCTTCCTGACTGTGTTTGCTGGCAAAGCTATGGGACCTCCTCCTGCCCCAGGGGAAGCTGTACGGTCATGGACTCCAGATATGGTGGGCAATCCCCATGAAGAAGGGACGACACCATGACCAAGGACTCTTATAGAAGGAAACATTTGAAAGGGGCTTACTGGTTCGGAGGGAGAGTGCACGACCATCTTGGTGGGAAGTGTAGCAGCGGGCAGGCACAGTGCCGGAGCAGCAGCTGAGGGCTTACACCTGATCCACAAGCACAAGCCAGAGAGCTAACTGGGAATGGTGTGGGCTTCTGAAACCTTCTCCAACAAAGCCACACCTCCTCCAACAAGGCCACACCTCCTCCAACAAGGCCACACCTCCTCCAACAAGGCCACACCTCCTCCAACAAGGCCACACCTCCTAATCTTTCCCAAACAGTTCTACCATGCAAAGATGAAGTACTCAAACATCTGAGCCTGTGGTGGCCATTCTCGTTGAAACCAGCACAGGGACAGTGGGGAGAAATAGAGATATATGTTAATCACATCCTCCAGGGGATGTGAGTCATGGACAAACATTGAGTGGCAACCTGTGGCCAATATGAGGGGAAGTGTGTGGGATAGATCCAAAAAGTTACTGAGGCCCGAGGGACAGAGTAGAAGGGAGGAGTGAAGACCCAGGCGTGCAGAAGCCTTCACGGGCAGACCCTGCAGTGTAGTGTCACCCACTGGCTACCCAGGAACTGTGGGTATGGAATCCCCTACCCAGAACAGTAGGAGACTAGGTATGAGCTTCCAGCCCATGGAGGAGGAGTAAGCATGGGGTGATGCTGCTGGTCCAGAGAGAAGGAAGCACAGAGACCAGAAAATACTGAGCTCCCCAGGGTTCTCCAAAGATTTACCATAAGGAATTAGCTCGAGTGGTTATGAGATCTGCAAGGCCAAGCCTATAGAGTGAGCAAGTGCAGACCCAGAAACCTAAAGCTATCCACTTAAGGGTCTTCCCTCAATTGGCAGGGGAGGGAAGGGATGGAAAGGATTTGTTGCTCTATTCAGGTCCTCAACTGATTAAATGAGGTCCACCCAAATTACAGAAGACAATCTGCTCTCCCCAAAGACCAGTGGCCATGCCTTTAATCCCAGCACTCAGGGAGGCAGAGGCTGGTGGATCTCTATGAGTTCAAGGCCAGCCTGGATTACAAAACAAGTCCAGAACACCCAAGGCTACACAGAGAAACCCAGTCTTGAAAAAAAAAATCCATCAAAAACCATCTTGCAATAAAAGGTAACATTAACCATCAGAAAGAGCTGGCTGAGCTGCCTGTTAGCACACTGAGAGTAGACTGCTCCCATGGTACGGACAGGTGAAAGATATCAGGCACAAGCACTGGACACACATGTCGATACAAAACTGTGAGAGACTCTCAGGCATTCCTTGAAGAGATGCTCGGGACTCCCTAGCCTAGCCATTGTGCAGAGTCTTCAGAGAATTTCCGGTTCCGTCCTTGAGATAACTGCAAGCTTCAAGACAAATGAGGGGGAGGGGCTTCCAGAGCTCACTGGCAGTCTGCATGCTCAATAATGAGGACTAGCTACTGGGGTTGTGGGTCAACTGGTACACTGCTTACTGACTAAGCGCTAAGCACTGAGCTCTGGGTTCTATGCTCAGCAGCACGTAATGGGGGGAGGTGAACTGGGAAGGAGGGTGGAAGGTAGGGTAGAGGACAAGGCTGGGATAACCCAACACTAAGGATGTTTGGGAAAGGCATTTGGACACTTAACACTGACACATGCCTGTAATCACAGCTCTCAGGGAGACTGAGGCAGGTGACAGGCAGATCTTTGTACATTAGAGGCCAGCCTGGTCTACAGAACGAGTCCAGGAGAGCCAAGGTTACACAGAGAAACCTTGTCTCGAAAAACCAAGTTAGAATGGAATTGTCCTTCAGAGTCTAATGTTCCTTGCAGATGCCACAGGTTATTAAACAAAACTCCAGTTGTTGGCTAGGATTATCCTGGGAAATACACACACGCATACATACACACACACACACACACACACACACACACACACACACACACACATACACACACACCAATACAGGCTTGGTTGCCCACCAAAAAGTCGCTGATAAGTTGCCCGTGCTATAGTAAATAACCTCCTACCCATGCTCATGTAGGCAAGCATATGTGAGCTCAACACGCGCGCACGCGCACACACACACACACACACACACACACACACACACACACGACATGAAAGTAGGAAGGGGACTTATTAGGAAGAAGGAGGGTTTCGGTTGGAGGGGTGGGGATGAGAGAGGGGAGTGGGGTTGAGAACGGTTGAAAAGAACTACACACATATATGCAACTGTCAAAAATAATAAATAGTTCTGAAACAATCATGGTAACAAACATTTATAACCCCAACACTCCAGAGGTAGAGTCAAGAGCGCCAGGAGTTCAAGGTCAAGGCCATTCTTTGCTACATAGAGAGAATGAACAATATGGGTTATCCTGATCTGCACAGATGAAGGAGTAATGCTGCTCTTAACCAATATGACATCAACCTCAAGACCGCAAGTTATCTAAATTACCCTAACGAGCCATTAACCTCACTTAATTGGTAACCTAATGGGTAAATGGTTGATAGTGTTACTCTACCTCTGTGTGATGCTTTGCAGAAGAAATAAGGGTTGGTTTTTTTTTTTAACCTGTTCTCGTGGGGGGTCACATCAAGCAGCTGTGAACCTAGAATCTCACTGCTCTCCACTTTGGAGAAGTGAGGTCAAATAGTTGGTAAACTGGAGCAGGTGAAGACATCAGCCTGTGACCTCAGATCAAGCCCAGTGCTCCCTCCTGGAGACTAGAACTTGTTCCATGACTGGATGATAAACAGGGCATGAGGGCCAAGCCCAGCAGCATTGCTACTCACTAGGGGGGTGCAAAGCCTTAAAGGAGCATTAAGTACCCCTTCCCAGTAGGTCTGAAGAGGGAACAAGGGTGACATCTGTGGTTTAAATGTACCCTTCAGATTTGGAGGGGACAGGAATCCCATCAGGAGACCAATGGAGCCAAAATATCTGGGCCCGGATGGGGGAGATGCTGCAGAAACTAATGTACCAACCAACGACCATATATGGTGAGGATCTAGACCCCCTACCCAGATATAATTGATGGGCATCACAGTCTCCTTGTGGGTCTCCTAATATGGGGAGTAGGGGCTACTTCTCACGTGGACTCTGGTGCCCACTCATTAATCACTTCCCCCTGGCTGGTGGGGAGGCCTTGCCAGGCCACAGAGGAAGAGGATGCAGGCAGTCCAGATGAGTCTTGATAGACTGGGGTCAGATGATAGGGGAAGAGGGCTCCCCCCTTCTGAGGACTAGAAGAGAGGAGATGAGGGAAGGAGAAGGAAGGAGAGGGAGACTGGGAAGAGACAAGGGAAGGGGCTACAAATGGCATGAAAAGTGAATAAATTAAAAATAAAAATAAATAAATGTACCCTTCAAAACCCATGCTGAAACTTGGTGGCCATTCTGGTGATGAAGAGACGTGAAGACTTTGAGAGATGACTGAGTTATGATGGAAGAGCCCTCAAGGATAGACTAGTGCCATCGTGAGAGGGACAAGTACCTCCAGAATGGATTGCTATGAGTATACGGTGAGTCCCATCTCCTGCTCCATCTCTTTCTCCGATGCTCATCTGCCTTTCTGTGATGAGCTTACACAGCTTAAAGGCCTTCGCCATTCAACAACTTTCAGCGTGGACTTCAAGTCCTCTGAAACTGTGAGTTGAATAAACTCTGTTCTTTATTCATTACAACTCTATCTCTGGTGTTCCGCTATCTGTAGCAACAAAACATGAACTAAGGACAACAACTGAAGGATAATTCACTCGTGATTACTGTCACCTCAGCCTTACCCGGAAAGGAAGTGCTTAGAGGTATGCAGAAGAGCTTTTCCACTAAGGTGAGCTTCCCAAACACTAGAAGTGACCGTCTCGTAAGAACAAGAATTTCTGTAACAGGGGCTAGGAGATATAGCTCCATGAACAAGGGTCTTACTATACAAGAATAAGACCTGAGTTCCAATTCCAGCACCCAAAACAAAAAACAAAACAAAAAACAAAAAAACTGGGCACAGCCATGGGTGCCTTCTAAGCCCAGCATTAACAGGAGACAGACATATCTCAGGAGACCTACTTACTGATTAGAAGTTTTTGTAAGCTAGCATAACCAAAAAAAAAAAAAAAAAGTTCAGGATCAATGAGAGACCTTGTCTCAAGTAGAGAGTGATGCAGAAAGATATCCACATATGGGAACATGCATGCATGCATGCACACATGCACACGTGCACAGAGACATACATGCACACGCACATAGAATTGATTTAAGCATTCTCAGTGCTCTACCATCACTAGGTGTTGACCTAAAGGGATTATTACACAGGTGTGATACTTGCTCCCAGCCAGCTGCAGTGAAGCAGAAGGGTTCTCCTCTGCTGGCCTGATCTGTCTCAATCCTTCATCATTATAGTCTGAGGCTTGACCCACCCCACACTTCCTCTGGGTTCCTGACGCCTTTTAGGATAACAGAGGATGCAGAGGCAAAGGGGTGCTTTGCTCGGCTGCTTGGGCATTCTTGCCGAAGCACCACGCACTGGGAGAACGAAGGGTTGAAGTGAGCTTTTCTCAGTCCTTGCCAGAGTGGGGTCCCACCAGCAGTTCATGGACTGCTCCCCCAACAGAGCCACAGGCCCCTCAGTTCCACCTCCACTATCTCTCCTATGCCTCCCTCACCCTCACAGAGGACCCCAGTACCAAGCCACCGTTTCCTGCCCTGCATGTGAGGACATGCCATTGCCCCCTGGAGTGCCAAGCATCACACCGCAATCAGCTCATCCCATCAGAATTCCAAAGGAGAGCAACAGTTAGCAGTTCAAGCAGGGCAGGGGCTGACAGTAAGCAAATTTCAAGGGTTATGCAAAGTTAATTGAGTTTAATCCTATAATGGTTTTATAATTAGTCATGGTGCTCTCTGCCTTCTACATGGGTGGACCCAAGCTCTGAAGAAAAAGACTATAAGCAGAAGGGAAGGGACCTGGGCAGTCAGCAGGTGAGGATGACAGGATCAAGGAGGAAGGAGCAGGCTGTGGTTGGTGCACATACAAGAATGCCCTAGCCCTCCAGGGTACCTGGGTTCCCAGCAGGACTTCCTCCTCGCTCCACCTGTGCACAATGGGTCTTTGTCCTCTGCTTTTGAAGTATGTCCAATCTCTGTTCAAAACTTCTCAGGAGTGGCGGTTTTAATGAAAATTATCCCCCATAGGCTCAAATATTTGAACACTCAGTCTCCAGTTGGTGGTGCTGTTGGCAAGGGTATGTTTTAGGAGGTACGGCTTCTCTGGAGGAATTGCGTCACTTGGGGCGGGCTTTGAGGGTTTATAGTCTTGTTCCACTTCCAGTTCAATCTCTGCTTCCTGTGTTTGGATGAAAATGTGAGCTCTCAGCTTCCTGTCACCATGTCTGCCACCTGCTGCTGTGCCTTCTTCCTATGATGGGAAGGACTCTTATCCCTCTAGAACCATGAGCCAAAATAAATTCTAGGATCTATAAGTTGCTTTTTGGCATGGTATTTTTACCACAGCAACAGAAAACTAATACATCAGGAGGGGGGAAACTATTACAAACTTCAAATGATATTTCAAAGCCAACTATGAAATCTGTAATGCTGTGAGTCCAAAACATTGTCTTCATCCAGCCCATCAATAGCACTGACTTACTGGGTATAACTAATGGTATTTGCTTGTACGATTTAATCCTGTAAGGAATTTGAGGTGGTGCCTTGTGGGTTCAATGGCATCTTACCCAAACAGACTTGGGAGCCTAAATTTCTTCTTCAGTGCACAGACTTTTCACTGAGCCCCTGAGTGATAGAATTAGATAGCCTCAAATGTTTTGTGAAGCTGGACCTCTCAGAGCCCAAATGTCTGGGTGGGAAAGAAGTCAAGGCTATAATGGCACCCAGCGTTTTGTCATGTGTGTGTGTGTGTGTGTGTGTGTGTGTGTGTGTGTGTGTGTGTGTGTGTGTGTGTGTGTTTCCCAAAGCATGAGGAAGTCCTCTTCCTTAACATCTGAGGAACATGCTGGAAAAGAGGTAGAGAAAGTGACCACCTTCATGGAGTGCTTCCTATTGGCCATACCTTGTGCTTCTGTTTCTCACAACTACCCTCTTGGAATCACAGAGCCGGAGAGCCTCTAAGTGATGTCACGTATCCAGGTGGCAGACTATGTGGCTCCAGGATCTAGGGGGCGGTGTGCCGTGAGACACTTGCTGGTGCATATAGGAAAAGGCATAACAGGAACAGGTGGGTGAGTTGCTGCAGAAACAGCCACTTCCGGGCATTGGCCTGAGATGATGCCATCAACCCGGAACATCACTGTCCTCCCAGCAAGGCAAGTCTAGAAGCCTAAGGAGAATGTGCTGAGTGTCCAAGGATTCCTGACAGCACACTGACTCTTCTCTTTCCTTCTCAAGCTCTTTTCCCCACAGTGATCAGTTAATCAAGCAAATAATCCAATAAGTCAAAAATTTTAAAAACTGAACAGGATGGACTTCTCCGTACAACCAAAGAACTGTCTGATTCCAACTGATTTTTTTTGGTCTGTTGTTTGTTTGTTTGCTTTTGTTTTGTGAGAAAGGGTCTCGCTATGTACCCCTGGCTAGCTCACAAAGATCAGCCTGTCTTTGCCACCTGAGTGTTGAGATGAAACGTGTGTACCGCCACACCTGGTTCCAACTAGTTTTAAAACATGGACAGTGACACTTCCGACAACAGACTGATTAGGTAGGATTCTGACTTGACAACTCAATAATGTGTCCTAGGACTAGACTCTAGATCCCATAGCTTTGTGTTGCTGTTTGTTGTGTTTTTAAGGCATGGTTTTATGCAGCCCAAGCTGGCCTCAAGCCTGCTACCTACCTGAGGAATGACCTTGGCCTCCTGATCTTCTGCTTCTTCCTCCCCAGTGCTAGGGTTACAGACCCACTCTTCCAGGGCCTTGGCACATCCGGGTTATGCAGTGCTGAGGATGAAAAACAGGGCTTCATGCATGCTGTAAAAACTACCTATGGAGCTCCATATCAGCCTTCAAGAGGCCATAGTCTTAACTACTCTAGCTCAGGCTCCCCTAGAAGTCCACAGACAGCTGCCAGAAGCAGCCTTCCATATAAGAGATGGGCAGTGGCATCAAAGTAAGGAGAATGGATGTTACACGACTGGGTCAAGGTGAGTCATACACTTCCCCAGGATTTGGCTCAGGCACAGGGAACTGCTGTGTGCATACTTTCCCAAGTGCTTAGGGGCCAGACGGCTCCAAGAGCCACTCTCGTGCCTGTAATAGTAGTTTTTCTTAATGAAACACCAGGCCAGAGCCCAAGTGAACCCAGAAAGAAGCCAGCATGTGCTATACGGAACCTCTTGTCAGAAAGAGGTCAGTTCATCAGGGGACCCTTTACAGGCAGGTCCAAACACGGTCAGCTTCCTCCACTGTACTGCTGGTCACCAGCCAGAAGTACTTTGAAGGTGTCTCATGGATGTTCTGGTCTGAGCACCACTTAAAGGCTAGTGAGGTTAAAGCCCTAGGCTCCAAGAACTCCAGACAACCCCCTGTCTTCCAGTCCCCAGAATCACCCTGTTGTGGTGCCTCCCTGCTTGTCCCATGGCTGTTTAAGAAGTGAGAGGGCGAGCAAAGCTTAGCTTTTCATCCATCATATGAAGGGAGGCTCTGCACAGCCAAGGTGTGCAGGAGCACTGTTAGGATTTAAAGTGTCTGTGGGTTCAGCTTATGGAGCCCTGCTACCTCACCAAGCACTCGCGTAGCGGAAGAAACAATGGTCAACTCGACAGGATTTCTGCATTCAAGGCCACCTTTCCTGTAGGTTAGTATTATTGATCACCCACACCTTCAGGCCTGACAGATAATCAATAGACCCTCTGACCCAGATATGTGACTTGGCCCGTCGGGGCTCTAAAAACAAGAAGCGAACATGGCAAGTCTGGCTCATGGTTTTCATACACGAGAATTACATTTTTTTTTTAATTCCCCAGAGCTGTAAAGCCGTTTCTCCTCAAATTACCCTAGCCATCTTAGCAGCATGTAATCAGAGAGTCCTTTCCCGCTTTTTCCTGCTCAATAGTTCTGCAACCAATCCCAAGCTATTACAAGCAAGTGACAGGCCCAACTGTGGGGAAATCTATTCGTGGCCCCCAAAAGGATTGGGATTCAATCTCACTGTGTTTTCAGGAGAAGGGCATTAACCTTCATTGGTGAAAGTTGTGAGGAAAGATACTGGGCGGGAGTGGCAGGGCTCTGAGGAGCCACGGGACAGAAGCCAGTGCAGCATCTGCCAGGGATGAGGGTAGACTATGGAAGCCATTTTTATGGCCACCTTCAGAAACAGAAAGCTAATTATAATGGCACTGGCCTTCAGACTGCCTATTTAGTAGAACGTAAGGGTACAAGATGTTTAGAAAGAGATAGAAGATTAACACCTCTCAACCTAGCTCCATTAAAGCTCAGCACCCCCTCACTAAACTAGAAGCCACCTTCTTGGTATAGAGATGTTTCTCGGAATAGGTGTGTGTGTGTGTGTGTGTCTGTCTGTCTGTCTGTCTGTCTGTCTGTCTGTGTGTTGGCTTGTGTGTGTGAGTGTGTATGTGTGAAAGTGTGTGTATGTATGTGTGAGAGTATGTGTATGTGGTGTGTGTGTGTGTGAAAGTATGTTTATGTATGTGTGAGAGTGTGTGTATGTGGTGTGTATATGTGAGTGTGTGTCTGTGAAAGTGTATGTATGTATGTGGTATGTGTGTGAGTGTGTGTGTACATGTATGTATATATGTGTGTGTATGAATTATAGCATCTGTATGTATGGTTTGTGTATGTATATGGTGTCTGTATATATGTATGTGTGTGCATGGTGAGTGTGTACATCGTGTGTGTAGAGAGAGAGAGAAATCTCAAAGTATCATAGGTATTGAAGAAATAAATCAGGGAAGTTAACCTCAGAACCACCCCCCCAAAAAACCCCAATACCTAACAGATTTTCAACAAAGCCAATGTGTGTGAGTTAATTCATTATGAATGAATGAGTGGTGAGTGAATTTATAAGTTACTGAACAAACGAAAATGTAGTGTGTAACTGGGGTGGTTTGAAAAGGAACGGCCCCCACAGACTCAGGTGTTTGAATGTTTGGCCATGGGAAGTGGCACTATTAGGAGGTGTGGCCTTGCTGGAGTAGGTGTGGCCTCGCTGGAGTAGGTGTGGCCTTGCTGGAGTAGGTGTGGCCTTGCTGGAGTAGGTGTGGCCTTGCTGAAGTAGGTGTGGCCTTGCTGGAGTAGGTGTGGCCTTGCTGAAGTAGGTGTGGCCTTGCTGGAGTAGGTGTGGCCTTGCTGGAGGAAGTGTGTCAGTGTGGAGGTGGGTTTTGAGGCCTTTTATTCTCAAGCTATGCCCAATGTGGCACATGGTCTCCTTCTGCTGCCTGTGGACCAAGGTGTAGAACTCTCAGCTCCTTCTCCAGCACTGTGTCTGCCTGCAGGCTGCCATGTTTCCTGCCATGATGATAATGGACTAAACCTCTGAGGCTGGTAGCAAAGTGAGTTTATGAAGACCACTTTGCCTGTTTGCTCTTTCTGTTTTATCATATGAAAAGGGAGAACAAAATATAGTGTTACAGTCATAGTGAGAGAGAAGGCTTACTCAGGGACAAATATGTAGCGAGTACTCTGCACAGGGTAGTCATTCCTAACGTCAGCCCAGTCACATGATGGAATGCAGTGGATGAAGCTGGAGCATCCATTTTCAATCCAGGAAGGATTCAGTTAACAAGCCAGGCCAATATCATTCTGGGCTATCAGACTCTTGACTCCCAGGCTTGAAATAAATAAATCCCAACCTTCCAGTGAGCCGAATGTGGAAAGTCCCTCCAGAGAAGGTGAAATAATAGGAGGAGGAGGAGGAAGAGGAAAGGCATTGCCTCTGCAAGTTAAGTTATGATACATACAAAGCGCTGAGGACGCCCACACCACCTATCAGGAGGCTATGCCAGGATGGGCTGCAGGAATGAACTACCGCAAAAGTTGATGTGAGTTAAAAAATCACAATGCCTGGTAGTCCTGATAGCACAGAATCGTGATCCTCACTACTCGGGAGGATGAGGTAGGAGGATCACAAGTCCAAGGCCTGTCTTGACAACTCAGTGAGACCCTGGAATCCACAATACACACCCTTCACACATCGTCTAGGGCTCTCTGCTCAGAGATCTGGGATTTAACAATGACTGTCCTAAGTGGTGCTGAACACCCAGCATCGAGGACAGGCTCTGAAGAATTTCCTAGTGACAATTAAACATGCCCAGTGTGTGGGTAACATGGTCCATACAGTGTCATTGGCCTGAGCTAATCAGTGGACACCAGCAAACCAAAAGAGCGCCAAGGAATGCAATGCCACCGTGCAAGCAGAGCAAGAGTCAGGAATCGCTATCAGATGCCTGTGTTAGGCAAGAATGGGGCAGAACCCCTTGAAAATGTGGATTCTTGGACAGAAGCGAGAAAGGACTTCTTGCTCTGACTTTGAAACCAGTTTCAAAATGTCCAAGACAGCAGAACCCCTCTGGGCATGTTCCCGTGCCGTGTGTGGCTGTGTGGTATTAGGACACAGTCTTGTCAGCCTTACAGGAGTCAGGGCAGGCCCTCATTGTCCAAGTGAAGTTCATTAGGGAGCTAATTAGTACCTGCGTTGCAGGATCTGTCTATAACACTCATCCTCTGAGACTCTAGTAAACTTAACTGAGGACCCCTTTCCTCACCAGCTACAAAGTTCATCAACCCAGAAGATGTCTTCGGGCTCTGAGGATGCACACCCCTGTAGCTGCTTGATTTACAAAAGGAAAGCCTATGGCAGTGCAGGGTGTGGTACTGAAGAGCAAGGCCCGGGTGAGTGTGAGGACCAGCAGGCTAGGGCAGACAAGGAGGTTGGATAACACGGGGAAAGGGCTGACCTTTACACAGTTCCAGGGAAGGAGTTTCCGAGAGGTCAGGCATAGTCAGGGTTACACTGTTAGGGTCTCAATGTGGCTGTTTCTGCAGAAGTCAGTGAAGCCGTAGAAAAATCTAGAGAGAAAGCCCAGAATGGATGCTCCCAGAGTCCTGGGAGAGGTCACATGACTGGCCCTGAGTGTGAAATAACTGAGCACGTGAGGGCAGCCAAAATTTGTGATTAAAAGCAGGGACAGGGAGACAGGTGAGAACACAGAGGGTGTGTCCAGCAGGTGAGTCCTAGGTAGACCAGAAGACAGGATGTTCTCTAGAGAGAAGATTTGGCCAAAATAAAAAGATATCCTAATGTCTGAGGGGACTGTGTGCTATGGGCACAGGGTGGTCACTGTACATACCTAGCAGAGATACGACACGATGGAGTGACTTATAGTGTGAGCTTGTCTGTCTGTGTTGGCGTGAGCCAACAGGAGAAAACCTTCAGACTATATTCCCTGAGTGGACAGACAGCAGCATTTACAGCAGGAAGAAATCATCTTTTCAGTAAGTCCACAGGGGCTTCAGCCCTGCTCCTCAGAAAGGGAAGTACCTACTGACTTTGTCCTAGCATGGCAGTTGGCTTCTAAAGAACTGGATGAGACAGTATGGAGACTGCTAGTCAACTGTGGGTCTTCAGAAACTCTCTCTCTCTCTCTCTCTCTCTCTCTCTCTCTCTCTCTCTCTCTCTCTGTGTGTGTGTGTGTGTGTGTCTGTGTGTGTGTCTGTGTGTCCCTCCCTCCTCCTCCTCCTTCTTCTTCTTTCTCTCTCTCTCTCTCTGTCTCTGTCTCTCTCTGTCTGTGTGTGTGTGTGTGTGTGTGTGTGTGTGTGTGTGTGTGTGTGTTTGTGTATATGTGTCTGTGTGTCCCTCCCTCCTCCTCCTCCTTCTTCTTTCTTTCTGTCTGTCTGTCTGTCTGTCTCTCTCTCTCTCTCTCTCTCTCTCTCTCTCTCTCTCTCTCTTCCTCTCCCTCTCTCTGACTATCTGGGGAAGCCAGCAGCCCCATCATAAGAACAGCACTAGCCAACATCTTGGACTAAAGCCTCATGAGATACCCTGAACCAGAACCATGCAATAAAGATGCTTTCCAAATTCCTAGACTCTCAAAAGCTCTGTGGCACAATAAACCACCATTTTCAGCTAATATGTGTTGGCCTACGTTGTCCTGTAGCAGTAAGAAGTGACAAAATGAGATACTCGGGAAAGAGTGTGGAAGAGGAAGGCTACCTTGGCAAAGCTTAGGAAAGACGCGGGACAGGCTGGACCAGGAGGATGGGAACAGAAAGGAGATCTCCAGTGTCTGATAGAAGACTGGACGCTGGAAGAGCTCGGAGATTTGTTGAACAGAAGGCATGGTGAAACGCCTCAATGGATAAGGGCTCTTGCCACCAAGGGCCACTGCCTAAGTTTGATCCCAGGAACCCATAAGGTGAAAGGAAATGACTAACTCATATATACACACACTACATACATCATGGCTCACACCTACACACACACACACACACATACACACACACACACACACAATTTTAAAAAGAAAGTTACAACGATTATACCAAGGCTTGGAGCCTTGAAGAGCGACCAAAATGCCTTCAGATGTGGAAATTATGCAGACCCATGCCTTGTCATCATGAACCTCATCCCCGTCACCATTATCAGTTTGGGAATCTGGAATAGTTTTTCCTTTTAAACAATATCCTTTCACAAGAGCATAGTCTCACTGGCGGAGTTTCCGGACTCATAATTTCAGTTATCATGATGGCCGACGCATGTCTTTTGAGACATGAAGTTTCCATTTTGATGTTCTGACTTTTTTTTTCAACACTTGTAATTACTCCCTGGGTATCTGAGGAACTTAAAATAGACATGGAATTTTTTTCCCAATGGTCACATGAGCAGATAAAATCCTCTTCAGCCGCAGCTTGTAGCACTTGAAGTGAGTACGCGCTGACCACAGCGTGAGCTCGCGTGCAGCCATGCACTAAACTCACAGCCGCCTGTCAGAATTCCCAGATGAGACCGAACAGCCAAGTCTCATCGATCCACCCGTCAACACCTTGGAGTTGAGCAGAGAGAAAGGATCTCGGCTGGACAGGGGGAGGGACGAGCAGAGGTGTTGACAGGGTCTCCCGTGATGGGTCCTTGAGTGAAACAGTGCCCTTGTCTGGGTGTCACAGCAGCCTTCACCAACTGTCAGAAACAGCCAAACACTGGGCAAAAGCTGAGGTTGACCCAGCCCCTTACAGGGCCAGCACCAAAAAGTGTCACTTACCCAGACTTCTTTCACACACACACACACACACACACACACACACACACACACACACACACACACACACTTTAAGACAAAGTGTCATGTAGCCTAGGCTAGCCTCGAACTCGCTACGTTGCTAAAGATGAACTTGAACTCCTGCCCATCTTGCCCCCCACCTCGCAAGTGCTGGGACTGCATGTGGTCCACCACCATGCCTGGCTTTCTCCCTTCTGAGGACCTAGAGAAACACTGAGCCAACGGGAGTCCACTCACACAGGAGACAAACAGCAGGCTGTTGCCACCAAACCAGTTCATTCTGCTTTGCAATTCTTTCAAAGGTGAAGAAAACTCTGACAGAGTACAACTGAGGTCAAGTTTTCTTTCTTATTCACAGATAACTTCTGCTATGTTTTACACGACAGTGCCGGCCGAGTGCGGAAGTCCCCCGTGACATGAAAGTGGTTTTCCCCCATTGACTTTTTATTTGATCTGTTACTTTATTACAACACAGATGAGCCAACACCCACTGTGACCCCTGCTCAAGACCTCTGAGCAGACACCGTGTGGGCACTGGGACCACCTATGCCGGTTGTGTTGTGGGCATGTATTCATTTGTGTGCCTTCTTCACTGACCAATGGCTTTCAACACGACACTGACGGGTCAGGCATCTGGAGACATTTTTTTTTTCCAGACTGGAGGACAGGAGTCTAGAGAAGTGTGGCCCAGTGAGTAAGAGCATTTGTTGCATAAGCCGGAGGGCCTACATTCAAATATCAGGACCCAAGTTAGAAGCCAGGTGTGGTCATGCACTCTTTTAATGCCGCACTGTTGGGGGTGGAGGTAGGAGGGTCACTGGGGCTTGCTGGGTACCAGCGAGAGACCCTGCTTCAAAGGAGGAAAGCAGAATGCAATTGATCAGGACATCTGGTGTCTTCCTCTGGACTCCAAGCATGTGTGCAAATGCATGCACCAGCATATGCACAAATGCAGAAGTGCATACAGACCGCGTGTGTGCGCACACACACACACACACACACACACACACACACACCAGAAGAGAGTGTGTGCCAGAGCATCTAGTAGGTAGAGAGCATGCTTGACAGATGCTATGAAGCATTGTTGTAATGCACAAGCCAGCCCCTTACCACAAAGTGTCCCCAGCGATAAGCATGCTGAGGCCCGCAAATGTAACTATAAAGTCCACACAGGTAGACTCTTGGACTTTACCAGCTCGGTATTCATCTCCAGCCCCTAAAACACACTGACTGCCTGGTGAAGGAGGGGAGGAGATAAGACAGGGGGGAAAAGAAAGAAAACGGGGTACCCTGTGGCAGACTCCCTAGAGAAACAAAGGTGGGGACACTGGGTTTGTTTGAGCCATATGTGTAGTCTCTCTGTGAGAGTTTTACCAGCTTCTCAGCATTTTCTGATCCAAGTCCGGTTGTTAATGTCAAAGAAGCTGAGCCCTGAGTACACTTCCTACAGCTTCTAGTCAGGAGCCACCATGGGAAAAACTACCCATCTTCCTGTCATTCCCCAAGTTCATTATTCCATACTGACCTTCACCCTTATACCCTTATTGCTCGAACTCTAGCAATCTGGCCAACACACACACACACACACACACACACACACACACACACACACACACACACGCATCTCCCCCCAACACTCAGTGCAATGTTCCTCTCCCTCCTCTGTTACCCTAGAAGCGAACACAGACTCCAAAGATGTCACATCAGGCCATGTCAGCTTACTGCCCCAGCATCCACAGCCCAACCTGGACCAGCATCTCTCAGTGTCCACCCTTAGTAACCATGGAGCGAGGGACACCTACAGAGAAAAGTTGGTGACCAGGTATCACATTGGAGAGAAACCACCTCTGAGAATAAATCCAACTGCCCTGTGGTCACTGAGGCAGTCAGCTTTAGGCCAGTGTGGACAGGAACTCTAGAAAACCATCAACACTAGCCCTGGCCCTACAGAGCCAGAGAGCAGCCTGGGGAGTAGGGGGACAGGAGAATATGCCCTCCTCCTGTTGGTGGAAGGGAATATCTTCACAATGTCCATGTCTTACCAGTATTGGTGCTTTGACATTGAGGCTGTTCCCTCCCAGAGCCAGGAAATCTCTAGAGCGTCAACAACTTGCCCCCAAAGCAAACTTAACAATGTCCACCCCATACCCATACCCTTCTGGGCCACTGTTCGCCCGCCCTAATCACTCTAGGGCCAAATGTCAGATGTGGGGTAGCCCAGCACCCCAGAACCCCTGGCTATCACTCAAGCAGGCTCCCCCTAAGTCCTCTTGTCCTTCTTGCCTTCTCTTTCTGTAGACACTACAGGTAAAGACCTGGCCGCCTACTCACTGCCTTTCGTCCCTCAGTCTCCTCCCCACATGGCCAGCAGCAGCTGTTTATAGAAAATTCAGTCATATGGGCTAGAGAGATGGCTCAGAGGTTAAGAGCACTGTCTATTCTTCCAAAGATTCTGAGCTCAATTCCCAGCAACCACATGGGGGCTCACAACCATCTACAATGAGATCTGTTGCCTTTTTTCTGGCATGCAGGCACACATACGAGCAGAATGCTGTATAAATAATAAATAAATAAATCTTTTTTAAAAGACACCTGAAAATTCAGTCGTACGTCTACATTTGCCTGTCCTACCATACCTTGTTAAACCAAACCTGAAATACTCTTAAAACAACGCCAAACCTGCCCCGTTGGTCAAAGGGGACAGGTTGCTGGCCTAAGCTCATGTGATATCCATGTGGGCTTAAATCACAGAGGCGCATACAGCACTCTGGCTCCTGGTAGGCCACTCCCTGTCAATGCTGGCAGCTTGCAGAGGCGAGGACACGGTGTTCACACTGACTGGCAGTTGCACACACTGTCCTTCCTTCTCTCATGGATCACAGAAAAGCCTTGGAGCAGTTCAAGGCCCCAAGCTAACCTGATAGAGCCAGATTGAACCCCAGCCTTAACTGCAGGCTCTCCATCTCCTGCCTGGTTGTCCTAATGGTCATTGTAATGCATGAAAAAAAGAAAAGAGTCCCCCCACCCCCTTGCTGTGGTCTAGTGTCCACAAACTCTCTCTGAGGACACCCAGTTATCGGCCAGTAGTGGCTTCCTTGAGGACACTGGTGTTTAGCAGACAAAGTGTAGAGAGGCGGCGCTAAGGCAAGGGAGCCTCACAACTGTTCCCTCAGAGCCCAGCCCTGGCCGAGCACACCGTGTGGTGTTTACTGCCACACAACCGAGCCATGAAGGAAGTAAAAGGTGCATTGTTCCGCAGCCCAGCTGCTCCTCAGGGAGGACTTTATAGTGTGGCCCTGGCAGCCGGCTCCGGGAGAGCAGGGCCTGAGAAGGCGTGGGAACTGTCAGCCTCACTGGTGCCTGAAGCCAGCCTTCCTGCCAGAATCCGGGCCGCCTCATTAAGGCTTTCCACCGTGGCCGAGGAGAAAAGCATTTTCCAGAGTCCTCTTTGAAAAAGAGCCACCTCCTGATGTCGCTACGAGCACACTGTCCCCACGGGAGCGGGGAGAGTTAGAAGAAAGCGTTTGCTTCCTAGGCGTGGCACCCTGGGGAGTCAGGTCTTTTCCAGTAGATTCCAGTAGTATTACGAAGGCATGCCAGACAAGTTCAAAGTAAAAGAACATTAATTTTAAATGGATTTTATTTGTTGTGCGTGTGTGTGTGCGTGCGTGCGTGCGTGCGCGTGCGTGCGATGAAGGGCAGGGGCTCTAGCCGCGATGCGGAAGTCGGAGGACAACGTTCAGGACTTAGTTTTCTCCTTCCACCGTAGGTTCTTAGGATAGAACTACTCAAGTCATCCGGCCTCGAAAGTGCTTCACCCCACAAAGTCATCTCGCCAGACCCTCCCCCTTTAAAATTTAATTTAAAATAAAGAACGTTCTATTTTTAGAGAGGCGAGAGACAGAAGTACCCTATGTGCAAACATATCAATGTCACAAAGGACAACGGAAGCCTTCCATGTTGGTCGTTCCAGACCAAGGGAGCAAGGAGATGTGACAGCTCTCCCGTGCTGCTGCGCAGGGCTGGGCTGCTCTAGAGGGCATGCATTATTAGACCAGGTGGCCACATTAAAGCAAGACAGACAATGAAATGAAAGTGTCGCCTCCGTAGAAATTGATGACAAGCCCTGCCCTGCAACACATCACTATGAAAGAAAGAAGCAATGAGCTGGGGGTGTGGCACACTCACGGCTTTAATCCCAGCACTTCAGAGGCAGAGATGGCGGGTCTCTGTGATCTGCGTGAATTCCAGATAGAGCTCCGTGTAGCACCCACACGTTCAAAACTCTTCCAATTTTTAAACTAATTCTAATGGTTTTTTAGGGTTGTTTCAAATCTAGTCTTTGGACAGAGGCGGGGGAGTTTCCACTGGAGGGTTTGCTCACTTGAGATCCCGTGGGGTGGGTGGGGACCAGCTTGGAACCCAGGGGAAGCTCATTCCGAATTTCTCATGTCCACACTAGGTTCTAGAAACCCCGGCACAGTGGACAGCTTGCAAACCAGGAGAGGAAGAAGGGGAAAGCAAAGGAAGACATCAGCTCCCACCCAGATAAGCAGCCCCATCTCACACACACATACACACACACACACACACACACACACACACACACACACACACACCAGAGAGCACACGGGCTGCATAAATCAGACTTCATGGGGAAAGACTCAGTTTTCATTAAGGGGCTGGCCACTGGGAATGTGACCATGATCCAGTGAGTGTATGAGCAACAGGAATTGGATTTGGTTCCTCCTCCTCCTCCTTTTCTTCTTCCTCCCCCTCGTCCTCTTTTTCCTCCTCCTCTTCCTCCCCCCTTCCTCCTTCTTCTATCTCTTGGGAGGGCTCCTGGGGGGGAGGGGGGACCCAGGAGGACAGGGAAGTGAATGTGATCAGGGTGCATTATGTGAAATTCTCAAATCATCAATAAAAACATGTTGGAAAAAAAAATGAAGATCCAAAGTTGGGTGGGTATGGAAGGGAGAGTAAGTCTTGGGGAAGTCAGGGTGTGTGTGTGTGTGACTACTAAGATGCAATGTAAGGGCTGGAAAGATGGCTCAGCCGTTAAAGGATAGGCTCACAACCAAAAATAAAACGCTGCATAAAGTTCTCAGAGAATTAATTTTAAAAAGAAAAAAGAAAAGGGGGGCAGAATCACACCAGTCACCAGATCAGACTTCAAGGCTGTGAGGGAAAAGGGAGGAAGACAAGAGATGATTGTGAAAGCTGATGAGGAGCAAACCCAGACACATAGGCTGGGCGGTGGGGGTGGGGGATAGCCAGCGTGGGGGGGTGGGGGAGCTGAGCACTGGCATTTGGGGGAGGCTCCCATAACCTTACTGGTGTAAATCTGGAGTCAGGGTGGGGCAAAGGTGTAGATGGCAAGAGTGAACTCCCCAAACTGGTGACATTCACTGAGAAGAGACTGCCATGCGGCTGGCACCTGTGTCTCATGGCCCTCCCAGTTATCTCTCCTCTGGTTGGCCACTACCTGGTGCAGGAGTCGCCCCTTGCTTTCACCGTGCCACCCTGCAGTAATATGGGGATGCTCCTCAGAGAGGCAGCCTATTCTCAAGATGCAGCTGCCAACCAAGTCTCTCAGGGAACTGGGACTAGCGTAGGCATGGTGCAGGGGCTGAACCCCTTCTTTTAATCTCAGTGTTTTGCTTCTGTGAGCTAGTGGGGGTGTCCGCGCCCCGCCCCCCGCCCACCCACCCCCCCACCCCGACTGCCGCCGCCCCAGGTAGCCCCAGGGCCTGCAGAGCCCATGGGGCACTATATGGAGTTTACAGACTCACAGAATGTCCTGGGGTCCTTATGGTTCCTTTGTGGCCTCATGGCCCCTAGCAAGGATGAATCCCAACGATCCCTCTAGCTAGACAAGGAGCAGCAGGGCTCGCCGCAACCTCTAGACAAGATCCTTGAAGGCACGGGTTCAAAGGAGAGGCCCTTGCCCCGACTCCCGTGTTTCAGGCCTGAGCGACAGCTCCCCCCCCCTCCCCCACCTAGCCCTGCACATGCGCACACCTTATTCCCCCACCACCTTACTCTCCACACCCACACCTCTATTTTTCCCATCCGTGAACTGGGACACTGTGTTCCCTCCCTCCTAGCCACTGTGAGGTTGGATTAAATGAGGTAGTTTGTGTAGCTGGCTTTACATTTCTTACTTTGACAGCTTCAAAGTTCACTGGCACTTGGGGAAGTGCGTTTGTCCCTGGGGGGGGGGGGGGGGCCACCCACCAGCCCCCTGCCGGGGGACATGCTGAGTTGCTGACACCACCACTGTGCTCCAGCACCAAACTAGCCTAAGCCTAGTTCCAGCCTGACAGTGTGATCCCGCTTCTCACACACACACACACACACACACACACACACACGCACGCACGCACTCGCATGCCCAAACACAGGTTTCTCAAATCCAAATAGGGCTCTTTCTATCGTGAGGCTGTCTGGGTTCTTTGCCAACATCAACTCCATCACGGCTGGAAAAAAATCAGATCCGAAAGTTCTCTTTAAAAGAAAATAGCCTGTGCCCACTTCTATAAGTGCTTCCTCACCCAACTGAAGCTAGTGACTGTACAGTGACCACCCCTAGCGGCCCAGGGTGTGGAGTGGAGTGGGGTTAGGGGAGCCTGCAGTGCAGAAGGCAGATTTGTAACGTTCTGCAGGGCTTTTCTGCTACAGTCCCATAGTTTCCCCCTCAAAGCCTCGTAGCTGCATATCATTTCCTGAGTATCTTAATGAAATAGACCTCAACTCTCAGTGGCATGTCGTTTTCCAGCTAGGACTCCTCCGGGGAGACCCAGGAAAGCCTAGAATACAATCGATGTGCAGAGTGCGCAGGGAAGTGCAGCAGCACCACCTAGTGGTCACTTGGGCTCCGTGCATCTCCTGGACACTGAGACTAGACCCACACAGTAGCTTGGCCTTTGCCTACCACCTTTTCCTTCCACCTGCATAAGAAACGGAAAAGCAAAACTGCTCACAAAACCTATGTTTGCTGAGAGTCCTAAAGAGGCCGCTGTAACCGGGATGCCTCGATTTTCAGGCGGGTCATAGGCAGGAGCTAGCCAGCCCAGGACTCTCGGTGCAGGTCAAGGTGACCTTCCCAGAGAAACTATCTCCAAAAGATGGCGTGTCCCTGGGTAAAAATCAAGAATGCACAAAGGAGCTCAGCCAGAACTGCTGCGGGCTGCCCTCTCCTCCCCGATGCTAACTATCTGGGTAGCTAAGTAGCTACCTAGGCTGTGCGGCTTCTCCCCGCGTGGCTGCAAAGCTCTCCTGGTCTGCGCTGCTCTTCCTCTGGCTGTACCAGCAAAGTTCGTGGGGGCCTCGGCCTGCAACCTTTTAGGAAAACCCCCAGAGACATAAGAAAGGGTTGGAGACAATGCTGAGCACCCGCCCTGTCTTTCCTAGCCACATAAAGCAGGCAGCACCACCAGGGGGTAAAGGCGAGCCCAGCGTTTGATTGGCAACACAGCACAAAGGTGGCCAGTGAAGCCTTAGGGGTCGCATCTGCACTCTCAGAACCTTGTCAAGGCCGCCCCCTTTACAGCAGTGCTACCGGAGGCACTGGGTGCTAAGACTGACCTACAGAGCACAGCTCCAGCACTGGCCCGCTGGTCTCACCGGCACCATTCTGTCCTCCTCTCTTTGGGTCAAAGGCAGCTGCAATGAGTTCAGCCAATCAGGAGTGGTCAATACTCTTGAGTGGAATAATGCGTTAGGCCCCTGCCTACCGCCAGTGAAAAAAGTATTGATTGATCTTAAAATGTGAAGGGGAAAACACTGTACTCTCTCCTGGATGCTGTTTAACTTGATACCAGCAGAGTAATGTTTTTAATGTAGGGAAAGTCTCCAGGACCCACAAAGGTTGTGACAGGTCCGTAGTGACACAGACTGACCTCAAGGCCAGGACAGATCTAACCTTCTGTAGTTCTCACTTACCATCCTCCTTGCTTAGCAGGGTTCTCTGGAGGAACAGAGCCAATAGAATGAATCTACAGATATTAAAGGAGGACGTATTGATGTCGCTCCCAACAACAATGGCTGTCTCCTGATGGGAAAGCCGAGAATCCAGTGGTTGTTCAGCTCACGAGGCAGACGTCCCCACTTCTCTTCCATCTGTATTAGAACCCTGAAGAGGTGGGCTCTGATACCAGTGCAGGAATGTCTCAGCAGCTGGATAGGCAACTTACAGCAGAGACTGAGGGCAAGCAGGCAAAGGCAAAGGCTTCCTTCTTCCTTGTCCTTTCATATCAGCCGCCACCAAAGTGTGACTCAGATTTAGATCTAGGGTTTTAGCTGCTTCCAGATGTCAAGCCGACGGCCACAACTAGCCACCATCACGTTACAAAAGACAGCGAACTGGAGAAGACTAATACCTCAGCCTGGACTCATGGTTCTGAGAGACGCGAAGCCAACTCTAACAATAGCCAAAGGAAGGGGGTTTCAGCGCTCACAACTGAAAACTCAAGGACCGTTCTGGCTTCGGGGAAAGCTAGATCCAGGGTCTCTACGCCAGAGTATGGAGTCTTCTGGCCATCCCATTTCCTGGCGGTCCCCCATCTCAAGCCTCCTGGACACCCTGGGCCACTCCTGTGTAGGGAATGCTGTGCTCAGTCTGTGTCCCATACCCCACTAAACCACGTGAGGTCAGATGCAGGGGACACAGTGGACAAACATCCAGGGTAACCTCTGGAAGGAAACACAAGTGCTGGAAGTTGATAGCGCTCTCACGCTGTCCTCTGCGCTACACAGATAGTGCAGTGTCCCCTGCTTTTTGGCTGGCAAGCCTCAACTTCCTTCAGGTCATGAAACAACCTGACATCCCAAGGTCCCCTATGTCAAAGCTCAGGTTTGGCATAGGAGAGCAAGGCTCAGAGGGAAATACATCCCTGACCTTTTAAGGTCACCTGCAGAGCCAGGGGAGGCCGCCTAATGAAGAGAAAGTGGTCATAGATCTAGGAGAGGAAGGAAAGGGGAGGCTAAAACGCCCTCCCAGACATCGTTTCATCAAGTCCTGTGCTGGCATGTAACTTCTCTGAGACTGGTTTGGTGTTTGTTTGTTTTGTGTTTTCCCAGCACTTCCCACGCAGATTCGCTGTATAGCATTCTTCTGTGTTTTATCTTGTCAGCTTACCCCGATGAATTTACAAACCCAAAAACAGGATTGTGTGAAACAGCTTCCCGAGGCAAACGCCCATCGAAACACTTGCCACTGCTCTCAAATAAAGGCTGGCCTGGAGTAAATGTACGACTACTGAGTTCAAAGCTGTTCATCACAGGCCCCTCAAAGGCACCCCACACCTAGGCTAGGATCACAAAGCTGGGCCAGTCATCCCAGAGCACAGACTCTGATGCCATTCTGCTGCTACTGCGTCTTGTGATTCCCCCAAGGTAACCTAGCCATGGCTTTGTACAGTGCGGTCTGCAGTCTCCCATCATGAGGCCTCTGTCTGGCCACCGCATCCTTAGCCCAAGCTCGCTGAGCTGTGAACTTACACCAGACTCACCACATCCTTTACGGCTTCCCGCATCTCGGTCTTTAGCCAATCAGTCACCAGGGACCCCCCCCCCCCCAAACAGCCGAGCAGTCCTAGGCTAAACACAACCTCACCAGCCACTGTTCAGATGTGTGCATGCGACCAGTCTCCATGGGAAGACAGGAGCCACCAGGTCCTGGAGCTGAAGAGGCCCTCAAAGAACCTGCAGAGGAAGTGCACCACAACACATGGAGACCATCCCGAGGATCTCTGTTCCCACGCAGGGTCCCAGAGCAGCCCGAGACCCCCAGCGCTGCCCTTACATGCCCTCCGCAGCCATCACCAGGAACTCCAGCTAAGAAACTCACTGCATTTCGCCCAGCCCACCCACCACAGGACATGTCCTTGAGGGATACCAAAAAGGCCATCAGATTTGGCTGAACCCAAGTGTTCCTGGGGCTTTTCCTATCTACTCAAGCTTGCAACTGGCTTCGTGGCCTGACCTAGCGTCATGGAGCTCCTAATCCATGCTGGACACTCCAGCTGGATTCTGTGCTTCCAATGCACCCTTCTAGTGTTGGAACAGAACTGAGAGCCGCCCCGTGAGCAGCAACAGAGGGACCATTCTCTCCCTATCTTCTGTTCTCGCCTTCGGTAGCACCCTCTGCGCTCGTTCTGTGGATCCAGCGGCATCAGCGCACTTTGACACCCTATCATGTTGGGATGCTGATTGTCCACACTAGAGTGAAACTAAGATTCCAGACACCTTATTGCTTCTTGTAGAGGATGCTGCTGCACTTGCCAGAAAGCTCAGAGAGCAGGGACCATGGCCACCCCACCCTTAGCTGAACAACTGGTCCACTAAAGGAAAACTCCTGTGGAAAGAAGACCCACAAAGTGTGAGTCCCGGAGGCACGTGGTACACAGTGGGTGGGAGCATCTTGGGCACGTTGCTATCAGCTGCATCGTCCTATGCCACTGTGGCCTGGGCACGCCCGGACACTAGCCCTACACCCATTATACCTTCAGCTTCCCAGGGGATCCTGCAAGAGAAGCATTGCTTCTGTCTGTCAAACGGACAGTCGGAGAGACAAGAACCCTAACCCAAACCACAGAGGGATGCTGAACCTCCTGGCTGCCAGTTCCCTTTCCCCCTGGAAGCTTCCAGGACTGGGCAGGATGTGCCGAGGGAAGAGGCCGGCGGAAGGGAGCTGTATAAGGAACAGTCCCCCAGCTGTGTACATCCCAAGTCAGGCATGGAGAAGCAAGTAGCCTCCGGAGCCACCTCTTCCATTTGGGGGGAGGGGGGTCTGTGAAGGAATTTATTTATTTGCTTATTTGTGGCCAAGGTTAGTGACAAAATTACAGAACTGTGAAATCTGTTGTCCTGGTGCATGCTTACCATTTTTTGTCAGAAGGGAGGCACAGAGAGGAGGAAGAGGAGGAAGGAGGAGAAAGCGGGAAAAGAGGACGGAGTAGGAGGGAGGAGGGTGAGAAGCAGTGATTGAGGGCCCCCGTTCAGAGGTCTCTTGTATGTTTTCTCTTGTCCCTATGTCACATCACTCAAACTTTAGAGAACGGAGTGGTCCACTCCATCCCCCTTTTAAAAACACGGGGTGGGGGTGGGGATATCTGGCACCCTCTCTTTCCCTAGGGAAACACAAAGCTTTATTAAGGAGACTTTGGCGGGATAGATATAGAGGAGAAGGTCTTCTGGGACTTTGCAAGCCCCAGAACTGCCCGGGTGGCGTTGGTTTGTGCGAGACTGCCATCGTGTGGCAACTTTAGGAATTGCTCCTGGAACCCAGGAACCTATGAGTATGCGGCTTGTTTTGTTTTTATTGTTAATTTATTTACTTTATATACTGGCCATAGGCCACTTCCTTCTCTCCTCCCGTCCCACGCTCAGTCCTTCTTCCCTCATGCCCCCTCTACTATTCCTCAGAAAAGGGGATACCCTCACCCACCTCAGTTCATCATGTCACTTCCAGACGGAGCATGTCTTCTTCCCCTGTGGCCTGGCAAGGCAGTCCCACCAGAAGGAAGTGATCAAAAAGCAGGCAACGGAGTCCATGTCAGAGACAGCCCCTGCTCCTCTTCACATAAAAGCCTGACCTGCCCATAGGCTAGATCTGTGTAGAGGCCCCAGGTTCAGTCCATGCATGGTCATTGGTTGGTGCTTCAGCCTCCACAAGCTCCTCTGGACCCTGGTTAGTTGGCTCTGTTGGTCTTCCTGTGGAGCTCCTGTCACCTCTAGGTCCTTTTATCCTCCCCCCCCCCCTTTCCACTAGACTCCCTATGCTTCTCCCAATGTTTGGCTGTGAGTCTCAGCATCTGTTTCAAACCACTGCTGGCTGGAGCCTCTTAGAGGGCAACTCTGCTAGGCTCCCATCTGCAAGCATAGCGGAGTATGGTTAATATTGTCAGGGGTTGGCTCTCTACAATGGGGTGGGTCTCAGGTTGGGCTAGGTACTGGTTGGATATTCCCTCAATCTCCGCTCTATCTTTACCCTGCGTGGGGCCCAAAGTTTTTGTGGGTGGTTTGGAGTTCTCAGCTTGGGTTTTGAGTGGGCAGCCAAGATCCATTGACAACTAGATATTTGAAGAAAATGAGACTCAAATGCTGCTGCCTGCTCTGAGTCTTCTCCAGGACAGCTCCCAAGCCATGTTGTAAGCCTTCACTGGGATGAGCAGAGATGTGTAAGGATTCTTTTTCTTTTCCTTTTTTTTTTTTTTAAGATTTATTTATTATTCAGTGTTCTGCCTACATGTACACCTGCAGGCCAGAAGAGGGCACCAGAACTCACTATAAATAGTTGTGAGCCACCATGTGGTTGCTGGGAATTGAACTCAGGACATTTGGAAGAGCAGGCAGTGCTCTTAACCTCTGAGCCATCTCTCCAGCCCAAGATTCTTATCAGTGAGAGTAGTCATGTCCCACAGTCATCTTGCATGATGTCACATGAGCCTTGCCCTTGTTGGACTTGTTGCCTTAGGGTTGGACTCCTTGCTGGGGTCCCAACCTAGCACCAAGCAGATGCCCAGCTAATAGTGGCTTACCTCTGAGAAGACAACACCCCAGAAGTAGTAGGGGTCCTAGAGCTCAGGAGAAGGCTGCCTGAGGGATTCAGGGGGCCCTAAAAGCAAAACTATGGCACCTCAAGAAGAGGGGCAGGGCAAATGATCACCATGCGGTCACAAACAGAACAGACAAATGGAAAGAAGGAAACACACAAGTCCCAACGTGACTTCGTGGTTGCTACCCAGGAGGCATCCACTGGTGCCAACAGAGTCACGGGCAGGGTCCAGGTGGGAAAAAGCCATCAGCTCAGCTCTTGTGGCCAACAAGGCCGGGAGTGTGAGCCCAGAAATGACAATGGAACCAACATGATGGTGGCACCAGGGAAGAACGTTCCAGCATGGGCAAGTCCCTGCCTTTCAAGTAGACTGCAAGGAGAAAGGAGTGCAGCGGCACGGGAACGTAGGTGAAATCTCCTGGGCTGCATCCTCTGCCATTCAATAGGGCGGAGTTTGCAACAAAGAAACAGCCCGGCGTCCAAAGATCTAGTCCTCATTACACACACCTGAGTGCAAAGGGTGTGGGTCACAGCTAAGCACAGACACCCTTCGGCGTCCCCTGGGGATCATCCTAGAACAGCAGATCCCTGCCAGGAGCGGGGACTTTCCCTTGTTTCATATAAAATAATGCATCTGCATAGGATTTGCCCAGACCCTCTCTAGAGGCTGCACCATCTCCTGAAGACACACAGTATTTGATGTGTAAATGCTGTGTGGATAGTTGTTGAACTGTGCCATTGGGGGGTGGGGATAATGACTAGGAAAAACAGGCTTTTTCATGTTCAGTGACATGGTAACTTTTTAAATTTATTTATATATTTTAGGTACGAATGTTCTGTCTGCGTGTGTGTATGCAGGCGAGAAGAGGGCACCAGATCCCATTATAGATGGTTGTGAGCCACCATGTGGGTGCTGGGAATTGAACTTACGACCTCTGGAAGAGCAGCCAGTGCTCTGAACTGCTGAGCAATCATCCATCCAGCTCCAACCGCAACTTTTAAGAACATATGCTCCTTAAGATCATTTCTAGCTCAAGCCATTTGTCCACAAATTTTGGGAATTCCTTGTTTTTAATAGCTGAACAGTATTCCATAGTGTAAATGTACCACAGTTTCTTTATCCATTCTTCTACTGAGGGACACTTAGGCTGTTTCCATGTTCTGGCTATTACGAATAAGGTCACTATGAATATGGTTGAGCAAATCTTGTTGTGTGGTGGAGCATCTTCTGGGTATATTCCAAGGAGTGGAATAGCTGGGTCTTGAGGAAGCCCTATTCCCATTTTTCTGAGATAGCACCAGATAGATTTCCAAAGTGGTTGTACTAGTTTGCATTCCCACCAGCAATGAAGGAGTGTTCCTCTCTCCCCACATCCTCGCCAGCATGTGGTGTCGCAAAAGGAAACAAATGGTTTATATTCACTTATATCGAGACACTAGCCAAGGGGCGTGTCCCATGAAAGACTTCACTTACCAGGAAAGTGGGTCAGAGGGGAGGACATCCTATTGGGACTTTAGGTGAGAGAAGCATGGGAGAATGGGGAAATAGAAGGATCCAGACGGTCCTGGAAACCTACAAGAAGAACATTATGATGGGCGGATCTGGGTCCTGGGGTCCTGCTCAAACTATGGCACCAGCCAAGGAAAATATAGGCAGTAAACTTTGAACCCCTACCCAGACCTAGCCGATGGACAGGACATTCTCCACCATTGAGTGGAGAGTGAGGTCTGACTTTCACACAAACTCTGGTGCCCCATTTCTGACCACGTCCCCTTGATGGGGAGGCCTGGTGGCACTCAGAGGAAGGATAACAGGTCACCAAGAAGAGACTCAATACCCTATTAGCATATACAGGGGGAGGAGGTCCTCCTCAGTCACAGACATAGGGAAGGGGAGTAGGGGGGAAGCGGGAGGGAGGGAGGAATGGGAGGATACAAGGGATGGGCTAACAATTGAGATGTAATATGAATAAATTAATAAAATATTTTTTAAAAGAACATATGCTCCATGCATTGGTGAAGCCACAGATGGGAGCCTGTACACGAAGGGCTACCTACACAGTAACGAATGAGTTGGCACACTTACTGAGTGAAGGCTTCGGTCCCGGGCATCAGACCTTGAGCTTTCAGAGGGTCCTTCTGGGGTGTTGGCCCATAAATGTCCAGCAAGTCCCACAAGGCTTAGAACTGCAGTGTCTGGCCCAATATTATCTACCAAAAGGCAACAAGCCAGGTCTTTGGATTCAAATCCTGGTGTGACTCCTGCAAACCCAGTGTCACAAGAGAGAGATCATGGAACGGCAGCCTTTCTCCCTAGCTCCCTCTGGACTGTAAGTAAACTGAAGAACCCTATACCAGGAAGTCAGGCACACAGATACAAGCTTTTGAGAAATAAGGAAGCAACTTTTATCAAACGTTTTAAGACTTCAGTCTGTTTAAAATGAAACTTTATTGTTTTCTGTGGCTGGAGATGTAGCTCAGTAACTAGGCACTGGCTTAGATGCAGAAGGCCCTGGGTTTGATCTGCACACACACACACACACACACACACACACACACACGTGCTCTCTCACACACTCACACATACATGCAGACACACACAGACACATGCTCTCTCACACACTCATGTACACACATAGGCGCACACATGCATGCATACACACACCTACATGCTCTTTCTCACACACTCACACATACATGCAGACACATACAAACACATGCTTTCTCACACACTCATGTACACACATAGGCGCACATATACATGCACACACACACACACGTGCTCTCTCTCACATACTCACACATACATGCAGACACACACAGACACATGCTCTCTCACACACTCATGTATACACATAGGCGCACATATACATGCACACACACACAGACACATGCTCTCTCACACACTCATGTATACACATAGGCACACACATACATGCATACGCGCACACACACACACACACACACACACACATGATTTTTCTCTAACCTAGAAACTGTAGGATCCCAGCATTTGGGAAACCAAGGCAGGAGGTGAGCAGGTACAAGACCAACTAGGGCTACATGGCAAGATCAAAAACAGAAAGAAAAACCCTACATATTTCTTTCCCATTTTTAAAATGAGTCATCATAGCACTGCTTATGAGCTCCATTCCTCCACATCTCCAAAGCCTTCCAGCCTCACTGACTGTACCACACCGCATCCTCTTGGACTGGGCCACTCCCTGTTATCAGCTCTCCTTGGCAGGTGTCCCACAACTCTGGCATCTCCAACATCTTGGAGTCTCTAAATGCCATCTTGGCTTTGCCTTCACAGCCTCATGCAATGCTCTCTCTGAGCCTCCATGCAGGGACTCCCCTGCCTCACACCTGGCCTCAGTAGCTTTCTTTAGCCATGGAAGAAGGTTCTAGAGCCCCTTCTCTGTCTATCCATTGATAAAGCCAGAACTTGATAAAGCTTTGTGGCTGAAGCTATCAAGTTCTACTGCAGTTGAACCTGCCTCCCTCATTGAATCTTTTAAAAATATTCATTTATATTTATGTATGAGTATTCTATCTGCCTGTACACCTGCACATCAGCAGAGGGCATCAGATCACATTATAGATGTGGTTGCTGGGAATTGAACTCAGGATCTCTGGAAGAGCAGACAGTGAGTGCTCTTAACCACTGAGCCATCTCTCCAATCGCCCTCATTGACTTTCATTTGCATTAACTTTCCATTGTTGTTTAAGTTTAGGAAATCCTTCAGGCTTTTTCTTCATGCATCGCAGGGTTAGCTGGGTGGATCTTGCCCTGAGGTTACCATTTCCTTTACTCCACTTTGAAACAAGCCTCTCTTTAATCTTTGTATGTCCTTGAGCACAGAATTTGGCTCCGTTTCCTGGTGTGGTTTTTTGTTTGTTTGTTTGTTTGTTTTCTCCTCAAACTGTACATTCTGTATTTCTTTTTCCTCATTCTTTTTCACTGAAGGTCTGCATAAGAGTGGTCACTAATGACCACATGACATAGTCAATACTAGGCTGTCTTGAAATCTCCTTTGCCAAGGACATTAATCTAAAATTCTTCAACAATGCTCAGGTAGATTTAAAAAACAAACAAACAAACAAACAAACAAAAACCAAGCCCCAAAGTAGCCACAAACTTTGCCAAAATATCATAAGAATGTTCTCTAGGCCAAATGTTTCTTCCCCTCAGAAACTTCTCGAGGCCTCCGTAGTCCACATCACCCTCAGGACTACTGTCCCCATGTTCACGTTCCTGCTAGGATGGTCCATTAAGCCACACACATCTAAAGCATTCAACCACTTTTCTAGCTCAAGGTATCAAAGTGTTCTATGTTCCTCTAACAAACAGCATGGTCAGGCCTATCACAGCAATTCCCCAGGTCCCTAATACCAACATCTGTCCTATTGTTCTATTGCTGTGAGAAGACACCATGACCAAGGCAACTTAAGCAACAATGCATTTAACTGGGAGCTTGTTTACAGCTTCATCATCATCATCAGGGTGAGGGGTGGGTCAGCAGGAAGGCAGGCACTGTGCTGGAATAGCTGAGAGCTTAAGATCCCAATCCACAGGCAGCAGGCAGAGAGAGAGACTGGGCCTGACATGGATTTTCAAAACTTAAAACCCTAACCCCTGCCCCCCCCCCCACTGCCATGACATACCTCCTCCAAGAAACTCACACCTACCCCAGCAAGGCGATACCTCTTAATCCTTCCCAAACTGTTCCACTAACTGGGGACCAAACATTCAAATATATGACTCTATAGGTGGCATTCTTATTAAAACTAGTACATAGATAGATGATAGAGATGGATGGATGGATGATTGGATGGATGGACGGAAAGAATAATTTAGTGGGTCAGCTTTAGGTAGTAACAGCAGGATCATAGCTAAGAGCCAAGAATCCCATAGTTACTTGGTCCTTGAAGCCGGCGCCTCAACAGGAGTCCCGCAATGGCTGTCTCTCATTGAAGGGGGGCAGGGCAGCTGATAGCTTCTTAATCCATGGGGCTGAGCACCTCAGCAGGACCCATCTGGTGCTAGAAACCTAGAAGGTTCCTGGGGAGATTCTGGTCCTTGGTCCACAAAGAAAGCTCAGAGACAATGGTTCTGCTGTGCATAATGGAATAGCAGCAGCAGCAGCAATGGACAAATCCACTCAGCCACACAAGGGAGGCCAAGGGAGCAAGTGCTGATGGGCTTCCTTTTGCACAGCCTGTTTATCTGAGCTGCTACCGGAAGCTGCCACCCAGTCACGGTAGGTCCTGTCACATCAATCAGGGCAGACACTTCTTCAGGTGAGGCTCCCTAGTCAGGTCATTCTAATTTATGGCAAATTGGCATTAAAATCAACCATAATACAGGGGATTAGTATATACAAAAAAAAAACCTGCAAAACTTAAACACCAAAAAAAGTCAAATTCGCCAGTGAACTGAACAAACAGTTCTCAAAAAAGGCACATACGAAATACAATAAATATTCCCAAAAGTTTCCAATTTCCTTGACAATACGGAAAATTCAAATTAAAAGCAATAATCTCAATATTGTTGTTGCACTAGATCTAAAAGCCCATGATGAGTGGATGAATAAATGCAGCACTGAATTGTAAAAGTAACTTTGTTCTCTTTTTTCAGTTTATTATTATTATTTATTATAATTTATTCACATTACATCTCGATTGTAGTCCATAAAAGTAACTTTTATTCATCAGATGTAATTGTCTCAGAGGATTACTGCCTCTGTCTGCTAACCTACGCCTAGTCCTGGAAGCTTCTAGCTCCCATATAGCCAAATCTAGGCCTAGAATGTTTTCAGCCCTGAGACTTACTACTGAATAAGCTCACACCCTTTCTAGTTCTTTCTGAGCTCTGGCTGGCTGGTTCAACTCAGCGGCTTGCTCAAACTCCTCTCCAAGATGACTGCTTCAAAATGGCTTCTGTAGCTTCTGACTTTTTGTTCTGCTTGGCCTCAAACTAACTACAGCAATCTGTTCTAATCTTCTGTCTCCTTCTCTGACTCATTCTACCTTCACCTGTGCCTAGCTTCTTCTCTCTGCAACCTGTCTCTGTACAACTGTCCCAGTAAAACTGCCTCCCCTTCCCCTTCCCTTCCCCCACCTCTGTGCTGCTGCCTTTTTAAGTCACCTCTCCCTCTCTGTTCTCTTGAGAGTTGAGCGTGTCCTACTGTGTCAAATCTTTCTCTGATCCATCACTTTGTCTACCTATCAATTTGACATCACTTTCAAACATCTACCAACCAACTTTACCTTCACTGTTTAGGGTTAAAGGTGTGCGCTAAGGGCTTGTCTATATTCTAGCCAGAGTAGCCAAGTTGCTGGATTAAAGCCCCTCTATACCGTAATCCATGTGGTAAAATATTTAGTCATAAAAAGGGAAATGGGTGCTGATACGTGTTGAAACATAGGTAGACCTCTGAACACTCTCATCCTAAGTGAAGAAAGTGAGATAGGATTTCTAGTTATGTGACACGTTCAGAGCAGGCATGTCTGTAACCAGAGAATGTGGTCACCTAAGGATGGTGACACAGTGAAAAGAGAAAGGTTGCCAAGGACACAAGGCTCCTTTGGGGTACTGATTGAGGTGGTGGCTTCAGAACCCTGAAAGCCACTTTTACATTCTGTAAATTATATTAGCAAAAGCTGTTTAAAAATAATAGGAATACTCTGGGCCCTGCTGTCACAGCACTCTGGAGACTGAGATAGAAAGATGGTGTGTTTGTATAGCCTGGACTACACAGCAAGACCCTGTCTCAAAGAGGGCAGGGGAGGAAAGCCTATATAGAAAGTGAGTAATAAACAGAATTGACAATCTTACATAAGCAAGCTCACCACACACTGACACGAGCAAGAGTTTCTTAGGGGCCCTGCACCAGCCTAGAGCTGGCATCCACTGTGCCAACACCAGGATAGACACTGCTCTGAGCCAGAGAACCTCTCCTAACTCCATGGGCATCTTGCAAGTCTTAAAATTAAGCTATTAACACATAGATGGTTTTTATTGAGTAGTAATTTTATTAAATCCCAGGGATACTTGTAAGCTAATTTTCACATAAACAGAAAATAACAAAATCGTCACAACACATGAACTACATGTTAAAGGATGAGTGAGGTCCCACAAAAAGCACCCCTCACAGACTTCATATGCACACGGGGGCCTCGTGATCTCCCTGCATGAGGCTGCAAATTCTGCTTCTTTACAGTTGGGCCCCTCCCTCTTTGCAATGCATATTCAAGGGATGCAAACTGCTGTGGACACTCAAGAGCATCCCATCCAGAGAGAGCAGCTCCCCAGGACTGAAACCAAGCCTCAGTTTAATCCCCCAAGCACAACACAAGGCTTGTCCTACAGAAAGCACATTCCATGCATGGATGAGTGGGTGGGTGGGTGGATGGATGGATGGATGGAGAGTTGGGTAGAAGTAAGGAAGGAGCAAGAGAGGACAGACTGTGGGGGATATAGAAGTAAATCAAAGGGAATATACATACATATATATGTATGCATATGTACATATGTATACACACAGAGAGCAAAATGGGTAGAGGAAGTGGGAGAGAGGAAAAGAAGAGGCAAAGGAAAACAGAAAAGAGAGGAAAGGAGAGATACATGTATATATGCACATATATATGCATGTATGTATGTAGAAATGAGCAAAGAGCTGAACGCTTTGATGACTATATAAGATCCCACAGCATATGTCACCCAACCATTCAGGGATCGTCGAGTGCCAGACCAGCTTTCTCTAGGAGAAATCCTCCCCCAACATCCAGACAGCTGGACCCAATGGCATTGAAAGCATCATAGGCAGTACACAGGGCCTGATACAGCCAAGGCCCGCAGAGGAATATTCAGCCCTGGCGCTTGCCCTTAAGCAGCTCTGAAGCTCTGAGGTTATAATGGAGTTGAATGTGCAACACGGGTGGATGCCATGGCCCACTCTGAGCCCATTCCCACTAAGGAAAGAGGTATGGACTTCTGGGTCTCTTCACAGGGTCCCGTGCATCTCTCTACCATATGTTTCTGGGTAGTGGAAGCAATGGTAGTTTTAATGAATGTGCTAAAGTCTTGGCTCTGCCAACAGTTGGCTTGTAAAAGTGGCTCCCATCGAGTACTTGGCTTACCCAAGAACTTTTTCAGACTCCTTTCTCCCAGGGCCTACAAAGGGAGCCAGAGACAGGCAGGACCCATGGACGCTGTCTTCATGACCAAAGATTATTCAGGGCCACATAAATCTTCAGGATCAGATGCTGGTGAAGCCAGACGGGCCTCTGAGGGGCGAGGAGTTTGCCGCACACGCTTCCGCCATGGCTCGCCAACCAGCCCAGCGACAGCCACTGTCCTCTTGGCTCCCTTCCCCTCCATCTCATGCCAGGAAGGTCTCAGGGGCGTCCCAGCTTCCTCCTCTCTTTCGACATATTCTTGGTAATACTGTGTCATTTCCGGTTCTCTGGTGATCCACTCCTGAAATCAGAAAATAACCCAAAGGCATTCACCTCAAACACTGATGAGGTCACGCTGGACAACGCAGGCCTAGACACTAAGGGCCCAGAGTCACCTGCCTTGGCTTGTCCCCATACTTCATGCTGAGATCAAAGGAGATAAGCCATGTTTGAACATACCAGCTACTCATGCGTGGGGAAATGACATTTTTGTCATGGGTGCACATATTTGCTGGATGGTCTCAAAGGACAACGCATACAAGAAGACAGAGCAGAGCAAGGACGCCATGCAGTCAGCACCAGCATTTGAGGGATGGAGAGATTCGGCTAGCCACAAGTTAGGACACCCCAAAACAGCTCAGGAGGTGCGGGCACCTCCCATGTTGTTATCCCCTACAGTATCGAGCACGGCTTATGTGGCATTCACGCCGCACTGAGTGTCCAAGCCATCTTGAGATGATATCAAGTCTATGGGAGAGTGGGTGAAACAAGGGTACCACTTTACACAGGGGGCTTGAGCACCCAATTTATGGCTCCCATAGACACCAAGGCACAGTTTCCAATGTGTGTGTGTGTGTGTGTGTGTGTGTTCATTTGTTTTTGTTTGTTTGTTTGAGCTGGGGTGTTCCCAGGCTATCCTTGAACTCTCTATGAAGCAAAGAAAGACCAGATCTTCCTGCCTCTACCTCCATAGAGTTGGGCTTACGGATGTGCACGATCACACCCAGTTTATACGGAGCTCCATAAACACTAGGCATTCCAAGCCTAGCTTAAACAGGGGTATCCTGTGCGCGTGCATGAAGCTGCTGGCAGAAGCCACAGGCTATTCAGTGAGAATCCTAGTGCTAGGGCTGGGTTGCCACCCTATGAGCTACAGGTTGCAGTAGGGGGTGCGGAGGCCCTAGAACAATACAGGCCACCACACTCTGACCAGATGCCCACCAGAACTACAGGACAAGCTCCTACTGCTGATGACACACATTCTGGACAAAGGACAAAGGAAAATCGAGCTGACCCTGGAGGCTTCCTCCATTCTGGCCAGTCCCACATGATGCCAGAAGGTGGAACACAGTCTGCTAGACCTGTCCTCAGTGGTCACTCTCAGCAGGGGACCCTGCATGCTCTGCTGCTGACAGACCAGGCAGGATGGATCCACTGAGGTAATACTGTCAAAGCTGTTAATGGGCGCCTGCTTTATGATTGGATGGGAGGCCTGCCCTACAGGAGGAAGCTCACATCTCGCAGTGTAAACTTGCTCAAAAGCTAGTGGCTGGGGCAGGTCATAGGCCCCAGTGGGGAACCTACTGCTAGGACTTTACTAAGTGGACATGACGTGCCTGTTGAAATACCCATTGAGTAGCCAGATGGTGGCTGGGCACGCCTTTCATCCCAGCACTTGGGAGGCAGAAGCGGCTTGTGAGTTCAAGGCCAGCCTGGTGTACTGCATGAGTTCTAGGACTGCCAGGAATGTTACACTAAGAAACCTGGTCTCTTGAAAAACAAATGCTCATGGGTGCTGCTGCTGTCAGCTTTGGTCAGAAAAATCTTCATTTTGCAATGGTGAGTGCGGACTACAGGGAATCACGAGAGCTGAGAGTAACTGACAGATGAGGGCTCTACCTCCGATGTGACATCCTATCACCCCTCCAAGGTTCAGGGGACATCGCAGAAAAGATGGTGAAAAGGAGAGGCCAGCTAGAGGAAGAGGCAGAGTGCCATGGAATAATGTCTTCCAGGCCTGAGCTTAGCAGCCCTGAGCGCATGCGCAAGACCTACAGAAGGTTCCCGCCTCTCAATGTCCTGTGACGGATCCAGGATGGGCTCCTGAGGCCCCACCCCTCTCTGGGGATTCGTAGGCAGCAACTGGCTGAAAGAAGGGGCGAGACATCTTCAGTGGTGTAGCGCATCAGTGGTGTAGCGCATCAGGGGTATAGCACATCGGTGGTGTAGCGCATCAGTGGTATAGCACATCAGTGGTGTAGCGCATCGGTGGTGTAGCGCATCAGTGGTGTAGCACATCAGTGGTGTAGTGCATCAGGGGTATAGCACACCGGTGGTGTGGCGCATCAGTGGTATAGCACATCAGTGGTGTAGCGCATCGGTGGTGTAGCGCATCAGGGGTGTGGCGCATCAGTGGCGTAGCGCATCGGTGGCGTAGCGCATCGGTGGCGTAGCGCATCGGTGATGTAGTGCATCAATGGTGAAGCGCATCAGTGGTGTAGCGCATCAGTGGTGTAGCGCATCAGTGGTGTAGTGGTGTAGCGCATCGGTGGTGTAGCTCATCGGTGGTGTAGCGCATTGGTGGTGTAGCGCATGAGTGGTGTAGCGTATCGGTGGTGTAGCGCATCGGTGGTGTAGCGCATCGGTGATGTAGCACATCGGTGGTGTAGCGCATGAGTGGTGTAGCGCATCGGTGGTGTAGCGCATCGGTGGTGTAGCGCATGAGTGGTGTAGCGCATCAGTGGTGTAGCGCATCGGTGGTGTAGCGCATCGGTGGTGTAGCGCATCGGTGGTGTAGCGCATGAGTGGTGTAGCGCATGAGTGGTGTAGCGCATCGGTGGTGTAGCGCATCGGTGGTGTAGCGCATCGGTGGTGTAGCGCATGAGTGGTGTAGCGCATCAGTGATGTAGCGCATGAGTGGTGTAGCACATCGATGGTATAGCGCATGAGTGGTGTAGCGCATGAGTGGTGTAGAGCATCGGTGGTGTAGCGCATCGGCGGTATAGCATGAAGATGTAAAGAGGACCAGGTAGGAGAAGGAAGGGGGTCAGTGGGAGATGGGGGTGGGGGAGTGGGGGGGGGAGAATAAAGGGTAACAGGCAATGGCTATGATCAAAATACATGATATACAAGTGGGAAATGTTATAATAAAAGTGAGATTGATTCATATATGCCAACATATTTCTAAAGTTGCATTCTGCCTTTGAGTATGCAGCCATCCCCAGACACACACACACACACACACACACACACACACACACACACACACACACACACACATTCAAATACTCCAGAATCCCTCCACTTCCTCTAAAAGGAAATTTTGAAACTCAGTGACCAGAAGAAAAGGCCAACTATATACTCTCTGCTCAGAGCCCTGGCGGGGCCCCAAGTTATCCCATCTTTCTGTTGGAAGCCAAAGGATACAGGCAGCCCTTTCTGCCAGGTAGCAAGGGCTTATGTTTACCCGTGCACGGCTGTCAACAATGATGAAAGACTTACTGTAATATCTTACACCCCAGCAAGTCTTCTAGCCCAGAATCATCTGGTTAGCAGAGTGAGCCATGTTGCTTCACTCGTGTAATGTGAGTTTAGAGTGGACTCTTTAAGGATTTGATAGCAATGCCCTGGTGTGCCACTGGCTTCATGGGAAATGTCAAGTCTTACCAAATATTGCACTAAGGTACTAAGTAAGATTCTTTAACCTTCCTTCCCCTCAAAACTCCAGTTGCAAAAAAAAAAAAAAACAAAAACAAAAAAACCACTCCAGTCGCCTGGAGGATGCAAAGACCTAACTTGATGCTCCTCTTTCTAGCAGCCGGAAGGGGGAAGCAGGAAAGAAAGAGCGGGGTGGATTGGCCTTGCTTTTGTTCTGTGTGAAAGACGCTGACGTGTGTGAAGGTTTGAAATTCAGATTTTTCACTAATTCTCTAACGACACCAGGATCAGGCTCCTGGATTTCTCCAGGCTTCGTAAGTGCTTGTGTAGCTGAGAGAACAGACCATCAAAAGTCTAACTATAAAGGTCTCTTCTTACAGCACTCCCTCTATCCCTGAGACAGGGGGAGTTTTAAGCATTAATCAACATCAGCGCGGCCCACTGCCAAGGAGGAACCCACAGCCTGGGTGTCCAGGGAGCTTGGAGCTACCAGGCAGTGACTAAAAAGGCAAGATGTTGGCTAAGGGGACAGGAAGGCTGGGGAATGGCGCATCGCTACTGTACCTTGTGACTTTCTCCATTATCTGACTGTGTGGGTCCACCACCCTGGGAAGTTTGCCCAGGAGCGTTCAGAGTGTCTGTGTCCTCTTCAGAGCACTCTGGGTGCACTGTGCTCCCTAAACGAGAGAATGGGATGAGCAATGGGGCTCCCTCCAACCCTCAGGACCCCTCCAAACACGTTGATGCTGAGGCCTCACTCCATCCTCTTGGTCCTCACTTTGGCCTTTGCTACAGTGCTCTCCCCGTGAGGACGGCTGCAAGGTGTCAAGGGACACAAAGTGGCAGGTGTGTTTTCTATAGCTGTATAAATCAGCTAGACTTGGCTTAGCAAAATCCTTGAGCACGCTTTATCTCTCTCTGATACAGTGTCACATAGGAATGACAGCCCGTGGACTTCCTAGTCTATAAGTGAGTGCAGGAGCATGGTGAGCCTTGTCTACTTACTCTGTAATGCCTAAGAAAGTGCCTGCCTGCACTGTGAACTATTATCAAGTGAAATGATGGAAGAACGCATGAAAAGATGGGTAAGTGCATGGAGTAGATTGAAACATTCTCCAGTTCCCACCATTCCTGATCTCTTTGTGTGTTGTGAAATAATTCATGCTAGCAAAGATCAAATGTTTACCTGTATGCCACGCCTAACCAATTAGTGTCCCATTGTTTTTAATACACTAATTGGAAAGATATATGCCTGGGGAACCAGACATTCGAGTACATCTGCCATTTCAGGACTGTAATGTAGAAAAGTGACCACTAGAGGGAGCCATAAAACCTGCCTTAGAACAGCATTCAGGTTAGTTAGGCTCCCCACGTTCCCAGGCATACTGGATCACCAAAAAATTGCTGTTGCTGCTCTTCTATTTAATGTATAGCAAAAGGGACAAGCTTAAACGATAGTAGGACTCCAGTTTGCTGGCCCTCCAACTTAGTAAACCAGGCCCACCCTCCCACTTCAAATTATTCACATCTCTGTATACATAACCCATCTCCAGTCTTTTTGGTTTGGTTTTTCTAGATAAACAGTAAGTGGAAGAAAAGCATTTTTCCTATGGATGACAAGTGAATATAATAAGTTCATCTGGAAAAAGGAAAATAAAATTGTGAGCCTTTAAAAGGAAATAAATTAGAGCCGTATGCAATGATTTCCCACCTCCAGACCAAAAAAAAAAAAAAAATTATTTTGCCTTGCAAAAGAACATTTCCTTGTTGACATATTCAATTTCATCCCCTCCAGTTACAAGACTTCAGGCATGTGCAGACTGACTGGGAAATCACATCAGAAGGAATTATGATCCTATCGGTCAAGTTTCAAAGACTTCCCATGAAACTGAGGGGGGGAAGGGAGGGGGCGGGGATTTCCCACAAACTCCTCTCTCAAAGGGTCTAAAAAAAAGTCCAAAAATTATCCAGGGTCATTTCAAGCCACAGATGTTATCAACAGCCAGGGCTGTGCAAACTTTAAAAAGCCCCTGCCCACAAATAAAGCCGATTCACACGCAGATTCTCAGGCATCTGCATGAAGCCCAGGAACTCTTCCTCTAAAACGTGTACAGCTGCAACTTCTCCAAACTCAGAGGCTATGGACGCCGTGGGGGAGGTCTGCTTAGAGTTCCATTTCTCACACACACAAAGTTGTAGGGGCCCTCTAAAACAACAGCGGTCCTCACCCTCAGGCGCGGCCCCTTGGGGGGGTGGGGGAGGGGGAGGTCAAACAATTCTTTTACAGGGGTCATATATCAGATACCCTAGTATCAGATATTTACATTATGATTTGTAACAGTAGCAAAATTACAGTTATGAAGAAGCAGGGAAAATAGTTTTACGGTTGGGGTCACCTCCACATGAGGAGCTGTATTAAAGGGTCGTAGCATTAGGAAGGTTGAGAACCACTGTTGTAAAGACAGCAGAAATAGAGGAGCAAGGGTTAGAATAGAGAAAATAAGTTCAGAAAAAAAAAAGAACTCTAAAAAGCACTGGCTAATAAAAGATTAAAATTAAGTAACATGATGAGATGCCCAAGATAGAGAACCTTCTGGAATGTGCAACTATGAGAAACCCTAGTTGATCTCCGACAAGAAACAGATCGTGCCCAGCATCTCTGCAGATTTCTGATTGCAAGCCCTCAGCCCCTGCTCACCAGCTGGGAAAACCCCGCTAGTAGCCGAAGGCCCACCCAGTGCACTCAACTGCCTGGGAGCCCTGAGGGTGACACTGGAAACAAAACCAGGATTTAAAGAATAAAAAAAAAAAAAAAAAACTTTAATTTTTTTTTAATCAAAACTACAGAATTTGAGTGAACTAATTATAGCCTGCAGAGGATGTCGGACCGTTTTCTGTTGAAGGTCCTCTCATTTGCTGATTGAAAGTGGGAGGCAGTGACTCTCGGAGTGGATTAAAGTTTGGCATCTGATTCCCAGACCAGCTTCCTCCAACCAGACCACGAGGGCTCCCAACTCTTGAAATAAACCCCAATGTAATTCTCCAGGAGGAAGGCATCTCCCCAGTTAAGCCAAAACAGCCTCCTCCCTGCCCAGCCTCCGTGGCCAAGTGATTTTCACGTGCCAATACGCGTTTCCTTTTCCACTCCCAGCCATGGACCTGCTGGCTGTGTCTGTCTAAGCACAAAGCTGGACCCTCATTTGTGAAACTGTAAACCTGTGCGACTGGCCAGCCCCACGCCCAGGGGCACAGGCTGGCATCCCTTCCCTCCTAACACACTGCCGCAGGGCAAGTCACTTAACTGCCTCATTAGAATCACAGCCACAGCTCTGCCCGCCTCATTCCCTGGCGTCCCTTCTCCTCGTTAATATCTGAAAGGACCCATTAAGCCTTACAGCTGAAGGGTGCCGTTAAGGCAAGGCCTGTCGCTATTATCATCAATAAGGTCTGGGGCACTTGCCTGTCACCACCTGAGTTAAGTCAGTCAGCCACGTAGTAGCAAGTCACCCGTACCTCCTGCCTAGCCGCCCCTTAATGAGCCACCTGCGGCACCGAAGGAAAGAAAAGCTACTGCTTTAACTTAGGACAGTGCATTTAAACTGCTGGAAACTCATCTCCTGGGGACAAGCGGTACCTGCGGTACCTGCGGCAGGAACGTCCAGGCATCTTAGCCCCACCCTGTCCCCTGAGAGGCCTGGTTAAATAAGCCTAGCTGACTCCATGATAGGCTTCAGTTTCTTATTGGTTCAGACCAGGCCTAAGTCTCTCCACTCACTCCTTGGAGGTGAGCTCAGCAATCTCTGGGAAAGCGGCAGGAAAGCGGCAGCCAATCAGAGATGACCTAGCCACCTGGCCAGCGCAAGATAAGTTTCCTTAAGGTTGCTTTACTGCTGGTCTATTTGCTTAAGGAAGATGTTCGGCTGGTCTGGAAATCTCCTGCCTTATGATTAACTCAAGACCACTGACTAGGGTCGCTCCAATTTACTCAACTTGCCCCAGGTTTCTAGTTTGAATGCTCCAGTCGTGTTAAAGCTTGCCTAACCCCCTTGGAAAGCCCCGCGATGCCTTTAAAAAGAGGCCCCAATCTCACCTCGGGATCACCATTGTGGCTAAGTGGTGACCCCAGCATGCTGGATTTCTGCAAAATAAACGCTCTTTGTTGCTTGCATATTATTTGAGTCTAGGGTCTTTTCTTCAGTCCATTCAGGACCCCTAATACCCCTTACATAGAACCTGTAGAGGTGTGAACCCTTCCCCACGTGGGAGCCAGAAAGACACCAGTGGATCATGGAACACGCATGCTTGCACTCCCTCTCTGGGCATCTCAAGGTCCTGCCTCCTCTGGGGAACCTGCCATCAAAACCCTACCTTGCTCCCTCTAAGATTCCCCATAATCCAAACCTCACTAACAAGCCAGGGCACTGTCTGGAGCCACCCAGAGCTGGGGACAGCAGGGTCAACAGGAGATAAACAGTGGTGCATCTGTGGGGCATGATAGCGTATTGCTGCTAAAAAAAAAAAAAAAATGAAGATGGCTACCATTGCCCCATGAACTCACAGCAACCATGATGACCTGCACAAGACCAAGTCAGTCAAAACCAGCACGGATGAAAGAATCGCTGGCCAGGCCCCAGCTTTAGCTGAGGGGCTACTGGTAGTTGGGGGTGCCTAGGGGGGAGAGTTACTCTCCTTTGGGCTGTGGCCACTGGTAGACTGCCCAGTCTCCAGTGGTTAGCCTCACACCCAAACACATATAGGTAGTGCTAATTAGATGCAATGAGAAATTAAAATGCTTTAAGCAATTTAAAAAGATGACACAAAGTTAGGGAGACTGGAGATAATCATAAAGCATTGTGTACATGTATGAAATCCACACAAAAAGTAAATAATAATAATAATAATAATAATAATAATAACAATTATTATTATTATTATTATTATTATTATTATTATTATTATTATTATTATAATAATGATGAGAGGCTGAGATGATGAGATGGCTCAGTCAGCAATATGGCTGCTGTGTAAGCTTAAAGATCTGAGTTCGAATCCTCTGCGCCTATGTAAAAGCCAGGCACAGTGGCTAACTTTTATAACCCCCGCACAGTCGGGGAGGGGAGATACCCCTGGAGCTCACCAGCCAGCTGTTCTAGCTGAATCAGTGAGCGCCAGATTCACTGACACTCACTGAGAGTCTCAAAAGCAAAAATTAAAGAGGCAGGGGGATCTTTGTGAGTTCGAGGCCAGCCTGGACAGCCAAAGCTACCTATCTTAAAAAAAAAAAAAAAAACAACACAAGAAAGAAGAGAGAGAGCAAGTCCCAGTTTAATAATAATAATTTTTTAAATAGCAAAAAAAGCCTGAAGCAGTATCAAACACCTATAACCCCAGCACTTTGGGAAGCAGAGGCAGGCAGATCTCTGTGAGTTCGAGTCTAGTCTGGTCTATAAAGCAAGTCCAGGACATCCAAGGCTACACAGAGAAACCCTGTCTCAGAACACTAAAAAAAGAAGAAAATTAAAATGGAGAATGACAGAGGAAGACACCCAATATCAACGTCTGGGCTCCGGGCACATGTGTACATACCTCACACACATACCCACGCACAGTGATTTACACAGCACTGTGCAACATTCCTGTGTGGCTGTGTGCACACCCTGTACGAGAGGGAGGATGAGAACTGGATTATCACAGCGGACCTTAACCATCTTTCGCATTCTCAACCAAGTGCACATGTTATTCCCTCAAAATGACATTTGCACTTGATCCTCAGCCACACAGAAGAGGAGAAGACAGAGAGAGAGAGAGAGAGAGCGCATCCGTGAACACGTCAGTGGTCTATCTAGGCTAATAGAGTGTCCAGTTCCTAAACTGAGAAAGATGTTTTGGAGCCATTCAAATGAGATGATAATGAGGGGGAAACAGACAAAGAACAAATGCCCCAGGCGGGTCTAAGTCCCTCCTCTGTCCTGCGACATACTCACAAGCAGTAACATCTACAGGAATCAGGCTCAGTTAATGTTAGCAAAACTGTCCCCATCTGGGGCAGCTACAGACGCTATGGTGACTAGACCTCTGAGCCAAGGCCCATCCCACTCACCATCTTGAAGTTTTGCCTCCTGAAGATAAACCTTGAGCCAGATGTTGACACGCTGGCCCCAGGCTCCTGGGGGCTCCACCTCCCACAAGCGCCCTCTCTCACCTGGACAGGTCAACAGGAACTGCCTGAGGACTGAAAGAGAAAGGCGAACCTTGAGTCAGAGCCCTGCCCACCCTGGTTCAGGCAGGCAGCCAGCTCTCTCAGGGTCCTTCCATCTAGCCCTTCCATGGCTACCCTCCCTACACCCTCTATGGCCTGACTCTGGGGCACCTGAACACGTTTGTCACCATGGGTACAGAATCATCCTTGTTCATCTCTGTCAGAGTGTAAGACCCCCTCCCCTGTGCAACCGACATAGCAAGCATAGCAGCAGTAACGGTATCTTGCAAGGCAAGACTAGAATAATAGGTTCCCGGGATAAGATGAGGCCTGGGGCCCAGAGGAAAAAGATAAAAGCGTGCTAAGATAACAGAAACAGTTTGTCCTTGTCAAACAAGATATTTATGGCCGGCCATCTGGCCCAGAGAATGGGTAGACTCCCCTGTTCCCATCTGATGACCGGGCCATAACCTCGCTTCATGTCAAACAAGATATTTATGGACGACCACCTGGCCCAGAGAACGGGTGAACTCCCCTGTTCCCAGAGCCCATCTAATGACCGGGCCATAACCTCGCCTCATTTAAATTTACCAATCAGAGCCCTGTAACTATGCTTCTCGCTTCTGTACCTGCGTTTCCCGCTAAAATCCCTATAAAAGGCCCCCGAAAGAATCGCTCGGCGCGCTAGCCTCTCCGGAGACTGAGACGCCCGGGTACCCGTCCCTCTACAATAAAGCCTCTTGCGTGTTGCAACCGAAACCTTGGTCTCGCTGGTTCTTGGTGGGGGTCTCCACGTTAAGACCACCGTGCCGGGGGCCTTACAAGAGGAAACGACTTTTTCTTTGTGCAGCCTTGGCTGTCCTGGACTCGCATTGTAGACCAGGCTGGCCTCGAACTCACAGGGATCCACCTGCCTCTGCCTCCTGAGTGCTGGGATTAAAGGCGTTCGCCACCACTGCCAGCAGAGAAAGGTCTTGTGTGCTGTGTTTTCAGATGCTGGTTACTGCCCTGCATTGTTTAAAATGTTGAACCATCTCCTGTATCTACGTGACATAAGGAATGTTCCCCAATTATCCCTGACTGGTTAAAAAAAGATGCTGAAGCCTGTGATTGGGCAGAAGAGAGGTAGGCAGGGCTTAGGTAAGGAATGCCCCCCCAATTCTCTCTGATTGGCTAATAAAGATGCTGAAGCCTGTGATTGGACAGAAGGGAGGTGGGCGGGGCTTAGGTTCCCGCTCTTGGGGTCTCAGAGAGGAAGAGAGGAAGGAGTCACCCTGGGGCAAGATGGAGGATGAGCATGTGGCCATGAGGACAGACTGATGAAAAAGAAGCAGCCCAAACGAGCTATTGGCAAGTAACTTGGGACGTGTAGCTTGGAGATATAAAACAACTTAGAGGGCTGGTATCTATCCAACACCAGTGTTTTAGGCTTATAAAATAAATCACAGTCTTTCTGTGACAATTCTTTTGGGAGCTAACCAGGTAAGAAAAAAAAAAACTGCTGTTTTATTAATCCATGTTAGAAATTCCAAACTCCCACTTCCATCCGTCCTGCACTGAGTTTCCAGGGCTGCAACTATGACACTGCCATTCCTTGGTATCCCCTGAAGGTGCCAAATCCAAAGATTTACATAAAATGTTAGTTAGCCAGGCATGGTGGCACATGCCTTTAATCCCAGCACTCAAGGAGGCAGAGGTAGGCAGATCTCTGAGTTCAAGACCAGCCTGGTCTACAAAGCAAGTCCAGGAAAGCCTGTCTTGCAGGGGTGGGGGGGGGGGGGGTCGCATAAAATGTTAGGCATAGAGTTTGCACGGACAGTACACACATCTCCCTGTGGACATTCCAACAGCTAGATGCCTTTCGGCACCTGCCTGATGCAATGTAGATGCCCTATCAGTAGCTGTTAGACCGTGATGCTCAGGGGATAATGGCAGTAGAAAGGTCCATACATGTTCAGTACAAGTGTCATTTTTTAAAACATTTTCAAGCCATAGTTATCGACTCCTCAGATATGACAGGCTGTCAGCACCATGACAACACAAGTTGCTTTTTGGAGGCTGGGCACCTTGGGTTGGATCATCCGAGACCTTCCCTGAGCTTCCCGTGTATCTTCTCAGTGTCCTCACTCCACCATGTAGTGCAGCCCCTGGGGTCTCTCTTCTTAAAAGGGTACCTGTAGTGGCTGTTCTTGGCTGGCCCTTTGACTACACTAACTAAAACGCAGATCCTTGATGTGGGGAGATCCACCTTGAATCTGGCCCACACTTTCTGCTGGCAACCTGTACAGAAGGCACGGAAGAAGGAAGCTTGCTCTCCTTGCCTGCTTGCTCTCACTGGCAAATCCATTCCCTCACTGGCATTAGAGCTGACTTCTTCAGGATTCTAGTGAATACCAAAGACCAGCTAAGACACCTAGCCTACTGAATTCTTGGACCTTCAGGGCAAAGACAGCCATTGTTGGATTAGCTGACCAACACCTCTAATCTATTGTAGTAAAGCACATGCATACATACATACGTAAGCCATTCTAATAAACGCCATATATATTTATATAAGTGTTATATGTTTCGTTCTGTAAGCTCTGTTCCTCTAGAGCAGTGGTTCTCAGCCTTCCTAATCCTACAACCTTTTAATACTGTTCCTCGTGTTATAGCAACCCCCTAACCATAATAATCATTTTTGTTCCTACTTCATAACTTTTATTTTGTTTCTGTTATGAATCCTAATATCTGTGTAAATATCTGTGTCTTCTGATGGTCTTAGGCAACCCCTGTGGAAGGGTCACTTGACACCACACACACACACACACACAAGAGGTCGCGGCCCACAGGTTGAGAACCACTACAGTAGGCTCTGGAAGGCTGGTAGACCATCTACATTTCCTGGTTAGTATACACAGGTTATGTTATGCTGGATAGCACAAGTGTAGCATGCCCTGCCCTCCTAGCTTGACCAGCCTAACTTCTCATCAGAGAAAGCCAGCTCCAGAGGTAGAGCTCTTGGATGGTTGGAGCTGGGCATCAGGAAGTGGGGATCCCAGGAGAAGTGAGTGCCAGCTCTATCCGTTTCCAATGAGAAAGGAGAGTCCCCGCTAAGCCCCAGCACAGTTCCCTGGGTCCCATGTGTCCCTGAGATATGTGTTGCTGATTACATACATTCCTCGACTTATGGTGAAGTTATATCTCAAAACAGCTGCTTAAGTGGGTGATGTGTAGCAATGCATGGGACACATACAGCCTACAGAGCTCTCTTAATGCTAGAGGGCCGCCGAGACGGCTCAGCTGCCTCGGGCTTGCTGCACAAGCCTGAGGACCTAAGTTCAAGCCCTGAAACGATGGAAGAAGGAAAAAATTAATCCCTGAAAGTTCATCTCTGACCTCAACCTGAACACCAGGGCATGTGAGCATTCTTGTGTACACAAAAGCACACATACACACACATAAATACATATACACACATACATACAACACATATACACAACACACACATGCACATAATACACACAACACACACATTTTTAAAAACATTTTAAAGAAGCTGGGTGCAGTGGCACACACCTTTAATCCCAGCATTCAGGGATGCAGAGGCAGGAGGATCACTGTGAGTTTGAGGCCAGCCTGGTCTACAGAGTGGTATCATGGTGAGTCAAGGACCACCTGCCTTTTCAAGTGTAATTATTTCTGAGACTCAGAAAGGTCCTCTTTTCTTTCTTTCTTTTTTTTTTTTCCCCTCGAGACAGAGTTTCTCTGTGTAGCTTTGGCTGTCCTGGACTCACTTTGTAGACCAGGCTAGCCTCAAACTCACAGAGATCCGCCTGCCTCTGTCTCCCAAGTGCTGGGACTAAAGGCGTGTGCCACCATCGCCTAGCTTAAGATCCCCTTTTCAGATCAGACATGGCGTCTCTGGTTATGCTGAGGCCGTGGGAAGGAGGGGCCCTCAGTCTCCATCTCCCCAGATGAACCCTGAGACTCTCCCGATCAGTAGCCTCAGTGCACCTGTGCTAGCAGCCACCATTACTCAGACGCTCACAGAGGACACAGGTGGGGGTTACCTTTGTACATTGCAGGAGATATAGGACAGCTGATACCCAGGGCTTCATCTTCTTGAAAAGTGTCACAGAAGTCCCTCAGCATGGCTGTCCCCAGGCCTTGGCAACGGTTCTTCCTCCTCACAAACACAGTGTCGAAGACAGGCAGCAGGTAACATGCACTGGTGCCATCACCACAGAGGCTGCCTGCAGGAAAGCAAGAGACACATGCTGTGCCCAGGCCATGTACTAACTTGCCCAGACCTCAAGAGTCCAGCCAGGGTCACTGTGCCCACCTGGGAGCAGAATTAATTTACAAACAATGGTAAGACACCAGACCACTCCAAACTACCGGTTTTCTAGTGCCACCCCGCCCTCCGTGTTGTCCTCAAAGACCCACATAACTCACTGTTCCAAGCACAGAAAATAGACTGGGTCTCGGACATGAAAACACAAACTAGGAGACTGAGCATCACCAAAGCCTTGGGGACGCAGCCAGACCTCTCCCCTCACTGAGACCCTTCGAGCCCAGGATGTTTATCTAAACGGCATCAAAGTTCTCCCTGCAAAGGTGAAGCCAGTCCACAGTTGGGCAGAGAGACCGACACTAGGTAAAGACTTGTTTCAGTTACTTCAACAAAGACCTATGGTGTCCAGTTCTGGCAAAAACACATGGCCCGCCCAAACTCGTGAACCCCCGCACACTTCCTGTGAATCACGAATGACGGCTGCATCCGAGCAGGAGAGGCCAGATTTTGCACCCTTTCCACTTCCACCTTGAACATAACTGTACTGTGACCAGTGTTAGCATCCACGTGGCGGTCAGCTCCTACTGGAAGAGGCGGTACTTGTCCCTGTCAAGATTCAGAAGAGGAATACTTTCCCAAGCCTGAAAGGGTCTAACTAGATGCCCTGAAGTAGAAGATACACAATACAATGGAAAATTGGTCCCATGGCCGCAATGGTTCCCTTCTTACACCCACACACCTGTTTCCATCAAGAACTGGCGGTCTGTTCTCCCGTGCCATCTAGGCTAGCCTGTGACTCTCTCTAGCAACAGAGTGAGATAGAGTGATAGATGATGTACCAACAGAGCCTGGGTCTCATGGGGTCCAGGGTACCGCAAATCCTCCCTCACATCCTTATCTCCATCACAAAAGCAAGTACAGACCAACCTGCTACCACGAAAGAAATGTGGCTCAGGAGCCCTGCTGGTCCCAGCCTACCTCTAGCTAGCCCAAGAAACAGACACACCTACCTGACACCCAGGTCACCATGCTTTCATAGGAAACCATCAAGACTCAAAAGCCATGCAGCTAAGCACCGCCTAAAGTCCCAAAGCTAAAGAATGTGGGGTTACATGAAGTTATTCTTTTATGGCATGAATGGGGGCACAGTCTATCTCCACCAAGGAGCCGCTATTCAATTAAGGCAGTAATTGTAAAAAAGCATTTGGGATTTCTCCTTCAAGATGCCTGAAGAGATAGTATCAGTTCGTTTGAAAATTTACAGCTTGGGTTTCTATAGGATGAGAACAATGTCACCCTAATATGAAATCTTCTGGAACCAAGAAGGTTTAAATTTAAATAAAGATACAAGTCCACTGAGCATAGAATTAAAGAGAAGAAAATAGGCCAGGCTTGGTGGCGCACACCTTTAATCCCACCACTCGGGAGGCAGAGGCAGGAGGATCGCTGTGAATTTGAGGCCAGCCTGGTCTACAAAGTGAGTCTAGAGAGAGGAGAAACTGTATGTATGTATGTATGTATGTATGTATGTATGTGTGTATGTATGTATGTATAGGCCTTGAAAATGAAAGTGTAAATTTTCATGGAGGGAAATTAAGCATCTAGATAAGGAAAAGAGATATCATGTTGATGGATCAGATGACTCAAAAGTGTTTTCCCCTATAATTATTCTATAAGTTCAAAGCCAGCCCCAACAAAAGCCCAGCATGCTTTTGGTCGTAATTGATGAGCTGGTCCTAAATGTTATGTGAAATGGAAGGGTTCCTGGACAGCCAACATTGCTTGAAAAGGAGCAGAACTGGAAATCTAGTAGTGCCCATTTCATGGCTTCATCAGGTGACCAGCAAAGAACTACAGATCAACGGCAAAACTGAGAAGGCAGAAACCAACTCTTTTTTTTTTTTTTTTTTTTTTTGGCTTTTCAAGACAGGGTTTCTCTATGTTATCTGAGCTGTCCTGGACTTGTTTTGTAGACCAGGCTGGCCTCAAAATCACAGCAATCTACCTGCCTCTGCCTCCCAAGTGCTGGGATTAAAGGCGTGTACCACCACGCCCAGCTTGAGACCAATTTTTTTTTTTTTTTTTGGTTTTTCGAGACAGGGTCTCTCTGTAGCCTTGGCTGTCCTGGACTCACTTTGTCGACCAGGCTGGCCTCGAACTCACAGTGATCCGCCCGCCTCTGCCTCCCGAGTGCTGGGATTAAAGGCATGCGCCACCACGCCCGGCTTTTGAGACCAATTTTTTAAACCTGTTTTTCATTATTTATTTTTTCATCATGTGTGTGAGAGAGAGAGCATGCCTTACTGCACACACGTGTGATAGCAGGTGCGCAGAGGTTAACTTGTAGGAGTCAGTTCTCTCCTTCTACCATGTCAGTTACGAGGCTAGAACTCGTGTCTCCAGGCTTGGCAGCAAAGCCTTTTACCCACTGAGCCAGCTTGCCAGACCCGAAAATCAATTCTGCTACGTTAAATAGCACAGGGGCTAAGACAAATCTATGGGGGGAAAATTTCTTTTTTTGCCACAAGTAACAGTGACATGATTTGATACACAAAACATGCTGCTTGCTTCCTTGTTACCCATTACTGGAGGAAGAAGCAGCTCCCAAGACCAGGCAAACATTCTATCTGATTGCAGCTCCCTGACAGTCTGGAAAAGGCCAGCCTGCAGAGGTGAGCAAAAAGATGATGGTTGCCAGGGTGGAGGTAGGAGATGAGCTGTTGGAGCACAGTGGATACTCGGGGCGCAGGCTGCCCTATATAATTCAGAGCATTAAATGTGTGCGTAGACACAGAATATCCAACACTACAGGTGAACTCTCATGTACGCCGTGGCCTCTGGCTTAACAATAGCATGATCTGTGGGCTGACTTGTGTCCCCCAAACAGCCACATGCTGGAGTCGAACCCCTTCAGAATATGACTGTATTTAGATTAAAATGCTTTTAAAGATGGACTGGGGTTTAATAGCAGCCTATTAGGCGTCACCCTCATCCAATACGGCTGCCGTCCATATAAGAAAAAGAATAACTGTGGACCAAGAGAAATTCAGCAGAGATACACGGTGAGAAAGTAGCTAAGGCTAACCAAGGAGAGGCCTCAGGAGAGGATAGAGATGCTGCCATCTGGAACCTGGACTTTGAGCCTCCAGAACGAGGTGAAAATAAATTCCTGTTGCTTATACCTGAGGGCTGTGCCTTTTGTGGCACGTACATGCAATAATCACACATAACTAAACACACTGTGCTGGTTACTTTTTGTCAACTTGAAACAAACTAGAGTCACCTGAAAAGAGGGACTACCAACTGAGGAGTAGCCACCACCAGGTGGGCTGGTGACCATTTCCATGGGACATTTTCTTGACTAGTGACTGGTGCGTGAGGAGTGAGCCCACTGTGGGTGGTCCTACATCTAGGCAGGAAGATCCTGGATGCTATAAGAAAGCAGGCTGGCCGGGGGAGGTGGCACACATGTGCCTTTAATCCCAGCACTCGGGAGGCAGAGGCAGGTGGATTTCTGTGAGTTCAAGGCCAGTCTGGTTTACAAACCAAGTCCAGGACAGCCATGGCTACATAAGAGAAACCCTGTCTTGAAAAACAAAACAAAACAAAATGAAGCAAAACAAAAAAACAAAGAAAGCAAGCTGAGCAGGCCATGGGAGGCAAGCCAGTAAGCAGCACCCCTCAGTGGCCTCTGCTTCAGAACCTGCCTTGACGCCCCTAAGTTACGTGGAAATAAACCCCCTTTTCCAAAGTTGCTCTTTATCATGGAATTTATGTCAGCAATGGAAGAAAACTAGATCGCGGTAGAACCAGGGGAGATTAACTCCAGGAAAACTGCTCTTTTGCCTCAATATTGTCCCATAAATCTAAAGCTGCTCTAAAATACAGTAGTCCTTTTTTTAATGTACTAGAAGCTGAAGACACAGCTCAGGGCTGCTAAGCCTGTGTTGAGCCAAAAAAGGAGGGTTACTTTTAAACTATAATTAGTTGTTTGGTTTTGAGGCTTTTTTCTTTGTTTGTTTGGTTTTGTTTGGGCTTTTTTTGTGTTTGGTTGGTTGGTTTTTTGTTAGGTTTTGATGTGTGGGTTTTGTTTTGTTTTGTTGTTTTTGTTTTTGTTTTTTTGGTTTTGGTTTTGGTTTTGGTTTTTGGTTTTTCAAGATAAGGTTTCACTGTGTACCCTTGGATTTGCTTTGTAGACCAGGCTGGCCTCAACCTTACAGCGATCCGCCTGCCTCTGCCTCCTGAGTGCTGGGATTAAAGGCGTGCACGCCACCACGCATTTGGAGTTGAAGTAGAACTCTTTTTCTCATATCATTTACAAAACAAATTCAAAACAGATCACAAATACAGGAATACAAGACAAACTTACAAAGTTTTTAGCAAGGAAAATAGAGAAGCATCTTCACAACTCTGAGCTGGCAAAGAGTTCACAGTCAACAACAGAAGCATAACTCACTGGCAATTGGAACTTCATCAGAATTTTTTTATAATTTTTTTGCTTCAAAAGACTCTATTAAGAAAAAAAACAAAAGGCCGGGCATAGACTGTCAACAGAAAGGTTTACAAATCACATTTCTCATACAGAAGTTTACTGAGAGGCAGGATAAAGAGCTCTTACAATTCAATAAAAATAAAACAACTACTCTCATTAAAACTGCACAAAAGATTTGAGCAAACCTTCCTTTAGAGAAGACATCCACATGACTTAATCGGTGAAAACCAGCTAACGTCACTCATAATTAAAGAAATGGATGGCAAAGCCACAGCGAAACGCCACCCCGGGCTACAACAGCTAGAATCAAAAGGAAAAGCAAAAATAAGTGGCACAAGGACACACAGACACTGGAATCCTCGAGTGCGGTTGACGGAAGTGTGTAGTGGTTCAGCCAGACTGCACAGCCATTTGACAGTTCCTTTAAAAGTTAGGCGCAACTTGCCAAGTGACCCAGCAATTGTACTAGTAGGAGCCGGCCCAAGAAGAAGGAAAATACTTCCATGCACACAAGTATGTGAACGTTTATAGCCAGGCATGGCAGTGCACGACTTTAATCCCAGCACTCAGGAGGCAGAGGCAGGCGGATCTCTGAGTTCAAGGCCAGCCTGGTCTACAGAGCGAGTCCAGGACAGTCAGGACTGTTACACAGAGAGACATTGGAGAGAAAAAAAAAGGGCGGGGGGGGGGGGGAGGGCAGAGGAGGAGAAAATGTTTATAGCTTCCCTATTCACAGTAGTAAAAGGGAAACAACCCATCAACCAACAGATTCACAAGCAGAATCACAAGGCAGAATCATGTGGCAATAAAGGGAAACGTAACACATAAGCACACCATGGCTTGCATGAGCTCCAAAGCACTGCGCTAAGTGAAAGCGTGACTGACACAACACCTGGTACGTGCTAATTGGCAGAGGCAGGAGACAACCCAGCTTATAGGGCTGAGATGGAGACAAATGGCAGGCAGCTACCATCCACTGAGGTAGCAAAAAAAAAAAAAATCCTAACACTGGGTTTTGGTGGTAGTTACACAGCCCTTTAAATTCACTACTACCCCTGAATTTTACTTAATTTAGGCAAATTTTATAGGACATAAAGTTATATGGCAATAAAAATTTATCTTGAAAGACACAATGAGAGTGTGCTATCTGCTATATATTTTATAAATGACTAGAAGAAGAGAGAAGCTTTATAGCTCCAAACACGAAGTGGCAGAATGTTTATGGAGATTAGTTACCCAGATTTGATCATAACACATCTCAATAGTCACACTGCACCTCATAAACATGTAAAATCACATGTCCCCTCCCCCCGCCAGACAGGGTTTCTCTGTGTACTAGCCCTGGCTGTCCTGGACTAGATTTGTAGACCAGGCTAGCCTCAAACTCACAGCGATCTGCCTGCCTCTGCCTCCCGAGTGCTGGGATTAAAGGGGAGCGCCACCGCACCTGGGCTGGGTGTTCTCTTCATCTATGCCAGAAGAGAAAACAGACACTGATGGAAAAATCAACCAAGGGTGATTTCTTCACATTGAACACCGAACTATGACAATGTAAAATACAGACACTGGGGAAGGCACCTGGAGGGCACAGAGGAACTTCCTAACTGTCTCTGCAATGCTTCTGTAAACCTCTCAAAATCAGCTTCTGAAGAAAAAGAAGCAAAATTACTCTGCCTGTACTTTCTAAAGACTGATCATACCTTCAAATTAGCCAAATAAAATCCACCTTGTAAAACGATTACCAAGCCAAGTCTTCTGGAACGCCATCACAAATCTGAGCAGAAGAAATAAGATGCCGGGGCTGGAGAGGTGGCTCAGAGGTTAAGAGCACTGACTGCTCTTCCAGAGGTCCTGAGTTCAATTCCCAGTAATCACATGGTGGCTCACAACCATCTATAAAGTGATCTGATGCCCTCCTCTGGCATGCAGGTAGAGAACTGTATACATATAAATAAATCTGTTAAGAAATGAAAATAAAATCTTAAAAAAAAATTCTTCAAGGCTGTCAAATGCAAATAGCCAAAACACTAAGAATGTAACACTTATATAATTCCTGCTTGTGTCATGGTTCTTGTTGCCATAGGTAGTTTACTGTATATATGTGTAATAATATAAATGTATAAGTAAAAAAAAAAATTTAAATGTTTAATTAAAAGAAAAGAAATAAGATGCCTGCACTAAACTAAACCTCTGCCCATAATTAGAAAAGAAAGACTACAGAAAATACTGGAAGGAATCCGGCAATGACTTCTTCCATTCTGTCATCTGTTTTGCAGTATAATAACTGACACGATCATAAATCATTAAAGACGGAGAGGATTGGGCTTGGGTGACGACTCAGTGGGGTAAGATCACTTCCGCGCTAGCAGGAGGACCTGAGTTCAAATCCCCAGTAGCCATGTAAGCACCCAGATGTGAACACCCGGAAACAGACAGGAGGATTACTGGGGCCATCAGCTCACCAGCCCATCTCCCACTTCAGCGAGACACCCTGTCTTGAGGGAACAAAGGAGAGAGCCATAGAGAAGAACAGCTGATACCTTTCCTTTGGGAAGGTGCATACTTGCAGAGACACACACAAAACACACACGTGTGTACACGCGTGCACCTGCGCACGCACACACACACACACACACACACACACACACAAAAGATTAATAAGTCAGAAACCAAAGACATAGAAGAAAGGGGTTTTTTTAATTTAAAAGTTACTAAAGTAGGAAAAAGAAACAGTGCATAAAGTATACTAGGAATTAAAATAGAGATATTGACGCATAAGCCAGCTCCTTGTAGGTCATAAGATGGGGTCCATCCTGAAAACCCCAAGCTGCTCGCAAAGGTAACAGCGGGCTGGATGCTAGAGTTCAAAGAGACACGTGGGGTTGGAACAGTGACGCCAGAGGCACTGAGGATAAGAGAAGGCTTGTCTGAGTGTGAGGCAGCCAAGCAGACCTGACAAACAGCGGACAGACAGGCTCTTAGAAGGAAGGAGAATTTGGTAAGGCCTGGTGGCTAGCCTCCATGAGCCTCCCTGGGGAATGCATACTAGATACGATTTATTGTCCTTTTACATATCCTTGCGTCTACTGCTGCCAATTAGACCATATTATAAATAAAAATGGCTTCTGACGAACCTGCTTCTATTTTGGCAGAAAAGACCCTAGACAAGGACATAACCAAAAACACTGTGGCTGCATCTTGGTGGCTACGGTAGAGTTAACTCTCTCTGCCATGGTCAGGCTGCCAGCTGGTCATGTATATGTGAAGAGTTTATAAAGAAAAGAACAGTCTGATTGACACCTGCAAGGTCAGAGGGGGTAAGAGCATCAGCTGCTGGCAACAGCCAGCAGACGGTCAAGATCGATACCAAACAAGTCCAGTCAGAGGCAGACAGCAGGGGCTTCAGCCACCCCTAACTGAGCAGGCAGCATAGAAATAGTACGTGATCGCTGCTATGGTTGGGTGAGGGGTGCAGGCCCGGAATGTGTGAGCCTTCCCTTGGCTCTGGTTCATGAGCGCACAGAGAATCAACCAACTTGAATGGCGAATACGTCAGCCTTTGCCCACTTCCTGCCATGGTCCTACCTATAACACTCCTACATAGTGGAGTCCAGCGGCTTCTTCCTCTTCTGGCAACTCCTCAAATTCTCCAGGATTTGTCTCACTTTCCCTTAATCTCTTTCATTTCTCTTCTTTCCTCACTCTTCTACAGGAATTTTTAGTTAAGGCCCGGTTCCGCTTTGCATATTCACACAGCTTTCATCGCCTTCGGTGTGACAATGATCTTTGACCAGGGTGAGCATCTGGTATCTTAGATCATTGGGAAATGTATAAATAGGCCAGGAACTGTCCTGCTGCTCTCAAAAATCCTGCATCAATGTCACTAGAAGTGCCAATAATCTGGAAATAAATGAAAAGGAACATCTCCAGAATAACACAACCTACCAAAAACTGTTTCAAGGGGAAAGAGAGATACTAACACGTCCTACACTAAAACCCTCCAGCACTTAACACACCAGGCTCAGATATAGAGATATAGTCTACCAAATGTGCAAGAAGCAATTCCCAGGAAGCAGAAGATGATAAGAGAGCATCCCCCACAGCTATGTGCAGTGTAACATTCCAATGAATTAAAAAAGAAAAAAGAAAAAGAAAAATAGAAAGATAGTCAACAACAGGAAAAAAAATAGATAAATCATTTAAGTATCAAGGAAAAGCACACACAAAAAAATGAGTATCAGATTTAACAGGGTAAACAAAGTTAATTTAGGTCACCAAGATGGTTCCAGATTCCTGTGACGGAAATGCGCCATCAGTTGGGTGCCTGTGCAGAAATGATGGAGACACAACCCAGCGCCACATACAATCGGAAGTCTCTTCTTCCAGCAGCATGGGCAGACCTGAGATGGCGTCTTGGAGAGGATCAGGGAAAACGTAGCAAAGAGGAACCAACAAGAGGCCAGTGGGTGCCTGCAGCAATTAGGTCCCAACACAGCAATGAGAAATGGGCTTCCTTAAAAGAAAGGCATGTGTGCCTTTTGGAACGCCTGCATCAGAAATCACAGGTAGACCACTAGGAAAGGACAGGAGCAGGCATCTAGGAAGTAACAGAAGGAACCGTGTCTGCCTCAGACAAGAAGACTTCCTGGACGGAAGGATTTAAAAGCCAAGCAGAAAGGCTAAGACTGTAACTGACTCCGATGTGCAGCAAAGGGAGGCACCCAGCGCTGGTGTGGACTGACAGCTACCAGATAACACAGCGTGGAACTGGGAGCCACCCAGTCCTTACTGGCGAGTGTCAATCATCCTTACAGATCTTGTCCGGAAAATCCTGGAGGAAAACCCACTGGGGATTGCTGCTGCTCTGTGGAACGTTAAGAGGAAAGACTGGGAAAACCTGGGTTCAGATCAAGTGGGCTCATGAAGAGTCTGGGAGCAGATGATGAAGACACTGGGGCAACTTCTGAAGCAGAGACCCAAAACAAATGGCTAAGCAGGCTGACTTTTGCTAAGTGTTAGTACATTTTTTTTTTCCTATAGCCATGCCATTGGGTCTCTCCTGGGGCCACTCTACAAGAGTAAGACAGAAGCCTTGGAGCCTAGGGCAGTTAAGCACCTATTAAGATGGCAGCCAAAACTCTAACTTCCGAATTCCACTGACACAATTTTAATTAAATTGTTTTGTTTCCATAGGAGACGTTTACAATGTATTCTCTAGAACAGGGGTCATCAAAATGTTTCTGTAAGGATGACATGGAAAATACTTCAGCCTTTGGAAATCAGGTTTCAGTTGCAACTCTCCGACTCTGCAGTTACAGTACCAAAGCACTCCTATGAATACACCCATTGTACCAATAAAACTTTATTCAAAAAAACAAATGATGGTCACAGAAGTTCAGAAGATGGCACAAAGGACTCCTGCTTCACAGGGCCACAGTGCAGGAAGTGACTGTAACTCTGAATGTCATGAGAAGGTTTAAGCAGGAAGCCTCAGCCAGTTACATGGCCATTCCAGGTCACAAGCGTGTCCAAGTTCCCAATCATCCCAATATTTTTAGCTGCCACTCTTGTTTCCATGGCTTTCATTCTTGCTGGGGTTTTAAGAATCTGGGAGACAAGTTTGTTCTTTGTAGGTTTTTGCACATGTATAATGCTTACAAGTTCTGTCTTAAATTGGCCAATGCTCTATCCGCCCAATGCAGTACTTTCTTCCCTTGAATGCTAACAGTCTTGTGGACTGCTAGTTTGAGAGTAAAAGTTAAAGTAAAACCCACTAATTTTTATTAATTAGGGGAAATTCCAGCATAAAACAGTGAAATGACTGTAGTATCACTATTTTTGTAAGTAAGCCAATTACATAACCATCAAGGCAACTGACAGATGTAAACCAGCAAATTGTTCCCAATGAAGAGTCCACCTGAAAATATCCTATTCATTCTACACAATGGCACCCATTTGTTTGGAAACTGAATATGCTCTTTAGCAAGAAAGAGGCACAATCTATGATTCACAAATTGACTGAAACAAATCACACAGGTGTGATCCTCAAAGGGATGCTGTCCAAAGATGTGGTCCTCAAAGGGATGCTGTTCGAAGGTGTGGTACTCAAAGGCATGATGCTGAGTGGAAGAACTCAGTCTCAAAAAGCTACATGATGCACAACTCTACTTCCATGATCTTCTTAAAAACACAAAACTATAAAACTCAAAAACTATACTAATGGGAAAATAGCCAATGGCTGTCAGGACATGAGTTACAAGGATGGGGGTGGGGCTGACTCTGGAGGAATTATGTGAAGTGGGAGCAGTTGAGGGAACTGGGAATCATGGCTATTTCATTTTTTGGTAGTTTTTTTAATTATTAATTTATTCAGATTACAACTTAATTGCTCTCGCTATTTCATTTTTACTATAACCTATACAAGGATTAAAATTGGCATATTTAGCCAGGCATGGTGATGCATGCCTTTAACCCCAGCACTGGGGAGGCAGAGGCAGGTGGATCACTGTGAGTTCGAGGTCAGCCTGGTCTACAAAGCAAATCCAGGACAGCAAAGGCTACACAGAGAAATCCTGTCTCGAAAAACCAAAGAGAAAGAGAGATGGAGATAGATGATAGACAGACAGACAGACAGACAGACAGACAGACAGATGAAAAGACCCTCAATGTGACTAGTCTACCAAACAGTACAACAGAACCCTGCAGGGAGCCGCCTAGTGTCCTTAAGGGAGGGATGTTCCATTAGCACTACAGCTAGTTGCCTCTGCCCAATGTGGTAAAAGAGTAACGTAATGAGCCATACATCACTTCACCCAGGAAAAGATCAAAAGTCGAAGAATAGTTTCCACTGAATATATGTACATCACTGTCACACCATCATGGGGTCAAAACCCTCAAAGCCAAATCAGGATCATGTTGTGGGTGGTCTGAGCAGCCTTCAGCAGCCAGAGCCTGGCCCCTGGTCCTCTTCAGAGGGAAGTCTGCATGGTTTCTTTTGTTCACACCATAGAATTCTAACTTTCAGGGTGACCTAAGCTAAGCTAAGAGGCTCTGCTCACACGGACCTAAACTATGAGGAGAAACGGAGAAGCACATCACGGTTGCATCAGCATCCTAAGAGGCAGCCTGATGTGGCCCTCTCACAAGCACCAGAGATGAGCCAAGATGAAGAAGCATCAGCAACTCTTCCCAGATTTGGAACTCCTTTCCGACAGTCGGTTCACCCCATGTACTATTCATTAGCAATGCTGGTCTGGATGTGATCACACTGGCCCCCAAGAGTCCTTATGTTGGACACCTGGTCCTCAGAGACATATAGGATTTTTAAGAGGTTTGTTTGGTTTGGTTTGTTGAAGACACTGCATTGCCAAAAAACCTCAAACCGGCCTTCAACTTTCAGCATTCCTGCCTCAACCTCCTTATGTGTTATGACTGTTGGCATGTGCCATTGTACCTGGCATTGTGGTACTTTTCTCAACTAAAGGTGAAGTCTATTCAGTTTGAAGGACCAGAGCACAGGACTCCAAAGTAGCAAAAGTCAAGAAATCATAGGGAGAGCTTAGCCACATCCATGGCACATCTCTGACCTCTGGGCAAAGGGAGAAACGCGACAAGTCCAGGCTAAAGCAGCAGCCATAGGAAGTCATACAGACAGATGTCAGCAGCTGCATAGCACAGAGGACGCGAAGCTTCCAGTGTGAGTCTTTGGGTTAAAAGTCTCTTGGAGACCCACGGGTCTCCAAGAAAAACAAAGACAATTAACACAATATATCTTCTTTTTGCATATTCATTTTTAAAGCGTGTATGTATGTATCTGTCTGTCTGTCTGTCTGTCTGTCTGTCTGTGATTGGGTGTGTACACATGATAGCAGGTGTCCATGGAGGCCAGAGGCATCTAAGTCTCTGGAAGCTGAATTCAGATGTCTATAAGCCACTGTATATAGGTGCTGAAAAATGAGCTCAGGCCCCCTGCAAAAGCAGTACACGATTTCCACCACTAAGACATCTCTCCAGCACCAACAAGATATATTCAGTGAAAAAATAAAATAAATAAAAATAATTTTTAAATAATAATACATTTTTTAAAACGAAAATAGAGACATAAAAAATTGGGGGATACACTCTTACCACTATGTATATGATCAAAGGAGGCATAATCATTATATTAAAGACTTACCAGTGACTAGTTTGCAGCCAAACATTACTAAACATGCAGAGAAGCTGGAAAGTGTGGAGTGTACTTAGGAAAAGTAGTTATTCAACATAATTGATTTAAAAGAGATATTAACAGGAAGGGGAGAGCTTTTAAACAACTTTACAAATATGTTCAATTAAGGTAATCAGTTTAATCCATAAAATTAATAAGGAAAATATTCAATCAGTGGATGTAAGACCTCAACAAAAATATAAGTCTAAAATTGAATATGACTAACCTTTTCAATAGTCTGAAAAGTATATTGAAGAAGTAGAACTGATATAGATTAGTAGAAATATCTCACTAAAGAAGATGGGAAAGTGTTTAAATGAAAACAAAATTTCGGAGCCACAAATGGTAGTGCATATTTATAATCCCAGTACTCAACAAGTGGGGGCAGGAGGAAGGAGGAGGAGGCCAAGGTCAGCCTGACTACTACAGTGGGGACAGGAGGAGGAGGAGGAGGCGGTCAAGGTCAGCCTGACTACTGCGGTGGTTTGAAAGAGCATCCCCTCCATAGGCTCATAGACTTAAATGCTTGAGCCCTTGTTGGTAGAATTCTTTGGGAAGGATTAGAAGGTGTGGCCTTTTGGAGGAGGGTCTGTCACTGGAGGTAAGCTTTAAGGTTTCAAAATCCCATGCCAAGCCATCTCCCATTCCCTCTCCCTCTCTCAATACCCCCCTCCTTCCCTCTGTCTGTCTGTCTGTCTGTCTGTCTCTCTCTCTCTCTCTCTCTCTCTCTCTCTCTCTCTCTCTCTCTCTCCCCCCTGCCCCCCATACCTGTTGTACCTGTAGATCAGATGTGAGCTCTCAGCTACAAGCTACTGCTCCAGTGCCATACCTGCCTGCCTGCTGCTCCCTGCCATGATGGTACAGGATTTACCCTCTAAAACTGTAAGAAAACTCAGTTGAATGCTTTTTTATCTCTAAGTTTCCTTGGTCATGGTGCTTCTTCATAGCAATAGAGAAGGAAGAAAGATAACTATATATCGAGCCAGCCTGGGGTGAAAAAAGAGCACTGGCTGTTCTTCCAGAGGACCAGGTTCAGCTCCCAGACAGCTCATAGCTATCTGTAACTTCTGTTCCAGGAAATCTAATTCCCTCAGTCAAACATACATGCAGGCAAAAGCACTGATGTACATTAAAATTTTTTTTAATTTTTAAAAAAGTTTTAAAAAGAAAAAACAACCAAAAGAAAAAGAGAATCTCAGAGATTTGAAAACTGCTGTGAAGCAAAGCAACACTGATATAATTGGAATCCCAGAAAAAGAAGAAAATAGAATAAAAGTATTTGGAAAAGGCAATGGACAAAAATTCTCCATAAATGGCAGAAGCTGGTTCTGGACATAGCGGTACACACCTGTAATCCCAGCACTCAGAAGACAGAAGCAGGTGCATCCATAAGTTTGAGGCCAGCCTGATCTACATAGTGAGTTCCAGGACAGCCAGGGCTACAGAGTGAGACCCTATCTTAAAAACAAACAAAAGAATATGGCAGCAAATATTTACAGATTTACGAAACACAACAACACCCCAAAAAAGATAAACAGGAAGTCAAGTCACCCACAGACTGCTGAGGTGGGAGTGTCAGGTGCAAGCTCTTGCAGTTCTTTATCCAGATCAGCTACATTTCCAACATGAATGTGAGGTTTAAAAAATATCCTTCAATGAACAAACTCTGAGAACCTGTTGTCGGCAGAACATCACTGTAAGGAACACTAGGGAAGTAGTTTAGCCTGGAGGGAAATGGCACTGGGCAGAAACCGGACGCTGCAGAAGAACACGAAGGAGGAGGAAATGTGAGCGCAAACATGTTTGAGTCAAATCCTCGTCTTACTGAGTGTTAAAGGCATTACTACTTTTTAGAAATTATATAGCAGTATTGATAGGTTTGTAACAAAGAAACATACAGCTTAATATAATATGTAATTTATTGTATAAATTAATATATAGCTATAATATATATCATACTATATAATATAAACTATATAATAGAAAAATGAGAGATAAACAAATATACACTATTGTAGAGCTTCTATATTTTGCATAAACCTATTCAGTATTATATGCATATTGGATGATTTTAAGATGCATATGGAATATAGAATCCTTACAGCCAGGTGAAGATTTCCCAAGTTTTCTGATAAAAGTGGTCAATAACATAAAAGAAAATAGAGACAAGCAAATAAGTACAATCCAAGATCTGGAGAGGAAAATTGACAACATATATTAAAAAAAAAAAAAAAAAGAGGTGGGGGCAGTAAAATACATAAGAAAATCAGCAATATGGGTGACAAAGCCACAACATGGAAGCCAATTTTATAAATTAAGATTTATGGGGGAAAAAAGAAGTGTTGGGAAAGAAAAAGAAAGCTTGGTGAACTAAGTAAAAAACACAGTGAGAGCCCTGTGTTGGGCCGACCACCTCTGCTGTCGTCAGAGCCCACATCTGCTGGAGCTGCATGTGGAGGAGCTGGTCCTGCAGAACCATGTGTCATCAATGAACAGGGACACTCCTAGGTCTGGCTGGTCCCTAGCTTGGAGCTGCTGAAGCTGCAGCTCAAGCTACCCGCCCTGGTGAACAACAGAAGAGGGCAGCAGGTGGGATAGGGTAGTGGTGCTGCCTGCCAACTCCAAGCACAAAGGTAGAGGCCTGGAGCCCCCTTGGAGAGGCAGGGAGGTTCTGGAACTCTCTGGAACCCAGCATCCTGGGACTCTCACAGAACCAGCCCCCAGACACCCTGCCTAACAGCAAGAGACAAGTCCTGACGATGGTCTGGTGTTTATGGTGCATCAGAAACCAGAAACCCTGGACCAGACCAACAACTTGTTGCAATGAACATTTGTGTGTAAAGCTTTTGACGCTGCAGTTTCTAATGCTACTAGGACAAACAAGTGTGCAATGGAAAGGTGGGAAAGATGGAGGAAGGGAGAGGTGCTTGCATGGTGGAGAGACACAGAGCTAGAGACTCCATGAGAAGGTATGAGGAAAGGCTGTGTGATACCACAGAGGGCCATGTTGATCTGGGTGGCCTAGCAGCCAGCCACCTGCTGCCGTGTATGTCCAAGGTCCATGCTGCTGCCAAAGGCCATCCATATTTAGGTCCTTGGTCATGTTACCACCAAAGACCATGGGGATGTCCATCCATAGTCTGTGCTGATACCTGGGGCCAGGTTGATGTCCATGGGCTGGGTGGCTGTTTCTGGGGATCATATTGGCATCTTTGACCCATATTGCCCTAGAGGTCATATTGATGTCCTTGGCCTGTGCTGTTGCTGAGGGCTATGATGGGGTCTGTGGCTTGTGCTGCAGCAAAGGGCTTTGTTGGTATCTGTGGTCTGTGCTACCACTGGAGACAATGCTGAGGTCCATGGCCTGTGCTGATGCCAGAGACCAAGTGGATGCCCATGGTCCTTGGTGTTGCCAGAAACAGTTTCAAAGTCCATGATCTGTGTTCGCGCCAACTGTAAAGAGCAAGGAAGCTACCTGCTTTTGCAGTGACATGGACTGCAGATGCACAGCTGAGAAAGAGAGAGAACGCTTTCGTGGCAACCTCTACCCCCAACACATGCATCCCAAAAAAGTAACAGTCTAGACAGGAAGCCATCAAAGAGAAGTCTTAAAAAGTGGCGTGACGTGTAGCTCTCCACAGTTGAGGGCTTCTGGAAGGGGTGCAGGCAGGGAAGAACTCAGTTTTCTTTAAGGAGTTGGTTACTGGGAGTTTGACCGTGCCCCAGTGAGGATCTAGGCAACACAAATTGGACTTGTGGGTGGGTTTTTTTTCTCTTCTTTTTTTGTGGGGGGAGGTCATAAGAGTCGGGGTGCGGGGAGAACCTGAGAGGACTGGAAAGTGAATGTGATCAGGGTGCATGATGTGAAATTCCCATATAACCAATAAAGATATTATGGGGGGGGAGGACTCACAATGAAAAGCCTCCCCAACAGACTTGAGTACGCAGAGGAAAGACCATCAAGGCTACAGAAGGCAGATGAAGCCTCATTCAAACATCAATAAACGACACCAGCCAAACAAGTGAGCACTGAAACAGGTGAGCACTGTGCTGGTGAGACGGAGGAAAGCCCCTGCCACCAAGCCTGAAGACCTGACTAAAATTCCCAGGACCCACATGAGAACGGACTCTCGCCCACTGTCTTTTGACCTCCACATGCCCACTGTGGCGTATGTATGCCATGGCACTTGTTGACTCCCCCTCACACAATAGTAAATAAAATACAATTTTTTTTTAAGCCACTATAACAGCACTCAGGAGGCAGAGGCAGGCAGATCTCTGTGAGTTCGAGGCCAGCCTGGTCTACAAAGCGAGTCCAGGACAGCCAAGGTTAACACAGAGAAACCCTATCTCGAAAACAGAAACAAAAGTCTCTACAAACAAGCATGACCACCACATCTAAAAATTCTGGGAGATCAGGGGACTAAACTTAAGAACCCAGATGTCTTAGTTTGGGATTTATTGCTGTGAAGAGACGCCATGACCAAGCCACCTCTTACAAAGGAAAATATTTCACTGGGGATAGCTTATAGTCCATTATCACCATGGTGGGAAGCATGGCAGTGTCCAGGAAGACATGATGCTGAACAGGTAGCTAGGAGTTCTACATCTGCAGTAAGCAAGGAGGAGAATCCATTTCACTGGATGTAGCTTGAGCACGGAAAACCTCAGAGCTCACCCCACAGTAACACACTTCCTCCAACAAGGCCACACCTACTTCAGCAAGGCCACACCTCCTAATGGTGCCACTCCCTATGGAGCAAGCATTCAAACACATGAGTCTACGAGGTCATTACTGTTCAAACCACCACACCATAGAAGGAGAAGCTTACAGAAACGCTAAAGGCACAGAGAACCTATTCAATGAAATTATAGCAGAAAACTTCCCAAACATAGATACACATCCAAGTACAAGAGGCATTTAGGGCCTCAAAGAAACATGACCTGAGGAAAAAGCCCCCCTAACATATAGTCAAGATGTCAAAACTCTGAAACAAGGTAATCAACGTTAAAAGCTCTTCAGGAAAAATGCCAACTTACCTAAAAAAGGCAGAAACATCCGGGTAATGCCAAGTCTCTTATCAGCAATGCTAAAAGCCAGGGAAGCGAGGAATGATATATTTCAAGAACTGAAAATAAATAACTGCCAACAAAGACTGCTAAAGCCAGCAGAGCTATCTTTAAAAATCGAAGGGGAAAAAAGGACATTCCAAGACTAGCTCACACCAGCTCACTAGCTCACAGCAGTTCACTAGCTCAGACTAGTTCATGGCCACCCAGCTGCACTGCAGAAGACACAGAGAAAGTCACCATCACAAGAACACAGGACAGAATATGAAGGAGGAAGGAACTGATCACATCCAACACAGAAAACTCCTAAAACAAATAGGGAAGAAAGGAAAAGCAAACAATAATCCAACCAACATTAGTACAGAAATCTGGAAACACCACTATTAATTAACTTTAAATGTAAATGACCTCAAGTCAACAAGAAAGAGACAGAGATTGGCTGAGTGGATTAAAAAAAAAAAAAAACCAAGATCCAACCACCTGTGGTCTCCAAGAAACACAACTCACTGGTAAAAATATCCACAGAGTCAAAGGATGGAAAACAATCTATCAAGTGAGCAGAAACTGAAAACAAGCTGGCATCACTATTCTGGCATCTGATAAAACAAGACTTTAAAGATGAGATTTAGCTGAGTTGGCATGATGTTTGCCTAACATGCACAAGGCACTGGGGTCACTCCCAAGTACTGCACTGAGCAGGCATGATGGCGCCTGTCTGTAATCCCGGCACTACTAGGAAGACAGTTCAACAGCTAGGCCGGAAGTTCAAGGGCACACTTAGCCACATAGGGAACTGAAGGCCATCCCGGACACATGGGACCATTTCTCCAAATATATGAAAATAGATTTCAAGCCAAAATTAGTCAGAAGTGATAAAGAATGCCACTACATGGTAATAAAACAATTCATCAAGAAGTTATAAGGATTGTAAATATATACACTAAACATTAAAGCTCCTAATTTCAATATGCAAACAGTGATAGACATAAGAGGTCAGACAGGTAGGTCTCTAACACTATCAATAACAGTGGGTGATTTCAATATCCTAAACTCATCTTTAGATAGGGCATCTCATTGAAAAAGTCAACAAAGAAATCATAGAGTTAAACTACAGAACAGAGCAAATAAACTCACCTGACCTCTACATGATATTCCATCCAAAAGATGCACAGTACATATTTGTCTTAGCCCACATTCCCATGAAACTTTTTTCTAAAACAGACATTTCAGTTACAACTCAAGCCTCACCAGCACAAAAAGATCTAAGTATTGTCTTGTCTCTTACCAGATCACTGTGCAAGAAAATGGAAATCAACAGTGGAAAAAAACATACAAAAATACAGAGACAAAACAATATGTTGTCAAATGACCGGTGGGTCGCTGTAGAAATCAGAGAGGAAATTTTAAAATTCCCAATATCACAGTTTACCAGAACCTTTGAGATATACCTAAGGTAATCTTAAAGTTTAGAGCTATGAATGCTTATAGTAAACAATGAGAAAGTTTTCTAAAAAAAAAATAGCCTGATGATACACCTCAGTGTTCTAGAAAAACAAGAACAATCCAAACCCAAAGAGTAGACAGCAATAAATATCTAGGCAGAAAACATGAACTAGAGCCTAAAAGAACATCAGTAACACAAAAAGTTGATTATTGAAAAAAATAAACAAGACTGACAAGCATGTGCCTAAATGAACCAAGAGTAGAGGTTGGGTAGAGAGACAGACAGAAAGGACACAAATTAATAAAAAGTAGAGATGAAAGGAGTGGGAAGGGGTTACTACAGATTTCAACAGAACCAGAAACCACTAGGGAATACTTTGAAAACTTACATTTCAAAAAGTGGAAAATGTAAGAGAAATGGATAAATTCCTAGACACATATGATCTACCATAATCAGAAGGACATAAACAATGTAAGCATTCATTAAGAAGTGGCTGGGCAGTGGTGGCACATGCCTTTAATACCAGCCCTTGGGAGCCAGAGGCAGGCGAATCACTGTGATTTTGAGGCCAGCCTGGTCTACAAAGCTAGTCCAGGACAGCCAAGGCTACATAGAGAAACCTTGTCTCGAAAAAACAAAAACAAACAACAAAAAAAGAATATCATGTATTTGGGAGGCAAAGGCAGGTGGATTTCTGAGTTTGGGGCCAGCCTAATCTATAGGGCAGCCAGGGATTCACAGAGAAAACCTGTTTTGAAAAACCAGAAAAAGAAGGAAGGAAGGAAGGGAGGAAGGAAGGAAGGAAGGATATCATGTACCATGACTAACTTGGTTTCATTTCAGGGATGCAAGCAAGGCTGGATCAATATATACAAACGATTAAGTGAGGACAAAAATCATACAGTCATCTCAATTGATACAGAAAAAGTCTTTGAGTCTTTGAAAGAGTTCAGCATTTATTTCTTTTTCTTTTTTCTTTCGGGGAGTGGTGGTATTTTCGAGACAGGGTTTCTCTATGTTATCTTGGCTGTCCTAGACTCACTTTGTAGACCAGACTGGCCTCAAGCTCACAGTCATCTATCTGCCTGCCTCTGCCCCACCATGCCTGGCTTCAACATTTTTTTTTCATAATAAAAGCCTTTTTAAAAAAAACTACAAAAAGAATGAGCATATCTCAGCACGATACAGGCAACATACAACAAACCTATAGTAGTTAACATTATGCTAGAGATGGAGAAAAACTGAAAGCTTTCTCTCTAAAATCTGGAATGAGACAAAGATACCCGTTCTCTCTATTCTTGTTCATTACAGCACCCAACTTTTTTTTTGTACCCAACTTCTTACCTCAGGTAATAAGAGGATGAATAAAAGGCCTAAAACAAGTCAGAATTATCCCCATTTGCAGAAAACATGACCTGAAGACTCTAAAGACCAGACCAGAAAATGCTTAGAACTGACAAGCACTCAGCAAAATAGCAAGATACAAAAATCACCTTACAACAATGGCTAGCTTTTCAATTTATCAATAACAACCTCCCTAAGAAGAAATCATGGGAAATCCCATTTTCAATAGTTAAAAAAATAAAATACTCAAGCTGGGAAGTAGAAGACCTCTACAAAACAAATGAGATCCAAAGAAAAAGACCCACCCATCTGTACTTCAGATAGAACGGAAATTCAAAACAACAAATAAGCAAAATCTCAAAAAAGTCAGCCTTTCACATTAGCATCTTCTCTGGTACTAGCAGCCTTCAAAAAAAAAAAATTCTTGGGAGAAGCCAGTGAGGTGGTGGCATACATCTTTAATCCCAGAACTTGGTAAGAGGCCAAGACAGGTAGATATAATCTCTGAGTTCGAGGCCAGCCTGGTCTACAGAGCAAGTTCCAGGACAGTCAGGGCTACACAGAGAAACCTTGTCTCAGGAAAAAGAGAGAGACAGAGACAGAGAGAAGGGGCGGGGTGGGGGGAGGAGATTGACTGATTCTTGGGGGGAAAGACCTTACTCCACACTCCATCAGGAGACCATAAACCATCCCAGAGATGCTCACAGCAGGGACTTTCTTGATGGATGAACTTAGTTGTGAAAGACAACGTAAGCGATAAGTTCAAACTCAGGGTAAGCCCAGAAACACTAGAATTTAACTCTGTGTTTCAAACTCTTCTGTGGCTGTGCTTGAACCTTCTCGGGCATGCCTTACTGATTGGCAAATGGCAAAAAAAAAAAAAGAAAAAGAAAAAAAGAAAAAAGAAAACAAGAAAAAGAAAAGAAAAGAAAGAAAGAAAGCTCTTATCCATCCTATCTTCTTTAAGATTCACTGGCGATGAGAGGGTCCCATACCCACTCCAGAGGCCCTGGTACTCATCTCTCTACTTGGACTCCATACTACACTGTAGTCTCAATGAGAAAAATACAGTATTTTATGGTAACACCACACGGCCCCAACACACGCTGGGTAAAGTGGATAATTTGGCCACAGCATGGAAGCTTAAACTACACTACCATCCTGCAGCTGGCCTATTTCATATCAATGGTAATGATTTAAAGGCCTTCATAGCCCTCTAGCCTCATAAAGGGCTATATCAAGAAACAAGCCGGGCGGCGGTGGTGCAAGCCTTTAATCCCAGCACTTGGGAGGCAGGGTCAGGTGGATCGCTGTGAGTTCGAGGCCAGCCTGGTCTACAAAGTGAGTCTAGGACAGCCAAGGCTACACAGAGAAACCCTGTCTCAAAAAACACAAAAAAAAAAAAGAAAGAAAGAAAAGAAAAGAAAAGAAAAGAAAAGAAAAGAAAAGAAAAAGAAAGCAGCTATCTGAAAGGACAGACATGTGCAGCCCAATGGTTGAACGCCAACTGCTCAGCAAGGTCCTAGAAGGAAACTGCTGTTGTCCTACCTAACGTTGTTTTTGTGCCCAGTTCCCTGTCTTGTCTTCTGAGGTAATGTCTATGAGTCTTGGCACCTAGGCTGCTTCCTGAACACATGTCAGCTGTTAGCAAAAGTACTGTTCCTGACAGCTAATTGTTACCATTAAGAAAAAAAACAAGAGCATTAAACTCCCGTCCTGTATGTTCGTGTCATAGGGCGGCACTGCTCTTCCAGGGAACCAAGGGGAAAGGCTTACAGAGATGTGAAAAAGAAAGCCATGCCTTGGGCTTATTTACACAAGAGTTTAATATCTGCGCTTCCTGAGCTAGTAGAGTCCACAGAATGCTTGTGGCAAGGGGGTCTCCACAGACCGGCAGACATCCAGGATGCCCCAGCCCACCCGCCGCCTCCTGGACCACGCGTCATCCCTCACCTTTCCTTTTGATTGAGTAAAACCCAACTGCTGCGCCATCTCTCCACATAATCTTAGCTTGCTCCTTCATAGGGTGAGGTAAGAAAAACATGTCGTCGTCATCCAGATTTCTCTCCAGTCTTCCAAAAACAATGGTGTTGAGAACAAAAAGTACTATCCTCTCCCCAAAGGACTGAACCTTAAAAGGAAAAAGAAAGGCAGCTCTCAGCAGGGCCCGGTAAGGCAGGCTGCTTCTGGTCAAGCCATGAACTGGGATGTCTCAACACCGCTGACTTATAATGCAGTGAGGAGCAGCAAGGTCAGAGATGCCTTGGGTCCACACAGGCGACCAAGCGATGGTAACAGAATAGGAAGTTGCCTCCAAGGTGTCCAGGTCAGCCATTCCAAGAGATGGTCTGTGTCCTGAAATAATCCAATCCACCATTTTAACAGCAGTGACATCCTTACCCTGCCTCTGGGAGAGGATGGGGGAGGGGGGGGAGGGGGGATAATGGGGGGTGGGGTGGAGGAAATGGACTAGGATCAATTGACACAGCAAAAGCCCTGATTTTTCCAAACTTGTGACAGATTTCAAAGACACTCTGGAGTCCCAACCCCAGAGCATTCATAGGGCTCAAGGCTCTCCTTGAACTAAGCTATATAATAGAACCCTCCTGCCCAAAGCAGGGTAAGAAAACTGCGCTGTAGTCAAAGTTGGGCTCGTCTTAGTGGGAAGCTTTCTCTGACACAAACTAAAATGACATCACGGTCCTGTCTGTGATTCTGAGTCCATGGGCCAAGAAGGGCGAATGTGTGGCTAAAATCAAGGCCTCTCTTCTGGATTCATACGAGACATGGCTATTTGGCCATGTCTGTCTACACAGTCAGGCCATGATCTATTAATCCTACAAACAGCCCTGTAGGCAGCACAAGTAACTGATAAAAATGTAGTATAGAAGAGAAAGACACCCAGCTATGGACACAGTGACTGTATTACAGCACCGAGTTTTTTTCCTCACATTCTGCTATGTGACAGCCACTGTGGTGCACGTATGGGCACGTGTGTGGGCACGGATCCACACTGCCACCAGATCCACCACACTCCGGAACTGTGGCTTCCACCCACAATGTTGTCACTTGATTCTCATTGGCTGGCGAGGGGCCTGGCTTGCAGGTTGCAAGAAACTGAAGCTCACAGAGGTTAAGTGAGTGTGTGTGTGTGTGTGTGTGTGTGTGTGTGTATATATATATATATATATATATATATATATATATATATATATATATATATATATATATATGAATTTCACCATCTCATTCCACAGACAGCTTGAGATAGCTGGGCTGGGGCTATCTCAGAAGCAGGCTGGGGTAGCAGGCCAGTGCTCCTCCATGCCTCCCTCCATCCTCCAGCACATCTACAGGAGTCGAGACGGCAGCTACTTCTCTTTTGCTTCCTCATCCACTAGGCCTGAGACTTTGGGAAAGAGAGCATTCACTGCAAACATCAGTGCATGGGTTTACCATCAATTGTACTTATTTATGTTGTATGTTCCTGTTCATGGGGGGTGTATGCGTACATGCTGGGGTGTGTGTGGGGTCTCTCTGTGTGTGTGTGTGTGTGTGTGTGTGTGTGTGTGTGTGTGTTGTCCACTTTAATCTTTGAGACACAGTCTCTCTTTGAAACTGGAACCTACCGAATAGACCAGGCTGGCTAACCTGTGAGGGATCCATTTGTCCCTGGCTCTGGGATTATAAGCATGTGCCACCGCGTCCAGCTTTGCATAGTACATGGCAAGCACTTTACCAAGTAAGCCACCTACCCAGCCCCCTAGTTTTATGTTTAATACCAGATCCTAAAATAATTGTCCTCCTCAACACCAACACCATCACTGTACTTGTGGGATCTCAGCCTTCATTTTCTGGGAGACCTCAGCCATTCGTCCTTCAAGATTCAGTTCCGGGCATGAGAAACCTCGAATTAGCGCTAAAAAACGTGTCTGTTATTGTGTGTCTATGTGCATGCTTTTCTCTCTCTCTCTCTCTCTCTCTCTCTCTCTCTCTCTCTCACACACACACACACACACACACACACTCACACACACACACACATGCATGCACGCACACATGTGCACCTTAGCACATGATATACATGTGTAGAATGTAGAGGTCACAGGACAACTTTGTGGAACCAGTTCTCAACTTCCATCTTAACATGGATTTGGGGGGAATCAAACTCAGGTCATCAGGGCTCCCATGGCAAGTCCTTTTACCCGCTGAGCCATCTTACTGGCCCACTTGTTTACTTTTAAGATTCTTGTTAATATTAAGGCAGTTTGTAATGCCCTAACACGCAGCACAGGGTGTCCGGTGTCCACCGGCTGCCTCATTGGTGCACAATGTAAATGCATGTCACCTTCATCTGGAGCCAGCTTACAAGAGGAAGGGATGTGTGCAGATCTGACCCGAGTCCATCTCTATCTCAGACAGTGGCAGCCCCACGAAGTTCAGCTTTAAGAACGAGCTGGTCTCAAGTGCTAATGGGTATCATCTGGGAGGCTATGCTATTCAACTTATGAAGCCAGAGTGGCGAAGCAGACTGCATGTGGCAGAAGGGAAACATCCAATCCAATGCTGGCAAGAGAAGAAGGCAGAAAAGGGAGCGTGCTTAATTTGTCCCAATTCCATTACAGGAAGAAAAAAAAAATGTGTGACATGTGATTTTGACTTAGAAGCATTTCCAAAAACATTAAACTAAGATCCGTTTCTAAGCCCTCATTGGGACCACTAATTGCATTAACAAAGAGAGCATTAAGAAGGCTTTTTCTAGTAATTTGTGAGAAAAATAAGTGGCTAGGAAGCAAAACCTGATTTTTAAAAAAAAGTAAGGACAAAGTCTTACAACAACAAAAGGAGCCGGGCATGGGGGCACACGCCTTTAATCCCAGCACTCTGGAGGCAGAGTTTGAGGTCAGCCTGGTCTACAAAATGAGTCCAGGATAGCCGAGGCTATACAGAGAAACCCTATCTTGAAAAACCAAACACACAAACAACAGAAGGAAAAATCCCCAAGTATGGGGCAGGGGTGGCATACAGAAGTTCTTTCTATTCAGAACATAAACACACATAGAGCACACTCTCAGAAAATTGGGGAGAGATTTAGAAAGGGAGAGAAGCAACCACTCTCATTCTGGAACATTCTAAAGAGAATTGGGAATCTCCTTAGCACTCAGCATGAGCAGTCACCAATGGCCACGGTGTCCACCTGTGACCAAGGTGCTGGGACAACAGCACATCATGTTCCTTTGCTGAATCTCACGACAGCATTAATTTTCTAGAAGAAAACCTTTTCAAAACATCTATAATAACATCTATCAAGTCCACCGAATTCAGATCTAAGTTTTTAAAACAGGCAACTTACAGAATGAATGAGGGAAGAGTCGTGCAAGCTTTAATTTTGTTTTAAATAACAAATATATGATAAAGGACTTGTGTTGAGAATATGTGGGGAACTCTTACAATTCAACAATATAAATTCAAATATCCCGATCTAAAAGTGGGCTAAGGAAGGATCTCAAGAGTCCTTGATCCAAAGAGGACAAATAGCCAGTGAGTGCAAGAAATGATACTCAGTATCTATTGGGTACATCTGTAGGGTACCACTTCACACCTACAGGATGGTGTATGAGCTACTTGTTTGTTGCTGTGATAAAACACCATTGCTGAAAACAACTTAAGGTGTGTGTGGGGGGGGAAGGTTTATTTTACCTTAAGGTCCCATGGGGACAGGGCCCATCATATGGGAAAGACACAGCCACAGTGAAGTAAACCAAGGTGGCAGGAGCAGGAAACTGGCTGATCACATTTTTACCCACACACAGGAAGCAGGCAGGCAAGCAGACAGACAGACAGACAGACACAGAGAGAACAGGATGAGCGACAAGACTCTAAAACCTCAAAGCCCACCCCCAGTGACACACTTCCTTCTGCAAGACTTCATTTCCTAATGGTTCCATAGCTCCCCAAGCAACTGAATGGGGACCACACGTCCAAACACCGGAGCCTATGGGGGAACATCTCCCATTCAAAGCACAGGTGGAGAACATAGGAAGCAGACAACAGTATGTGATGCTGAGGACATGGAGAGACAGACACCCACTGGTGGAAAAGTCAGCTGGAACACTAACTGTGGAGGGCAGTCTGGCAGGTCCTCAAAATACAAAACAGAGAGACACCATGTGAACAGTAGTTACGACCAAGAAAATTCAAAGTATATGTCCTCATAAAAAGTCATACGAAAAGGCCCGTGACAGCTAAGAAGCAGATACTGCTTAATATTCATGAACTGAAGAAAGGATAATAAATGTAGGCTGAACTGCCATTCAGCCAAAAATCATACTTAGAATAATTAAAATGCTCTTCAGTGATTGGTTTGTCTAGGAAACATCATGGAACTGTATATTTTCAGAATAAAGCTATGGTGTGCAAATTGCAGGTCAACAAAGCTCGCTTAAAACAAGACTTACTTTAAAAGTTTCACTTTGTGTTGGTGTGCTTGTTTGGTGCGTGTGGCCAAGAATGTGAAAGTGGACACTCATACAGAAGCCAGAGCAAGACCTTGAGTGTCTTCCTCAGCCACTTTGGTCTTTACTGCCTTGAGACGGTCTCCCACTGAAGAGGAAGGTTGCCAGCTTGTCCCGGCTGGCCATTCAGGGAGCTCTCAGAGTTCGCCTGTCTGTACCCCTGCCAGGTGGGGGACACACAGTCATGCCTGCCTGGCTTTTTACCTGAGTGCTGGCCATTTCAACTCAGGACCTCATGCTCATAACACAAGGCTTCTAACTCACTGAGCCATCAGCCCAGCCTAGGACTCCATGTTTTAGTTAGTTGCTCAACAGAAGAAACTACAAACTGAACGTGGACACTTGGTGACACTTCATCCAGCGCTTACTGAACCCCACAGAAAAGGGTAAGTGGTTTTCTAGACAAACGTGGAGAGGCACACCATTTCAAGATGGCCAAGAAGCACCAATTAGGTCACCTACGCAATTAAAATAAGTCTGGCAGCCAGATGCACAGGGAGCGACAGGGCACACAGTTGGATCTCCTGGCTGGCTCCTGCCTCCCTCCTTGGCCCCACTCCAGCTGAAGTTCAGCGGCTCTCTTGTACTCTTGAGAAGCCACTGGCTGCTACACCTGCCCCCACACTCGCCATCCCAGGCTCCCACTTTACAACTGCTCTACCAAGCCACAACCCGTCAAAGGCCCCAGGCCGGATGTCACAGGCACTGAAGTTTGCACCCAACCATATCGCTCACTGGCTACGCAACTCAAACCTGTGCCTCGGTGCGCCCAACAGAGATCTTGAAGAGTCTGGGCTCAGACCAGCCCAGTGAAGAAGCTAGGATAACAACGAGGCAGGGCAGAACCGGATTCGTTTCTAAGTCTTTTGTCAGTAACCATGACCTGAATACGCTCAGCAGAAAAACTTCCCACCGCAGCAGAGAAAAGGGCCATCACAAGCCATGATGGTACATTAATCTTAAAAAGCCCAGGACAACTGATGTGCTTATCAAAAGTGGGACTCTCACCGGGCGTGGTGATGCACGCCTTTAATCCCAGCGCTTGAGAGGCAGAGGCAGGCGGATCTCTGAGTTCGAGGCCAGCCTGGTCTACAACGCAAGTCTAGGACTGCCAAGACTACATAGAGTGACACTGTCTTGAAAACCAACAACAACAACAACAAAAAAAAAAGTGGGACTCTCAACCCGGGCTGGCAATGCCTCCAAAGAAGGCTGTGTGGAGACACATGAATATTGTCATTTTTGGGCCAAGGAACTGCTAGAGCAATCAGAATCAGGGATAGAGCGGGCAACCAATTCCCTCAAGCCTGCAAAGGAAATTCTCCTTGACTTTGGACCTACAGCCTTCAAAATCAAGAGACAAAGAAAAGCTTGCTGTGTGTGCATACCAGGCTGGATACCCCACAGAGCAGCCCAGGCAATGACAGCAGAGACTCAGAGAAACTCATCCTTCAGGCAGTTGGGGACTGAAAAAAAGCAGCTCCAGCCGAGCAGTGGTGGCGCACACCTTTGATTCCAGCACTGGGGAGGCAGAGATAGGTGGATCTTGTTCAAGGACAGCCTGGCCAACAGAGTGCATTTGTGTAGCCAAGGCTACATAAAGCAATCCTGTCGTGTGCCAGGCGTGGTGGTGCATGCCTTTATTCCCAGCACTTGGGATGCAGAGGCAGGCAGATCACTCTGAGTTCAAGGCCAGCCTGGTCTACAAAGTGAGTTCAGGACAGCCAAGGCTACACAGAAAAACCCTGTCTCGAAAAACAAAAGAAAGAAAAAACAAAAGAAAAAAGCCAGGTGCAATGTCACTCATCTGTAATCCCAGTACTTGGTGGGAGGCAAAGGCAGGTAGATCTCTGTTCAAGGCCAGCCTAGTCTACAAATGTAAGCCCAAGCCAGCCAAGGTTACACAGAGAAAACTTGTCTCAAAAAAAAAAAAAAAAAAAAAAAGGAGGGGGAGGAAGAGAGAGAGAGAGAGAGAGAGAGAGAGAGAGAGAGAGAGAGAGAGGAAGGAAGGAAGGAAGGAAGGAAGGAAGGAAGAAAGAAAGAGAGAAAGAAAGAAAGAGAAACCCTGTCTTAAAAAGAAAAAAGAAGGAAACTGGGGTGGTGGCACATGCCTTTAATCCCAGCACTCAGGAGGCAGAGGCAGAGGCAGATCTCTATGAGTTCAAGGCCAGCCTGGTCTACAAAAGTGAGTCAAGGTCAACCAATAAAACCCTGCCACAAAAAAACAAAAACAAACAAAGAAAAGGAAAAAAGGATAAAGGTACTTGCTACTCAGCTTTTTTTTTTTAAGATTTATTTATTTATTTATTATGTATACAGTGTTCTGCTTGCATGTACTCCTGCAAGCCAGAAGAGGACACCATATCACATTACAGATGGTTGTGAGCCATCATGTGGTTGCTGGGAATTGAACTCAGGACCTTTGGAAAAGCAGGCAGTGCTCCTAACCACTGAGCCATCTCTCCAGCCCCTCAGCTTTTTTATTAATGCAGGGCCAAAGTAAAGAGACCTTGAAAAGCTGTTTTACAAATGTTCATTTAAAATCAAATCCTCTCACCTTTATGAGCCCTTCCCTTGTGGGATCAGAAGTTCTTAGGACGTCTTCCATGGACCACCAGGATTCCTTTAAGTAAACAGCCACAACTGAAGGGAAAACCAAGAGAAAGGTATGAATCACCACAGACTCATTGGGGGGAGGAGGTAGCACTTTCAACAGTGTGAGCCAACAAGTTGCTTGCTTCGTGGGTGACTCAGGTGACATTTTTATCATTTGAGTTGCATTATTTTTTGTTTTTGTTTTTGAGGCAAGGTTTCTCTGTATAGCTCTGGCTGTCCTAGACTCACTTTGTAGACCAGGCCGGCCTCAAACTCACAGCAATCCACCTGCCTCAGCCTCTCGAGTGCTGGGATTACAGGCGTGTGCCACCACCGCCGGGCTCATTTGGGTTGCATTATGATGTTGGGCTAGACGCCAAGGCCCTGCACATGCTAAGCAAGTGCTTACCACTGAGAATATGTCCCCAGCCTGGGGTAAAGTTTACAGCATTCTGTAAGAGCAGAGATCAGAAGAATCAAAAGACAGGTATTTCACAGGTGGCCTGTCTGTGGCTCAGCAAAAGAAATCAAAACACAAATCAATATTGAAGCAGTCAATGAGTTAAGAATTACATTGTTTTAAGTTTGGGCATCTAGCTCAGTGGGTAGAATGCTTGCCTATCATGCATGAACCCATGGCGGCAACCCCCACCGACCTAGGTGTGTAGGCGTCGGTGGTATGCACGCTGCAATCCCAGCATTCAGGGGAAGGATGCGGGGGAGGGGTGAAGACTAGTAGTACAGGTAGGAGAGTCAGAAGTGCAAGGACATCCGCAGCTACATTGCAAGTTCAAGGTCAACCTGGACTACATGAGACTTTGTCTTTGTCTTTTTTTTTTTTTTTAAGTTATTTTTCCTTATTAGAAACATATATCAGGGGTTGGAAAGATGGCTCAGCAGTTAATAGCCCAGGCTGTTCTTTCAGAGGATCAAGGTTCGATTCCCAGCACCCACATGGCAGCTCGCAACTGTCTGTAACTCCAGTTTTCGGCTACCTTTTAAACCTTTTTAATAGACATTTTTGTAACTACTTCCTATACCAGGTACCTGATCCCAAGGGTTTAGGAATCCATAGAATTTTCAAATGCATCTTCCCTGCCAACCCTTTCTAAATGAAGATTTGAAGGAAAAAGGGAATCAAAAACCAAGTCTCAACATAAAGTTTGCAAATGTAAAACAAACATTGTGGACCACTAAGGCCAGTCACCATTCCCCGCTTCCCTAGTCGGCTTTTTGAGACATGTTAGTGGAACGCTATGAGGACCAAGCTACAAGCACAAGCCAGACATTCGAAACTGCCTCGGAACCCGCCCCCTTCCCCCTCCAAAGAGCAACAGCCTCCCCTAGGCCAGCCTGCGGTGAATTCTCATCACTGACAATGGTTCTGAAATTCATGCAGCAGGCTGGGAGAGAAGAGCAAAATACATCCCTGATACTCACTTTTGCTTACTCAATGTGATGCATTTCCAAAATGGCAGCTATGAGAACTCACAGGGGCTTCACACAGACTCAAAGATTATTTCCCAGCTTGACAAGGTGAACCACAAAGCTGTCCCGTTTACTAACAGACTGTGTTCCTGTGACACAGATGTTCCCTTCTCTGATGCCCTTTCAAACAGAAACGTGTTGACACGGCACCTTCCTCACAGTGCACTAGTCATATTGTTCATTAGTCATGGCGGTTGTAACCAAACAGATTCCACTGGCCAAACCTCATCTTCAATGGCTAAGTATACATAACAACACATTTAGCAGTCTTAAAATAAACCTGTCCTCAAACCAGAACCAGCTTGGAGGACGCGGCAACTTCTGATCGGTGAGCCACGGGTGCCTGGAAATGTAGGCAGGACAGCTGGTGGCAGAGCCTAGGCCAAGGCCGGCACAGCACAGCAAGGACACGTAATGAAATCGGGGAGGCTGACAGGTGCCACAGGGACCATCACTGAGGAGACTCTGGATCTAGGCAGCACTAAGGGTAACAAAATGGGAACCAAAACCAAAATGTTTCAGAAACCAAAAACTACCTAGTAGATCCACATACCATTTTCTATCCACCAACCCCCCACCTCCTATCCCAGGGGTAAGAAGAGCCAGCAGGTTGGGGCATCTTGAAAGGCACTGGCAAAGTATTAGCACCTATTTCATTTCTCTGCCCACCCCCCCTCCCCCGCTCCTCTCTCTCCACATAACAGGTGCCATGGACCAAGGAAGATGTCACTGATAGATTTTATTCTATGGCAAGTCAAGGTTTCTCAAACAAGTTAAGACAGTGAGGCCAGGTGTGTTAGCACACGCCTTTAGTCCCAGTACTCAGGAGGCAGAGGCAGGTGGACCACTGAGAGTTCGAGGCCAGCCTGGTCTACAAAGTGAGTCCAGGACAGCCAAGGCTACACAGAGAAACCCTGTCTTGGAAGAAAAAAAAAAAAAAGACATGCACACAACCTGCCTGGTACCTCCTAACAAGACTGTGTGTGCATAAACACCTGTGCGGATGGGCAGTGTATGCACATGTGTGTAGGGAGGGGCTTGTGGTCAACAGCAGGTGATGTCTACCTTATTTCTTCAGACAGGGTCTGTCACTGAACTCGGGGCTCACTGAATGAGCTAGGCTAGTTGGCCAGAGAGCCCCAAAGATCTGCCTGTCTTCTCATTACCATCACTGGAATCACAAGGACACATAGCCTTGGCCAGATTTTTATTTGTTTGTTGGTTTGGTTTGGTTTTTCAAGATAGGGTTTCTCTGTTACACAGAGCCCTGGCTGTCCTGGACTCTCTTTGTGGACCAGTCTAATCTCGAACTCAGCAATTCGCTTGTCTCTGCCTCCCAAGTGCTGGGATTATATGCATGTGCCACCACACCCAACCATATTTTTTTCACATATAAAAGGAAACTTATTAACATTTAGTCATCAATCCTTAATTAAATCTTGAGAACTTAGTCATCCTGCATAATTGAAACTTTATACCCTCTGAACAGTATCTCCCCATCTCCCCCAGACCCTATATATTTTTCATTTAATTATTTGTTATCTATCATTCAATTATTGTTATCTATCATTCAATTATTTGTTTCTTTGAGTTTTGCTGTTTTCTTATTCTCTCATATATTACATCAGGACCACAGTCTCCCCTTTCTCCATCCTTCCCAGTCCCTCCCCTCTGCCTCCTCTCTGCCCCAGATTCACTCCTCCTCCATTTCTCTTCAAATAAAAGAGCAAACTTCCCAGGGATATCCACCAAACATGGCCTAACAAGTTACAGTCAGACCGGACACAAACACTCAGATCAAGGCTAGACAAGACCCAGTAGGAGGAAAAGGGTCCCAAGCACAGGCGAAAGAGTCAGAGGCACGCCCCACTCCCACTGCTGAGAGGAGTCCCACACGAACACCAAGCTATGCAGCAATAAGGTATACGCAGAAGACCTAGCTCAGATCCATGTTTGTCGCTTCAGTCAACTAGCCCTGCTTGGTTGACTCTGTGGGCCATGCTTTCGTGGTATTCTCGAACCCTCTGCGTGCCCAGATTGAATGGGCAGGCTGTGGCAGCCAAAGCAGGGGCAGATGTTCAGGCTACAGCTGAACTCACACAAGAGTCTTGTGATGAACTGGTAACATCCATCAGGGGAAAGGTGGCTCAGGTGGCTGTTTGCCACATCTCCCAACTTGCAGGAGGCGCCAAAATGGCACACAGTTCCCCATGAAGCACGGAGGAATCACTGACTACTTACTGTACAGCACTTGCTATATGAACTGGGGGAGATTAAATCTGAGCTCTTTCTTAGGAAGCATCCAGCTTGGGGAAGGAGAGGGAGGGCCCAGGCACAAAGCAGATTAAAGTCTGAACACACCTCAAGCTATATACAGAAGGAGGGGAGGGAGAAAAGTTACAGCGTTAGAGTCAAGAATCCCAGAGATTGTGCAGAGGCCAGATTATGAGTGAGGCAGTGGAGAGCAGGGGAGGACACTCCAGATGTGAGGCAACAGAGGACACGGGAGGGCGAAGACAGAACTGCCACACCAACACCAAAGGCATTGGACGGAGTTAGGCCAGTCTGGGGTGTGCTGTGGAGGTGACTGACGGCCACTCAGACCCCAAGGAAGGAGGGAGACTCGCAGTCGCACACCCGGAGTAAAGTGGTAACAGCTGACCCCATAGCATGTCTGAGCACACAACAGGTACTTATTGCAGTGGCAGATGTGGCACTTGGTACAGTAGCCACCAAGCTCGTTCTGTTTCCTGAGGCGAGGCTCGGGGCTTGCACACCTACTCACGGTCATATGTGTGCAAATGGTGCAAAAGGCGAACATGGCAAGTCTAGCTGTTTCCAAAGTCCCCATTCTAAGCCTTGTGCCCACTGGTTAAAATAAGACAGAAAAACAGTGGTTTAGGGCTGGGGCCAGGCCAGGCCAGGCAAGGGGCCAGCAGAAAGCAATCAGTGAGAGAATGGACCCAGGCACTGTGTGGCAGAGTCTGGGAAGGGAAGAGCTCAGCAGAGCCAGCCGTGTCAAGCTGTTTCCACACCGACGGGAGCAAAGAGTATTGTACTTATTCAGTAAATCTAACTATACGTCAGGTGCTGTGCTCAGCGGGGCAACCTGGCCACGACACACACTGTGACAAGCCAGCTCTTCCAAGACGGTCTGAGAAGGATGGAGACAATATTCCAGGACCAAGCCTGAGGCAACAGATGGTGGCCAGCCACGGGGACAGGGTCCAGCCTTGGAGACCACAGTGGTGGTTGGATCAAGGTATCCGGCTTTGTTGTAAATCACAGAAGAGCCCAAGCAAGAGAGTCCAAGTGTCCAATCTCACAGGATATACACCACGAAGAATGAGTCTAACGTACAATGAGGACTATGGGTAATCGGGACATGTTCACGCAGACATGTATGTTGCAATGTATGTCCCGGAATAACATGAACACAGACACAGGGGTGGCCATACATGGATGTAGGCAAGAAGACTGTGGTAAATATCTGCTTTCCTAGATCAAAACTGTGGCTTCAACATGCTGTATTTTAAAATGAAGTCTTCTTTTAAAAGTGATATTTAAAGTGTAAAGGATGAATTAGGGACAGGTGAGGTCAGAGACCGTGAGGAGTGGAGGCTGAAGGTAACAGAGCCCGGGAGTGAAGGGCTAACCCGAAGCAACCCTGCTGACCAAGTAGGAAGTGTTGGGGGACAGAAAGGACCCACTGGTGGTGGGTTTTATCCCAGACAGCAAAGTGGGCAGCCAGCTCAAGCAAAAGGAAATAGGTGCCTTAAACAGGGCCGAGAGGAGACATGAAGTACCAATTACAGACAGTGAAGAAAGCCAGGCATGATGGCACATGACTAAACCCAGTGCCCATCAAGTTACGGTAGGAGGATTACTAGGAACTTGAGGCCAAGCTGGGCAAGGCAGCTGAACGCATTGCCCAGAGTGAGAGAGACAGAGTCCGTGCCCTGTGCCGTCTTCCCAAAGGATTTAAGAGTGACAAGCATCCTTCGTCTGCCCCTCTCCCAACACACATCTTAACCTCCCCAAACCAGCTGCAAAGGATTCACATACTGCCCCAAGGTCTGTACGTCACCACAGCTAAAAGGCTTTCAAGTCCCTCACTCCTTACTTTCCTCTCTACTGCTCCCCTGCAGTTTAAGGCACCAGTGGCCTGTTACAAATCTTAGAAATATGTGTGTTGGGGTTGGGGCAGGGGAAGGGGAGAGACACAGTTAAACCAAAGTGACAGGCCATCTTTCCCAAAAGCAAAATACATGTAGGAAAGAAGAAAAAAACAAAGTGATGAAAAGTTCTGGCACAGGCCGGCACATAAACACATTCCACTGAGTTGCATGACTTTTATGCAACATTGACTGTGCTGGTCAATAATTTAAGGGGAGGGGAAAATAAACCAGTTCACATAGCAACCGTCACATTGCATTACTCAGGCTATCATTTCCATACAGATGTTGTCCTTAAAGGAAAACACTTCCTCAGACGTCAGTGAACTCGGGTGCCTTTTGTCATGAGAAGGGAACATCTGGCCTGCAGTGCATGCACAGCAGCCCCTCTGTGTCCCTCAGGCTTTTCTTGCTTCAAGCAATTTTGTTTCTGTTTGCCTAGATTTTTAACTCAAGAAAGATGGGGTGGAGGGAGAAGGCGGGGCCTGGGGCCTGAGGTACAGTTGAACTAAGAGATACCAGGGCAAGAAAAAAAAAATCTAGTGTATCTAGCAAAGGAACCACCTTAAAACTCAGGGTGAACCAAGGCAAAGTTACCAAATTTTTCAGAGTTGTGGAAAGCACAGTGATGCAGACAGACACCTCAATGGCACAGAGAGAAATCTTCCATACACTTGGAGAAAACGTATCCCTGTCCTTTGGGACAAAGGCCCCATCCTGGAAACAGAAAATATTTTCCGTGGCCTCCGTAGTTTCCAAATACCATGAGTTCCTTGTTATGAATGACGTCTTTATGCTCTTTCCCTGTTTTTAAATCCACCTCACACTAGGTACCATAAATTAACAGGGAAAGATGAGGAAAGCCCAAACCATGGCCAACAGGTGTTCCCAAAACACACGGTTATCACTGTGAGCAGATCTCCAATCTGCTTTCTTCATAGATCAATAAAGACAGGACTCTAGGATCTGTATGTGTCTGTGGCCATAGGGCATCTTAGCTGCCCAAAGCAGTGGGTACCTAAGAGAAAGCCAAGTTTCCAGCCAGAACCCACCCACCCTTTCTATTCCCTTAAGTGGGGCTTCTCCAGTACTCGGGGTGAGACGATCTGGCGGATACCTATCTTTGTATGATGCAAAAAAATTGCATGCACCAGCTAAAACAGACAAATGCTAGCTAGGTCTGCTGGGTCACAGGAGCAAACAAGGTGCCTGTTCACCAGGGGACCCTAAAGGAGATATCCCACTCTACATCTCTGTTTTAGAGTCTGGGGAACGTGTGTGTATGTGTGTGTGTGTGTGTGTGTATGTGTGTGTGTGTATGTGTGTGTGTGTATGTGTGTATGTGTGTGTGTGTGTGTGTGTGTGTGTGTGTGTGTGTGTGTGTGTGTGTTCCCAAGCCAGAACAATTGTCAATAGTATTTTCTTCTTCCACTGACTCTGCTACAAGAGCAAGCCTCCTAGAAGCATCACCCACAATCGCATGCACATGCTAAGACACGCTAAGACAGCTGGGGTGATCCCAGTCTATTCCTCCACCTCACTTTAAGAAATCCACAGCTCAGCCAGGTGTGGCGCACACCTTTAACCCCAGCACTCGAGAGGCAGGGGCAGGCAGATCGATATGAGTTCAAGGGCCAGCCTGGTTTACAGAGTCTAGGACAGCCATGACCACACAGAGAAACCCTGTCTCAAAGAGAGAGAGAGAGAAAGAAAGAGAGAGAGAGAGAGAGAGAGAGAGAGAGAGAGAGAGAGAGAGAGAGAGAACACAAAAACACAAAGAAATCCACAGCTCTACTCGCCCTATACCACATCTCCATCCTTAAGCCGATCGCAAAGTCTACTTAGCCTGCTCTGGGGTAAAGGGTACCTCAGAAAAGCCATTCTGTTCTGAGAAAGCCCTCCGAGGCCCTCTGGGGTACAGCTCACGTCTGACCCTCCACTTCCACAAGCTAGCCACCTGCCCCAAAGGCAGCACAAAGGGCCAGTCTTAGTGTCGCAATCTTCCTTGGGCCAAGACAGCCCCTCAGAGGGCTGTCTACAAGAGGCTCTGGTTTCGTCTGAATGTTTACCTTGGCACACGCTGTCACTACGGGCTACAATAGACATGTTTTTCCAGGAAAAAAAATCATCATTTTTCAGTTCCCTGCTTGTTTTTCTCAGGGTGCACATGACGGGCAAGCACCAAACACTGTAAATAAATTAGCAGTAATTTCAAGAGTGAACGTTACGCTTGGTCACAAAATGTCCTGGGAGCCAAGAGGGAAGACAGACATTCTCATGAGAGAAGCCAATGTGTGGTCACAGCTGTTTGTACTGTCACCTCAGTCTCTTTCTCTGGAAGTGTCTGGCTTGCTGTTTCTGAGCCAGGGTCACCACAGTGTTTCACAGCTCCCTGGGCAGAAAGCTCAGGAACACGAGCCGGGCATCATCTTTGGTTGACAAGATACCTTGCAGAGCCAGAAGATCCGAGTGACACCTCCTGCCTTCGGGGTGCTTATGATCTGCCCATCATAAGATGAGCCATGGACAGTGTCATGTGCGGTTTCAAATTGATGTGCCCCACACTGAAGAGACACCCACAGAAGGAGTGCCACTCAGGACAGCATCTAGTCCAGCCCCCTCTGCCCACAATATACCCTGACCTGGCTACTGACAGCCTTCAGGGATGAACATTCTAGCCAAGTTTCCTTCCAACCAAAAAGGCAATCAGCTGGGCACTGCAGGAGTCAGAGCCAGGAGCCTTGTCTCCAGCCCTAGTCCCCGTTCCACCCTCACCACATCACCAGGCATCTTTTGAACTCTGCCCTCCCTCCCTGCTCCCATCCATCATGGCCTCCAGGGTAAGTGATGGCCAGGAACATATCAGGATAATCGTAAAGAGAAACCTAGAATCCTTCAAAAGGAGTCTCCTGCTAAGACTCACAGCTGGCTGGACTCTGCAGGGTGCAGCCCAGGAGTGCCAGCTGCCAAAGGCCCAAGTCTGAAGCCTTGCAGGTCACCGGAGCCAGTGGCCTCTGAGAGCACGAGAAGCAGATGTCACTACTGAGCCTGGCATCAGGAGACAGGGACAGAAGGCCAAGGAAGTGGCAGTGGGCGTCTTCTCAGGGTTCATTTTAGCTCAACTTCTACCTTCTTGCAAAGAACCACTCATGGATCTCCCTTACCTGACCAACGCCATCTCATCCTCGGATCGTCTGTAGCACTGTGGTACTGGGTCTCTGTCACATGACTCAATTATGGAGTGTCATGTTTTATTAGCTTCTGGACAGTCTTTGCTGACATCTTGCCACTAAGTTTTATTTTTTTAAAAATAAGATAAAAAAGAGTGTCAAACAAATACTGTCAGAAAGAGTGCAAAAAATAAAATAAATAAATAAATAAAGGACACCTGTTGAGATTATCAGCAAGTTTCTTAAAGAGGGTAACAGTGATGTGGCCCAGCAGCTCCCGGAGAAGCGGGTCATCTGAAAGTGTCCTTTGTCACAAAGATGTGACTGTGCAAAGGAGTGGAGATTATATCCCATAGGGAAGGACCAAACTCCAGGTCCCCCACAACCCTGTATGATCCTGGTGGAGAGGGCCAGAGCACTGTATAAGCCAGGTAAGTGCTCAAGTGCCCTTGGGAGGGGGGAGAGGGGGCACACAGGACAATCTGCAGAAGCTCACAGGCCAGCTAGCCTGGCAGGCACAGTGGCACATGACAGAGACCCTGCCTCAAACAAGGTGGGAGTTAAAGACCGATACCCAAGGCTGTCCTCTGACCTCCAGACATGTGCTGTCATATAGACACACACACACACACACACACACACACACACACACACGGGACAGATAGACAGACAAACAGGAATGCAAACAAAGATAGAGACAGAGAGAAAACGAAGGAATAGAGAGAGACTCGAAAAGAAAGAAAAAGGAAAGAAGGAAGGCAGGGTGAGAAAGAGGAAGGAAGAAGGAAGAAATGAAGAAGGAAGCAAAGAAGGAAGGAAGGAAGGAGGGAAGGAAGAAAAGAAGGAAGGCTGGCTATAGATGTAGAGAACAGAACCCTAAAAGCAAATGTCAAATACCTGACAGTCACAGAGGGCCACCATCACTGCAAAGGCAAATGGCTCTGGACACCTAGAATTTATCCCACAACTACCAGACCCAAGACTACGGTCCTGGGACTGAAACTTACTCTCTCCAAGAACATGCAAAGTCAGGAAGGGACTAGAACGAGCAGGTGATACAGTTTGGGGAGCCTTTGGGAAGCCACCAGGCTCATCCTTAGAAAGCTGCACACCAGTGCCTGCATGATCCACTTTGCAGAAGAAACATCATAGAAGCAACATCTAGAGAATGAGAAACAGGAAAAAGGAAACCCCAAACTTGAGAAAAACCATCCTATGAAGAGACCACACCCACCCATCCGGATGGCTCAGATGTGGAAGGCATCAGGTCTGAACGGAGACACACAGCACCTCAGCGTGTTATGTCCCGAAATGCAACAGGCCAGCCCAGGGTGCAGGGACCAGAGCTTCCTCGATGCAATGATTGGCTGGTCTGTACACCACATGTCTTCTCAGCCTGGTGGCCCGCAAGGCCTCACACCCACGCAGATCAGTCTTATGAAGAGCCATCTCACCCTAGCTCAGGGCATCAGGCTAGAAGCCTGGTCCCTTCTGTATTAAAGTGGATTAATAATTAGTCAAGCAAAAAAAAAAAAAAAAAAAAAAGACAGGCCCCCTCAGGAAGTGAAAATAAAATGTTTAGAATTGAATGTTGATATATTTGAAATTGAGATGAATTGGTATGTTTAGAATTGAAATAGAATTATTCGGTGATCTATTTTTCTCCTTCTGAAAGGCAGCCACGATGCCTAAAACCCACCTTGCCTGGAGACTTCAGTACATCTTCAAAGGCCATCTTCTGGCTGTTTGTCAATGTGTGTGTGTGTGTGTGTGTGTGTGTGTGTGTGTGTGTGTGTGTGTATGTATGTGAAAAAGTATGTGAGTGTGCATAAATATGTGTAAGTGTGATGTATGTTAATGTGTGTCATGTGAGTGTACAAGAGTGACATGAGTGTGGTGTGTGAGTGTACAGGTGAGTGTGTGCGAGTATGCCGTGAGTGTGTGTATCTGTACACGCAGAAGTCAGAAGTGGGCACCAAATCCCTTACAACTGGAGTTAAGGGGGTATAAGGGACACCTGGCTTGTTATATGCTGGATTGAAACTTGTAAATGCTCTTAACCTCTGAGCCATGTCTCCAGCTTCCACCATGAGCTTTGGACCCTCACATCCCCTACTCCAAAGCCTGGTCTCCTCAGGCATTGCTTCAGCCCTCCCTTTTTCCTCTAAACACTACATGGACAAACAGCATTTGCTTCAGACATGGCCCAACTGGCAAAAGAGGTCATTAGGAACACTGTCTTCCCTTCTAACACCAGGTCACAGCTGGCTCCTGGCATCTTCCCTCATTGGAATGGCTTCTTTTTTTTTTTTTTTTAGTTATTTATTATTATGTATACAGTGCTCTGCCTGCATGCACACCTGCAGGTCAGAAGAGGGCATCAGATTACATTATAGATGGTTGTGAGTCACCATGTGGATGCTGGTATTTGAATGCAGGACCTCTGGAAATGCAGTCAGTGACCTTAACTGCTGAGCCATCTCTCAAGCCTGGAATGGCTCTTTTTTTTTTTTTTTTTTTTTTTTTGGACCCAGAATGGTCACATGCCCCGGCCCCAGCCCTGATCAGCTGGTGTCTGGAATCAAGTACATGACATTTATGCAACAGGCACTTTGGGGTCTGTAGAAGAACAATCTTACAGTTAGTGTCCTTCACTGTCACTTGCCTGTGACGTGCCAAGGAGAACATGCCGGGGACAAAATTACAGCTCATAGTTTGGCCAGAAGTTAAGACACGAGCATACACCTCTGAAATCTTCTGTTTCCCTCACACAACAAACATGCTAAGGTGCAGAGTAGACCAAGGTTTGCCGTGCTGGACCACGGGAATGCTGCTCACTGAGGTCCTGCTCTCTGCCAGAATGGTCCCAAAGCATCCTATTTGCTGCCACGCATCCATCAGTTCCCACAAATACCCTGGGAAGTATAAGATGTCCTCCCTTTTGGAAATAGCGAACCTGATGCTCAGAGAAGCCAAGGAGCCCAGCTGACACACACACTCACTTGACTTCAAGTCACTTCACTTGACACCCAAATCCACAGCAGGACACAGGGAGAAATAAGAAAAGCAAAGGTCACTAGTGGTGGCTGTCATGGAATTCAACAGGGAAGATGGGGGGGGGGGTGATGCCTCTTCTTTTGGTGGGAGGAATTATTTTGTATATTCATAAACACTTGAGATCAATTAATAATTAATAAATAAGGAAAGCAAAGGAGAGAGAAGTATATAAAGGCCCTTGAGGAGCTGAGGCAATCCAGGAAGGCAGGCTGCTGGGCATCTGTGTCCACTTCCCCTTAGGGACTATAAACCAGCCGCTATGTAGAAAGTCAGAATAAATACTCACAAGCAGCAGATAGAGAAGAGGGTGTGCTTCTGAAGCCACCTTTATGCAGACCGCATGTGCACCTCCCTACAGAGAGACTGGTGGGAGGCATCATGGCTTGCATTTGAGCAGGATGCCATAAGCATCATCCACTGCTTGCCACCGGGGACCTTGCCTTCCAGGATGGTTTTCATTTGCTTACAGACTTATCGGAAGTCACTGTAATGGAGTCAACCGGCTTATCAATAATTAACTCACACACAGTTATCAATAATTAACTCATACACGGGGGCCAATCAAACAGCTTCTGATCCCTTTAGCTCCCATTTAAACACGCATCCGCCTTTACCAGCAGGCCAAGATGACTGCACGGGAGCCAACGGTTCCATTCTCCACAGACACAGCTCAGCACAAGGGTGAGTGACACACGGACTGGGCGGAGCTGTGAAGAGTCCTTGTACTATACGGTCTGTGTGTCTCACACCCCAAGGTGTGCATTCTCTGAAGAACTCAAGGCACCCTCTAAGTGAGGGCAAGGGGTACAAAGTGGGGTGACTGACAACAGGAGCACTTCCCTGGAATCATCAGCAATCGCGGCCAGCAACAGTGCAACAGGAAGTCATGGGGAAACTTTATTTAAAGTACTCTTATATATGAGCATGGAGCCACAGTGAGATTTCTTAGCACTTATGAATATGTATTAGGGTATACTCTTCAAAAAAAGAAAAAAACCAACAGAAAATTAAGTACAGTGCAAACGGGAAACAGATTTCTAAGAATCTATCGGATGTTTGCATCATGCAGACTGTCTTTAAAACCCTATGTCAGAGTCTTGTTCCATGTCGACATGGGGTGGAAGAGCTGCTGATATTTGGGCATTTCCTTAAAATGATCCATTGTAGAGATTTGCATAGTCTGTGCATTGAAGGACTCCCCTCCCCCACCCCATCCCCACTGTACCGGTCCCCCTACCCCCCCACCACGATGCAGTAGAGTTGCAAACACAAGGTAGCATCAAAATCCTCAAGTTCTCCTGGGCCCTCTCTTCAGGACAGTCAAGGCTCTGCTGGATGGAGAGCAAAGAGGCGGCCTCACTGTGATGGGAGAGCTGTCACACAACCTCTGGTAGCCCGAGGGACAGTAAGGAGGCTTCGTCAACCCACCCGCAAGCCTAGACAGCTAGCCGAGCACACCTGTGTTTCACATGTGGCAAGAGGAGAAACATGAAAGACAGTCCTACACACTTTTGAATGGCTTGCTCCCAAAGGTGACACCTCAGACTTCGTGACACCCACAGAGCAAGGGCTCCTCCAAGCGCAAACTCCAGGCGGACAGTCACATGACAAGCAAAAGCGTTTCTCAACCAGATAAGGACCTAGAATCCCAAAATGTCAGCATTTAAGGAGGTCTAGCTAATTTAAAAATGTACTGTTGTTATTATTATTCCATCGTACTGGAAAGCAATACTTGGCATTGTCAGAGAGGCAAAAATAAACAAGGAAAATACCACGTGGGATTGTTTGGCGTGAGTCAGACCGGTACCTCCCTCGCGCTCACTGGTGCTCTGGGTTCAGGCGGACTAACACCATCGTACACTCTTCACTGCCAGCAGTCCCCGAACCCTGATCCACTCCAGAGGACTCACTCCATGGAGCTGGACCCTCCTGTCTCTCCATAATGCAGGGATGGTAAATGACTCACAGACCATGGCCACCAGTAACAAAACACACACTCCCCATGGTCACTTTGAGCCTTCCCATGCTCTAGCTGACGGCCTCTGGCAGGTCACTTGACCACTCCAAGGCCCTCGTTCACCACGTTTGGTGGTGAGAATGACCCTTTCAGTCCACAAGGGCATGGGGATGCCCGAATCATGTCCTACCCAGTGCCCACGGCTCTGAAAACCACTGTTAACGGGGATAGCAAGAGTGAGCCCCAAAAACAGCTCTGGGTAGGGACTATAGTCAGAGACATACAAAGTGGCCCATGTCTCAAGAAAGATAAAATCAGAAATGCGCCACTGGTTCCCTAAGAGTTGAAAACAAGAGAGGCTACCTTAATATTCCTCCAAATTCAACAATGAACATGGTCAAGATCCCCTAAGTAATTGACTCCTGTACATTGTATACCACAAAAATCAAGATCTCTGAGTTTAGGGCCAACCTGGCCTATACTGCAAGTTCCAGGACAGTGAGGGATACACAGAGAAACTCTGTCTCAAACAAACAAACAGGTCAAAAGGGCTGTACGTGCAGCTCAGTCATAGTGCTTGCCTAGCATGTGCAAGACTGTGGGTATCAGTCTCAGAACTATGTACGTGGGGTGTGTGTGTGTGAGCTCCATATCCATTAATAACTCCCAACCACGGAACTGGAGAGCTGACTCAGTTAAGAGCACTAGCTGCTTTTTCAAAGACTCAAGTTCAATTCCCAGTATTCACCTGCCAGCTCACAGTTGTCTGTAACTCCAGTTGCAGGGGATCTGATACCTTCACACAGACATACATGTAGACAAAACACCAACGCACGTACAGTAAATGAACTAATTTAAAAAAAAAAAAAGAGGATAACCACCAACCTGTCTTTGTGTCCTGGGGATTAACCAGAACCAGTATTTTATGTTGAGGTTCATCACAATACATACTGCAAAAACAGAGAGACGAAGATTCAAGTCTGACCTAAAGGAAAAAAAAGCAAATGAAATTACTACTCTCCTCTCTCATTGCGCTAAGGCACAAGAAACGACTTAGTTAATTACTTAGCACCGGGCTCCCTGAAAGAACGCTGTTAACAGAGATAAACTTAGCAGGATGCAGCAAAAACAAACCCCAAGATCACCAGTGCATCAATCCAGGCATCAGATCTCTGTTCTTCTCTGAGCCACCCTGAGCTCTCTCCTCTCTCTGTGACTTCTGCTCCTGCAGCCTTCTCCATCCTAGACATCTCTGGGCCTCAACCTACAAGGCTGATGGCCTCACTCCGCCTCACACAGTGTTGTTCGCTCTCATCTGCTCTAGAGCCCTGGTAACTGCTCAGTAGAATGAGCCCAGGCTGAGCCAGCCTCCACAGACGCTCCTGCTAGTGGACACTGTGGCTCCTGCTCTGAAAGTGGCTTTACAGTGTATACTGTGAGCCGGGTGTGATGGCTCTCGCCTACAATCCCAGCACTTGGGGAGGCAGAGGCAGGTGGATCGCTGTGAGTTCAAGGCCAGCCTGGTCTACAAAGCAAGTCCAGGACAGCCAAAGGCTACACAGAGAAACCCTGCCTCAAAAAAAAAAAAATGTGTACTGTGTCTGAGCCCTCCAGGCTCAGCCCTGTCCTTTCAGCTCCAAGACGGAGAAACTCAGTCCAAGGTGCTGTTTTTCTAATAAGTGAGAGGTACCAGATTGTCCCCGAGGGCCACATCTGAAACCCTCCTTGTAACCGTCCAACCCTCTGCTCCCAGATCCCAGCTTCTAACACAAAAAGGTCAATGCATTCCACTACCAATACTGTTTTGAAAACCGAGAATATAGAAAAATCAGAAAAGAATGTGAAGCTGAGCTAGGCAGGCAGGTTCTTGTAAAAAAAAAAAAAAAAACCTTTACAGCAGGCCACCACCATTACCAAGAACTGTTTCCCGGCAAATCCTAGGGCTGGCAAACATCTCAGTACCTCCCTATTTTGGAGTGACTTTAATGAAAGGTCCTCAAGGCACTCATCCTCAGGGGCGGCTGTTAGAAAGGTCATCAAACACCAAGTTACAGAAACATCACAGCAACCTGAAAAGATGCTTATTGTAGACACATTGTAGTCAGAGAGAAACCCTACCTAGGTTTTTGTTTTGTCCTGTTTTTTGTTTGTTTGTTTATTTGTTTTTAAAGATTTAGTTCAGTTGGGCTTTGTGACATGCACTTTTTTCTTATTTATTTTTATTTTATGTTCATTGGTGTTTTGCCTGCATGTATGTTTGTGTAAGGGTGTCAGATCTTGGAGTTATAGACCATTGTGAGCTGCCACGTGCGTGCTGGGAATTGAACCTCAGTCCTCTTGAAGAGCAGTCAGTGCTCTGAACCGCTGAGCCATCGCTCCAGACCTCTACCCAGGTTTTTAAAAACAGGCAAAAATCACAGCATTGGAAAGATGGCTCAGGAAGATTGCCAAGTTTGAAGGCAGAGTGGGCTACACAGCAAGACCCTGACTCAGTAAAAAATAAAAATCAAAAAGAAGCACATCAGCACGTTTGCACAGCTAGCCACACACACGGCTGCGCTTCCTCTGCCCTTTGCTGTATGCCTTAAACGTCATCATACAATGAACACACACTGTTTCACACCAAAGAAATTAGCAAGCATTGTGTTTTAAATATGACAGGTTTATGTCATGACTAGAAAAAAAAAAGAGTTAACTGTGAAAAGAAGAAAGTCAAGAAATCTTATAGCCTCCTTGTCTTTCCTTTTAGTCTGAGACTCTTTGGATACAAAAAGTCCCAGGTAATCCCGTGTAAACCGTGAGTAAGTTCAAGCCAATCTTGGTGAGCTCAATTCTGTGTGACAAATGGCAGGTCCCTGCCCCTGTCCCTGTTTCCTTACTCGATGCTAAAATAGCAGAGAACCAAACGATACTGGTTTTGGTTTTGTTTGGGGGAGGGTGTTTTGTTTGTTTTTGTTTTGTTTTGTTTTTGGCCTAACTTCCTTCTCTTTAGAAGAGGTGGAGGCAAGAAGTCGTCAGTCATGTCGGCACGTGACTGCAAAACAACTGTTTTGCTTTCTGTTTTCGTTAGTAACTTTGGCTTTATCCCTTCACTGCGCATACCCCATGTTGGGGTTTATTTTTAAGTTATTCATAAATATGAGTGCAGCAGCAGCAGATAGCTGATAGCTGTGTCCTAAAGAACCTGTGGGCAGCTCTTGCGGCATCCCTCACGCTCCAGCTTGGCACCAGCACCCATCAGATCAGGTAGCATCCGATGGATGCCACGGGTCCTTCTGCTAGAAGGCCACTAGGCGGCGCTAAAAGCACATGAGGATAGCAAACTCCCGCGGCAGCTCAACCACTTGAGGTCATCCACCAGAGGGGAGCTCTTCTAAGAGCGGCTTTGCCTGTTAAGCTCCCACTTCCAAACTCTCAAGGACGCCACAGTTTGTAACTGCACAAGCCACCGTCTTCATTAGCTCTGGGACAAGAACTGTTTACCAGCTCTGCCTGCCAGATGACAGCTAATTTCTGGCAGGAACAAAATCGTCTACATCTAATGCAGATGTGGGTACCGCCCTGGATTCCCACAGGGAGGAATACAGTCTTAGGGGTGCTCACCTTGTAAGCAGGAGGTCCCGAGTTTGTGTCCCCATAACACACATAAAAAGACAGGTGAAATCGACATAGCATGCTTGTAATCCCAACACTGGGGAGGCAGAGACAGGCAGACTCCCCCAGTTTGCTGGCCAGTCAGCCTAGCCTAGTTATGCACCTCAAACCAGCGAGAGATCTTGTCTCAAAATACGAGGTGGGTTGTATCCTATATACTATTGTATCCAGAGGTTGCCCTGTGACTTCTACACATATGTGCACATATTGGCATGTTCATGTGGGTGCGTGCACGCACACACACACACACACACACACACACACACACACACACACACACCAACACATATATAACACATTATTTTTAAGTTTTGTCACAATATCGACAAATAAAAATTTCCAGGTCTCTGTGTCCCCTTTCGTGCCGTACCTATTCACAATACACAGAATCACATCAGTACTGAAAACTACAGGTGGCAGAGCTTCATTCTAAGTCATGTGTCAGAACTGAACCAAACCTTGGAGAGCAGAGATGAGCCACTCCCCTCGCTTTAAAATGAAGAGACTGGGGTTCACCCAGGCATTACCTATAGCATCTCATTTAAGGCTCATGCCAGCACCAGGAGGACAGTGACATTGGTGCCCTGAATTCGATGTGAGACCGTCAAGGCCAGAGAAAGAAAACACTTGCTTGAGTCCACAGAGCTCCCAATTGGACACATGGGATTCCCACAGGTTATCTGGCCCACAGCCTGCAACGACCAGACTCACACCAGTGAACAGTTCCTTCTGCATTCCCTCTGGAAGTTCCTTTTTGTTTGTTTGTTTGTTTGTTCGTCTTTGTTCTTCTAAATCTGACATCCCACTTTCTGAGTTAGACTGGACAGCATGTTCTTCCAAGGAGAGTCAACCATACCTGTTCTCCAGTGGGAAGAGAGAAAACCTCTGTTGAAGTCTGGCCTCTATCCCTGAGCAAGTCATAGTAACCCTCCGCTGCAGTGTGATAGGCCTGGGGGTCATCCTCCAGGATGTCCACAGGGTAAACCTCTATAGGAGAAAAAAAGCAGAGATACAAATGGCTTTATTCTGTGACTGAAAGGAAAGCTAATCATTTCTGTTTAGTGGTTGTTGTCATTTATTGTTGTCGTTTTTGTTGTTGTTTTGTTTTGTTTTTGAGAAAAGATTTCTCTGTGTCATCCTGGAATTTGCTCTGTAAACCAGGCTGGCCTCAAACTCAGAGATCCACCTGGCTCTGCCTCCCAGTGCTGGGATTAAAGGTATATGCCATGGCAGCTCAGCTATTTCAAGGGTTTGGGGGGGAGCAGTTTTGGGGGAGGGTGCTCAAGATTTCTCTTGTCCTGGCTGTCCTGGACTTGCTTTGTAGACCAGGCTGGTCTCAAACTCACAGCAATCCTCCTGCCTCCGCCTCCTAAGTGCTGGGATTACAGGTGTGCGCCACCATGCCTGGCTCTATTTCAAGTTTTTAAAGGACTAGTTTGCTTTAGCAATCAACCATAGTCAGGGCTGCGGAGATGGCTCAGTTAATAAAGTGTTTCCCATGCAAACATTAGGACTTAACTTCCATCCCCAGACCCCACATTAAGACAAAAAAACAAAACAAAAACAAAAAAACCAATCTTGTAATCCAGGCCCTAGGGAGGCGGAGACAGGCAGATTCTTGGGGCACTCTGGTCAAGCAGCTTTCTCTAATCAAATAGTTCCAGGCTCATGAGAGGGTTTGTCTTAAAAAAAAAAAAAAAAAAAGAGTGGAAAGTGGATGACAGCTGAAGTTTACCTCTGGCCTCCACATGCATGTGCACACATAAAGCACATAAAGGCAAAAAAAAAAATTGTTCACTTATTCCCTCCCAGACTATTTTCAAAAACCCCAGGCATACACTCAAGCAACTGAGTGACTTTCCATCCTTCCCTCTGGTCCACTCAGGGGCGGTGAACATGAGCGGGTCTCCTGAAGGCAGAGGTCGGCTGACTGGAACTTCAGCACCTTTCTCACATGTGACTTAAGGTGCTCATTTGCCAGGTGACAGTCACTGTACAAGTCCCTAGGGTCCTCCCCTCTGTCCCTGCCTGCTGCTGGGCTCTGGGAGTGTAATGGCTCATGAGTGGGAGAACACATCCCTACATCCCCTTTACAGGGAAACTAAGATAAGGTATTCAGCAACCGGCAGAAACAGATCCCTGCGATATTACAAACTGGCAGCACCCAGTTCTTGGAAGCAGCAACGGTGCTGCCTGCCTCTGGCTGACATCCAAGAGCACAGGGACTCAGAGCCTACTCTGTGGACCCAACTCTCCCTCCTGCAGGCTACCCTGCCCTTTTCTTCCTCCTCCTTCCCTCCCCTTCCCCACCTCTTCCTCGTCCCCCTATCTCCTCTCTCACAGAGACAAATCTGGACTGTACAGTCCAGGCTCGAACCCTGTGACATCTCAGGTGCCCCATTCTTCTCTCCGGAGAGCTACTGAGGAAGCTGCAGACCCTACGCCCAGGCAGGCCTGCAGACCCTACTCCTGCTGATAGCAAAGGGTTCAAGCCTTCAGTTCACTCTTGCCCAAGAGGAATTTTTACCTCTGCCAATCAACTCCCAGTGGGAGACCTCAAAGGTGAGCAATCTGCCAAAAAGCCAGTGGATGGGGACATGGTAGCATCCACCCAAACCCTCAGGCCCACTGTCCTGGGTGGAAATGACATGAATACGCATATTGCCCACAGCTGAGTGGAACCAGACAGCCTCCCTATAAGGAGGTTCTGAATCCATGGACCCCACCAAGCACAGACTTGGGCGTGCATGGGACATGTACAGATGTCCTTATCAGGGCTCCCTAGGGAGTGAAGTACACCGGCTTCTATGCCATTTACTTGTGTTAGGAACTGTAAGTCACCTAGAGACTGCAGTATCCAAAGGCTGTCTTTGAACCAGTCACCAATGGCACGCTGAGGGAAAACTGCATTCTTGTACTATTCGGTTTTTTTAAACAGCATTTGAATATAAAACAACACACACACCAGGCGTGGTGGCAGTGCACGCCTGTAATCCAAGCACCCGGGAGTCAGAGGCAGACAGATCGCTGTGAGTTCAAGGCCAGCCTGGTCTACAAAGCCTGTCTAGGACAGCCAAGGCTACACAGAGAATCCCTGTCTCATAAAAACCAAAACCCAAACAATAACAACACACACACTTACACACAAACACACACAATGTTCTCAGAAGTGTACTGGCAGAAATAATCAAAATAAAGACATCAAGGGTTGACGGTTTATTTGGTAGCAATGACTAAGTGAATATAAAAGAAGCCAAGATCATCTGTTGGCGAAGAAGGCACATGCTCTCTACACACAAAAACACGTAATCAAGGAAGTCCAGGCTCCTCACGAACATGATCAGCAATGCCTTTAGCAATGTGTGGGCCTGACGACTGTACACCCAGGCAGGCCAGACCCTATGCCCAGGCAGGCCTGGTCTACATCTTTACTGGGATTGTCAAGTTCTCCACATAGAAGCCAGATGGACCCAAAGGACACCAAATCACTCAGAGACTGTTTCTATCTGTCACAGAGACAAACTCAGCCTACAATTGTCCTTGGGTCCGCCCCTCACTGAGACCAAGGCCCCAGCTTCCCAAAAGTGCCTCGGGCCTCAGCCTCCCATCCATCTAAGCACCATCCACACACAATTAACTGCGGCAACAACCAACTTTTCTCTGGGTTCCAGTTACCAAGGAGCAGGTGAGTGCCCACAGCCTTCTCTCGCTATACACAGAGAAGGCAAACCAAGCAAGAGCTGAGGCCTGTCTGATTCCAAGCTCTGCGGAAAGCTCTCAGATCAATCCACCCCTATGGTGGAACACCCAGTGGGTTCCTACGGCACCTCCTCCCAGATCTCTGTAATGCCACCCTCAAGGCTTACCAGATACTGGCAGCACTCCTGAGGAACCTTCTTTAAGCCTCATAAACTAAGATCAAGGGCTCTATGACTCACTGAGGCCCGAGTTCAAATACCACCTCAGCCTATGATAGGACCTGACATGGCCTGGCCAACTTTCTGTCCTATAGGCATAATCACTTCCAATGTGCCCCTCCACACTGCCTTAGCTTAGTCGCCTCCTAACTCACACACGACAGCAGCTAGGGCTTGTGAAACATAACTCCTGCTCCCCTCCCGGGCCCCACCACCCCCACCGCAAAGACGTTCCTTTGCGTCTTTCCCATACAAAGCGCTTAGGAAATGTGAGCGGTTCCTCCACCGAGCTTTCCGTTTAGCAGCTGTTTCGTGGACTTGGTCACGTGCCTTCCCATGGGTATGCAACAAGATGGAGCGAGCAGGCCAAGAAATTAAGAAAAGCTAGCAGGCGGGCTGCTTGGACCCTGGGTACCTGGGTACTCAGGCCACAATTGTCCCCATGGGAGCTAGCTTCAGAATCGACCGCTTTCAAAATACTCACCCCCCACCCCCGATCCCAGGGCCGCTAACCTACAGTGCATGAAGAGACCAGACCTGGGCCTGTGTTTTAGGAAGGATGGTCATCACATCTGGACCACCAATCCCCTTGTGAGGTGTGGATTGCAGAATTGACAAAGAACATTAGCAATCAGCCCGTGGAGAAGCTGACCTCTGCTCCTAGGGTTTGCTGGAAGAGGCACCCAGCCAAGGTCACCAGGCCAGAGCCTAGGTGCTTGTCAAGAGTTTCCTGGCATGCCTTCTGGTTGTGTGTGGTCAGGACAAATGCCATGAATGTGTTATGCCCTGTTTCACACCATGAAACCATTTCCCCTGCGGGTTAAAACCCCCTCAAAGAACTCATAGGCAGTGCTCCCAAGACACTGGCTGTCCCCAGGAAAGAGCTGCGTGGTGCTTGACCTCCCCCCCCCCAAAGGCCACAGGGGCAGATCTGTGGGGGTGTTCTCAAGAACCTGCTGCTTAGCTGGGCGGCGGTGGCCCACACGCCTTTTATCCCAGGAGGCAGAGGCAGGTGGATCGCTGTGAGTTCGAGGCCAGCCTGGTCTACAAAATGAGTCCAGGACAGCCAAGGCTACACAGAGAAACCCTAACTGGGGGGGGGGGGGGGAGGGAGAGGAGGAAGAACCTAATGCTTGCTAGAATCAGCAAGACATGGCCCGGCCTGATTAACCTGAGAGTGGGGGTTAGTTTCTGTTTCCTGGGGGGCAGCAAGGAACATAAATGAACGGCTGAGAGGTCACAAGACTGACTGCAGACTTCTATCTGTGGGGAAATCAGCAGGCAGAAAGACCACCTGGGGCACCCTGCAACCTGGGCCACAACACCCCATCCATCACACACACACACACACACACACACACACACACACACACTTGAGGAAAACTCCACCACCCCCAAAACTCAACAGTTTCTCTCCTATACAGAAAATATTCAAGCTTACAGAAAACTAGGGGAACGTGAAGATGAGGGTGGCGCAAGTTGAAGGGAGAGACATTCAAAACCAGACAGACAAGAAGACTCCCCTCCTCCAAGCCAGGAGGAAACCTCCATGTCCCCAGCAGAGGCCTGGAAAGTAAGCAAGTCCGGGTAGGTGGGGCCACGCTTGATTCCGGTGGTGGAAGACAGGCCCCCTCCCCTGTGCCGTCCAGATGTGAGTCCCTAACAGGCCTTCGTGGCTTGAACCAAACAGGAAATATTTTTCCAAAAGCAAAAGAATGTAATCTCTACAGCATAAGACTAAATGCTTTTATTCAAAAGGCACACAGTTGAAATAACCGGCTGCAGACTGTAAAGAAATTGAAATTCCTGGTATAAAGCCCCATCTTATGATTTCACTTGAGTACATGCTGGCAGCCTCACCCTAAAAACAAAAATAATGGTACACCTCAAAGTATTTCTCTGGGGAAAATATAGAAAAAGCTCCAGATCTCCTAAACTTGAGTTCCAAGGGCCCAGCATCTGGGTGAGGCAGCCGCCAGTCAATCCAGAAAGGTCTAATGACAAGATAGTCCCCCCCCACACCCCAGAAGTCTGGGATCCTTTGAATGTGAGCAGCAACGCCAGTTAACGCAGACTTGGGGGTGGGGGTGGGGCGCTCAAAGATCTGCCCTTAATCATACACTCCGCATGCCATTTGCACAGGACTCTCACCTCACACTCCCTTGCCGTAAAGATCAGGAAAAGTCTTTCATTTTGGCAAAGCACCATTTTTCTAAGATGACACTATTATCCTGAGAAACTTGAAGAGAAATATTTCAAATTTTACTAGTCCCAGTCTTACAAACTTGGCTTTAATAAAAGCCACTACCTGGCAGTAACCACCAGGCATTACGTCATTGGAAAAGCTGGCTGTAGTCACTCTGGGGTTTTTTGTCTTTTTTTTTTTTTTCTTCTAGTAACGTGGGTTGTTGGTCTTCAATTACAGTAAGAACAATTCTTGCTCCAGATAATGTGGAAAAATTTCAAGGACACAAGATTAAACTCCACTCTCATTTTCTATGAACTAGAATGGGTAACACTGATTGAAATTTTGTCTTGTATGTTTGTTTCCTGTATTTTTTTTTTCCGTGCGGGTGACTTTTTTGTTGTTTTTGTTCACAAGTGAATTTTCTTCTAAAAATGAAACTATTCTAGAAGGACTCCTTATTAGGGAAAAAAAAATCTACTACTAAGAAAGGCAAAAGACCAACTCTTAGCTAGGCGTGGTGGCACACTCTTTTAATCCTAGCCCTTGGGAGGCAGAGGCAGGTGGATCGCTGTGAGTTCGAGGCCAACCTGGTCTACAAAGTGAGTTTAGGACAGCCAAGGCTACACAGAGAAACCCTGTCTTGAAAAAAGAAAACAAAAAACAAAAAAGACCAACTCTTGAGGCTAGAGAGATGGCTCATTGGTTAAGAGCACTGGCTATTCTTCCAGAGGCCCCTGAGTTTGATTCCCAGCACCCACATGGTGGCTCACAGCCATCTATAATGGGATCTGAAACCCTCTTCTGTCATGCAGGCTTACGTGCAAATAGAGCACTCATATAAATGCAACATACATATATATATATATATATATATATATATATATATATATATATATATATATATATATATATATATATATGATTGTTTGTTCGGAATAGGGTTTCTCTGTATATCCTTGGCTGTCCTGGACTCACTTTGTAGACCAGGCTGGCCTCAAACTCAGAGATCCACCTGCTTCTCCTCTGTCTCCCAACGTACTGGGATTAAAGGCAATGCACCACCACGCCTGGCCATAAATAAATATTTTTTAAAAATTTTAAAAAGATCAATTCTGGGCTTAGAATAAAGGCTAGTTTCTCATCAGACATGGGAGAACAACAGAAAACTCTAGAAGCAAGCAGCAAGACAGCTTGTTTGTTTCTACAAACACACTGAAGAAGGAGAATATCCCTAAAACACCCAGCGTGCTCAGAATTCAAAAGCTACCCTATTAGGATCCCCAGTTTGACCAGAAGCACATGTGGTTGGTTCAAAACAACCCAGTCCCTAGGGCTGGGCCTTTAAAGTGGATGAGGTTTAAGAAAATGAATTTACAACTGCAGACTGAGAGCCTCTAAAGAACTTATCAAAGGATGCCTCACAAGAGCTGGAGAGGACTGAGCCATTAAGACCACCGGCTGCTCTTCCAGAAGACCTGGGTTTGGTTCCCAGCACCTTCCTGGAGGTTCACAACCATCTGTAATTCCAATTATGAGAGATCCAACACACTCTTCTGGCCTACATAGAGGCCAGACAACATACATATGGTACATAGACATCTATGTAGGTAAAACACACTCATGCATTTAAACTAAAAATAAATCCTTAAAAGGAGGAAGGCTTTTTTTTTTTGGTTAGGTTGGTTTAGTTTTTTGAGACAGGGTTTCTCTGTATAGTCTTGGCTGTCCTGGACCAGGCTGGCCTCAGAACTCACAGCGATCCACCTGCCTCTGCCACCCAGAGTGCTGAGATTACAGGTATGCACCACCATGCCCAGCTGAGGACGACTATTTTTAACTTGATAATTATATTTCATTTTTACCTTGTTATTTATTTGTTTGCTTGTTTATTGGCACTAGAAGCCAAACCCATGGTCTTGTACAAGCTACACACACACCACATACACACACACACACACACACCACACACACACACACACACACAGTTGCTAAGCTATAGCTGCTGTACAATATTCTTAATTTAAAAAATAAAATAAAATCCAAGCATGGTAGCACATGCATTTTTAGTCCCAGAACTTGGGAATCAAAGGCATGCGGATTTCTATGAGTTCAAGTCCAACCTGATCTACAAAGAGAGTCCAGGACAGCCAAGGCTACACAGAGAAACCCTACCTAGAAAACCCAAATAAATAAACAGAATAGAATAAAACAGCCAGGTACAGTATCAAACACCTTTACTCCCAGCACTTGGGAGACAGAGGCAAGAGGACCTCTGTGAGTTTGAGGCCATCCTGGCTACATACCAAGTTGCAGGACAGTCATGGCTACATAGTGAGACCTTGTCTTAAAAAAATATTTTTTTAAATAAATAAAAAATTAAAAATTAAAAAATTTAAAATTAAAAGAAGGTGCCAGCTTGCAAAGCATGCACTAAGTCCTGGGTTCAACCCCAGCACTGCAGAAAAGTAGGTATAGCTGCTCACATCTGTAACCTCAGCACTCAGGAGGTAGAGGCCAGAGGATCAGAAATTCTGTAACATCCTCCACTACTTTAAAAATCCAAAATGTGATTTAAGAAAGAAAGAAAGCTGACAAGATAGCTGAGTGTGTCAAAGGCCATTTTTGGACAGGTCGGGGTAAACTGAGGCAAGGCATAGAATTGGCAACTGATCACTCAGCAGACTCAGCCAGTGTGGGTGGGGCGGGGCTAGAAACACACACACAGGGTGGATGAAGTAAGCTTCAACACACTCTAACAACTGTATTTTTTTCCTCCCACGGCTTAAATATTCCAGAAAAATCTTTCAAGCAGTATAAAAGTTACAAGTGAGGCTGGGCATGGCAGCCTATGCCTGTAATCCCAGCACTCTAGGAGGCAGAGGCAGGCAGATGGCTGTGAGTTCAAGGACAGCCTGATCTACAAAGTAAGTCCAGACAGCCAAGGCTACACAGAGAAACCCTGTATCAAAAAACAAGAAAGAAAGAAAGAAAGAAAGAAAGAAAGAAAACCAATTATTCCCAAGAACCCACATACATACATAACTAAGCAACGTGTTATAAATTAACAAAGTGTGAGCAAGCAAGGTAATTTTTCAGCCAGTTTCTCTTCATTGGCAGGCTGCAATTTGTAGTTACAAAGAACAGATCAATTATCTTATTATTTATCTTTTTGTTTTGGTTTGGTTTGATTTGGTTTGTTTTTCCAAACAGTTTCTCTGTGTAGTTTTAGCTGTCCTGGACTCACTCTGTAGACCAGGCTGGCCTCAAACTCACAGCTATCTGCCTGCCTCTGCCTCCCAGAGTGCTGGGATTAAAGGTATGCGCCACCTTATTATTTATCTTAAACAGTGATCTTATAAAAATCTTAAAAGAATCACAAATTTAAACGTGTATATAAAGAAGTAATCAGTCATTTCTACTTTAAATCCTCAAAGTGCACATCTCCTCATTAACAATTTTTTGGTACTATTTATTTATTCACTTTACATCCCAATCGTGGCCTCCTCCCTCATTAACAACTTTTTATTAAATCATATCAGGAATCTGAGGGCAAAAATGGGTACAAGAAATTAATCACCACCTTGATCACCAGCCCAGCTTTAGCAAGAGAGTCACATCATCGGCCAGTGCCAGTCAGGCTGCCATTGTTCTTCCTTGGCCTCAAAAAAATCCCTAGAGTGTGCCTTTCTGGGGCTGGAGAGATGGCTCACAGGTCTTCCCAAGGTCCTGGGAAACAAAATGGTGGCTCACAACCATTTATATAATGAGATCTGGTGCCCTCTTCTGGCATGTAGGTGTTCATGCAGACTGAGCACTGTATATGTAATAAAGAAATCTTTTTAAATTTTTTTTAAAAAGTGTGTCTTTCTGAACTCCAAATTGTCCCCTAAGATTTTTTTAACTTTTATTATTTATTTATTTTATTATTTTATTATGTAACAGTGTTCTGCCTACATGCCAGAAGAGGGCACCAGATCTCATTATAGATGGTTGTGAGCCACCATGTGGTTGCCAGGAATTGAACTCAGGACCTTTGGAAAAGGAGACAGTGCTCTTAACCTCTGAGCCATCTCTCCAGCCCCCTCCCGGAAGATTTTCTACATCAGAGCCACTAAACACTAATCTTAACTTTACTAACAATCTACTTCTCTAAATTCCTCCCAAGGGTGGTGATTGAACCATTAATCGGCTCCAGCAGTAACGCGTGACTATGGCTGTGAGTGCCAATGATACTGCCCAGTGAGGGGGGTGAGAAGCCCCCTTAGGAGTTTTCATACGACTCACAGACTAGGAAGGATGGGAAGACTGCGATGGCAGCAAGCAGAGCGACTACCCCATAACAGCATGAGGTCCTCAGGACACCCAGTCCTCGGGGCTCCACCTCTCCGAGGACACTCATTGTGGCTGTGCTATAACCTGTGGGCAGAGTTCCTTGAGTTCTAAAGCCCTTTGTTCTTCTCGCAGGGGCCTTGACACGAGTGCACATAGGCATTGCCACAAAGCCTCATATAACCTGAGTCAACCCCAGCACCCTATGGTAGGAGGAATGAACCAACTCTTAAAAGTTGTCCCCTGACCTCCATGGGTGCACTGTGGCATACATGTACATGTATGTACACACACATATATGTACACACAAATGCAATTTTGGGTTTGTTTTCTCTTCTTTTCTTTTTTTCTGAGACAGGGTTTCTCTGTGTAGCCTTGGCTGTCCTGGACTCGCTTTGTAGACCAGGCTGGCCTCAAACTCACAGCGATCCGCCTGCCTCTGCCTCCCGAGTGCTGGGATTAAAGGCGTTGTTTTGTTTCTTTAGTTTTTGAGTTTTTCAAGACAGGGTTTCTCAGTGTAGCCTTGGCTGTCCTGGACTCGCTTTGTAGACCAGGCTGGCCTCAAACTCACAGTGATCTGCCTGCCTTGGCCTCCTAAATGCTGGGATTAAAGGCATGAGCCATCACACCTAGCCAAGTGCAATTTTTAGAAAACGAAAAAATGACTCTCACTCCCTGAGGGATCATGTGAGGCAGCACCATGGATTCCTCAGACACCTCAAGAATTAAGGTCTGTGTGCACACCCCCACCTACTTCCTGGCCTATGACTCCGTTGTCCCTGACACACGTTGTGGGACACGAGCTCCGTGGATCTGCTTAAGATGCGCTAGTGATAGACAGATGAAGATTTCTGGTGCCAGCAAGTTTAGAAAAGGTGACCCAATATGACTCTAAGCTCATGACTGAGGGGAGTTCCATCAACAAGTAAGTACTTTTAGAAATTTTGTAGCAGGCCAGGAGGTGGTGGCACATGCCTTTAGTCGCAGCACTCAGGAGGCAGAACTAGGGAAATAGCTATGAGTTCAAGGCCTGCCTGATCTACAGTTTGAGTTCCAGGTCAGCCATGGCTACACAGTGAAACCTTGTGTCAAATTTTTTAAAAGGGGGGTGGGGGGAACTAGAGAGATGGCTCAGTGGTTAAAAGCACTGACTGCTCTTCCAGAGGTCCTGAGTTCAATTCCCAGCAACCACATGGTGGCTCACAACCATCTATAATATGATCTGATGCCCTCTTCTGGCCTGCAGGTGTACATGCAGACAGAGCACTGTGTACATAATAATAAAAAATGAGAGAGGGGGCGATGGGGGAGAACTTTATAGCAAGAGAAGTTGTTTCACTCACATTTATTTCCCAAACTTAGTTAACAAGGGACCCTGGACCCAGAGCGTTAACTTGCCAGATAACAAAACATACCATGAAGAGCAGTGTGTGGAAATACTGTGAGAGCAGAAAGACCTGTCCCTTCCAGAGAGACAGTAAGCAGGCAAGAGTCTGAAGTTCAAGGTCAGACCATGAAGAACCTGCCAACAGGAAAGGCACCCACGGTACTATAGAACATCTCTTTCCAATAAAGTAGAGAACAGAAGGTGAGGCCAATAAACACTTGGATATTTTTGTTGTTTTTGAAAAGCATCTGATTGCCAAAATATTCTTAGCAAAGATTTTTTTTTTTTAAGTTGGAAGACAGAATGTAGAATATGTTAGAATTTTCTGAGCAGATGAGCAGAACTGTCAGGGAGTGAGGAGGCACTGCTGAAGGTCTGCAGGTGGCTTGTGGTGGAGGTTTTACCCCCCCCCCCACTCCCCAGTGATTGACAGGCTGCCTGTTGCTCTCTTATCGCTTGGTTAATATTGGCCAACTTGCAACTTGTCAATGCTTCGGCTGAGAAGAAGATGGTAAAATATGCAGATGACTTTGTGACACCCACACAAATTTTTTTTCCCCCACAGTCCTGGTTTTGCTTCTTAATGAAGTAAGCAATATAAAAACCACCTTGGTGACAGGAGAGGGTTCTCTGTGGTTAGCAGGTAGTATTCACTAATATGATGAAACATGGGCTTGGGCAACTTCATCATGGATGTTGAGTACAGAAATAGAGGATTTCTAATCCTAATTTTCTTGTAGATAACTTTAGACTTAGCCATTGCTGGGATCCTCTAAATCTTGCTACCTTGCATGGTGGTAGTTCTGAGATAGCCAGGCATGATGGGTCTCTGTGAGTTCAAGGCCAGCCTGCTCCACAAAGGAGTAGAGTCAGGGCTGTTACACAGAGAAACCCTGTCTTGAAATGCCGCCGCCCCCCACCCCCACCCCCCGCCACACACACACAAACCAGAAAAGAATGTTTCTGTTCCTAATTGCTCAGAGAGAGAGAGAGAGAGAGAGAGAGAGAGAGAGAGAGAGAGAGGGAGAGAGAACTCTGACCTTCATATCTGCCATAGCATGCATGCACTGGCCACATAACCGGGTAGCAGTGTTGGTAAGCAGTGTTGGTGTAAGTTTGTGTGGATGCACACTTAGCTGCTGGGGGAGGACAGAAGGCAAGGTGCCCTGCTCTCATCATTCTCCGCCTTATTCCAACCTCTCACTGAATCTGAAGCCAGGCAGATGGGCAGAGGCCATTCAGAACCCATGTCTGCACCCTACAGCGCTGAGGTCACAGGCGAGGGCGTGGCCACGGGCGAGGGCGTGGCCACAGGCGAGGGCGTGGCCACAGGCGAGGGCGTGGCCACATTCAGCTTTTACTTGGGTGCTGGGATTGTGACTTCAGCTCTTCATTGTGCCTGTGCAGCAAGCGCTCCCCCCCCCCCCTGCAAGCCTTCTCTCCAGCTCCTAATCGCCTTTCGTAGGAATGTCTCTGGCCTTGTAATCTGAATATGGGGGCCTTTTATCTTTGGGCAAACATGTAACCGCATGGCTTTCTATGCCTGCCCTAGTTCTGAATGACATGGAGACCTATTATATTTATTATAAGCGTAGGGCACTATAGCTGGGCAGCCACTCAGCTGTTCTAACCCACAAATACTGGCCTGTTACCTGCCATCTCCCTCCAGCTCTGTCACCTGCCTCTTCATCTGTGCCCCATAGTGACTCCTGACTCCTCTCTCTTCCCCAGCTGAGACACCCCCCCCCCTCGCCCTCTCCTCTCCTGCCCAGCTACTGGATAGTATCTCTTTAACCAATCAGAAGGTGATGGAGAAAAATGTTTACAGAACACTAAGGCAGGAGATGCTTCATAATTATGACAATACCAGAGTTCCGCCGGTACTCAACTCTCTGGGTATATAAATCAGCATTTGAATGTGCAAGGATCATCTTTACACAGTGCACAACAACATCAGTCCAACACAAATGAGCAGCAGAAAACTATTTCCCCTCCCCCCGCCTTGAATCATTCAGAAGCATATAAGATGGACCAGCAAGACTCAGCAGGTCAAAGTGCTTGCCGAGAAAGCCTGGTGACCCGAGTTCAAGTCCTGGATCTAACTCTTTAAAGTCATCCTCTGACCTTTAAGCATGTGCTCCAGCATGTACACACTGGTGCTCACAAACATAATACAAACACACACACACACACACACACACACACACACACACACACAAACTTTCCAAAAAATCTGAGTTGAGACTACAGCATTCTGTTCCTTTAGCAGTCAAGAAATTGTCCTATTCAGAGACATCCAGAGAGAGCAGGAAATAGCATCTCCAGTAACTGCTTCCACATGCATGGTGACCAGAGAGTCTTCACCTCCACACAGCTGCTACAAGTTCAGGGTCCTCATCCCCTTGAGACCAGGGGCCACTCCATCCCAGCCGGTCATCTGTGAGGTTACCATTTGTCTGAGTTTTACTGGGAAGTGAGAGGGGGTCTCTCTCTCTCTCTCTCTCTTTCTCTCTCTCCCCCTCTCCCACTCTCTCTCTCCCCGTCTTCCTCACACATGCACACAGGACAAGACTGAAACCCGAGTCTTAACATCCTGAGTTTAACTGCTGAGAACGTATGGAAATGCGTGACTACCAGTAGGACTGAGCGCTGCAGTCCTGAAGCAGCGGGTGAAGGAACCCTGTGGTGGGACAATTGCCCAGCATGGCACGCGTGCCACATACCACACAGAGCCCAAAGGACAAAGAAAAGTACCCTCCCACCACTGCGATGCACTCACTATACGCCCCTGGATGACAGTTTGCAGACCCAACCACACATCACAGCTGTTTAGAGACGTCACAAACTTCTATACAAAACTCACAGCCCCATGTGTTTACCTGCTGTTTTTCAAACAACAGAACTTCTGAAGAGGAAAAAAAGGGGGGGGGGGCCGGTTTCTAAGCCGGGCGTGGTGGCACACGCCTGTAATCCTAGCACCGGGGAGGCAGAGGCAGGTGGATCACTGTGAGTTCTATAAAGTGAGTCCAGGACAGCCAAGGCTACACAGAGAGACTCTATCGCGAAAAACAAAACAAAAACAACCAAACAAACAAAAAAGGGTTTCTAGCCCACATTATGGGCTCTATGAAAATCAACGAATGAAACTGAGGGACCCCAAGGCCTCAGTGAGGCAGCCCACTGCTTAAACAATTAGGCTTATCCTTCAGATACGCAGCACCCAAGAATGGGTGGGGTGCAACTGGCTCACCTGACCGACGTGAGGACTTGCCAAGGGAAACGTATCCGCTTCTCAACAACTGGAAATGCATCATGATAACTGCCTTTTGGAGAGCGCTAGACTCCCGTGTCTAAAATAAGACCGCAAAGTCAAATGGTGCAGAATGCTGGTGCTTGCATCGAGCTCGGTGCCCGCCCGGTGCTAACGCGACGAACTAGAGAAGAAATGTGATAGTCTGTGTTTGGTGGATAAATGGTATTTCTAAGCTGGGAGAAGAATTGAGGGGCAAAGTAATGAAGTGTTTTCATGTGAAAATGCACCTTGAAACCTCACACTTGCAGTGACAGCCTGTATGAAATGTACATCAACCCCACAGAGCAATAAAGCAGTGCACTGACCCTGTTTCCAGATGAGGGAACAGAGATTTGTTTTGTTTCGTTTTGTTTTACGAGACAGGGTCTCTCTGTGTAGCCACAGTTGTCCTGGACTCACTTTGTAGACCAGGCTGGCCTCGAACTCAGAGATCCGCCTGCCTTTGCCTCCCAGAGTGCCAGGATTACAGGCGTGTGACACTGCACCCAGCTAAGATTTACCATTTAACCACTTGTAAATGTACCGTTGTGCGACATTAAGCACCTTCGTATCACCATGCAGCCATCACTACCATCACCCCAGCACTTCCACAATCCTCTCAGACTGAAAGAGCACCCTCCCCATTCTGGATATTTCTCTAGCACCCTGCAGCCATTTCCCACCTCCAGCTCCGTGAGCTTGGCTGCATAAGGTGCGTCCTCTGAGTGGACTCACGCCGTCTTTCTTCTTTGCTACTGACTCGTTTCACTGAGCATAATGCCTTCAGAGTCCATCCACGTTGTAGCCTATGTCTTCTTTCAAGGCTGAACAACAGCCCATTGTTGACAACGTTTTGTCTACAAAGCGCACTTCGGGCACACCCACCTCTTACACACTATGAGAGATGCTGCTTAGATATTCAAATACTGTCCAAGTTCCTGCTTGTGGTCCTCCAGTCTGTACAAAACCAGAAGAGGTATGACTGGGCCATATGGTAATTTTGTTTTAATTATTTCCAGAACTTGCATACCAATTTTTTTTTTCCTCCCTTCCTTTCCAGGAGCAGTAGTGGAGCCTGAACCAAGGCCTGAGGCATCCTAGGCATCACTGTGCCCCTGCCCTCTCCATACCACCCGGCGTACTGTAATAATTTACACTTCCATCAACAAGACACAAGGCTTCCAATTTCCCCACTTCCTCAGCAGCACTTGCATTTTCTCGTCTGCTGATGGTTTGCGTTGCCACCCAGTGGGGCTGAGGTGCTAGCATCCTGTGGTTTCCATTTGTGCTTTCTGGATGTGGACCATCTTTTCGCAAGCTCACGAGTACATCTTCTTTGGGGGGTGGAGGGATGTCCTCTCCAGTCCTTTGCCAATATATTCTTAGTGCTTGACATCAACTTTGGAAAGTTTGCGAGAACTGGAAAGAGAGAAACTTGCTGTGTGGAGTGTTTAGTGCTTTATCTAGACAGAACCCACTGTGGCGAGGGACTGAGTCAGAGGCATTTCAAAGAGTTCAGGCAAGCACAACCAGCCTAGACTAGAGATGGCAGTGAAGGTGGCATGAGAGAGGACAGACGTGAGCCCAGGTTTTGGCAAGATGACATACACGTCATCGTTGGCCTCCTTCCAAATAGGCCTATGAAATTCACCTGGCAGCTTTCAGCTACGATGGTTTCATGAACTAAATCTGGCAGCAATCGAAGCCTATAATGGTTCTACCATTACCAGAAGGTTAAGGAATGTGCCAACAGAAGAATAAGATGTACATTCCTCCAAAACATTAAATATTTTACAAGATATCATAAGTATTATAAATAAAAAAAGTGTGAAAACCTTCAAAAGGACGGCTTTCAATAAGGTGCATTGAAAACTGGTGAGAGCTAAGTCTGACCTTCCTTAATATTCAGCTACATGTGTGTCTGGGCTAAGGATAAGGGTACCAGGCTTGAGGTCATTTGAACCTGACCCGTAAAATCTCCAAGCTCCTGAGCATGCACATCTTTAATCCCATCACTCAAGAGGCAAACGCAGACTGACCTCTATGAATTTGAGGCCCTTTTTTTCTCCCCCTCAGGCAGGGTTTCTCTGTGTAGCATTGGCTGTCCAGGACTTGCTTTATAGGCCAGGCTGGCCTGGAACTCACAGCGATCCACCTGCCTCTGCCTCCTGAGTGCTGGGATTAAAGGCGTGCGCCACCACTTTTATGATTAATATATAAAGCATTAAGATAAGGTAATAAGGTAATAAAGGTACCAGGCAGCAGATAGGTTGTAGAGGGTTTTATTAAATGAGCATGGGGGGAGAAGGAAAGGGGAGAAGGGTACCCCAGAGAGAGAGAGAGACAGGAAGAGTAAGAAGAGAAAAGAGAGTAGAGAGGAAGAGGAAGAGGAAGTAGAGAGGAGAGAGAGCCACCAGGAGGGTCTGTTCTTTTATACGAGCCCTAACAACTGTGTCTGGTGAATTTGAGGCCTTCCTGGTCTTACAAGTCCCAAGCCAGTCAGAGCTACCTAATGGCACCCTGCCTCAGAAACAAAATAAACAAATTAAAAAGACTAAGGGGAAAAAAAAAGTCCCTGAACACATGGTGAGACAAACCACCATTAAGGACCCAAAATGACTGCACACACTGAAATCATGCAATATAGGAGACGCTGGTAGTAAATGTGCTCTGTAAACATTTAAATTAAGGATAAGAGGGGCCAAGGCTTTTCACATCAACCAGTAAGATCTGAGGAGGAAAGGAAAGACTGTCTAGAAAGGAAAGGAATTAATTAGCTCAGAAAGTGACCCAGAGCACAGCACAGACAGACAGACAGACACAGCCGGTAAAGTTGGAAAGGAAGTAAGGAGAAACAGGGAGTAAAGGAGCGAGATACGAGATGCTGTCATCGTCTAATTAAAGTTCCAGAAGGAGAAAAATTAGGAAGAATCAAAATGTGAGGAGACTGTAGACACACCTAATCTCTGATTCTGTGATCTTAACTAATACCCCAAGGAAATTCCCATCTACACACACTGGTCAAAGTGCAAAATGGCGTGTGTGCACACGCACACACAAACCCCTGAAAGCATCCAGGAAAAAAGGACAGATCTTTCCACTTGGCCCCTAATAAGTGGACAGCTGGCTTTTCCACATAACTATGGATGGCAGAAGACAATGGAAAGTCTTTTTGTTTGTTTGTTTTTGGAGACAAGGTCTCTCCGTTTTAGCCTTGGCTGTCCTAGACTCACTCTGTAGACCAGACTGGCCTCAAACTCACAGTGATCCACCTGCCTCTGCCTCCCAAGTGCTGGGAAAAGTCATTCTTTTTTTTTTTTTTTTTTTAGTGAGCTAAAGGATAATATTCATCCTCCATCTAGAAAAAGCAACTCCCAAGACAATGGATGAAATAAATATTTAGAAACATATCATCTGGGAGCTTGCTATGATCAGACCTCCCACACAATTATTTCTTATGCACATCAGTATAGAGGAAATTGGCCTCCAGAAGAAAAGGCTGGTCAAGAAGAGATGGGCGCAAGAAAACAATAATAAACTTGAATAGAGTCTAAGCCAATGTTGACCATAAAACATGAAACATTTAATTTAAGAAGCAAGCTGGGTGTGCTGACAAACGCCTTTAATCCTAGCACTCCAGAGGCAGAGGCAGGAGGATTGCTGTGAGTTTGAGGCCAGCTTAGTCTACAAAATGAGTCCAGGACAGGCAAGGCTACACAGAGAAACCTTGTCTTGGGGGGGAAAAAAGCAAGAAAAAGTTTAATAGAACTTAAAATACAGTATAATAATGGTAAGTGTATTTGGTTTTTTTCTCGTGGCTGTGACAACAATATCTAGCAAAAGAAACTTACGGAAGAATTTATTTTGGTTCACAGTCTGAGGACAAGTCCCATCCAGGAGAGGAAGGCATGGCCACCACAAAACTGCTACGGTGGCAGGTCGCACTGCACCCACAGTTAACAAAGAGATGGATGCTGGCACTGAGCTCAGCTTCGCTTTCTGTTTCAGCCTAAGCTCCCGGTCTGTAGGATGGCGCCACCCACACACAGGGTATGTCTGCTCTTCAGTGCGGCCTCTCTGGAAACAGCCTCACAGACATGCTCGGAGACCTGTATCCTAGGTGACGCTAAATCTAGTCAGGTTGACAATGACTGTGAAGCATCACGGTACGTGAGCTGGGGAGGAAACAATAGAAGAGAGAACGTCTGAAGGCCCTTAACTTATGCCAGGGGAAGTTAAAATTTGACTAATCACAGAATAAATTAATTAAATATGAATATTAAAACTTCTAAGTTAGTGCTGAAAAGAAGAGAAACATGGGTGATTAGATTCCAGAATAGAAAAGAATCACTTTGGTGCAAGGACGGAGGCAGCACCATTTAATATAAAAAGGGGGATAAAAGATTACAAAAATGACCTGCCTATCATTATGTATAACTGTGATTAAAAGCAGATAAATATTAATAACTAGGTTTTTATTGGGAAAATCTTAAGTTGTATTTTTATAGCCAATTTAAAAGATAATTTTTATCTAATATTCATGGATTATAGAGGAAATGGCAATGCCGCCCTCCTCCCTCTTTTTTTTTTTTTTTTTTTTAAACAGGGTCCCGTATATCCCAGCCTGGCTGCAAGCTTGTTATGGAGGTGACTGGTGATCCCCTCACTTCCTCTAGATCATGGGGACTGAACCTTGGGGTTGGTGCATGTTGGGCAAGCACTCTACCAACTGAGCTACATCCCCACCCACCTGCCTCTTTTTTTTGTGCAGAAGGTTCTGTCCAAATGTGGGTAGCACACATGTATAACACAATCAGTCGCAAGAAAACGTGAAAGTCAAGTGGACAGTCAAGCCGTTATAACACACTCACAGATGTGACACCTATGTACTCCAAAGCATCCACCAAGGGGCAGAAGACCAGAGCACGCCCGGGCGGTGCGCTGTACTGCGTGAGCAGCTTTATGCAACGGTGAAGACGCCACAGTGCTAACTTCTCAAGTGCTTACATCCAGGGAATTATGAGCGTTTGCTTCAGCAAAGGCACTGAGAAACGAACACGGCTTTCTCCATTAGTGGAATTTTTCAAGTCCGTGGTTGCGGACTTGGTTTCCAAGAACAACACATTTATCTTAATTTCAGCAAGCCAAGCTGTCTAGCTGGAGACACAGTGTCCCTCTCTGGCAACACACACACACACACACACACACACACACACACACACCAGAAAGATCTCAGCCCCATAGTGCTCATTCTAGAGACCCAACCCCTAGTGACTGTCCTGTCTTGATGGCACAAACACCTGTGACAGGTTTGTATGTCCTAAGAACCAGTAGGCACTGGCTTAATCTGTTTTCTCTTAGAAGAGTGAGGCCACACACAGCTTACCGATACTGAATAACTGGACGCAGTGGTTTGAATGTGAGAGGGTTTTAGAGACCAGGGAAAGCTGGGCGTGGTGATGCACGCCTGTAATCCTAGCACTCAGAGTCAGGAGCAGGAGGATTGCTATAAGTTCGAGGCCAGCCTGGTCTACATAATGAGTCTAGGACAGCCAAGGCTACACAAAAAAACCCTGTCTCGAAAAACCAAAAAAAGAAAGAAAGAAAGAAAAAAGAAACCAGCAGGACAACAGGTGGGGATACACCCGCTGTATTCCTATTTAAACAGACCTTAAAGGATCTTAAATTTGCAAGGCTTAGTAGGGTCTTGCATTCAAGCTAGCTGATGACTCACTGACTCTGGAATGTCAAGCCCCTAACCCATGACGAGCCATGTAGGCAGCCTAGATTTGTCTGGTTTGGTTTGGTTTGGTTTGGTTTGGTTTGGTTTGGTCTGATCTTGGGGGAGGGGGGGGCGGTTGTGGGAGGCAGAGTCTCCCTATGCAGCCCAGACTGACCTTGACCTTGTAATTCTCCAGATTCAATTTGCAGGGCACTGGGATTGCAGGTGGGCACAGCATTTCAGAACCACAACTGCCCCTTCCCAATTAACCGTAGTCTGAGGCGCAGACCTTCAGCTGCTACCCACGGTCACTGAACTGCAATTGCATCGCCGGCACTAAGCTTACAAGGCAGGCTGCCCTCTGACCAAGAGCTTTAATTTTTGCCACAAACCCTGTTTCCTCTACCACAAAGCACATTCGTCTCCATCCCAGAGAGCTCCCCAGAGCTGCGCAACAAATAACCTTAGAGGAGCCAGGAGCCAGTGAGGACCAGTCAGCCTTCTGTCCCACTGCTCAGTCTGAGTCCTGGCCACCTGGTCTATCCACCCCATCCGACTAATCCACAACAGGAGGCCAGCCATATCCGCTCAGCCTCACGAAAATGTCACTTCCGGTTTAGAGCAGAAGTCTAGTGGGGAGCAAGCAAAAACTAGCTATGAAAGATACCACAGTGAACCAAGAGCAACAGAGAGGAAAGCACACAGATACTCAGGCACTGGGAGAACCTGGCCCTTCTGGAGGTCAGGTTACCCAGAGCTTTGGCCAGGGCACTCTGCCCAAAGCACTGCAAGCCCGCTACACCTGAAGGCAAGAGCCTCCCTCCGAGCAAACCGCAGAGCCAAGGAGGGTGTCTGCTGGCATGCCTAACAGGAACCGATTCCTCCATTCCCTCTCAGAGTGCCCAGGGCGCTAAGATCCACGGGGGGGGGGGGGGGGGGGGGGGGGTGTCCTGCTTTCACTGCGACAAAGGTCTGAGTGGGTGGGTAGGAAGCAACCGACAACCTTCTCAGCCAAGTAGACTTTTAGACACTGCCCTCCACTTCCGTTCCCCCTTTCCCTTTCCTTTCTCAGAGGAAGCCCCAGTGAGGCGCTCCCAGGGCAGCTGAAATCAAAGCTCCTGTTTCCCCAGATCCACAGCCCCCTCCAAAGACACTCAGTCACCACGGGCCACAAGCTCCAAACTAATTAGTGGCGGAGTGATTTAAGTTGAGCCCATCTCTGAAACACCTTTATGAACTGCTCTACATGGTCCTCTCTCTCTCTCTCTCTCTCCCTCCCTCCCTTCCCCCCCCCCCCAGGGGAGAATTTCCACTGTGAGGAAATCCAATGCCCATTGGGTTACTTTGCCCCGGCTGTCTGCAGTCCTAAGACTCCGGGCAGGGGGCCTCAGGCATGGTAGGCAATTACTTACTTACACACACACACCCCTTCCCCTCCAGAAACCTCTATTCCAATGCCAATGTTGCTACTACGTAGTGTCAGGTGACCCTAGTCCACCTCCGAGCCTCCCATTTCCTCACCAATAAATTATCTGACGCAAAGGTCTGTTGTGGTAATGCTTGGGAAGGGCTCCAGACGATACCAGCCATAAAGTGCTCCTAAAAGTAAATGCACCACACCACCACCACCACCCCAAATAAGAGAAGTATCCACAAGCCAGTGAGATGGCTCAGCTGGTAAAGGCACTTGCCTCCAAACCTGGTGGTCTGAGTTCAGTCCCTGAATATGACATGCGAGAGACCTTCACTTATTCCTAAGTATTCTCCTTTTTCTTGCCTCTGCAATTGCTTTACAAGCAATAGCTATGTCTGGTCCCTTTAGAGTCCTGTGGCATGCCCACTCCTTTCCACTAGTCCCATTTCCGGGCCACACTGGCTCCACACACCTCAGGTCCCTCAGCACTAGGCTCTGCCTGCCCACTGCTCCTTTACTTCCTCGTATTGCTCCTCAGGGTCGGTTGAGGGCTCAAAAATGATAATCCAACATATGACTTTTGGCATACTCAATACTTTTTTTAAAAAAGACACTGGAAGGCCTCCAAACAAAGCAGCACTCACGTTTTCTCTCCTGTCCCTTGACCCTTTGCCCCCTTCTGTAGGTCATGTAAACTCAAGTTTCTGAACCGTTTCCTCCTGCTAGCTCTGTTATCTGTCACTCCTCTCTGCTTTACTAGCAGCGCAAATGATCAGAAAACCCCACCTTCCAAAAGCCAAAATAAATGGATTTCTCTATGTTCGCTATAAATATGACTTGGGGCCCAGCGGTGAGTGACCATGTACACAGGGCCTCAACTAATCCTTAGGAGGCAGCTCAGTCCTTAGTTCATAGCTGAGGGAAGCCGGTCAAGGTGAAAGATGCCGGTGGGTAACAGGGCCAGGCTGTGTCTGCCTTTCTCCTTTCTCTCTACTCTAAACTGAAATGACAGCAACAGATGGCCCAGTGGAACCTAAGAAGGTTTTCAGCATCAGGGAAATTAAAAACATGTAAAGGGTGGGGGGTAGTGGGCATGGGGGGAGGGGGTGCTTGAGGCGCATCAGTATGTATTATTGTGGGGTGCCCCCAAATCCCCTTTGGACGGTACTGCTCCAAACCAAACCTACTGGGGGCCCCTCATGCAAGCACAGAGCACAGGTGCTGAAGGACTGCCACATGTCCTTTCTCGGTTTTGTTTTTTTTTTTCCAGCATCTAAGCTAAGTAGGGGCTGGCACGTCGCCCTCACCTGAAAGCATAATTTTTCCTTTCATGCTTCCCCTAAAAAAGAAAGGGATTCCCCAGTAGACGAGATTTGCTCAAGCTGTTTCTGGGACCAGCTATCCAAAGCTCAGGCAACAGTTCAACTATGCAAGCCTCCGACCCATTAGGATCTAACACACGTGGAAACGATAAATGTGAGACTGCTGTGTGTCATGTGAGCCATCAGCGACCATCAAAGCCGCAGCCAAGGTCGAAGTGAGCACAGGAAAATCCATAAACTGTCTTGGGCCAACTACACTTTTCCAGAAGACAAAATTACTATTCTTTTTTTCCCATTAAAACGCAGTGGGGCCGAAAAGGGGAAGATCTCTGAAATGGGGGTGAGAGTTAGGGAGGGGTCCTCTCACTCTAGATCTTGCCCCGCCCTACTTCCAGGAGAGGATGGAGGCCTGTGCGTGGATGTGGGAGTGTAGTAAGAGAAGGATGTGCTTACTAAGCCCTAGGGGCTTCTTTCTGTTTTGTAGCTGAGAGAGATCAAAAACAGCAAGCCTCCCCCCCCCCCCACTTACTTTAGTTTTCTGACAGTAAACAGGAAACAGCACTTACTACCCAAGCCTTTAACACTTTCTAGAAAAAAAAAAACGTACAAAACTTAAACAAGAGGAACACCTTCCTTTCCAAAATTAAAGACAAAAATCTTTCTTAATCTCTAAAGCTACTAAAACTTTACTAATCCGTATAATTATGACAGCTACATAGTCTCTTTATCTCACTCACCTGAAAAGGGGGAGGGGGTGTGTGAGACTCAATTGCAACGTTTAACGTAGGTGTAGGTCATAAGGGCGCTTGGCTACCCGCCCCTGTCATGATTTACTTTACTGAGCTGTAGAGAAGGTAGACTGTGTGCCGCGTGACTGCCGGTGGGACAGAGCCTGTGATCAGAGGACTCACAAAGGCCTGGATTGGCATCACCGGAGACCTCAGAGGTAGCCGGCTCAAGGAAGTGTCTTCAAATCCAGGCTCCACTGAAAGCTCACTGGAGACGGAAAAGAGACGGACACGGAGAGTGGGCTCCTGCCACACCTCTCCCCTCAGCCCAGGCCCCATCCGGGTCCCCCTAGTTAGGAAGTGAGACGGAGCGAGCTGCTGTGAGGAACTCTTCCCCCACCGTGAGGGTCCCATTTTCCAGATGGCTACTGGGAATCTAGCACCTCGGAGCCCGTTCCCCAGTCTGGCCAGCAAGCCCAAGTCCAAAATCTCCACGGCGGGGGTTGAGGGTTGTGGGGGGTAGGGAGGGAGAGGGACCCAGCCCAGTGCCCTCAAGGGTTTCAAGTCTGGAGATTCCTCCTCCAGCTCCCGCTGGCCCGGGACTTAGATGGTGCCGAGGAAGAGTAGAAGCAGCGAGGCTGTCAGCTCCGCACCGCACCCCAAGCTGCGGTGGGGACAAGTGTGCGGCGCTCTGCCCGCCTGTGTCGCCCGGCCGCCGCCTTACTTCCTTCGCTCTGGCTTGGCTACACAGGGTGCTCGGCTCCGCTTACCTGTGGCTCCGCATACGGCCTTAGGTTTCATGCTCCCGCTCTGCAAGTACCGCGTATGCCACCCAGTCAGCCTCTACCTCTCTATACCCCCACCTCCAAGGCCACCACCCTTCTACCTCCGGCTCCCCAGGGGCAGTCCCGCCCCTGCCATCTCCCCAGGGGCTTTCTCTTTCACACTCCTAACCTCCCCGCTGCCCTGGGCTTTTTATTATCTTCCTCCCCTAGGACCTCCGCCCAGTAGTGTTTACTCACCAAACCTTGACTCCACAAGGTTTAGTCCACAAAAAGAACGTTTTTTTTTGAGTCCAAAGTTAGTTGTTTGTTGTTGAGATGCCATACCGTACACGCACCCTTCTCCCCAGGGCCCCTAGGCCTTTACTGGACAGATTTTCCACCAGGGTCTTTTTTATTTCTATGTGCAAACATCAATTGCATTAACCCTTTTCAAAAACTTTGCATAGCTGAAAAATAGCTAAAATGTAATAAGCGCACACCTGGATACAGAGCCCCCAGGAATCTTTTCTGCCCGTTTCAATGTCTTTCCAACAGTCTCCTGGAAACTGTAAGGCGCCACAATTTTATTAAATGGTCACACATGGGCGCTCATTTGACAGAGCAAAATTCAACGTCAATTTTTCCCCCAGTATACTCAGCTGTTTCAAAATAGTCTTTGGGAGGCAGCAGGTGTGAATGACTTCAAATTCACCTTTCAACTTATTATGGTGGAGACACACCTTAAAGTCTCAACTACTGGGAAGGCTGAGGGGAGGAAGAAGGCGTGAGCCCATTGATTGGAGAACAGACTGAGTAGTTCAAGGAGACTGAACGTGGCATGGGGCAAGAGTGACTGAAGACACAACACAATTGCACACTTTAGGTAGCAGCCTAGAAAAAAAATTTTTGTAATTATTTTACGTGCATTGATGTTTTGCCTGCATGTATGCCTGTGAGGAGGGTGTCAGAGCCTCTGGAACTGCAGTTACAGAGACGTCTGAGGCACCACCATATGGGTGCTGGGAATTGAACTCAGGACCTCTGGAAGAGCAGCTACTGCTCTTAACCGCTGAGCCATCGCTCCAGCCCCTACCCTAAGGAATTTCTTTTCAGAAATTCCACTCTAGTGGAGCCAGGATTCTTGACTTCACTGCCAAAAAGGATCTCATAGTAAGTTGGTGTGACACAGTCGTAGTTTTTGTTCGTTTGTTCTTGTTTTTTCAAGACAGAGTTTTTCTGGGTAACCTTGGCTGTCCTAGACTCAATTTGTAGACCAGGCTGGCCTTGAAATCACAGAGATACATCTGCCTCTGCCTCCCCAAGTGCTGGGATTACAGGCATACACCACTATACCCAGCTTTATTAGAAGGTTTTTAAACAAGCCGAGTATGTTGGCACAAGCCTTTAATCCCAGCACTCCGGAGGCAGAGGCAGGCAGATTGCTGTGAGTTCGAGGACAGCCTAATCTAAAAGGCGAGTCCAGGACAGCCAGGGCTAACACAAAGAAACCCTGTCTCGAAAATACAAAAAAAAAAATTTTTTTTTAACAGATTTAAGGTTAGTAGAAAGACAGGTGTTGGGGTGAGGGGTGAAAATAAGACATATCCAGTTGGGTGTGGGCTTCTCAAGAGAGCCCAAGTAAGTGTCTTTATAATATATTTGGTGGGATTCAGACCCGGTACAAACTGGGCATGGTGGCGCACGCCTTTAATCCCAGCACTTCGGAGGCAGAGGCAGGCGGATCACTGTGAGTTCAAGGTCAGCCTGGTCTACCCTGTCTCGGAAAAAACAAAAACAAAACAGACCCTGGACAAGCCACTGAGGTGCCCATCTAACCAAAGCAGACCTGGCCCCCAGGTTCTCCCAGCATCCCTCAGCCCCAACGTATTACAGGGCCCTGCTTTTCTGTCTCCCTCTATGTGGTAGCTCCACTGACCCCCACACTAGAGCTGCCCCCAATAAACCTGCATTTATATACTCTAATTTGGCTTGAATTGGTTCATCTCATCAGTAGAGATGACCTATCATTTGTAAAGACACTTTACAATATTTGTAAGTGCCTTTAAAGAGCCATAAGTGTCTTTACAGTATAGCCATATGTCTGTATGTTTTTGATAATCATGGGTGTTATTCATCTATTAGCAGTAGGGCGAAAATTTGTTATTTATTTGCTTGTTTTTTTTTTGTTTTGTTTTTTGTTTTATGTTCGAGACAGCGTTTCTCTTGGAGTGCTGGCTGTCTTGGACTTGCTTTGTAGACCAGGCTGGCCTCGAACTCACAGAGATCAGGCTGCCTCTGCCTTCCAAGTGCTGGGATTACCGATGTGCACCACCATGCCCTACTCGAAAGTTTATTAATCTGCACAGTAAAACAGTTTTTAAAGCCTTGTTACCATTTTCTAAAGATTTTTATTTTATACACTTTCATATAGAAACTTTAAAATATACATAGGTGTTTGCGTATATGTATAAAGAATTATGGTTTTACATTTGAACTAAAAAAAAAAATGGTGAAGGGGTTCTAGCCAGCCCCTGGAAGGCCTTGCCCCTTCCCCTATTCCCTCTGCCTTTCTAAAAAAAACATTAGATTGCTTTTCTAAAGCTGGCCACCAAGGTCTTTTCCCATATTTGGCCGCTACCTTCTCTTGAGACTGACTACCAAGGTCCAGCTATCAAAATATGGAAGTCCAACAATCAAACCTCGCCTTTTGGCTCACTTGATTAGCATGCCCAATCAAAATAAACCAACTCATCCTAACAGGATGCCCTCCACCTCCCCTTTTTGACCTTTATACACTGCCTTCTCTCTATGCTGAGGCAGTCGTTTGTCCATCCCCCCACCCAGGACACATGTCCCTTCCACTTCTCCCTTGTGCCCCCCCCCTTCCCATGTCTTCCTTCACCGTCTTTGTGTCTTATCTCCTGCATTTGCCCCTCTGGAGCACCTCATCTCCTTTGTGCCGAGAACTCAATCTTGGGGTGCCTTGTACAGACACCAGTCTCTTCAAATATCTTACTATATAGCTCAGGCTGACCTGGAAAATCTCTGTCCTCGCTGGGCGTGGTGGTGCACGCCTTTAATCCCAGCATGCAGGAGGCAGAGGCAGGCAGAAAGCTGTGAGTTCGAGACCCGCCTGGTCTACAAAGTGAGTCCAGGCCAGCCAAGACCACACAGAGAATCCCTGTCTTGAAAAACAAAAACAAAACAACAAAAATCTCTGTCCCTGCCTTCGGCCTTCTGTGTAGGGACCACGGCCAGGCACAAGTCGCCAGACTAGAATGTTTCATACAGTCTGCACCCCGTTGTTTCCATACAGTAAATGGTATGGGCTTCTCTTCCAGTGTGTAGCAGTTTCCTCTCAGATTAAAACCCTCCATGTTTGAGAGAAACTTATTGTTTTGTTTTGTTTAAGACATGGTTTGTCTGTATGGCCCCGGCTGTCCTGGAACTCTGTAGACCAGGCTGGCCTTGAACTCAGAGAGATCTGCCTACCTCTGCCTCCTGAGTACTGGGATTAAAGACATGAGTCACCACAGCCAGGCCTTGAGAGAAACTCCTTAAAACCCAATGTTTACAGGGAAGGAAAACAGGTGAAATACTGCAGGAAAGCTCCTTAGGACAGGAAATAAACAACACAAAATAGCTCCAGGAAACCCCTGATACAGACCAGGTTCACTAGGCCCCTCCCTCCTGAAGAGTCTCCAGCTGAGGCCCTGGAAAGGCTACTCTCCAACCTTGAGGCTGTGCAGTCTGCTCCAGCTTTCCAGCTTATGTGTGCTGTCACCCATGCTAGGGTGGGCTTTGGTTATACAGCTGTCTTTATTTCTCCTCCTGTAAGGAACCCCTCATATTCCTGTAAGGAACCCCAGTAAAACTCACTGATTCCAAGCCAGAGTTTGCTAGTATAACTGTACTTTGGCCTGTCTTTTGTCCTTTGGCTTGTGGTCAGCTCCCTATCTGGCTGAATAGATGCTTGCTTACACAAGACTGTCCTGAGAGAAGGGGGTCAGCGGGGAAAGGTGATCGCAAGTGAGTCCTGGCGACTGAAATTTAATGTCCAGAACCAATATAAAAGTGCCAGGAGAGAACCAAGTTGATAAAATTGTCCTCCTGTTAGGGTCCGGGAATTTGGGAAATAATCCACTAGGAAAGCCAAATTCAAGCCAACAAAATATCTTTATTTAAAAGCTGATACAGAAGCAGGGCGTGGTACCACACGCCTTTAATCTCAGCACTGGGGAGGCAGGGGCAGGCGGTTCGCTGTGAGTTCGAGGCCAGCCTGGTCTACAATGTGACTGCAGGCCAGCTAAGACTACACAGAGAAACCCTGTCTCGAAAAACAAAAATGAAATAAATAAATAAACAAATCAAAGGGGATATATCAGGGAGACAGCTGGGTTTGGGATCCAAACCATGTTGGGATAGAGCAAGGCAACTTTTTTTTTTAATGCACGGCATTTTTTTTAAAGCAAAACCCCACAAATGAGGTGGGGGTCAGGACATCCAATCAGATACATGTTTACATTGTATGTTCCAACACATTCCACACATGGCGTCTTAAGTGGGTTTCAATGTCAAGTATCTCAGATGGTTTGTTTGGTGACTTGGCCTGCGTCAAGGGCAGCCAATCAGGGCCGGTTCAGCAGCTTCCAGGTTTCAGGCCTCACTAGGTGCTCAAACAACAGAGCACGGATGGAGATACAGTGGGACACTGGCCTTTGAAAAGCTGCTTCTGGGAAGTTAGCTTAGTACAAAATGGAGACTACAGACAAGATGGAGTCTCTGTAGGCAAGGAGACTCCTAACACTCCACCTTCACACGTGCACTGTGGCACAGGTACCTTCGCATAAAAATAAAATTTTATTGTTTTTAAATTGCATGCATCATCCATATTATCTGTAGGCCCGGCTAGCGATCAATCAAGACACAGACACTTGTTATATTTTAAAATAGCCTTAGTTAACCTGGGGCAGGGCAGATATCAATCCTCTAAACTACTTTCCATAGTAGGGCCTCAGGCATGGGGTCCCTGCCTCAATCCCACGCCATCTGCTTCTAATAACTTCTATCAGGCTACCTCCCATCCATAATCCCAAATACTTGCTCATGTTCTTCATCTGGGCTGGATTCTCCATCCATGCCAGCCATGTGCTTCTCCTCCATCTAACCCATGGTGGCCTTCCTCTCTTCACTTCAGGTCTCTCTCCTTTCTAATGGCGGTCCTTCTTCTTCCCAGAATTCCTCTCTCTCTCTCTAAGCCCCACCTATCTCCTTTGCCCTGCACAGGTGTGATGGCTTTTTATTAAGCAAAAGATGGGTCAGACAGCAAGCAGTAATTAGCATCAAAATACATCAGATTATCCCAGCAATTTTTAATTAAAAAGTAAAAAGTTAGCCAGGCATGGTGGCACATGCCTTGAATCCCAGCACTCAGGAGGCAGAGGTAGGTGGATCTCTGTGAGTTCGAGCCAGCCTGGTCAACAGAGTGAGTCCAGAACAGCCAAGGCTACACAGAGAAACTTTGTCTCAAAATAAAACCAAGAAAGAAAGAAAGGAAGAAAGAAAGAAAGAAAAATATAGCGACTCATTTGTGGACAATCTGATCATCTGCTTAGGAAATCTATGGTAACTTTTGAGCATGTCAGACCTCAGAAGTGGCTGAGACCAGCTTGTGCCCTAAATTAAAAGTTTGGTTTACCAGAAATAATTAGTTCTAATGTACTCAGTAAAAGGGAGGAGCTTTTTTGTGGTGGCTTCCAAGTGTCAGCAAGTATCTCAGGTAACTCTGTCAAGGATTGTGTATAAAGCATGTGAAAAAGAGTGTCCTTAGCTGGCGCTGAGGCTGGCTGGCTCAGAAATCTCAGTACATGGTTAAGCTTTGGCAGTTCCAATGGTGTGAAATGGTTGTAGAAATAGCAAACAAAAGTATATATATTATGGAAGTTTATATATACACGCACACACATATGTGTATGTGTGTTTAAGGAGATAATTCAACTTATAAGGAAAATATACTCAACTTATAAGGAAAACAGACTCAGCCACTTAGCATTCACAACTGACACCAAAATTTCCCTGGGTCCTAAGCCAACACACACACACACACACACACACACACACACACACACACACACACAATGCCATCCATACCTGTATCAAGAGGAGGGGCTCTGCAAAGACCTAGCCATGTGTTTGACATGGCCTCTGTCCCAAGAGGACTTAAGTACCACACTATACTTACATCTGGCCACACTTATCCACACAGGAATGTCCTCTGTGTTAAGAATGCAGCTGTTCGGCTGGAGAGATGGTTCAGAGGTTAAGAGCACTGGCTGCTCTTCCAAAGGTCCTGAGTTCGATTCCCAGCAACTACATGGTTGCTCACAACCATCCATAATGAGATCTGGGGCCCTCTTCTGGCCTGTGGGAGTGACATGCAGATAGAACACGATATATAATAAGTAAATGAATCTTAAAAAAACAAAACAAAACAAACAAAAAACCTGTTGAGTCATTCCCTGGGTATTAAAGAACTTCAATAACAGAAGTCTAGCACATAAACAATAGGCCCAGCAACATCCTGGATTGTAATGAATAAACAGAGTCCTGTTGCAACAGTTGGAGTAACAGTTGTTACTTCCTTAAAAAAAAAAAAAAAAGCTATGAGGGCTGGAGAGATGGCTCAGAGGTTAAGAGCACTGGCTGCTCTTCTAAAGGTCCTGAGTTCAATTCCCAGCAACCACATGGTGGCTCACAACCATCTACAATGAGATCTGATGCCCTCTTCTGACATGCAGGCAAAATACTGGATACATAATAAATAAATAAATCTTTATTAAAAAAAAAAAAAGCCATGAGCCTGGCAGTGGTGGTGCATACCTTTAATCCCTGCACTCAGGAAGCAGAGGCAAGGAGATCTCTGTGAGTTCCAGGACAGCCTGGTCTGCAAAGGGAGTTCCAGAGCCACGGCTACACAGAGAACCCCCTCCCCCAGAAAAATGAGCAATGAAGCCACACTTAGTAAAAAGCGGGAAAATGTGACAAAAAAACACAGCTAATCCTTTGTGCTACGGCATGTGGCAAAAGAACATTATTTTCTGGTGTCAACCAGAGGACTTGTTGGAGTTTTGTTTGTTTGTTTGTTTGTTTTTTTAAATTTTATACTTATTTTTCTTTATATGGGCATCAGATCACTTAGAGCTGGAACTACAGAAGATCAACAATAACTATTAATACACACTCAAATGGGGCAGTTATAACCATATGCTGTATTAGACTACCCAATGTCATTTCTTGGGGCCATTATTAAGTAAAGTAAGAATCATATAAACACAAGTATCGGGATACCTGTGCAGTCCATCTGATAAACAAGAGAGCTCCTGAGTGAGAAGGGGGCGAGCAGTATATACAAAGTAGATGCGATGGACACAGTGATGGTTGACATCCAGACAGGACAGTGATGAACACTGCTAGATTTGGTCACATCACTTCAAACATGTGCAATTTAAACTTATGCATTGTTAATAACTAGATTTTTTTTTCACTTAATATTTCCAGGCCCCTAGCAACCATGGGTAACTGAAGCAAAATTGTTTACAAAGAGTTACTAGTATAACCTCTTTATTCAGTTTACTGAAAATTTGTCCCAGTGCTTTTTACCATAAGTTTCCCATAACAAAAATATTGAATTGTAGCCGGGCAGTGGTAGCACACTCATTTAATCCCAGCACTTGGGAGGCAAAGGCAGGTGATCGCTGTGAGTTTGAGGCCAGCCTGGTTTCCAAAGTGAGTCCAGGACAGCCAAGGCTACCCAGAGAAACCCTGTCTCTAAAAACAAACAACCCTCCCCTCAAAAATTTGAGTTCTAACAGATTTCATACAGCATAACCCCCATCCATCCTACCACCTATTTTTGTATAGCCCAAGACCCAAAAATAGTTTCTACATTTGTCAATAATCTAAAAAAAAATCAAAAGAAGACTATTTCATGACATGTCAATATTAAAGAAAAAAATTTAAATTCAGCATCTATAAATAGTCATTGGAGTAGGGCCAGAGCTGATTTATGTAGCATCTATGCCACATGCCCACCACAGCAGGAACTAGAGAGCTACCCCAGAGGGCCTGCCTTGCACTACACAAACCTAGAAATATCTCTTGCCCAGCCCTTTATAGAAACTTTATACCTGCCCATCCTTGGGGTACAAGGGATTAGAAGAGATGACTCTCAAATATGAGGTGACGCTTTTTTGAGAACCAGTTAGTGCTTTGACAAGAAGCAATTTGGCCATGGGCTTTGTGATTGACAGTAGTGATAAGCCGTGGGTCTGGGAGTGGAGCTGTCTGACAAAGGGGAGGGCTGTGTTAGCATTCGTTTCGGAAACAATCACTGCAGTCTCCATGATTGATTTCTTTTCCCTTCCCCAGCAGGAATTTGATCAGGTTGATGAAATTTCATTGATGTCAACTATACTTTGTCTGTGTCTTCTCATAAGATCTGTTTGCCTCAAAGACAATTAAAAAAAAAAAAACAGCCCTTGTAATCTGTTCTCTTGCTTAAGCAGGAAGTCACCACTCAACAGTATGGAATTTCAAACAAATCCTCCCAAAGTTTAGTTTAAAATGTGAAGTATTTGAAGTCTGGGGATATCGTCATCTTGGCCGTCCCCAGTGAGAACACATGGCTTGCTTCCTGGTTCAGAGAGAGGGTCGCACCTTGGCCTCAAGTCAAATATAATTTCAAACATTCCCTCAGGGGACTATCTTGTGAGGAAGATTAGCATGCTTTCTACTAAATCAAACCTCTCCCCGAGGCCTTACAAATTCTCAGGCTTACTGTATTTCATCAGGGTTTGACATTAGCGAGGTAGAGACCGTTTGTTTTTACAGTGGGAAAAGAAACCAAAGAACAGATAGCAGCCCTGAGAAGCTACACCTCTCTGAGCTCTTCTCATCCCAGAGAAAGATGGCACAGGGGTTTTGTCAGTGTTTGTTTGCACTTTGGGATGAGTGCAGTCGTACGTAGTCCTGTCATTGTGACTAACTAAAATATTTAACGTCAGTTAGGGACTTTAAAAAAAAAAAACTTCATTACTTTAATCCCAGCCACTTGGGAGGCAGAGGCAGGTGGATCACTGTGAGTTCGAGGCCAGCCTGGTCTACAAAGTGAGTCTAGGACAGCCAAAGCTACACAGAGAAACCTTGTCTCAAAAAACCAAAACAAACCAAAACAAAAAAACCACTTCATTACAAAGGCGGAGAAAACGTGAAGGCAGCAGAAAGGTAAAGGAATTATGGGACAGTGAAAACTCCTGGGTGCACCCCAGTTGAAGGTAAAATAAAAATGGCTTGTGTCAATTCCAAAAACAAGCAAAACCAAGCAAGCAAGCAAACAAACAAACAAAAAATAATAGTGATACCATCTGGGCACAGCAGCAAAGACCCATAATCCTGCCTCTTTTTGAGAGGTGGAACAAAAGGATCACGAAAGCCGAAGCGTTCTGGGCTAGCTTGTGCAACACCTCAAGATCCTTTCTAAATAGGACTAATTGTGACAGAGATTAGAATTCATTATCAAAAGAGTAATAATGTCCACAACTGATTATTGCAGCTAAGGGGACTGCTTAGTAAGCCTTAGTACACAGGGTCACATGACTTGATGACTTCTGTTCGTTCTGGGTTTTTTGGAGTTGTTTGTTTGTGACAGAGTTTACCTGTGTAGCCCTGGCTCTCCTGGACTGCACTCTGAAGACCAGGCTGGCCTCGAACTCACAGAGATCTGCTTGCCACCACTTCAGCACCTACTCAGGACTACCAGGCACCACCTTTACCTACACAGATGTCTAATCTGTCATCTGCTTTAATTGTGACTGGGAAGCAAATCCGGCCTTATCAGAAATATGTAAAGGCCATCAACCAAGGAGGGACAGCTCAGTAGAGGGAACTGGACAAATGTCTACAAATGCCACAGGAGTGTGAGAAACTAGGACCCAGACACCCTCAGCCTCATCCCCCCCCCTCCCCCCGGCCCAGTACAAAGCCCATGAGTTCCTCTAGCACCTGGTCGGCTGGCCCCAGCCTTCTGGGAAAAGTGTAGAGAGCTGGCTGAACCAAATGGCTGCTTTTCACCAGTTCTCGGGTGACAAGACGCCAAGACCCCCACCTCAAGGGGCCAATTAAAGGGAAGGTCTCACGGGGCCAATTAAGTAGTTAGCAAACTACTGGATCTCACCGGAACACCCAGCGTGATTGAGGGGAAGTTTCTGGAAGCTGTAGGGTGTGGTGCTTGAGCGCAGCTCGCTCCCCAGGCCAGATGGGGAAAAAGAAGTATGCGTTTTTGTTTCTCTATTACATAGCCTTAGAAAAAGAGTGTTTTAGTTTGTTTTTTAAAAGGAAAAAAAAAGGTTGTTTTGTTTTGTTTTGTTTTTGAAAGGTCAGTATGCTGCATAAGAGATCGATAGACGAACTGGCCCCAAACGTGTGATTTCTTATTGTTTCTCTGACAGACTTTAAAAGAGCCCGAGTGCATCCAGAACCCAAGACAGATGCCAAGCCTTGTGGGTGACATCGGGGAGGCACTTTTGCCAGGGAACGCAGTAGGAAGCACTTCACAGACAGGATGCAACAGTCTGAAGGCAGCAGACACCAGGCATCTGGTGAGCCCCTGTCGCTCCAGGCTGATGCAGCTGGGGACATGCGTGGGAGGCAGTATGCTCCACATACGCGGGCGGGGATGAGCCCCCACTCCACGGAACAAGAAAACTCAGGCGCTGAGATTAATTTGACGGTGGCCTCACCGGGTCTAGGCAGCAGGTGCTTGCAACCCACGCCTACAGTCAGCTTCCAGTGTGTGTTTTCTGAGTGCTTGGTTGCCTGTTTAAATGCTTTGCAGAATTTAAGCGCAGTCACGCGACCAAGTCACACTTTCCAAACATCGGGACTATTCTGGGCAGCGGGGGTTTCCACGGGGGTGGGGGTGGGGGTGGGGTGTGGGTCAAGGTAATCAAGGTAGGTACAAACAACAGATAGGGTGACGACCCGCGGCCCTAGTTTGAGCGATTTCAGTCGCGAGTCCCAGTACTGGCGCAGTCTCGGGACAGTTAGTCGCTACAGGGTGGAGCACGTTGGTGTCATGCATCCTAAGGAACCAACTAAGCTGCGTCCTGGTGAGTTCTCGAGGCTTGAGCATCCAGAGGCCGCCGGATCCCGAGGGCGTGGCCTTGCCACACTCCCCCACGTGGTCCTCGCCTTTTCCAGGGCCGGATAGTGGCTGGCCCAGCCTCCCGCCAGCCTAACTCTGCGGGGCCTCATGGATTCGCAACCCCGCTGCGTGGTGGTGACCGGTAAGCCCCGCGTTTCCTTGCATTCCGGGTTGCTGCTGCTTTCTGCGGCCGCCTGGAACGCGCTCTTGCTCGGTGCTGCTTGTAAACAGCTCTCCCGGGGGACCTTGAGTGGCAACTGGTGTTGGTAGAAATTCAAGATGGGAGCTGACTTCCTGCTCTGCCCTATTAAAAAACACAAGCTTTCCTGCCTCTGAGCCCCCTTCGCCACAAATAACCACAAATAACTAGACTGGCATGCACAGAGGTGCCCACTTGTGGCTTAGGTTCACTCAGACCTTATTTGTCCTTCAACTCCTTGGGGAGGAGCCTAGGCTGTCACCTGCTGTCCCTAAAGCTAGGACCCAGTGGCCAGGATAGAATTGCAGATTCGGACAGGACAGATGCTTACCAGGCTCACACAGTTTTCCTTCTACAATGACCACACCTTGATCCAGTTTGCAGTCCCCGGCCCTGCACGCCCCCACCCCCACCCCCACCCTGTGCTTTTGCTGCTAAGGGAACACTGAACTAACCAAACACACACTGGCTGATGCCTGTGAACCCCTTTACACACACACACATACACACACACACACACACACACACACACACACACACGGTGTCTCCTCTGTCTCAGCAGCACATCAGAAGTCACCCCAGCCACATGCACGTCTTGTCATTGTCACAGCTGGTCCCTAAGGGCTTGCTCTTTCCTCACAAGGCTTTTACTCTTCGCTGGACACCAAAGCACTTTATTTATTTCTAGTTAGACCCATTTGGCACACTTCGAGTTTTTCAACTTGTATTTGATAAAGGGAGCACAAAGGATTCCTGTCACCCGCCTTAATTGAAAACTACTCTGGGACAGTGATTCATACTATCAACCTTCCAAAGAGAGAGAGAGAGAAAAAAAAGAAAACTCTTTTGAAACACTTTCATCCTCTTCCATTTTTATCTTCTTATTTTGGGTCCAGAGATTGAATGGTTCCCATTGGACTTGACTTCCTGGGGAAGCCAGACTCTTGGTGGAAGGTGTGCCCATCTCAGATGAAATACGGGCAGGGGAACGTGCTGTGCCCCTCTTGGGCTCACACCTCACCCGACATTTGTCTCATCAGCTGGCAGCCAGGCGCCACTGGAGAATGCCCAATGGATTCCAGAGTGAGGCCTGCTCCTATTAGCAATGTTTTGAGTCACCGGGGCAGGCTCGTCACTTAACTGGATCTGCCGAGTGTGTAAACCTTGTCTTGACAACTGGCATTTAGACAGATGGTAGAAGTGCAGGGACCCCACCAAACAGCCTTCAGATCAAGGTTTTGGCTGACAGCAACAGCAGAATGAGAGACCAGGCGAGCTGGCACTCCCCCCGAGGGTCCCCTGATTCCACCAGATTTCTCTGGCTGACTCCCCAACTCCACACTCCAAAGGCAGTCTTGATGGTGAGGGTTAGCCCAGCAAAACAGGACCTACAAACTCTGCTCCCTGAGTTACCTCTCCTAGTTGAAGACAAATAAGAGATGTAGTCTTCGCAAAGCTGAGTATGATTCTAAAGCCTGGGATGTGAGTTGATAGCTTTTTCTTATCCAAGAGAAAGCTGGCTCCTTAATATTTCTACTTAAGCTCAACATTTTCTATGCCGTTCTTTATGGCTGCAGGTTCCCATAGCAGCTGCAAGATGGTGTGTCCCCGTCAGTCAAAGCCGGATAGAAGTCCTGTGTTGGTGGGACATTCTATTGAAAAGCTTTTTCTCTCCGTGACTCAATGCTGTTGGTGGGTCAAGACCCATGCACTCAGCTGTTGCTAGGCACAGCTGGATCCCTTTTCCAATGTTGCCACCTACTCTAGAGACCCTGGGGTCCAGGGACTTGATGTAGACCCCTAACCTTTTATATATAAGTTTCAGATTTGTGGGGATTTAGAAGTATGTTGTAAGAATCAGGAACTCAACCCCTTAGTCGTATTCCAAATAAAACTGAGTAGGACATTGGTGGCCCAACCTGAGATGACTGTCTGACAAGCTTAGGAGGTTACATATTCTTCGTTTTAGAAATATAATAGGTCAAGAGGAAATTGTAAAGAAATATACAGAGAACTCATTACAACTTTCACTGGAGTCATCTGATCCTGACATCTTTGGCATCAAAGCTAACATACTGACATTAGTACAATTAAGAAAAAGGCAGCCAGGTGTGGTGGTGCACACCTTTAATCCCAGCACTCAGGAGGCAGAGGCAGGCAGATCGCTGTAAGTTCGAGGCCAGCCTGGTCTACACAGCAAGTCCAGGGCAGCCAAGGATACACAGAGAAACCCTGTCTCGAAAAACCAGAGAGAGAGAGAGAGAGAGAGAGAGAGAGAGAGAGAGAGAGAGAGAGAATGTGTGTGTGTGTGTGTGTGTGTGTGTGTGTACAATTTTCAACCAGTGTGTAGTTCCTGGATTAACCTCCACAGTCAAGATGTTTAACTTGGTCATGACCTCAAAATCCCCTCACGCTCTTCCTTTATGGCTTCTTCCACCACCACCACCCTGATTCTAACACTTGGTGTGTGTTCCAGATTCATTTGGCTATGATAAAATACCCAGAGAAAACAAACAAACCACAAAACCCAACAGCCAACCCAAACGAACTTAGAGGGTAAAGGAGTTCATTTCAGTCTCCAGTGCTGGGTTCCAGTCCCTCCTGGGAGGAAGTCAGTCCAGGAACTTCCGTCAGCCGGTGCCATCACCTCCACCGTCAGCGGCAGGGAGAAGTGCATGCATGACTGCGCTCTTGCTTTCTTGTGCTCACCTGGATTTCTCCATTCTTGTAAGGTGCAGGACCTGATGCCTAGGGAATGGTGTTGCCTACAGTAAACTGGGTCTCCTCACATCAATTAACAAGACAGCCACCAGCCAACCCAGTGTAGACAATCCTTCATTGAGTGCTCTCATGGCTATTTTTATGCTGGCGTTTGAACCCCACCCTTTGTGCATGCTGGGCAAATCGTTATGCTTTTTTTTGTTTTTGGCACTTGGGGTTGAACCCAAGGCCCTGTGCATATTAACTATGGCCTGTTACCCCATGAGCCATACCCACCGAAGCCTCAAAGTTTGTGATTATTATGGTGTCCAGTTGTCAGTTTTTTCTTTTTTGGACCAATGTTCCTTAGATTCCCCCCTCCCCTTACTTTTTCTTCCCCCTCTAAAAGTTTTACCTCTTCTTCTTCTTCTTCTTCTTCTTCTTCTTCTTCTTCTTCTTCTTCTTCTTCTTCTTCTTCCTCCTCCTCCTCCTCCTCCTCCTCCTCCTCCTCTTCCTCCTCCTCCTCCTCCTCCTCTCCTTCTTCTTCTCTTTGTTTGTTTGCTTGTTTTATGAGGCAGGGTTTCTCTGTGTAGCCTTGGCTGTCCTGGACTCACTTTGTAGACCAGGCTGGCCTCGAACTCCCAGTGATCCACCTGCCTCTGCCGCCCGAGTGCTGGGATTACAGGCGTGCACCACACCCAGCTGTAGCTCTATACGCATTCCCTTTACTTTTGGGCTCCCCCACTGGGGTTCACAGAGAGGATTCTGAAGAAGCTCTCAGATCGGCAAAGTTGCAGTTCTCTGGGGCCTGTGGAACTTGTTACCTGGTGGTGAAACTTACTACTGGGTGACCTGGACTGGTTTCAGCAAACTCGGGTCTCTTTGGTTTCAGGTTTTGGGCCCTTCCGGCAGCACCTGGTGAATTCCAGCTGGGAAGCAGTAAAGGTAACCCCTCCCCCCCCCCTCCCCGACTGATGTGGTTCCCTCTGTGGCATTGGGAAATCCCAGTGAATGGGACTCCTAGTGACCAGAGTCTCCTTGGAGGGAAGACAAACTGGAGACCCCTGGGAGAAAGGCCTGGAGACCCCTGGGATAAGGAAACACTACTGTAGGGTTTGCTGAACCTGGAGCTAGCTTCTTGTCCTCTCTTCCTGGGGAAAGTCATTTTCAGCAGCACGTGTCCTCTCGCGTGCATGAGGAGTGACAACACTGGTGTCCCTGTGCTTCACTGATGACTCCATGTGGAGGCAGCTTTGTACAGCTTTGTACGTGCTGCTCTGTGTGAGCGTGGCATGGGGCCTGGGTAAGCACGTCACTAATGGTCAGTATTATCGACAGCACGCTTGCTTTTAAGGATGTGGCTGACCAGGAGGAGGCAGGTCCTCTGACCACGCACTGTACACAAGGAGGGCGCATGTCCCTGACTCGCTGGCCTCCCTGGGCCAGTTGTCTGCCATCGCTCCTCATGGGGGTGTCACTCAGCCGCTCTGGATATTGACATCTGCCTGTTGACACTGGGCTTTCAGTTTCACACGTCTGTTGGATGAAGCCAGATGTGAGGACTGGACTCTGCTCGCAGGGTTTCCTAGTCAGGCTGGAAAATGCAGCAAAGCTGCTAGTGTCGTGCACTCAGGGTAGCCGTGGCATTGATTTTTGTGGTCTGTCAACACAAAGGCAGGCAGGAGACTCTTGACCCTTCGGGTTAGCATTTGGGCTTTTGTTTTTCCAATCATGAAAAAGCTCTGAGAACCTTAGGCATACTGCCAAGCCTTGCTGTGGCACACACGGTAACAGGCCAGTACCAGGCTTTCATGAGCTCCTGGCTTTTTGGAGCCAGTCCCTGAGCAGCAGGACTTCTGCCAAGTCCCTGGTGGTCCCAGACCCTTCTGTTTCTTTCTGCAATCATGGACAATGGAAAAGAGCCAGACTGCTTCTGGTCACCTCTCAGTTCGCACAGTTGCAAGTAGTGGGATGCAAACAAGCTGCCCAAGTTTTCTGTGCCTCAGTTACCCTGTTTTTCTTTCTTTTTATTTTATTTTTTTTCCTTTTTTGGTTATTTTCAAGACAGGGTTTCTCTGTGTAGCCTTGGCTGTCCTGGACTCGCTTTGTAGACCAGACTGTCCTCAAACTCACATTGATCAAGGCATGTGCCACTACTGCCCCGGCCAGTTACCCTGTTTTTAATATATGCCATTTGTATACATGCAGATATGGTGGTGGTTAAGGAAGTCACTGAAAATCCCTGGGACAGGTTGGGTGTGCTGATGGAGCCTTCCTGTTAGTCAGGTTTGCAGCTGCCGGCACATGGGAGCAGAGTGGCAGATCTGCACGGGAAGTGAAAGGATGGAGAGGATTAATTGCTTGGGAGGCTCGAGGCTTCTTAAGGTTAGTGAACGAAAGCAGAAAGAGACACAGGCTGGGGCTCCAGGAGGCGGCAGTAGGGTAGCAAACTGGATATGCTGAGGGGCAAGCCTCTGTGTATAGTCAGGCACACAGGAAGCCAAGGACACCTCTGAGGAGTACGCACACACACACACACACACACACACGCACGCACGCACGCACGCACGCACGCACAGGAAGTCAGCATACACAGGAACAGCAGATAAAAGTGAGTTCTGTGTTCAGAACAAGGGATATGGATTAATTGGTAGAGCTCTTGCCTAGCGTGCAGTCCTGGGGACCATCCCCAGCACGACATAAAGTCAGGCATGGCAGTCCACACCTGTATTCCCAGTACTAGGAACACAAAGGCAATAGGATCAGAAGTTCAAGGTTATTCTGAGCTATACAGTGAGTATGAGGCCAGCTTAGCTTATATGAGACCCTAACTCTGAAAGAAAAAGAAAAAAATGTAAATAGCAAGGGGCTAGAAATGAAATGTAGGTTCCAACTTTAAGCTGGATCATTGTAAAGGATGGTGGGCCAGAAGCTCTCACTGTTGCAGTCTTTTTTATAGTTTCTTTTTGCTTTGTTTTGCTTTTGTTTTTTGAGACAGGGTTTCTCTGTGTAGCCTTGGCTGTCCTGGACTCGCTTTGTAGACCAGGCTGGCCTCGAAATCTCAGCGATCCACCTGCCTTTGCCTCCCAAGTGCTGGGATTAAAGGTGTGTGCCACCACACCCAGCTGTAGTTTCTTGTGAAGATTTACAGTGTAAACTTCTTGAGCCAGGCTTGGTAGCATCCACCTTTAATCCCAGTGCTCAGGAGGCAGAGGCAGGCAGATCACTGTAGTTCAAGGCTAGCTTTGTCTATACAGTGAGCTCCATGACAGTCAGGACCACATAGAGAGACCCTGTCTCAAAACAAACAAACAAAAAGAATAAAGTACAAATAAAACACAAACCTCTTACAAAGAAATATAAACGAAGTATCAGTTCGTAGCCTCAAATCACCAGCTACACAAGGAAACAAACTACCACGTAGAAAAATGAGTAGAAGCCGGTTCAGAGCACAGAACCACAGTCAGTCACAGAAATAACAATATCATCAAAACAGTCAGGAGGTAAATTGAAAACAAGTGGCAGCAGTCTGAGAAATGAGAAATATAGTTGTTAAGAGAAAAGAGCTGGGGCTGGAGAGAAGGCTCAGTGGTTAAGAGCGCCGCCTGCTCTTCCAAAGGTCCTGAGTTCAATTCCCAGCAACCACATGGTGGCTCATAACCATCTGTAATGTGATATGGTGCCCTCTTCTGGCTTGTAGGAGTACATGCAAGCAGAGTACTGTATACATAATAAATAAATAAAAAGTTAGAGAGAGAGAGAGAGAGAGAGAGAGAGAGGAAGGAGCTGACTTAAAGGACAGTTTAGAATTGTGATAAGTGAAAGATACTGTCACAAAAGACAATAAGTCATTTGGCTCCACTTGTATCAATTTCCCTATTAAGGAAATGTATTCAGAGAAAAAAATACATTATAGGTAGGGAGATGAGAAGGGTAACAGTAAATGAATATGAAGTTTCTTTTAAAAAAAAAAAAAAGTACATTTAGCCAGGCATGGTGGCACATGGTTTTTCCAGACAGGGTTTCTCCAGGCTGTCCTAGACATTGCTTTGTAGACCAGGCTGGCCTCGAACTCACAGTGATCCACCCCCTCTGCCTCCCGAGTGCTGGGATTAAAGGAGTATACTACCATGCCTGGTTTAGGTGGTGCTTGTCTTTAATCCCAGCACTCAGGAGGCAGAGGCAGGCGGATCATTGTGTGTTTGAAGCCAGCCTGGTCTACAAAGTCCAGGACAGCTAGGGCTACCCTGAGAAACCCTGTCTCAAAAAACCAAACCAACCAACCAAACAAACAAACAAACAAAACCCACCAAAAATAAACAAACAAACAAAAAACAAAGCAACAATAACAAAAAAAACTAAACAAACAAACAAAAAACCCGGTGCATTTACTTATTTGTGTGATGGTACGTGTGTGATTGTGTGTGGGTGTGAGGGGGGTGGGTGTGCAGGAACAGGATGGTTTGCCTGTGAAGGTCAAAGGGTAACATGTAGAGTTAGATCTCTCCTTCCCCTGTGTGGGTCCTAGGCTATTGGGTTTACACACCTTTACCCACTGAGCGTTTCACGTGTTTATTTAGGATTCTTTAGGTTATAATGAAAAGGGTTTGACGCTGATAGTGCTGATGGTTGATTATACTAATTCTCATGGTGCTGGTTATATAACTCTGCGTATACCGAAAGCTACAGAATTGTAAAATACACATAGGTTAAGTACATTGTATGTGAATAACCTATCTCTTAAAAGGTAGATGATAGGGCTGGAGAGATGGCTCAGAGGTTAAGGGCACTGACTGCTCCTCCAGAGGACCTGAGTTCAATTGCCAGCCCCCACATGGTGGCTCACAACCATCTATAATGTGATCTGATGCCCTCTTCTGGTGTGCAGGTACACATGTGGGCAGAACACTGTATAGATAATAAAATAAGTAAATAAAACTGTTTTTAAAGGTACATGATAGAAAGATAAAGAAATAGATTAGGTAGATGATAGACCTCACCCATATGTACGTATGTATGTATGTATGTATGTATGTGTAAATATATATATATATATATATATATATATTGCAGTTCAGAAAGAGATGAAGAAAAAAATTCGTAAACTAGGATATAGATATGAAGATATTACTCAAAGGACAACATAAAGATGGACAAGGAAGTATAGGGTAGATAGTGTAAATAGGAATGAAATTTCTGTTTAATTAGAATTCCAGAAGATGAGGACAGTGAGAATGGAAGAAAGCAATGTTCAAATATACAACGTGTGGCGGTTTGCATAGGCATGGCCCCATAGGCTCATGTGTTTGAACGCCAGCACCTTACTGACTGGCATTATTAGGAGGGGGTGGCCTCACTGAAGGAGGTGTGGCCCTGTTAAAGGAAGTGTGTTGCTGTAGAGGCGGGGCTTTGCGGTCATGTATCTTCACGCTATGCTCACTGTCACACACAGTCTCCTTTTGTCTGAGGATCAAGATGTAGAACTCTTCGCTTCTCTAGCACCATGTCTGCCTGCGTACTGTCATGCTTCCCACCATAATGATGGACTGAACCTCTGAGACTGTAAGCCAGCTGCAGTAAAATGTTGTCCTTCATAAGAGTTGACTTAGCCGGGCATGGTGGCACACACTTTTAATCCCAGCACTCGGGAGGCAGAGGCAGGCGGATCACCGTGAGTTCGAGGCCAGCCTGGTCTACAAAGCAAGCCCAGGACAGCCAAGGCTACACAGAGAAACCCTGTCTCATAAAAAAAAAAAAAAAAAAAAAAGAGTAGACTTGGTCATGGCGTCTCTTCACAGCAATGGAAAACCTAATTAAGATAATTGCCTTAGAGACCCCAACCTTTTTTGGAGGTGGCAGAGTCATGGGATATCTGCAGAGAAAGGCTGCTCACGGGAGTGGAACCAGCCAAGAGAAAGAAGCGTGCTGCAGTCAATAAAGCTTGAAGGAGTTGGATATCTGAGGAACACTTTGACATCAGATACGGAGATGCCGAGTTTCAAGTTTGCCCAGATGGGTTTGTCTGGCTTTGGTCCAGTACTTCCTCACTATGCTCCCCTCCTCCCTTTGGGGTATAATGTCTATTCTCTGCATTATTATGTTGGAAGTAGGTGACTTGCTTTTAATCTGGATCTTTTTTTTAAAAAAAAGATTTATTTATTAAGCTTACAGTGTTCTGCCCACATGTCTACCTGCACACCAGAAGAGGGCGCCAGATCTCAGTATAGATGCTTGTGAGCCACCATGTGGTTGCTGGGAATTGAACTCAGGACCTTTGGAAGAACAGACAGCGCTCTTAACCTCTGAGCCATCTCTCCAGCCTGGACTTTGGATTTTCAAATAGGATTGAGACTGATAGACTGTGGGGGCTTTTGAAATGGGACTAAATAAATGCATTTCTGCATTATGATATGGCTACACGCCTATGGGGGCCAGGGAGTGGAGTGTGGTGGTTTGACTAAAAATGGCCCCCACAGACTCATATTTGAATGCTTAGGGAGTGGCATCAGGATGTGTGGCCTTGGTGGAATAGGTGTGGCCTTACTGGAGGAATCCTGGTAGTGGGGGGGCGGAGGGGATGAGCTTTGGGTTTCAAATACCATAGCTAGGCCCAGTGGCTGGCTGGCTGCCAAACTGGATGTTGAACTCTCAGCCCCTTCTCCAGCACCATGTCTGCCTGTGCTACCAGGTAAACCAGCTTGGAGCTGGAGTGAGGTGGAGATGTGCCCAAACCCCGGAAATCTCAGTCTTGAGAGGAACAGGCATAAGGCTCTCTCCTTCCCTGTGCTGGGCCTGCGTGCCCTGGCACATGTACCTCCATGGTCAGCCATATAGCCTAGCACCTGGAATGCCTCTCCACGCAAAGAAAGGATTCCCGCCTTCTGAGCCTCAAGCAATGGTATGAGCCCACCCTGGAAATCCCTTCGCGCTCCCCAAGGTTCATACAGCCCTCGTTCACCCGAGCAAAGTGCACAAGCTGTTTCACCAATATTGTGCAATTGTTCCTGTGTCACTGGGAAAGCTTTGAGCTACAAGGCAGTAACACCTGCAGAGCTGCTTTGGAGAGGGCATCTCTCTCTCTCTCTCTCTCTCTCTCTCTCTCTCTCTCTCTCTCTGCACATTCACCGACAGACTGAGACCCTCAGCCCCACCTGCCCAGCTAGGCTTCGTTCCTTCATCAGGTGCCTGCACACTCCGCTGCCTAGACACTCCGAAGGGAAGAAGCAGACCCCCGGCTGCTGTCACCCAAAAGAGCTGTAACACATTGAAAACCTCGGAGAAGAACGCACTTACCATGTGGTTGCTGGGAATCGAACTCAGGAACTTTGGATGAGCAGACTGGGCTCTTAGCCGCTGAGCCATCTCTCCAGCCCTTGATCTGGATCTTATATGAGGTCATATAGTCATATAGTCATCACACACACACACACACACACACACACACACACACACACACACACTCCCAGCCTGACTGGGATCCAGGTCAGCCCGATGTTCTGGGCATCTTGTTGCCCAGAGGGAGGAAGTGGAGCATGGGGCCACAGTAATGGACTGACCCTCTGAACTCTAACCCGTCTCCAATTAGATGCGCTCCTTTAGGAGAGATGCCGAGAGGTCATGGTGTCTCATCACAGCAGTGGAAACCCTAACTGAGTTACTAGGGATTCCACTTTTGGAGGCAGAAACACCTCAGATTCATTCCAAAGATTTTTCTTTTTTTTTTTTATGAAAAAAAAATATATATGTTAATTGGTGGTTTGCATTGTGTATATGTCTGTGTGAGGGTGTCAAATCTTTTTTCTTTCTTTTTTTTAAATTTTTTTTTTCAAGACAGGATAGCCTTGGTTGTCTTGGACTCTCTTTGTATAGCAGACTAGCTTTTGACTCACAGAGATCTGCCTGCCTCTGCCTCCTGAGTGCTGGGATTAAAGGCGAGTGCCACCACGCCCAGCTAGACTCACTTTGTAGATCAGACTGGCCTCAAACTCACAGAGATTCCTCTGCCTCTGCCTCCCAGGTGCTGGTATTACAGGTGTGTGCCGCCACGCCCGGCTTGAGAATTGAACTCTTAACCACTGAGCCATCTCTCTAGTCCCATTCCAAAGGATTTTCTAAAAGCCTTTCTAGAAGTATCTGAGCCCCCAAAGGCAAGAAAATGTGGCACATAATGTAGTACAAAATGTGGGTTGAGACCCAAATAGGGGTCACATATCAGATATTGTATTTTGATTCATAACACTAGCAAAATCAGAAGCTATGAAGTAGCAATAAAATAATTTTATGGTTGGGGCTCACCGCAACATGAGGAGCTATATTAAAGGTTCACAGCATCAGGAAGGTTGAGAACCACTGCAATAAAAGAACGATTCTGTAAAACATACCTAGATCCGTTGTGCCAAGGCATAATGTAACAGCATTTCAAATATACAGAGCCCAAGTAGCCAAGAGGGTAGGCTCTTCCCACTTTCGATGAACTTCATATGTGGGGAATTTCTCTTTATCCCCAAAGATGAAATGGTTTCATCCTCCTTCCATGCTGGCTTTTTTGGTTTTTGTTTTTGTATGGGTGTGTGTACTGTTGTTGTATGTATGGGTGTATGGGTGCTTGCCTGCATGTGTGTCTATATGCCTCACATGTGCCCAGTGTAGGAGGAGCCCAGAAAAGGGTGCCGTATCCTGTGGAACTGGAGGTACAGATGGTTGTGAGCTACTCTGTGAGTGCTAGGAACCACACCTGGGTCCTTTGGAAAAGGAGACAGCACTCTTAACCTCGGAGCCATCTCTCCAGCCCCTTCCGGGCTGTTTAAAAAATGAATAGAATAAAAAAGAAAAAAAAATGAATAGAATGCAAGGTGGTGATCAGAGCAGCTAACACTCTAAATCCATTTCTGTACCAACAAGCCAGAGTAAGATGACAGATTATTTTCAAAAGGACACTAGCAACTGGCCTGGCCCTTCCTGTGGGTCCCCCTAAACTTCACTTTAGTCTGGAGAAAATCCAGGGTTCTCAGTTTACTTCAGAGAGCCAGAGAGAGCAGCCCTTCTTGGCTTGTTTTCTGTTTGTGTTGTTTAACATGAACATTTAATTTCACTGGAGAGACGTTCCGTCAGTGAACTGTTTGCCGGGCAAGCATGAGGTCCCAGGTTCAATTACCCCGAACCCATGTGAAAAGCTGCACATACCGGCATGCATCTGAAATGCAATGCTGGTGATACAGAGGCAGGAGGACCCCTGGGACTTGCTGGCCAGCAGACTAGTGGAATGGGCAGGCTTCAGGTGGGAGCTCCTGTGTCAAATAATAAGGCGGGTATCTGTGGAGGAAGACATCGGACACAGACCTTCCCATCATCTCTCCATCTCTGGAGCACCATTTGGGCTCATCAGTCCCTGTCTGAATATCCTTGTAGAAGATTATTAGTGAGAGAAATACAACATGAAAGCAGGATGGTGGTGGGGCGGAGCCTGCAGCTGGAGTACAAATACCATCCCAGAGAGATGCAGCCGTGGAACGCTGGTCCAGGGTGTGGACAGGGTACAGCAGTGACTGCCAATGTCAGCACAGGTGAGTGGCATCTGATTCAAGGCATCTCCACCTGGCTGGCAACCATCATAGGCCTAGGAGGGCCCTGCAGGTGTTGGATGCCCCAGGTATGACATCCCCAATGAAGTGATGAGAACGGATGTGAGGGTAGAGGTGAGAAGAGGCCCAGGCAGTCTTCCAGGGACGCCCATGGAATCTGAGTTCAGACCTGCCATTCTGGGGGCCTGTTTCCAGGGTCACTCTCCTCCACGGTTTGTTTAAGACATAGGAAGCAGGGGGCTGGAGAGATGGTATCCTGGCCCACGGGGTCTTCAACAGGTACCTTTGGAGGGGGCAGACAAGTGGGGGGGACAGGAGACACAAAGAAATGAGGGCAAGTCTGGATTCTGATCAAGCCCTGTTTATTGAAAAATTTCACAGGGTTTTTATAGGCACGGGGGTAGGGGGGCATGGGTATTTGCATAAGCGAGGATTGCTATGGATACCTAACTGTGAGATGCTCCAGCAGGTGTCTACCTTTATGGCTGCTATAACCACAGAAGGGGGAGAAATTCCAGAGAGAGAGAGAAGTTGTAAAAGATCTGGTTAGTCAGGAAAAAGTTCCCGGAACTGCTGCTCATGGGCAGCTGGCCTTTAATTTGATTTTACCAGTAGTCTTACAGGAAAAGCTAGTTTATAGCCAGAAAGGAGTAGCTCTTACTATGAGCTCGGGGATCTTAGAATGACCATCCTCTACAAGATGGCTTAGTGGTTAAGAGCACAGACTGCTCTTCCAGAGGACTAGGGTTCAGTTCCCAGCAACCACATAGCATCTCACAACTGTCTTTAACTTCACGATCTGACACTGTCACACAGGCATACATGCAGGCAAAAATTCAATGCACATAACATAAAACTAAGTAATTATTTAAAAAGGGGTGGGGCAGGAGCAGAGCCCTGGTGACATCCTTAGAAGTCTGGCCTGGCCCCCACCAAGTGAGTGAGGATGCCTTCAGTGTTTCCCCTGCTGGCAGAGTGTGTGGTCCAGGAAGAACAGGGCTCTCCATAGCTCAACCCCATAGACCTAATGCCAAGCATTATTGCTCATAGCAGCCAAAAACATATAAGAAGTTCCCAGTTCTGACAAAGAATTAAATGCAATCGACTGTGACTGTCACCTACTGCTAGAAGGCCAGAGCATACATTCACTTTCTTTCTTTTTTCTTTCTTTCTTTCTCTCTAGACAGGGTTTCTCTGTGTAGGCTTGGCTGTTCTGGACTTGCTTTATAGACCAGGCTGGCCTCGAACTCACAGAGCTCCGCCTGCCTCTGCCCCCAGAGTGCTGGGGTTACAGGAGTGCGCCACCGAGCCTGGCTGCCAGAACACTTCTTCAGCAGTTCATTGAGTTGATGAACTACAGTGTGTGGTGAGGATGAGGCAGGAGGACGGGCATGGATAGACTTCCGCAGTTGACACTTCTCATCTGTGGTTTCAGTGAATGGAGGTCAGCCGCAGTTCAAAAGCAGGTAGTGGAAACTCCCCGAAATAAACCAGGAAGGTACTTGATGGACACACTGCCTCGGTCAAGTGACCAAGGTCAGCGTAAATGTTCAAATAATTTTCACCGAAGCACACTGTCATCGATGTATGGAAGAAGGGCAGTTAGTTAAAAAGCATCCATCTTAAGTCTACCTTTTTTTTTTTAAAAGATTTATTTATTTACTATGTATACAGTGTACTTCCTGCACTCCAGAAGAGGGCACCAGATCTCATTACAAATGGTTGGGATCCTGGCGTGGTGGTGCATACCTTTAATCCCAGCACTCAGGAGGCAGAGGCAGAGGGATTCTTGTGAGTTCAAGGCCAGCTTGGTCTACAAAGCGAGTCCAGGACAGCTAAGGCTAACACAGAGAGACCCTGTCTGGAAAAACAAAACAAAACAAAACAAAAAAACCAAATGGTTAGGAGCCACCATGTGGTTGCTGGGAATTGAACTCAGGACCTTTGGAAGAACAGCCAGTGTTCTTAACCTCTTAGCCATCTCTCCAGCCCAAGTCTACTATTTCAGGTAAGGACTCACAGATGCCTGCAACACTCCTGGAACAGAAGGGCAGGGAGTAGGAAAGCGCGCAGGGGCCCAACCGTAGCCTGATGTGTAAAATGAATCTCCAGGAGCCTATACCACTCTAAAGAGAATCACGTATATTCTCTGTGTAGATCAGAGTGTGGGAGAGGGAGGCAGTGGCTTCTGCAGGTGCATAAATTATGCAGATACTTCCAGCCTTGAAGAGAGCTTAATCCTCCTCCTCAGGTGCTGACTGTGCACAGGGACTTCCTGGCTCAGAATCCGGGCTGTGAAGTAAGAGCACTTTATGGTGAAGATGCCCTGACAAAGTTTCCGGCCAGGTGATGGATGTCAACACCTATAGTGACACTAACATAGTACTTTATACTTCTAGAGTCTTCCTCTTCTGAGCCGAGAGCCCACACTGATATGAGAGCAGGAGACAGATACCAGCACCGAGTATACAGTGTCTGGCCAGTGTTCCATAGAACCCACAAAGCCATTAAAAACAAGGATGTCATGGTAAGAGAAGATGTGACAATTACATGTGCCGTGATGCCCTACATGGGACCTGAAAAGACCCTGAAGTGGGCAAAACAAAGGCACCTGTCCATCAAAAATGCTTATGTTGTCTCTGCGTGGTGGCAGCTCACAGCTTTAATGCCAGCACCCAGGAAGCAGAGGCAAGTGGGTCTCTGAGTTCCAGGCTAAGCCTGGTCTAGAGTGAGTTCCAGGGCCACACAGAGAAACCCTTTCCCCTAAAAAAACCAAACCAACCAACCAAGCAAATTCCACAAATGTTTATTCTGTGTGTTTTTGCTAGAACCTCCCTGCATTTTCGCACTTGTAAAACATTTCTCAGATGGTCAAGTGTACATGCAAGTGTAAGGACTTGAGTTCGGTCCCCAGAACCCAAGCAAAACCCCCTGGGCATGGTAGTACATGTTTCTAACCCCAGCCCTGGGGAGGCGGTGTCAGGGAACTTCCCCTGGGTTTACTGGGAAGGTAGCTTTTGGCCAGTGAGAGGTCTCACTGTCTTAAAAAAAAGAAAAAAAAAAAAAAGAAGGTGTCTGAAGACACCTGAGGCTGGCCTCTGGCCTCCACATGCATGCACAGATGTGTGCACACGTGACTGTTTCCTCTTGTTTTTCATCAGTCCTGGTGACTTGAGGGAACTGTAGCAGACACATAAATGGTTCGGCTTAGTTAAAGATCTCAGTTTTACTCCTGGTCTGTGTAAAACCCAAGGAAGTTATTCTGGGTCAAGCTACAAACCACGACGAGGGCAGGCTGTTCCCCATTAGGGAACAAACAAACACGCAATAACAAAACATTTTGCCGGAGGGTAAAGCTATGGCTTAAAATGGATGTAAACTATACATACCATTAAGTTTGCAAATGCACACAGTTGGGTGAGTCCATTTACAGCGTTATCTGACCATCAACACTATTCAATTCTGGAACTGCCCCCTCCCCTCCCCTCCCCCTTACCCCCCACTCCCTTCCTCCCCCCACTCCCCTCCCCCTTACCCCCCTCCCCTCCCCATTACCCCCCCACTCCCCTCCCCCTTACCCCACCCCCACCCCCCACCTCCCCCGCCCCAGGGTCCTAGTGTATTCACATTGTTGTGCAGCAAGTGTCCAGAACTCTTGAATCTGCGGAGCTGAAACTCTGCTGATTTTACAATGGGTACCATCTCCCCCTCCACCTGGTTTCAGATGGCTACCGTTCTACTTCCTGCCTCTCTGAAGTTGGCTGTGTCAGCTACTTAGTGGAAGTAGAATCGTACAGTATTGAGTTTTATGACGGGCTTACTTTGCCTAGTGTAATGTTTTCAAGATTCACCCACGCCACTGAGCAGCACAGTGGTGCTGAGAGAACTCAGGAGGCTGAAGCATGCTAACCTGTAACAGTGGTTCTCAACCTTCCTGACACCGCCGTGACCCTTTAATACAGCTCCTCATGTTGTGGTGACCCCCCCATCTGTTCACTGTTAATTCATAACTGTAATTTTGCTACTGTTATAAACCATAATGTAAATATTTGGGTTTTGCCAAAGGGCTAAGAACCACTGATCTAGACAGACCTTTAGGCAAGGTTGAACTATACAGTGAGGCCCTACCTCTCCTCTCCTTTCCCAATTTTATTTTATTAAATTTATTTACCTTTGTTTTGTGTGTGTGTGTGTGTGCGCGCGCGCATTGGTGTTTTCCCCACATGTACATCTATGTGAGTGTCAAATCTTGGAGTTTCAGACAGTTGTGAGCTGCCATGTGGGTGCTGGGATTTGAACCCAGGTCCTCTGGAAGAGCAGTCGTGTTCTTAACCTCTGAGCCATCTTTCCAGCCCCTCATTTTCTAATTTTCTTTTCTTTTATCTTTTTCTTTCTTTCTCTCTCTCTTTCTGTCTTTCTTTCGCCGTGGCTGTCCTCGAACTCACAGCAATCCGCCTGCCTCTGCCTCCCTGAGTGCTGTGATTAGAGGTGTGCACCACCATGCCCAGCTCCTTTTCCAATTTTAAAGAAGGAAAGGGCACTGATTGACTCCTTTTCCAGAGGACCTGAGTAGGATGCGTCTCACTGTAGCTCACTGTGAGGTTGAGGAAGGAGGGGTCAGGAGTGCAGGGTCCTCCTACTTCAGCTACGTTGTCAGCTTGAGGCCAGCCTGCGACACACGAGACCCTGTCTTTAAAAAACAAAATGGAGGACCAACAAGATAGCTTAGTGGGAGCCTGTAATCCCAGCACTCGGGAAACAGAGGCAGGTGGATCTCTGTGAGTTCAAGGCCAGCCTGGTCTGCAAAGCAAGTCCAGGACAGGTAAGGCTACACAGAGAAACCCTGTCTCGAAAAACAAACAAACAAACAAAGATAGCTTGGTGGGTAAAAGTGTTTGCCACCAAAGCTGACAGCTTGTGTCAGGTCACCAGGACACACATGTTAGAAGAAGAAAACCAATTCCTGCAAGTTGTCCTGGGACCTCTACATGTGAGTCATAACATGCAGGCATGCACATACATACAGACAAAATAAACAGATATTTAAATTAAAAAAGCGGAGGGGTGTGGGCTGGAGAGATGCCTCAGAGGTTAAGAGCACTGCTCTTCCAAAGGTCCTGAGTTCAACTCCCAGCAACCAAATGGTGGTTCACAACCATCTATAATGAGATCTGGCGCCCTCTTCTGGTGAGTAGGTGTACATGCAGGCAGAACTCTATATATAATAAAAAAAGTATCTTTTTAAAATGGAGGGGTGAGCCGGGCTTGGTGGCGCACGCCTTTAATCCCAGCACTGGGGAGGCAGAGGCGGGGGGATCGCTGTGAGTTCGAGTTCAGCCTGGTCTACAAAGTGAGTCCAGGACAGCCCAGGCTAACACAGAGAGACCCTGTCTCAAAAAACCAAAAATAAAATAAAATAAAATAAAATAAAATAAAATAAAATAAAATAAAATAAAATGGAGGGGTGTCGAAAGGAGAGAGAAGAAAGGAAGTGAGGTCTTTTGTTTGTTTGTTTGTGTATGTGTGTTTTGTTTTGTTGTTTGAGGCAGGGTTTCTCTGTGTAGCTATGGCTATTTGGAACTTGTTCTGTAGACTAGGCTAGCCTGGATCTCAGAGATCCACCTGTCTTTGCCTCTGGAGTGCTGAGATTAAAGGTGTGTGCTACCACCACCAAGCTAAGAGTTCTGCCACTGTGAACAGAGCTACAAGCTTTCCATTTGGGAGTATACAGTCAAAAGTGGGGGTGCTGGGTCATATAGCCAGTCAGAGATTGATTGTTTAGGAACTACTAAGCTCTCTACATTCTCAGAAATACTATTTATTTTCTTTATTTTTATTTTTGTTGTTGTTTGTTGGTTTGTTTTTTGAGACAGGGTTTCTCTGTGTAGCCTTGGCTGTCCTAGACTTGCTTTGTAGACCAGGCTGGCCTTGAACTCACAGAGACCCACCTGCCTCTGCCTCCTGAGTGCTGGGATTAAAGATGTGTGCCACCGTGCCTGGCTTGCTTTCTTTTATTTTTTGTTTGTTTGTTTTTGTTTTTGTTTTTTCCAGACAGGGTCTTTCTGTATAGCCTTGGTTGTCCTGGACTCACTTTGTAGCCCAGGCTGGCCTTGAACTCACAGTGATCCGCCTGCCTCTGCCTCCCGAGTGCTGGGATTAAAGGTGTGTGCCACCACTGCCCGGTTAAAGATTTATTTATATACTTTAGGTATATGGGTGTTTCATCTGCATGTACATCTTGCACACCAGAAGAGGGCATTGGATTCCATCATAGACTAGTGAGCTGGCATGTGGATGCTAGGGACTGAACTCAGGAAGGACCTCTGGAAGAGCAGCCTGTTCTCCTGATCACAGAGCCATCCCTCTGGCCCCAATGTTTCTCTCTTTTCTTCTCTTCTCTCACCTCCTTCCTTGCTTCCTTAGTTAATTAATTATTTTCAATAGCAGCCACCTCCATGGATGCAAAGTTCTTTGGATAGGCCATAAAAGTAGGAGTTTAACCTCCAGTAATCTGCGTTGAATAGACTGAGCATGGCTCAGTCTACACAGGCCCTCAGGCCCAGGATCCTAGAGATGAGGGGGGCCTTTCATCCTTGGGGGGAAGTGACCCAGTGGTGCTATAAAAGCCTGTCTTCTTCGACTCACTTTCAGTTCATTGTAAAGCATCTCCACCTGCTAATGGTTTTCAGGGTCATGCTATTCCGCCTTAATTAAGACAATCCTCACATTATGATCAGGAAATCTCATAAAAATGATTTGTAACAACATCACACATAAGGAGACACAGTGACTGCTGTGAACCACAAGGAAATGAGGAGTGACAATTCCTGTGGCCCTTATAGACGTAAAGACAAGCTGACATGTAGGTCCAAACAAAGAATTAAGAAAAGTCGTTACAGAACAATGAAGCCCGTGTCCTGTGTGAGTGCCACGAATCCTACCCACCAGACCACCAGGGAAGAGGTACTGAAGTGTGCGCTGTGCCCTGTGTCATCCAGACACCAGCTAATGAGCAGGCATGCCATGTCAAACATTTTATTAATGGGCCGCATGACCCAAAATATTAGGAGACAGTGACTGGATAGAGGGTCCCTGTCATTCACTCCTGGATCTTCCAGGCAAGACTGACCCATCAGAGTCATATAAAGGAAATGGGAGAGCTGGGGGGGCAGAACTTGACATCGCTCACATTGCTTAGGCAGAGTCGCCTTTAGCCAGCACCCCAGATTTCTCAAGACGAGAGTAAGGGTTTGTGGCCAGCCCTTGGGGTTTCCCCAGACTTCCCTCTGTATCTCTGTTGATGCTGTTTCCTGCAGCTTCTTCCATTTTAATTGTGTCCCTGTGGACTTTGGTTGTCCCCTCTGGGACGGGGCTAGTATCTACTCATGGTGAGGCTGTAGGGAGATGCCTAGCAGAGTGCCGGGGGTCTTCCAGGGGCAGCCGAGGATGATGCCTGGACTACTTAATACCATTATGCACATTACACATTATACACATCTTATTATACATGGTACACATCTTACCAAGCATAGCGGGAAATGAGCATCAGCCCCGAATGTGTGCTCAGGGCTGACCATGCCAGCGTGCTTCCATTTCCACCTAGGACTTCAGGGAACAGTGCGTGATCCTAACTTGTTTTACTTATCCCTTCTCAGGGGTTTCAGTTTCAGTAGTTTTTTTTGTTTTTTTTTTTTGGTTTTTTGTTGTTGTTTTTTTTTTTTTTTGGTTTTTCAAGACAGGGTCTCTCTGTGTAGCCTTGGCTGTCCTGGACTCACTTTGTAGACCAGGCTGGCCTCGAACTCACAGCGATCCACCAGCCTCTGCCTCCCAAGTGCTGGGATTAAAGGCGTGTGCCACCACGCCCGGCTTTCAGTAGTTTTTTATAAAGTCCTTTTAATGGCTGCATCACACCCTACCAATGGCTGGCCTGTATCTCTTCCCTTTTCCCTTGGCCAGTCCTCATTTTCTTTTCTTTCTTTAGAGCTGGGAATGGAATCCAAGCCTTTACGCATGCTAGGCTAGGCGAGCGGCTCCAACCCTCAGACCCAGCCATGCTCTTGTCTCCAGCACTGCTTCTCTGGTGAGCTCTCCCAGGTCTGGCTTTAACTGCTCCCTCCACACGCCTCCAGTCTGCATGGTGTTGGAACCCAGGCCGGGGGCTCAGTGATACCTGATGGCTGCCAGCTTTCTCGGTTCCTCTCAGGACAAAGGGAACACACTGAGCACTCCCTCTGCCATTGTGACTCCCATGTGTAGAGCCTCGAGGCCAAGATGATCACTGGACTGTCAGACTCATGAACAGTGATGACATGACAAGTGTTGTGTGTGTGTGGGGGGGGAGGAGGTGAGTGGAAAGAAGGGAGGGAGGGGAAGGGAAGGAGAAGTAAGAATTTTGCAAAGAAAGGAACAAAGGAAGAAAAGAAGGAAGAGGAAAATGGAAAGAAGGGGGCAGGGAGAGAAAGGGAGCAGGGAGAAGGACCTTTGTACACCTCCAGATGACATTGTTCCTGCTCCAGAACATTCTTTTGCTGGGCAGCCTCCCAGCTTTTCAAGATCTAAGCAGCCTTTTCCTCCACGTGGCCCTCCAGCTGCACTGTCTTGCCCTCACAGCAACCCTGTGAGGGGCACTTGTGACCGCATCGCATAGGCAGGGAAGCCGAGGCCTGGAAGGTTCCAACCATTGTCCAGAAGAAGCACCTCATCCTCCACAAGGTCAGCACAGACAGGTCACCCGTCTGCCTCTGAAGATAGGCCTGGGCTCTGCTGGCTGGGATCTGTGGGTTCCCAGAAGACATACAATTGGATGCCCGGAAATGCCAGGAAAGGAAGTCGGGAACAACATAGGCAAAAATCGAAGTACATGCCGGGCCTTATGTGCCTGGTTGAACTGTAACCAACAGCGAGCACACACTTCTAAGATCTCCGGCTCCTGGTTTTCTTTTCTTTTCTTTTCTCTTTCTTTCTTTTTGCTTTGTTTTGTTTCTGAGACAGGGTTTCTTTGTGTTACCCTGGCTGTCCTGGACTCACTTTGTAGACCAGGATGGCCTCGAACTCACAGAGGTCCACCTGCCTCTGCCTTCTAAGTGCTAGGATTAAAGGCGTGCGCCACCACTTCCCAGCTTCAGGCTCCTGATTTTCTTTCCTCCAACCCACCTCCTATTTCTACTCTGCCTAGAAGGAGGATGCCCGCATCCTTCACTGCCTCCCCTTGTCTTTCATCCTCTCCCTCCCTCCTGCTTTTCCCTTCCCCTATCACCTTCCCTCCCTCTTCTCTTCCTCTTTCTCCTTCCTTTCCTCCTTCTGTCCTCTCTTAAAAAGAAAACCCATGGCTTTTGCTGCTGCTAAAATCTTGTCTGTACAAATAACCTCTCTGCCACTTCCGGGCACACAGCGCTAAGGGACCAGCTCCCCCTGATACTTCAAATTGGCCCCAGGATAGCCCTACCCACTTCTACCTCCTCCATTTTGCTCACGAGGTAGCTCTAAGTTCTTTGGTTCCTGACCACAATCCTTCCATGGTTTCCCATTGTCCCAGAGAAGTCCACACCTGACCAGGCATTCCAACTAGCATCTGCAGGCTTCTCACATTTCTGTCCCCATCGCTCTGTGGGGTGGAGTGTCCCTGTTGTACCTTCGGTAGAGACAGACGAGGGACTCATCAGATTACACTGGACAGTTGGTGCTCGGATTAGCACCAGGGGTGCTAGGCTCCATGATTTATTTGTCTTGTGACATGCAAGCCACCTGTCAGCTGCTGCTGAGAGCAGCAAGTCATACCAACCCCCAGAAGGCATCAGGCTCCCTGTGGTTCCTTCTGCTATCCCAGCTACCTCTGCTGCCATGTGCGTTCCCAGCCTCTCGCTCCGGCTCATCTTAGTCTCAGTGCTGCAAACATGACTTGTTTCAGATAGATGTGTCTCTTTAGGGTGCCCCATTTCACCCAGTGCCCCTGAGTAAGCTGTGGCCATTTTCTTGGTTCCTGGTCTCTTTGAGTTTCTCCACACCTGGAGGGAAGGGTTGAGGCCCAGAGAAGACCCTGGCTTCCTTTCAAGTCCTTTAGAGTCCAGCCCAGTTTTTGTGCCCAGGCACCTGAGGCAAGTCTCTCTGCTGTGTTTTCCGGGAACTCTCCAAGCTGGGCTTAGGGGTGGATGCTAACATAGAACTGCGAATCCTGCAGCTGCCTGTGGATTACAGGGAGGTGAAACGGAGGCTCGCCACAATCTGGGAAGATTTTCAACCACAAGTAAGTGATGACTGGCAAGGCAGTAGGCCTGGGAGGCTGATGATGGGCTCAGGGCCTAGGAACTTTCTGGGCCTTGTTGTAGATTTGATGGTTGGAGCATACCTCCCCTTCCCCCCCCCCCCCAACCCCTAACCCCCATCGCTGGACCCCATCAGCAATGGGAATTAAAAGCTTCTGATGTAAGATTCTGGATTTGTGTACAAGTTTATGCTGAAACATGGGGTAGAGCTTAAAAGATGCCCGGGGGGTGGGGCGGAAGGCAGAGGAGGGAGCAAAATGGAAATCTTGTATTCAAGCCAGGACTCAAGGATCACTCACATCTTTGAGGACCTGAATTAAGCCCCGTGTATGGGTAATTCTGGTTGTTCAGAGGGACTTAAGGCAAAAAGCCTTTGGGCCTGGGAAGGTCAGATGGTGGTCCACGCAGGGTCAGCACACCTTCAAAGCATCCCGCCAGGATCCTGGTGCGGTGGCTCACATACCTAATCCCAGCACTCGGGAGGCAGAGGCAGGTGGATCGCTGTGAGTTCCAGGCCAACCTGCTCTACACTGTGAGTACAAAACTCTGTTTCAAGCAAACAAAAGCACTCTGCCTACATAGTAAGCAAACATAAACACTGTATAAAAGGGGGGGGTACAGATATCCATTTCCCCAAAGGTCATAGAATGAAGGAACAACACCCGATGGTAAGACACTGAACCAAATACTGCAACAAGATCCTCTGCAACTATTCTAAAAAGAGGAAAAATGAAGTCTAATAAGATTTGATTAAGCTGGGCATGGTGGCACATGCCTTTAATTCCAGCACTGAGGAGGCAGAGACAGGCAAATCTCTTGTGAGTTCAAGGCCAGACTGGTCTACAGAGGGAGTTCCAGGACAGCCAGGGCTCCGTTACACAGAGAAACCAAGTCTCCAAAAGCAACAACCAAACAAGATTTCGTTAAAAGCTAGCTTCTCCCAGAGTCACCTGGGATACCTGCTTGCCCACTCATCTCTGGGGAAAGAGAACACACACACCTTGTAAGAGCCATTTGAAATAGACAAGTCCTTAGATGTAGATGCAGCACACCTTACTCAACCCAAAGAGATGCTTCTTTTGCTCCAGCGCCATTAACTGGCAGCCTAGGCAGGGGTCCTGGGGTTTCCTGGTGGATTTGGAGCTTACTATGCTTTGTACCCTGAAGCTGAGCTCTGCCACAGCTAGGCCTTTCTGTACATCTAGTGATCTGGTGTCCCAGGACTTCTGATAGAGGTGTCCACACAGCTTGCTGTACATGTGGGCATGGACTCTTCCACCAAGGCCGTCTTTCTGGAGCAGTGTGGCAAGAACCAAGGCTATCGGGATACAGACGTAAGAGGCTTCCGGCCAGATGGTGGAGTGTGCCTCCCAGGTGGCCCCGAAGTGATGCTGTCTGTTGTCAGCATGAAGGACGTCTGCCGGCGTGTTGCTGTTGAGGATGTGGAGGTGGCCTTTTCCCGAGATGCGGGCAGGTACGCTCCAGGTGTCCATGTGCCAAACAGGTACAGAGAGAGGGGACTGTCCTTCTGAGTCCCTTCCGCAGTCTCTTGTCTCAAGAAGCTATCCCATGCTGTCCATGTGGCTGCTTTGGTCCCTTAAGCGCCTTTGTCTTAGGCCCTGCAGATTAATTTAACCTCTTCTCCAATGCTAGTAGTTCCTCCCACCAAGCACTTCTTCCTCTCTTCAAGGGATAAGGAATGTCTGAGGGAAGATACAAATGAGGGAGTCCCTGTGGTGAAGGTATTTTACCACTGGTTCTTTGAAAGTCTGATTCGGTTCTGTCCTGACCATGTGCTGGCCATTGGTTTGTGAGTCCAACAGCCAATGTCTGTCCGGTGAATCCTTAGTCCCATGTCCGTTCTCCGTCAGAAGAACCCAACTCAAGGGGCAGCCCTCCTGTGCTTTATGAAAACCTCACTTAACTCCGTCTAGAACTCACTTACCCGGTCCAGGAGTGATGGGAGTCTCATGTCGTTGCAGGTACATCTGTGATTACACCTATTACCTGTCTCTGCACCTCGGACGCGGGCACGCGGCGCTCATCCATGTCCCGCCTCTGTCCCATTGGCTCCCAGCCAGCCTTCTGGGCAAAGCCTTGCGAGTCATCATCCGAGAAATGCTGGAAGAGAGCGGGGAGGTCCAGACTCGGAGTGCAGCAGTTCCAGGGAAGCAGCAGTGGGGCGCCGCCTCCTTCAGATGAAGTGTTTCAAGCTTGGGTGGGAGGGCCAAATGTGCTTGTGAGAGGCTCCAGGGAGGTGCCTCATGAGACAGTTACAACGGCCAGGGGTCAGGGAAGGGGGTGGGTGGACACATAGCGTGACAGCTGTTTTAGTGTCCGAAGCAAGAAGAAAATCCCCAAAGGCAGATGCTTCACAAGGCATTGACGAGCTGGAGCTATGGCTGTCATGACAAGAAGAAATGGACGTTTCTGGTTTCTTTGAAGACTTAGTTGTGTCATGTGGTGTTTTTCTGGACGAGATCTTGTGAGAAGGCTTGTGGTCTTTTGCTGGGAGCACATGAGAAGGGGCGTGATGTTTGGAAGGGTATAAATAGAGCCCCATGGACAGTGGGAGAAGGCTTTTGCGTTGCTCCCCTGATGTGCAATGCTGTCTGAGGGTCTTTGCTGGTCTTCACGTCACAGAAAGAAGCGTTCTAGAGAACTTCTCATTGCACTCCGGCTGACTCTGGCCGTTTCCACTGACTCGTGCCAATTCGGCGCAACCTTTTGGTTTCTTCTGGATCATGGCACTGCTATGGATTCGTGTGGCTGTTTGGTGTTGGCTATTGGACTGGACTGCTGGTATCTTGACAACGCAGAGTAGAATTGGCCCAAGGAAGCATGTCTAAACAGGTTCAGAACCCCTTCTTGCCTGTTAACATCCGTTCTCGCCTTCCTCCTCCAGTCGGTGGGGTGAGAAGTGAGACTGAAGTGTTTAAGAACCCTAACTAAAGGAGATAGACAGTCTAAGCCTACAACAGTGCAATGCAAGCCAGCAGTTTCCCTAAGGCTGTGTGGTCCTCCCTGGATTGATGGGACGACAGAGCTGCCTCAGAAGTTCCAGAAATGCCAGTGGAGCCCTGGCTCCAGGACACCAAGTTCTCACCCCCCCCTCCACCCCCAAGCTTGTCATTCAGGTCCTGTGAATGGCTTTGGGGCCACCCAGTGTTTGGCTTTCTCCTCTTTCCCTCCCTCCCTCCCGCCTCTACTCTGTCTCTCTTAGTTCAGTGGTATTTATTACATTATTACATATACTCTGCTGGGCAATCGTCTTCACAGTTTATCACTTTCTCTGCAACCATTTGTTGTTGTTTGCATATGAGCCACGCCCCCCCCCCCCAAAATGTGTGGATTGATTGGTCGCCGGTTGGTGAAGCTGTTTCGGAGGACTGTAGAATCTTCAGGTAGGTGGTGGAGCTTTGCCCTAGAAAGTGCTTTACTGCTAGTGAGCTTTCACTTGTCATGGCTCCCCTCTCCCTCCTTCCTTCTCACTCTCCATTCCTGAAGACAGAGGCATCATGACCGGCCTGACTCCCGCTGCTGCCGCTCTGCCATCCCCCACCTTGAACTGTACACCAGAACAAAACCTTTCCTCCTTAAATTGCTTTTGCCAGACACCCTGCCACAACAATAGGAAAGACGTAGGCTTTTGAAAACTCAAAGTGCACTCTCAGTGACGCATCTCCTCCCACAAGGCCACACCTCTCAATCCTTCCCAAACAGTTCCTACGGGCTCAGTGGCGAACGCCTTTAATCCCAGCACTCGGGAGGCAGAGGCAGGTGGATCGCTGTGGGTTCAAGGCCAGCCTGGTCTACAAAGCGAGTCCAGGATAGCCAAGGCTACACAGAGAAACCCTGTCTCAAAAAACAAAACAAAACCAACCAACCAAACAAACAAACAAAAAAAGTTCAAAGCCAAACAGTTCCTACCAACTGAGGGCCAACTATTGAAGTGTCTGAGCCTATGGGGGCTATTCTCATCCAAACGGCCGCTCTCCTTGTTTTCATTTTAGGGCACTGCACCAGGTCTTGTGGCAAGCTGCACACAGCAAAGATGTGTGTGTTTACCATGTCAGTGTCTTTTGGGTACTCACTTTCATTATAAGCCCTAATCAGTAGCACTGTTTCCTCTAAGGAAGCGGATGAAAGGAGCTAGTAAGCACTGGACAATTTCTTACCATGCGGGTATGCTCAAAACTACTGTTGGCTACATATATCAGAAAAACCAAAACAAACACAGTGGCTTACGGTAAGAAAGGCATTGGCAGCCCAATGAACTACTTACGGAGACTGAGTTGTGGGGACAGTGCAGTGGTAGTGTGTTGCCTGAGGCCTGCCTGTATGTGTTCTAGGTCAGGCAGGGAGAGGGGACGATGGGGAGAGGAAGAGGAGGAGAGAGTAGCAACTAAAACCCAGTGTCAAAACCAAAGGAACTGAATAAATAGCTCCCCTGTGTGTGTGCGCGCGTGCTTGTGTGTGTGCGCGCGCGCATGTGTTTTGCTTTTTTTTTTTTTGAGACAGAGTTTCTCTGTGTAGCCCTGGCTGTCCTAGAACTCAGAGAAAATTGCCTCCCTCTGCAAATAAGCCAGGAACCTTTTACATAGGACAGTTCCAAGTCACACTACAGTGGGTTTGGGATGGTGCAGGGCACCTGCACAGAGACTACTGCATGGCTGGTCCCATGGAGACCCTTCACTGAGAGCAAGCAGTTCCTGCCTCCCAAACCTGAGGCCCCCTGTTCTGGGAGTGAATTCCAGTGTTACTTCGCTTCACTTGGCACCCACCCAGACAAGTTAAAAAAAGGGCTGGAGAGATGGCTCAGCGACTGCTCTTCCAGAGGTTCTGAGTTCAATTCCCAGCAACCACATGGTGGCTCATAACCATCTGTAATGTGATCTGATGTGCATGGTATATATAATAAACAAAAATATTAAAAAAAAGAGTTTTTAAAAAAGTGGAGTAATTACAAAAATAACATTTAAAAAATGTTTGTTTTAAAGATACCTAGTTGCGGGTCCAGAGGTCCCCACCGATGACTTGTTCTCCATTTCCCCTCCTGTGCCTCCTAAGTGAGTCAAGACCCTAGGAACCCATTTACATTGTTTTTTTTGTAAATGGCTGGCACCCCTTGGCAATATACACTGCATCCTGCTCAGTTATGGCTGAGAGCGGGTGGTTTTGTGTGTTCCATAGCCACAGTGTAAAACACTGGTCTACACTGGTCGTTTAACAGCTGGGAGGTTTGAAGCATGACTGTGTTCATCTGTAAACCAGACTAATAAAAAAGTCCTGCCATCGCAGGTTGGTTGTGAATACCCAGGGAGGGGGTGGATGAGAAAATGTGTCACCACCAACACACTAGTTCCAAAAAATTAAATAAAATAAAAGCTCTGAGTGTGGACCCTCAGTTTGTGGCTTGAATATGGGTTTTCGTTTCTTTTTTTGGCATATTGTAAATCTAGCTAGTAAACAAGTGTAGAAAAGAAAAAAGAAAATACAGAGCCCAGGGGAGGGTCTAACTTTGAGAAATCCAGCACCTTTATCCTTTGAAGTGGCTGCCTCTGGCCAGGCAGGCAGCTCCTTTGTAAGGCACACCAAGGCAAGCTGGAGGTATGGCGCTAGTCTGTGGGATACCATGGAAATAAGGCCTCTAGACTTATCTGGTGAAGCTTACTGGGCATTTGATGAGCAAAAACTCTGGGACAATACCAGATTGGAGGGTGTGCTTTTCTTTTCTTTTTTTTGAGACAGGGATTAAAGGCATGTGCCACAATGCCTGGCTGGGTGTGCTTTCTTTTCTTTTCTTTTCTTTTGTTTTTCAAGACAGGGTTTCTCTGTGTAGTCTTGGCTGTCCTGCATTCGCTTTGTAGACTAGGCTGGTCTCGAACTTAGAGATCCTCCTGCCTCTGCCTCCCGAGTGCTGGGATTAAAGGCGTGGGCTACCACGCCCGGCTGGGTGTGCCCTTTCAAAATGACCTTGATTATAAATCCAAATACTCACTGGATTTGTTTATCTGGAGACTCACTGCCTTGAGTCACCCTGACCTTTGACTTGCTTCTACTTCCTACATCTTTGTGTTCAGTTCTCCATCTGGTGTCCTTATCTTGTCATTTTGAGTAGTTTCCTGTAACCAAGGGTTCAGTGAGATGGCCAGCTCATTCTCTCAAAAATGTGTTTAAGAGCCAGGCGTGGCTATAATAGCCAGAATCTGGAAACAGCCTAAATGTCCCTCAGTTGAAGAATGGATAAAGAAATTGTGGTACATTTACACTATGGAATACTACTCAGCTATATATAAAAAGGAAATCCAGAAATTTGTGGACAAATGGAGGAAATTAGAAACGATCATACTGAGTGAGTTAACCCAGAAACAGAGACTCACACGGTATATACTCACTTATAATTGGGCACTAGCCCAAAAGGCCATGTCCCATGAATGTCTTCACTTAACAGGAGATTGGGACAGATATGAGGACATCCTACTGGGATTCTAGGTAAGAGAAATATAGGAGATAGGGAAATAGAAGAATCCAGAGGATCCTAGAAACCCACAAGAAGAACATTGTAACAGGTGTGTCTGCTCAAACTATTGCACTAACCAAAGACAATACAAATAGTGAACACTGAACCCCTACTCTGATCTAGCCAATGGACAGGACATCCTCCACAGTTATGTGGAGAGCGGGGACTAACTCTGACATGAGCTCTGGTGCCCCATATTTGATGACCTCCCCTTGGAGGGGAGCCTTGGTGGTACTCAAAGAAAGAATAAGCAGGCTACCAAGGTGAGGCTTGTTAGCCTGTGACCATAAAGTGGGGAGGAGATCCCCTCGTACATGGACCTAAGGGAGAGTAATAGGGTGGGCATAGGAGGGTAGGAGGAACGGGAGGATACGAGTGATGGGAGAACAACTGAGTTGTAATCTGGGGGAAAAAAAAAAAGAGCCAGGCGTGGTGGTGCACGGCTTGAATCCCAGCAGGCGAATCCCAGCAGTTCGAGGCCAGCCTGGTCTACAAAGGGATCCAGGACAGCCAGAGTTACAGGAGAAACCCTGTCTTGAAAAAAAAAAAAGTGTTTTTTAAGCCTTTGAGTCTAGAATGTATGTATGTACAGCTTGCTGCATTTTCTAACGTAAGTCACCTGCCAACTTCCCAGGACAATGACTGTGATGTCGACATTTCAGGGTCCCTGTGGGCAACCTCACTAACTTGTTGCATCACCTTGCAGCCAGGCACACCCTGCCTGATTTTCTTAGTTCTTTTCAGCATCCTCTGATGTACTACTCTAACTGTGAAGTATTACCAAGGATATAAAAATGCACATATATTAAGTCTTTGGCACCCCCGCCCCACCCCCAGAATCACAAGTATCAAACCCACCTTGGCCTTTCGTCAACTGCCGGTCAAGGAGACTAGCCTAGCAAGCAGTACTGAACCCGAGCTTTATCCTCATTTTCTCCTAGCTGATTTAACAGGGCTTCTCCAAGCTCAACAGCAATTTGCATTCGGAGAAACTCAGCTGTCAGAGACGCCGCAATGCTTTCGCACCGAGCATTTCCGAGTGACACGTGTGAACGCACATGCCACGGGAAGTTCAGCTCCCTGCAGAAGTGGAAGATGGTTCCAGAACAGAGAGGAAACAAACTTGGAGACAAAGGTGCATACAGAATTCTTTTATTTAACTTAATCCATGTGGTACTTTTTAACTACTAGAAAAAAGCAGAGTAATAGAACCTCAAGTGGCCTTAGCTTCAGCCATTCAAAATAGACAAAGTTTCTTTTTTCATAATGTAAAGAGTCCCGAGTATGTCGCAGTAACAGGAATAAATTCTTACAACAGAATATACAAAAACATTGAATTTTTTCCATCTACTGGTTTTTTTTTTAATATAAACAGAGGGTTCTTTTTTTTTTTTAGGAATAATTTATACACAGAAAAGTTATTTTATGTAACAAATTGGCCATATTATCTTTTTTGAACTTTTTTTTTCTTTTTTAAGAAAAAAATTTAAGAAAATTCAGAAATGCATTATTGGCGATGCATCTGTTCCATCGTGCCTTCTGATTTGACCTTGTTTTGTTTGTTAAATCCCAGAGGTAGACAAACTCTGGCAAATCTTTCACCCCAACCTCACTGGCTTAGGAAGCAGACAGGTGATGTCACCAGACAGGCATCTGGTCCACCTCTGTACATGTCTGCACAATGCTCAACACCCACGAGAAACTGAAAAAAACAAAACAAAACAAAAGCAAAAAAACCAACCAAACAAACAAAAAAATCAAACCAAACCCACAAATGGTTCCTAGACCTTTTTCCTGGTGTTCAAAAATTCCAGCTGCTCTCAAACTGTAGAGACATGGCCAATAATGCACTGGGAGCCAGAGGTCATGTATTTTAACTCTATAAAAAAATGGGGGCACGTGTGGGAGTAACATGTTGTGGTTCTTGTTCTGTACTGGAAATATATCTTCAGCATTCGGCCTAAAATACAGGTAGGCACAGCTTTCACTGGGGTCGGCGGCGCACACGTTGTCAACGGCCTACATACTGTGTGATCACCGTGAAGCCATTCTGTGTCATGAAACTCTCCCATCTCTATGGCACTGCGGAATTAGGGCAATTACCAAGACACACGAGCCAGATGCCACCGGTGAATGCCACCCCCCATGGCTCGGTGGCAACACCCTGCTACTTCCACAGCCAGCAAAGTGCTTGGTTCTCTCCATTTCTTTAGGCCGATGTACTCCACAGGGATACAACCAGTAAAAGATAATTCCCTTCCACAGCAAAGGGTTCCCAGACCGAGACACTGAAGAATACAGAAGCACTATTTAAACCATTGTCATTCCTTTTGTTGTTGCTTTTCTGTTTTTGTTTTTTGTTGTTTTTTTTTTTTAATAAACTAGAGCACAAAGCATTGTGGGAAAGAGGGTGAACCACAGCTTGGAGCCAAGGGAGAATCCTTTTTTAAATTTTTTTTTTAATTTTTAATTTTTTTTGTTTATTTTTATTTTTATTTTTTATTTTTGGCATATTGTAAAGCTAGCTAGTAAACAAGTGTCAAAAAAAAAAAAAAAGAAAGAAAAGAAAAAAGAAAAAGACCACAAACAGATATTTGCACACACAGAGAGAGGAAAAAAGGTGTTTTTAAATTATTTTCGGCAATTATAAACTACAAACATTTTATAAAATTATTCTATGTTCTTACAAAAATGCAATGAAACATTTAATTAGTTCTTGTAAACCAGATCTTCGTCAACTGACTACCCGTAATCTACTGGACTTAGAAGCCCTATTGGAAAGGATAAAGAGTGACTAATTGAAAAAAAAATGTTTACTGGAAAGATGCAGACACAAATGTGGACACACAAATCAGTGATTATGAAGTTCACACAGAAACAAAATAAAACTAATCCCTAATGTCATGCCCCAGACTGACTCAACTTGTGAGTGCAATGGAGTCTTGAGTTCTTCAACAATGTGACTTAGCTTCTATGAGAAGTCTCCAGATCAGGATGCCGAGTTTATCATCTGAGACCAAATGCCCACGGATGACGTCACAGCCTCAATGTGGTTTGACACCTTCGAGACCACCAAGTCCGACTAGGGCTCACGTTCCTTCCAGGCCCTTTACCTCTGTCAGTAATTCTCTTCAAGCCACGGTCCCAGTTACCATGGTTTTCTGCCGCTTGGCATTCCTTCACGGCCATGTTCCTTTCTCTAAACTTTGCCAACCCGTCATCCAAGTTGGAGGCCCGAAGTGAAGCCCCCTGGCTTGTCCAAGGTCTGGATCTTCAGCATCTCTGGCAAGAGACGTTGACTTTTAAACAAACATCCTGTCTTGAAGCTCTCATTTGTACCACCACCTAGTTCAAAGTGGAGTGAGAAAGTTTGACCATTGTCACTGGTTCTTAAGGAGTGGATCTCTCTGGTCCAGGTCTCCCAATGTTGCTGCTTAGCCCAGGAAATGAAAAGACATCAGACAAACACAAAAGTAACATAAAAACAACAAACCAAACCCCAAAAAACCATAAATCCTCTACTGTTAAAATGGGCCAAAGCATACTGATAGGGTGGTATTGTCACCCGCAGGATACCAATGTTTAGGAAAGGAGTTGCCTTCAACACTGTGTGGCCACTCTCGGAGGACCCAACAGTGACAACAGAGGACCTTGGGTAAGCATCCTGGATTTCTCACCCACCTGAGCTCAGTGTGACCTTGCCACAACCGCTTGCTCACCTCAGGTACAGCCCCTGCCAACAGAGGTGTGCTGCTAAGGAGGCTCCAGGAGCTTAGCCTGGCTTAAAGCTTGGTATCATACAAAGTTCATCCGCCTGTTAGCCCACCCAAAGAACCACTACTGCATACCAAGCACTCTGCCATCTGCTCGTTTCACAATGATCACGTTTCTGTAGCTGCTTTTCCTACCACTGAATTATCCTGAGTCCTAAGAAACAGGCTGGAAGGAGAAGCCAGTGGTGGCCTTCAACAGTCCTCTTTCTCCCAAGGAGGGAGCCTCGCTCCAACTAAGAGTCAAATGTTGTGACATTCGTGAAAGGAGATGGGTTGGTGTGGGCCTCACGCAGCTCAGGTTTAACTGTGTCTTCACAGTTCAGCTCCTGCTACCCCAGGGAAGGGCTGTGTGGGAGAACACCCCAATATTCACGTCACCTGAATGCTGTGCCTCAGTGGTTCATGTTACCTCAAGCAGTGTGAGCTCCTGTCAGAAAAAGGGGGTTGCATGAAAAGAGGCCACAACTCAGCTTGATAAAGATAGATTACTTGGAACATATAAAGAGGAAAAACCAGGAAGAAGTGGGGAAAGTCAGCATGAAATCAGGCTAGAACTGTAGATGCATGATGCCTTGCAATCAATAGTCAAGGTGGGCGGGTCAGTCCAACGAAATGACTGCACCATCATACGAGCAAACTTTTCCTTTATTGAAGTGTTTCTGGAGCATTTGTTATGATGGGCGCTACACTGTTAGTGTTTTCTCTCTACCTAAAGAAAAAAAAAACCACTGAATAAAACAAAAACAAAACAAAAAACCACCAGCTCAGACAGTTTTAAAATATAAAACCAAGAGGAAAAAGAAAAAAGAAAACAAAACAAAACAACAACAACAAAAAACCAAAACCAAAACCAAAACCAAAAACCCTTAAAATCAGTTGAATGATCTGTAGAAATCCAGTTGTGGAAACCGGCAGGTATGTGCAGAAGAGAGGAGAGGCCAGTATACCATGGGGTCACCTACAGTGTAGAAAACCCTGATTAAACAGTGTTCTCCCAGTAACCCTGCGAGCTCCTAGGACCTAGAGAAGGGCAGCAAAGGGCTCCTGAGCTTAACCGCAGTACAGGCAGTTCTCCGCACTGGGGAAATATCACCAGCTAGAGTCCCCAGGGCCTGTGGGAGCAGCTGCTGGAATTGAGGAGTGCACTGTCCACCCCCGTGAGCAGCAGAGTGAAGGGATGGACAGAGGCAAAGCACAGGGAAGGCTGGCTGCCAACCGCTGGCCTTCCAGCCTCAAGATTTGGTCAGTCCTTGTTTAGCCCTGGGGGGGGGCAGCAGCCTGCAGGGGGTGCAGGCATTTTTTTCTTGCCTCCCTTTATTATACTGGCCTTCTGTCAAAAGCAGAGGGGCGAGGGGAGAACGCTCTTGACTGCTGACATGGCTGTACCTCTAAGAGGAACCAATGCCAAGACAGCAATGGTGGCATGCTCCCTCCTCGCAGTGCAGGTCTCAGAGGAGCAGCTGAGGGGGCCAGCAGGACACCCTACATGTGCACGCTTCGGGACTCTGAGACAGTCTATGTGTGGGCTCCTCCTGCCCTCAAAATCCCCGAGTTCCTGCTCTCTTCGGGATGAAATATGTTGGTCATTCAGTCTATAAACTACTCCAAAGTCAGCCAGCTGAGGATGGCCAGGTGACCCTGCTCCACTGGTCTCACGGGAGGGGGGGCGGTGCTGGGATGGATGTAGGGAAACCTCTGAGAGAACCAGGTGAGGAGAAAAGAGAACTGAAGTTGTCCCAGGAAAGGTGAGCTTTTGGGGGAACAGTGGGAGGAGGCTGACTGAGTTAGTGTTGCTTTGACCCCAGAAACCCATCCTGGCCCACCCTCCCTCCTCTGCATTATCTGGGTATGTGGCTTGTGATGTGGATGAGGTTACCGGTATCATTGGCCTATTGTCAGGTACTGAGAAGTGAAAAACAAGAGTGAGGTAGATAAATGTTTGAAAAAACACTCCCCCCCCAAACCCAAAACTGTCCCATCTAACTAACACACACAGACACACAGATATACACACCCCTTCTCCTCAGTATTTAAATTCATAATGGGGGCTTCTCTACAGTGATTAAAACAGTATCACAAAATAAATTAAAACTCCTACATGAAATACCTTCTTAATAAACTTTTTCCTCCCCTTTTCTTTTGTTACGGGGGGGGGGGGGGGGCCGGCGGCGGGGGCAGAACTGTGAGGCAGAGGCTAGTGAGAGCCGTCAGTCTGAAGCTACAGACGAACCAGAGAAAACTACAAGCTTTCTTTTCTGTGTTTAATCTCCAGTCACAACTGCAATCACCATCTTCCAACTTTTTTCTTACTCATAATTTAAATATTTCTATCCCAGAAGCAACTCTCATGCTGTCATCACTCTGGTTGAAGTGTTAAAAACTAAATAAAACAGTACCCTCAGCCCCAGAGGCCTGAGGTTCTGGCTAGGGAGTGACAGCAAAGGGCTCCATGGCCACCATGGGGTCAGCTCTGCCTGTCACTCGGGCCTTCTGACCTGGGAGTGAGCTCCAGAACACAGCCATGGGGGCGTTGGTACCCTACACCCTGCTCACGAGGAGGCTGCCCCTTCAGACATTCTGGTTCTGGTCTGGTGCAGGTGAGAACAGAGTGTGGCACACAGGCCGCTGGGCCCCGCTGCTCTGCTAAACCCTGGGGTCTCAGCAGCTGGGTTTTTGTTTTTGTTTTTTTGTTTTGGTGGGATAGAAGGATTAAATATCCATTAAAAAAATAATAATCCAAATGCCTGCTGTCTGCAGTTGAAACTGCTGTTGTATCCCAAAATTGGAAAAAATACACACACACACACACACGTGTGTGTGTGTGTGTGTGTGTCACAACCAAAACAAAAAGGGAAAGCAAAGTGTGACTTTCAACAGTGGGGACTATAAACACTAAACCAGATGTGTGAGATTTTTTTTTTAACCTTTTTGTTTCTGACCTGAGTTTGTGGCGTGTCTTGTACTGTAACAGACGTCAATGCTGTGTGCAGGCAGGTGCGGGAGGGAGGGAATAGGACCCAGTAGTGCCTAGGCCCCGGCCTCCTGCCCTCCTCACTCCCTCACCAGCACTGTGCTCACAGAGCCTCTGGGTTAGGAGACGATGAATGGGGGGGGGGGGGCTGCAGGGAGCGGGTGGTGTATTTATAAAAAGGCATCGAACAGTTCATGGCAAATGATGTCGCCGAAGCGCCGGCCACTGGAGAAGAGGAAGAAGAGTCACACTCTAGTACAAAGCATAGGAAGTTTTCTTGAGGGTGAGCGGAAAGGAAGAAGGGTAGACCTGAAAGTTTCATAGATTAAATCCACAGAGATAAAGAACAAACAAACAAACAAAAAAAAAATAGCAGCTTTTTTTTTTCCTGTACAGACGTATAGATGAATATCTGAACCGTAAAAAAGTTATAAAAGTGACATTAAAGACGATGTGTATGCAAATGTTTCACGGTCTGACATAGAACTGAGAGACCCATGAAGAAGTCCTAGTAACAGAGACCACGTCAAAGCGCACACTGCTTGGATCCACTGCCTGTGCTGCTTCTGTGTCCTAAGCCCTTCCTTGCACATCTGCACAACAGCCCGGCTGAGTCCCTGGGGGATGGGGAGGAGCAGGAGGGAAGCTGGGGCGAGGACCCCCACCTCCCCACCCCCTGACCTTTCAGGCTTGCTCATGGCGAGTCCTTCTAGAATTCTTGAGGTGCTGTGGGTGGGGTAAGGGTGGGGAGCCAGTTCAGACTTGCCCTTCTTCTAGGACGGCAAGTTCTGTCTTGTCCAGTTCTCCCAGACAGTTACCTAGGCATCAGGGAGAGCCGGCAGGGGTGGGGTGGGGTGGGGGGACGTGGGCTGTGAGAGCACACGGGGCACAGCGGAGGCATCGCCAATGTGATCTCATCAACTAGATGGCGTGTTTCATTCCATGCCTGTGGACAAAAGGGAATCAGCGCAGGGAGTGTGCGCGAGGAAAAGAAACAAAACAAAAAGATTTTGGCAAAAATTGGCCGCATGAAAATGATGACCGTGGATGAACAATGGCCCTTTTAAAAAATTTGGATGACCCTAAAAAGGTTAAAGATAGAGTTAAAAAATTCCACCTCAGTGTGTGCATTTATTTCCTCTTATTGTTTGTTGTTGTTGTTGTTTGTTTGTAAAGACCTATGGTGTCAGGCAGGTGTGTATATGGGGTGATGAGGAGCCCCAGGGACAGCCATTAAGTCCATCTGTTTAAAAAAAACAAACAAACAACAACAACAACAACAAAAAACAAAAAGGCTTCCCGGCTGGGCTTTCGGCAAACATATTTCCATTGTGAAGCAGAAAATAGAGAAAGGAGAGAGTCAAAGCGGAAGTGGAAGAGAAGAGAGAGGGGGAAGGCAAAAGAGAGAGAAAGGCAGAGAGTGAGGAGACTCATCTTGAGTGTCCTGTTGCTATTAAGTGTTGTCATTAAGGTTTGCAGAGGCCCATGTCAGTTAAGGGTTTGGGTAGGGAAATAAAAAGCTGCTTGCATATTGAAAAAAGGAAGGTCCCAAATGTGTTTACTGCAGAGAAGCCGTCTCCCGCGGGCAGCAATGGCAGTTCTGAAGATCCACTGAGGTACAGGAGGCTTGTGAATAGATTGTTAGAACCTGCTCTCTCCTCCCCCCACACACCCCGCCCCCGCCCACTGAGAGCGGGGCACACACGTTACTGTTTGCGCGTGCTTCCGGTGTCTGAGGATCAGCAGGTCGAAGACTGGGGCAGAGGCAAGGCCCTCTCGTTGGCGCGCCCCCCATTCATGTGAGCGTAAGGCTGTCTCTCATCGAAACTGGCCCGGAGAACCAGTACTCCGGGGCCCGGGCCGTTCTCGGCCTTGTGTCCTGAGTGTCTTTCCGGCAGAGGCAGGGAGGCCGAGGAGGCCGAAGGGTCGAGCGGCACGCTCTCCATGTTCTCGGGCTCCAGTTCCAGCTCCAGCTCTTCCGGCTCGGGAGGCTTGTTCTCCTCGCTGTAGTAGAAGGAGACCTCCTGGAAGCCGGGCTCCATCTCATCCTTGATGCTGCCGATGATCTCCAGGAAGGACGGCCGCATCTTGGGGTTGTACTGCCAGCACATGCGCATGAGTTCAAACCTGAGGTGGGGAAGAATGGAAAAGGGGGTGAGCTGCAAGAGGCAGGCCCAGGACAACTGTGCCACCTCTGTACCCCCTGGCTTCCCATCTGGATGTCCCAGGACACAGGCCAAGCCCAAACTCACTTCAAGTCTTGGGTCAAAGAGTCCACCACGACAGGGCCATTATTAGTGGTGGCAACGCTAAGAGATAAAGCGACCTAGTTTCTGTTTGAAGCACCTCTTCCAGCCACGCATGGTCCCCTGAACTGGAAACAGGAAGCAGGGACACACCTTTCCCGGTAGCCATCCTTTTCTGCACCCCACCTAGGCCATTTCTAAGCTGCTTTCTGGCACTAGGGTGCCCCTGGCAGGGGTAACTGAGGAAGGAGGCAGCAGGGGTGCCGGACAGAAGGAGCACACACCCCAAGCTTGCTACCTCAGGCCAGCCCCTCCTATACTGCCGTGTCCCATGAAGGTAGAGCCCTGCCCCTAAGATCCAGGCAGCTGGAAGCGGAGTCCTTCCAGAAACCTCAAGGCAGACACCGACAAGCCAGTGAGAGCCCTGAGCACAGGTTTCTTCTACAAGCAAGGCCAAGGTGAGTTAGCACAGGGGTGAAACCCCCGCACCCCGTGCTGCACCTCCATCACTCCCACAAGGTCACAAACCTCTGGAATGGCTCCCAAGTCACCTAGGCCAACAGCCACGCCAGACTGAAGAAAAAGAGGAAGGCTGGCTGTGCAGCCACCACCCTGACCGGGAACAGCCTGGGTGTGGACAGTGAAGGAAGCCTCGAGCAAGCGAAGGCTTGAGCGAGTGTGTGTTGCTGACATGTGCACGGCCATGGAAAAGGACCCCAATGCCGCAGTCCTATTAGAGTGGCAAAGTCTTCCCTAGTGATCCTCAGAGAGATGGTAAAGCCTTCTAAGGTCTGAGTGCAAACGTTAACGGTGCGTGCAGAACATGTTTACTCTCACTTTCTCCCCCTGGACATTCACGGCCTGAGGACTGCTTCCCCACAGAGATGTGCTAAACCTGCCTCCTTGCTCAGCTGTATGGAATAGCCCTGCTTCCTCGTTTGTCTGCATGCCGTAACTCCGCCTCCCTGTTCAACTATGTATAAATACACTGAGCTTCCAGAGCCCACACAAACCCAGCGTGTCTATACCCGTGCCCTTGTTCTTCCCTCTTTCCCTGGATGCCCTAGTCAAGTCAGGGTTCTGCTACCTCAGCTGTGTAGAGTGCCGCACCCAGGCTCTGACAGATGGACAGGACAGACAACAGAAAGCAAGTGGGGGCCACCCAGCTGCCCTCATTCACAGGAGCACGAGACCAGAGCACCTCTGTTCCTCCAGGAAATTCTGTTCTGTTGTTTTAAAACCCCTGGCTCGACAGATGCTCTACTCTAAAATCCACCAAACGGAACCTTGAGTACGTAAGGACGCTCTCAGCAGCCCACGCTGGCCTCTAGCATTCTGCTGGGCCAATCACTGGACCACCAGGCCACTTCACTTTTTTTTTTTAATAAAAAACAATGGGCCTTGCAAACAACCTCACAGGGGAGAACCCAGCAAAAGCAGCCCATAGGTAGGTGTGAAGTTGTCTGTGGAGAGAGAGGCACCGCTGCCCACCGGGCCAGTTTCCTCGGAAGCTCTGGGGTCAAGTCAGGTCACGTGGAAGGCAGCAACATTAAGCTAGGATGGAAAAGAGTGAGTTGGAGGTCCATCAACAGGTCTGGGGGTGGGGCTGGGGCAGCCAATTACAGCCAGGACAGATAGGGCTTGAAGCCTATTTTTGTAAGTAGAATTCCACTGGGGCAGAGCAGGTTACACTTCACCTATGGCTCTTTATAAGCTCCTCTGTAGGTTAAGTAGTTAAAACAAGGGCTGTTCAGCTTGCAACCCTACAAAATATAACGTCTATCCTTATGGGGGTGGAAAAAAAAACCTGATCAAGTGACCAATGCCTTCGACAGAGGAAAACAAACTGGGACAGCAACAAGGCCAGCTAGTTATTTTCCCTGGTGCTAAGCGACTGGTCCTGGTGGTAGATGCCAGGCTGCAGGTACGCAGTAAGAGCTCTGGGCACAGAGGCTATCTTAGTCCTGGAGAGGCAGAGATGTCTCTTTATTATAGCAATTATAGCACACCCGCATTTCATACATAAGGAGAAAAGCACCAACCAGGGCACTTAATAGTTTGTCTCAAGTCACGGAACTAGAGAGATGGAGTGAGACTCTGCCAAACATTATAGCCATTCTTTTCTGAGTAAGAGTAACCACGGTCCCACTGGGAGACTGCTCTCTTCTGGCTGTCTACAGTCAGTCAGAGCTCACAAGAGGGTGTGGTCCGCATCCACAGCAGCCACGTCGCATGCTCTCCTATTCTGGTTAGGTGGCCAAACAGCCTGCTCTCCCATGTCCCAATCATCCCCCTGTCCCCCCCCCCCCCCCGCAAAAAAACCTAATCAAAATGGGATGTAAACACAAGGAACTCATCGCTGTGGCTGGGCTGCAATTTCCTCTCTGGCCGACAAGCTTATCCCTGAATAAAAAAAGTGCAACTAGGGGCAAGAACATGAGATGTGTCTGGCTCCATGCCCTGTGGCCAGGGGTGGGGGATGAGGAGGTGCCACCAGCAGGGCAGTGATGCGGTGACATCAGCACAAACAAGCCATGTGATGCTTCTTTTAAATCATTCCAGAGTCAGCCCCTTCCAGTGCTGCCCTTAAAAGGAAGTGTTTTTTTGCTCTGTGCGATTTAAGACCTTGTTTTTATACTCTTTCCACGAGAAAACTCTCCAGTAGACTCTGGGATTAATAAACTGGTAAAATGCTTCTACTAAGGAGCACATTTTAAAACCACCACACCGCTCTGGTGAGCCGGAGCCGAGTTTTACAGAATATGTTCCTCTTCGAAAAGTATACACCCTGCTTTTCCCTAGGACTGAGCTCTACCCTAGGGGTGTATACACACTGTTCTTTCCATCCCCCTCTTGGCTCTTGAGCCCCCAAGCATACCCCATGTCCTGAGCTGGACAGGTTGCCGTCTGTGTGAGGCACTGGCAAGCTGAGATGTGCTCTGCAGCTCACGGCTATGGCACCCTGTTGCCAGGTGTTAGTACTGTTCCAGCCACTGGTGACTCCTACCAGAGACCGGACTTTTGGAAGGACCTACAGGGCTTACTGGGTCCCTTCTAGCACCCTCAAGCAGCTAAGGCTGTTTTAGGGGCAACTTCTCTGCTAGGACCTGGAAAGGGGATGCTACACAGGCCAGCTGCTGGCATACGGTTCATGCCAGGGATCACCAGGCAGACACCATCATCTGCCTGTTTGGATCCTATTCAAGCAAATAGGATCTTTATTTCCACAAAGCCAGCCTGGGATTCCCAGCATCCTCGCGGCTTAAATCTGGGAAAGGAAAAACGCAAAAGCAGTCAGATTCGGCTGAGTGCCTCTCAACTGCATCTGAGCTGGTGTCGCTGGGCTAATAAAAATGTTCAAGTTCCTCCCTGAATCCTGCATCCTGAGAACTTGGAGCAGGAGATGTTGAGATGTTACTGGAACAAATGGTTTTCTGCACCTGAGTTTCTGTGACTGAGTTCAAACCGTCGTCCCATTCTTCGGCATTAGGGCTGGGACTTGCTTCAGGCTCTCCAGGTTCCATGAACTCTGAGATTGGTCTTTGACCTCACTGCCAAGTTTGTGTCCAAGGCACTGAAACCCAGGGGCAAAGATGGTGACGATGGGCTTTTCTGAATCTCACAGCACTTGCTAGACTAATTCAAACCGAGTCATGGCACTGACACTCAGTGGGTAGCCTGGATGCCCTGCTGTTTGATGGCAGCCTTTTCCCTGAGGCTACCAAGGCTGGACACTCGGCTACTCCCCAAGCAACCTGGGTCACGTGCAGGCACAATGAGGCTACAGCATGGCCAGCGAGGGCTGCTCCCGCCTCAGAACCACACAATGGAAGCCCAACAGGTTTCAGACTACTCCCAAGGGTGTCCTTTACCAGGACACGTCACATCCTCTCCTCAGCATCTCAGGAACCGGGACACCACACTCCCTACGGGAGCCAGCACGCCTCCCTTCACTGTGTTCCTTTCTTAGAAAGGAGCCCAATCTGCCAAGGGGCTTCTGAACAGCCTCCCGAATCGACCATCTCATACCCAAGAGCAGCTGCTGTGTATCAACTTCCTCCTCACTCTATGCTGGGAACAGGAAGTCCAACTGCCTTTCCCATGGCAGGTGGCTGCTTACCAAGCATATTAAATTCATGCAAAAAAAAAAAAATCCGGTCAGCTGGAGATGGATCAACTTCAGGAATGCCATGAGTTTCCGAAACAAATGTCAAAACCTCTCCTGTGATCAGCCCTAAACCACAGTAACAAAACCTCACACCTGTTCTTTTGAACTGTTTTTCAGCTTGGGAAACAACACTGATTCTGGTATCTATGCTGGTTTGGTACATCCTGATGCAAGTTTAGGGGCAGGCATGTTAATACCTTAACAGTGGACTAATATGAACATTGTTGCACCACTGAGGTGAAAGCAAAGCTGTGAGGGATACCACCAGGAGTATTCAGGCCCACAGAGCTTCCCTGGGTAGTCCTCCTGAGGTCCGTTAGAAAGGACACAGCGGCACATTCTCCTTGACATAGGGCACAGCAGACAATGAAAAAGCCAGTGGCTCTAGATGGCCCTACTGCCCACTCACTTTTGTAAGGCCCTCCCAATTAAGAGGGCTTTTACACTTGCAGAGTTGAGGCAGAAGAAAAATGGGAGAAATTCAAATTTCAACATTAAATAATAATTTATTAATAATTAAAATAAAGTTTTAGCTGGGTACCAGTAATACAGCCTATACTCCCAGCTCTGGGGTAGGGGGAGGGGAGGCTGATGCAGGAAGGTTATCCTAAGTACCAGGCTAGCCTGGGCTACATTCTGTCTGTCTGTCTCTCTCTCTTAAGGTTCCATATTTGCTGCTTTCTGTATCTGCTTTCCATCACTGGGGCAGCGCTGAGAGGTGGAAATGACAAGTGAGCATATGGTCTACAGCACCACAAATACTCTTCTGTTAGAGAAATCCCCTCAGTCAGTGGAGAGGTCAACAGAGAAGCCACACCTCACACCCTATACAGACACACCCTGAAGTAAATCTGACCATCCCTCCCCGACCCTCACCCCATGCACAGGAGGTTTGTTTGTTTGTTTGTTTTTGTTTTTTTTTTGAGACGGGGTTTTTCTGTGTAGCCTTGGCTGTCCCCAAACTCACAGCGATTCATCTGCCCCTGCCTCCCAGGTGCTGGGATTAAAGGTGTGCACTACCATGCCCTGCACAGGAGAGTCTTTGTCTGCCCGAAGCCCCACCTCAGAGTTCATCAGCAATCTCTCAAAGATCCCAAGCCAGTGTGTCACCTCATCATGACGCTCCTAAGTTGTCAGAAAGCCTGTGAAATGACAATTTCAACCGATGGAGCCTCACGTGGGACTAGGCTGGCCCACACCTTGAAATCAACTTTACAAGATTTTAAGCCCAGTCACTCGCACCTCTGTAAGGCTCTGCCCACCCGCCGGCACACCCAACCTCCATCTGTGCATCACCTCACCATCTGAGGAGCCATGCAAGTGAGTGCTGTGCTGAGAAAGAGGTAGGCAGGAGGAAGGCAGATATGAGCATCTTTTGTATATATGTAAAGAAATCCTGACAGTCCCCCCCTGGGATTCTTTCATGAGTGAAGCCAAACCTATTTTGAAAAGCATTTCTAGAAAACTCCTATATTGGTCTTGACTTATCAGTGGGAACCTACTTTGATGTTTACCCTTGGGATGCAGATTGTCAGCTGAGCCCTGCCTTAAGGTGTGCCCATCAAAAACAAGTCCACTGTTTGCTGTACCTGATGAGCCAATCAGAATACCTCCTTCTCCCCCTTGGAGCCTCATTCCAGGAAAGGCCATTCTCCTGACCCACTAAGGTCCAACAAAGCACGGCCACCGCTCAAGAGGGTATAAATAAAATCTGGATGCTCAACGCCCCACCAAGGCTCATGTGTGAAAGTGTCTCCCCTAGCTTGGCAACACTGGGAACCTTTGAGAGGAGGCGCCAAAGAGGTTGCCAGGTCATTAGGAGGGGACCTTCAACAGGACCGCACCAGGACTGCGGCCTTAATGCAAGGGTCCCCAACATTCCTAACACCTCGACCCTTTAATACAGTTCTTCATGTTGTGGTGACCCCCAACCATAAAATTATTATTTTCTTTCTTTCTTTCTTTTTTTTAAAGATTTATTTATTTATTATTACGTATCCAGTGCTTTGCCTGCATGTACTGCAGGCCAGAAGAGGGCACCAGATCACATTATAGATGGTTGTGAGCTACCATGTGGTTGCTGGGAATTGAACTCAGGACCTCTGGAAGAACAGGCAGTGCTCTTAACCTCTGAGCCATCTCCCCAGCCCCCATAAAAGTTATTTTCACTGCTGTTTCATAAATGTAAGTTTGCTATTGCTATGACTAGTAATGCAGGTATCTGTGTTTTCTAATGGTCTTGGGTGACACCCCCTACCCCACCCCCGTGATACGGTAGGGGGCCGAGGTCCACATGCTGAGAACTGCTGCTGTAAGGGCCTCTTCTTCACTTTCTAGCCACAAAGTGAGAATATCTGCTCTGACACACTCTTTCCACGGTAACAGCTGCCTCACCACAGAAGCAATGGAACCCACTTACGTCCCTGAACTGGAAGCTGATGCAAGCTGACTATCTTGAAGGGCTTCCTGACGTCAGGCTGGCTGAGCACTGAGATGTATGTGGCACTGTGGTTATCCTACTATCACGTGACAACTCTCTAGACTAGCCACCACAGGATGTTATTTTACCAGAAGTGGAGCAAGCCAGCGAGGGTGTGCCGAGGAGTGTGTCCGAAGAGGGATGAGCTTCTAGCCTTGCTTCGGGGCCATGCAGCTCACAGGCGTAAGGCTGGCAGCAGATGGTTTGTGACCCTGTGTTGGGGCTATCTGAGGTTTAGCCTACTAGTGCGAGAGAGTGACTCTCAGCCACGAAGTTCTGTGTAAGCCTGCTATACAGACCTGTCAGGGGCTTGGGAGAGCTCTCAGATACGGCTCAACAGTCATAACTGTTGTATTAATTCCTTAAAAATAATTAAATCTTGCATGGAAAAGATGAGCCAGGATTGCTATCATCCCATATATTACAGAGGCGTGGGGGTGGGGGTGGGGGTTGAGACACCATGGCACAAAGTGCCAATCAGCACCGGGGGACTAAGGAATACAGGATGGGATTAAGATGTTACACAAAGTCACAGATCCGACAAGTTCATCTCCTCCAATAAGGATGGATAAGCTCTCTTCTAATCCTCTCCCGCACCCAAGGCAACAGAGGGTATGGCTCCCGAGTTACTAATCCTAAGTGGCTCAGGAAATACATACAGCATGTCAGGGCAGTTGTCCGGCTTGTCCAGAAGGCCACCCTCCATGACGAAACGAAGAACTTGCTCGTTGGACAAGCCCTGGTACGGCTGCTCAGCCAGCGTGGCGATCTCCCAGAGGACGACCCCAAACGACCTATGGGGGGAAGAGAACATGAGTAGCTCAGAAAAGCAGAAGGGAAAGACTGTGTCCTCATCCTTGCTAGCATCACCTGGCTAAGTGTGGGGCAATCTGTCCTCCTCTGTTACCGATAATGCTCCGGGGGTGGGGGTAGGGGGACTATAAATCAAGTGGCAGGGCTGAGGCAGATGAGTTTTGGGGCTTCTAACAGCCCTCAAGAGTCTGATTTACAGCATACATTCAGTGTCTGGTCCCAGCCATTACTCGGGTATAAGCCAAACTGGCTTTAGCTCAGCACAGAATGCAGAGGATCAGGTCCCTACCTGGCCAATGACTTGGGACAGCTAAGCATCTTAACTACTTTCCTCTGGGGACTCTTATTTATTAAGTATACAATGTTCTGCCTGCATATGTGCCCACAAGCCAGAAGAGGGCACCAGATCTCATTATAGATGGTTGTGAGCCACCATGTGGTTACTGCGAATTGAACTCGGAACTCAGGACCTCTGTAAGAGCGGAGGACAGTACTCTTAACCTCTGAGCCGTCTCTCCGGCCCCCTTTGAGGGCTCTTTTCATACCAGTTGGGGAATCTCTTGCTCATGGTTCTTCACACTACTACAAAGGAGAAGCTGCTCAGAGGTCTTAAAACAGGGCTCTCCAAAAACAGTTCTGATCTGATGGGTGTCAAGCAGGGAGCTGGGTCTTGGAATGTCTAAAAAGGACTGTGAACTTGGGCCAAGGAAAATGACAGCCTCTATCCCCTACAGAACTCAGGAGCCACTGGCTGGGGCGTGGGGGTGGGGGTGGGGCGGCTGTGTCAGGTAGGAAACTGGAGTGGGATGCACTGGCCCACGGGGCGTGTCTGGAGGCTGGCTCAGGTACAACCTCAGCAGGCGGAGCCATGAGGAACTCTACCACGTGTGCCATTTTGCCCGTCCGCCTGGAAGATCAAACTGAAGGAGACGCACGAATGCAGTGACGTCAGATAGGTAAGAGCCATACTGTCACTCAAGTGTGAATTCACCTTCTCAGGGAGAAGCCCTGCTTTTGCACAAGTCCTCCCTGGCCTATTTGCTATCACACTCAGGTCGGACGAAGGAAATAAGAAGTGGGCTGTCCGCTGCAAGCCAGCTCTCGGCTTCGCATGGAACCTTCGCGGGGCTGAGCCCCACAGAAAAGCCCGGGGCAGGCATTTTCTACTTAGCACTCTGAGGACCCTGCCCTAAGACTGAAACTTCTAACTGAATCGTAAGTGTTTGGTTCGCTGCTTCAGCTCCCTTCTACGAACAAAATGTTTTTGTACAAATTGACACTAAGCAATGGTGGACAGAAACAGAACCGCAGCCATTAGACCCAAGGTCCTTTTGAACTGCCAGTGACTAACATATAGTCTTCAATTGTACAGAAGACCCCCCTACCCCCCCCCCCAAAAAAAAAAAAAAAGCTACGCTCTGCAGTGAAATCATGGTTTTCTGAAAGACCTGGGCTCAGAGGAATGGGTGTCCTGTCAGCTTCAGTCATGGAACCTGCCCTCCAGAGCCTGCGTGGCCACATTAGAGGCACTCTTTGGAGGCTGCAGTGCCCACCCTCATGTCTGAAATGCGGCCCAAGACAGGCAGTGATATATGTGGTTTTTCTATTTCTGTCAACTGGTCTTGACAAGGTTCCCTTCCAGGCCAACTTCCCTTGCCCCTCAAGCTTTCCTGGCGCAGCACAGGCTCTCAGGCTCTGACTGCCCTATGTAGACGCTCTACAAACTCAGCGTGCAGCCTCCAGCACGCTCCGGCACCCTGCTCTCCTGCCCTGTGCCAGCAGTCTGCTCAGATGGAAGGTAGGAAGACAAAGCACACAATCAGAAATAACAAAGATGTCTAGGGACACGGGCTGGCCTGCGTGCCCCTGTGAGGGAGGGGACAGTCCCTGGGACATCTCCACAGAAGCTCAAGTAACAGCCGTGATAAATGTCGATGCCATCCAGGGTATTGCTTGACCTGAGGGTGCCTCCCAGCGCCATGTTCCTAAGGTCTCCTACAAAGTCAAACAAACCCTCTGGATTTCTTTTTGGAGCTTTACCTACTTAAGAGCAATCGTCTTAGGATTGTGAAGTCGTCCTAAAATGGCCGCCGTTCTTCCAAGAGCACAGCTTCAGTTACAGTTAAGAAACAGAGTTTATACATCCCAGTGTCCTTGCTGTCCCAGCTGTTGTGTGCTTAAAGGTTGGGTTGAGGAAACAAATGCTCAGCACTGCCAATGCCTTAGCATTTGGCGGAATGAATTCTGAATGCCTTTCCTCTTTATACAGGCATTTTTCTCGTTGGTTCCTAACAGCTATGTCGTCAGAGTGGAGGAGACGGGCAGGGAGCACTCTGTGAGGCCCTCACTGAGGCTTGTAGTGACAGCTGCTACCCAGAACTGGTGTAGAGTGAGTCTGTGTGAGACTTCAGCTTGATTTCCCTCTGCCGACTCCGCTTTTCCTACCCGGCAAGCTGACCTCAGAGCTTCCACAAGCATGAAGCTCAGAGTAAACAGATGAAGAGTGGCCCGAGGTGTGCCTTACCCTTCGACCTCATCTAAGCACAGAGCAGAGTGCTTTGACTTGACAGTAAAGAGGTAACCTCGGATGCACTAACTGCAGAACAGGCCTCGTCCTCGAGTCAGGGGACAGCCAGGCTGTGCCGGGTCATATTCAAACGCTATTTCCAATTTGCACCTGTCTTCCAAGTAAGATCCCCAGGCTTTTGATCGGGAAGGGTTCACGAGGCTGAGGAAATGACGTCAGTCACTACTGGGATAGCTTCTCTGTGTGGTCATCTGCAGTTGGAGTAAACAACTACCGTTTCTGTATCACAACAGCAACAGGATCTCCCGAGAGGAAAGCCAAGACACTTGCTGACATTCGAGGAGGAGGGGGGCGTGCCAGGGCTCCCGCCTGCCAGGAACTCCGGTTGTATTTTAGAACCTGATGACCTCTACATGGCGTTTCCAAGGAACTGCAGTAAACAGCTACAGAGAAGCCTCTGCACCCCCTTTTGGTCAGTGTGCTTCTACCACAGGGCACTTTTATTACTAATGAGGATGCTTTGGGTCAGCAACAATGGACATCCACGGCGCGCGCGCGTGTGTGTGTGTGTGTGTGTGTGTGTGTGTGTGTGTGTGTGTGTGTGTGTGTGTGTGTGAGAGAGAGAGAGAGAGAGAGAGAGAGAGAGAGAGAGAGAGAGAGAGAGAGAGAGAGATCAGATGGGACCATCAGAAAACCACAACCAAGACTCTCAAGTGTTGTTTTTAAATGAAGCACTGCCTTTGATCTGAAGGTTCAGTGAGGTGAGGTAGGGGCATAGGCATAGTACTAAGCTACTGAGAGTGAGGAAAGAGAGGGCAAACAGGCAGAGGAGAAGCAGACAGACGCGGAGGCTCAGACTTCTGGCATCCCCACTTCTTGGTAACATAATTAATACTAGCTAAAAAGGGGAAGGAAGCGTTGGTTCTACACACTCCTTGGAGTCCCACAAATACCTTTTTGCTCTAATGGACTCCACACAGCAATGTCTAAGAGACAGAAGGCTACGGGGCACTGAACGCTCAACTCAGACTGGCAATGGGTGACAGTGAACAGAGGCCAGGAATAGAATGACCCAGGAGCCTGGGTCAGCAGCAGGAAGGTGTAGGCTGGCCCTGTAGGGAAACAGGTCGTACCAGACATCGGAATGAGTGGTGAAGACTCCATCCTTGAGAGACTCGGGAGACATCCAGCGCACAGGCAGCAACCCCTTCCCTCCTTTCCGGTAGTAGTCTGTCTCGTAGATGTCTCGTGTCATACCGAAATCTGGAGGGTGCAGAGAAGACGCTCGGTTACCTAGCTGGATCAGGTCTTAGGGCAGCGGCAGCACAGGTGCTGGGGCAGGCCTGGCCTGGGGTCCTCCTTGGCTTTCCCCACACTCAAGGTGAGACCCCGAGAAGGCTGAGTATTGACGCCTGTAACTTTATGAGGCAGAAATAATAAGACACGATCAGTCACTATACAAGACATTTCTGGCCTCAATAATTTATAAAAATGGCCCTTTCATATCTCTAAGCGGTGCCACAAAGAGGTGAGGCCACAGAAGCAGAACAAACTCCACGGGGAATGAGGTCGCTTGGATGTTAAGCAACACAACTGACTTGTACTGCGTATGAGCTGCCAGCTGCCCCTGGTGAACTGAGTTAGGGTTTGTGACTCCTGAGACAGGGGGCACTGAGGGACACTGAGAAACCCATCTGAAGAAGAAAAAGGAAGTGCTCAAGGCTCATCTCTGAGTTAAATTAACTCAGTGGCATTCAGATGAGGGGATAAGCTTTGACTTGCAGAGAAGGGGAATTCTTAGAAAACAATCTCTCCTCCTAAATGCAAAAGAAAAACAGAACAACCCCCACCTTCTAAACAGGCACAGAAAATTTAATTCTAAAAAGAAAGATCATAATTATAATAGAAAATATCCTCATAAATACGCCACATGGTTAAACAGAAAATATAATCCTTCCTGATTCGGATTTAAAACAGCAAGAAGCACAAAAAAGCATGTTTCCAACTGTAATGCAAAGTAGGACAAAGCAGCCTCCACCGAGAGAGTTTCTGCCTGTGTTGGGAAGCGAGCACAGGAAGGCAGGATGAGGACACAGGCACAGGCTTGCTGTCTAAGCATCTCTGTGCCTGGCCTATCATCACTGGCATTTCAGTGGTGGGGAAACATGCCACAAGGATGCAAGGAAGCTGCCCCAGGCCACTCAGATACACAGTGGCTTCCTCTGAGGAGTAAAATCTGGGTCCCTGTGCGTAAGTGAGGAATGGGAGCCAGGAAGGATCACAAGATCTGGTAAGAGGACAGCTCTTATCTTGAAATTCTGGGGTGTGATATCCTTTTGAGGACTGTTCACCCAGTGCTCCAAATATGAGCATGCAAGCCCAGGGACAGACATGCCATGGGGACTCTTCGGTAACTCCAATGACTACAGCTGTCCTATAACACAGCAGCATGCCAACACCCCAACTCCGGCAGTCAAGGCAAAATCACGACCGACAGCCCGACTTTTGATACCTCTATAGACAAGACTCTCACTGCTAAGACAGAAAAATAGCTCATGAAAAAAAAATTGGGTTGGAGAGATGGCTCAGAGGTTAAGAGCACCGGCTGCTCTTCCAGAGGTTTTGAGTTCAATTCCCAGCAACCACACGGTGGCTCACAACCATCTATAATGAGATCTGGTTCTGAAGGCATACACAGGGAGAACACTGAATATATAATAAATAAATCTTAAAAAAAAATCAGTGCTAGGGTTTAGGCAAGAAAAACGTCTGTAGAATACATGTGCAGAAGGTGGCCAAAGATTAGTAGCTGATAGCTTTTGCATTTCTTGTCACTATATATTTGTTGTTGTTGTTTGCTTTCAAAAGAAAAAGACAAATAGAAATCAGGGCCAACATACAAACTGAGAGGGCAGGAAGAGTGTCTAGCCAACGACCAGAGTAGTCCAGCCAGTGTTTTAATATCACAATGTGTTGGTAGCAACAAGGGGTCTACCGTGTGGGCTGAGCGGCTGAGGCCATGGCAGGATGTGCTATGCCTGACAGGAAGGTCAACAGCTCGGAGCTACAACTGGAGGATGTAGTTCAGTGCTTAATTGAACTACATTAAGGTCCTGGGTTCAAAACCTGGTAGCAGAAGAGTGAGGGAAGAACTTTGAACTGACCAACTCTAGGCGTGAAATCCAGTAAGCAGTGATCTGCCCTTGTCTGGGGACTGACATGCCGACCTTGTTAATCACCGCCATTACACTGTGCAGAGGGGCCTCACGGGTTGGTTTGCTCCCTAGGAACCTCACGGGCCAATCTAGGGACAATGCTCTTTGTAAGCTAAGAGACTCAAAGGGGGAGGAGATTGGATGGTTGACTTTCATTCTCAAGCCAAAAATCACTCGAGGAATAACGCCGTCGTAACTGTTTTTTGGTAATCAACAGTCTACCCGGGAACCCTAACCCTGGCTGGATTACCACATTAAGGTACTCTACACATCTTTGGGCAAGCCACTGCACCCCTGCGACGTACTGAAGACCCTGGGGCAGACTAATGACTGCACAGTCCCTAAAACACCTGTGACTTCAGCTTCTGCTCCGATCTGGAAAGCAAAGGACACACCTCCAATTTTGACTGTGAAATCTTCGGCTACCATGCAGTTCCTAGCAGCAAGGTCTCTGTGGACGAACTTGTTGGCATTGAGGTAGGCCATGCCATCTGCAATCTCTCCAGCCATCTGGATCATCTTGCTTAAGCTCGGAGGAATTAGGACTAGATTATTCTGCTACGGATTCAAAAACAAAACATAACAAAACCGTGAGCATCTGAGACTTCTTTTTCCCTACTGGCAAGCTATAATCTAGGATTGCAAACCCCTGTTGATTTGACCTGAGCACCACAGGTTGCCTGCGGGACGTCAGGAGTTGCTCAGAAGGAACATCTATCATTGCTGATTGTTGGCATCATCTGCTTATAATAAAGTCATGTGTTTGTCCCCTGGCCTTGTCACAGGGCAGCTAGGGGAAACATCAGTCAGCACTCCTTAGGGCCAGCCTTCTCGTCTCCGCCCCCGCCCCATGTATACATGCGCATGAATGTGGAGGTCTGAGGTTGACGTTGGGAATTATTTTATTGCTGCTGGCGCAGGGTCTCCCAATCAAACCTCAAGTTGGTCAACACGGCTTGCTCTGAGCTGAGCATCCCAAGTAACCCTTCCAAGGCAGGAATTATGGGTAGGCTGCCGCACCTGCTCTGCATTTACGTGGTTTCTGAGGGCCTGAACTCTGGTCCTTGTGCTTGTGGGGCAAGCGCTTTAATCAGCGAGCCATCTCGCCTGCCCATTATTTTCTATCTGGAGCAGGACAAAATTATTTAAAGTGAAATGGCAAGTTTAGGTATTGAGGGTCCTCAGTTACTTAGGCTCCAACTAGTGAGTATGTTCCTTTGGCTCTCATAGCTACGAAGTGCAAGTACCAGGGAGGACGGCACACTTGTACAAAGGCCACACAGAACACACACACACACACACACACACACACACACTTCCTAACTGGATCGCCACACGCTTGATTTCCCAGGGAAGCTGCCAGGACTTATTTATCTTTACTCCCTTGCTCTAAGGTACAAAGATATGAAGACGAATGCTGTCGGCTTGGACTGCTGTTTTCTATGGGCACTGAGGACAGCTGGAGTTCAGACGGAGGTCACCTTGGAGGGGACCAAGGTCAGTGACGAGCAACATGGACAGATACCCTGTTTGCAGAGGAGGGCAAGACACTGCCTTTGGCATTGAAAAGAATTCTTAACCTAAGAAGTGATAAATTCATTCTGACAAAATAAAATATATGCCTAAGTAACTGATGAGAACGGCTTAGTGGGTAAAGGCACCTGCTACCAAGACTGAGGGACCTATGTTCAATTCCCAAGACAGGGATGGTAGAAGAAGAAAACCAACTCCCTCAAGGTGTTATGTAGGTACACACATGAGCATGCACACATGCTACACACATGCAAAGGTAAAAAATTCCCAAGGCTCCCTGTCACTCCAATCCCATGTGTAAAACCAATCATGACCCCACAGTTTAGACACTAACTAGCTTGTACCTCAGTACCAGTACAATAAATTATGCCTTGGTTTCCCCAACAGCAGAGTGTCCCATGCAACACTATCAGGCCATCTCACTTTCATACACCACCTCCCTAACTCATTTTGAGAGTCACAGGAAGAACACTACAAGGCTTTGAGATCACACTATTTGGGCTACATACACTACACAGGCCCCACAAACTCTTGACCACAACGAACAAGAGAACTCTGTCTCTTGCCCAGGGTTGCTAAGTTCTCACCAGATGCCAGGATCTAGAAGCCAAGCAACAGCCCCCCGGTATGTCTAGAAGTGCTCCCCACACTTCATGACAGACTTAGTTGAGCTCGCTTATTCATTTATTTATTACTTATTTACTTCATCATCTTTACTTTGCTTCATGGTCCCCTACCTATAATCCAGGGGATGTTTCCTGGGGCTGTGACATTATCTGGAGGAGGCCTGGATCCTCCATTTGTTTTTACCTGTTGCTTCCCTCCTTCGCACTGTCTTTTAGTATCTTTAGGGTTTTAAATATGCATGGCAAAGTAAGACCTATGCAGGCGATACGTACTTAGGCTCATAATGCATACTGAAGCATGACTGCTGTATAAGTGTTCAAAAGGACTCTGTCACTCATCATGTGAAAAATAATCAACAAAAGGAACTTAATTATATGCAGAAAAGGGCTGACATTTTGTCAGGTCATGACAGCATGTTGTCACTCTTTCCTTCATCTCAAGAGAGTAGGAATCGCTAATTTTGTCAGAGACCCTTGAGACGAGCACAAACCCACACATTTATTTAAGTAAATAAATAAATAAGCAAACTGCAATGAGGGAGAGGCAGAATATACTGAAGCCAGAAGACACATACTGAGGCTAGGTCTATATACTGAAGCTACTGTGCACATTCTGAAGCTAGAACATATAGATATGTACATATATATGTATATATATGCAAATACATTTTTATTCTGAGTTAGAGGAACAAAGTCTAGATCTAATGAATATAAAGGTTAAGTTTTACTTCTGAAAGGGACTTTAGTAATTCAACTTGTATCTTTACATTTTTTTTAAATTAAAATTTTACTTTATGTACATGGGTGTTTTGCCTGCATGTATGTTTGTGTACCACTTACACAACTGGTTACCATGGAGGCCAGATAAACGACAGATACAGATAGTTGTGAGCTGCCACGTGGGTCCTGTGAATCCAACCAGAGTTCTCTGGAAGAACAGCCCGTGCTCCTATCTGATGAGTCATCTCTCCAGCCCTCTATCTGTTTATCATACATGAGGAACCTGGGGCCCAAAGGCCTCTTACAGTTGCCTGAGAAGTGGAGGCAACCAACAGCCCTGAGACCACAAGTTACAGGTTTTACTCTGTGCATGAATTAGGAATGAAAGAGTTAAATACTCCCTGGTGTTAGGAGGTGCCTTAAAGGACCACACTCCAGTCACCTCCTTAAACAAGCTTTTCTCCTGTAGATTGGATATCAGCGGGACAGGCAGAGGTCTACCCTGAACCAGGGGCTGATGCTGAGAACAACAGGCAGAGCTTGGAGGCTCTGCCACTCAGCCTTGTGGCTCTTCTCAAACCCGAAACGCACCCGCTAAAAATAAACGAGGACATTTGTGAACAGGTACTTGGATCTAAAAAGAAGGAACCATCCCTTGGGAGACGGTTAAGTTGCAGAGGAAAAGGAAACAAAAGTATAAGCAGAGAATGGGACCAAAACCAGGAAGGGGAAGCTTCCATGTATGCAGGCAGACAAGCAGCTTATCCACAGGTGACGAAGTCACGGTGGAAGTGAGGACAGCAGAACCACTGAGGCAGCCCCATAAAAAGCAGCTGTTGGTCCTGGCAATATTTCTCAAACACGCCTACCGGTGCACTCTTAGAACGTAAGGATTTATAAAACCAGACTTACGTGTGCCAAAAAGCTGGCTGTGGGCTAGGACAACAGAAGCGGGAGACCCCACAGGACTGATAAAGGACCACACAGGACCTTCTCAGGTTTACAATTTGGAAATTTCACCAGACTAAGCAGAACCACGTGGATGGAGTGATTAGCATTTAAAAGTTCAAGCAGGACACTGGCTTATTATCCAGCCTGAAGATCAGGTGCAGGGTTCGAGAAGTCTCTACAGTAAGGTTAGGGCAAGGGAAGAGCAATGTGTGCCATCAGGGTGAGGGCAGTGTGCTCACGTGTACGTGTGTGTGTGTGTGTGTGTGTGTGTGTGTGTGTGTGTGTGTGTGTGTGTGTGTAGGGCTCCTGGGCAAACAGCTGTCTTGTGCACAGACTGGGTGGGTAATCACTCTCGCAACTTTCCAGGGACAAGAAGGTCAAGGTCCCTGCCAGCCTAAATACTGACCTCTACTAAACACTGAAAAATATGCTGGCTACAAACAAGGCCCTGGGGTACAGAAGGGGCCCTCTCTGAGGACCAGGACAAGAGAAAACACAGGCAGTCAAGTGTCCTGCAAAGTCAGGGAGGGGAGGCCAGCACAGGTGAGTGGGAAGGGTTGGCCATGATATGTCCTAGGGCATGTGGGGGGTTGTTGTAAGATGTAGGCAGGGCTAGAGGGAATATAGAAACGAGAACAGAGACGCTTGAGGTGGAAATGGGTGGGATCCAAAGACAGACGCCATCTACTCCCCAAGATTCCGTCTGCTCACAGTTTGGACAATCGTTTACCGAAGGGACCCACAACAAAGCACGCAGCAAGACACTCAGGGCTGAAGAGCAAACAGATTAAAAGACATGTTTCCTACAAGGGAGCTCAGCAGGAAGTGGACCAGGCAGGCAGGGTAACATGGTGAGAATCGAAACTGACCTCCACTTCTGGCCTTAGAGACCGGAGATAACTTTTGAGGTCGCCACGTGTCATTAGTTCCATGATAACCAGGGTAGGCTGGCCTTGGGACACCACACCCAGCAACCGGACCTGGAGGATTCAAGAAGAGAAGGACTCAGAGAGGGCACGCATCCCAGATGGTGACCTATGCCTTTTGGAACTGTGTTGCTGGGGCCTGCGTTCATGAGCCGAGTTCTGGTGAGAGGGTCAGGCTTCCACCTCTAGGGTATGTGGGCAACAGGAATGCAACATGGAAACTATCCGTTGGGAAGAGGGCAAGACACCAATCTCCATCGATGTGGCCAAGGGACAGAGAGGGAGGCCCTAGGAATGCTTCCCGTCTGTCTGCCTGACCTTGTCTTCTTGGGTGCTCTCTTACCACATGGTGACAGTTGAACTCCTTCATCACCGAGGCCTCGTTGAGGAACTCAATTCTTTCACGCATACTTGCGGCCTCGTTCACGGTCTTGATGGCTACTCTGGTTTCAGGTTCGTCCTTGACCACACCCTTGGCCACTCCTTCGTAGACCATCCCAAAGGACCCTTGTCCAAGCTCCCGGTTCATGGTGATCTTCTCTCGAGCTACTTCCCATTCATCAGGCACGTACACTAGTAAGAGATGGGTTGAGACAGGCACGGAAAAAGGCCTTAGACTAGGAATACGAGATGCCGTTCCCTACAACCCACCAAGGCGCAAATTCAGTGAAGCACAGACCCTCCATCTTTTGAGGGCTCCACAACCCTTTGAGGGGAGTGCCAGTATCTAAGAACCGGAAGGAAACCAAGAAACCTAAGACAGGAAAACAAACAAACAAATAACCAACAGTGGTTGCTTTTTCTTTCCTTGGCAAAACCCCAACCAAGCAAAATAAAAAAGCAAACTAACCCTAAGAGGCAGAGAAAGTAGGGTTTTTTCCCCCTCATCTTCATCAACAGATTGACATATTGTAATGTATGTCAGTAAGAGAGGGTGATAGTGAGGAGTGGAAGAGGGCAGGGAAAGGACCAGAGTGTGTGTGAAAAGAGCTAATTTTCTCCTTCTTGGATGAACCTAGGTGTGAGAAGTAGTCTCTAAGTGGACTCAGCCTGTGTGCCAGCTAAAAGGGCATCTAGCACTCCAATATGGCTGCCCTAACTGATATGAACTGTAAGTAAAAACATACATTATATTTCAAAGACTTGTTTAAAACAAGTGAAAAAAAGATAACTTTTAAAGGATTTAAAAATATATATATGTACACGTGAAAATCTCTCTCTCTCTCTCTCTCTCTCTCTCTTTCTGTGTGTGTGTGTGTGTGTGTGTGTGTACACAACATGTCTGGATGCCTGGGAAATCCAGTGCTTGCTTCTCTGGACTCTGAGTTACATGTGGTCACGGGCCTTTTCACAGGACCCCGAGTTACATGTGGTCACGGGCCTCTTCACAGGGGTGCTGGGAATTAAACTAGAGTCTCCAGAAGATCACCAAGTGCTCTCAACCACTGGGTCATTTCTCCAGCCTGGTATTCCAAAGACTTGGTTGAAAGCAAGCTTTAAAAGACAACTTTTATATTAAAACAAAACAAAACAACATGGCTATTAGGCAAGTGTGGCAGCACATGCCTGTAATTCCATCCCAGCATGCATGGCAGTGCAGTTAGACTCATAAAGAGAACATGTGTCATAATCTCAAGGGGACGTGTCTGCGACCTGTGCTGACCAGACTCGTGTGGTTCATGCACCTCGCTCCGCCCTTTCCACAGCCGATTCCGACAAACCCAATACTGCTGAGATGGAGAAACTTATTAAGTCAAAACTGAAGATGGCAGAGACTCAAGAGAAAAATTCCTCAGCCTTCAAAAAAGATGATGGAAAAGAAGTGAGAGGGGGCCACAGAGAGAGCTATAGGCATGCTTTGTGTACTACGAGTACTGCCTTCTTGTAGTCCTCCGTGCAGATGTTCACATATGGAAGCTGCAAGAAGGTTGGATCAAGTTTAAGTGACCACGCTGCTCCTTCCACACCAAAGAACTGAGAACTACCAATGATGGAGACCGTGCCTGCCTTTCCCATCTGAGGGGAAAGAGAAGAAGCCACATGTTGATGAAGGAAAAAGTAGGGTGGCAGGTGATGAAATCTACAGTAAAGAGCCAACATGATTTAAGGTGTCCTGCAGGCTGTAAAATGAGTTTAATCCCAATGCTGTTTTCTTTTGTTTTTCAAGTGGTCTGACTTACTGGAACGCATGATGCTTTCAAACAATCTATTTTATGTACGGGTGTTTTGCCTGCACGCATGCTCTTGCGCACTGCACGCACACAGCGCCTGCGGAGGACTAAAGGCTACATTACATGCAGGGGAGCTAGCATGTGGGTGCTGGGAATCAGACCAGGATCCTCTGGAAAAGCAGCCAGTGCTTTGAACTACTGAATCATCTCTCTCAGCATAATTTTTTAAAAAATAAAAGCTTTAAAACCTAATGACAAGAAACCAAACCAAACCAAACCCAGAGGCTGGGGGCTACAGCTCAGTGGCAGAACGCTTGCCTCATCGTGGCTGAGGCCTAGGACCCCTCCCCCGCCCCAGCGAAGTAAGTGACCTCTGGGACTAAGGGGGACTTGGCGGTGACCCCAGGGCTTTGGCCTGGACACTGTAAGCTTAGGAACTTCCTGACAGGAACCTGAACAGAATCCTTTCTCCAGGTGCCATTTTTGGTTACATTTGATCTAGTTTGACAAAAATAAATAAATAAATGAATAGTTCTAGCAAGGAAGGATGAAGAGAACGAAAGGAAAAGAAAAAAAAAAAGAAAAAAAAAAGAAAAAAAAAAAGAAAAAAAAAGGGGAAGCAATTAAGAAAAACCAAGCAAAGGGCTCCACCCACAACTTTAGTGTTTACAGTAAGAACTGAAATGATATTAAACTAAGTGTGTCAGATCTGTAAAGAGAGCACTTGTTCCATTAGAACGATAACCTAACGTGGTTACTGACAGCCCTGCCTAGAGGAGGAAGGTCAGCAGACGCTGTCTGGAAGAAGGAAGCCCTGGCTCTGAGAGGGGCCTGGGAGGGGATGCAGGGCCATGTCTGCTTTCATGTGATGCTGAGCTGCAGCCACAACTCCCCTCCCAGCCAGCACAAGCACTCACTCACCTCTACGTGACACCTTAAGAGAAGGATGTTTATTTTAAATTTGGGGCTGGGGACACCACCAACTTCTATTTTGAAGAATGGAACATACATGTTGTGGTGGTCCGAATAGGAGTGGGCCCTGTACGCTCATATATTTGAACGCTTGGTCGTTAGGGAGTGCTCACGGGCGGCGGCTCTGGGGTTTCAAATGCCCAAGTCAGGCCCAGTGTCATGTTGTGTGCCTGCTGCCCGGTCCAGATGTAGAGCAACTGGCCAGTACCACGTCTGCCTGCGTGCCGCCATGCTTCCAGCCATGACAGCAATGGACTAAACCTCTGAAACTGTAAGCTGGACCCAATTAAACGCTTGCCTTTTCTAAGAGTTGCCGTACTTATGGACCGACTAAAACACGTATTTATCTATTTATTCCTACTGACTGATTTTGGGATAGACTTTCTCTAAACTGTTCACACTTGCCTCGAACTTGCTACATAATTCAGGCTGGCCTTGAATTTACTTTTTTAAACATTTTTAAACTTTTGCCTTAATCTCTCCGATACTTGGATTACAGGTATGCGCCAGTGCATCTGGCTCCCATGTACATTTTTTTTTTCCATTTAATGGCACATACGTGTCTGGTAATTTCTCAACTAGAATTTGGTCTTTCATAGGCCTCAGACAGCTTGTGATCCTGCAGAGGTGAAGTTTGCTTAGGAGCCAATAGGAGCCAAGGTCTTTATGGTATCTCTCGGTAAGGACGGACGGGGTGGGTGGGTGGGTGTGTGTGTGTGTGTGTGTGTGTGTGTGTGTGTGTGTGTGTGTGTGTGTGCCGGGTGTGTGTGTGTGTGTGCCGGGTGTGTGTGTGTGTGTGTGTGTGTGTGTGTGTGTGTGTGTGTGTGTGTGTCTGTCTGTCTGTCTGTCTGTCTGTCTGTCTCACCAGTTCCATTTACTATCTCTAAGGATCTAGGCTAGCTTTTAATAAGAATTAACTACATGGCTTGACCCAGGACACGGAGTTAAAGCCAGTCACATCCATTCCTTGGGAGGTCCCCAAAGTTAATGCCCTCAAGCTTTTTTTCTCAATTCAATCAGCTGCTGACTTCAGCCAGCAAACCTCAGCTTCACCAGCCAGAGCCCTTCATAAGCGCGCACAATGTTATCAGCGCTTTCCTGTAGGGGATTCTCAGTGCGCTCTTGACAACAGAGACATGCAGATTAACTCTGGGAGAAAGAAGTTCTTAAGCACCTTTGAGCGGCAATGTCACTTTGTAGCCCTTTGAGGAAAATGGCTTGTGTTGCCGAGCTTGTCAAAAGGCCAAATAACTCAAGTTTGGGTGAGGTGACAGTGTTCTCACCTGTTGGCATGGGAGTTGACAAGTTTGTTCTTGTTTTATTTCGAAGAAAAAAAAAAAGGGGGGGGGGTTGGGGATTTAGCTCAGTGGTAGAGCGCTTGCCTAGCAAGCGCAAGGCCCTGGGTTCGGTCCTCAGCTCTGGGGAAAAAAAAAAAAGACTATTTCTCTGAACCTTCCTTTTCTCTTTTACAAAAGCAAAGTATTGACCTGGCCGCCATGGCTACATGGTTCTGGCTACTTAGGAGAATGTGGTAAGATGTGAGGATTACATTAGGAGTTTGAGGCTAGCCTGTGTCATACAGTAGGGCTCCACAGTAAGGCCCTGCCTCAAAAACAAGCAAACAGAAACAAAACAAAACAAACAAACAAAAAAACCACCAACCTTTGTCTAAATAATGCACGTTTCTTGGTTTTCTTGTTTGTTTTCTTGTTTGTTTTTGGTAGTGTGGGGACAACGACCAGGTTTTGGAACATGCTAGGCAAATGTTCTATCACCCAGGTACATACCCAAACCTGCTTTGTTTGTTTTTAAAGGAGAAAAGATCTTCTCCATAAGTAACTATGCTTTTAAGTATGGTACACACCCTTCTACAGCATTTTCTATGCTTTACAGACACAAACATATGCATGTGTGCCTATTTAAAAAAGAATTTCTTTTGTAAACAGTAATAACATCATTATTCAGCACCCGGTTCAAGCACAGAAGAGGCTGTTTCTGATTGGCCTTACTATAAACATAATTCAGTTAGAAGTGATTAAAGAAACTATAGCAAAGCCACACACATCTACATAGTGCTTTTAAATTGGAGGGCGTTTTTCTGCTTTTAATTTGAACAGGTTAATCAAAGAGAATAATCTTGACTATTTCTTATCTCCCGTACATCAATTTACACTTTTGCAGCAAGAAGGCAGCAAAGACGCATTTCTCCTGAGCACTCTCCAGCAACACATGGACCTGCTCTAGCCCCTCCTGTGGCTAGCTTCCCTGTCAGCCCCAGCAAGCACACAGTCCTTCCAGAAGTCACAATGTGAGGGCTCAGGAGGAAGGCTGGGGGTGACCCCCTGTCCTGACTTCCTGCTGCTTGGCTGGTGAGCCTGAGTAAGCCCTTCTTGGAAAATCTTTCCTTCCCTGCAGATAGACAGGCATGAGGACTGTTACGGGGACTTATTGAGGAAGTGGGATCATTTTTGGAAAGCCCCCCAATGTAGGGATTAGCATTACAGGAACCCTCCCTGACTTACTTAAGATGTCTAAAGTTAAGTGTAAGCACTAATAACCACTAGGTGCAACCCAGGCTCCGAGTCAGAACTTCTGAAGCAGTTAATTAAATGACTTTCATTAGTTACTGCCAATGAATGTGGGGGGGGGGATGGGGGGAGAGGGGAGGGGGAGGAGGGGGGCTAAGCTGTGCGACCCTAGTCAGGACAGAACAGCAGCAGCTCAAGAGCATACAAAGCAAAGCTATACAGTAAATCGAACAGCTGGAACCCAACCCCTGAGCTGAAGCCCCCTCAGGACTGCCTGGTGGCCACAGCAGTCCTCTGTCTGACAAGAGATACTAGACCGCTTCTGTCACTCTGGTGCGACATTTCAAGCAACTGAATAGACTGATTTTGGCCATTTGCATCTCTAGAGCCTGGTTTTCACGGGCGCGTCGGAGAGTCCCAGAACTTTCATCAAAGGCACTGAGTGCTAAAAATGTTATTAACAAGAAATGTTATTACAAGACAATACGAAATGCTGTCTAAGGCATATCACAGGACAAAGGTACGTCAGAGTTATGGAAAGCTCTTCTCCAACTAACAATACCTGGCAGCTCCATAGTCCCCCACCTTGGCCAGGACCCTTACCATCTGCTGCACTGAAATACTCAGGATTCACAGAGGCATACAGCACTCCATTGCCCAACCTGCTGTTATTTCTGTTAAAAAAAAAAAAAGATGAAATTCATGTCAACAAATGCCATCTCTATACATTTCTGTAAATACTTTTCTCCCCCTGGTTCATGAATTATCTTGAGAGAGGGAGAGAAAGCATGCTCACTGCTAACAGATCCTTGTCTGCACTCCTGACTCAGGGCTCTGGTGGGCCAGCAAACATCTACAGACGAGCCTTTTGGCTTCTGCCGTGGCCTCAAATGAGAGCGTTTAAAGGAACACTTATTTCTTTGCTTCACTGGAAATAACAAGGTTCACTGGATGAGAGGGCTAAACTGGCATGCTTGGAGGAGCGCTTCACAAGCCAGCAGTGCCAGAACAGCCCAAGAAGGGGATGATGGCTACTGAGAAAGGAGCCAACCGCCCCTCCCCCATTGCTCATAATCATTAGGAAATGTTCTTTTTTTTTCCCCTCTGAAGGATGTCTGACCAGGAACTCAGGTTGTCTAGTCTGCACAGTGTTCTTCCCTACAGACAATCTATACTCGACTTCACATCATCAAGCCAGCTCGCTACAACGATCATCTTACGCTGGCCCGGACACTCACCTCTTTCTATGGAAGACATACAGCATGATTACCAGGCCCCCCACGATCAGCAGGATGGCAACTGGCAGAGCGATGATCAGATGCATGAAATTCTCGTACGTTGCTGCAGAAACAGGAAGATATCACGAGGTGAGTAATTGGCTTATGTTATTGTTTTTTTTTTTTTTTAAATTTTTATCTCTGGTTGGAAATACGACAAAACCTTCTCTGAAAAAGCCTTTACTCATAACCCCATCACACAGTAGGAATCTTCAAGGTACTGTCAGGACTAGCCCAGCAAACAGACAAATTCATCTGGAGAAAAAGGCAAATAAATACAGACTGAAGTATATATTCCTTTAAATAGCTCAAACGATGGCCTTAAGGCAAATCACTTTCGTATATAGTTTCATAGAAGTGCATACATTTGTTGAAGTAAAATGATCAGACACTTACACACATACACACACACACACACACACACACACACACACACACACACACACACACACACGAACTGCTCATGCTATGCTGATATTTAAGAAGTTCGATGGGCAGCTTGCTCACCACCCCATGCCCTCCACATACTAGATGACACTTCTTGCCAATGATGCTCTGAATTTTCTACCAACATGTGAAACAAATTTAAGTCTGAGACCATAGATCTCGCCACAGAGCTTGCTACCAGTGCCTGGGTGGTGGGTACCACATGATGGGCACCAGGGTCTGTACCTCTGAAAACTCTGCCATATGTCAGAATTCAGTATGAGGACAGGTGGAGTAACTCTGAATGCACACTGGGCAGGAACGCATAAGGAAAAGAGGACATAGGGGAGATAAGGATGTCTCTCAGGAAACGTCCTTTAGCAGGAGTCTTGAGGGAGGAAGGTGTGCTTTCCCTCAGGGAAATAGTTTCCCATGCAGTTTTGTAGACTGCATTGAATGAAAAGTCAGCTGATGAAGGATTTGGTTCAAGCTAAGTGGTTTCCATTCCATTTCTGCATGCCGGGCATGGTGGCATATGGCTTTAACCCCAGCAGTCAGGAGTAGAGGCACGCAGACCTTTGTGAGTTTGAGGCTGGCCTGGTCTACAAAGCCTGTTCAGGACAGCCAGGGCTACACAGAGAAATCTTGTTTCAAAAAACCAAAAAATTAACCAACCAACCAACCTACCAACCAACCAAAACCACCACTACCAAAAAAAAAAAAAAAAAAAAAAAGAAACCAAACACATTCCATTCTTCAGCTAAAAAGGAGGTGGCCCAGCAGTAATGCCTATGTACCACAACAGTGACAAGGACATCAAAATACTTTTTGAGTGTGCAACAGTGGCATTTATATCTTGGGGCAACCAACAGCTGTCTAATTGGACTTAAGCCTGCTCAACAGGAGGAAATTCTTGCCTGATACCGTAAGCCTAGCCTATAATCTGTGACGGATGAGGTCATGGACCCTAGAGAAGAACCTACTACGGTCACTTTCCTAAACCAGTACGTTCTAACTGCAGTTTAAATGCTCATGCTTATGCCCACAGGTAAGTGCAGCTCTCAGACCTCACCAGGGAAGCTTCTCTCTGCAGCAGATAGAGAGAGGATTAGAGAAAACTGCAATGGGTCAAAACGCAGAGAACAAGTGGCTGTGGGGTACCTACCCATTTACAACTGACATATCTACATTACAACCGCCACAATGAAGGCTCATGGGACACTGCAGAAAAAGTGGGTGGTAAGATGCTAAGGGCCAGAGGACCAGGGTGTCTGCTGAGAGGTGGTACCCTGTATATGTAACACCTGCATACATGCAATCTCAACAGTTGACATGCTTACTGGATTGGGGGAAGTCTAGTACGACCCCACCACCAGATGAAAAGCTACAGGCAATGGCTGTTGAGAGAAGGAGAATCAGTCTTTTTCAGGAATAAATTGCCTGATAGGTTATACAATCCCAAGTGGTCAGTTCTAACCATGTGTACATACAAGTAACATTTAAAGGGCTTGGTAGGCTGTATGTCTGTATGTCTGTCTGTATGTCTGTCTGTCTGTCTGTATGTATGTATGACACACATATAAATGTATATAGAAAATATGTGTGTTTATGCATATATGTGTGTGTGCATGTTGTGTAAAAATAATTAAAGAAACAGTTATGAATTTGAGCATGAGAGGAACATGGGAGGAGTTGCGGAAGACGTGAGATGATGTAAATATAGTACTCATATAATTTTCAAAATCTAAAATTAAAACGTTCAAATAATAATTTAAAAAAAAGCATTAGTGAACTTCTTCAAGGCCAGAAGTAAACTGATTATAGATTCATGTGTATTGGGGAGATGGATGTGTGAAAGGACAGACTTGGGGGGCCCTGTGTACTATCAGGTCTGGGAAGAGTTAAGGGAGCATACCATTCTGCCACGGCATGCCATGCACTGCTCAATTCAGACCTCAGGAAGAAATCACGTTCTATATTAATATCAGAGAGATGACCTAACTTTCCCAGGGGTTGCAATGGCAACTGGCAAGTCAAGTCTCAAAGTGAGAGCATGGCTTTCCTGCAGCGCTTGTTCATAACAGCCTCAACACAAGCACTGGGAGGCTGGAGTCCAGATAGATACGACTGAGAATCTACAAGGCTTCAGCTCAAGTGGAAAAAGGAACAGAGACACAAGAGAGAGTGCCTGGAGAAAAGCAAGAGAAGACAGCTGTGAGCCCTGATCTGAGTGAGCGATGGGATGCAGATAAGGAAACCGAAAAGGATGGGAGACATTCCAGCGGCAGCACTTTGGACCTCCTCAGGTTTGTAAGAAGTCCACAGTAACTACTGGACACCCAAGCAGACACGTCTACACAGCGGGATGGCTTTGTGGGTAAGGGCGCTTGCTGTGTCACCCTGGCAACCTGAGTTCAAGCCCCGGAACCCGAGAACCAACTCTCCAAAGTCGTCCTCTGACCTCTCCACACATGTGCGGTGACACAAAAGCCCACGAGCGCACATGGAGAACACAACAGTAAGTAAGAACTAGAAATGTCTATTGGAAGGGAGCTGGGCACTCACTGGACACACGTACTTGGAAATGCGTCATTCTCCCACAGCATGCCAGGCACTGACGTAACTCACTCACCGAGGGGGGGTGGTGCAGCTCTAAAATCTATTCTTACTCTCCAAATATTACAAGAGCTGAATTAGGTTTTCAAATTAAACTTATGTCTTTTTTTAAATGTTTTTTTATTGAAAAATAAAACCATTCATATTACATTTCAATTGCTATCCCATCCCGTGCATCCTCCCATTCCTCTCTCCCTCCCTAAACTTATTTCTTAATCAAGAATCTTTCAAAATTGATGAGGTTCAGCACTTTCCAATTCTTAAACGTGCTCAAAGGTATAACTGCCAAGTGAGAAGCACCCAGCCTTTCTTCGCCCGTAAGAGACTTCTTGGCTTTGTATTACTGATGCTACCAGTCAGCTTGTGCTGTGTCTTTTTGTTTTTGTTTTTTGAGTTTCATATTTCAACAAGGACACAGAGGAACTGGAACACATCCAGAAGAGCAAAACTGCTGGAAAATTGTCTCTGCAGTTGGTTTTCAAGAAAGGGCAGAAAGACCTGAGAATATTTAATCTAGAGGGGAGAAGTCTGGAGAGGAACTTAATAGAACTCAAGCACACAGAGTTCCTTAGAAACAGCAGGTGGTGTGGAGCTTTCAGAGGGTCCCTCCCCTGAGGATTAAACACAAGGAAACCACACTAGGCTGCACCAGAAGAGTCTTGTCGCAAACTGGGGAAACTTCCCAGAAGCAAAGAAAGCTCGAACGCAGCATCAGTCCCCCCAGGGGATGTGCCAACGTCCACCAGAGAAACCGCATCAGAGGGCCTCTTAAGGTTCCCCAGCGGCATGCCGGTCTTGACATTACACACACAGAACAGCAGAGGCAGCTACAAACATGCCCTCTCCTCAAAGAAGCTAAGGCTGCCACTTCAGAGAACACCACTGAACTTCTAGACCCAGGCCCTGTACCCTAGAAGTACGCAGAAGGATGGGGGAACGCTGGCTAAGCCTGGGGAGAGTTGCAGAAACAACGGGGCTACGGTGTTAAGTGTGACAGCACCAGTGTTCTAGAGTCAGAGGGTACAATGTCCCCCAAAGGGTGTTCAGGGCTTGGTTGTCAGCCTGTGGGTGGCGTTACTGGGGAGTAGTGGCAACTTTGGAAGGACGGAGAGGGAGAAGTTAGGTCACTGGAAGGCAGGCGTCCTTCAGAGAACTGTGGAACCTGGCCCCTTTCTCTCTTTCAGAGGCAAACAGCTTTGTTCTGCCATGTACTCCCTGTCTGTGATGTTTTTGTTTCAGCACAGTCCAATACTAACAGGGTCAACTGACTATGGACTACAACCTCTGAGAAACTGTGAGCAGAAATAGGTAATCCCTCCCTCTATCTTGTATTTTGTCACAATGGAGAGCTACTGTGACGTCACAATGGAGAGTTAAAACACGCTAACTGATGAGACTAAGCTATCTGGAATAAATGAGACAATTCAGATAGTAACTGACAGAATTCTCCATCTCATTATTCCTAAAACCTAAATCTAGGCATATCAGCAGCAGCCACATAGAATCCTAGCTGTTTATAATTATATTCATTTCTGTCCTTTTGTTGTCACTATGAGGATTTTCACATCTCATGAATACCTTTGAATACCTGGAACTGACTAGGTGGACTGTCAGAGTTTTAACTGACATGAAATTATATAGTACATATTATATGTACATATTTACCATGTACAAAATATTTCAAAGCATGTGTACATTAGCCTAATTAACATAAGCATTAACTTACATTGTTACCATTTTTTGTGGTAATAACACTTTCTTAGATATATTCAAGAATGCCTTATTAGCTACAGTTATTATGTTATATAATTTATCACTTGAATTCTTTCTTTCCGTCTACCTGAAAACGTGTGCCCTCTAACCAACACCCCTGAAGTTAAGTTCCGCTGGTAACCCATGGGACTCCTCCAGAGCTCTCTCTTTTTGCTTATTCCACCTGTGAGGTCACATGGTATTTATCTTTCTGTACATTCTCTTGCTAGGAGAATATTCTGTTATGCACATTTAGCAGGTTTTCCATCCACTCATACTTTGGTTATCACCATTGTTTGGTTATTGTGACTAGTGCTGCAATACACAAGAGAGCGCAGACTCCTCTTTGACACAACCAACTTCGTTTCCTTTGGATGAGTACTCAGGACAGGGGGTTTGCTGGATGTGTTTAGACCTTGTGCGAGTCAAGAATCCAGAAGAGACCCCCAGGGACAAAGACACTAGGAAACAACAGTTCACCAGACCCAAGATTCTAACCCGAGCTGAGATTCTAGTGGCGTGCAAAAGTAATTCGTGTGGATTCTATTAGATATTTGTGCATATACTGCATGAACATGAAATAATTTCAAAATTTGGTTTCTCATAAGACATGTAAAAACTCACTATGTACAAAAAATTTCACCAAAAAGGCTAAATTTTCACAGTCAAACAAGTATGTATCCCTTGCACTGAAACATTTTACAACATTAAGTTTTGAATCTGAAATCATCACATAGAGCAGCCTAAGAATAATCCTATCTTCTCAGTGGCTTCAGGGAAACTTATAATATTACCCACCAGTCTCTGTGCAAAGTGGTGGCTACAGTATCTTTCAATGCCTATTGGTGGATGAAAAGTATATCCCCCTCCCCCCTGACCCCCCCCCCCCCCCCAGAGATGAAGGGAGGAGAGTGCTTCTGCCTGGGATGCAGTCCTAGAGATTCTAGCCCCAGAGCAGGAGACCAGATGATCCCTCTGGATCCTTTCACCTTGTGATCCTGAGCCCCGGGCTGAGCCCTAGCCAGCCTCACTGGCCGGGCAGGAGGCAGAAAGTTCAACTCAGTGCTTTGCAAAATTCCCAAAGGCTTCTGGCTCCCCACAGGTTGTAGGACCCTCTTCTAGTCTGTCACATGAGCTAAGGATACAAGGCTCAGCATCTTGCTAGGCTGATCCTAGATCCCAACACACTGGTTCCTTATTGTGACCTGTGGGATAGTGTGTGTGTGTGTGTGTGTGTGTGTGTGTGTGTGTGTGTGTGTGTGTGTGTGTGTATGGGGGGGGGCAGTAGTGGTGACGATGGCACAGACGTCAATCCACAGAAGCACACTACTGTGCTTCTTGATGTGAGGAATCTGAACTTAGATGCTCAAGTGGGTGCGCTTCTTAATAAGCTGTCTCCTCAACCTGGCCAGCTTTGTTCTAATAGAAAACCAGAGAGCCTCGGAAGCCCAGGGCTTCTGAGTTCTGGCCCAGCCAGCATTTAGGTTTTTTTTTTTTTTTTAACCATGCATCTCCCCTCAGTAAGACTTACTTTTGGCTGGGACATAGAAGAACACAGGATCTGTCCACGACCCGTTCCCAGAGAGTGAGGTAGCCTGAATCCGGGCCGTATAGTTGCCTGGGTTTAGCCGGTTAAGCTTGGCCCCTCCGTACTTCCTATACTCCTGTCTGGACACACATTCCCGCTGATCCTGTGGAAACGAAGCGGTAAGTGTTAAATTTCCTACAAGCAGGATCGAGGCCTGGCACCTGCTAGCTCAAGCCCACTATGTTGGTAACTAACTCCTGCTGCCCAACTGCTACCGAACGACTGTCCAGGGCATCACCAATATAAAAGAAGCAATTACATCTGTGAAAAGACGGGCTTCAGGTGGCCCGTGGCAAACTGTGACCAAGCGTGTTAACTCCAGAGGAATGAAAAGCTATCAAGACCTGTCTACTCTATGGCACAAAGCCTAGCTATGGTGACGCTGTTTGTAGGTGTGGGTACAGATGGCTCCTCGCACCTGGTTACTACTCAACAGGGCACAGGGTTGCTGGGGAGATCCCGGTCCTCGCTGACTGGCCACCTCTGTGCTGTCTCTCCGTGCTATAGCGTGTGTTCTCAGGCAGCTGCAGGCCATGGTCCTATAGTCTTACCTCGACTTGCGATCCATACTTGATTTCGTACATCAGGATCAATCCGTTGGGGTTCTCCGGTTCTGGCCACTTTAAGAAGATGGAGTTTTCAGGTCTTGGCTCCCAGGTCACCGGTCCAGGAATGTCATCTGCTCCTTCTGCATCAACAATGTAAGCGAGCAGCCAAACTGGGTTTAAGGCTCCAGAAAGGATGACAGACGGTGGGCTAACCAACAAGAGGATGGCTCTCCCCTAATCTACGTGTATGCAGGACCCTCACCAGGGACCTTGTAGGAGTCCTCCTGAGAGGGCTGCTGCCACAAGGTGGAGGGTTAGAGACTGGACCTGCCTGGTGACCTATCATCTCCGCATGCCGCAGCACCTCCCTTCTGACTGGAAAAACCTGTGACTGAGTACAAGCGGACAGCCCTGACAACCTGACAACCCCTGTGGCTTTCTCCCAGTCCATTTCCCTACCTAAAAAAAAAAAAAAAAAAACCCTTTAAACACAGCAGCCCTGGAGGCGGGCAGTGAGCTTCAGGGTACCAAGCCTCCAGCTGTGACACTGACTCTCTGCAGCCCACATCCTTACAGCAACTGCAGCTCCCGCACGGGAGGAAGGGGCAGGTACAAGGCTGGCCTTTGAGGCAGCGGTTCATGCCTCACCCCTTCCAGCTGCTGCCGGCCTCACTTCTGAAACCGAGGTGGATGAACCAAAGCTGTTAAGGCTAACAGCCTAGAGTGAGCCTGGGCAGGAGGTGGGCTGTTCTAGGCCTCTTCTAGGGGGATGGGGAAACCGAGGCGCAGGAGGCTGAGGGTCGCATGTGAGTGCCAGAGCTGATCTCAGCACTTCCTTCTGCCCCAGTTCCCATCATGCTTTCTTCTTCCCATTGCTTGACACCTCCTCCGGAAATGAGAAGTGTCAGTTCACCCAGCTTCCAAGACAGGTGAATGGCTGTCTGGGAGACAGGCAGTCTCTAACTTACAAGGGAGGGGTGCTATAGAAGCAGGCCTGGAGGCTGCCCCCGTTGACCGTGAGGACACTGCTCCCTCTGAATCAAGGCAGCTGCTTTATTCTGGACCTGAAGTGCCTCTCACAGGGTGGCCTAAGAAGGCCTTGTGTCCTCAGTCTCTAGTCCACGGCGCTACTGAGAAGAGGCACATGTGTTAGGAGATGGGTCCTCACTGAAAGAAGTCAGGGCCCCGAGAAGCTGCCACTGAAGCAGCCTTTCCTCTCTCTTTTTCTCCACGGCTGCCACGAGGGGGAATAGGGTTCCTTTACCATCTACTGCTGCTGATGCCACGTGCTGTGTCACTACAAGCCCAACAGCGAGCCAAGCGCCTATAGCCTGAAACTCCCGAAACACCGAGCCCCAAATAATGCTTTCCTCCAAGTAAGATGATCATCTCCTGTGTTTTGTGACAGTGCTGGAAAGCTAACTCACTCAGCTTTGCATAGAATGGCACGGGGATACATGAGTGCACCGTGTGAACCAAGCCAAGGAGCAGCAGGAGCCCTGAAGGAGCCTGGGATGGGAGCTGGGCTGGGAACATGGTGTTCTTCTCTGTTAGGTACCTAATGGACAAGGTTGTATACCAACGGCCACATCCATAGGACTGTATCTGAGGGCTGTCAAGTCTTTCCCCCTAGGCTATAAGCTGTTGTGGGGCTACCTGCCGTACCTGCCGGCATCGTTCTCGCAAAGACAAAGTTGGAGGCGCTGCAGCCCAGCTTCTCAGCCTCGTGGTTGCAGCTGTGGATATCGATGCGGTACAGAGTGAAAGGCCGGAGGTTGGAAATGACGGTCCTCTCCTTGTTGTCCACTCTGCTCTCAAAGAAAGGGTACTCTGTCTCGAGCTCCTCTGGGTCTGTGATATTGTAGGTGTCAGCCACAGTGGTGTTCCTGCTGCTACGGCTAGACATGGTGGTGTTGGCCACCTGCATGACATCTCTCCGCCTCCTTTCAGGTCTGAAAGGAAGAAAAGGTCAGTTGGTAAGTTCTTCGGCTTTCTTTGTCTTTTCTACGGCCAGGGTGGAAATAACAGAAAAGGAAAACCCAACCTTGAAATAAAAGAAACTATTCAGGCTCCTTGGATAAGAACCAACTAATAATGAGGGGATTTCCTTCTTCATGAGCTGTCTTGCATTCTCTGTAGCACTCTCAGAGAAACACACACACACCACACACACACACACACACACACACACACACACACACACACACACACACACACACACGTCAGGCACGCTCAGTCATGCATTGTTCTGTTCTACCTGGCAGTGCTACTTAGTCAGACCTGATGGCTGGGCATTACATATGACAAACTAACCAGCCTCGTTAAGACTGATCAGGGCAAAGGTGAGGTAGCTTAGGCCTAAGACACACAATGAGGGACCCAAAGGCCTATGGTAGTGGCTTCTTTGATCTTCTCTGCAATGAAGATGCCCTAGTTTAAGCATCCATAAAGTACCTAAATCTCAGGGTTTTTTTCCTGTGGACCAGGGGCTCCTACTGATGGATGCCCCTGTCCCTAGTATGCATCCTGGCCTTGGATGTCCATCAAGCCTGGCTTGGCTTCCTCCTTAGCAGTGGGTACCTATGGCCTCCAAAGAGCTGCCATTGAGTTGTGTTGGATTGAGACACAACAGAGAAACGATGGTAACAGATGGTTGTTTTTAAACAAAACCCCAAACATTAGATTTTTATCAATAAAGACTCAGGAGCCAGAAGCTGGGGTGAAAACCTAGGAGCTCAGAGGGGAAGAAAAAGCTCCTAGCTGACCTTCTTACTCACTGATGTCCCTAAAGGAAAACGCCCCTCTCCTTCTCCATATCTTACAAGTCCTTCACATTGAATGTCCCTCCTTTGTACTTCCTATGCATTTCCCTATCCGTCCTCTGCACTTCCTCTCAGTCTCTATGGTTTCTTCCTATGTTCACTTCCTGTCACCTGGTTGCTTGTTCCACCTCTTGATCTATGGTTGACTTTATTTAATCCTGTTTACAGAAAGCTTTTGGATTAAAGGTTGTGTGCTAGGGCTGAGCCATAACACAACTAGAAGAGGCTTTACACAATCTCGGCGTTCATGGTGTGATCAAATATCCCGCAACAACAGATGGCCAGGGCTCCTCCTCCCTTCAGAAACCTTAAAGTCAGGGTTCCAAAATTTATAAAAACTGAGAAAATAAAAATATAACATCAGACAAGCACCCCATGAGGTGTTAGCAAGCCTCAGGTTAGCTGTGGGTGAACGTTGGGTACTGAGGCTACTACTGGCCCTGCTGTGACTGGGCAAGGGCTGAGAGGAACAGGGGGGATGCACTCCATCTGGTAACAACATTTAGAGTGCAGGATGACAAGGGAGCCTAGAGTATGGAGCTCATCACTCTCAGTACAGAAGAGCCCAGCAGAGAGGAACGGAAGTTCACATTACAGAGCGAGGCACCCCGGAAGCCATCCCAGGCTAATGATGTTCCCTACACCAACATCTGGAAGAGTAAAGTTGGGAGCCAGGGCCATATACTCCGCAGTCTGCTCAGCTGAAGCATCTGCTATCAAAGCCACAGTTCTTTGTTGGGTGTTGATATGCCAGTTCCCACTAAAAGGATAAAAACTGCCCATGCAGGGGCCTAACTCAGGAGTCAGGAACGGGCACTTGTTTTTTATAGTGCTGGGGAAGGAAGAGCCAGGAAATCAGGGCACTAGTCTACCAATCAACAGACCACCTACTTCCCTGGAAGGAAAGACACAGGCAGTCATATTTTTTTCCTTTCTTTTCTTTTTCCTCTTTTGGGGGGGGGGCGTGCTAGGGAGACATTACTAATACATTTCCTGTACCTCCTTCCAAAGCCAACACAACACAAGCCTGTGCCCACATGTAAGAAGTTGCTTGCATTTGATCACCTGATTTACTACAAAATGATATTAGGCCCACTCCCCACCTTGGGCCACCCCTAACAAACTGGGTTATGGCACCGAGCAGACTCAGAAGTCTACTTACTTATGAACACTACACTCTAGCAGACTGTATAACAGTTACTGCGCACACAGAGTCAAGACCAGAAAAGGGAGGTGATACAGGCATTAGAAGACTGAGGATGCTATAAACAAAGTGGCCCTGATTTGTCAAAAGCTACACCCCAAGTGGGGTGACCGACAGCACACCGTACTGTCAGCTTTCTTCACTCCTTAAGCAACCTACTGCGGTTGGAAAAACGTGTACTGCTCAACATTTTAGGGACCTAAGCTGAGTGACTTGAAAAACAAAGATGGAGGCCAGTGAAAGTCATTTGCTAAATACTAAGTTTAGTTAGTAAACTTAGAGACACTGGTTTCCATTCCACTATAAACTCATAGGCAGAGTTAGACAGTGCAGAAGGACTAAACCTGACTTATTTGCACTTAGCCCCGAAACAAACTGTGCCCAGAATGACAAAGGTAGGGATAGGTTTTGGGTCATTCAGTTGTACAACAACAGATTCTCTCCTGCCATCTAGGATGCTCCTTTACAGGGACCTTATATGGATGCCAGATCTGTGCCTCGGTAGGAGGCAAAAACAAACAAACATACAAACAAACAAAATAACCAAACGAAGCCAAAAGACCCACCAGGAAGGCATGGGGACACCTATTTGCACGCTGCGCTTGTTTTAGGTGTCACATAGAAAGTGAGGTGATGTGACTGGGTGACGGCAGTCAGCACACAGGATCTGGCCGAGAACAAACTCGTTCCAAACCCACAGTGCAAACATCGCACAGTCCCATCTAGGTCAACCACAGCCCTGCTGCCCCCATCCCTTGACCAGGTGTTCCATGGCTAACTATATAAACAACAGCAACAAAGGCGACGTCATCTGAGTACAACTAAATGCTAGGGGCTTTCTGTGATGGCCTGTCCTCCCTTGGTTCTCATGTCGGACTGTTGGATGTCTAGTCACCGCTGGAACACCTAACAGGGATGGGCCTGTTAGGGGGAACCACCCTGGTGTGACAAAGGGTGCTGTTCCTGAGGAGGCTTAGTGCTTCTAGACAGGAGTTATCATACAAAAAATAAAAAAATAAAAAAGCTTTCAACTTGGGTGCAGCTTCCTGTCTGCCTTGTGCTCTCTCCAGCTCACAAGCAAGTCTGCTGCACGACACAGTGGAGGATGCCTCCATCAAAGCAGAGCACATGCTAGCTCCACGCTCCTCTGACTTTAGAGCTACGCACACTACCACAAGCATCAGGTGATTTGTTAGCAACAGCAAAAACTCCTGGCAGTGCCTAGAAGAGTCCTAGATTTGACTGATACCCACGGCAGGATGAGGGTAGGGGAGGACTTCCTTCCTGGCCTCCTTGGGACACTCCATACCTGGCCATTCTTGTGGTCAGACGAACTCTTACTAGCTGAATGTTGGCTCCAGGTGAAGTGGCTCACACAGATAACCCAATGAAGGGAAAGAGATTTGGTGTTGGAGAGTGTAGGTCCAAGACGCAAGGTTCAAACAGAAGGTAAATTAATTAGGACACCAGAGGTCAAGGCATCCAGGTTTCAAAAGCACCTTTTAATCTCTTTCCTGCCTTCAGGCTTTCAAATTCAAGGAAACACACACGATACACAGGGAACATGGGTCAAAACAAAACAAAACGAAACAGCAGTGCTTCCTGACCTACAGAGCTGACTTCAACAGCAGTGCAGCAATCTGCTGACTGACAGACGCTACCCCCAGTGGGCGGATGACAGAGTGCAGAGCCTGCTACAGGGTACTGGAAGCTCTGTGGCTTCAGCTGTGAGAGGAGGGGAGGGGAAGAAAGCCACGGAGAAGCCAGGAGCTCTATTCTCAGAAGGACTTGTACCTCCAGAGCTGGCAGGCCTTTATTTTCTTCACTATTGACTCTTCAGCGTAAGATGGCTATCTCTGACTTTTTCACAATTATCAAGGAAGTCATCTTAAAATCCATGTCTTTTCAAATGCCATATTCCGCGTGTCTCTGGGGTTTTTGAAGACCTTGTCTACCTATGCTTCCTCATCTTTCTATAGAGTCATATCTATCTGCTGCACCTAAGATGTGTATCTTTGTAATAAGAGTAGACTAGCAATTGACATGACCATGATTTAATCTACTAACATTTATTTTGTATAACTTATTTCTCCTAAACAGCTTGCTATAGCACTTTTCAAAGCATTGGAAGTAAATCTTCTATTATAGTTGAGTAACTCCTGGCAACACCCAGCCTACCTCAAAGAGGATGATGAGCATCAAAGAACCTCCTTAAGGAGATGGATTCAAATGTGGCAAACTTGCCACTGAGCAAAAGGTCCTCATTTCTACCACAGACAGAAATCTGCCTAAAAAAAGGGCAAGCTTGGATAAAGGCAGAGTTGACAGCCAAACTCTGCCAAGACAGGGTAAGAAAGTCCTCAATAGATCCTGACTTACAAGTATGTCTGTCAGCTATATTGGGCCAGAAGGCTGAAGAAGATGCTCCAATGCTATTGAGAGTTTTGGGTGACTATCCAGGTAGAAAACTGTCTTTGTCATCTTTTCATTTGGAAAGCTACTAACCTGCACTCCCGGCATACTCAGGTAATCAAGTGTATTCCTTCTCAAGTCTCTGATGGAGTTGAAGACCACGTAACTTAGCTTTATAATGACACTTAGTTGTTTAGGAGTTAACATGTTTTCAGGTCTAGATAGGTGTTTTAAGTTGATATGGACAATATGTGATGGAGATTGACTTACATTCAGAAATTTAGACACACCAAGATAGGAAAGATGACTTCTTCAAGGCTGTCAAATACAAATAACCAAAACACTAACAATTAAACATTTATATAATTTCTGATTATGTCATGGTTCTTCTTGCTATAGGTAATATTGTGTGTGTGTGTGTATGTATGTGTGTGTGTATGTGTGTGTATATATATATATATATTTAAAGAAGCACAAATCCACGTGTTGATACAATCCAAGAAAGGCACCAAAGGCAAAGTATCAGTAGGATAAACAGCTGCTAAAGGCTTGGGGAAGCTCAGAGGAAGGGCCAAGCCCAGAGATCTGCAGGGAACTGTGGTACTGTGGGGACTGGGGATGGCACCTCACTGTCACTATATCCAAAGTAATTGCATTGCCTTAAATAGAAGCTCTGCCCATTAAAAAATGATTACCTATTTTCCTCTCCACCCTACTCTTACCTCTAGGAAACTCTAACTTTTATCACATGTTTCTGCTCTCTATATTTCAGATATATAAAACCACACAGTATTTGTTCTTTACTGACTGGTTTTGTTTCATTTTTGATGGAGTTTTCAGGACTTGTGCATATTGTATCATTATTCAGATTTCCTTTTTCATTGCTAATAGTATTCCATTGAATGGCTATACCACCATTTGTCTGTCTGTCTGTCTATCTATCTATGTGCAACTGAGTTTTTCTATTTTCTAGCTATTAAACTTTTCCTTTCTTTTTTTCTCTCTCAAGATTTATTTATTTATTATGTATACAATGTCCTGCTTGCCTGCCAAGAGAGGGCATCTGATCATATTATAGATGGTTGTGAGCCACCATGTGGTTGCTGGGAATTGAACTCAGGACCTTTGGAAGAGCATCCAATGTTCTTAATCTCTGAGCCATTTCTCCAACCCCCTTTCTTTTATTAAAAAAAAAAAAAACACCAAAACCAAAAAAAGTTAAGCTGGGCATGGTGGTGCACGCCTTTAATCCTAGCACTTAGGAGACAGAGGCAGGCAGATTGCTGTAAGGTCAAGGCCAACCTGGTCTGCAAAGTGAGTCTAGGACAGCCTCGGCCACACAGAGAAACCTTGTCTCAAAAAAACCTCAAACCCCAATCCCCCCAAAAAATTAATATATTTACTTCTCCCCTGGCCATAGCATGAGGGCAGAGGTCAAAGGACACCTTGTGGGAGTCAGGTCTCTCCTTCCACCACATGGGCTCTGAGGACTGAACTTGGGTGTTTAGTAGGAGTAGGTGCCTTTACCCACTGAGCCAGCTCCCTGCTCCCCTGCCTTTCATTTGCAGTTTCACTTTGCAGAAACCGAGGCTAGAACACAGGAGCAGAGGGAGCACGTGGACGGCGGGCCACTCTCCTTATGAAACCCAGCTGTCGTGGAAGTTATCACACACAAGGCTATGTGTTGAAGCTGGGTCCCTTTTGAAGCTGACTTTGATTCCAGCCCCCACTTGCCTTACTCCGTCTCTGCTGGGGTGAAGGAGTCAATGGACAGACGAGGGAGGGCAGAGATGGGCCCAGATCTCAGCCTTTCCCTCAGTTGGTTTCCATGAGGGCGGTCACGTACTTTATGCAATGCTTCCACCACCAGGTGACGATGAGCCTGCCTGCTCCCTGAGGGAGGTGATGTGGCCGAGGCTAACACTCTCTCTCTCTCTCTCTCTGTCTCTCTGTCTCTGTCTCTGTCTCTCTCTCTCTCTCTCTCTCTCACACACACACACACACACACACACACACACACACACACACACACCACACCCCCTCCTGTAACACGAGCCCTGGGCCCTTTCCTGTAGAGCTAGCCTACAAAAGCAGGAGCTCTGCTGGCCATAAGTGGGTTCCGGGTTGTGCGCCCTACCACGCGGGAAGGAGTAAAGTGATGGAACACGCTGAACAGCACCCAATGCAGCACTTCTACAGGGCACTCTCACCTGGGCACGAAGATGGAGTTATGAAGGAAATTCTCAAACACTTTGCGGTACTCGGCCTCCTCCTTCTCAGCCTGCTTCTCGGCTTCCGTTTTAGGACAAGCACAGCATGGCCCTTTATCACCACCGCACACTTCTGTCTTGGGATTCTCCGTCACCTCTTCCACATCAATGGTGCCATCAGCGTACTTTCTGATGGGTATTTTGTCTACTCGAGAGAACAGGGCGGGAATGAGAGCCATGTACGTACAACGCGCTGGCGAGCACTGTTAGTGGGGGAGGGGGGCTGGTGTGCGCTGCGGAGAAACTACCCTGGCACTTGACAGGGTAACACTGGGGCTTGGGGATTCTAAGAGGACAGACAAGGCCAGTGGCATTGCTGGCTGGCCGGCCAGCTGCTGGCCCAGCTCACCTTTGGAGCAGTAGTTGTGCCGGTACAGGTAGCCGTCCTGTGGCTGCCGCTGCCACCGCACAATATAGTAACTCAGGTTCCCGTTGGGTAGGGTTGGGGGGTTCCACTTCACAATCAGCTGCGAAGAAGAGTTTGATGCCGACAGGACATCCAGGGGGATGGAGGGCACTGGAAAGAAGGACAAAGGGCATTTCAGAAAACAGAATGGAACCGGAGGTCGAGGTCACCAGGCGCGTGATGCAAACCAACAGGAAGTTGCAAGCCTAACCTGGGCAATGGGCTAACCAGATCACAAGGTGAGCCCCAGCTGGGGTGCCATCTTTCTCTTCACAGCACTCATCCTCAGATAACCTATGTGCAAACACACACGGCTCGCAGAGCTGGGACCCGAGAGGCTATGAGAGAGAGCATGGCCAGGACTAGAGAGGACTCTAACAACCTACTGCTAGCTCATTTACGTATGACAATCACCACTCTGCAGTGTGTCTTAGCAAATGGCAAACTGGACTGCTTACTATTTCATCTCTGATTGGAAATTTGACAGCCCTCAGAAAGACAGAGGCAGGCGGATCTCTGTGAGTTTGAGGCCAGCCTGGCCTATAAAGAGAGTCCAGGACAGCCAAGATTACACAGAGAAACCCTGTCTTGAAAAACAAACACACAGACATACACACACACACACACCAACAGCAACAACAAAAGTAGAATTGACTTATGTAAAGAGGAAAATATCCCAGGACCTCTCACTGAAGTTCCCATAGCAAAATCTCTCTCTCTCTCTCTCTCTCTCTCTCTCTCTCTCTCTCTCTCTCTCTCTCTCTCTCACACACACACACACACACACACACACACAGTTTCCAATATGTAAGAAATGGGATCATGGTATGTCACTTAAACATGAGGTCCCACCAAGCGGTTTTTAAAATCTGAAAGGTGTGTCAACTTGATACAATCTATTTGAGAGGAGGGAAAGTCAGCTGAGAAAATACCTCAAGATGAGGCTGTAGGCAGGCCTGTAGGGCATTTTCTTAATGAGTGACTGATGGAGGGGGTTAGGGCTGGCCCACTGTGGTGGGGCACCCTGGGGCTGGTGGTCCTGGCTTCTGTAAGAAAGCAGGCTGAGCAAGCCACGGAAAGCAACGCTGTGAGCAGTACTCCTCCATAGTTCCTGCCTTGGCTTCCATATCGTCAAACTCTGCGACTGATCGGATATGTAAGTCACAGCCTTTCCTCGTTAGGCTGTTTCTAGTCATGGACCACACCACAGAGAGTAAACTAGCATAGGGTGTTTAGATGTATGAGATGCTCACTGCTCTGAAAACCGTGGAGGGGCAGCATGTTGGCTTTTGCACGGAAGACATAACCACTTGCTGCCTGGCCACTTCAGGGTTTCCAAGGTAAGTAGTCCTAAAACAGTTTACTACTGGACATTTCAATGGCCGGTTTCCCAGATGAAGCAGAGACAGAGGATGGACTGACTGAGTATGTCACTAGCAGCCCAGAGTACCTGTGGGGTCAGGGGCCAAAAGGCAGTTTTTAACACTTAGGAGGAAGAATCAGATTTGTTAAGAATTTGCTGTAAGAAGAAGAAATTGAGCTCCTTCTCAAATCTGCTACAGCGATTTACTGGGAATTGTTACTCCCAAAGTTTAAAATGAACAATGTATTCCAACACACTTGAAATTCCAGTAACGTAAGCCGGGCGCAGTGGTGCATGCCTGTAATCCCAGCACTCGGGGAGGCAGAGGCAGGCGGATCTCTGAGCTCGAGGCCAGCCTGGTCTACAAAGTGAGTCCAGGACAGCTACACAGAGAAATCCTGTCTTGAAAGAAAAGAAAAGAGAAGAGAAGAGAAAGAAAAGAAAAGAAAAAGAAATTCCATTAAAGCAACCCATTCTCAGGACTACAAGTGTGTGGAAAATCATTCTATGAACACTACAGGGACGTGTGTGGGAGAAACAGGGGTGCATAGGCTCTAGCTTATTTTTTTTTTAATTTCTCACTCTGCTACTTGTACTTACTCTGTACAAGGCTGTGGTCACTATAACAGAATCTGCTGCTGTGCACTGCGTGTGAGCCTCACCCCACAAATCCCTGCGTAGAAACCCTAGCCTTTGAGTGTTGGGGCTCTGCAAGGCAACTAGGTCTGAGGATAGAGTTTTAATCAACAGAATTCGCATTCTAGCAGGAAGAAGGCCACAGACCCCTATGTGTGCTCTGTCAAACACGTGAGGACACAGCAAGCAGATCTCTGTGAGCCAGTAAGTTGGCTCACAGCAGACACAAACTGCCAACGCCTTTGATCTCAGCCTTCCCAGCCTCTGGAACTGTGAGAAGTACGTTTCTGCTGTGTAAGCCACTCAGTCTATGGGACTCTTGCTGTCACGGCCCAAATGTGTTAAAGACAGTCATTATCTTACAAGGAAGCATATCTTTCTCCTTCTAGTCTTTGCATACAAATTCACACGTTTGCTTTCGCCGTTTCCAGGTTTTGGAGTTAGGGAACTAGTACGTAAGCACATTAAGAGAAGATACGGAGGAATCAGTCAGTACCTGGGTACCACAATACTCTACACCTGTCAGTGCGTCAGCCCTTGTTTGCCTGCTGAGAATACCGTTGGCTACAGAATAAAGATGGAGAGCCAGCGAGCCGCAAGAGGAAGGTGGTGGTGTACAGGTGCCATGTCAGTTCCTAGAAGTCTGCGTTGAAACAGACGAGAACAGCCATAGGTGGCTACATCCTGGGCACTCACTCAGAAAGAAACGTTCCTACTGCCCTGGAGGGTACAGGCTCGTTGGCATAGGACACAGAGAGAGAGAGATATTATGATGGTACCACGTCCAGAGGACGGCTCAGCAGAACGTAAGGTGTTAGCAGTGAGATTGTAGTACAGTATTAAGAAGCAACAACAGGCATCGTGTTGCTAGCCCTACAGCCATACTGTGCCTGTGTAACCAGAGCAAGCGCATAAAAAGTCAGGGAGTCGGGGGTGGGCGGTGGGCGGAGCACGCTCATCTGGGGCACGGATACCTGAAGCATTGGTGCGAATGTACAAGATTTCACTTTTGGCCCCTCGGATGTGGTCGTTTTCCACCATGGTGAGGGTCACAGCCTTGACATAGACGGCATACTGGGTCCAGGGCTTCAGCCCATGCAGTAAAATGCCGGGCTCCCCCTCCTTGTTGGGAGGGAGGTCCACGTCCACCATGTTCCAGCTGTTGGAGCCACAGGCATCCTGCCCATCGTACTCGGTAACATTCTTAAAGGGTCTGAAAGACAATCGGCGAAGGCCAGAGAACGCTGAAGCACCCTGGCACCACAGCTCTCAAGAACTTCCCCCAGGGGCTGAGCATGTCACGCTTTCTATAGTGGGAATTCCAAATAAAACTCATCATCAATTAGATTTCTATACAAGAATAAAATCAAGCATCTGGACTTGGGGGTTGGCCAGCTATGAACCATAGAACCAAACAAGCAGCCTCAGAGGCAGCAAGTTCCATACTCACAGGGACTGAAAATGCTGCTCCTAAGACATGCAGATGCTGGCTTTCTTCTGAATTGGAGCAGTTTTTTTTTTAATTAATAAGAAAAAAACCAAGCATGGTTGTTTAAAGCAGACACTGGGTAATGATAGAGAATGACTAACTTTTGAACAAAACTCACCTTCTTACCTACCCACCCCAAAACTCTAAAATATAAGATGATAATAGCTGGTTTTGATGTTTGAATATCTCATAATAGTCAAATATCTTATTTCCTGATTGTCTTGGAGAATAGCACTAGTGAAACCACTAGTTGACATTACTAGTATTGTATTGGCAGCTCGCTTTTTCTTCCTTCCTTTCCTTCCTTCCTTCCTTCCTCGGTCCTCCTCCTCTTCCTTACATATACCTGCTCACCAGAAGAGAGTGTCAGATCTCATTATAGATGGTTGTGAGCTACCATGTAGTTGCTGGGAATTGAACTCAGGACCTCTGGTAGAGCAGTCAGTGCTCTTAACCTCTGAGCCACTTCTGCTCCTTGGCAGCACTTTCATGGTGGGCAGGACATTACATTTATGAGATGAAAGGGCTACTGGTATGACCTACGTGTGATCACAATGGGAGATTGGGGGTGGGGCGACTCCCATATATGCAAACACTGAGTAATCTTGAGCTTCCTTATGGGCTCTAACAGGTCCCAGGATCCTAGGTCCAGCAGTAGCAAAATACCAGGAGCTGCTATCGGCACCTTTGCCTCTTGCTTCTGGGATGATGGATGATCACGCAGCCTGGGACAGTTCAGAGAGTTTCGATGTGGAGCAAGTCATGACTGCCTAGGCAGGGTGATGCTATCAGTACTGGGAAAGTCTTGGACGATCCAGGAAACTGCTGATACTGAGGTTTAGTCCTGCTCCACTCCTCTTTAATGGTAGAGGGCTCATGACCCAGAGCAAAGTCTCTGGCAAGATCACGCACACATAAAGCCAGTGGAAGAAAATGGGCCAGTTCAGGGTAACCTCAGTGAGAGCAGAATATCCTATGGAGTTATTTCGGGAACAGAGGCTAAAACAGTATTTTAACCAAGTCCATATCATAGCCTATGACAGTTCGGATGGATCCAACTTCCTAAAAATTCAGCCCTTTTCCCTTTGGGTTGAATTTAACCAAATACCAATACCACCTAAACAATGAACGCCCGGAAGCTAATACACTCTCCTGATCAGCTGTCACAGGTTGGGACATGAGGACAAATCAGTCACCTGGCTTGATTCTTCACAGGAAACCCCAATGACCCTCTAATCAGCCACGCCATTCAACAACAACCCATGGCCTGGCCATCCCCACCCTCAAACTGGACGTGAGAAGGACAGGCCCAAACTCGGAAACTCACGCCTCCTTGTAGTACACCGTGAAGCTGATGAGATCCCTGTAGTCCGGCGGCCGGTACCGGTGCCACGTGATGATGATGCGGTTCTTCCAGGTGGTGGTGGAGGTGAAACGGAGAACATCACTTTCACCTGGGGCATGGAGGCACATCCACACGTCGCTGTGGCATCTGCTCTACTTAACACCCCTCTTTCCCGAGGCTAGCTGTGCATGCTAATCAGTCCTGCCTGTATTTTATAGGAAGCTTTCTTATCTTCTGTCAAGCATTTCACCGGGGAGCCCCTATAGATTCACCTTTCACTTCAGGTCAGTTTACTGCACTGCTCACCTGCCCGGGGAACAGGGTGTGAACCTGTAATTGCCTCTCAACCGGTGAGAAGGGCCTCTTTAGCGAACGAGGCGGCATTACCGTTCAGATCACCCATAGGATGCTGGCGGCTAAAGGGGACCGGGCTAAAGCACACCAAACCTGTAGGCTGGACTAAGAGGACAGCAAGGGCTCTGTAGGTATGGCGGCCACCCGTTAGCTTCTGTGCAGCCACCAAAGGCAGGCGTAAGACCTCAAGCCCCAAAACAGAGCTTCTCTTAGCCTGAGCATGGCACCAAGGATACAGGCCTTTCTTGGAATGTTGTAGCAGGAAAGAGACTAAGTGGGCACTGGCCTGGGCAAGTGTCGTGGTCTGTGGCAGGGGCACCCTGGCTGTGAGGCACAGTGAGGTGCTGAGCCTGTCCTGATTTCAGCGCTGCTGCATTCTAACTGCAGAGGTGGGGGACTGATTGATCGTCACCATTTTGTGGGACACCCAAAGCTCGCCACTGAGTTGTCCTTAGGCCCCCAAACTGCCTGAGTTCTTCTGTCACGCTAATGAGCTGGAGGCTCTAGAGAGACTGAGAACAGAAAGACACCGAGAAGGCTCCTGGACAAAATGTGCTCAACCAGAACCCAGAGAGCACTGCAGGTCCTGCTCAAGTGTCACTCGGAGGGAAAACGCTGACTGGGCTTCCAGAGGAAAGTAAGTGGTGCTGCGTTCATGACCTGGCGGGTCAGGCTGGCTGACGCTAAGGGAGAAGCGCTTTGAACTGCTCTGATAGCAGACTTTTGCTCTGGTCTCCATGGCGAACAGGGCAGGGGCTGAAGGTGCTGGCTATGTACACACTTCCCACCTCTGCCTCATTCAAAATGCCTCCTGGGTCCTGATAGGATCAGATAAGTCTAGATATTCAAAAGACAAGCCCCGCCCCCCCCACCCCGCCCCCGGTGTGTATGTGTACATCTGACTAACCGCTGGTCATATGACTCCTTATTTTCCCACTAATGCTCCAAAGACGAAGGGACAAATAGAGCTTTAGCATTTTTCTGTTTTTGTTTCCTTAAAATAGGGTCTTACAATGCATCCCTGACTGGCTTCACACTCACAATCCTCCTGCCTCAGCCTGGTTAAAGTGTTTAGATTACAGCAGTACCACCATGCCTGCCATAACCATGGCACTTTTAAAGGCAGTTCTCCATACAGGGCTGGAGGGGAAAGTCTGACATTCCAGGTCTGGGACTACATTTAGAGAGGGGCTGGGCTAACAACAGGCTAACTCTAGTCTATGAGATCTTAAGGTGAAAAGTGCACCACCCCAGGATGTTATTATTATATTGTGCCAACTGTGAAAAGCATTATGGACTCAAGGATGTGGGCTCACTTCTTTGTCCTGGGGGTGCAGGACAGAGAAGAGGCCAAGTGTGAGCTAATGCCCATGGAGGTGCTGTAGTGGAGCATCTACCCTGAGCCTTCTATAGCAAGGGTGGGGTGGGGACAAAGAAAGGCAGAGGTGGCTTGTTCACAGGGCTGGAGTGGACTGGCTCTTTACACTGTTTGCTCATACTGAAAAGATATCTAACTGTGCACACTCTAAGAACATACTCTAATGTTTAATACTCTCAAGCGATGCTCAGGAAAATGTATCTGTATGAATGTATCAGGTTCCAGCCCACCCCTAACTGTGAAGACATATGCAGAGGCCAGGTACTGGCGAAGGGGACTTGACAATCCCAAGTGGAACAAAGGGCCTGCCCGTGCATGCCAAGGACTCCTATCTTGACCACAGTGGTTTGAATGTTGTCACTCACAGGAAGCTCGCTCTCCGTTGTTCCTGGTGTTTATGTCCCCTTTGCTCTGGCGTCCCTTTGTTCCCGTTACTTCCTCCATGCGGTAAATTTCAGAGACACACAGCTTGGGATTGAAAGCAAAGTACATCTTCCCCGACTTGACGGTCAGGTTCCGGTGGTTCCAGTCCCACAGCTGTTGCAGGTTCTGGTTGTCCAAGACATAGAAGGAATAGTTCCTGCAAGCACAGAAATCCGCATTAGCGACCCACTGAGCCCAGGGTCCCCCTCTAGGGACACAGCGCCTCTCTGCGGCATGTGTGGCTCTGTACCAGGAAGGGGCCTGCCCGCTGGGGCTATGGAACAGCAGACAGCTGCTGTGAAAACTGGCCAAAAAAAAAAAAAAAAAAAGATGAGCCGAGGACTGTGTTTAGAAATCGATAGGACACCAATTAATTTTATGACCTCTAGTACCGGCACATGAAGCTTCCCCCACCAAAGGATGCTCCTCGAGTCATTCCCTAGAAATGCCTTTGGTTATTTTTCTCAGAGCCAGGTATGTACAATGTGCTTAAAACCAGCCTACAGGAGAACAGACATGCTCTGCTACTCAACCGGAACAGCTTACACACTAGCAGCAAATACTGCCATTATCCCTGGGAATAAATCCTAGCCATGCCCAATCAGCAGTGCATGATGGGATGGGAGGCGGCCTGGCTGCTCCCTCTTCCACATTTGCCTCTCACTGCAAGGAGCCTTCACTTCAGTCCCTGAAAATATGGGCGTGGAGGAATGAATACCCAGTGAGTGTTTTCCCTGGGAGGCCAGAGCCCAGCTCCAGGGAAGAGAGTGATGTCTGGCTACCCTAGGATCAGGGGCAGCCCATCTAAGGGAGGGGAGGGAGCAAGAACTCGACTTGGGTGTCTGCAGAAGGACCCTAGAGCAGGTCTGTCTCTGCCCGCCACCACTGAAACCTGTAGGCAGCGCATCAGTAGATGGTCCTCAGTTAAATGAGAGGTCTGTTCCCCAGGGACCACGAGTTGTTCCTTCTTCCTCATTGCTTTCCCATCCTTAGTTCCCCCTTAGTCCGCTCGGAGGTTTTTTCAACAAAGCTATTTCTAAGACCTACTCATAGACCCAACAAACACACACGTTTCCCCCTGCAGACCAGGGTTAGTTAAACAAAGGGAGTCCCAAAGTCCTGAGGCTACCAGGTACCTATGTACCTGCTGAGGGTCCTTACCCAATCAGAACCACTAACTAAGGGGGTCCACCTTCAACATGACCTTCGCATACTGAGGCATGAGTTACAGCTATGAATGCTGCCAAGTTGTCCTGCACACTTCCTTGAGAACTCATCCAGGAGTTCAGAGGTGAGGACCCAAGACCAGAAAAGCCATGAACTCACCACATCATACGCCACAGGCGGTTCCTTCAGTGCTATCAAGAGCACTGTTTCTGAACTCTCGCTCTTAAAGACAGGAGTATAGCAGGTGAAGTCTTGAGTTCTCCCTGGCTTTAAGCGTCTGGCTTATGGCTACTCGGGCAAGGGCACGTACAGGAGCACAGTCCAGTCAGTGGTGACCTGGACCTGACTTCATAAGGCTGTCCTCTGACCTCTGTACATACATCCCTCTTACACAGATCACACACACCACACCACACACACACACACACACACCCCTACAAACACTAGCAGAATAAAAATATACTTAAAGAGTCCTCATGTCTAAGAGTCAAGAGCTCAAGCGAAATCTACCGAGCCTCCTCAAGCACTTCAACACACACTGGGCACAGGCAGTACAGACTTCATACACGCAGGGGCTCAGTGAACCGGTAAGCCTTTGGTAAGAAAGAGTGTTCCCCTACCATGCCTGTTTTCTTGGACTAGGAACTTAAGACACTGATCAAAGGACTCTAGATTGCTAGGGAGGTCTTGGGGCACTTGTCCGTCAGAGCTGCCACCTATGGGATGCACTAATGCTCACTGTGATTGATGGTGGGGTGGTCAGGATAGTCAGAGTCCTTCCTAACCCATGGGGTATTTTTAGACTGCAGGCTCATCGTTAACCTCACCAGTCTGGCTGCTCCCAGGTCTCAGAGTCCCAGGAGACAAAAGTCTCCTGTTAGTGAGGACACCTCCAGGCCGGATGCAAGGGCTGATTAATCAGGTCAGACTTCCATCTCAATCTAGGCCAAGGCCTCTTAGTAAACTAATTTCACTAGCAGAAAACAGAGCTGCACCAAAAATACATTCCTCATGAAGAAAACACTCTCTCTCCAGGGAAGAGCACAGAATCGCTAACTCGGGCCTTGACCAATGAATGGCAGGCACACAGACACTCCGGGTATTTGACTAGTCACTTTGAAAAGCAAGATTGTCTTCTTACAGTAAACATAAACTTTCCTCTCTTTAAACAATAATACTGAGAAGGCTGGGAGCCAGAATACCAGTATCAATAAAACCCAGGCATTTGTGGAGCCTGCGGAAGGTGAGGAAAAATGAAAACCTTCACCAAAATAATAATCAAACTGCTAGGCAGTGTCCCGTAAACACGGGGCTTGCTTTCCAGCTCCCGCTTGAGGCCTCTGCCCACCTGACATCCTCCTACAGTCAGGTGAGAATTAAGAGATGATCCCAGGCAGAGATTTGTCTGCACACCTTCAAAGCACTAATGGGCTTGAAATGTCATTGTTTTCTAAAGGAAATGACTAGTTAAGGGAACCAGTCAGTAAACGTGACTCCATAAGCTGTTTCTAAGCTCACTGCCTTTTACATTTACGGAATATTTTTAAAAACCGAATTCTTCACTTTGTTTTTCCCTTTGGCTCCTACAGGCTGCATGACACCCTGGGGTTTTATTGAGAGTAATACCTTGGCTCTCAGCTATCGCAATGGGAAAAAAAACCCAACCTTCCCCTTCAACGGATAGAACTACTGGGGTGTTTGGTTACCAATTTGGGGGTACTGTCACATCAAAACCACACAGGCAACACTTAGCTATGCTCGGTGGCGACCACTTCTAGGCCAGCATCACCCTTTTGAGTGTGTCACAGCTGAGTGACACCTAGAAGACGGCCAGGGACAGGGTGTAGAGCATTCCATGTGGGAACTGAGAACCAGGCCTGAGCATCCTCTCCACTGCTGATGAAGTGCCAACTCTGAGTGGCTTACTCAGCTTCTCTAGCGCTGCTGTGCCTCAGCTGTCCATGGGAAGTGTCTTTTCTGTTCTCTTCTGGCCCTGGATGAATCTGATGAGCTAAATATAAAAGGATGCCGTGAGCTTTGAATCGCCTCACAAAGATACAGGATGACCCGCGCTACTCTCTGAAGCGTCAAAGTCCCCTCAGAACAAAAGTCACAGAAAACAGGCAAGTCCTGCACCTTGATACATAACGGCCTGAGCTTAAGGTCTCCAGCCTACACAGGACCTTCTTTCACGCCCCTACTGGAAGACAATGTGCAAGCACACATACAACTGACACTTCCTGTTCATTTCTGCAGAGAGACACTACTACTGGCCGATGACAGCTGTCTCTAGGGGGCATCAGGAGCCAGGCACACCGAAGAAGCGGTCACCGCCACAGCCATTTACAACATTACTCAACCCATCTGTAGATTACTGGCTCACTTCAAGTCCAGAGTTACGCCATCCACACAGAGTACGGAAATAAACACCCAGGCAGGACTAACCCAGGCACGGCATAGATCCACAGAAAAGGCTGTTTATTGCCGAGTGCTTTTTAAAAATAGCTTTGCTGAAGTATAATTTACCTTCTAAAATTGTACCCATTATAAACACACAGCTCCACAGGCTTCGATAGATTTGTATAGATGTCCAAGCATTATCCCTGTCATCCCGGTCGGGCCAGAGGTCCCCTGTTCTCCTTCCAGCCAGGCACCTCCCCATCTGTCCACCTTTGCTGCCTCATGTACCGCGATGCAATCCTCTTGGTACTGGCTATTATCTCACTGTGTGCTCTGTGCTTATCCACTCACTCACAGATGAACCCTTAGATTATACCCTGTGCCCTATTTGGGGGAAGTACATTAAAAAATGTTGTTATGAGATGTGCATGTATGTTTATGTTGTCTCTAGGTACAGCCGTGAACTGACAGGCAACATGATGAATTGTATGGGTTGGTTTTTGTTTGTTTTTTGGTTTGTTTTTTTAAAAAGTCCCAAGTAAGTGCTGAAATGTGGCTCTGTTAGGATCTATCAGCCCTGGACCTGCAAGAGGAGCTACAAAACACACCGAGCCTGCAAAGGCAAATGAAGCAGGGTAGAGATGCCGAAACACAAGAACTGCAACTCTTGTCGCCTGCCGCCTTCCTGTATTTTTGTTCTTTTCAAGACAACAATCCTTGCCAGTACCAAAGAACTTCAACTTTTAACTTATTTGATTGTCCTCAAACCAAGGCTATCCTAAGGGAGATAATGGACATATTTCTCTCTTATTCAAGAGAATCCCCCTCACCTGTCCCCGACTCCTCACAAAATACTACTTGACTTTCCTTTCTCCCTCCCTCCCACTGCCACCGTGGTTTGCTAGAGATCAGGGTGGCTGACACTGTATGCACTATAGGTTAAGTGCTCCATCGCTGCACCACACTGCACTACTTCTGAGGAAGGCCTTGCTCTCCTTTGTGAGCCTGCACGTGAGTCTACAGGTGTGTATGCCTGTAAACACAGGCAAGGGTTCTCCTGTTATTCCCTGCCTCACTGCCCTGAGACAGTCCTTTTTGCGAAACCTGAAGCTCATTAAAGTGTAGGTTAGGCAGGTCAGCTGGCCAGCAAGTTCTCGGAATCGGTCTGTCTCAGCTCACGCATGCAGGTACGCCCAGCCTTTTACCTGGGTCCTGAGGATTCAAACATGGGGCCTCATGACTGCTGAACAAGTGCTCCTAGCAAGTGAGTCATCTCTCCAACCCCAGTGATTTTCTTCTGAAGTTGGGAGTCTACAAAAGTGCCATGTTACAGAGGGAGTGGTGGCTGAGACGCCGACAAACCAGAGGGTCCTGCTGCTACCTGGGTACCGCTCTGTGGCTGCCCATCCTGATCTCTGTTCTGGTGGGACTCTGCCTCACCTGTCACCAGCCTAGAAATCGGCTCACAGAGGTGGCTCATGAGGAGCAGGCAAGACACAGGGAAGCAGGCTCAGAAAAAAAAAAAAAATCAAAAACCAAAAACCACTTGTGTTCTTGTGGGCGCTACTCAGGAGGCCAAGAGTGATTCCAGTGTTTTCTTGGACACCTGAGGTTGAAGGATTGGGTGGTGGTGGTGGGGGGAATGTTCCTCTTTCTATCAAAACATAAGGCTTCAGAATCCTCCTGAACCAAATGGAAGTTTTTATGTCATTCTCACTAGCCATAGAAGAGGTTCAAGAAATAGAAGAAATAGATTCCTTCAAGAATGAGTCGAGGCAAGAATGCTTAAAAAAAAAAAAAATCAGAAGTGGCCTGGGGATGTACACATTAGAAGGATAATTGGCACAAAGTAATTTCTGATCTTTGCCATGTGCTGAAGGTACACAGAAATACTTAGAAAAGTACTCAAGCTTAAACCTGAAACTCCTCACACCCCAAGTTTACTGTTTGACGTGGGGTGAGGTATCCCCTGGTGAGGTGCAGCAGGACTTCCCCATAGCTGCAATGCATCACGCACGCCAGATAACACTGGGGAGAAGGTTATCTTAGCTTAAACCAATAGCACCCCGAAATTAAACGCACCTCTCCTCAAAGTCTCAGTGTGTCCCATGGCATACCTGAATGACACCCTCCTCACCTGTGTGCAACAGTGCCTCCGGAAATTCAAGTTACCACCCATCTCCTCAGGGCTATGTGTGAGACACAGGCCCAGGATGTCATTCTTTGCTCTGGCCTCTCCCTTGCTTGGGCCCAGAAACCCTTCAGGGCCCTCGGCTCCCCTCAGAAGCCTGTCTGACCCTCTCAGGTTTCCAGGTGCTCAGAGCACCTTTTCTCCCTGCTGGGGCACTTTGCAAGCTGTGCTGTACACTGCCTGGTTCACCTGCTTATCCCCAACGCTTTCTTTCCTTTAGCGAGTGAATGAGGGAGAAGTGAAGCGTCAGCAGCCTGATGCTGTCTGAGGAGACGCGGAGGTGAGCTGCTGCTGCCGGTGGCTGCTCAGGACCTGGGAGTTCATCACAGCAGAAGAGACGCAGACCCGAAAAAGCCTCTACTAGAGATCTAAGAGTCTCAAGTGTCCCGGCCAGAGACAGCCTCTAAGCAAGCGGCTCTCAACTTGTGGGTTGTGACCCATTTGGGGGTCAAATATCAGATATCCTGCATATGAGATATTTACACAAGGATTCCTAACAGTAGCACAGTTACAGTTATGCTTCCATGGTTGAGGGGTGGGGGTTCACCATAACACAAAGAACTGTATTAAAGGGTCCCAGCATTAGGACGGCTGAGAACCACTGCTTTCAGCAGCAGCAGCAGCAGTATTCAAGGCCTCCCCTGCCCTCCCTTCCTCCCTTCCAAAATACTAGCAGCAGGGCGGAGTTCTAGCCAACCCCCCCCCCCCAAACACAAGCATCCTTAAAAAGACTTGGCTGGTACTTCATATCTAAGTTTCAAACAATGAAAAATATGCTATAAATATTCTTGGAAATTAAAAAAAAAAACAGCCTTCAATTTTCAGCTACATGTGAGTGCATGATACTTTCAGTTAACCCATAATGATAAGATAATCATAGCGTGTAATAATCCTAATAAAAATAATCAAAGCTTCCTTTCCATTTCCTATGCCTATCACTTGCACAGCCTGAAAAAAGGGGGAAGAGGCGGAAGGCATATCCTTAAGCAACTAGGAAATCTGACAGCTACTAATCTGCCAAAGAAAAAGTGTGTCCCAATGCCAGGGAGCCCAGAGCAATGATCCATGGGGAACTACAGCTCATTTTAAAATTTAATACAAGCAACAATAAACTAACAACGACCATGGCCTCACCTAGGTGATGACTGAGGCGCGCTAGGGAGGGACCTGACACCTGCCTTGGATTTACAAGGAGGAAGATGTTTTTCTGAAGCGTCTGGTTCCCAATGGGAAGACAGTGGGCTTTCCAAGGATGGGGTGACGGCTCACTCTGGCTGTATCAGGGCACAGAATTTAGGACAGAGCTGGTCTGAGAAAACCTGGCTGATATGAAGAACCCCCCCCGCCCCTGTAGCCGGATCCAGACACACAAGCAAGAACAAGCATTCCCGAATCTTCCCATCACTTTCTTCCTAAGGGAATTTGTTCCTTAATTGATACATTTATACAATTTCAGAGCCATGTCAAACGTACAAAGGAGCCAGTGAAGGTGCACACAGGTGGGAGGCTGGAGAGAAGCTGCACATACACACAGAAAGCACTAGCTTCTACCCTCGGCTGAGAAACCCATGGCCGCTTTAAAACACAGCTCGTAAAGCATTTCTGTGCAGAAGGCAAAACCCCTACCAATACTACAAATCCTGTAAGCTAGCCAATCAACATATAAGCTCTTCAAGTTGAAACATGTTTACAATAAAATCAACGGTCCGTACTTTGCAAGTCCTGTGCTTCTCTATTTGAAAAGCAGATGGCTTGGGAGTCAGGGATGGTCAGGTGCTTGCTATGAGGACCTCTGTCCCACGCCCAGAACCTACATAACAGGCACCTGCAACCTCAGCACATGGGAGGTGGAGACAGCAGGCTACATCTCCGAGACTTGCCAGCCAGTTAGTCTACAAACTGGAACGCTCCAAGTTCAGTGAGAGACAGGCTCAAGAAATAAAATGGAGAATAACTGAGAAAGACACCCTATGTCTCCTTAAACCCCCACAGGCAGGTGTGCACAAATGTACCCATGTACATACGTACTCCTACACACACACACACACACACACACACACACTTTATTCATCATATGGTGTTGAGCACAGCAGGCTAAGGCAGGTAAGTGTCAGAAAGATCATGGCGTCTCTGGAAGTTAAACACTGCAGGCTGGCGTCGCTCCTGGAGGGAGGGTTCCTTGGGAATACCCCTGACTGTGACTTTGGTGGTCTCACTTAGACTCATGTGGTGGTGTGGATGACGCATGTCACCTGTGGGGTCACACATATGAACACAGGTCCCCAGGTGTTGATTCTGTCTGGGAGGAATCGTGGAACCTTTGGGAAGTGCGGCCTAGCTGGAGGAAGTATATCAGGAGGGAGGGCCCTGACGGTTCACAGCCTCACTTCATTCCCAGCCTGCCTTTTCTGTTTCGTGTTTGCAGTTAAGAGATGTGAGCTCCAACCCTGTTCCACCTGCTGGTTGCCATGCCTCCCCCGCCTCCCCCCCCCAACTGTGAAGGACTCTCCCCATTATAAGCTCTTTGTTCCATTAAGTCGTTTTTGGTCAAGGTGTCTTATCACAGCAACAAAAAGTAATTAATGCAATATGCGTACCCGACAGACTAGACCCTAGGAACGAAGACACCCATTTTCCAAATTGGCAGTACCCTGAGAGTGGCCAAGTCACAACTCCACACAGGACTTTGAGCAGCAAGGAGCAAGGTGACCACCCAGGCATCAGGGGTGAGCCCAGGGTTCCTCTTTAACAATGGGGGAGGGGGCTTTTATTCGGATATGTAACCCAAGTAAGTTTGAGAAGTACACTACTCGGGGCTGTGGGATGGCTAAGCGGGTAAGGGTAAGGGCCGCTGCTGCTAAGCATGAAGATCCGAGGAGCTGCGTGATGGAAGGACAGACTGACCCCCCCCCCCCCCCCCGCCCCACAAGTTGTCTTCTGACACAAAAACGCAACACAAGCACTATTAAAAGGTAACCAGGAGGAAGGAGCAGTCTCCTTAGCAGAAGGAGACTACACGGCACTTGCCCTTCTAGCTGCTCTTCTCCTAAGATCAGACGAAGGTTCTTCAGGAAGGACAGGGAGACCAAGGCGTGGGAGTGGCGGATCTTCACGTAGCCTGTCACCACCTCGATGAGACCCATGAAGTTCTCCAGTTCTGAGGCGATGTTATCTAGAGGAAAAGGGGTCTGTGTCACTGAGTGTTCCTCCGGTCAGGTGGGACATTATGTGTGGGTTCACACGCTCTGGTGTGGAGGAGTTGAACGCAAAGCAGGTCTGGTTTCGGGGAGCTCAGTGAGGGAGCTGGCGTAGGGCCAACGCGTAGCCCTGTCAGACACACACGGTCTCCACTTTGCAGCAGCAGCCGCCACGCTGGGGCAAGGCCTCTGAGGTGGGGAAGCAGACTTCTAGGAGGCTGGCTACTGCAGTTGCCAAGCTGATTAACAGAACGTGAAATCAGAAATGCCAGGCTGCTAATTAGCCCCAGCTGACAAGCCAAGGGACCGTCGTCTTTTATATATGCTCCGTGGCAGGCAGTCCTGCCTCCACAGTGCCATGACGGGACTGAGCAAACCTTTGCCAAGCTCAGTAGGAGTGGCCTTTGCTGTACCTGGAGTTCCTAAGCTTTGGGGGAACTTCTATTTAAATATTCCATTTAGGGCTGGAGGAAAACACTCCAATATTACCGTCATGGTCATCTTTCCCTACCAGTGAGACTGGAGTTCATGTATCCTAGGCTCAAGATGACCTTGAACTCCTGATCTTCCTGCTTCCTCGTCCATGGACATCTATAGCTAGTGCAAGTAGTTTAACAATAAGCGAACAAATGAATGAATGAATGAATATGAATGAATGAATGAATGAATGAATGAATAAAATAATTCTGAGCCAGGCACAGTGGCACATGCCTGCCTGTAATTCCAGCACTCAGGGAGGCAGAGGCAGGAGGATTACTGTGAGTTTGAGACCAGCCTGGTCTATGAGGCAAGGCCAAAGCCACACAGAGAGACCCTGTCTCAAAAAAAAAAAATCATTTCCGCATCTCTAAGTTTTTCTTTCATTCAGCTCACAGTTACTGCTGTAACCAAAAAGCAGGCAGGAAAAGCTGCTAACATAACAGGACACGGAGACAGGGGATTTTCTTTTATCTTGCTTAACCTACTTTCACATAGTAAATAAGAACCGTAAACTCCAGTTCAGCTCATGACAAAATTCAAAGACTATAGTAAATCAGGTGAGGTCCACTGAATGGGATTTTACTATGTGTGATTTAGGGGAAGAGTCTCCTTTGGTTTCATAAGAAGAGTAAGAGGACAAAGCTTTCTGTACTTATACTAGGCTTATCCAGGAGCCCTGAAGACTCCCTTTCACTTGCAATATAGACAGTGCTCCTGGTATGTCAATGGCTACAGGAAATTCAGCCTGGAAAAAGAGAGTGGCTAGGACCCCAGTGTGTGCCAGGCAAGCGCTCTGGCTGACCTGGAACTCAGTCTGTAGACCAGGCTGGCTGGCCTCGAACTCAGAGACCCTCCTGCCTCTGCCGTGCTGGGATTAAAGGCGTGTGCCACCATGCCCAGCAGGTAGTAAGTTTTCATGGACAGGATTCACCAATCACATTTAGCTCCCATGACAGGAAGATAAAAACAAAAAACAAAAAAACTGTATGGCTTATAAATTTTTAAAAGACATATTCCTAGGGGTGAATAAATTGAAAGAAAATTAATAAATCAAGCATGAACAAAACTACAACTTGGTTAGTACCCTAAGCGTCAGAGTTCTTTGTATGGAGAACAGAGTCCTCTCCACAGCAGAAGGATAACAGGGAGCAGGTAATAAAAACTAAAGACTTGTAAAACAAGCAAAGGAACCAACAAAAAAGAAAACCCGCAAACCGACAAAGAAACTACCACCAAAACAAAACAAATACTTGTTTCTATAACCTCTACACCCTAGGAATATAAATCACTTATTTAACAAATACTTAGGGAAAGGAAATTCACTAAATAAATAAATAAAATAGGATATTTCTTTTCCTCAAGCAATAAAAAAAAAACCTTTCTTTCCTTAAAGACTTACCAATAAAGATGAAAACAGTCTCCTGCCTGCAGTGCTCTACTAGTACCACAACCTAGTGGCCCCAGGGGCAGAGAACCGAGGGCGGTGTATCCAGGGGCCTTTCTCTGTCAGTCAAAGACCAGAGAGGAGAGGCTTGCAGAGGCGTCCCATGCCGCCACTGATGGGACGTACTGCTCATGAACACAATTTTAAAGCAACATACCACACCCACTGTCCACAGTGCAAGTGAAAGGGAGCCTGCAGGGCTCAGACCGCAGCTTAAGGCGTGGATGGCCCACCTTTCTGGCTCTCAGAACTAAACTGGATCACTCTTTAAAAGACTTCCTTAAAAACTCAACTTGGTGAGCTCCCCCCACTGGGGGAAGTAACCCAAACGCTCTGGGCTTGGAGACTCAAGAGGCAGCTAGTGTGAGCAGGCTCCCGGGTCTGCTCCATCAGGGTCTGCTGAGGTTTATGTGTGTCAGGACGGCCCTTTCCTGCGTAAAGATGTGACTGACCAGCACAAAGTCGAGAACTGATCCTCTTTAGAGAAATAGATTCTGGGCTAATGGCTCAAACACAGACCGCCTTTCAATCTGGATTTCATCTTTCATGGAAAGTCACAGGAGAGACGTCACACAAGAGGCTTACTTCCGTCCCATGCTATTTTTTCTAAGCTAGTATTTCGGTTGTGACTAAGGGACAGAGCCAGGAAGAGGACGGATGCAAATAAACCAGGAGATGCAGCCACTGGTCTGGCGGGGTGGGATACTTACTGCCTCGCCGGATATTAATAAGCAGATTGCCCTTCAAGATGGTGCATCCTTGGAGCATCTGAGCAGAAGTAACGGAATCGATAGTTTTCGTTTTCTTTTCTTCGTCGCCACAGACTTTGGGGCAGGGGCCTTCACAGGGGATACAGTACATGCTGTTGAAGAGAGAGAGAGGACCAAAAGCACAGAAGTGGGTTTATCTTCTTGCATTAACAAAACAGAAAAGAAGGCTTTTTCGTTTGTTATTTGCAATAGCATTTCCTAAAAGAACTGTGGTGAACCAGGCAACTGGGTGACCTGCATTACCCCCTACCCAGGGCAAGCCTCTCAAAGCTACAACCACAAGGCAGGAGCACATGCTGCGGCCGAGGAACACCTGCTGCCTGTTTCCAGACAAGGAGCATGTGGGTATCACAGGCTTGGGGCTGGGGAGCCAACTGGTCTACCTGGTAGCACAGGCTCACAGAAAGGCACTCTGCGGCTCTAGAGAAGTGGAGCTGCTCTCTGATGAGACCTTGGCCTGCACGCCAGAGAAGGCTGGGAAAACTGGCAGTGGTGAGGAAGGGACAAAGTCTAATTCCCAAAGTCAGTGTGCACACAAAGCCCAGTGAAGGATTCAAACAGGCGCACAGCGCAGTGCGGGTCCAATGTTTTCTTGCTAAGGTACAAGTGAAATTATATCCTGACAGTGCTCTGCAGAAACCTGTAAATTGATCCAAACATTGTTTTGCTGCACGTACAATAAAAGCCCGGGGACTTCCTCTGCTCTGTCATGACATCCTGGTCCAAATGCTACCCTCAGTGACACAGACACCACCGGGAGCCACAAGGACTGGTGTGCTTCCTGCTGCCATTTAAGAAACTGCAGAGACAATGCTAAGCCTGGGGCCACACCCTTTGAGATCTCTCAGCTGTATACAGAACCAGGGCTGAGAAGCTGCGTGGATTGCTGGATGGGGCAAATGACCCAACCTTCTCGGGGTGTGTGGGGCAGAACTATATTTAAACTGTTCTTCTTAAATGAGCCTATGAAGCTTCATGAAGATAAAGAAAAAGAAAATCGGAGTGAAGCAATATCTGCCTTTACCAAAGTCCTCCATCCCCTCCCAAAGCGCTACATACAATCTTGTTTTGTTTAGACGCTTACAGGTGACAGCAGTTCTGGTTTCCCTGTTAGGGAGTGGGGCTGAGGTTTTCACAGGGTCCCATGGGAACTGGACTTAGCTAGCTAGCTAAAGCGGGGGACAGATGGCTTTCATAACCCCACATGCGGCATTGCTTGTGGGGTTGGGATAAGAATGGCCACCACAGGCCCTCGTTGTTAGAACTGTTTGGGAAGGATTAGGAGGGGGTGCCACTCGGGTGGGGGCTCACGCTGAACTCTCAGCCCTCCCTTCACCCCGCCATCTCGGATTCTACCCCTTGGAACCATAAGCCAAATTAAACACACTGTTCTATAAGTTGCCATGGGAGGGGGTTTTCTTCTGAGCGTCCTTTATTGCTGTGTTTTTTTCTAATTTAACTACACACCACACAAAACCCACGCTCTCCACAAAAAACAAACAAGACAAAAGAGAAACATATTTTGGAATAACTGCAAAGAGAGCACAGAGCACCTGTGTGCCTTTCGCCCAACACCCCCAACTGCTGCCACCTCTGACATAACGGCAATACAGCAGTTTACACTAAGGATCTGACTTGGCATGCTTGTGGTGTTCTGTTTCTCCACTGCCTAGATCGATTTGCAAAATCCCCAGTGTAGCCAAGATCTAGGACAACTCTTACACCACCAAATTCTCCTGTGTCACCCATTTCTAGCTACCTCCATCTGTCCCAGGCCTCACTACCCGTAACTTCTGGTGACCGCTAACTTGTTCTCCGCCTTCCATTCTGAAACGTGACACAAACACAATCACACAGCACCTGGCTTCTACTATCGGTGTACTTCATATTGTGCAATATTCTTGAAACTAAGCCTTTCTCTTCCTCGCCGAGCAGTATTCCATGTGTGGATGTACCTACCACACGGCCTGCTTTACTACTTACTTTTTATAGGACACCTGAGTGTATTACAGATATCGAAGTTAAGAACAACTATGTAAAGAAATATTCAGGGTCAAAATGATTGTGCTGTAAATACTTCTTTGCTTGCTCCTCCCCTTTCACTCAAATAGAAAAATGTGGTACCTGCCCCCTCTGTTAAAGTGTCTAGGAATCAGGCAGCACTTAAAAATGTTTCTATAAGGACACATTCTGATTACATATTTACAGTTTGATCTTCCTAAAATTCACTCTGGTATAGACAAAGTATAAACAGTATTTAAAAAATACTTTCATGTAAGTGCTAAATATAAGCTTCAAAGGCTGAGAAGGGGACGGCTAGTGTCTCTGATGACGACAGGCAGGGAGCAACGGCCCACCATTGTGAGACCACACTACAGGGAAGGAGAACCAACTCCTATGACTGCTCAGCAGTCTCCCTGTGCTGGAGCACAGCTGGATGCCTGAGTGGAGAGGAAATACAGTTGCAGGTCAAATACGATACTGCAGTTGTTGGCTATCAAGCATTTCCGCTGGCCTACCCTCAGGGACCTAGCGGCGACTTACATCACCCGCCATTGCTAGGTGAGCCAGGTGTGGCACATAAAAGGGGCCTCCGGCCACCCCAGTTCTCAACCTGTCCCTTACTCCCTGTTTGTTTGGTCCTACCCTTATGGGATCTGCAGCAAAGTGCTCGCCTGGGTCTGGATACCGAACACTGACCTCTGTGTGCTGTTGCGGATGAAGCCCGAGGGACACTCCTGCATGCACTCGCCATCATGGATAACGAAGCCGTCGGAGTCGCTGCTCTCGGCGTTGGGGATGTTGGCGCAGAAATCCCGGTCCACGCAGCGCCAGCCCTCGAACCTGTAGGTGCCAGGCGGGCAGGCGGGCACGCACACGCCTTTGTAGTAGTAGTGTCGGCAGGCCACGCAGGTTGTGTTGTCGTCGGGTGTATGGCAGCTGCCTAGGCACTCTGGGTGGCAGCATTCATTGTTCTCGGTGCACGCTCGTTTCCCGCACACACTAGGGCACACTGTGGGAACAGAGGAAGAGGGCAGTGAGGTAAAGGACTGTTTACACAGCCTCCCCCCCCTCCCCCGGTCATCTGCTGCCATCACCAGCATTAGACGGAGTACCAGAGACAGGCCAGAAAAGCCACACCTCTGAAATCAGCAGTAAATCCCACACCAGGAAAGGAAAAAAACGTATCTCAAGCCCATTTTCTCCTATGAACTCCTACTCTGCTATGGGATGAGCCAGTAACTTGTAACCCCCCTGGCCCCTGTAATCATCTGTAAGATGGGATGGCTACCCCATTAAAAGGGAGCAGGCACAGGTGAGCAGAGAGAAATACAGACAAGATGGGCCACGAGGACTATAAAAGGCACTCTGTTCTTCAGCCCTCCTTTTGTAGGAAGATCCCATCCTAAGATCCCCGAACCACACCTAACTCTGTCCTGTGTAAGACACAGCGGTGATTTTGAGAGGAGGAGTAACGAGTTGTGGTGGTCTGAAGGAGAACCGGCTGTGAACAATGAGACCCTCGTTGGTGGTCTGTTTGGGAAGGTTGTGGGGCCTTTAGGAGAGTGTGCCCTCCTGGAGGAAGTACTTTGCTGGGGGGTGAGGGGAGGGTTTGAGGCTGTATAGCCTGACCCACTTCTCCATTTCCTGTGTGTGGGTGAAATGTGATCGCTTGGTGTTTCCTGCCCGACAAGCCTGCCTCACGGTCCTGAAGCCATGTCTCCCCACAAGGATAAACTCTTATCTCCTCTGGAACTGTATGCTAAAAGAAAACCTTTTCTTCTCTAACTCACTTCCTGTCAGGGAACAGAACAGAAACAGAACAGCAACAGAAAAGAAACAAATACAACATGACACCGGTCAAAACTTGTTCTAGGTTACAGCTCACCACAACTGCACATTTTACAAAGTGCTGTGTGACTGTGGCTGCTCTCTTCTGGGACTCCAGAGAGATCAAGGGTACGAGGGGGGGGGGGGCGCTGTTCTCTGCTGCAGGTGCAGGAGTGCCCATGTGCTCTAACGAGGATTAAGCTACAGTGGAGGTGCTAGTGCTTCCTAAAGGTCTTTGGTAAGCCTGTGTTGTGCCATCTCAAGGTCTTCACTCTGAAAGGTGAAGACAGCAACTTCTCTGAGCAAGACAACCTCCAGGCCGTAACCACCTGGTACGATCAGATGGTAGAACACGGTCCCTGCATCCAGGGGCCGCCCACTGTCAGCCTTGCTAAGTTAAAGGCCCCATCCAGTAACCACAGATCTACCATTCATTCCCCAAATAGATGATCTGCTGTGTGTAAGTATATCATATTTCATAAATACATCATAAAGAGCAGATACACACTATGGCCTGTGAGCCTTATTCATGAACAACTTACAAATCAACAAACTAGGAAATCTGGTTAGCATTACATGTACCCTCTTTATTGTTGGGAAACACATACACACACACACACACACACACACACACACACACACACACACTGTTATGTAGCAATGAGTCAAGACTACATTTTTTTCTTATAAAAAATACATACTACAACCGAAACCAAACAAGTTCCAGTAATCACAGATAACATAAAGAACACACAAGGCCACCTGCCCCCAAACGGTCACTCATATGGGCTTTTCCCGCATCCTTCCATGCCTGTACACGATAAACACAAATATTTGCAAGTAAAGACCAAGCCAACCAGAAAGCACTCGACAGACTTGCCTGGGGTAGATCACCACCATGCAGCAGCACCGTGACACCCCACTGTGACAGCCATGCCCCAGCATCAAATGTGCCCTTGAGTCCCACACATTCCTGTTCTTTGAGCACAGCCGTCTTTTTGGACACCTCGGCATGACATCAGGATCAGTCTTGAGGATTGACTGTGCTGCGTCAGTCTGTCCTCCGGAGTCTCACACCAGTCTGTCTATACAGCTCTTAGTCACACCCAGAAGTAATGCACGGATATCCATTCAGCCATCTCGGACACAGATGGCGACACGGTGTGAGGTCAAAGGAATTTGGAGACTCTAGACCAGTGGTTCTCAACCTCTGGGTCACGACCCCTTTGGAGGATCACGTATCAGATAACCTGCATGTCAGATATTTAATTATGATTCACAACAGTAGCAAGATTACTGTTAGTATTACAACAGTGGTGAAGTTGTGATGTCGAAACAATCATTTTATGGTTGGGGGGGGGGTCACCACACATAAGCTGCTGTATTAAAGGGTCACAGCATGAGGAAGGCCAAGAATCTCCGCTCCAGATTAACGCTGGGCTGCTGACCTTTGAACTCTTTTGAACCAACTTTTATCTATTACACGCAAGTGAACTAACTACGCACAAGACCTGTCTTCAGAGCTAGGCATAGAGAAAGAGGAAAGCCTTGTCAGCTGGTTTGTATCATTTGCCTATTATAAGTAGCTTCCGGCTGTTTCTGAACATCTATTCTAGCTCACAAACAAACAGGAGCTAATTATCTCTCGTCACACCAAAAGAGAATACACTGTAGGAGCCCCTAACGTCAGAACACAAACACCGTCTACCACAGCAATTATCCTGAAGACAATAAAATGGAGTTCACATACAGCCTACCATGTTTTTAGCTTCATACACTATCATTGAATCTTTCACTCAAATACATTTAAAAAAAGGCATAGCTGAAGATGACAGAGTTTGATGATTTGATTAAATATATACATTGCACAGGTTACGTCAAGGTTGGAGATCTAAACAAGCACTTAAGTTGTTTGTGTTGACTTCGGTTTTTTAATGCATGAATAACAGAAGTGAACGGATCCATTCTGCATCTATCCATGGGTGGATGATGCACCTGTGTGCCAGGTGCACCCTGTACAACCATACAGTGGCAGTCCCTGACCTCAAGGAAAGGCCACCACACGGGGGAAGCAGGAAGGAGTAGGCACACGATGTTCCTAGTGCCTTGGGTGCCTAGAAAGGTCTCCGGAGACAGTGAGTTCAGCACTGAAAGCAGAGGGGTGACGGGGAGGGGCCTCACGACCAACATGGGTCAGCTCAGGGAGTCACACAGGCCCACCAACACGGAGAGCAGGGAATTGCTCCAGGCTCCAGGCAGGAGTTAGGTTTCCACACCTGAAAGGCCATCATGCTGTATCGCATTGTCATGTAGACCAGAGTGGGCAGAACAGGCAGGAGAAGGAAGGCCAGAGGAATCTGCTGCTGATCACGCCGCCCCTCTAGTGCTCACCCGGAATAACAGATCCGCAGAGTTCAATGTAACTGGCTAAAGGCTCTCTGGTGGAGCTATCCCAGCCATCCACCAAGACCATGCTCTGAGACTAGCGAGGAAGGGGAAAACCGATTAGGTAGGCTCACCATTATCAGCAGAGATTATTTATTAATGGGGACCAAATGTCAACGCGTGGAGCCGTTTACTTCCTTACACAGGAAAAAAAAAAAGGACACATTATAACAGATAATAAGGTCAAATGGCTAATGAAGTAGTAAAAGCCCGTACCATGTAAAAACAGGGGAAAATAACCTTGTGTACTGTCTTGAATCAGTTACCCCCAAACGTAAATGCTACATTTATCCAGGATAAGAAATAGAAATAAGCACTTGACAAGGGACTTGTTAAATGTGAGGTGTGTTGAGCCCTGTTGCATGCCTGTGATGGGAACCTCTTTCCAACCGAGAACAGTAAAGTTAAAGCACTGTCTTTACAGATAGAACTATTTCTTTCTTTCTTTTTTTTTAGGCAGACACCAGATCAATGGGCCCCTTAATGCCGAGTGATGCTAACAGTGAACAAGGGCACATCTAACGTTCTATAGAGGGGGGCACAGAAGAGGGGTACACAGAGAGAAGGGGGGGAAGACGGAGGAGAGAGACTGCTAGAGGACAGACTCCAAAACTCTGTGCTGGCTACAGGAGTAAAGTGGTGTTCCTGTCTCTATGGCACAGAGGATTCTGGGAAGCAGCGAGAGAACGAACATAGGGTCGTCTGGGAGTAGAGTCCTGGAGCCAGCTTCAGAAGCCTGCTGTAAATTTTGTCTCATCTCGATGTATATAAATATTATTAGTGTTCAGGACTATTAAGGGATTTCTTGAAAAGCCCCGGGCAGTGAGTCTCGCCAGCAGATGGATGGCTGCTCTACATTGAGTGCCAAAACTTAAAATTTAGTGCAGTAACCAAATTTCCAATTATGGCACTATGGGGGAAAGGAGGGGAACCTCTTCCCTAGCTCCCGAGGAGGAGTGCACGGGCCTGGTTAAAGGGCAGCCCAGCCTTACAGCGAGGAAACGGAAGCTGTAAACTAATGCACAGAGAAAAGCAAATTGATTTATTAGCTCAAGAGGCTATTCTAATCCTTGGAATTCATTTATTCAGGGATGGCAATAAAAACAAAAAGCTATTGGAACAGCCAGAAAAGCCATAATACGTCCTGTGTCAACCACCAGAAAGGCAGGCTCAGGGTCAGTGTGCATACATTAAACAACTCCTCTTCGTTTCTTTAGAGAAAAACCAGCCTCGCACATCAGCCTTTAGCTCTCTTCCTCCCCGGAGCCCTTGCGTTTATTAGGTTCTTTCTAATTTCTTTTTAGCCTGTGTTTCCTTTTGTCAGTAAATTCTTTAATGATCACTAAGCCCAGAGAAGCCAATCTTCAAAGCACATAATATTGAAGTTCTTTGCTCCGGGAACCTCAACTTTTCACAAGAAAAGAGGGTCCCTTGTCCACACAAGTTCGTACTGTACACTTTTTTTTTTTTTTTAACCAAAATGCCTGCCGAGGGACAGAACTGGTCTGTGGATGCTCACTCAAGGTAAGCTTCTGAGTCAGACACAGAAAGAATAAGAGGTAACAAAAGAGAGGCGGGAGAGATAGGTGATAAAGCAGACACCTGTGAAGTGAGTGGGAGCCGGCAGGTGCTCTGGCTGTTGTCGGAGCCCTTGGGGAGTCCGGCTCCAAACATCTTATTCAATGCAGTACAAAATCTAGCTTGGGGTGACAGAGCCACTTTGGTGTCAGCCTGTAAGTCCCTCTGACACAAATCCACATATTGTCTGGAACCCCTGCTCCTAGGATTTCCATAGGGTTCACCCCGTAAGACCTGTGTGCAGGCTCTAGCACAGGGCCTGGCTGCCTAGCTCAAAAGGAGCCCTTCTCACTTCCTTTTCCCAACCAAGTACGCTATGAAGGAATGTACAGATAAGCCTTAAATGGACTTGTGGCTGATCTTGGGGGCATCCTGCCCAGTAGCTAAACCTTCCTCCACACTTTCTACCCCTTTCTCTTTCTTCTTCTCCCACAGGATTAGTGGGGAGACAATTTGGCTCCTCCAAGACATCAGGACTGTAGATTTATATATTTTATGTGTGTGAGTGATTTGCCTGCATATATGTGTGTATGTATACCACATTTATGTCTAGTACTCAGAGGTTCGAAGAAGGTGACACATTTCCTTGAAGCTGGAGGTACAGATGGTTGTAAACCAATCATGTTGGTGCTGGGAACCTAACCTGGATCTCCTCCAAAAGCAACAAGTGTGGATGACCACTGAGCCACCCCTCCAGTCTCCTGGTAATATTTGTAGGGTTCTTCTCAGACATAACCGGGGTGCCAAGGGTCTAAGGGCAGTTTAAACAACGCTGGTCATGCTTTCTGTTTGACCCTCAAACTAACCAGCGAGGAGTCTGCTCAAGATGCTTGCTTGCATGCCTTGCTGTCTTTCAAGGAAGGCAGAGATGGACCAAGGAACTAAGGACTCCTTGTAGTTTGGTTGGACATTCTAGTTTTCAAAGAACAAATGTCTTGGGTTGGAGAGAGGGCTCAGAGGTTAAGAGCACCTGGCTGTTTTTCCAAAGGTGTTGAGTTCAATTCCCAGCAACCACATTATGGCTCATAACCATCTATAATGGGATCTGGTGCCCTCCTCTGGCCTGTTGGCACACATGAAGGCAGGACAGTGTATAATAAATAAATAAATAAATCTTTAAAAAATAAGACAAAACAAGTGTCATTAATGGCAGGAACTGTGCCTGGCTGAAGAGACCCCTGGAGGGTACAGGGAGGAGAACAGCCTAGCTGGGGCCCATGCTGTGTGTGTTCACCTTACAAATGCATAACAATGCTCTCAGTTTATAAATCAGTCTTCAATCTGCCCTCCTATCGCATTCTTTCCCCCACTCCTATCACCCCTAGCAAAGATATTGGTATGACTTGATTTTATCTCTGAAAAAAAAAAAATCACACATTGCAATTTGGCTATTACTATTATGGTGTTAAGACATGAAATCTTAAGTAGGCTGGTATGCTGGAGGGAGGGCCTTTGAGAGAGAATTAGCATTAGATGGAAGTCGAAAGGGTGGAACATCATGATGGCAGTAGCGGCTTTATTGTAAGGAGAGAGGCAAGCTCAGCATGTGATGTCGTTGCCATGTCACAATGCACTAGGAAGGTCCTCATTAGAGGCTGACACCATGTTCCTGGACTTCTCCGTCTCCAAAACTATGAAGAATAAATGTATCTTCTTTATAAATTACCCAGCATCAGCTATGTCAAGTAAGACAAACACACATCAAAAGGAATGAAGCACTGGTGAGCGAGGCTTCTTGGGCACTGTACTGCATCCGGGTAAAGTCTGCAGGCTCAGTGGTTAAGACTCCAATAAATAGTGCTATACACCCACAAAGAGAGGGGAGGGAGGGAGTAAAGGCATAGACTGAGATTAAGAATGAGGTGGATGGGCTGGAGAGATGGCTCAATGGTTAAGAGCACCGCCTGCTCTTCCAAAGGTCCTGAGTTCAATTCCCAGCAACCATATGGTGGTTCACAACCGCCTTTAACGTGATCTGATGCCCCTCTTCTGGCCTACAGGTGTACAGGCAGGCACAGCACTGTATACATAATAAATAAATAAATAAATCTTTAAAAAAAAAAAAGAATGAGGTGGAACGAAAATGCCTTCTTCAAAAGGGAGACAGGAACCTAACATGCTTACGGTCTTCATGGTGTCAAATGGAGAACTCCACTGTCTCACTGTTTACAAAGCATCCACAGAGTTTAAAGGCGTCTAAGCCTGCCTGGAAGGCTGCAGCCACTACACAGTCAGCTACACAGCAAAAGAAAGTTCACGTGGCAGCCAGTGTACTAAAAGCTCATGCAGAAAATCACATTGGTAACAGTATTCTCTGCCTAATGCCAAAACCCAAACCAAACCAAACCACCCCCCCCCTTTTGTAGAGGGACAGAAGGCAGATCCAGAGGAGATGTCACTTTTAAGCCAGAATCCAGAGCCATTTCAGTTTCTGTTTGCACTGAAAGGCTGTAACAGATTGAAAACTTCCAGAGGAGAAGGCGGCACTTGGAGCAGAGCACTCCCGGCACGCGGCAAGCCGGTTAGGGAAGAGGACAGGACCACATGTTTCTTGACCTGTTTGAACACTAGTCATGAGAGCTCCCAACGTCTCCAGCATCTGATGGGTCCAAGTCATTTTCTCCGTATTGACTTTGAAAGTTTGAGTCTGGCTTGCTTCCTAACAGGAAGACCCCTGGGCAATGTGCCTGCACGAGGGAGGTTTCCCCCGACTGCTCCCCTTTGGCTTTCCACACCTTCCAAGTAGTAGAACTGCGTTGCAGGCAGCATGGTCAAGTGACAGACAGCCAGAGTCATATGGAAGTTTACAAGTAGGTAACCATCTCAATTCAAAACACCTCTACTAAGACCCTAGACAGTCCTTCAAGCAGCACCACGGAAGCCCACTGCTTTATGCGGCCCTCAATGGCCAGACAGCACCAGTCTCGACCTGATTCCCCCACGCCTTCAAGGTAAACAGACCTTTTCGATGTGCACATGGGGCACAGGGCTGCACCCTTATTCTAACAGCACAGAGCAGCGTGGAATGTGCTGCGACTGAGAGATCAACTGTGGTATTCCATGTACAAGGCAACTTGCTCAGATCCAGTCTGAAAAGTAAGGATATGCCCACACTCAGTGAGCTCATCCTGAGCCTCTAATCACTGAAAATTCCCAGGTCATCCTTTCCATAATAGCTATTTGAGTCCCTCTTATATAAATGCAATTTATACCACAGAGGCAAACTACAAGACTGCTTATTAATACTGTTATTTCCCATAAGCCCGATGATACTTTAAGCGTGTTATTTATATACATTATTTAATCCTCCTAACAATCACAAAAGGGAGGAATCAGTCACCTGTAGATGACCAACTTGGAGACAACTGTTAAAGATGAAATGGCTCATGCAAGGGCATCAAGTTGATGTGCTGCAAGCTGGAGTCACACCCAGAGTCCCCAGCTCCTGAGGACAGCCTCTCCACACATCCTCCCATGGTGATACGGTACCACCACTGTGCATCTCTGCTGTCCGGAAGGCATGATCTAGGGGAGTTGCTTTCATGCTAGTTTCCTTTTTAAGCAGGAAGAAATAAGCCACAAGTCCTAGCACCCTTTTCTGTTCTCTGAGGAATGAAGGACAAAACTAAGGAACTGGAAGAGGGGCCAGCACGCAAATGACACTAAGATCATATGAACCAACTCAGTTTTCTCTGTTTATAGAGTTGCAGCCAATGGAAGTCTCATGGAAAATTTTCTGTCACCGATTTAAAAGGCTGGATTTTGTTTGTTTGTTTTGTTTTGTTTCGTTTTGTTTCGAGACAGGAATTCTCTGTGTAACACAGCCCTGGCTGTCCTAGACTCATTTCGTAGACCAGGCTGGCCTCGAACTCACAGAGATCTGCCTGCCCCTCCCTCCTGAGTGCCAGGATTAAAGGTGTGAGCCACCACACCTGGCCTGATTTTTTTTTTCTTTTTTTTTAAAGACAGGGTTTCTCTGTATAGCCTTGGCTGTTCTGGAATTCGATTCATAGACCAGGCTGGCCTCAAACTCAGGGATCCGCCTGCCTCTGCCTCCAGAGTGCTGTGATTAAAGATTGTGCCACCACGCCTGGCCACAAGGCTGGGTCTTGTTGGCATCACCAAAGCCACTGAAAAGCTGCTCAGCCAATGCAGACACTTCTCTCCAGATAGATGCACAGTGAACATGGCTTTTCTGATAGGAAATGCCTGTGGTCAGGGAACCAGACCAGCAAGACCCAAAACAGTCAGTTCTGTCCAAACTAGTCCACTTAACAGTACACAGAGCAGGTGGTACGCTATCAGGCTCAGACTTTCAAATGCTCAGAGACGATACCGTGAGAGGTGATCATGGCCTCCTTCCAAGTGCCTTGCTCAGTCACAGCTCACACCGCACTCTAAGAGCTGCTCCTTACCAAGCCTGCAAACCCACTCTTAGAGCACAGAAGCATTCTCTTTACCCACTCATACGATTCAGTAACACTGAAATGCTATCATGGAGGAAAAGAAATTTTCAGTCAGGGCCAGGGAGATGGCTTAGGAGGTAAAGGCACCTGCTACCATTCTGACCGCCTGTTCCATTCCTGGAGCCCACATGGTAGAAGGAAGGAATCAATGCCCACCAGCTGTTCTCTGACCTCCACATACATGCTGTGGCATGTGTGCACCTCCTCCCCCAGTAAAATTTCTAAAGTGGGGGAACAGTTCAGTGTGCCCTTCCCCTTTGGGAGAGTACAGTTTGAAGGCTCAGAGAAAGATGGCCAAGCAGCATCTTACAGTCCGGGACAGAAGGTAAGCCACAAGTTCAGCTGCTGCAGCATCTGTGAGCATTTCATTAACGAGCAAAAGAAACAATCGCCTACTGACAATGCCCACGGGATCACTGAAGCCTCAGGAACCAAGCAGTGCTGGGCAGAGTACTGAGAAAATAGGAAAACAAACACTGCAAAGGGGGAAACAAGCCCGAAGGAGGAAAGTTATAAATAGCATCATTATTAACTAGACGGCTGGGTAGGAAGAATGGAGACAGAGGCGCTGCTGACCCAAGGATGGAGAGCAGGAAGTTTCAATCAATGACAAAGGCCAAGAGGGCTGAAAGGGCTCAGGGGTTCCTCTGCCCACTGTGGACTAGGGCATCCTTTTTCTCCCCTTCCTGTACATTAGTAGTATCAGCTTTATTGACATATAATCCACACATCTTATAATCCAATCAAGGTAGAAAATATGGTGGTTTTGAGTGTCTTCAGAGTGCTGTGCTACTCCCACAAGCAATGTTAGAATATTTTCATCGCACCAAAGAGAAAGTCCACATACAGTGTTCTGACCTCTCCCCAGCTCTGGGCAATGACTAATCTTACTGTCTGCACTGAAGTGCCTGCCAGGGGCATTTTTCTAAGGGTGTCAGACAAAGGATGTTTGCCTGTGACTACTACTGTCTTCCCTGTGACCATCATCTTCCATTTAACACAAGGCTTTCAAGGTCCACCCTTGGTATGGCATCTGCTAATACTTCATTCCTTCTGGCTTACGCTCACGAATTTGGGCTTTTCATGACTCACACGGTGGGAAAGTGAGCCTTGCTAATAATGTGCAGCGGCAACACCACAGGTACTTGGGTTAGAAATGCAGAAGACACTGACAAAATCTGAAAAAGGGAAAGGGGTTGATGACAAGGATGGTGGACACTGAGGTTCAGCCAAGATGGTGAGAAGGGTCTGTCTGCACCCCCGAATCTATAATTTTGGTCTACTCAGTTCTGTATTTTTGACAAACTCTATCCATATGAACTTGGATTGGTAGAGCCGCCGCAGTGGCATCACCTGTAGAGGAACAGTCACCCACAGTGCATGGTGCTTCTCTCCTGTGCTCAGCATGCTACCTGCTCCTGAGGGAAAATCAGATGCTCCATCTCTGCACAAACGTCTGCCTGACAAAGGACACTGAAGCTGCGTCACAGAAGGTGTCTGCTCAGGTGGTGGAGAGAGTCAAGGAGAAAAGACAGCGGGGGAGGGGTCAACCCTACACTCCTCTTACCAGTGTTATGTCTTCTTCACACCATTTCAGGGTACTTTTAGATCGTCTAAAACATTATTTTCAACCTGTTTCAAACACCTACATACAAATTTGAAAGCACAGGCAGATTTTAGTTCAGGGAAGAAACCACACAGGAGAAGGGGCTGGCGCTGGGGTCAGGACACGTAGGACCCTCAGGCCGAAGAGCCACAGTCAACAGAGCAGGGCTGCTTTGCGGCTGTAGAGTGAGTTCTCTCTCTCTCACAGCTCACAGCACAGAGCGCGCGCGCACACACACACACACACACACACACACACACACACAAACAGGCTTTGTTTCTCCTTGAGCGTCATGAAAAAGGAAAACAAGAAGTCTCTGCAGAGTGCTGAACTCCCCTGCAGACCTTCGTGGCCCTGAGCTTGAGCACATAAAGACGCGAATCGCTTATGACTGCCTGTCACAGATGCTTAAATGGACAGGATGGGGAAAAAAAAATACCCTACCCTTCACACACTTAAAAATTACTCTAAGTTATTTTAAATTTGGAACTGTTTGTATATTCCTTATAAGTTTATAAAACTCACACTGTCTCTCCATGACTAACTAAAGTGGAATCGAGAGTTTTCTATATTTATAACTCGTCTGCTTGTTCGTGCCTACAGCCCTATTTCCATTCTCTGTTACTGTACACAGAGTTATGTGAAGATCTGTGGGCTCTGAACTGCAGCTCACTTCCTAACAAGGCAGGCCTGTGTCCCATAGGGGCAAACCGGGTGAAGGCCAGGCTCAGAGGGGAGGCCTCAACTGGCATTGCTTTGCACTTCTTTTTGTTTTGTTTTGTTTTCTGTCTTTGTTTTTGTTTTTTTTTTTGTTTTTTGTTTTTTTAAGACAGAATTTCTCTGTGTAGCCCTAGCTATCCTGGAACTTACTCTATAGACCAGGCTAGCCTCAAACTCACAGGGATCTGCCTGCCTCTGCCTCCTCAAGTGCTGGGATTGAAGGTGTGCACTGCTGATGCCAACACCTCTTTTAAGTAGGCATTTGAGCCTAATTTGGGAGCAATCACACGCCTAACTGGTGATGGCCGAGGAACTGTGTCAATAGTGTGAACTCGCTACACGTACCCTCAGGTACGTGAGCCTCTGTCACCTCCCCCCCCCCCCCCATTTTAGTAGAATTACTTGTCCACAAGGTACAACGCCCTATCAGCCCATGCAAAAGCCCCTCTCCATACACACAAATGTTTGTCAAGGTAACTGAAATGACTCAACAGTGCCGCCCACAGGGAAAGTATTACTTACAGCAGAGCATACAAACCCTAGGATAAAGTTTTGACACGAAAAGCAAGACTTTATGATGGCTGAAGTTCTGTTATGTATAAAAAGCAACCCTGTTTACAGAGGAAGTAATAAATGTGAACCATACCCGTGCATATAGATTAACCCATGGAATTCAGGTCGTTGTGTGTGCATGGACACGCATCACCTGTTCGCAGCTGCACCCATAAACAGTCAGAACAGCTGCTCTAAGGCTGCCTCGCCACAGTGTGGCAAACAACATGCAAACAAACAAACATGCTCCCAGAATCTTCTCTGGAACAGTGTTTCTGGTAACTGTAGTATCTCATTTCATACTGCCCCAAGAGAAGCAACTCACCTTAAAATGAAGAAAAAAACAAAACAACAACAACAAAAACAGTCCACAACACACTTTTCTTTCTTGGGCAACGTCAGAAGGGATAAGAAGTGCTTCACTTCAATTCTGTGATTAATTAGGAAGCTGGTTTATTTTTGATGCATAGCTTTTTCGTTTCCTATTTATATCACTTCTTAATGCCTCCAGACCCATTCCTTTCTGAAATCTTAACTATTTTACTACACGCAATTATGCATCTTAAGCTCAATTACAACCTCATAATTCCATATATGAAATAAATTACCGCTGAAAATAAGATTATCTGAGAAATGTGTCTTAGGCAATTCGGTCACTGTGTGAACCTAGCAAAGTTTACGTAAAAATCAAAATGATCGTGATATTATTAACCACAACCTTAACAGGATCATTGGCTGAAGGGAACTTCCAAGATGAGTGACTGCATTTAAATCAGTTATGGCTCTTAAAGAAACATGTACTTTAAAAATATATCACAGACGTCAAGAGACAGTCAAGTAACCTTTAGACTGTTCCTTTACAGCCTCTGCATCTCTGCTCACCACCCCCCTTTGGTCCTGTCACTCCCCTTCCTGATGGAATGCTTTTGGACTTCTAAACATTTGTGGTTCTCAATCTTCCTAATACTGTGACCCTTTAATGCAGTTCCTCATGTTGTCATGAGCCGCAACCATAAAATTTCACTGCTACTCCATAACTGTTAATTTTGCTACTGTTAGGAATGTAATGTAAACATCTGACACATGAACCCATAGATTGAGAACCTCTGCTTTAGGGTGCATTAGGTGAAATCACCATAACATACTTTAAAAAAAAAAAATCAAAGCTTCTATGTGTGTGTGTGCTCACGCGCTCTGTTTGCATGTATGCTGCATGATAGAAAGGGGCATCAGACCGCTGAGCCATCTCCCCAGCCCCAACAGTACACATTTTGCTGCCCAACCTGCAATGTTGGCTCCATCTCCTGGAATTAAAATATTTTCTTTTTACTGGGCTAGTAAATACTTTTACTATCATGTAGCAATCATAGAAAAGTTCAGCTAGGCCTTTCAATTATCCAGGATGGTAGAACAGCAAGCACTGTCCCTGGTAATCAGACATCCTGGTTAACATAAGCCTCATGAAAACCAGGGTTTTGGTCAACCTGCAAAATACCACCACCAGCAAAAACACAAGGAATGTGCATATTCAGCCTTATCTGATGCTTCAAAAGTATCTAGAAGAAACATGCAAGTGGCAAAGGATTATCTTTAGAACAGTTTTGTAGAAATTAACATTAAATATTCTCTCTCTCTCTCTCTCTCTCTCTCTCTCTCTCTCTCTCTCTGTCATTCCCACAGATTTTTTGTTGGCCTTTATTTTATTTTGCTTGAATTTTGTGAGCAGAGGAGGCGACAGAGGCAGTGCACCTGGGAAAAAAGGTATCAATTCTGCTAGAATGCACTCACTAGAAGTGTTGATGTCCCATCTTGCCAAAAGGAATCCGACTGTTCTGGAAATGATCATTTCTCAGTTTCAACCAGTTTTTTTTTAAAATGGGACTTTACACTATTAAAAAGTTCATGAAGGAATTCAGAGTTCAAGAGGCCCTCTTCTTCTTCTTCTTCTTCTTTTTTTTTTTAATCATTAACAATTAAGGACTTTTCTGCAGTGTTATTTTGCTGCTGTTTTGTTAAGTGGTAGATATGACTGTATGCAGACTGGGAGCCAACACAGGCACAGGGTAGGGTGCCAGTGACTGTAATTCAGGTGTAAATGCCAACAGAGATAGGCTCTTTCCGCCTTCTCCAATCAATTAAGAACTGCATGTCTGTATGTTTTTATTTGCTCTCTGAACTATTATCTTCTGATTGCAGCTAGCTCCTTCACTCTAGAGTGCTGTCCAAATCACCAAGTGTATTTTATTGCCCAGACCCACCCAGTATCACTGTTGGACATGTAAGAGCTGGACACTGAAGCAGACTCTGACAAGTGCTCTGGACCTCTGAAGACTAGGGTGAACACAGGGCATCATTTCAGACACTGTGCACAAGGTGCCTGTATGAGCCTGTGATGGTGCCTGACCACACTGAGCCCAGGGTGGGTGGGTGGGACAGGGAAGGCATACACTGGGAGATACCGGTGACTTTTGCTTTCTTCCTGTTTGAACCTTTACCCTAGCTCTCCACTTCGTATCCTTTCATCACTTGCCAAACATGTTCTAGAATACCCTCTGGGCTGTTTTTCATGGTTCACAGGAATGTTCGTTGGAAGCTGAAGGTCATTAACAGGTAGATTAACTATCTCTATAAACACGGAAACCTAGGAAGCAGGCCGTTGCCAGTCCACAAAACACAAACGAGGATGGGACTCGGAAGGGTGTTCAGGAATTATTCTTTCACTTCATCCTTGGTATGAAGATGAAAAAACATTCATTAATGGGAAAGGGGCAAACTGTGCGCAAGCTCTAACAACAGTACCCGTGACCCCACCAAAAGTTTGGCAATGACAAGGATATAGGATGTTTAGTTGCTACATAAGGGATTGGTGCATACATGGTGACTCCCAAGATACATGAGCGTATTTTCCAAAGCAACTTAAACATAAGTGTGTGTGTGTGTGTGTGTGCACGCATACGTGTGCATGCACTCGTGCTCCTGTACTGTGTGGGCACACATCTGCAAGTGGAGGATGAGAGGGTGCTGCTGGACAGCTTCCACTACTGTTCTCCATCTTCTCTTCTGAGGCAGGGACTCTCACTGAAGCCAGGGCCCACTGATTGGCCTGTTTCCTCCCTGCCCAGGGTTGGGGTTATAAATGTGCACAGCCACACTTAAGTTTTTTACATGGATGCCAGGGATCTGAACTCAGTTCCTCACGCTTGCATGGTGAGTGGTTGGCCACAGAACCACCTATCCAGTCTTCAGTATCAACCTTTAAGCCAAGAACCCCCAAACTACAAAAAACAAACAAACAAAAACCCAAATAATTTCTTCCTTCCTAGCAAAGTATCTCTAGCACATCTGTACTTTAAAAAGCTGTTTTCCAAATTCTGGAGTCAGTCTGAAAGTAAGGATCTGAAAAGCTAGAGCTATCTCTTTCATTTGGAGGGATAGCAGCCATCTAGCAACTTCCTTGAAACTCATGTCAAAAGAGATGCTGCCTTTCTTCAGACCCCAGGGCGTCCTCATCCTGAAGCAGGAGCCACAGTGCCTGTCACCTGGTCTGCGACATCCTTCAGGGTGTGTTTCTGACTTACAGATAGAGCAAGTGCCAAAAGTGGGGTGGGGGTGGGGGTGGGGGTGGGGGAGAGAATTAAAAGGAAGAAAAGTACAAAACGTGCTCTGTAAACAATGAAGAGTGACCCAGGTAGGGGATGAAGGCCATGTTCACTCATTGTAGTGGGAGCCAGACATGCAACTTTGGTTACTTAACACTTTCTGGAAAGGGGAAGGCTTTTGGTGGTCGCCACTCTCCCAAGGGGTCTCTCACCCAAGGCCTAGGGAACCCAAGGAGGAGAAAAGGAGTGGCCACTCCAAGTCTGGGCTGCATTCACAGCTTCACTATGGAACCTGGGAGCATCTCTGCGAGAGAAAGATGCCCAAGAGCCACTGGATTCTGGAGCAAAGGCAACTCAGGAACTACACAAACCAGTGGGCGTCTCCACTGGGCATATGAAGAATGTGAAGCTCACACAACCCAAGCTGTGACAGCTGCAGCATTTAGTGACCGGAGTGGGGCTTGTTCTAGCTCCCAGCCACTGAACACGGAGATTGGGACACGAGAAAAGCAGCATCTTTCACCTTTGAGACCACAAGCCCTTTGAACACACGTCCACACATCTTCTTTAAAAATACTGGGAGCTTTGAAATAGATTTGCCTCTGTTTTCTAATTATAAAAAAAACACCCTATAAACACACTTGTCCGTCAAGGTAAGATCAAGTAGGTAAGTCTACCCCCACTGCTGTTTGCTTGGTGCCTGCCTCGTCGACAGCACCTGAACTTTCCCCTCACCATCTCTTCCTAAATTAACATGCTCAGCCCACACGGGCACTCTGGCCTGGTGCCATTTCAGGAGCACAAACGATACAACCCAAACCTGTCACTTCCGTCCTCCTGCCCTCTCCACATTGCATGTCCGTAACCCTCCCCTCCACCCACTCCCCAACCCTCTGAAATTTCTAAACCCCAGCAGAGGAAGCACTGTAGGGCTCTTAATAAGCTCAGTCATGCTCAAAATATCCGTTTTGCCCACAGGGGATTGTAGGCAGTAGTTCCGACCAGAGCACATCTAGGCACGAGATAATCTGCCGCCCAAACCCAGAGCTCAGAATTCCTAAAAGCACCGTTCTTAATCACTCCCATCCGAGTACTTGGAACCTTGAGACATTTCGGGGGTGGGAAGGACACACCCTCTGGTATATCCACCTTCCACCTACACTGTGGTAGCCAGCAGCGGGTTAGGAAACTCCTTCCTGTTGCTGCGACCGCAGCGGGGACATCTTGCAACTATCCTGGCCCTGGAGTTTCTGAAACCCTCAGGAACTCTGCCACCACCTACACAGAAAGCCCCATGCCAGAGACCGCGGCACGTAAATATTTTATGTCAAGTCAGCCAGATGTTAGAGAATAACTTCTCGGTCGAGTATTTTCTAACTCTGGCTCACTTTCAAGGCTTGGGGTGTGCAGGGGAGCATGAAGCACAGTGGAGTCCTGCCTTCGGCCTCACTGGAAGATGGTTTACATTTCTGAAGAAACAACAACTTACAAGCTAGTGGATGCCTTAGGTCGCTAAGAAAGAGAATCCATTCATTGTGTTTCGTTTATGTGGGCCCTACTGGCATTTCCCCTTAGGCAATGATAGGTATTAAGAACACAATCCTGGGGGGCTGGAGAGATGGCTCAGTGGTTAAGAGCACTGCCTGCTCTTCCAAAGGACCCGGGTTCAATTCCCAGCACTCACATGGCAGCTCACAACTGTCTGTAACTGCAAGATCTGATACCCTCACACCAACACACATAAATTTAAAAGAAATTAAATAAATAAAAAATATTAAAAAAGAAAGAAAGAAAGAAAGAAAGAAAGAAAGAACACAATCGTGAGCTGGGGAGATGGCTCAGGAGGTAAAGGGCCCGGTGGTCCAAAATCATGGGGGCCGGAGTCATGGTTCTCAGCAGCTACAAACAAAAACACTGAGCTTGTCTGCTTGCGGCTGTAATCCTAGGGCTAGGTATGGGGAGGGTTTGAGACAGGTGGACCTGGGAACTCCCTGGATAGGCAGCCTCATTGAAACAGCAACCTCAGGGTTCGGTGAGACGTCGTAGTAAAGAAAGTAATGATAATAAAGGTGGATATTGCTAGAGGATGCCACCTGACACCCACTGCCACCCCTGGCCTTCATCTGTGCACATGCACACACATATGCAAGTGCACTTGCACACACGTGCACACATACTTCTTGGGGGGAAGAAAAGCTAAATTAGAAAAAAAAAATGTATCTGCAAACCGATTTACAAAATGTAAAGTTTTAAGTTGGCACTTAACTTACTAATGTTATTTTTGAAAGGATTATCAGTGAAACTAGAAACAGAATTTTAACTGGAACCTGTTGACGTGTTTCAGGTTATTCAATAACAACAGGTATCTGTGTAAATGTGTTTTATTAAAAAAAAACCAAAAAACAAAAAACAAAAAAACTACCAGCCGAATAACATTGTCATTTGCTTTGAAAGGCTCCCACTGAGACTGCTTCACTTTATGGATCCTTGTTCCTTGACAAGGCCTCTGGATGGTCTTGTTCATCTTCTAGGAGGGACATGATGGCTGGAGGTAGCATTTCACTGCACAGAAATCACGTCAGAAAACATTAAGAAACTACCAGCCCAGGAGCTATGGTGGCAACATTTAAAGCAACAATTTAAGAATAGCTTATGCCACAGTTTTAAAGGTCCAGGTCATGTCTATCCGTCTGTCTTGTCTACCTACATTTTTCAAAGCTGGTTTTGGGGAGGGTCAGTACTTCGTATTTTGAGACGTCCACACTCCATGTCAGAAACAAAGCACAGAGTAGCTGGCCGGGTGGAGAGGAACACTTGTGCTGGGAAGTTAGACGTTCACAGCCCAGCCTTGTCATTATCAGCTGCTCCCAGTCAAAGGGACTCTGTCTCCTCAGCATTCCACGTAGGACAGATGACACCACCATGTGCTGCCGGTTCAAGAGCAAAAGCGGCAGCACACACAATGAAAGCGAACGCCTCCTGGACATTGAGAGTGCTCTGCTCTGTGAATACTGGCTGCTATCTCCACCCGTTCTCTAGACTGGCGTCTCACCCTGGCTCTGCCAACTAGGCGAGGGCAGCTGGTGTGCAGGTGTAGGAGAGATGCTGAGGCTTCCCCTGGGACCTTCTCGTCCTCGTTCTCTCAATGGTGTGCTTGGGAGAGAAGCATGACAAAGGGCTCCTGGTTCACGTCATGTACTGAAGAGACTCAGGAGATGTGGCTTCACGGAAGGATGCTTGTATGGATAATAAAGAAAAAGAGAACCAAAGGACAATGTTGTTAATTTGAAAAGTTATACTGGATTGTGTATATGTGTACATGCCTTAGTATACACAGGGTGTGTGTTTGTGTACATGCCACGGTAATATACAGGGTGTGTGTATGTGTACATGCCATGGTGTACACAGGGAGGTCAGAACATGTGTGGGGGGTCGGTTTTCTCCTTCTACCCTGTGAGTCCCAGGGATAAACAGCAAGTGCCTTTACCTGTGGAGCCCTATAAAGGCACATAATGACACGATTCTAAAGTACTTACATTTTACTTCTGTTCAAATAGATTTTATGAATTTTAGAACAGGCTGGTACTTTCCTCATATTCTCTTGTTCTGGAGTAATCTGTGTGGTGTACAGTGGACATGGGTTCACCCAGGACTCCCTGAAGGGTCACTGTAGGGCTTCTGATTTGTTGTTAGGGGTTTGGTTTTGTGCAGTGCTGGGAATGTGCACAGATACAGGCCGACCACTGAGGTGACGTGGAGATCAACAGCTCATCAGGTATAGGGGATGAAGCTCAGTGGCAGTGTGCTTGCCTAAAACGCATGAAACCCTGGCTCTGACCCCCAGGACTGCTAAAAAATAGAAAGCACGTAAACAAATAAAATGTCTACCCGGAAGCATGCTCTTCAAAGACAAGGAAAGAAGACTCCTGTGTTTCAAAAATTTGTACTTGGTTTTTGAAAAACAACTAACCAACCAACAGGGACTAGGACTGTAGCTCAGTGAGTACATGCTTGTTACCAGCTGAGAATCCCCGGCTCCCAGCACTGCTTAGATGGCGCATGGTGAGAGAGGCCTGTAACCCTGGTACCCTAGAGATGGAGGCAGGGGGATTGCAGGTTCAAGGTTATTCTTGTTTATGTAGTGAGGCTGGGCTACACGGGACCCTGTTTTAAAAAGGAAGGAAGAATTCTTCCAATATAAAACTTTTCTGTATCTTACATAAAAATTCTGGTATTAGCATAGAAGAAGCAGGTCCCTTAATTATTAATTACTAGGTTCAGATGGAGGTAGTTATGGAAACAACTACAATGGTAATGCTCAAATCTGGGGTAAGTACTCCCAAATACTCAAATAGACAGACAATGCTAACTTGGATGATTCAAAATAATTTTGCAAAGAGTTCCCTACTGGAGATGCAGTTGGAGGCTCCTAGGAGCTGGATACATGGTGGAGGACTTGAGAAAGCACTTGCCATTGGTTTCCCAGGGCCAAGGCATCTCTTCCAGCATCCACAGGCTGGACAGGAGCACAGGCTTTGTCTGCAGGCTCCTTAGTATGGTATGGAGGTGGGGAGGATGTCCAGCTGGCTGGCTGGTCATTAGAAGGTCCAGTTCTCATGCCATCTGTACCATTACTATCTAGGATCCACTGATCTTGAGTCACATAAAAAGGTCATCATCTGCCAGACGCGGTGGCGCACACCTTTAATCCCAGTACTTGGGAGGCAGAGGCGGGCGGATCTCTGTGAGTTCAAGGTCTGCCTGATCTACAAAGTGAGTCCAGGACAGCCAGGGCTCTGTTACACAGAGAAACCCTGTCTCAAAAAAACAAAAACAAAAAACAAAACAAAAAAACCCAAAACAGAACAGCAAAACAAAAAGGCCTCAAGCAAACCAACAAACAAAAATAACAACAAAGGTTCGTCATACATAGCCAGCTACCAGAGATACCACTTTATAACTGCACAGCACACAGTCACTGCCGTATTCCAGGAGCACACAGATCACCTGCTCTATCACTCATCCCTTCCCCGCAGCCGGCCCCCTCCCCCGGCCCCCTTCCATAGCGTGGATCAAGAAAGATGGATCTACTCATCCTGTCAGCAAAGACTTCTCTAATTTCCTGGTGTCTCCCTCCTGCAGCTTCAGGGATACAACCGTGAGTTGATATCCAGGTTATACAGGTTATGGAGTGGCTGTGGTGGTACAGTGGATAATGCATCTCCATGGAGGCGCGCGCAGACACCCACCCACCCACACACACACACACACACACACACACACCCTTCTGCATTTGTGGTCCCAACTCTGGACCTTGGTGCCTGCTGCTCACTCTGCTCAGCGTACACCCTTTCTGTTCTCCACTTTCCTGCAGATGTCCTGGCTATCTTCGCTTTCTCTGAGCAGGTGCCATTCCTGTCACTCCATCATCTTCCCTGTCAGCATCCTCTCCGTATCATTTACTGTTCTGTTTTGTTCAAGGTCTCTAGGGCAGTGGAGAAAGAAGAGCTTGTGTTTCATGGGCACAAGATGGAGAGTGTTGTTTTCATTTGCCTCCAGGATCCTTCTAGGGAGCCTTACCACCAGTGTTAATGAAACCCAGGTACTACCCACAGGAACTGACCGAAATCAGAGCCCTTGAATTTTGTGCACTGGGCCAGGGAGGAAGCCTGGCAGCACATATACAGAGCTGACTCCCTTTCTTCTGCCTCTGCTGTGAGTCCCAGAGGAGCCAGATCCCAGGAAAACAGGGGTGGGGGCGCATGACAAACACACAGGAGAACACCCAAACGCCCTCTGTCATGTGTGGTCATCCTGCTAATTTGGCTACTCGGGTCTTCTGTGACCTGGACGTTTCCTGCTGTTTTGTTTCAATCAAAAGCTGCTTCAAATTCTCTGTGGGATTAGGCAAAGGATAAACAGGAAACAGATAAATCGCCCAACAGAGAGTTTCCTGGGGACAAGTGCCTCATGTTTTGATAGTGAGTTGTTATTAAATAAGTAATTGGTGACAAGAGTACCATGAAAAATTATCTCTATGCCCCTTCCTAAACAAGGAGGTGAAATGGTTAAAAAAAAAAAAATCAAACAAGCCAGTTTTAGTGGATGAAGAACACAGCATAGTACAGGCTTCTGGCTTCATTTCTCTGCCGGCCTTCCCCAAGAATAAGCAAAGAAATTATTTGTCTTAACAAGTCCAAGCCTTCTTATAGGCCGCACGGGCTTCTGGGTAGACTTAAGACTTGTATTGAAAATAATTATCTCAAGTGTGTGACAGGAGCAACAGCTGAAGGCACGGGCATAGGAACAGTATGTGCATACCGTTATTGTTAGTCTTCTGTTTGGTTCGCTCGCGGCTCCATGGGCTAAGGAGCTTACCGTGTGCCGCCTGAGTTCACTTCCACAAGGACCCCAGGACAGGGCACCCTTTGCCTTCCCACCTGCAGAACCAGAGCAAGTGGCATGGCCACAGTCACAGAGCCCAAAGAAGACTAAGCTGAGCCTGGAGGTCTCGAGGCTTTTAACCAACACTGAAGTATTCTCACAGCGAACAGAAAGGGACCTCAAGACCTCACAGATAGCAAGTTCAGTTCTAAATGGGCATGCTTTGCTTGATGGCAGAGCTGACATGCCTTTCCCAGTGAGCGTTCTAAGAAGCCCACTTCCACAGATAAAAAATGCAAAAGACTATTTCCAGTCATCCTAATGGTAAAAAGAAAAACAATTAGCTACTTAAAAAAACAAACAAACAAACAAAAAAGCAAGCTGTGTACAGTAGCATATGTTGTAGTCCCAGAGCTTGGGAGAGGCGGAGGAAGAGGAGGACTCGAATGGAAGGAGGAGTTCAGGGCTGGCAGCGGAAACACATCAAGACCTTGTCTCAAATCAACAACCAGAGCAAAAGAAGAGTGGAAACCTTGCAGCCGTGCCTAAGACATCTAAATACTCAATTATTTCTACTTCAAACGGTCTAATTCATACAAATTGGTAGAGCAGAGCCAGAAGCACATTAAACACAGGATTTAATAATGGATATGTGCACACACACACATATACACTTGCTGAAGAGCTTGTCATCTGTAAGTTTCTATGAATTAAATATTTGTTCATTAACTACTTGAGTTCACTTGCAAGGCATGCCAGGTGCCAAGAGAGAGCACAGAAATGCACAAGGCCTTCCACACAAAGACAAGCAGATGAGATGTGCACAGAGATAGTGATTCAAGGTAGAGATTTATGGCATAAAGATGCGTATCAGGAGGACAAGTGCACTGCCAGCCAAGAAGATCATAGCGTGGAAGGCCATGTGCGCGGCAGGCGTTCCCACACAGTGACTTCAAGTGTGCATGAGAACCCGCCGGAGTCAGACTCTGAGTGAAGGTGATGGGTCCATCAGATCCAGGCATTTCCAAGGAAAACCATCAGCTGCCACCTTTACTAACAACTAGAATTTCTTTAAAAAGTCTGGCTTAGTACCTTAAGTATATAGTTAATTAAACTCACCCATTTTGTTTAAAGCATGAGAGGGTGATAAACCACTCCTGCAGTTGACTAGAAGAGGTTAATTCATTCTCTGTTTCTCCTGGTACAAGAAGGTTTCCAACTATCTACAATCCCTCTATTAAAGTTAAAAACAAACAAACAAACCACCATTGTGAGAGGTGCCACTGGTGCCTGCCTCCTGCTCTTCCCATTACAAGAAAGGAGGAGGAGGGCTTAACAGCCTTGCTGGGCAGAGCTTCCAGACTGTAGAACAGGGCGCTGATGCGGCTTTAGGCAGTCAGGAGAAAAATAAATGAAACAAAAAAACCACCGACAAATCTCCCTCCATTGTTTTATCACAAATTTCGTACTCACATTCACTCACACCCCTCCACTCCCTTAAAACCCTGTGAACTCAAAAATGGATCACACATTTAAAATGACTTTTTAAAAGTTCCACAAGATAGAGAGCAGGAAGAAGGGGCCAGGGGTAGATGGCAACCCTCTTCCTCCCACGTTTATCAATGTCTGGTTTCATCCAGCTGCCACACCAACTGCTTACAGGCCTCTGCCCTCCTCTCCCCCAACCCGAACAGGAAGACTTCACAGCTCCTGAAGGTCTGAGCCAGACCAGAGTACACATGAATATGCTGATGATGTGACGTGGTGCTCTCTGGTGATGCAAGGAGACCCCTGGAACTGACGACTTACCCACCAGAGTCTGAACTGCAACTCTGAACTAATTTATCTAAAGTTAGATCTGATTCCCAAACTATTGACAGCAAGAGTCTTTGGATTTTCACAAGGAAGCTTAATCTTTCAGGAGTTTTTTTTCCCCTCCTTCTTCTCAACAGATTGCCTCTACAGTCCAGGATCTCCTATTACTGAACTGTTTATTGGATTTTTAGTGAGAGGGGGGAAAATGAAAAAAGAAAAGAAAAAAAAAAGACGAAGATAGAATGAAGAGAACACCTCTCCTACAAGATTGGGAAGATGTGGAGAGTACTAATGGCTTACATCAAGATCTGCAGTCTCTGGCTTCAGGGATAAAGCAGAGCGCCTGTGTCCTGTGAGAGAGATGGGGATGGAACAGAGCCAGCTTCTTTGGACCATTATGTCTCTTTTTTGTGAAGCCTAGATCCTGTGCACAGAAGGTACCATAGTACGGCACGGGCCGATGGGCCTGAATTCAACATGAGAATACACATCCTTACTCCGTATTAATCTGCCTGTTTTGTGAGCACCCTCGGCACCCCCTCTGCACCCCCTCTTTCCACTTTAAACTGTGTAGTGTGCTTAGGTGGGTCAGAAACCCCTCCGAGTGACCTGGGCAAGTTCTTTCTCCCATGAGCTGCCTCCTGCTGCAGAGAACGGGGCGATGTTGCTAGCAGGGTCAGAAGTGGGTGGGAACGTTTTCCCTGCTGCGGTTCTAAAATTATTGATCTCCTACCAAAACTCGGGTACTCATTAAGACATGCTGGTGTGTAGTGAAATAGGTCATAATAATCTTTCTCCGCATGAAACGCTGCTGAACCCCTGCCCCACTGCATGTGATTCTGCGAAAGAGGGTCTTCCAAAACCTTGGGATTGGAAGGCATGGCTGGAGAAAAGTACTAAACTTCTGAAGCATTTTCAGAATATTATAATATTAAAAGCCTATCAAGGCAAGGAAGGTACCTTCTAAGCCAGATATCCAACCACTTTTTGCAACCAGCCCAAGCCTGCTGGGGACACATGAGGTGGCAGTGGGCATGCCTAGAGAGCCTAATACGCCATGTCAAGTACTACCCCAGCTGGCACCCAATCACGGGTGGCGCAGTATTTTCTAATCCCAGGTTGGCACTTGCAATCATCTTAAGCATACAATGGCATTGATTTCCACTTAGGGTCTAGAAATAACACTTGGATTTTTACCTATCTCTGCTGTTTTGCTGCCAAATTTCAAATACTCTCCAAGAAACGTAAATACAACAGAACACGGAGGGTATGACATATGAGTTCTGTGCAAGCTCACTGCCAAAACCTAGATATACTCAGTATAGAAACTGAACCAGAATCCTGAACCCCAATGTCAAAATTCCCCCCATCTAGTCGGTGTGGGTGACTGACAGGTGATGTCACTAAAAACTTGTGGTCTGAAATGCTGGAGATTCTTTTTTTTTTTCTCCCTCCAAATATAAGAGCTACATTTCATATGCCCTAGAATTTCATTTGTGACTAGTTAGCACATTATCAGTGAGGAAAAATGGGGGATGGTAGGGAGTTCATTGTCTCTACAGCTTTCTGGGAGGGAATGTAGGGTAATAAAATAGTTCTATCAAACACATGCATAAAATCTGATAAAACACAGCTGAAGTACATAAATCTTAATCTCCTCAGTCTTTTAAGGGACAAACAAAAAGTCCAGATGAGGACAGGAAAAAAAAAAAAAGTAAAGAGTAAAATATGCTCCCACCTTTTAAAAACTTTTTAAGATAGAGAGTTGCTTTAATCTTTATAAAATGGGCGTTCTGGGCCCCCCCTGTGTGTGGGGGGGTTTGAATGTGTCTGTGCATGCATGCAACTCTGTAATGGAGTGTGTGTGGCTCTGTGACAGAGTATGCGTGTGCTTGGCATGTAAAAGCCCTTGGGTCCAACACTGCCCCCTTCAGAATATTTCCTTTGTAACAAACCGATTGAATGCGGGGATGCTATGGCTTGGGTAGCCTTGGGTAGTCTTCACCAAAGCTTAAAGAGCATGGAGAGAAGAAGTCAGGCTCTCTATCAGGTGCCTTATATTGAGGTTAAGTCTTCCCAATCCATCCAAAATGATGCTGCACTTCAGCATCAGCCCCTCCACAGCATCCTATCTCTGAGACCTCAGGACCAAGAGCTCTGTAGCTGGGACCAAAACTACTGGATCTATTTTGGCAACTGAGCCCCATGCCTTGTCCTCTGCCTCCTCTGCAGGAAAAACAAAAAAACAGTAGGAACATTTCAAATAACATTCATATTTGAGATTTTTTTTGGCTCTGCATATTTGTCTGCTCCACAGCACGTGTACTTGTCCTCCCAGATGAAAGTGGACCCACCACTGCTATTTTAAAGGTTTTGTGTTCTTCATTTAAAAAGGATACATAAAGTCCTAAGAGGAAAACTTCAATTACCAAGTGTAAAAAACAAAAATAGGAAATCACCATTTGGCAAATGCCACAGCAATGAATGTTGAAATTAGGAGAGAAAGGAATAATGAACAGTGTGTTTACATAGTCTCAAGATCTGTCTCAAAGTACTTCTTAATTAAAGAGAAAAATAAAGATGTTAAATGGTGAAGGGACCTTGCAGAGACCACATTAACCAGGCGTCAAAATCACCTAAGCATCTGGGCATCAGATGTCCTGATGGAAGGGTGCACAGACTCTCACAGCAGCACTTCCGTGACTGCTGTGACAAGCACATGAGGCTGTATACATAGTTAGGGAGAAAAGGCCTTCTGCAAAGTCATGGCTCAGATCACTGTGAAAAGTGTGGAGGTGGCGAATGGGTATGAAGGGTTGGAAAAAAATATCTTGAAATCACAGAAATCAAGAAAGTACAGTAACCAGCGCTAGTCATGAGCCTCTCTGAATCTACAACCACCAAAGGCACAAGAGTGGACAGACAAAGCACTCCGCTGAGAAAGGGCAGGAGGTGAGAGTACAGCCTTGGTGCTGCCTTCACAGTTCTGACAGCCTTCTCAGGGTTCTGGAGATGTCCATTAGAAGATGCTGGATGAAGAATGGTTTGGTACTCTTGGCGCTCAGGACACCTCCTCCACACCTACTTTTCCAAGACTGAAGTGGAAATGTTTCAAAGGAAAAACTTAAAAAGACAGCACTCAGGAGGCAGAGGCAGGCAGATCTCTGTGAGTTCAAGGCCAGCAGGGCCTACAAAATGAGTTCAGTGACAGTTAAGGCTTTACACAGAGAAATCCTGTCTCAACAGCGCCCCCCCCCCCACAACCCCCAAATTAAAAAGATGTGCTTTACAAAGTTTATAAACTAAATAAAGCAACTTACAGCCAGGTCAGCAACTACAACGGAATAAAGACCTCTGAACCACAAACGCATACTAACTGATCATTGGTAAAGTATAAAAAACAAAAAGCAAGGCAGAAAACCTCACTTTGAACGACATATTGGACAAGATAATGTCACTGACAGTTTGACAATGAGGCAAATCTCTTCCTTTGTGCAGGAACATACGAAGCAATGTTTTAGAAGCTCTTTCAGCTGGTAGAGCTGGCCATCAATGCAGAGGGGGTCAGGTTCTTACAGGCTGCCAACTTACCTCACATCCTCCTCCAGGGCAACAGAAATGGAGAGTACATCAAGGGGCATGAAGAGAAAATGGTTAATGAGGCACACCGCAAGAACAGAAGCACCTGTAACACTTGTCTCAGAGATCCAATGCCCTTTTCCTAGGCCACAGCATGGATGTGGTACACAGATACACATGCAGGCAAAACACACACGATTTAAAAAACAAAACAAAACAAAACAACAACAACAAAACCACACACTCAGTCTTCTGATCCTCTCAAGTCCTTGTTTATGTGGGCAAACACTGCTCTGTCCTCTGCCACAGATAACATACTCCTCTGCTCTGCATATTTAACATGGAATAGATCCAATTCTTTTTTTTTTTGGGGGGGGGGACATTTACTGAATTGGTAGCCACCTCCAAGTATCACAAGTCGTAGTTTTCTGACATACCACTATGTGGTAGCGAAGGCAATAAAAAGACCTTGTCAGACTTTCACTACAGGCATCTGAGAATCTTCATCCTGTGAGTGGCCTCAAGTGAAACTATATCCACTGGCAGATAACAGAGAACTAAGGCGACAAATGAATGTAAAAAGGCTTACTGCTTTCACTTTAGTGACTTGAGTGTTATGGGGGTATATACCACAACAGAGGAATACTCTACTGTAAAGGGATGTACCAACCCCGTAGCAGTCAGGCACTCCCTCCAGGCAGTGAGACAGAAAGGAGTGAAAACACCAAGGTCTAAGTTCCTGGCTGGCTCCTGGAGCTACCTATGCTAGTCATCTGAATCAACTGGTATGAGACAAGTTCGTTTTCTGTTGAGATGGTGCCTTACTTTGCCACCAGGGCAGGTCTCTTAACTGCTGAGCTCAAGAAATCCTTCCTGCACAGCCTTCTGAGTAGCTGGGATTTCAGGCTTGAGCCCCCCTTTTAGAGATGGGGAGCCAAGGCACAAAGGTTTGCCAACATGTGTAGGATCGGAGAACCTAGGGGTGACTGAAGGGTACAGCTACTCATGGTGGCCCCAGGCCAGGAGCCAGGCTCTACTGTCATATACAAGGCTGCCTCCTCCCAAACACTTTATTGGCAGAGAGTCCACAACACTGGGCACATGGTGTCTAGTAGAGTGGATGGCATCAGGCTATGTTCTCTAGAGGGAGGGTTTGAGGACAGAGAGAGACCAAGAGGGCTCCTGACTGGGGGTGGGGTGGGGCCTGGGTAGGTGATGTTAAGTGCTAGGATCACTTAAAGCAAGCCTCTCAGGAAAGCCTTTTCAGGTAGGTAGCAAAGGGAAGGCACGGGGAGCCCTAAAACCCTATTTCATGACATTAGGAGCTGGGGACTTGTCCAAGATACACACAGTAGTCAGAACTGCATGCATTTGAAGATGGTTTTGACCTCTGCTGAAGGCTTCAATATAGCTAAATATGTCATCTTTATCTTAATTATTCCAGAAACTGCCAGGCTGTGAAAGTAGCAGACGGGGAGATGCAGACATAGACAGCGCTGAGGTAGGTAGAGGGAGGAGGTCAGTAAAGCAAATAAGACACCATGTGAAGGGCAAACTCACACAGACCCATCCTTCACCTCCCCAGAACTCAACCCTCAGGAGAACACATTTCTATGGTGTAGTTGGGGAGCAGGAAGCAGCCAGCTCGCACTTGCTGATTATTTACTCTCTCACGCAGTGGTTAACCAGCACACTCATCTCTTTTCAAAGCACTCCAAGCAAATAAACACCTGCAGAGGGGCTGATGGAGACGGACTTCTTTTTCCTGTGGTAAGTCTATTAAACAGAAAAGGAGGCATAAAAATGATAAACCCAGACCATCATAACACAAGAAGCACAAGAAACTGGCAGCGGAGAACGGAACGCTTCCTCCTCACCCTGGAGGGCATTGCTGGATTAAACATAATACAAGCTATGCATGCTCGCTGATGCTCCCGAACAGGCAGGAAATAACTACACGACACTCACTAGGGGAAAGAAGGGCAGTAGTCCAGGATGTGCAGGAAAGATCTCCAGCAGGGGACGGTGCAGGGAAACGGGAGCTGACGCCTCAGCACTCCGCCTGGGTGGCACACCTGGCTGCTCCTCTGCTTGAGGAATACTGGCATCCTGGTTGCACAGCTCTGAGACGTGGGCGAGGCTCCTGCCACGCTCAAATCTACTACCTGGGTGACGCACCCAAGAGTGACTTACCGTTAACACTAACTTCCTATAGTGTTGGGGAAAGTCTTGACTAATTTGTGGCGGAAGTTGGACTGAGTAATTAAAAAAAAAAATGCTACCATATTTAAGCTCGCCCAGTTGGCAGTGGAGAGATGGCTTGGGAGTTAGGAGCAGTGGCTGCTCTTCTAGAGGACGCAGGTTCCTTTCCTGGCACCCACAAGGAGGCTGGCTCACAACCACCTTCTTGAGGAGGAGAGTTACAGGGGAACCGATGTCCTATTCTGGTGTTTATAATTAAAAGCAAGGCTTAGTTTAAATTCTGTTTTACCAGGTGTATGTGTCTGTGCATATGTCTGTGCCTCTGTGTTCATGTCTGTGTCTGTCTGTCTGTCTGTCTGTCTGTCTGTCTGTCTGTCTGTCGGGCCAAGTTATAGGCCTAGGCTTCTGTTTGCCCACCAGCAGAATAATGTTAGTAGACTCTACCACAATCTGCAGCAAAAACTAAATGGTACGTGTACTCTCAAAACAGGGCTCATTATCACGCAGATTGAACTTTCATAGCGACCCTGGTACACGCGGGTTTTGTACCTGGAATAAGAACACGGTAAAACTTAGATCCGCTCTATTCCTGGTGAGACTCTGTTTCCTTTATGGCTCCTTTAGAAGACAGGCTTCCATCCCTCAGGGACTGGACTTCCCAAAGACTGAACTCCGTGTAAGCAACAATGACTGCAAAGAGTCAAGTGAAGGCAGAATTCTGCCGCTGAGAGGAGATCGCTTGCTTTCCCTCAAGAAAAGAGTGAGCTACACTCCATGGCATGTTCCAACACCTTCCCACATAGCTGGACCCAGATGTCATATGGGACTTGCAAAGAGGAAGTTTCAACATCAGCTAGCCTTGGCAGATGCTCCCAAGTCGTTCAAAAATAAAACTGAGGTGATGATGATAAGGATGGGATGACAGCTTAAGACGGCATGAGAGGCTTTCCCGTGGCAGAGGCTTTCCCGTGGCAGGCCTGAGCTTAGTGCTGTGTCTGCTTGCAGTGTGGTTCAGGAACAAACCAGAGCCCTGATGAGGGCCGTGCCCACGTTTGCCATCCAAAAAGGCAGGGTATGTGTTTCTGAGGCCGGGCATTCTCCAAGCCTTTCTATCTTCCATTAAATGGTTGAGATCGTCCTTGTGCACTTGGGAGGATGGATATTATTTCTAAAGTACACAATTCATTTCAAGAGGGGAGAGGCAGGATTAAGCTGGAAATACTTTCTATTGAGAAAAAAATTAAATATAAGTGGAAATGTTTTCATGAAAATGTTTTTATATTTCAACGTTTCCTGGGAGCACTCTGATCCCAATATATCATGTGACTGCACTAGATCAGAACGAATGAAGGCAAAATGAATTTAAATAAAAATTGAAACTGACCAGCCAGGCTTTATTCCTTAAATCTCATGAAATAGCAAAGCTGAAGGGGGTGGGGGTGGGGGAGGACCCAAAGCCACAAATAAACCAAAAGAAAATAATAATAATCAACTGAACGCTTTCAACTCAAATGAGTCTCAATTTTATTTCAAAGTGTTTAAAATCTAGTTTTATTTTCATAGCCACAAAAGCTTTTGAATGCTCATGAATCAAAAAGCCATTTGACAGAACCAAGGAGCTTTCCCTCACTGTCTTCTCTCAACCCCTTGTTAACCCCTCATTACCTGGTCACCCGCAGCAGGTCACTGTGAGTACGCAGTTCTTGGGAGCAGCCCACAGCCAGTGTGTGTGAGTAGACAGCTGCACAGCGCATTTTATGAATAAGGAGGAAACCAAGGCTTAGGAGACATTCAGTGACTTGCCAGGCCATATAGAGCCATACACATGGGAAAGCTTCTCTGGTGAAGATGACAGCCCATGCCGGTTATGTTACTTGGCTGTATGATGGAACTAAATATGATGGGGAAAATGGTATGTACAGACCTTTACTAATTACCCCAAATTAAAAAAAAAAAAACTCCATATACTTTAGGAAAGTATTTTGTCGATCTTGTGTCGTGATCCGTGCTGTTCAGTAGCCACTAGCCACACACGGCCATTTAAACTTGCTAACAGTTAAGATTAAGTAAAATCTGAAGTATCTGTCAACAGTACTAGGCCTATTTTAAGTGTTTCACATCAACATATAAACTAATGGCTGCCACAGACAAGGCAGATAGAGGATATTCTGTCAAGGCACCAAACTCTACAGCAGAGTAGTGCAGGTCTAGGCAGAAGAACACAGCTGTGGTCTCTGTTCCTTGTTTGTCCTAGTCCAGCTCTCACACAGCTCACGTAGGCCTCAAATTCACTATGTCGCTGAAGATGGTCTTGAACTACCTTCCTGTCTCCGCCTCCCCACGTGCTGGGAGTGCAAGTATGTGTTGCTCTACCCGCGTTACACACCGTTAGGCTTAAATTTCTGGAAGCCCTTCTTTGCTTCCAGTGTACTTCTCTAAGCAACTTCATGCACAAAGCCAACTTGTATGTGTATTCTCTCCCCAGGCTTGTCCCCTGTACGCTCTACTGTAAAAGGCCTCTTCCCTAACAACCCTACTTGAGTGAGGGTGCTGTTACCTACAGAGAAAGGAGTTATTTACAGAAGGAAGGGCAAATAATTGCTTTTACATGGGAAGAACACCCCAGGCCGGTATGTAAACGTTACAACACATACCAGATTGTACAGAGGGCTTCCCCATTCCCATGCCTCTTTATTCTCTTCCCGACATTCCGGCCTGTGTGAGTAGAAAGTAAGCCACCTATTTGCTGCTGCACCCCCCCATTACAGGCACAAAGCGTGGGACAACGCAGATGGTTGGATTTTTGTGGAGTGATTGAATGAAACCAAAGAGCAACGGTGTTTTGTTAAAGAACAGCAAACATCCTTTTACAGCCTGGATACGATTCTTTATATTTGGACAGCCACCCCCACCCTTTATTTTCAAAGGCAGGCTTAAAGCAGCCCAGCAGACTGATTCAAGAGAGTATGTGCATCACAGTTCACAACCTTCAGTGACCAGCAATGGCTCCCTCCACATGGCACTGGCATTATCTAAATAATTGTACAGTTAGAGCTAGTGTTTATTACAGCTTAAGAAAAACTGGCCCAGAGCTACTCATTTGACATATACTGTTTCACCTGCCCTTCATTTGGGTGTTGCCTGGACAATAAGGCTTGGGAGACATTCAGTGATTTGCCAGACCATAAAGAGCCAGAGATACATACATGGAAAAGCTTCCTTGGTGAAGATGATGGACCACACTGATTATATTAGCTGGCTGTAGGATGGCTGATTGGATCAGAAAAGTTAAAGGTCCTCTTTTAAGGAAGGGCATGATTTGTAGGTCTCCCACAATTAACTGCTGAGTACACCTTGTGAGTCCTACTGGCTTGGTGCCACCTAGCATGCAAGGTCCCTCTAGGGTGAGGAACTGGGCAGAGCTTAGCACAACCTACCTCCTCTAACAGTGGCGGTAGAAATCGCTGGACTCTGCCCATTATACATTCACTCTGGGGCCGTGTTCTGCAGCCTTCACAAGCCCTTCATTAGGGTCTGGCCCATGTCTGCAAAAGGACCATCCTGAGAAGACTGGGTAGCATATCAAATATCGTTTGTTCACCTGTTGGAACTTCAACCCAGTAACTCCGCAATTAAGAACAAAACCACTGGAGGGGCTAACAATTGAGATGTAATATGAATAGATTAATAAAATATAAAAGAAAACCAAAAACAAACCCCTGACCCTGCCCTCTGCCCTTGGGTGCCTCACACTTCCCTCTGTGAGCTGTTTCCCACAGGTTAGAGTTTCCAGAACCTTCACCAGAAGCTTTCACGGAAATCACTGCTGATGAAACATTAGCTCTCAAGTTCAGCATCTGTGAAAAGCTAACTTCTGATTATATTTATAAAAGCTTGCCAAATAGGGAGTATAAAAAGGGTACCTGTCCTTACAGGGAAAGGGTAAAGAAGCAGTAATCAGGTCCCTGATTTACATAATTCCCAGTCATTCTCTTGGCAGATCTATACAGCTGCTAACATCTCCATCTACGGATGATAAAAAGACAACACTTACAAGGACTCTTCCCCCCTTCCTGGGTGATGTTAGGTATAAACTTGAAGCCAGGCACAGTTAATCCTTACAAGTCCCCAAGGAAGAGGTATTATCACTTTTGCTCCAGATTAAGAAAGAAGGGTCAGACGTGATTCCCAGGCACCAAAGCTATACTGAGAGGGAACAGAGACAAAACACTGCTCTCACTGTGGCCTGGGGCAGGCAGAAAACTACTGCCTTCTGTGGGAAGAGAATTCAGTCAACTATGGGATCACAGAAGGACACACCGTAAGAGAACATCACTGTCCCATAAGCAGTGACAGGATTGATGAGAACAGAGATACTATACGCAAGCCAAATTTGGAAGGGGTCAGCTGAAAAACTGCTCTAGAAAATGTGTCTGCCCGGCACTCAAGAGTCCATTCCAGAACTGGAGAAGAACCACAGATCCTCATCACAGGAACCAGGCAGCATTGCGGTAGGCAGCTCACACACATGGTATGTGCATGCGTGTACTGGTAGAGTGGGAGACAGGCAAAGGCAGGGTGAAATCAGGTCAAGAAGAACTCAGAGCCAGGCCAGGGGATTAAGTAAGGGCTTCACTCGTGATTCAAAACTTATCTGAAGACACTGTGGAGAAGCACAGCTAGGCCTCAACACCCCATCCCCCGCCATCCCTGCATGCTCATCTGAGGAATCCACTTGGCACCCTGGCATTCTCCTACAGGAAAACATACTTTGGTTATTCAGACGTGACTTCCTGGCACTTGGAAGCTGTTGGCATGGAAAAATTAACAGGCTGACTTGGCCAGAAGGGAGCAAGCAACACAAATACCCAGGAAAAGATGAGTTCGATGTGCCACCCTGAGTAAGCAGGAGGCTCGGGTGAAGGGTCACAGAACAAGGAAGAGGCAAGATGATTTGATTTGTCCAGGTTCAGTCACCTCTGCCACGGGCATAGCCCGGTACCAAGCCCACTGCATGACAAAGGTCACTGAGCCCTCACAGCCCTACACAGCCATCACTGCTTTCCTTTCAGGCAGGGGACAAGAAGGCTAACAGAGGCGAACTTACTTGGCCCAGAAGAGACAGAAGCGGGTGCACAGCTCTGTACAATGGAGTACCATGCCTTTGTACCTTCAGCCCCCTGCCCAGATTGTAACTTTATAAGGTGGGGCAATGTTGTCAGGAACTTTGTAGCCCTGAGGCACAACTCTGCCCCAGCTCTAGCCTTCTTAACCTTTTCTTACTCCATGCTACCTCTCCTCTCAAATCCTGATGATAGGTCAATACATTCTACCCATAATGGCACGTTACACACTGATCTGATCATCTGGGGGCAGAAAGTGCTTGTTGGGGTGGGGGAGTAAGCAAATGGGTAACTGTGAGAGAAAACAGACCATCTAGTGAGATCCAAGTCAGGCTTTCATAACTTGAAACCGGTGTCTTCCACAGTTTCACACAGGTAGGCCAAGGGAAGCTGCTCGTGGGACTCCACTCCTGGCCAGGACATGCAAGGCTCACCCACATTCCGACCTGCAGCCACCTTCCCCTGCAGCACCTCATCTATGACTCCCATCGCAATAAGACTACAGGAGCCCAGAGCTCCACGGCCTCCTCTGTTGAGTTCTGTAATGTGTCTCTATAACCCTAAATCTTGTAAAGCATATACATAAAGTCCTCCTGGCCTCTCACCAGAACCCCCAAACCATGCTTTCCAGGTTAAAAAAGCTTCCTCCTAAATAGCTACAACAAATTTCCATGCATTAGTTTTTCTGCTTGTGAAAGAAAGAAAGAAAGAAAGAAAGATAGATAGATCTAAGCAAGATTGGATGTCATCTGCAATAGTAGCTTCTAGAAAAGAGCGTTTTTGAATGGGATGCCACGTGCTGTGTTTTGCCATATTGCCTGCATTTCCTGCTTGGAGCCAGTGTAACAGAAACCTTGGGCACTGGAGCGGTTCCGTGCCACGCAAACTCCACTCCGCATCTTCCAGGCAACCCTGTCGCAAATAATTCATGTCCACTACGCCCCTACCACACAGAATACAACTACATTGTGCTGCTAGAAATGGGAAACCTGATTCAGATCACAGAAGGTAGAAAAACATTTAGTTCAACACAATACAGCCTTTATGAAAAGGGGCGTGCGCCGGGGCTTGAGGGGTGTAAATCCCAAACCTGTAAGTGGGGGTAGATTTCAAGACGAAATTCTGGAAGAAAATGCAGACTCAAAATAACATTCAGTGTGACTCAAATCAGCAATAACAACAACGACGACGACAGAAGCCCAGCCAGTCCTTCTAAAGCTGCGCCTGTTTAGGCTGCGTGGTGCTCCTGATGGACAGCCAACCAGCCAGTCCTCCAGGGAAATGGTGCTGCTGCTACAGCGTGACTTGCTTCGCTTGCAGCAAGAAAAGGAAAACAAGTCTGCAATACCGAGCAGTTCCCTTTAGCCTGTGCCTAACAGCGGGAAAAGGAGAAAGGGGTCCCGAGGCAAGGGTAATGGAGGACAGGGTCCAGGGGAACAGCACTACTGTCCTGCAGGATTTTTGTAAACAGCCGCCCGTAATGGCCACGGTTAGAGAAGAAAAACAGACATGGAGGGAAACGTGTTTACAACTGCAGCAGGGGCGGGAGGCAGAGGGAGGGATTCCCTGGCTCTGCGCTCGGCCCTCTCCAGTCCAGTGGTCCCCCCCCCCCAACAGCCCCCCCTCCCGGATTGGGCTGGGCTTCCCACCCCAATCTGTGCTTTCTTGGGGGGCCCATCTTGTTTATGGGAAGGTTACTCCTCCTCGGCTCTGGTGATCGGCGTCCCTAATACTCTTGCTGCATCCTTGCGGGATGCCCGCTTGACTGACAAGTCCTCCAGCCAATAACTGCCCGGGTCCTTTGGAAAGGTGGAATTTCCCAACGAACCGATAGGCTGACAGGGAGGGCGGGCCCTGGTGATTGGCGTGTTATTCCGAGTAGAAAGTAGTAAACAACCTTGGTCCAGGGGCGGTGGGGAGGGCGCGCGGTGCCAGCTCCCTCTGGCAAGCAGGGCGGGGTGGGGAAGCACCAGAGACAAAAGGAACCTCCGCTGCCGCAGCAGGGAGGGCGGGAAGGGAGTGCCCCCAAAAGTCAGCACCCGCAGGCGTCATTTGGAGCCCCCCCGCCCCCCCCCCCGCGCGCGCCAGAACTGCTGACTTTCAGCGCCACATCATTGTTGTTCTGTCGAGAACCTCAAAGGTTTTGTTTCCATCATTTACTCTTCTTCATTTTAGTACTGAAAAACTATCCAAAGGTAATGGTAACCAATTTGGCCGCTTCTGTGCAGTAGCCCTCTCTTCACCGTCGAATAAAAATTTTAGATTTATCTTTTTCGAAAGTTGCTTTAAGCCACATACTAAAATTGTTGCAGTACACAATACGCCATTAATGGCACGCTGATGCACCAGACGCCCGGCTCCATCTTTTGATAAACAAGTTTTAGGACCTCTGAGCATATTCAAAGTGGCTGGGATAAAGAACATACACACAAAAAAAGAAACAGACATGATGGTGCTGGGAGCACCTGATAAGAAATCACGCCGTTAACTTGCCCTTTCCATAGTATTTCTGGCAGTCCTGCCTGACTCTTCCCATTCCCTCACTCCAGCCTCGCCATCCTTACAGGACCCCAGCAGGAGGAAACCATCTGCTCCTAGTATGGGGGCGCTGCTCACCCTGGCGCATAACCATCCCCAGAACTCTACACAAGTCGCTATCAGGAGCAAGCCCCCTCAATGCAGAAGGGAACAAGGAGGCCAGCACGAGGGTTCTCCATTTCAGTGTTTGCGCCTTGACTCTACACTCTTCAGAGGCCATGTTGTCACTTGTCCGTGCTCAAGACAGAAATGAAGGGTACATTCTAGGAGGTGACTTGGTGCAAAGAGAGAACCTGGCACTCTTCTCTGCCACCCCAGTGTTCTCCCTCAGCCTTGGCTGTGGCTCCTGTGGAGCCAGTCACAAGCAGCCCCAGCAAACGCTTACCCCGAGTCACTTTTGCTGTACAAAGCCTCCGTTTCCTGGGACATGGATTTAGACTTTCCTTGGTCCTCGAAGCCTGGCATCAGACCCCAAACCAGTAGCTTCTTTCTATGCAGGCACCCTCCCTCCAGACACGCTGTTCTATTCCCAGGTCCCTGCCCAGACCACACACACATCCTTTGACTCAGGATTGGTTTTTATGCTTTCTAGACTTTACCCCTGCCTGCCCAGGAGAGGCCACTGTTCTCCACTCTTCTTTCTCCCTGGCCCAGCCACCCAACTTCTTGCGCAAGACTGAAATTTATTTCCATAGCACTAAGTCTCTGAAAGGGCTTTTTAACGCTGTACTTAGACCGTGCTTCTAGTCAGCCTAGTTCAGTAAGACCCTGAACATCCTGAGGGCTGGGAGAGTATTATCTTCTGATTTGGGTCTTCAATGGAGACAGGCTCACACTAAAGCGCACGCTGCAAATCTGCCGAACACTTATAAAAACTCCCTAACATTCAGAGTACGCCTGCCACTGTGCATCTTTCAGTGGTTCCTTACACACATGTAATTACTGTGTTTTCTCTGCCAGGTCAGCAACTGTTTTCTCTCTTTGGCAAATTTCCACTCTGCCTAAAGTTACTTCCTCTCTCGGCATACCTTTCACAAGCTCCGACCGACTATGCTGTGCACCAAGGGCAGTACAGGGAGGTCTCTTTCCATCCTCACTTTTCTGGTCAGCATTAGTCACAGAGCCAGAGCTCATGTGATCTGTTGGGAAAGCCAAGAGCAGCTGAAACGCAAAGTTTCAAGGTGGCGTCACCTAAGTGTCTACAGAGTCAACACATGGCCATCTCTAAAGGTTGAGCAGTGCCACGCTCTCTCACTGCCTGTCAGCGTCGCCGTCTCTCCCTGCTTTCTGGCTGGAAGGCCTTCTCTATGTCTTACTCACCCTTCCATCTCAGCAAGTGAGTCCTCACCACTACCCACACCACAGCCTCATTTTCATCACGGCCCGAGCCCGTCTCCCTTCCTGTCATCCACTGACTTGCTCACAGTCTACTCTGCCCCCCAAATAGCAATATCCAGTGCTCTGAGACTTGTGGGGCTCCACCCGCAGCTGGGACTCATAGTTTCTGCTGACATCCTAATGTGACATTTTTTTCATCATCCCTCCATATTCCCAAGCCTTTGTGGTGGAAAAGGGTAAACTTGTAGATAAAAATCGGTACCCGCAACAATAAAGGCCAGCTTTGCTTCAAGGTTGCAGATACTTGTTTGTGAATGGAATGTTTTGGTACAGGTAATACTATTGCATGGTTTAAAACAAAAGCTAACAGAATATATTTAAAACATGTAGTATATTAATTATTCCCAACAGTGCTGGGAACAAATAACCAACAACAGCAATCTAACGCAGGGACAATGTGTTTTGGCTCACAGCCCAGCATAGTGAGGAAGGCAGGATGGCCAGAGCTGCAGGCAGCTGGCCATCATACTGTATCCTCCGTCAGGAAGCAGAGAGAACTGACACAGTTCAGGGCCCCAGGACAGGGAATAGTGCTGCCAGGTTTACACGGAATCTCCCCGTAAGTCTTCCCACCTAAGTTAACCCAATGAAAACAACTTTCACAGGCATGCCCAGAGGCTGTCTTTTTGGTGGACTACCAATCCTATCAGCTGATAATAAATAATAACACCGCACGTGTATTACATATACATAAACTATATAGCACAGAACGTTCATTTGGCCTTCCATAAACAGGTTAGTTTTTCTTTTCTTTTTACTTAATATAGTCTAGATCTGTTTGTGTTTACAAATGAAAAGTCTCCTCTACTAACAAATGCGCCTTCAAATTAAAAGGCTGAATAGCAAAGCAAACAATAGAGTGAAGACAATCTCTGTTAGCTTTTCATCTGACAAGGGATTAATATACTGAATACATAAAGAACAAAATTTAAATGTCAAAAGAACAAATAATAAATCCAATAAATGGGCAAATTAATCAAATGGACAGTTCTCAAAAGAAGCACAATCGACCAACAAATACAGGAGAAATGCTGAAAACCCTTAGCCACCAGGGAAATGCAAATCTAAACCACACAGAGATTCAAATCTCGCCCCATTCACAATGCAGAGCCCATCAAGACAACCATCAACAAACATTGGCAAGGATGCAGGGAAAACATGCCCTTATACACTGTTCAGGGAAATGAAAATAAAGCAGCTCAGATACTATGGAAGCCAATATGGCCCCAAACGACCTTGCTACCCACCCCACTTCTGGATGTAAACCCGGGTGATTCTGAGTCACACATAACAGTGCTTCCACGTTAAGGTAGCCCTATCCACATCAGCCAAGCAGTGGATTCAGCCTAGTGGATAAAAAGATGAAGAAAACGCGGCGTTCACACACCAAGTTTTATCAGGTGTAAAGGATAGAACTAAACTATCGGCAGGAAGGTAAGTGGGGTGGAGAATCATCTTAAGTGAACCTGGCCAGATCAATGTTCTCTCTCATCTGGGCATTGTGTTTTCAAACAATGGGAACAGAAGGAAGAATTTGTGGAGAGGGAGGAGATACAGAAGGGGAGAAGGGACAAAAAGGAGGCAATGTTAGTGTGATCAGAGTACATTTTATGTATGTAAAAATTTTAAAAAGGAAACAGTCATTCTGTTTTAACAGACAAACAGTATTCCATGCTGTAGATGAACCCTGAGTGGTCCCCAACCTCGTCCACACATTTAAATCACTGTGTTACTTTCCCAGAAATGGATTTAACCAGTTTGGAAGCCATCACTTGAGCCTTAAAATGAAAACAGTAGAAACAAAAGTCCCAGATAATTTTAATGAGAAAGAAAGTTTGAGAGACACTGAGTGAGCCTATTTATTCCTTTACTGATGGATTCTGTGCTCATATTTTTGCCATTTCAAACATTACGCAGAGCGGCCTTGTACACTTGTCATGTCACATGTGTGCTGCTGTGTCTGTGGGTCAATTTCCTGGGGAAATGGCCATACCAAAGGGCAGAGGCATTGGCACTTCAGAAATGCTGGCAAATTCCATACCACAAATATGCCATCTTCCGGTGCCCTCTGCCAAGTGCAGCTGCCTTCCTACGGATTTGCCATCACAGAGCATCACCAAACACTTTAGATTTTCATGCATGGGGTGCTCTGAATACTCAGAGATTATAAAAAGGACATTTTGATGTGCTCTACTATGAGTACTTGTTTGTTTGTTTATTATGGTTGTTTACACTTTGACTCTGGATTCACTTGGAGTCCTACATCAGTTAAGTAAGGGGTGCATCTTTGCTCCACTGATGTAAATTAAGCAATGAGATGTCTGCACACTCTTCTCACATCTATGTTTGGATTTTCTACTCTGTTACACTATTCTGTCCCTTCACATACTGGTACCTTGCTTGTTTAATTACTTAGGTGCCATAGGATGTTCTTCTTTGTACTTGTTTAGCACTATTATCATCATCACCATTATTATTATTATTATTATTACTATTACTATTTATTGATGACTGTAGAGTCAGCTTGGATAATTAAAAGAAACCACTTAGTATTTGAAGTATATTAAATTTATAAATACAGGGATGACTGATATCCTGCTAATGTTCATTAGTCTTGTCTAATAGATATTTTTTTCATTTATTTGCACTATACATTTACATTATATTTGGTATCTTTTTTTTTGTTTTTCAGTACTATTTTCTTATAAGTTTTAAATCATTTTCTCTGGGAGGAACTTTTCTTCTATGATATTGTATAGCGAATCATTTGCGTTTGCTTGTTATTTCCAGCAGATGCTCTATTCTATGCTCTTAGGATCTCTGTGTGTATTTGAATATATGTGCAAGGCCACAGATCAATCTTGGGCACTCTTCCTCGGATACCCTCCGCCTTACTTTTTGAGACAGGATTTCCTGCTGGCCTGGAAGTCACCAAGCAGGTGAACTAACCTGGGCTGGCCATGAGCCGCAGGGATCTACCTACCTCTGTTTCCATAGAACTGGGCTTTCAAGCATGTGCCGCCGAACCCTTCATTGTTAAAAGTAGATTCTTGGACTTGAAATCAGTTCCTCATGCTTGAGTGGCAAGCCCTTATGCCCTTAGAACTCTCAATAAATAAATACTAAGGTGCTAATCAAGTAGAAAACAACAGATTTTGATTTAGCATTTACAAAGTAAGCAAATCGGATGTTGTAGGGTACGGCTCTGCACAGCAGAGGCAAGACTCTAGATGTGGGGGCTGATATTAACCTTCTAACCCAACAGAGTTGGTATTGGGAGAAAGCCTGAGGGCCTGGGGCAGGGTGGAAAGCTAACTGCATGTCTCAGGCATGCCTTAGGAAAGTATCTCAGCTAGGCTACTATAGCAGCTATGCGCTTCTCTATACCAATGAAAACCCACAGACCTGGACATACAGATGGCGGGTGATGAGCTCATTCATACATGTGATAACCAAGACGTTCTGCTGAACTTTTGACGAGACAAAACCAAGTTTCCACTTTTAGAGCTGTGTGTCTAAAGGTATGTCCCTTTAAGAATATTAAACATCCAGCCAGATATGGTGGTGTACACATTTAATCCCAGGACGAGGGGCGCTGTGGAAGAAGAATCTCCAATTTCAGACTAGCTGGGCGTGAACAGTGAGGGCCCGTCTCAGGAAACGGACATGACTAAAACCCCCGAACACAACACTCATCTTCCAAGCCTAGAGGTCCCATCAGAAACCTATCAACAGCGCGGACTTTCCCAGCTTGGGTCTTGCTCGGAAAGGGCTCCTGGGCTGAGGTCCCTGTCTTCCTAGGGTAGCCCCTGGCCAGTAACAACACAGCCACAGACCTCTGTCCACTGAGGGGCTCTCTGAATAAGCATCTTTGCTCTAACCACAACAAGCGTTGCCACAGTGTCTGTGCTTGTGGGATCTTGGTCTGAGGATTCCTAACAGCACCACGTCCCCCCATCTCCACCGTCACTAGAGCTAGCCCCTGCTTGTCACAGAAGGCAGCAGCAACTGACTGCTCTCCTATTCAACACAGGAGCCGCTGAGAAGCCCAGTTAGCAGAATCAGAGACTGACGGATGCCTTGTGGCATTGCTAAAGGAATGGCCAGCAGATCACCCCACAGTCTCCCAAGTTCTCAGTGGAGCTATGGGGAGAAAATTCCCCCAGTGCAGCTGTGCTGAGAGGCAGGCTAGTACAGCACCATTGTTCTTATCCCAGAAACTCTCTCTGAATCCATTTATTTCCCAATTTAGGAGAGCTACTGTTGTACCTGCACCCTGGCCATTACGCAGTAAAACGTCAGTGTATCCGATGATCTCTTTAAATAACCATCCGATAAGCAGCTAGCTAAAGCATGGGGGAATTAACTGAAAATGTTAAGACAGTTCAATGCCCCAGAGTACAAACACACTGTCAGCACATGGAAAGGTCCGATTTTTAGGCATGCCTTGTGCAGACTGGCATAAGCCAAAATCTTTACAAAGGAGGAGCAAACTTTGATATCAGTGCTAGTAAGATACCAAAGAGAAACACACAGAGTCACAGCATCTTTCCGCTGGCTGATAACAGAGACTCCCTGGAAAAATTAATGTTTCCTTTAAAGATGTGAAAGTCAAATGAAAGTACTGTCAGCAGCACATGATGCCGTGTGACAATGCAGCCAAGGATAATAGAGAAGGCACCCGGGAGCTGCTACCGACCTGAGTCTTCATCAGGCTCACACCTCTAACCTTTGATTTTGCAAGGCGGCAACTCAGTGTTATAGTACAAAACATTTTATTCAATTAGGGTACATTTAATATTCACTGTATCTATTATGAGGTAAGAGCTTAGAAGAGAATGATGGTGATGATGGTAGTGGTGGTGATGATGATGATGATGACGACGACAGCTACTTTGGAGCACTCACAGGCAAGAGTAGGAGCACTGAGCACTAACCACTGTAATCTGCTACCAGGACCAGGACCACTGTCAGAAAACCGACAGAAGTAATCAATGCGTCTGACACGGGAGGATAAAACCTTGCCAACCAATTGCAAACAGATGGTTCATGGGCAACAAAAGCTTAAGAGAGAATGCAGGAATCGGAAGGGCAGCAGAGAGGGAAAAGAGAACAAGTTCCCAAACTGCGTGTATCCAGAGTGCCTCAGAGGGGATCATGACGGATGCGCTCCTGTATGAGGGTAAGCAAAAATAAAGTCCGAAACACAACCCACAGAAAAAGCAGAAATGCCTATTTTGTTAATTAAAACACACCAACTTAAACCTCTGGCACCTAATCTTATTAGGTCCACTTAAATATGTGTCTAAATACATCCTGTTTTTCTTCTTTTGAGAGAAGGTCTTTCTGTGTATCCCCAGCTATCCTGGAGCTCGGTGAGTAGACCAGGCTGGATGCGTGGGAGACACCTTTGCTTCTGCATCTGAAACGTCAGGATTAAAGGTATGGACCGCCACGCTGGGCTTGTGTGTATAGATTTTTACTTGTTTGTATTTCTCTTTACTCCAGTGCTATTGAACACTTACTATATATCTAGACTTCAGAGTTTACCAAGTTTGAGGGACTGGCAAAATCCTTCTGGACTTAAACACACACACTGATACACACGTACACTGACACACACACACACACACACACACACACACACACACTGGTAGGTCCCACACATGGTGTGTGCTAGGGTGCCAGGCCTAGGCGTGTGTGATTTCTCAGCTACCTTCAGCGGTCTGGCTGTGGAATTACTAGTATTTTAAACAATGCGAATGCAGTACAGTTGAAGCACATTCTCCAGGAGAAGGAAGAAGAGATTGGCATTTAGAAGCTTCATTAAACTTTTGGCCTTTTCAGAGCTAAGCGAGTCTTAAGAAAAGGCATAAAAAAGTTCTCGCTGATTGACTTAAAAACAGGCTTTTTGCAATTAGCAGATCTAAACCCATCAAAGGGAGAAACATGTACAGCACTTTTAATAACTTCTCACCTTCCCTTTTGATTTCAAATTGCAACCATTAGACTCTCTATAGACACACATACAGATACACAAATAAAGTTACTTAGCAAGACTTAAACTTCACGGAAATACCAGTTACCTTTGCGCACACATAATGATGCTGGCAATTTATTTACAAACAGACATCCCTGCTGCATTAGGAAAATGTCCTTAGGTGTGTGACATGGTATGTCCCTCCTGACCCAAGTAGGAGAGATGGGAAAGCATTGAGAGTATATAAAAATGTTCAGGGATTGCAATATTCCTTCCTAGTGTTTATTATCCCAACAAATAAATTGTAACAATTTACTGGAAAAAACTGAACTAAATTACCATATTCTCTTTATCATCCAAAATTTGCCTCCACTCAGTATTCTCTCCTTTCTCTGGAATTTCCCTTGCTTTTCCTTTTGTCAGTAAGTTAAATTACTTCTCCTCCCACGCGCATAAAAGCATTAATTTATAAAACACATAGCCATATGTCATATCTCATGTAATTCTATTTTACATTTCGCCACTACTCAAGACTTATCTAACATGAACAAATAGATATTATTTACTGTAGCCGGAATGAGAATTATCTAACGCCACTTACATAGCCAGAAATTGATTTTTGATTAATGTTTAAGCAAAAAGCAAACAAACCCATCTGCTCTGAAAACAAACAAACAAAAAGAAGCAGCAAGCGCTCAGTTCACGGGCGGTCCTGCAGTGCTGGTGCCCTAGCTGCAGGAAGGAGGCTGAGGCCTTCCTGCTCACCGCTGCCGGGGAGTGGACTGCTGCTAAGACTGTGGTTCCAGCTCCACATGGTTGCCTCTTCTCCAGCATCTGTTGATTTAGCAGACCTTTACTTTTGGTGGGGGAAAAAAAGACCCAACAAAACAAAATCCCCACGAGCAACAGCAACAAACCTAAAACCCACTCTCAGGACCAGCAGAGAACTTCTCTGCTACCCCGTGGGAACAGAGAAAGTTGCTAATGCTTATGTTCTCCTTCTTTCATTTTGTTCAATGGATCAAGTTTTTTAAAAACTGAAGGAAAATGCTGGGCAGTGATGGCGCAGGCCTTCAATCCCAGCACTTGGAGGAAGAGGCAGGGGGATCTCTTTGTTCAAGGACAGCCTGGTGTACAGAGCTAGTTTCAGTATAGCCAGGGTTACATAGAACAACCCTCAAAATAACGGGAGAGAAAAAAAGAAAAGCAAGTAAGCGAGTTAGCTAGAAAGCGAGTGCTGAAGGGCTCTGTGTGTGTGTGTGTGTGTGTGTGTGTGTGTGTGGTGTGTGTATAAGTACTCTCACATGTATGTACACATGTGGAGACCAGAAATTGTCATCAGTGGACCTTTAAGAACAAATTTATGGGGTTGGAGAAGAGATGACTCAGCAGCTGGGAGTGCATTACTCCTCTTCAGTTCCATGTGCACACACTGGGCAGCTCACAGGCACCTCTACCTTCAGCTCTGAGGGAAAACCAATGCCTCTGGCCTCCATGGGCATCTGCACTCACGCCCACAGATACACACTAACACCCGCCCCCTACACTCAACCAGTTTCGTGGAACTGGCAAAACTTAAATCATGAAAGAAGCAAAAAGAAGGAAAACAGTCCTGTTCCATTATTTCTATAATCTCTGTGGTTTCCTCAGTATGTATAACAGAATATACAGTTTACAATTCTTGTCCATTATAATCAACATATATACATTAGCAAATGTATATATATTCATTAATGACTATATCTTAGAGCATATGTATATATTCCAAGTCGCATATACATATATACTTACACACACACACACACACACACACACACACACACACACACACACACACGACTTAGAATAAGTCCTGCCCCAACCCATGTTGGAACATTTTCAACAGTGCAAGTGATGTAACACATACACATCAATGAGGAAACCTTCGTACTGCAAGAAAAAACTCAACTCACAACTTTCAAAAGCCAATTCTAACCCTGATAATGCAAATACAACTTTAAGCTTTATTAGTGATGCTACGTTGCTAAAAGTGCAAAGCAGGATTACAACTGAGTTTTGAAGTATTTTCTACAAATATTCATCCTGCACTAACAAGGGCAGGCAGCATGGCACAAGCAAGTCCCTTTATGTCTCTATTTCCACTCTGAAGCGCTCAGGCTTGCCAGGGAACATTTGTATGGATCCTGTTACACGTCCATGAAAACGAGCCTGGTTTACTAGAAAAGACTTTAATGACAAAGCTGTCTTGAAACACACACACACACACACACACACACACCCCTAGAGAACAAGGGCCTTTGTCTTTCTCTGCCAAAAAAACAGTGAGCATTTCCTGAGTTCTGATTTAGTCTTTGACTAATGGTTCTGATTTGGGCCTCAACAAAAATAATTGCATGACTGACCAAAAAAAAGGAATAGCCAAACAAGTCAAGTAATGATTGTTAGCGTACCAATTACATCAACCTTTTCTAATTACAACTCTGCATTTTATTATTGTCAGGGAAAATAAGTACCTTAACTTTAAAGGCTAGGTTGGAAGAAGAAGGAGGAGGAGGAGGAAGAGGAGGAGGAGGAGGAGGAGGAGGAGGAGGAGGAGGAGAAGAAGGAAGAAGGAAGAAGAAGGAAGAAGAAGAAGAAGAAGAAGAAGAAGAAGAAGAAGAAGAAGAAGAAGAAGAAGAAGAAGAAGAAGAAGAAGAAGAAGCAGCCGCTGCCGCCGCCTTTCTGTCTCTGTTTTACACGTTTGTTTTTTTAAGAAACACTCCCTTGGCCCCCAAAGCAACTGAAGGCACAATGATCCTACTGCTGAGCACAGCTTTTACCTCCATAGGACAATAGACTGTTTTTCTGTTAGCCCCATGGAGTAAAGTTAGCTTTAATATGGATGTCCTTTTCCTATTGAAGACAGCAGTGTAGATAGCAAGGATCTCCAAGCTTAGAGTGGACAGAGTTGGCAGGTAGTAGGCCTACTCACCTCCAGAGACAGCACTAGTTTCTGCCTCACTCTAGGAACAGGGAGGAAGAACCATGTTCTGGAATTTTCCAAAGAGGCCATCTTTGTTAGTGTATTATGGCCAAGATTTTTACTCCTCTCTACAGAGATAAAGGAAACAAAAGCAAAATCCCTTGTAAGGGAGTTAGAGGGAGGAGATTATCTAGAAAGAGGATGCCCAAAGCAGGGGACGCTAGCAGTGTAGAAGCCCCTATTCAGAACTTTTCAAGGAGCACATGAATATCAAAATGCCCAGCAAAGGGGGACAGAATTCCCTACGTGTCAAGGAAAAGGGGTGGCCATGTGCAGAGGAGCCAGAATGGCAGCTTGTTTCTCAAATGCATTTTGCAGATGTCTCCACAAGTTGTTTCTACGTTCTGAAGACACCCCACTGGCAGTGCATTGTTAGATGCCACAGCATCTCAAGTCAAGACTAGCAACTCCACCTCCTTTCTGACATCAGCAAGGATAAACATGCCAGAAACAATAAGATGTGGTGAAGGTGCAGGACAAACACCGCAAATGGTACACAGCTGAGTGGGCTGCTGAAGACTGTCATAACAATTAAAAAATAATAATTCAGGAGGCAGAGGCAGAGAGGCAGAGAGGTAGAGAGGCAGAGAGGCAGAGGCAGAGACAGGTCTCTGTGAATTTGAGGCCAGTCTGTTTTACAGTGAGTTCCAGGATAGCCAGAGCTATAGAGAGAGAGACTCTGTCTCAAAAAACAAAAAAATGTGTTGGCTTATCCTGCTGAGACAATGAAACTGTTCTTTGCCACTGCCCCGACCCTCTGAAGGGAGGGTCTAGCTGTATTCCTGGCTAATCTTGAACTTGCTATATAATTCAAGATGGTTCTAAGCACATCTGGAATTACAGGTGTGACCCACTACCATGCAAGTATCGCTCCATAGGACACTGGAACAGCTTTCTTGGTGGTTTGTAGGAATGTAATCGGTAACTTCATCATGACAGAAGACTGCATTTCAACTTATACTCCACTTCCCAAATAACCTAAAGAAACAGCAAGGACTCCAGCAGCGCTCTCACCTGCACCCACCCACCCTCCCTCCCTCCCTCCCTCCCTCCCTCCCTCCCTCCCTCCCTCTGTTCTCATGCCAGTGCTTCCTCATTCCTCCCACTGGCTTCAGTGATGTCAGAAGGAACAGACTCTTAGCTGGCCACCACAGAAAGCAAGCCCTGAAGCAGGTGTGGCATATGGTTATTTTTTTTTTCTTTCAGTTTCTCCTCACAATGCATCTTGTGACTCATTTGTTGTACCCTCCTAGAATGGTCCCACTCAAGAAGAAGGAGGCTCAGTGACCCGGCGCAGCTGTGAAGGGGGAGGGGGAAGGAAGGAGTCTGCAATGAAAACTATGAGGGGCAACGCTTTATATAGATTAAAAAGTTAACCACATGGACTGTCTCAAAGTTCAGTGATCAAAAAAGTTTTCAGAATTCACCTGACAAAATAACCATAAGACTAGTAATAATGTGGTTTGGAAGCCTTGGTGGCGTTGGCGGTGGTGGCAGTGGTGGTGGCGGCGGTGGCGGTGGCCGTGGCAGCACTCTCTGGATGACAGACACAACGATGGTGAGTAAATTGCTTTCTTTTCCAAATGAAATGCTGAGGGACTACTTGAGCACGCATCCATCCACTGTCAAAGCTGCAAATACCTCAGGCCAAAGGGGACTCTGTGTGTGTGTGTGTGTGTGTGTGTGTGTGTGTGTGTGTGTGTGTGCGCGCGCGCTCGCTCGTGTGCACGCTCGTGCACTATCCTTGCTGCTTTAGAAGAGAGATCTACGACAGGGGCTCTGGGGATCCAGCACCCTGGGACTGGTAGCAAGGAGTCCCTTCAATGAGTAAGTGAGTCTGGAGCTTCCCAGGTATCTCGTCAATGGGCGTACAGAACGAATGCTGCTGCACCTAGCCACAGCCATCGCCCCGATGCTCCCAGTGGTTCTGCTACAAAATCTGAGAAAGAGGAAGACAGTCTCCCAAGAAGGGTTTCCCTCACTCACAGCTACTGTGTTAAACAGGGCTGAGCCAGCGCTTCTAGCTTTCTGACCCAGCCAGAATGAGTGGCTGTGCTGCACACATGGTGGCCAGGCGATAGGTGGGGATGGAGCTTGGTTTCCTACTAACTGGCAGTATGGTTTGATTAAAAAAAAAAAAGCAAGCAAAAAAACTCAAAAACAAACAAACAAACAAACAATGTAAAAAAAGTTAAAAAAAAAAAAACCAGAAACAAAAAAACCCGAATTTTATGGAGCAAGACTAAGTTCCAATCCCACACCTGCTGTCTCCTAGGTGCCTTGGTTAAATCCTGTAACTTTACTACTGTCCTGGTTTTTCCTTGCCTCTTAAGCAGGAATAGAAACTATATCTACGTGAAAACTGAGTTTGTGCATGGAATGCACAGCACACAGTAAGGCCCTACGTGCTGGCTATTGCTCTTATCTAAGCAAAATCTTCCTGGAAGGAAGGCTAACAAACTACAGCCTGGCTAAGAACGCTGCTGGCGAATAGGAGCAAGCGGCATATTCACTCCGAGGTCAGCCCTCCAGTCCTGGTGGCCTTGGCGGGAGTTAAGATTGAGTGGAGACTGAAACTCCTCCAGCAAAAAGGAGTCCCAGGGTCACTGCGGAGGACTCTTGTATTTTTCCAGGGTCAGCTGAATAGTCCCAACAGGAGAGCTGGGGGGCAGGAGGAGACTACCTCAGGCAGTGACAAGGGAGCCCAGCACCTCCTCCCCTGGAGTTGCGGCTAGCTGCTTTTTGGCCGGGAATTTATTTAAGTTGTCCTCTGTCCCACCTCTGAGGTTCTACAGGGATGCTCTGGGCACTGACACCTACGAATAAACAGGGCTGAGTGGAGCTAAGGGAACATCTGATCAGATCAGTCTGCTCCTTACAGCCTTTGACCTCACTGCTGGCAGGGTCTTTGATGGGCACGGGGAGGCTATGGACTTCAAGGTTCCAGGAGTAAGTCATGAGGAGGTGCCCAGCTCTTAAGCAAGAGAAGAATTCAAGAAAACAAACACAAGAATGCATCTCTGCCATCTCTATTCCCTACCTATCCCAAGTCCAATCGATCTTAGGATAACTTCACTGATGGACACTGCAGATAGCATTTTCTCAATAGCAAAGCTGAGAGCAAAGCAAAGGGTTTTTAGAACCATGTGCTAATTTTCATGCAAGGGTGTAAAAGACATTTCAATGTCCATCTCTGTAAATGAGGCTACAATGGCCACCATCCCTGCCCAGGACTCTCTGACACTGTCACCCTCCTTGCTTGGTAGGACATGTGGTAACCTGCCTCTTTCATGTTCCAGGACAATCAGCCACGTGAAAGTCTAACGGCCACGGCTGATTGAAATCTGCAGATCTCTAAAGGATTCCTTTCAACCAGTGATGATAACTTCCTTATGTTTCTAATCTCTGACTTGTACCCCTTGTGCGGCTTCAAAGAAATACATCTCATTTCCATGGTTGATCTGATAACTCTCAGGTGTAGATGCTACCAAGTACCTCCCCCAACGACGGTCACCTACAGAAAAGTTCTAGGCAAAGTAAATAAAAAGAGTTTGGATAACATATAACAATGGCTAATGGCAGGTAGTGAAAGACTGAAAATCAAAATTCTTTCCAATAAAGGTGAGTCCCACACCTATCCAATAATGCCCTACTAACTATAGGCTCAATGAACAAGCCATGTCAGAAAGACTTTCAGGCTACGGAAACTGGGTAATGCTTCAAAGGGCTGGGGAATAGGACAGATCCGCGTTAGAACTGTAAGTGCCCTCTGTGGTCTGCAGGGCAGGCGATGAAGACTTCCTAGGATCTAGTGGACTGTCATTTCAACACTAAAAACGTATCTCCATTGTTTAGGTCACCTTCAGCCTCCTAGAAAGTTACTTGGAGAACAGTGTTGTTGAGAGAATGAATGATCAGACATTAAGAAGGAATACCACCTTCCTTCTAGAAAAGACCAGAGAAGCACAGAGAGAAATAGTCAACAGCCACTGGTGCTCCACAGTGTTAATTGGTGCTGCTAAGTTCCAATTCTGGGAAAGTGCTCATGTCTGGAGAAGCCTCCAAACCACCATTTCATCCAAGTAATCAACATTAATGCCTCCCATCACAGATATACAGATGTCATTCTGGCATAATATACCAAGGAGAGCACGATACACCCTTCCCGCAGGTCTTACCAGCCAAATGCACAAACCTACCGCCACGATGAGAGAGCCCAGTTTAAGAGCAGGCAATAAAATACTGGATCAGTACTCTTTAAAAGTGGCAGTGTCACGAAAAATCAGAAAGTCAAGCAGGCCTATCATAGGCAAGGTACATCAATGCAAGACTGGAACTGAAAAAAGCATTATCAGTGGAAAAACTGGTAGAACTTAAAGCCTGCTAAGAATACTGTGCCAATGTAAGTTTCTTCGTTGTGATAACTGGATTATGATTATGTAAGAACAGTAGGGGACCTGGGTGACATTTCAGGAGCCCTCTGTGCTGTTTTCTAAGTTAAAATAAATAAATAAATAAATACTCTGTCACTCTGTCCCTGGTAAGTAGGGTCATCTTGCTATAGAGCTGCCCTGTGTTCCAGCTCTTCAGATTTTCCCCACTTGATGACTTCATATCCTTTGGTGACATAACTTGCTGTTAAGACAGTTGAAATTTTAATTGAACAGAAAAATCAATGAAGCCACCATGTGATTAAAGAAGCATTACTAGAAAATTTCAAAATTATAAATATGTCATACCACACATCAACCGGGACCCTATGCACGTATGTATCACCTTGACAACACAGCTGCTTGGCTCTCTAGAAAATGTAGTTGGAACCAACATGTAATGTGTTAAAAAAAAAATGATGTAGCTCCATTGCTTTGTATGAGTTAGTTCCGGAGGTATTGGGGAACAGAGTTCTTTGCAGAAACTAGGGTCTGAAGCTGCTGGGATTGCTTCCTGTCTATCCTTTACAGAATAAGGCAGCATCTCTTGTTTACAAGGACTGCAACTGTTCTGACTCTATGACCACCCTCTGCCCGAAACTTAACTTCCCTAACTTGCAAAACATCTATTGTTTGGTTGCCTGGGTCCTCTCTTGGAGTACACTTTCCTCTCCCCTCCCTTCCTTTCTTTCACCTAGTGGTCCTGTGGGCTGAACTTAGAGCACCACCCTTGGCCAGCAAGCACTTCACTGAGCGGTACCTTCAATCCTTCCCCTTTGTGCAGAAAAAGAAAGCATTAAAGAGGAAATTAATTGCTCCTTAAAAAAAAAAAAAAACAGCAACAACTCACCCCTTTGCCCATCCCCCAAACCTTTCCTAGAAAGCGTAGTAATGGAGAAAAGATATATACTCCCGTTTCATTGTTCCGGTACTTGTTACCGATGGGTTCCGACCTATCTTATTTCCAAACAGTGGCCGTGGAAACTACTTGGGAAACGTTCCAGCGCGCTTGGAAATATAATAGATCCAAATCAGAACTGGGTTACGTCTGTGCGTTGTGTAGGGTCTGCGGCCCAGGTAAGGCTGAGTTACTTATAAGTTCCTACCTGTCAGCTTGCTAGTAACTATGCTTCTCTTACCTGGCACTTCTGTGAGTGTGCTGTGTGGTCTCTCATCCTGGCCACCTAAAAGGTTACTTGTAACAAAGGATATGACTTTTAGATCAATATAAACCCGGTGGACAGACCAATCCTGTCCCTCACGAACACAGGCAAGTATCTGGGTATCTTGTTAAGAGCCCCAGCCCCTGAACCAAATTCTCAACTAAACCTGTCATTAGAAGTTTGTGCACACGTTAGTGTTAATGTGCACGCTGAAGCAGAAGTCAGCTTCTTTTTAACTGCTAGGTTTATTCCTGCTGCCTTACAGGGGGTGCGCTCAGTACCAAGGCCTTCTAAAACCCTTCCAAGTCGAAGGGCAAAGGGTACTTGGGCTAAATGAACTACCTGGGACTGATGGTCTGGCTCATCTGGTGACGCTTTCTCTCTCTGAGCAGGCACACGGATCCACAGAGGGGAAGGAAGTCCTCCATTTTTAGACATTTCTGGGCCAGGTCTTTCCCGCACAATTTGCCCCCAAATGACTCGAGCCTTATTGAACCTATATATCAATTCTGGTGGAGGTAAAGCGTTCAGCAAGAGAAAATAAAGCTGAAGTAAGTGTGAAGACAAGACTTGTTTTGTTTTGACTGGAATATGAGTCTTTCACGAGAAAACTCATACAACAGGGGGAAAAATGTATTACAGAAGCTGAAATGTTTGATGGCTTCCTAAGAGCATTTCACCCCTAAATATGGGTGACAACTGTCAAAGGCAGCCAGAGTGATTTCTCTGGATATTTCTAGCATAAATATGTCTGAGGTCCTACTGTGTGCCGGGCGCTGTAGTGGGGATACGAAGCCAGGAGCCCAGCTTGTATAAACCGTTTGAAAAGACATAGTCCAGGGAAGCTCAACCTGTAAACGTACAGTCCCAACACAAAACCAGGATATGTAAGTGAACTAGAAAGGGCTCGTGTCTTGGGGGAACGAAGAGAAGAACAGCAAGGCCAGTGATAGGTTTTAATCAGGAGACTGCATTTAACAAGTTTCCATAAACTCCAAAGAGCAGGCAAGGCCAGGCCATATAAACCAAACCCCATATTCGGGGTCTGCGCTATCATTCAGAAAGAATAATTCAAGCAGTTACTAGAGTTATCATGATCCCACACATAAGTTCAAACAAGGACCCTAACTATGAAAGCATGGATTTTTTTTTTTTTGGGCTGCCTCTAGCTAGCAGCACATTTATGAAAATCAGGTTAAGTTACTGGCTCCAAATGACTATTTAATAAAAAAGCAAACAAAGCAGCATAAGCTTTTAAGATTTTCTTTTAAAACCTAGAAAATAGTCTCCCTGTCAAGAGCATGCATGATTAATGACTCCTGTGCTGTAAGCCTGGGTTTCAGCCGTGCTACTATCGTATGATATCCCTAAATAATGGCTTGTAATTGCCCTGAGGATACTTTTGGAACTGATAGGTATGGGGGGGGGGGGGGCGGTGCACTATCTTCTTAATATCTTCGCATAATTCTTGGAAGTTTTTAGACTATACTTATCAATGGGTCATTGAAATACGGAACCATTGTCAAGTCATCCACACGATATTATGAATGTATTATCATCTAAAAAGGATCATTTCCATAAAGCAGCAGATACGAAAACAGCTCTCAGCATCCATGGGGGGATGGGTTCAAGATCCCTCCTCAGACATAAAAATCTGAGATGAGCAAGTTTCTTATTATAGACGGTAAATTTGCATATGACTTAAGGCTCCTCTTTCTGCATACTAGAAATCATAGAAAGATGGTTTGTCATCCTTAAGAGAGTACAAATGCTGTGCAAACAGTCACATACTGCACTGTTTAGAGCAGTGCTTCTCAACCTCCTTAATGCAGCCTCCCAAATGCTGGGATTAAAGGTGTGCGCTACCACGTGTAGATTAAATATTTTAAAAACATGTCATTGGTTGAATCTAGAGATGCAGAACTCGGGTGGGGGTGGGGGTGGGGGTGGGGGTGCGGGGTACTGAAGGCCCATATTGCATTCTAGCAGCTTACGAGGTGCTAGGAAGCTGGCGACCTACAAACTCCTTCTGAAGCTAAAACCAAATCAGGGCAGCCAGACCAACCACCGGAACAGAACGAACCGGTCAGGTTGACAGAACACTAAGCCAGCTTTTGTGTGCTCTGTGACAGCCCTGAGAGACAACACAGACAAGCTCTATACCACCGTATGGCTCAACCAACCATATTTCCACAGAGGGGACTCGGAGTTCAATTGCGTTTGCTGGAAGGGGCAGAGTAAAGCGGAGGGAGATGAAATGAACTTGTGACACTTGGGAAGACAGGTTGATTGGCTGGATTTCCTAGGAGGTGCCAGTGGGTCATGCTGTTCTACCACTAGCTCACTGCTTCCTCCTACTAATGGTCAACACCAGATCTGACTCCAACCTACGGGAAGGGTGGAATGTACTCGGCCTTCTAAACCTCGGCTTGTTGAACAGCAGGTTCTCTAGTAGACCCAGTAAGTAAACAGTCCAAGAAATCGACTCCTACAGTCCAGTTTAGAGTAACAGTCCTGTGTTTTACAGGAGGAATATAAAGGAGTCGAAAGCTCCCTTAGACATCCCCACTAACTTGCATTTGCTTTCCTAGAGACAACTAGGCACTCAAGAAAGGCAGCCAAGAACTACATAACAGCTAACTCACACTCACTGAGATGAGTCAACATGTATTTACAGTAGTATTAGCCTCAATTTATCAGGTATTTGTTTTTAAAATTAGAAACAAAATGTCCAGACTGTCACTTTTAAAATATGACCCGTGAGGAGGTTGAATATGTCAGTTTTACAAATTTTCCTTCCTGGTCTCTTTCCTCCTTCATCTGTTAAATTATGTGACTGGCTCCTGGAACACACAGCACAGCTCCCATACCCATGCGCAGAGCTGGGCTGCAGGGAGGAGTCAGGACGCACGCCTACCATTGAGCAGTGTACACATGATCCCTGTCCCTGCTCTATTAGACCACCATATCCCTGGGCACACAGAACCTGTGCGTCCAGAGAAAGACTGAACAGAAGTAGAGGGGCTGAGCAAGTTCTACGTTAACAAGAGAGCTTCTTAGGAGCCTGAAGAACCCTACCCAGATCTAGCCAATGGACAGGACGTTCTCCACAGCTGAGTGGAGAGTGGGGTCTGACTTTCACATGAACTCTGGTGCCCCATATTTGACCACGTCTCCTGGATGGGGAGTCCCGGTGGCACTCAGAAGGAGGATAGCAGGCTACCAAGAAGAGACTTGATACCCTATGAGCATATACAGGGGGAGGATGTCCCCCTCAGTCACAGTCATAGGGGAGGGGAGTAAGGGGAAAATGGGAGGGAGGGAAGTATGGGAGGATAGAAGGGATGAGGTAACAATTGAGATGTAGTATGAATGAATTAATAAAATATATATATTTTAAAAAGAGCCTGAAGAAAGGGAGCCAGGCACATGGAGAAGGCAGCAAAGGCTATTTCCAGCAGAGAGAAGAGAGCAAGTTATCAAGCTAGACATGTGGGTGGCAGATTCCAGTGCAAGGGGTGCAGATCCCACAGAGGGTGGGGGAAGGGGTGTGGGGCTCAAAATGGCTAGCCGTGAGCTACATTGTGCCACAGCAGACAGTGCAAGGAGCTCTATGCCTGCAGGTGAGATGGAGTTGGGCAGTGAGGATGTAGCTACAGGAAATGTACGTAGAAACCCATAGCTACCCTGAAGGAGAACGGGGGTAGAACTTAGGTAAGAGAACATTTAAGTAGAAAAGCATGGGCAGGATTAACGCCATGAAAACTTCCAACTGTACTGAGGCCAGTACGTCAACTGCAATGAGCAGCACGCAGGGCCAGCAAGTCGGCTGAGTGAGTAAAGGTGCTTGCCACCAAGTCTGACAACCCAAGTTCGATCCCCAGGAGAGGACAAACTGCCACACACTGTTATCTCCACGCATGTGCCATAGCCAGATGCATTACACCCAGATGCATAACAAGCGAATGAATAAACATGATGTTGTAACAGACCGTATTTCACACCAGTTAAAAAACAAACAAACAAAAAAAAAAAAAAACAGCCCATTCACTGTCTTAAGTGCAAGATGATGGGAGATGTTAACTGGGGCAAGAAGAGAGAAAGTCCAGAGACAGCAGGTAGCAAATGAATTCAGGACTTTAACTGGTGAGGCAGGCCATGAAGGTGCTGAGCTCTGGCTTCCACTTTCTGCAGGAAGCAGGAAGCAGGAAGCAGGAAGAGGCCACTGGGAAGAAGACTGTCTAGGAGTGAGGAGAAAGAGAAGCTAGAGAAGTCATCACCGAGGAAGAGGACAGGGTCCTTCCGGGACAGGAAATATGAGACAACCGAGGACAGACCTCTCCATCTCTGTTGTCTCCGAATTAGAAACCCACATTTGATAGATATAAGCTGGAAACAGTTTTATAATGAAGAAAAGCACACAGAAAAAAAGGAAAAGCTTCAGATTTCACCGAAATACAGCACTGGTTAGTTCGGGTTCATCTGACATGACCAACAAATGCCAATATTAAGAGTTACAGTTTTTCAAGGTCATAATTGCCACATTTAAAACATCAAGAGTCACAGACTGTCCCCAAACAGTGTGAGCCCTCATGACCTGCCTCTCCCAGGATCTAAGAGCTACAGTGTTCTGCTTCTATTTAGAGCATAATGAATGCTAAATAGAAATGCTCAAAATATTTTACAAAATAAAAAGTAGGCACCAGCCCACTGGGGATCTGAAGCAGTTCTCCACTTAGTTTTGGCTTAAAAATACACTCACCCTTTCCTTTCTTTTATTGAGATAAGGTCTTAGGTAGGTCTTAGCCCAGGCCAGGCTAATCTCTTATTTTGTACGTGACCAAGGACAACCCTGAACTCCTGCCTCCATCTACCAACAAATGCATTTCTTTTCCCTTAAGAGTCAAACACTTGAGCCAAGTGGCTCATGCCTGTAATGCCAGCACCTGGAGGGCAGAGGCAGGAAGACTGAGTTCAGAGTCACCATGGACTATATGCACAGTGAGCTTTCAAAACAGGGTGGCTTTCAGAACCACAGCCTGTCTCAAACAAACAATGTAGCAGCCATGCCTAGCCCTTAAGCATAGTAATGACATATTTGTTTAATACCCAAATAAATGGGGGGGGGGGCAGCACACTGTTGTTTTTTAAGGTCATAGCTATCATTGCTGTGGAAAAGTCCTAAACAGTTCTATGAGATGAGCACTGCCATTAGTAGAGACAAGGATAATGCAGAAATGACTAAGAAATGAGCAAAAACATTCTGTGATGAAGGGAAATGTTATTTAAACAACAACAAACCGTTCCAAGACAAAGAGGTGTAGTTTGGTGGGAACACACACTTGTTCCCACTTGTGTGAAAACACACTCTCTCTCTCTCTCTCTCTCTCTCTCTCTCTCTCTCTCTCTCTCTCTCACACACACACACACACACACACACACACACACACACACACACACACACTGTGAGAGGCCCTAGAATTCTATCCCTAGCATCACACACAAAACCAGTAAACACATTCTTTAAGTTGGCTTGATAAAATGACTCATTTTTAATATGGTGTGAATTGGAGATTATTTTTCAATTAATGAAGTTTTTCTAGTTGGAAGGACTTATAACAAGGGCCACTATCCCAAAAGCCCTTAGGGACTTGTCTAAATGAGTAAAAATAACGTGCAATTAGGCCAACAATTGTAACTAAGTGCTTCTGAGGGCTTAAAAGTAGTTATTCTCAAATACTAGTTCAAATAGCACTGAATCATATAAAGAATTCAAAGGAATTTAATTCAACTGGGCCAACTTTTCAAGGTATTAGGATAAGATGATTACAAAACACACTAAATATCACATATTAGGCATTCCCTAGGTTTAAGCAAGCAAATAAAACCAACCCTAAAGCCTCCAAAACACAGTCAGACAAGATAGACTCCCAGATACACAGACACAGACACACAGACACACATACAGTAAACACATCAGGATAAATATGTATTAGGTAAACTTCGCCTAAGATTTCTTTTAAATAGTAGGTATTGTTCATTCTTGTTTTTCTTCACAGATCATTAACTGCTTTGCAAAAACTTCAGGGTACAGAGACCACATGATAGGACTGGCTACCATGAAGACCATGGGCATGTGAAAGGAGGGGTGCAGAAACACTGCCTTTCTTCAGCTCATTTTATCTCCCCAACTCCCCATCTCCTCACCATGATTTCCAAAAGCCACTCTACTACCCAGCTTGAGCAATACAGGAAGTCGGATTCACAAATGAAATCTCCTTGTCTCACTTCCACATGTGCTGAAAGTCTGCCCCACCCAGCTGACAATCACAGTGGCAGGGCCAGTCTTAACATGCCAAGTGGGCAGAGGCCTCTCTCTATCTCTTAGTAGGTTTCTGGCTAGCAGTGAACTAAATAACACCAAAGAACAGTTCTCAAGGGTCCATCCCAAGGCCAAGGGTGGAGCTGTGAAAGGGTCAACCTAAGCCTTCAGCCTGTCAGGGATATTTTAAAAACACAGAAATCAAAACTCAGCAGTCACGTTCAAAGCACAAAGGGACTCCCTCCTTAGGGAACACTGGGCTGACCTTCTAGTGGGGCATTTCAGAGAGTCCTGCTTTCTCTCATCAGTTCCAGCCTATATTCCAAGAGGGAACAGGCCACAACGACCGACCAATCAGCTTTCAGCAGGTAGGATGGGCCTCCAGAAAGCATTTCTCCTTAACTTTCACCCTGAACTGGATGCAGAACCCACAATATATTAGAAATGCTTCTCTGACTGTTCCTAGAGTTTTTAGTGGCCACCTTAAATTAGTGAAGCAAGAATCATTCTTTTACCTGTGTTATGTGGCCTTTTAAGCTGATTCACACTATCTCCCAGGACCCCGTATTCCCAAGTCTGAGGGTTGCCTAAAATTCTGCTTGTAAGCAATAGTCACCTGGGCTCTTTCTTTCCATTTCTTCTTTGATTCACTAAGAACCAAACCTTACCTAAACAAAACAAAAACATCAGAACCGAAGGAATGGTAATAGCACATGCGCTGATCCCCTGTGAAGGCATTCGGGTCCTGTAAGTGACACCAGGTTTTCTGCATGTTTCCCATGAGCTATTTGCTCCAAAACTCCTCAACACAACTCCACAAACGACACGGACCTCACTGCTGTACTTCTGATTCACTCTCTGATAGGGAGTGGTTATGACTGAAATTTTTCATCCAACCAAGCACTGAACAGAAATATGGTTTATTCCGAGTGCTCAAATTCAAATCTCAGTAACATGGCAATTACATTTTAAAATAAACTCTCTCCATGTTCTTGCTTCTAAGCAGAGGGTTTAGTGGGCTATGAAGAGTCTAATCCTAGGCAGCCATATGGCCAGGCCAATTATAAACCCTATATATGTTCACACATCAAGCAATGCAAACTGCTCCGGGAGCAACCCTTAATATTTTATTGCCTGCCCAGGTGCCTGAGCGCTTCTGAGATACACCTGTCAACAAGAAAACACAGCATTTCCATCCATCCTTACCACACTGGTTGTCAGACAACTGCACAGAGCTAAAGCGGGTATTGTTACAGTCAACACTTTCCTAAAACATTTATAGATAGATGTCGTCAATAAACAATAGAAATTTAAAAGATACAAATATATTCCTGAAACCCTAAATCTTCCTCCCACTGAGGCCAAGAACTTAAAAATCTTCATACACCTGGCAGAGAAGAGAGAATTCAAATTCCAAGGGAAGTCTAGATTTATGGCCCAAATATGTCTTCCTCTAGAATATTTAATACACTTAAGCCTTAGTCATTCTACACACTTTAAAAATACTCTTGCACGATAAATTACAGTAGTTGCATCTTTCATGGTTGCTCACATAAATATCATTTTGCTTTCAGGAAACCAATTACAGAGCAGTAAATCATTTTTACATTGCTTTTCAAAAAATCTTTAATTTAACCTGCAACATGGACAGGGCACAGAATCACTAGAAAAGCACAGTTCACATATTGTATCACTCTGTCCTGTCGTTTACGTTTAGCAAGTTAAATCCTTGAACAAGGCAGTATGATTTTTTTCCTGGTTTTAAAATATTTGGGTTATATCTCTGTGTATTCACACAGGTACCAGGCTCAGTAAATATTTCCTAACCTCCTGCAACATTTACATATCAAGGCTTGAGGTAGGAACTGGGGGCCTCTTTGATTTCAGGATGCTGAGTGCACTACCATCATGATCAGCTAGTTTAAGGGCAATGGCTGTCTTGGCAGACACTGGCTCCCCAAGCACCCTGAGAACAGAGCCTTTACCACACTCCTGAGAATCAAGGCCATTATCTCATTGGAAACGTGTGGAAAGCAAGGCCCAGGGCCGCACAAGGAACTTCAGGATTTGCTCCAGCCTCACACACACGGAGTGGACCAGCATACTATACCAATATGGAGTCTCTTCAACTATGCCAAGTTTGTGATATTAAAGAACAGAACAGTGTGGTACATGCTCAAGTCTTAGGAGAGAGGACACAGGCAACCTCAACCAAGTACTTAGGAAGGAAAAGAAAGAGGCCTTAGCTGGGAAGTAACAGTCAAGGGGAAAAATTCATGAGAAGGAATTTCATTCAGGTGCAAGAAGGCTTAAGAATGGGAGACAAGGACTGAGCGTGTTGGCAGAAGGGTCAGAAAACCAGTCCGAGGTCTATGCAGCAGCAGCAGCAGCAGCAGCAGCAGGCAGCAAGCTTAAGCATCTAACGGGGATACCCTACAGTTAAGACCTCAAGTTAAAGACGATCGGGAGCCATTGTGAATGACTAAGAACAGGTGAGAAAACTAACTTAGCAGGGTGGACACAAGAACCTAGCAGTGCTTGGGCAAAAGGAAAAGCTGAAAGGCAGGAGACCAAGCAGAGGACTGCACTAAGGTGGAGGCTTCTGTTCTGAAAGAGTGACTAACACAAGTGGGCACTTGCAAAGATTCCGGGAGAATTCCTCCACGCGGGCCTAGGAAGGAGGCAGAGGAGCTGGGAGGGTGGGCACCAAGGCATTTGCTCCCTTCTACCTGGGTTGAGCTGGCAGCTTTGCTGACACTCACCACTCCTAAATGGGCTGCAGTCAGCCCAGAGAATCACTCAAGACTCTCAGGTTACCAACGCTGGCTCCCAGAGCTGGTTACACAACAAATGTTTTGTTGTTGTTTTGTTTTTAAAATGAGACAACTGTTCTCGTTTTAGTTTTGTTTGAACCACACCACTCACAAATGACTGAGTGGTAAGAGACTAGTACAACTCCAAAAGGAACGCTTTTAGGCTGCTCTCATCTCCTCAACTCCCCCCTTCTGTCCCGTTACCCTCTACCCCATAATAGGCTTGAAAATAGTAGGTAACCAAGTTTGTTTTGTATGGTGGCTGTCTTGTTATTTCAACTAGGGTGGTCCAAACTGAAAAACATTTTCTGGAAAGACTTTAACTACTGGATCATAAACAAACGTGTGGTGGCTACGCAGAAATCTCTGTGATAATGAATCCAAGCCGTTATGGTGGTGAAGCCCGGCGAATGTAATGTTAGCTTAAAATCACAGCCCTGTAGACTGCAACTTCAAGAAAACTAATCGGAGTCTACTCCCACTTTTCAGTCAGAAAGAAATGGTTTTGGCCATATTGGTAGGGCAGAACCAGAGAGCAAGTTTTGAATTAGTCATAATTCTTTACAAAAACTAACCGACTTGTTAAAATGCATCCTCCATGCACAACTATGCAGGCTGTGATGACTGTTCTGCATTCTGCATCTGGTCCCCTGGACTGCTGGGGCTTAAATGGTGCGGGTAGGGTGAGGCGAGAGACAAGGCTTAAGCCATTACTCTTATTTTGTGGGCATTTGAAGTACCTGCCAGGCACGTGACACCAACTGTTCCAAATGGTTCACAATGACATCACTTCATTATTCAACTTTGTTTGCATTTCAGTTTCCTCCTTTTTCAGGGACTTCAGGCCTCTCCCGGCCAAGTCACTTTAGAAGAGAAAGAAGTGAGTCTTAGGTAGTCATGAAGTGCCAAATGTCTTTTGTGTCTCTTAGCCTAGTTTGTAAGACGGGAACTGGTAAAATAAAGGCTTCCATCAACACTACTCTGGCGTGCTGCTTTCCTCACAGCATGAAAGGGAGACTGGGAACGGAGTAAAAGGTGGCTGGTCAGCCTTGGGTAAGTCCCAACTGACCAAGTTCAATAAAAAACCTCAGAGTTTGTTTTCAATTGGGAAAGAAAACTATAAAATGGAAACCGCATGCAATCCTACACTGGAACCTCATTTAAGGCATTTGTGCTTCTAAAATGCAGAAAACATTTCTAATTTGGTCCAGCACTAGTCCTCTGTCCTCAAACAGTTAGTCTTAATTTATTTCACCTAACTACTATTTTTGCATTTAGCAACCTGACCTCCAGGAAGAAATTACAGTAACCCTTTTCTGATTGTGAAATAAGCGCTTATTCTGATTTTTTTTCCATCTTCACACAATAAATTACCAGAGCATAAACAAAATATAAAGTTCAAATATAACTCACTTAATTAAGACATCATTTGTGCAGCACATGTGTATCTATCTGTGCATGTGTACGCACATATATGGCTGCCACAGGTCAGTATTCAGTTCTTCTAAGTGCTCTCCATCTTAGTTTTGCAGCTGAATGTAGAGCTCACCAACTGGCCAGCAAGCTCCAGGGATCCTCCTGTTTCTGCCTTCCCTGTAGTAAGGGGCATGGCAGGTGCATGCTACCATGCGGAGCCTTCTTATATGGGTGCTAATGATGTAAACTCAGGTCCTCCCGCTTGCATGGCAAACGTGTTAGTGACTGGGCCGTTCACCCAGCCCCATAGATTACGCTTTTGTGATCAACACAAGAAAAAAAAAGCTTCCTCAAAGGAGAGGATGACTGGATGGGAGCGTGTATAAACCGACTTTATACACGCCAACTGCTTAGACGCCTGGTGGCTTCCTGGTACAAATCACACCAGTTTCTAGTATCGATGGGTTAAACTACATGATTAGGCACCATCATTCTCCCTGGGCTCTTATAAGATGGGACTTTTGATATGGTAGAACTTTATACTGTAGAAATGCAGTGGCATTAACCAGGCACACAAAGCCAACTCAGGCCTAAAATGTGCCCATGACTCCAATCCCACACTCAGGATTTGTTGTAGCCAGCAGCAACATGAAAGCTGAGTGTATAGGCTCAGGAGAACTCTGCCTGGGCCTGTGAGGCAGGGCCAGCTCTACAGACCTTGCAAACACAAAGCAGGCTGTTCGCAAGGAGCGCTCACTGGGTAGCTATTAGGGTGGCTCACAGGCTCTACGCCAGACCCTGCAGAGACAGGGGAAAGTTTCCACCTTCCCGGAGACCTACTATCTATTTTCTTGTAATCCAGACTGATTTGCCCTGCCTAGACTCGCCAAGTCAATTATTATTTATCATTTATAAAGGGACTCCTATTGGCAAAATACTCTGCAAATATTTCACCACTTCACAAACCCTCCGCCGTACTATCTCTTTTGAGGAGAGAGAGGGAATTGGGCTGCCTGGAGCTGGAATGCTGAGGCTGTGTCACGAACACAGATCCATGTGTGTGTGAACATGTGCAAAAAGACACGTGACCACTCCTTGCCGCTCTTTCACATGTCACGCCTTGGCTCTGTAGGCCCACTCTCTACCACTGAAGCTCCCTACAGATGTCAAGTTAAGCAAATGTTCTCATCTCAGAAGTCAGCTTAACAGTTTGGGGACCCCTGACTGACCAGTCCCACTTGCATTGCTGACCAAGGCTACACATCTCTGCTGCACCTTGGTCTCACCATCCGTGGGAAGAGAAGCCACACTGCAGGTGAGAACCAAGTGCATTTCGGAGCACACATCTGCCCTCTTCTTCATCCACGCTCAAGTACCTAGCAAGCAAGCCGGTTTCCCTTCCTCTTCCGTCTCTGGAAAAGGCTCCAGACCCGAATTCCAGCAAAGCAGCAGCTGCAGTGACTATGCGTTCACGACTGTGTATTACTCATCTGAATCACAGACTACTTCACACCGAGTTGTATACACTTTGCCCAAGAATAAATATTTATAATCCTGTAAACGCAGTAGATCACACGCAGCCAATACGGGGCTAGAGACGGTGATGACAAAGGCAGTGCACACAAACAAACAAAACCACAAGGAGTGTGGGGACTGGAACAGGAGACAACAGGGTCAACAGAGGCCCCAAAGCCTGATCTCTAGGAGGAGAGCTGCATGCCATTGAGTGCTGCTGAAAAGGAGAGTCTGGGTACTCCCAGGGACTAGCTCCCATATAGGCAGTCCAATCCCAAGTGGTCAGCCCTGGACGCATGCATGTATGACAATGCTAAGTGGGCTCAGTAGGCTGTGCATACATGTATACACACACACACACACACACACATACACACACCAATAATAATTAAAAAGAGAAGAGGTGGGAGGTGGGGGGGCGTGAGAGGAAATGGAGATGGGGAAGGGGCTGGGAGTGATAACAGATGCAGCTCTTATGTATGTTCTCAAAATTAAACAAACAAACAAACAACAGGGGCGTCCAGAAGTGGGGACTCATACACCACTCACACAGCAAGGTGCTTCTTGCACGCCGAAGGGCTCAAGCCATTGTGTTGCACATCTTAAGGATGATCTGTTTCTACGTCCTCTAATTCATCTGTTTAACGTTCTCATAAATGACTGCTTAGGGGTGACTTCAGCATCAGCACTTGTAGAACAAAATACATCGGAAGCAAAACACTTTACTCTCGTTTACACCAGAGAGAGGAGAAAAAAAAGAACACACTAAGCATGTAAACATGTAAATAGCGAAGGCAAGTTGTCCAAGGCACAGCTTGCTACACTGCAAATCGAGGTTCTCTGAGACTTATAAGGAAAAAACGCAGAAAAGGCAGAGGCTCCATCACTCAAAGATACTCATCCCTGAGAGGTCAGGTTTATATCTGGAGCAAAACATCATTCAAGCCACTAAATTAATATTTGAGTCTCAAGTGTTTTATATGCACTTAATATGGTTGTAAAGGATCTAGAAGCACAAGATCCAAGCTTTATGTTTATAGATATTCAAGTCTAAGTCTCAATTTATACCGTCAGTGAGGGTCAGTAAGTGTTGTTTTTGTTTTTTAACCTTTAAGAGGGGTCTTAATCATCTCAGATGGGAAATCCTGCCATGTTCACATGGGAGCACCATGCCTCACAGTGCTGACCCTGAACATCAGGAGAAAGTTGGTTTATACTCACGATAGTTTTGTTTTGTTTTTCTGTTTGTTTGTTTGTTTGTTTAACATAAGCGATGAGAAATGGGCCTTCAGGACTATTTCATCTAAAATGATGGTTTAAATTGTGTTGCTTAAAAGTGACAACATCCACCAGCCAGGAATTTCCATCACCCCTTGGAGCTGGAGGGACAGGCAGTTAGTTATGAGCTGCCTTACTTGGGTGCTATGACCCCAATCCTGGTCTTTGTGGAAGAACAGCATGCTCTCTTAACTGCTGAGACACCTCTCCAGCTCCAGGACTTATCTTAACTTCCATGGTCTGGCCAGGGTACACAGAAACTCTCCACAAGTCAGACGCTTCTGGAGGAACCAAACGCAGAAGAGGACGATGGACAGCCAGGCTGCCCTGCAGCAAGCCAAACAGCATCATATTGCTCACCCAATGGGGTATGTGGAGATCCCCCACAACTTAAGACATATCAGACCTATGTTGTTTCTAAATGTGGGGCAAATATCAGTGGATAATTCACATAAATAAAAGTTTATCAGAGTTAGTCTGCCTTCATCTATTTTGGTTGTTGTAATCAAATCCATCAGCTGAACAGGTTTTAAGCAAACAAAAACAGACTGAGGTACCTGTGGATTCTGTGTCTTGCTCAGCCCTCATTTTCCTGGTTCACAGGCAGAGCCATATTGATTTCACATGGTGGGGGGAAAAATCAGGCAATCCTCTGCGTCTCTTAAAAGGACATCGAACATTCTCAGGAGGGCTCAATTCTTTACAGCCCAATCGCCTCCTCCAAGACACTACCTTGTTGATGAGTTTTCAACACAGTTTCATGGGTTATGGCAAGGTTTGCAGATTTTACAGGTGCAAAGGAGGTCCTGAGGGTAGCAAGCCTGACAACTCCACAGTGATCTCATCTGAGGAGGGCTGCTATGGACAGATGACGGCCACATGTTTCACTCTGACCCTGGCCCACTCCCTGTACGCCACACATCCACAGTCAACCTCCCTCAGCTCTCTCCTGGGTGGCAAAGAGGCATCTCAGACCTAAAAGAGATGCAAGGCAGAGTTTCTAGCTCCATCTGCCATCCCTACCACACACCTCTCAAACAAACCTCCTCCCTCCTCCTCCTGCCAGCTTGGGAACAGGCAACTTCACTTCTGGTTTCATCTAAGCCAAATGTCTGAATCATCTTCCGCCCCTCTTTGCCCTACCTGCAATAATTGCACAAGTCTCTAAAGGTTCCAGAATCTACTCTCGGCTACTGTAACCGATGGAGTGGGTCTCAACAAGGAGCAATGCTGCCGTACTCCCCCTTCATCCAGCCCCTTCTAGATATACAGTTTTGACTATTCTGGGTAGACATTAGGGGAGGTGGGGTAACCATATCTAACGGGTAGAGACTAAGGACTTAGACATTCTATGATGCACAAAGAAGCCCCCAAGACCAAGAACTGCCCAGCTCAAAATGTCAGTGACATTGAGGAACTCAGCTCTATTCTAAGCCACTAGAATCTCTCAAAAGGATTCCTCAAAACAACTTCCTGATTTCCTTGCTTTTATTCTTAACTGTTCTCCCGCCATCTAACAACTAAAATGACTAAAGTCATCAACAGAAATAGAGAGTGTGACCCACTGAAGTGTTCTGTCTTGCAGAATGGCCTATAGGCCCTTGCCTACTTTGCTGGCTCTGGCCAATAGCATCTACATACTCATGCCTGCTAAATTCCTATGTCAGAGCCCTAAGCCCTCAGGTGACTGCTGGAGACTGCCTCTGTGGCAATAACTTAAGGCTAACTGAGTTCCTAAGGAAGAGGCCCTGTAATGATTAGCACCTTCATGAAAGATGTATGGGAGCTTGCTTTCCCTCCACACCCTGTGAGAACATGACCATCCACATGAAGAGGGACCTCACCGGAACCTGACCTTGCTGGAACGCAGATCTTGGACCTCACAGCTCCAGGACCATGAGAAAATAAATGCCAGTAATTTAAGCCACCCAGGCTATGGTATTTTGTGATGAAAGCCTGAGCTAATACACTCAACCGTGCCAAGTTCCAGTTTGCTGGCCATCAGTCTACTTACACCACAGCTTCTTGCCCTGCCCCCTTTTTTCTCCTGAACTGCCATAAGCTGATCCCAAGGTCCAAATGCCACCCTCTCAGGAGGGACTCTTGTCACTCCACCCTGCCTGCATTTTGAGGACAGCTCCTGGTTGTCCTTAGGCTAGCCACCATCTCTGCTTACTTTTCTGCTCTCTACAGTGCAGAAACTGCCTTGTTGGACAGGATAATCTATGTGGTTCTTCCCTGTTAAATTAAAAACAAGAAAAGGTGGGCATCTCTGGCCACTGAGCCGGCTGGCTTTCAGGAACCAGAAAGTCACCTGAACATCACCTTGGTCCACGACCCAGTTCCCTCTGGCACTTCTCTGAAGACAGCTGCCGTGTTATGCCTGCCTCGGTTTCCTGTGAGACCACGTAGGGCAGGGACGAACACGCACTCTAGAATGAGTGCTTATTCATATCCTCTCACTTCGGAGCGCATCAAGGGTTCAAGGTCAGAGGAAAATACAGGCCTGCAGCAAGTAAATCACCCTGCTCCAAGGAAGCACCAAGCAAATCCCCAATGTTCACGGTCTGTAGCCACAGAGCAGGTGAGGATGTGATCATATTTTTTTTGGGGGGGGGATGTTTCGAGACAGAGTTTCTCTGTGTAGCCTTGGCTGCCCTAGACTCACTTTGTAGCCCAGACCGGCCTCAAACTCACAGCAATCCACCTGCCTCTGCCTCCCGAGGGCTGAGATTAAAGGCGTGTGCCACCATGGCCAGCTGATCATGTTGGTTTTGAGGCCAACTCTGAACACAGCAAACAAGGGCGGCAAGCAGTGAAAGACTGTGAAACACAAGGGCGCTGCATACAGCCGTGCAGTCACAGACGCCCCTCTTGAGGAGGTGTCAAAGGAGTAAGGGTGACTGGAGTCAGCCATGGGAAGCTCAGGCAAAAAAAAAACCCAAGGGCGGTCAAGCTGAACTGGTGGGGAGCAGCGGCAGCCAGCACTGCTCCTGGGTTTTTCTCCTATGCTGGCCACAGGGGGGGTACTTCTGAATGACTGGCGGTTTGCAAAGGGAGGTCCAGGCACATGTGGCAGGGCGAGGAGCCACGAGCCTGTGAAGGGAATGCAGATAATGGAAGAGGAACCTCACAATGCTGAGGCCTGCTGGGTAGCTGCTTGGGGTTACTGAGGGGAATTTCTGAGAGCGCCCAGAAGAGAGCTGGTTGCTTGAGGCTGGCAAGGTCACCCAAGAAAGTCGGCAGCTTCTCAGGGAGATGAAAAGAGATGAAGCAGACAGAGGTAAGACTGCGAAAGCAAGCCTGGTGGTCTGAAGAGGTGGAGCATGACATGGATGGTATAAAAACAGGGCCTGACCTCTTCTCCCTTCTGGGGCAATATACACGCTGGGACTAGGGGACATGCGGCTTCGACCCCACTCTAGGAACTGCTAGGACCTGGCCCAGAATGATGCCTAATGCATTGAGTTTAGGGGAGGTGGCAAAGTCTTTAAGAACGGCGGCTCAGTGGTAGATACTCAGGTCAGTGGGCTGTGTTCCTGAAGGGTATGTAGGCTTCCAGAACAGTCCTTGCTCCACCACAAGCTACCATGATGCAATTCTCACCACAGAACCAAACACAATGTGGTTTAGCCAATCACGGACAGAAACCTCTGAAACGGTGGGCACACACACACGCACGCACACACACACACACACACCGCCAACTAAAACAAAACTTTTTTTTCTTCATAGACTGATAATACCAGGTTTTTAAAATTTTTTAATGGTAATGAAAAGCTAAAAGAGGCACAAGCGCTGAGGAGGAGAACTGAGAAACTGCACATATTTGATCACTTTCACTGACAATTAGTTGATATCCAGTGTGCAAGTCCAGGCATTCGGCATCGGGTGATTAAGGGACAAAGAAAGCACCAGAAAGTATGACCGGCAGGAAGGCCATGATGGAACGGGCTGTGGAGATCACCTTCATGCACAGAAAAGCTGCTCTTCCTTCATGTTGAAGGCTGGAACTGCAAAGTCCTGGGATTTCTGTGCCCTCAACGCTTCTGTCAGAGAGTATACAAAAACTGCTTCTTCTGAACTACACGGGCCCTTGTCCCATCCACCGAGAGATCTGAAGTGGAGGGGACAAAGGGTGAGGCCAGCCTCCCTTTCTTCCTCACCCCCTCCACGTCCAACCTCTTCCAAAAACATCAAATATTTTCTTCCATAAATAATTGCAACAGGATACCATTGCTTTCCTCCAAGAAACAACAGCCTGATTGTGCCCTGTCTGACATGAGCCCGGCCCAGCACACACAAAGGACAGCTTTCAGAAGCCGTGCTGTGGAGAGATGGGCACACACCCCCTTTCGCCTCTTCTTTAGCAGGTCCACAACTGCCCTCCGTCAGGAGAAGAGATCAGAGAGGGGCCGCTGCCACAGGAACAATTCCCATCAGAGGACAGCCATCGCTCGCCTGCCTTTCGCCACCTCCCGGAACAGTCTTCCTTCACCAGAAGAGCACCCGTTGGCTCCAAAATCCAATACGTATCACTTTAGCCTTGAGATATCTTTAATACTTAAAATAGTTATAATTAACTTAAAAAATATTTCTTGAAAGCCTAGCATGCAGGAGGCAGAGGCTGGAGAAGTGCCCCAGGTTTGAAAGCAGTCTGGTCCACATGATGAGTTTTAGGTCAGCCAGGTCCTACATAGTGAGATTTTTTTTGTCTCAAAAAATAACATGTAATGTAAATAAAAAACTGTAAACAGATAATAAAATGTTCCTGTTTTACATTTACATTTACACACCAGTTTTATAATTGGAGATAAAGTAAATTCTTATTTAGTACTTGTGGCAGTGTGAATACAGAACATCCCCATAGGCTCATGCGTTCGAACAAACAGTCCCCGTTTGGTGGCACTGTTTGGGAAGGTTTCTGAACCTTTAGGAGGTGGATTGCTGGAGTGGAGGAAGTAAGCCTTTGAGGTTGAGAGCTGGGCCCCACTTCCTGTCCTCTCTCCCTCTTCCCCCTTACCGCTACTCTGCTTCCTGAGTGCCGGAAACACTTCATCTAACTGCCTGCTCCTGCCACCAAGCTTCTCCACCACAACGGACCCTGTCCCTCAGAAACCAGAAGCCTAAATAAACCCTCGCTTCCTCAGGTTGCTCTTGTCGGGGTGTTTTATCACAGTAACTAAAACACTCATTAATTCTGCTTCTTGGTTAAAAAGGACAGGCTGGACTAAAGGTCAAGACTCATCACCCAAGGGGCTGGAGAGAGAGAGAGGTCTCAACGGTTGAGGAGGGTGTGGGTTGAGTTTGGTTCCCAACACTCATGTTTGATGCCCAACACGCCACACTCACCCCAGGCCTCCAAGAGCATCCATACACAGGGACAGACGATACCCACACTGAGATTCTCACGCAAGTGTACAATAAATATTTTTTTAAAATCCATTACATTGCAGCCGCTGTTTGACAAGCATGCTCCTTGGTTTTCTTCCTCACACAGGTACAAGAACTCAGGCAGGGATGTGAGTTTATTGTTTTTGTTTTTAGTTTTAAGGTTTTTTTTTTTTTTTTAAATGTTGGTGGTATTCTTTGTTTATTGGGGGTGGTGTAAAGTGGGCTGTCATTTGTAACATTTCCATTAAAGAAGTTAAAAAGCCAACTTTCCCTTTTCAGAATCATCATTTCCACCAGTCAGAGGCGTGAGTATGTTAGATACTAAGAGGTTTCTTCCCCTACTATTTTATGGTCTTTCTCCCATCCACTTCTGTTTTGTTCTTTTAATTAAAATGAAATGTAGCTCTACATGGCTTGAGATGCTAATAAGGCCCCTGGAAGCCATCTGGGAGCACATACACTTTTGTTTAGAAAGCCATGTAAACAGCCATATAAGGATGCAGAGAGCAGTGCTGCATGGGGCATAAAAAAGGACATTTGGCTGCGCTGTACAGCGCAATCCTGAAGTGATTTATCATCCATGCCAGAAAGAGTAACTGAAACGCAAATGCGGTTTTAAGTTTAAGCATGGCTTCAACAGGACCTCACAAAGCAAGTGCTCCATACTCAGGAGTGCCCTGAGTGTGCCATCTGACCCATTTCAGCTACCTCACCAAACAGTCAAGGGGTACTTTCTTATTTGTGTGGGTTTTAGTGCTAAGTTGGTACAAAACAGTACCAACTGGTACCAGAATCTGTCCTGGATCCTCACTGAACTGGAAATGAACTGTGTTTGTTGCCAAATTCATTGTACCTGGATTTACATGGAGCTGTACTGATGAGAGGGGTTGATGGGTCTTCAACCCACTGCCCTTGTAAGGTAATTCTTGACACTCTACCAACTTTTTTGAAGCTGCAGATACTGGGAACAGCCCAAAGCCAATCTGTATCCCTCATCCTTAGATAAGATAAGGATGTCTCAGTAGGTGACATTCTCAAAGTATATGTAGATGAAGCATTTAGTCAAGCAAACAAACAAATGGAGACACTGATTATTGCAAGACTGTTATATGGGGTCACGTGGGGGAAGCACTGGGTCAGTCAGGAGGACACAGGAAAAAAAAAAACAACATGAAAGCTCATATTATAGTTTCTGTAGGGCAAGCCTGGTTATCTCTTTGGAGTCCTTGTGTGAGAAAGTTGTCCCCAAGGTATCACCAATGAGAAGTAGTAGAAAATTTAAGAGGTGGGGCCTGGCGAGAGGTCCTGAGGCCACTCGGTACCCTGTCCTCAGCAGAGGTTAAGGCACTTCTCATGAAAGCGCTAGAGAAAAGGACCAAGCACAACCCCTGGCCACATCTGCTTCTTGTGTTTACTTGCTCTCAGGCTCCTGTCGCTGACTCAAGAAACGGGGGAAACACCACAGCTGGGCTACGATGTTTGAACTTTGAACCTAAACTCTGCACATTAAAACATTTTCTTTATAAAGGTCGCCCTTTATAAAGATCTTCAAAGTAGTAACACAGTGCTGGCTAATAGTGAATACGTGAGCAGGGCAAGCAGGCTGAGGATGGGCTGGTTTGAGTTGTCTTGGCAGGCAATGAGGCTGGGAAGTCTACAGTTGCCTTGTATGTAGCCATGGGGAGACCAGGACAGAAGAGTGTTGACCGAGAGTGTGAGATTCCAATAAAGGAAGTGTGGGGACTGAACTGTTTGCTTCCTTACTACCTAGGAATTGGCTTGTTCTAGGAGAGTCTCTTCAGGGTCAGCCAAGGCCCCCAAATGGCAAACTACTATAAGCACAGGAAATAGGCAAGATTACCGTGGAAGAGTGGCACAAACCTTCCACAACCCCAGGTGGCAGCCCTCACTTCAGCTGAGGGAGGGAATGAGAACACACAACTGGGTAAGCCACTTCAACCACTCCGCCTCAACCGAAGGCTACGACGACGAAAGGGAAAGGAGATGGGTCTGCAGACTGAGGTAGCAGAATGGTATCTGTTCCCTGTCAACAAGAAGAAGACAGGTCAGAAGCTCAAGCCAGAACAGAGTTGTCCTAGTGGTCAGCCCAAGGATGGACAGGCCGACGGACCGACAGACGGATGGACGGACGGGGACACGGACACACACACACACACACACACACACACACACACACACACACACACACGGGGTTGGGGGGTGATTGGCTGACTGATTTAAGAGCTAAAGTACGCAGGAGACAGATCAACTTCAAGCGGTGCAGTCCTGACAGATGGACGGACGGACGGACACACACACACACACACACACACACACACACACACACACACACACACACACGGGGTTGGGGGTGATTGGCTGACTGATTTAAGAGCTAAAGTACGCAGGAGACAGATCAACTTCAAGCGGTGCAGTCCTGTAATTCTAGCTATTGGGAGGTGGGGTCAAGAAGATCAGAAGTTCAAGGTTCGCCTTAGCTACATCAAGTCTGAGGCAAAAACCAGTGATCAAGCTTGCAAGAGGGCTTCAGATCTGAAAAGTTTTGGAAAGCTTTATACAGAATAGCGGCGGTATAGGAATAATGACATAATGTGTGGCAGCTGACATCGAAAAGGGTCAGAGTTCCCTCAGAATGAAAGGAGAAAGCCGCCCGTTTCGTTGCTCTCCACAGCCCAGAGCCGTGTGTGCAGCAGCTTCGCTTTAACCATCACAGTGGTTCATCACTGCACCCATGCCCTAACCTTACTGATCTCATACAGAACACTCTTAAGCGGGGCGTGGCTTGGACTAACTGGCTGTCCTTTAGAAGGGAAGGACTTATGGTACTTACACCACCCCGTGGCTGATGTGCCCCCCTCAGACACCCCAGCGGGGAAAGCTTTATCTCATGACTGGAATCTGACAAGCGGAACCAAACCTCAGTGGGGCAATCGGGGTAGAGGGTGGGAAGGACGCAGGAAGGGTGTTTGTTGAATGTACTTACCGGGGGTTCTATGCACAGTCTTCACCTCAAGCCCAGACCTGTGCAAGCCTTAGTACTGGAAAAGAGACTAACTTTGTCTGTAATTATTTCTCAAACCCCACACACATCTCTTTGGTGGTCAATATCAGAAACTGACTATTTGCATGGCATTTACAATCTGGTGTCTACTCAATAACTTTATGAAAACATAGAAGGAAAAAGGAAAATGTCAGTTAAAGAGCCTGCTAATTCACTGCCGGCTGACCACACTGGTGGCTCACGCATTTTGCCTCGCAGCTCAGGCAACTCTCCCAATGCCCAGAGCCTCCACACTAGGCAAGCCTTTGAACCGGTAGTTTTTGGTAGGCAACAGAATTCATACTACTTCATGGCTCCTCTCCCAGATGCAGCCTAGAAGTAAGGCTTTCCAGGTTCCTTCAATCCTGAGCTAATGGAGGGAGGCCAGTAATGGCTGCCCTGGGAATGGAGAATTCAACCTTCCAAACAAAAGTCTTGAGGCGTCCTATTCGCTTAGGCACTGCTAGCAACAAAAGCCAATCTACAGGCTACTCCAAGGCTGCCTTTGCCTCCAATCTCTGGAGAGCTGGGGGATGGGGTGCCCCTCACAGAAATGTGAAAGGATCTCAGACAGCTCCCTGGAAGATGTGCCCTCTTTACACATCCCTTTTCCACATCAGAGCAATATCACAGCTACCTGTAGCCTTGAAGGACTGCAGACATGCAACAGCAAGCACCTCCAGGCTGAGAACCATGACACAGTGATTTTTATAACCCCAGCTTTGTCTTCGTGGTGAATGCATATTAAACACAGCTGTGTTTTAGGTACACATGTTTCTAGTGACAAGGTGCTGAAGTTTCAATATGGATAGCTGACACCAGCCTGTGTATTAAAGGAATAGTGCCCACCTTGGCACTACTGGAAGATGGTAGGAACTTGTGGCCTAACAGGAAGTCTTTTTGGTCACTGGAGATGCACACTTGAAGGACAGAATGAGACAGTTCCTTCCCTTTGTATCCCAGGCATAAGGTAAATAGCTCCGCTTTCACACGAGCTCCTATAGTGCTACTAACACAAAGCATTTTGTTACAGTAATTGAAAGTTGACTAACAGACATAGGCAGAAACGGAATGCAGGAAGCCAAACAGTCAATTTTATAGCCACAGTTCTTTTGTGCAAAACCAATCACGTGGCCAAGATTAGAAGTCAACATTAAAGTAATTATCCATAACTTATCTCAAACCCAGAAGCATATTTTTGAGGGAGGTAAAAGTACTCACAAAAAACAAACAAACAAACAAACAAACAAAAAACAAAACAAAACAAAACAAAAAACCCAAAACCAAAAAAATTTCAACTTAGGGCTATCATTTACCTTGGTAGAAAACTAATATTCATCTAAATTCAACTAAATATGTCATTATTAAAAAAAATAATATACAGGCTGGAGAGATGGCTCAGAGGTTAAGAGCACTGGCTGCTCTTCCGAAGGTCCTGAGTTCAGTTCCCAGCAACCACACGGTGGCTCACAGCCATCTATGAAGAGATCTGGTGCCCTCTTCTGGTGTGCAGGTGTACATGGAGGCAGAACACTGTATACCAAATAAATAAATAAATAAATCTTTTAAAAAATAATATACTTTGAAGTATTAAATGCTACTTTGCCACTGGACATTCCAAGCTCCTCACTGGAGGCATATGCTAACATCGCTGTCCCCATGGAAAGCTGTCCTGACCACTTTTCCAGAATAAGATATTTGTTTATCTTACCTTCTCTATAACAACTTTACATAGAAATGGTACTTCAACCTTTAACAGCTACTTTTTACCAGAATGTAACTAGAAAAATTTCCAATTACGATAGAGCCCATGGATCAAACAATCAACTCCCATTGCAAGGAACATTACTATTACCACAAAGCTGCTGTTATGCCCCCAAACTTATACTGTGTAGGCCAGAGAAAACCCCACTGTTAAAAGAAGGACAAGTCACCATACAGATGAGGCAGGGGTCTTATAAGTAAGTGGCAGAGTCAGGATGGAAGCCCATCGGCCATGAGTTGGTCCCCTTGTCCTCTGCTTTTCAGAGAATGCACTCATCTGAAATCACGGTGAAGTCTGAAGTGAGCGCAACTCGAATGCTTCAGCACGCAGGAGCCCTGTGCTTACTGCATGGTGTTACACAAGTGAGGTCTCTCAAAAGCAGCCAGAACATGCATGGCTTCAACCAACACACTGACAAGGAGAAGTCCCAAGAGACAGAGTCTGTTGCACGTGTCTATGACCTGGGCCGTCTGTTGACACCCACGTTGCGGCTTGTGCTCAACACCCGAGTCAGAGCAATCCAGGGGGCATTATTAATATGCTTCCAGCTGCTAAGATTGTGAAAGCTACCTCCTTGCTGTTTGGATTCACAGAAGTACCACCATGCTTCAGCTTAGCACTTTCTGGAGTAAGTGCAGTGAGCAGCACAGAGGCATGTGCAAAGAAGGGCTCAGGTTGAGCGAGGCAGCACTGCCTTCAGTGCTATCTGATCTGATAGACTCTCCAGTTTGCAAAATAGTGACAATCACGTCAGGGTAAGGGCAGCTGGAGACACAATCCTCCCTTGCACAGTTCCCTGTCCTTGGTCTCAGTTACCTGGGGGCAACCACAACATTGAAATATTAAATGGAAAATTCCAGAAATAAAAAGTTCCTTGGCCTTTAACTGCCTGCCAGTCACAGTTACAGGAAGCAATGTTGTTGACCTGCTCTGTAAGGGTCCTCTCTTTTTGCAATGGATCCAGGCTGTGGACCCTAACTACCAGCTAGCATCTTCAGAGATGTGAGCTCCTGTTCAAGTATGCCTGACTTCACTTAACAATGACCCCGATGGGGCTGGAGAGATGGCTCAGAGGTTAAGAGCACTGGTTGCTCTTCCAAAGGTCCTGAGTTTAACTCCCAGCAACCACATGGTGGCTCATAACCATCTATAATGAGATCTAGTGTCGTCTTCTGATGTGCAGGTGTATATGCTGGCAGAACACTATATACATAATAAAATATTTAAAACAAAACAAAACAAAACACCTATGTCCCTAAACTGGGAAAGAGTGAGGCTGGCAACTTATTACAGCATTATTTTTATAATTGCCTTGTTGGTACTGTTAATTCCTAATTATATCTAGTTATAATTAAGCATCACAGATATGCATGTGTAGGAATTAACAGTACACATCAGGTCTGGTGCTATTTAAGATTTCATGAATCCACTGCAGATCTTTGACTATATCTCCCTAAGGGGGAGGGAGACTTATGTGCCATTGCTCTGCAGTGATGACCCTAATGCTGGCATCTACACATCTTTGTTGACCTTTCCAAGCGCCAGAGAGTACACATTGCTGGACGCAGTGCTGCTCTCGGCTTTCGACAAGACTGCAAGGACTGGAGGGAAGAAGATGCTCCTGGAGATCAGCCTTTCCTTTGAAAATGCAGAAACCAACAACACGCCTTCCACACCCACCAAAGATGTTTATTTACTGTTCATTCCCACAAATGCCCATTACGGGGACAGGTTCTCGATATTCAGCTGGAATTTTTTGAGTTTCTGAAGCTTCTGTGAAGAAACAGAAAGTAAGGGAGATAGATATTGTAAACCCAAACACTGCAGCAGTGGTGGCAGAAGATGAGCCAGTCCATCTATCTATGTGTCCTCCCTACAGGCCAACACCTGTAAGACTGGATAGTACAGAGAATTCCTTGTACCCAGGGTAGCCTTAAGAAACTAGCATGTACCCAGGGTGAATTCCTACTTTAGACACTCATAAAAAGCTGCTCCAAGACATTTGTCCCTGTGTACTTTGCCTCGTCCTGCCCTTCCACTCAGCTATTCCTGAGTTACATCCTTGTTAAAATAGCAACAGTTAATTCTTCTGCCATTTGGGGGTCATTGCAGCAAATGATCAAAGCTGAGGGGGGCTCCGGCCATTAACTCAAGCCATTGTACTCCTGCAATGGGAGGACAGCCCTAGAGGATTCTGTCCTGGCATTCTGGGACAACATGGTTGGGGTCAGAATTACCTTAGATTGCACGTATCATCCATATGGCGTTTGCAAAACTCGAACCCTGATTGTCGGTATTGAAAATCACACACTAAGTATGAGAGCGCTGAGTAGAAACAGTTCGGATTGTTGGGAGTATAGAGAGAAATGACGTTCTGACTAATCAGAACTACTGTAGCTTTTATTTTGAAGTTTCTTTTAAAAGCCAAGGTTAGATATTTAATTAGTTAAACAGGACGAGAGAACAAATACTTCCTTTGGGCTCTCTGAGAACCATGACAGGTTGTAGCTCAAAGGGCAACCAAAACAGACACGGGGTGTCCTGTACTACTGGGGTATGCAGATAAAGAACATGCCAGCACCCCCAGGAAGAGGTGATTGTATACATCAGCCCCCCCACTCTGAACTGTGGCCCTGCCCACACAAAGGCACATACTGTGCCTTAGGCAAAGAATCCCAGCGGAGCATTTGGCACGGTGAAGTGGATGAACCTATGGGAACTGTGTGTGTGTGCGTGCATGTGGGTGTGTGTTTGTGTGCTGTGGAGTGCAGGCCAGAGGTCAACTTAGGTATCCTACCAAGGCACCTTTATAACTTCTCGCTTGGTTTGCCAACTCTGGTAGCTGAGTTGTGGTTTCTAATTTGTTGTTTGTAAGACCAGATCTCACTCTGTAGCCTAGGCTGGCCTTGAGCTCACAGCAATCTTCCTGCCCGTCTCCCTTCAGGACAGGGATTACAGGCAAGAGCCCCCACAGGTGGCAACATAAAATTAAGCTGACAGAGCAGTAGTATCTTGTATTATCTGAGAATGCTGTTTCTTTTCAAAGTTCTCTGCAGCTCATCAATTCTTCTAACAGATGGATTAGGAACTACACTCTCAACATCTACAAATCACACGTCACAGACCAATCCCAAGGCTGTATGTCTAACCTTCCTCACTCACACACGCTCACCCTGGAGTGCGTTTGCTCCGGCAGGCATCCGTCTCGAGGCTGACTCAGCGAGCTGATCAACTGTCCTCCCTGTAAGAATCCCCATGTGTTTCTCCTCCTATCCGGGCCTTCTGTTTCCCTCTGTAGTCCTCACACAGCCCCAGAGAACTGGCGTATGCAATTATCATTCAGAAACAGAAGAGCGCTTTGCAAAATCAAACAGTATTGCCCCAGCTACACATTCATGACATCCTGGGGCTTCCGTGAGGCAAGACTTTTAAAATTCCGCCACATAAGCAATAATGTAATGGATGCACGCGCGTACCGGGCTGTTTGTTTCCTTGCTGTATTTACATCCCAGCCAATGATTAAACGTGAGCACTGCCTGGTTAGTCTGGGGCTGTGGAATATAAATACGTTTCTGGGGCTTGAACATTTTAAATTACCTTCAAGTTACTGAATCCAGCTTTAAAAAAAAAAAAAAGAAAGAAAGAAAGAAAGAAAAAAAAAACCCTCAAAAATCCAAAACAGCAGGAAGCCACTTTTTCATTGTGTTTCAAGTCAGCTACAATTAAAATATCATTAGCTCAGTGACAAGCTAAAATGCAAACAAACAATTACCAACAGAACATTACATATTACATTTACTTCTCATTTTCATTAGTACAATTCTATCTAGGAAAACATAAAAAGTCATGTGGAGGCAAAGTAAGATAAAGGAGCCAGAATCCTCAAGGGGTCCACCAACTCACTCAGGGGCGCGAACACTGGAGAAAATGATGTGAGCAAAAAGCATTAAGGCCATCAACAGTATTTCCCATTTGCAGTTCAGATCCAAGTGGTGGACAGGGTTCTAGTATCCTACCCATGAAGTTCCTGGCTCCTGATGCCATCTTAAAAGCAACTACAAGCGCCTTTAATCCCAGCGCTATGGAGGCAGAGGCAGGCGGATCGCTGTGAGTTCGAGGCCAGCCTAGTCTACAAAGAGAGTCCAGGACAGCCAAGGCTACACAGAAACCCTGTCCCCCCCCCCCCAAAAAAAAACCAAAACAAACAAACAAACAAAAACAAAACAAAACAAAACGAAAACCAAAACAAGGCAACTATGAAAGTCTTCTGCCCTTCATCAGCAACAATGCCACAAGCACTTAGTTTATTTAGAGACAGCACCCAGGGCCAGGATTCATGTTGCTGGGACGCATGCAGCTAAAACAGACCAAATGCAGTAAACATAAGCATGTGTGGATGTCCAAAGCTCTTTAAGAAAACCAGAGTTTTATGTGCCTAAAGTTCGAAGGCTCCAGATTTCATAACAGTGCCCTGTATTACCAAGAAAATGATACATCATTAATTAGAGTGAAGATCTGTCAATAACAGTTAAGAAACGCTTAAATTTATTAAACTCTGAGACATAAGCTTTATTTGGAAAAATCAATTAAAAGGAAGAAGGGGAGGAGGAGGAGGAAGAAGAGGAGGAGACTGTTTCAATGATGCTAAATAAATAGAATGCCCATGCAGATATTTGCCCACACTGACTCACAACTGGATGCTGATTTAGATGTGAACTCAATGACTTCCACAGAGCTACATTTGCAGTGTGTACACAGCTTGTTCTACAAAGCTGCTATTGGTCACAGTGTCTCTAGTTCTTGACAGTTCCGGCTCTCCTGATTTCACCCCAAAACTGAGCAGGCACAGCTCCGCTGTTCTTCAAGTCCTCAGTCCCACTTCATCTTCCCTCTTCCAAACATGTGACAGTGACCTCACTACCTCTGCTGAGAACTTGACCCCAGGCAACGCAGTGGCACACTGCTATCTGCTTGCACCCCATTTTCCCATTTAGCACATTTCACTCTCTCTTAACGCAGTGCCCTACCACAACGGAATCTTCAGAATCCTCCGCAGAAATAACAAAGCTAAAAGCATCACCTGACTACAAAATACGCTTTGAAAGTGGAGCCATAACAGATTAGGAGTTCAAAGCCAGCCTAGGCTGTATGACGCAATGTCTCAAAAACAACAGCAAAAGGCCCCCAAAGAAAAGTTTTGAAGGGCTGGAGAGATGGCTCAGAGGTTAAGAGCATGCTTTTCCAAAGGTCCTGAGTTCAATTCCCAGCAACCACATGGTGGCTCACAACCATCTATAATGAGATCTGATGCCTTCTTCTTGCGTGCAAGTGTACATGCAGACAGAACACCATACACATAATAAATAAATAAATATTTTAAAAAAGGAAAAAATTGAATTGCATGTTTGTTACAATGCTATAGTTACCTAAAGACTATGGTACTGGTAGAAAAATACCTAGATTAGGAACAGAATAAAAGGAAAACAACAACATGTTTTCAGTCAACCAGTATTTTATAAAAGCACCCTGTGTGTATACATATGGGAAATGGTGCTTGGAAAAGAACATATTCATGTGCAAAAGAATGACGTAAGAGCCCCTGTGCTCAACACACACACACACACACACACACACACACACACACACACACACACACACTTTGAAACATACACATTCAAAGGTAAAATATTTATGACCAGAAACTACAAAACTACTACATGAAACTATAGGGGAAATATTTCATGACCTTGCTCAAACTCCTTTCTAGCCTCTGATGTGTCTGGAAGAGCTCCAACCAGTCTCCTCCTTAGTGAGCTGTCCGTCGTGAGACTGGGCTTAGAACCTTGTATTAGAATCCCCAGCCACATCCTGCTGTCAGCTCCTATGGCTATCCTAGTACAGATGTTTGTTCACTCAGGGTTTTAAGGCGCACATCCTCTCCAAGACCCATTGCCACCACAGCAAGCCAAGGACCATATACACTGTATGCCTGCAGTTCACCCTGCTGGGACCTTGGTAAGAGCAATGGGCCTCAACACTCACATCATCCAGAAAGATCAACTGGCCAGAGGTACCAGAGACCAGCTAGATGCAGCTACCAAGCCTTCATCTCACTCCCTCTCAGAGAGCCTACGCCTGTAGTGAAACCGCTAACAAGCCCCCCCCCCCCCATGCATGCACTCCGCTTTTCACCATAACAAAACATTAAGAACCACTCAGATGGGACATTGAAGGTTTGGAAGAGTTCTTACTGTGATAACAGGATGTGACACATGACCCCACACAAGACGAAAACAAGAGCAGCAAAGTGACTACTCTGAGTGGCTACACCGTGCATGATGCTTCAGGTGGCCACCAGGTGTGTTAACACAGCATCAGTGCACGAGCAGGAAGAGCAACATGCTCAGTCCATCAACATCCGGATGCTCTCTGTAGTAACCAGCCGGCAGATGCCCTCAAACACCTTTTGCTAGCAATAGAGCTCAGAGAGGCTCATGCTACTTAAAAGCTGGAGAACACCCAGGGGCATTCCTTCCACTTTTATTCTGAGCCTGCCTTACAGAAGGGCCTCCTTAGGTTCTGTGATTGAACACCTTTAAGTCTCTCTAACATGCACGTGTACACACATACACACACACACACACACTAATGCCTCACAGAGGTTTTTTTTTTTTTTTTTTTTGGTCCCCCAAAACCATGGCTGTGGGCATTAACCAGACATCACTGCACGGGGGTGGCAGAGATGCCAGTGGATCTGTGTGGTGAGCTGGGGCAGTGGGAGTGGTCTGCCTCCCTGCCAGGGGTGGTCATCAAGGAATGGTCTCTTCTTGACCTCACAGTGCTCTTTCTGAGGGAATGAGCCCCACTGTTGGGCTCACACGGGCAGCTGTAGCCAGGCTGCCCATTTCCGTGGGAGGCTGTTTTGATAGAGGCTCATTTCTGCTCAGGACAATGGCTGGTCTCTTTGTTCAGCCCCTGGCAGGAAGCAGTGGTGGGGAGAGAGGACCAGCCCTTGTCATCATACACTTTCCAATTCAGATTTTAGTGGCCACAAACACGGGACCTTAAATGCCACAGATAAAGAAATGCCAGCGCAGGACAGGGAAACAGTCCAAGATACAGAGTAAGAAGGGCACATTTAGACCTGGGCAGGCCTCAGGGAGGCATTGCCTTGCCAAAGGCACTCCACTCTTGTGGCTCCCAGGGGTCTGAGGGCTGGGTAAACAAAGAGATTCCACAGCCTTGCCTTTTAGATAGCAGGGGAACAGAGGAGTAACCAAGATCCTCTCCCCTTCTTAATCAACCTCTCCTATTATTTCACCCAACTAAATTGAGCAAATGCTCAGAACACAAGCTTTAATGTCCATGGAGTCAGTGTTTGAACTTGCTGACAGCTGTCCAGGAAGGGGGGGGGGGTGCAGGGGGGGTGCGGGGGGAGGCGGGTAAAAAGCGGCTAATCTGAATTGTCAAATAAACAAGCCATTTCCTTTAAAATAAAGCCTGGCCTGGAAGGCTGCTGCCAGTGAATGAATTGCATTACCCAACGGCTGGTGTAATGCAAGCCCTCTCCTCCCCCTTCTGGGCCTCATTCATAAAAAGCTCCAGCAGCTGCAGGGACTGGGACTGGGTTTGTGTCCGTATTTTCCAAGACAAATCGAAAACAACCGAAACAAAGAGAAGTGCTCAGACACCAGCTCGGGCCTCTGAGTCCTCTGGGAAGCTTGCAGGGGCCTCTTTAGGGCGCCTGGTCTCTTACTGAAGCCAAGCACAGGCTACCAGGCATTTCTTGGAGCTGCCTGCCTGCCTGCCTGCCTGGGCTGTTCTAACACTAACACCTATCTGCTGATAGATACACATTCCATCTTTTCCTTCTCTGCCATTTTATTAAAATATTCTTAGTAAGATAGAGATGCCAGCTTATTACAGAATGCCAAACTGTGCTGGAGGAGGCAATATATTTCCCAAAAGATGTATTTTTAAGTATTGGCTGTTTTTATCACTGATATCACTACATCTAAACCTTATTTAGGCTGTTAAAAATCCGAGCTAAGGAGCAATCTCAATTCTTAAAATTCTTTTTCTAACGGCAGTCACCATTATCCCTGTAGGTAAGAGAACCCTCAGCCCCAAGCCCAGCCCATGCCTATTTACATGGCTACCCCCTCTCAGCCTGGCTTTCCCCTCCTCCACAGCCCAGGGAAGCTGGGTTTTGTTTTGTTTATTACCCAGAATGTTGAGGTCTGGGAAGTACCGAACCCTAAGGAAAGTCAGGAATCCCCAAGGCTATCAACTTTTTAAACCCAGTATCCTTACTTTCCTACCTCAAAACAAGCCCTGGAATAGTGTTAATGTAAGGAGACAGCAACAGAACACGAGGCATGTGTGTGTAAAAGTGTATGTGTGTGTGTGCGCACACACGTGTGCGTGTGTCTCTTGCTGCTTTTCCACAGAGAGCTTCTAGAGAGCCACAGATGAGCGTGGCCATAGATGCCCCACTTTTACCTCTTGCAAAACACAGCTGCAACACAACTGGGGCTTCAGAGTCTAGTAGGAAAGCATGCTACATCTCTAGAACATTCTATTCTACCTTTCACACCACCAACCATCCTGCCCCACAGTGCTGGGACCGGGTAGCTATGCACATTTCCCAGAGCATGGGGAATTAACCCAAGAATTCATTTCCAACCCACAGCCCCACATTTCCATCCAAGACCGACAGCCCAAGCCCCAAGCAACAAGAAAGTTATCGGGGGATACCAAATAAAGCTTGTAAAATATATGTCTGTTACCGAAATGCAATAATTCTATAATGTCTTCAAAGGCAAAAATGTCAAGATGACAAACTGAGAGAAAAATAAACAAGCCTCAGAGGAGCTGTGCCAAGTTCTATACAGAACCAGCCCAGCGCCTGTAGCAGTTTGTTTTGGTTTGAAACTTGTCTCTGACCTGCTGGCTGTCTTTTTAAGGCGCCTGTGGAGACCTGCTGACTCTGTGGCCATCAGCATACTTTCTAGGTAAGGGAAACAAGCACCTATGATGATGTCTATGAATTACAGACTCTTTGGATTTGGCCTTGGTGGACTTTAAAGCACAAACAACCTGAGCCCATGGCTAAACATCCTGAAGCAACCATCAACACACTCTTAAACAGTGGAATACAGCCCACAGTTACCTGAAGATATAAAAGTTCCCTCAAGAACAAAATACACATCCAGCGTGGGAATACACAAAATTTCCTCCTGGGCTATTGGGGGCAACTCCATGGTTTAAGTCCAGTCTGCCCTTCTGGGCTCTGGTGCTTCTTCCTAACTCTCCACAGTACCAAAGGCTCATTTCTGCCCTAGGCCATGGCCTGCTCCTAGACACCTTCTAGTCCCGTGAACACACACACTACAGCTCAGAACGCAACTATCTTCTCTCAGAGGCTAAGGCTCCACACAAACGGCCTTGCGTCCTCTACGTCACTCAGTCAGGACACAGGCCTTTTAACATCTCACTTTCCTAGGCCTCTTCTAGAGGTCCTTTGTCCCTTTCCTTAAGTCTCAGCCTAAATATCACATCAGACACTCTCTAAACACCACACATACAAGCTCACCTATTACCACGTACCCCACTATGTAGCTGGCACTGAGAACAGGGCCTGGCACACACAGGTGCTCAATAAATATTTGTGGAGTGAGTGAGCCCAGCAGCAGATCTTCTCACCTTGAGGCTCGTCCCCACATCTGAGGGCAAACATTCTCTTTGCAGAAAAGGGCTCTGAGAGAGTGTCCACTGTTAAGCCCACAGGGCTTTGAGGACAGGTTCAACCCACTCACACAGATACTCCTGGTTAAATTACATGGGGAAAGAAAGAGAGCAAGAAGGGGGGGGGAGATAAATGTGAGAGAGGAGGAGGAGGAGGAGGAGGAGGAGGAGGAGGAGGAAGGCTGACGAGGGTGAGTAGGATCCCAGAGAAGATGATATGAGAGGGGTTGGAATACACCCAGACACGCACAGACACTGTCAAAGAACGAAGTTAGTAACAGCTACGTTTTAAAGGGCCTCTGAGAACTCAACCAGAAGTCCCCACCCCTAAAAGCTGCCTCTGTTTACTTTAGTTCATAGCACTCCTCTGTTTGTTCTTTTGTTTTGGGGGAGGGGGGAGCTGTTTTCACTACTAGAATGTTTTCACACATCGGGCTTTGTCCACCTCTGACTGCCCAGTGGCTGGGTTAGTGTAAGAGAATATTCAGTCTATATTTCTGTCAAAAGGGTGGTGGTGTACATACAGATGCTCTTTTAGCAATTATGAGCAAGACACGGGAGAGGGCTAGGAGGGACTCTTATTTCGGGTGGCAGGAACCCTGGCACCCGGCAGGTTCCCTGTCCTGTAGGCTGAACCCAGTGCCTCCCACGTGCTAGGCAAGCACTCTAGCCCTGAACTATAGGCCCATCTTGGGCACCCCAAGAACACCACACATGTTGGTGGGTCATACCCGGTAGAAGGGTTCAGAAGGAAAACCAAGTTATTATGTGTGTTACTAAGTAACAGTTTAACATCTGTCTGTTAGCACAGGTGACCACTTTTCTACAGGGCCACTTCTCTCCACTCTGCACTAACTGCCCAAACACCTGGGTGTGGGGATTATCTTCCTCTTGAACGGGCTTTTGAGTAGTCGTCACAGCTGCCGGGAGAACACAACTCGCACATGGGGCTTCCTCTGCAGCCTGAGGGCTAGCGAAGCTTTGGATGCAGCCCCCCCACAGTAAGAACGTCAGCTCACTTCCTCTGAAAGAAAACAGTGGGCACGAAGTTGGGGTGCAAGCCTTTAATCGCAGCACTTGAGGGGCAGGAGGCAGAGGCATGCGTATCTCTGTGAGTTTGAGGCTTGGCTAGTCTACAGAGCAAGTTCCAGGACAACCAGGGCTAAACAGAGAAACCTTGTCTCAACGACACAAAGCAACAAAAAAGAAACAATGCTTGTATGTTACAGCTGTCCACTGACCACAAATCAGACCATCTACACATAAAGCTTTGTTACCCACACAGGCAGATGGGACATTTAAAACGTGGGAGACCCATCCCAACACCAGCATTCCATGAACAAGAGGAAAACAGGTGTATCCCCCAAAGATATCCCAGAACCGTGGTTTCTAGGACTTTGACAGGATACTTTAAAATATTTATTTATTTATTTATTTATTTATTTATTTATACAGTGGTCTACATGTATATCCGCAGGCCTGAAGAGGGCATCCGTTTACATTATAGATGGTTGTGAGCCACCATGTGGTTACTAGGAATTGAACTCAGGACCTCTGGAAGAGCAGTCAGTGCTTTTAACCGATAAGCCATCTCTCCAGCCCCCTTGACAGGATTCTTATGTGAGGGTGATCAAACAAATCCAGGATGAACAAGCACTTGGCTGCACCAGTACTGAGACCCACCGGCTAAGTCAAGACCATGCATGTAATGTGCAGACACCAAAGAGGTGATCGCCAAGTGTATCCATGAGACAGAAAACTCCGGGACCTCCCAAATCTGACTTCGTGAGACTCTCAATTCAAATCACCTGGCAGAGGCTAGGTTGGCAAGCAGAGGTTTCCAACAAACAAGCAACAAACAGGTTGCTCACTAAGTTCTTTCTTTCTTTTAACATGTATTTATTTATTGTATATGAGTACTTTATCTGCAGAAGAGGGCATCAGGTCACATTATAGATGGCTGTGAGCCACCATGTGGTTGCTGGGAATTGAACTCAGGATCTCTGGAAGAGCAGGCGGTACTCTTAGCCACTGAGCCACCTCTCCAGCCCTAAGTTCTCCTTTCAACATCCCAGCATTTTGGGGCACTTCTACAACAAACAGTAAACCCCAACCCCCACCACCACAGGTCTTGGGGCAAATATGAGTATAAACCACAGTACAGAGGCACAGGCACCGACTTCAGCACTGTCTTGGTTTTAGATGTCTTCAGGGTGCATTACCAAGCTCAATGCGGCTCTGGATTTTGCTCAGATCTTAGAACACAGCTTTCCATTTAGATTAGCCAGGCATGATGGAGCACATCTGCAGTCCCAGGTGCTCAAAGTTGAGGTAAGAGGACATCCTGGGCCATACAGCAAGATTCCCAGATTAAAACTGCAACAACAAAATTTCCATACACAATGACATGACACATAAGAACTTGCATATTGTTGTTTTTTAACCTACTGATACATGTGAATGACTTTAAAGACAAAAAAATTTGTTTACCTCAAGCTTAGAACAACAATAAAGCAATCGCAAGACGTCATCCTTGGTCCTTTTTTCTTCTCCTGCCCCCTTTCACAGTATCTGAGTTTTGCCATTTCTAAACAATCTATTACTGATGTAATGTCAATCTCTCAAATATTTCAGTTTTCCCACTTCCTGTGCTTAAGGATTTGGGGTTAAATATTGTGAAATGTCACCACGATTTGACAGCAGCAGACCCAGCTTATTCCTCGACCAAGTAAGTACACAGTGAGATTAAGGTCAAGGAAACACGCATGGTTTCTGGTCCAAACTACAAACAATGTCAGGGCAAGTGACCCATTCAGAGCGTGGAAGAGCAGGAGGATGCAGGGTGTGGGGAGATCACTGATTACACAGCAGGAATGCTGATGTCCACAGAAACAGTGAGGGTTAAGAGGTGAGGGTTCTTGATTCAAGGACACACTGGGCACATTTTCCAGTTGGAGAGTTACAGTGAATTAAGGTCACTTGGTACTTCAAGTGTTTCTCCAAACTGCTGTAAACGAAGGACTCTGAAACTATTCCATTCTGAAAATTGTTACTGATCTTGAAACTACCAAGCAACAGCAAACATTCGCGCAAGGGTTTCTAGTGGCTGCACCTGACCATGCCTCGGATCACCTTTCTGTGGAGACGGGAACTGTGTACAGCCAGGTCACAGCACCGCAGCTTGATGGAGACAGTCTGTATACCGGTTAATTTTCAAATTATATATAATTTGTATATAAAAATAGTAATAGGCTCACCAGAGAGAATCATTAAGCCATTAACAGAGCTTCGTGGAAGGCACAGTTCTTTCTCGCCCATGACCAACCGAAGGACCACCACGGACAACTGCTCACAGCACAGAATTTTCCGATATACTCACATATTTTTTAAGGGAAATCACCTCACATAGCTGGCATGAAATCTATTATCTGCCAGAAAAGTGCCTAGGAACGCTATTTACTACAACACAAAACTGTGACCATGAATCAAAGCATGCACAACTCTAGACTGCTATTTCTAAATGACCCAGAGGGAAGTATCTGGCATGCATCACCTTATAAAGCACAGCTACCAGACATCGTCGCCCAGCCGCACAGCGGAACTCAGAGCACACTGCAGTTTGCAACTGCCATCCCCTTTCCTGACAAGAATGCCAGTGAGGATTGTTGTTACCCTCGCACACACCCAGGTCAGGTGCCTCACTCCTGAACATGCTTCCTTCTCTCAGAATTAAACTCAGTCTTCACTACCACCACCCTCTCACTGTGCCTTCTTGTAAAAGCATTGGTACTTGGATCCAGGAAAGAATAAATGTATGTATTTCAAAATATTCCACCTTGAGAAGAACTGAAGATTCAAGGGTGCTTTCTTGGGACGAAATTTATTTCTGCGGAAATAAGAGGGTATTAATAATGAACTCTTCCCCTCAGGCCTCTGGATAGAAACCACAGACTGGTGTCAGCACAGTGTAACAGATACGAGGCAAAGGATGCTACTGTCATAAAATACTGTGCATCAGGGTTTATAGTCTATGCTATAAATATTTAGCAAAGGGTAATATGACATTTACTAATATTTCTGTCAAAATATCAGTATCTTAACTGTCATTTTGGCAGGATTGCTTCTCTCTGTGCTATACCATAGGAAGCACTGACTAAGCCTCTCATTTTTTTCTAGAAATCTCTTCTGTGTACCATTAACACCAAGAGGTAACTTGAGTCTGTGACTTCAAGAACATAACACAGCCCTAACACTACATGGTACCAGGAAGAGAAGTGTCTGATGACATGAAAGTGACTTTACACAGGCCTTCACTTTCATTAGCAATCTTTGAAAATGCTTTTGAAATGGATGAGTTTACTGACATACAAGTCAAAAAGTTTTTTTAAGTACTTGTTTTTCCTAGAGGGGAGACTTCTTGTTATTAGCTAATTTTCATGTGTCACCAGCAACAGCTGGATTTTCTGAATAAACAGGCATTTCTGTTGGAAAAATGTGGCTTCAATATAAAACCTTTCTTCTGGTTGGAATCTTATGACAGGAAGGAAAAATCTGGAGAATTCGGACACCTTTAACAGTAGTGACCTGGCCTTAGAGGTTCCCCAGTTGTGATCCTGGAAAATAAACCAACCTCTGTTACCAAGAGAGAAAAGACAAGACCTGAGATTTTCTTTCTGGAGAGGAAAAAGAAAAATCAATACATGTTATAGAATGCTAAACAAAGCTACGCCGTATTTACAGAACTTCAGCACACAGAGATAGCCACTTTGAAGGCCTGCTAAAGTCAAACCTGTATTTGGACTTTGCCAGCAGTCAACTCCTAACAAAATAGCAGCTCTCACTGAGCCAACAAGGTTTTTCCACGTACACGCAGAGAACCGGCACCAAACACCTTCAAACTACACTCCAACTTTTCCACAAGAAAAACAGTCAGTAATTATGAAGAATATTGAAAATTTGAGCTCTTGAGAGTTTGGCCCTCATCGTTGCTTCTACTCATCTTCCTAGGAGCATTACCACCAGAGCCTGACATGTAGGAAGGTGGAGCCTGTAATTCGGACCAGCCACCACCATCCTAAACGGGTCATCCTGCCCACCTAATTTTTCCTTACAATACAGTGAGTGGTCACACACTGATTACTTTTTGAAGTTTCCTTCCAAATAGACATTAGATCAAAAAGAACATTATAAAATTAGGTTTATCTCACACACACACACACACACACACACACACACACACACACACAAACACACTTATTTATTTATTTATTTATTTATTTATTTATTTATTTCTAAAGACGAATCTCATCATGGCATTTCATTTGGGGTATAGGTGGGGCTCTGGTCTCTCATATAAATGACAATGCTTTACCGGCATGAAGGTCCTTTCACAGTGGATACTCACTTGGGCAGTAGTTTTCTTCCCTATTTGAGATGGGCAGATAAAGTGTAAAGACCGAAGACTCCATGCTCTCTCTGTCAACATTACTCTATTAACTAATGAGGGCCACTCAGAAGATTAACCAGACTCCAGTGTTCCATATGAAGTGAATGTGGGCGTTTTTAAGGTAATAGGGAGGGAGTTAAGAAAAGAGTTTTTTCTTAACCGTTTCATTGGCCCGAAGAAGGACAGGGGTTGTACACGCTGTCACTTTGTCCGTCCTCATCTCACCTCACACATTGCCAGGTTAGGCCCTCCGTCTAGATGGGAGAGTAAGTAACACCACAGTGTATTTCGGCTCCACCAGCTCCTCCCCTTCCACCTCCCTACTTCTCTTCCAAATCCAACCCTCTATTTGTGCAGAACTGCCTGCCACACAGCACAGTGATGATTATGAACTCCCTATATCCTTTTTACCTGCACACTATATCTCACTACAGGGCAATAATCACACACTCAGTCTTTACGGACCACACAACAGTTCTACAGTCTTATTATAAACGTGAGGAGGTATGAGTCCCTAGTCTTTTGTGGCTGGCTTTGTCCTTTGTTGTAGCTTTTAACTCAGTTTCCTGCACCTCAGTGTCTATGAGACAGTGCACTGAAATGCGACACTCCATGGGCTTTCTGCACTCTCACACGGTTCATCAGTCACACAGAGCAGATTTTCACCTGACCTTGCCTCATCCTTTCATGAGTAAAATTTAATTAAAAAGTAAACATCTTAGGAAATTTAACACAGAAGTTAAATGTTAAAGGACAAGGCTAACGGCACCATGGTGTCTTCAGAGCACAGGGAGAGGGTGATACAGACACTGAAAGAACGTGTCTTGCTGGGGAGGTGGATTGATTAGTCAGCAAAGTGATTTCCTTGTGAGCACCGGGACCTGAGCCCAATCCCACAGGTCACATGATAAAGGCAGGTACTGTGGCACAAATGTGCAATCATAGTACTGAAGGAGCCAGCAGGCAGATCCCCAGGGCTCAGTGGCCAGCCCAGTCTACCTGGTGAGTTCTATACCAGTAAGAAACTCTCTCAAGGGGCTGGAGAGAGGGCTCAGCGGTTAAGAGCCCAGGCTGCTCTTCTCCAGGTCCTGAGTTCAGTTCCCAGCACTCCACACGGCGACTCACAACTGTCTATCGTGTGATCCGATGCCCTCTTTTGGTGTACAAATGTGTATGTGGGCAAAAACACCCATATACACAAAATAGATGCATAAATAAGAACAAAATCATCTCAAAAAGGGGGGGGTAGGTGAGTGGCCTTTAAGGAACGTTACCAGGTTGTCCTCTGACCTCTATACACCTGCACCCCAACTCCCCACCTGCACAAAATTACAAAAAAGAAATGTCTCAACACGTGCGTCAGCAGCCTACAAGGCACTGTCACCTATATTCTGATCAACAATCTATCACCGATAAATATCAAGCCATTCTGACATGAACTAGCAGCTAGAACAATTTCTTCAAAAGAAGCTGTGGGGTAAGTGTGAGTGTAATGAAGGCTTGCAAATGGTTTTTACATGTATTAAAGTTTTCTGGGGACGAGACTTCCTGAAAAGCGAGAGTATTAAGATGACTTATGTTTGAGCAAAATTAACTTTCTGCTTTTGTTTTAAGCAGTGTAAGATAAATGAATGGGACGGGAAGAACCTCGGCTGGCGATTCACTTGGTGATGACTCAACGTGAGAGAAAACCGTTTTTTATCGAAGAGCAGAAGCTTTTGCCTGCCTTTAATACTACTGAGTACCTCCTGTTCTCTGTCGTGTGAGAGGTAGACTGTGGGGACCACTTCCCTCCTATCTCTGTGTCTCCTCTGGGGACAGAGGCTCCAGGGTACCTACAGCACACAGCCTGCACTCTTCTAGACTCCACACTCCGTCTCTGTCCCAGGCCCTGCCCCAAAGGTCCTTGAAGGAAGTAAAAACTGGACTTAAGGGAAACCTTCCCATACACGCTTTCATGTGGGAGTCACTGTATTCTCTGTTCACATGGACAGGGTCTGCCACTGTTCTGTGGAGGAGCTGGGCATCTGTAATAGCAGGGAGGTCAGAGCTATCCCCCAGGGCTCATTCACAGGCTTCTTTGAAATGATAACAAACTCCATTCTAGGTAAGGGCAAAAGCGACCCCTGTTAAACATCACTCTGGTACTTCTGGCGCGTGAGAGCTGGGCTGCCATGGATACTGAAAAAATCAAGTACTTCCTTGACTTTGGACATTCTTCCTCCTGGTACCTGGGGCCTCCCCGACCCCAAGTGGAACAAAAGAACTGAAACCAACATAGAGCAAAGTCCCAGGTCACAAACTACCCAGGACCAGAGCCACTAACATGCCCTTTCTCTCCCTGGCTCAGTCACAGCCAGCGCAGACCAGTGATGTAGCGTGCCCAAAGAAAACCATGGCCACCGCCAGTGCACTGGCTTCCTTTTCTCTCTAAAACCCAAGAATCTATTTCTCTCTGACTATCCCCCTCCAGGTGCTTCTCCCCTCAACATGCCCCTCCTGCAAAGCCATGTGTCCTCTCTCCAGGCCATGAAATGGCCCTTCTGTTACCTGCCAGGATTTAAAAGTCCTGCCCTTCATGGCTGTTTGCCTGCCGTCCTCATTAACTGTAAGATCGTCCTCCATCTAGTCTCTGAAACAGACCCTAGAGCAAACGTGTTCACTGGAAAGAGGGACTCTGTAAGTCACTGCTCCATGTAACTACACATAAAGAAACGGCACACCGCCATTTTGGCAAGGTACAAAATAAACAATTTCCTTTTTCTATTTGTTGCTGTTTTGGGGGCAGAGTTTCACTCCGTAGCCCAAGGAGACCTTTCTATGTGGCCCAGGAAGGCCTTAAATGCCTACCTCAATCTCTTCAAGTAAGGACTCAGAGGAGTAGGAGCAAACAGCACCTGAACAGTAGATGCTGGACCCTAACATCTACTCTTTTTTTTTTTTTTTGAGACATGTCATATGTAGGAGGACGCTGGGCATTGTATATTAAAATTGTGTGTTTCATACCTGACAAGGCTCACCGCCTGACACCAGCCTTATCATTCCCATGGTTCCGAGTGGAAAATGGCGTCACAGGTGCAACTAGACAAGCCTGGAACAATGCGTTCCTGCAAACAGTCCAAGGTAGTTTCTTTTTCCTTTCAAAGATAAAGAACATAACCTAGAAATAACATAACTACTTACGCACAAAGGGAAAAGTTGGCAGGGACTCTGCGAGTCAGGTTTAAGGGTCTATTTGTCTTTCCGTGTTACAGGAAGGCAAGCGAGCGGGAGAGGGAGCCCGCGTGCTCACCAAGGCCATGAGCACGGTCTACCAGTCCAACTTCAAAAATAAAATAAACAAACAGAAGTAGAGGAGGAAGAGGGGAAGAGATCTGTAACTACTTTTTCAGTTAAAAGTAAGTAAATTGATGTTTAGCTGAAGACTGGGCACAAACATGTCTTACTGATCCCCAGCAACTGAAACAGATGCTAAGTGCAACTGCATTACAAAGAAAACTATACAGGTCTCAGGTGGGAGAGGAAAACAAAAAGGGAGGAAGACAGTACTTGGGAGGCAAAGGCTCTCCGAGTTTAAGGCTGGCTTGTACATAGTAAGTACCAGGACAACTAGGGCTACACAGAAAGACCCTATCTATTAACTAACAAACAAACAAACAAACAAACAAACAAACAAACCAGGAAGGGGGTAAGGAAACATCACACAGAAAGATGGCCGTAGTGGATTCTGCCTCTGCCCTGACTGAGCCCAGTGAAGCCAGCAGCGGAAGAACCACAGAAAGTGCATGTTGTCACTGATACACAATCATGGAAAGATCCGCAAAGAGAGAAAGCCCCATCTTTGCCAAGTGCCTGGAAGATACTTTGATGGGAGTTGCGTTCTACCAGACACTACTGAGTCAAAAGCACCACGGGTGAGTGACTCAATGCACACATCTCTTTCCTCTGAGCTCTCACAGCCTGCCTGTGCCTTCAGAGCAGGAAGAGACCCTCGCGCCTCCTCTTCTAACACCCTGTATCTCCTAGATGGTGAGATGGTTTCTCTTCCACCTTTGAGGGTGCCACAGAACCTGGTGTTTTCAGATTAAAATCCAGCCACTTGGGAGTACGTGTGAAGCACTTATTCCTGCATTAGCTCCCTTCAATACAGCATGGCATATCTGCAGACGTCATTAATTTACAGCAAGGACTCGATTCTGGCTACAAGAAGAACAAAATTCCCATGTACCACTGGAGTACGCCCAGAGCCCAGAGGCAATCTCTCACCATCTTGCCCTCCCCAGGGTTGAGAGTAGACTTGAGAATCCTAAGGATATTTCTGTCTGCCTCCTCCCTCAACTGTCCAGGCAACCACCCCGTCTCCCTGCCTCCAAACGAAACTTTCAAAGGGCATCCAGGTGTATTGTATAAACAGACGTGGCAAATCCATTAAAAAAGTTAGCATGTGTCCAAGTCGACAGCTTCCAGCTGGGCAGGTCCACTGACAATGTGGGAATTGGCTTTTAGTTAGAAACTTACCTAGGATAAGGTGATCTGCCTAAGAAAGAGCACACTTCAAGCCCACATGTCAAGTGCAGCAAAGGGGCGGTGTCACTATGAATTAGATTCAGAGAGTCACGGCTTCACCCAGTTACTTCCCCTTAGCTTGTAAGTAACACCACTGTCCCCTGCATTTAGTCAGGCAACGGGCTCCACCACTTTCAGGTGGTGGTTTTGTAAGCGGGGCTGTGTTTCCTGAAAGCACTTTATTTAGGAAGGCACTGGGGCCACATTGTAGCCAACTCCCTAAGATATAAAATCAGGCTGGCAGAGGCTGACTTTATTCTGTTCTGCAGTCCAGAAAGAGTCACGGTTTAGGCAAGGACAAACCACACTACACCAGGACTCCTCCCCAGAAGGCAGGCTGCAGCACATCTCAACTCCCAGACTCTGGTCCTAACCTTGCCCTAGGGAGGCCAGTCTCAAGCTGATGGATAGAGGACACTCCTGTGAATATTTACACTGCACTGCAGGCTTGGGGAATGTCACCACCAAACAGAAATAGTACCGTTTCAATCCTCAACCCAGGCTCCAAGAAATCCTCAAGTGGGTGAGAGAGGCAAGGCATGATTGTCGTAGTAGCCCCGTGACATAAGGAGAGGTGAGAGCGGCAACCCGGGAAGCAAGCATTCACATTTCAGGAGGCTCTCCAAAACACGAGCACCTGTTCTACCATCTTGTGACCAGGCACATGGCCTGGTGACAGCGTCCTCCCAAAGCAATTCCAAACAAGCCCTGTGAATGGCGGCAGTACACGGAAAGCTGGACTTTGCTCTGGGGTGCAGGAAGAAGGCTCAGAGGGGTTTCACTGTTCGGCAGGTATGCAAAACACTCATGTTCCCAGGTCCTCAGGAGCACGCGGAAAGCCTGGAGGTGGCTTGCGACTGCTGATACCTTTGCATGTCCTCAAGCACACGGAGGAACATGAAGTGACTATCTCACTGACCCGGAAGGACCACAGGCAGCTAGCTCTACTTACAGTAGCTCCCTTGCAACTGAATGAGCCATTTTCGTTCAAAATAATTTTTAACTCAGTGGTTAACAATTAGACTGCAGAGTGATGACAGTCTGCAACAGTGCTAATTTTTTTATTTTTCATCAACTCAGTTAAATGAGCCGAGGAAACCAAGCGATATATTCAAGTGTTCCTCACTTTATTCCCAATGTCCAAGGTTCAAATACACGCGGGTCCTAAAGGCTTGGCGTCAAGAGAGCCTCCGTGGAGGGCAACCGGAGAGGAAAGAGAACTCTCATTTGTGGACTCTGGGTTTAAGTGGCTGAACTTGGAGAAACCTAAATGTGCCTGTCATTCTAGGGCAGCCGGAGACTGAGGACTGGAGTGGCATGGTGGGCAGGCAGGAGAGGGTCTGCAGAGGAGGGGAAGGACAGCATGGCTGAGCACTGAAAGACTGACCATCCCTGCACGGATCAGAAGGCAAGACCAACATCCTCAGCCTGTGCTATGTGTAGGGGCATGCTTTGTTTTAAGGAAACTCAGTCTGAGCTCTCCAGACCCACAGTGAAGATCTGTTAGTGGGAGTATCTTTCTTGGTCAGACCTTATGCTTTGCTTTGCATGAATAGCTGGACACCTAAACTATAGCCATGGGCCAGGGGGACTTCAAAGGAAAAGCAGCACAAGTCACTCAATGCTAGTAACACGCAGCATAACAGCCAACAACAGGCTCATGTTATCTAATACAATATTCAAGATGCCCTCAAGAGTATTATATTTATCCCCCACTGTACTGATAGACGCTCAGAACACGGACGTCACAGAACCCCTCAAAGCCACCGTCCATTGGATTCCAGTGCTGATACCCTGGGGATTGGCCAACACTGCAAATAGTCCTGAAAAGTAAACACTGCTACCCCTGTATGTACCACCGTTAGCTCTGGATGACTTGACCCTGAGACCAGTGAGCATTTCCTACGGACTGTTACTGCATGTTGTCAAGTTCAGACCGTAGGCGAGTACTTCCACCACGATGCAGGGAACTGGGAACTGGGACAGTTGACGGAAAGCAAGGTAAAGAATCAAACTCACAAGAACTTCAGGTTACCTGTCTGGTACAGTCAGTTCTTGGTAAGAGTTAGATACGCACTGTGTTATTTCTAAAAGCATGCTGTACGTTAAGAAAATTAGATCCTAGTCCTTCTAACAATAAGTCATTCTTCTGAGTTGGAGGTTAATTACCATAGACGCCAACCAATCAACTCAAAGTTCATTTGCAAAACGGAATCTTGAAATTATAATTATAAACTACAAGAATTGGGAATTATCTTCCCCATTTATGAGCTTGCAATCTTCCAAACACATAAGCAAACGCACTTAAATGTGTTCTGGTTCTTTCTGCTTTGCTACAAAGTGTCAAAAAAAAAAAAAAAAAAAAGACACGGGAGGCAGGGGAGGTAGCTCGCTGGTAAAGAACTTGTCACATAGCATGAGCCCTGATTCAGATTCCCAGCACCCATTAAAAAGGCAGGAGAAGGTGGGCAGTGACAGGTGGATCCTGGGAGTTCACTGGCCAGCCATCCTAGCTTAAAGTTCCGTGAGGAAGCCTGTGTTAAACAAACAAACAAACAAACAAAAACAAAAAACAAAAACAAAAACAAAAAAAACAGACAAGGGGAAGAGTAACTAAACATGACTTCTAATGTCAGCCTCTGGTTTGTATGTGTGCACATGTGCGCGCGCGCGCACACACATACACACACACAACCCCCCCCTCTTTAAACATATATAGAGGCATATTGCATTTCCTAGTAAAATCCCAGTAAAAAAATAAATTACCAACAAGAAGAACTGGAATCAGGTAACCTGATTCCAAAATTTAGGATATAGTGACACCATCCAAAAGTATGTGACACTGGCAAAGAGATAAACCCATATATGAACGCAACAGCATCAAGATCCCAGACCAAGGCCTGTGCAGCACACGACCAAGTGTTGTTGACAATGCTCAGTCAGTTCAATGGAGAAAGAGCAATCTAGTCTGCAAATGGTGCTCCCAGGGATAGGGAGGAATTAATGCCAATCCAAACCTCAAACTTTATATATATAAAAAAAATAACCCAAAACAGTTCATAGAATTCAAAAATTCAGCATAAGCCATCAAATAGTAAAGTTGCTGGGGGGTGGGGGTCGGGGACGACGGCAGGGGGGATCTCTGGAATCTAACACTAGGTACAGAGTTCCTAGTCTACACTACAAGAGAGAGGAAAAAAAATCACAGAAAGAAAAACCAGGATGCCAGGCTTTCACAAAATTAAAAATTCTGCTTAGTGGAAGACTGCTAAGAAGACAAAATGATAAAGCACAGACTGGGAGAAAATATTTACAAACCACGTATCTGACAAAGAGCTAGAATCTGGAATCTATAAAGAACTCTGAAAACTCAACATTACAAAATAAACAGTCTAATTAGAGCAAAAGATGAACAGATGCTCCACCAAAGAGGAGGGTATATAAATAGTAAACAAACACATGAGAAGGTGTTTGACATCATTAGCCACCAGGGAAATGCAAATTAAAACCACAATGAGATATCACTCCACATCTCTCAGAATACACACACACACACACACACACACACACACACACACACACACACACACACACACACGAGAAGGAAGTAAGGAGACCCCCTGGCCACTCAAGACTTTGCCTACAAATAGCACAGCTACTTTGGACTGTTTGGGCATCTTTACAAATAAACACACAGCGACTATTACATAAACTAGAAACTGAACTTTTAGACACTTCTCCCAAAGAAAAGAAAGCTTAGGTTTACTCTCTGAATAGAGAGGTAAACTATGCAGTATTGGAAAGGAACAATTATATACAGACCAGCCTTAAAGTGATGACCCTCGGAGAGGAGAAGAGATTCTTTACGACCTTGGGGAAGGACGTTTGCCGTAAGGAAGATAACAGGAAAGGTGATATGGATGTCCGCACTGAAGGGATGCTTCCCAATGTAGCAACAGCAATTTTCTGGTTGCCAAACTGTATTATAGTTTCACAAAGTGCCGGGGAGGGGGGGGGCGCGGGGCTGGAGAGGGGAGCAGTGGAGAGATACAGCATGGGATGCTATTATTTCTGGTAACTGCCCGTGAGCCTGTGAACCCACAGACTCTCAAGAATGAAGTGGGTTTTTTGTTCTTTTTTTTTTTTTTGAATGAACATAAAAATATTCCAACAAGTAAATTAACTTCACGTCCTCTAGTAGGCTAGGCAGATGGCTTCTTGCAAACCACACTGCCCTTCTTGCAGGACATCGTCCAGACACAGGACACGGACTGCCTGTGCACTGACACTTCATCAGAAGTCAACAGCTTTGAAGAAGGGGAGCCCGCGACCAAGTGACCATGTTGAAACCCCATCTTTAAGCTAAACTGTATTCTTAGCAAAAGTTACTATTTTAGTCATAGTAGTTTAGGGATGTAGTGGGGGGGGGGGGGCGGGGCATACCTGAAAACAAACTAAAAAAAAGCTCAAAGTAAAAAGAACACAAAGTTACCAGTACAAACAAATTTCTAAGTGCACTGGTGAGCAACTTTCTGCAGGACTATTTGAAAGGGCAAGCAAGCCCACCCAAGACACCATCACTGAAGGCTAGTTTGTAATGTAGCAGAAACACCTAATTTGGTGCTTGCAACCGCTGTGTCCATCCTCCTAGCATCATGCAACGGTTAAAAATAGCCAGGCCCATTAGCGTGGACTGACAGTGAAGGGCAAAGTAAAGTATTCAGCTGGAAAAAGAAAAGATACAGAACAGTGTTAACAAAGTATCCTGTGACTCTTCAAAGCTGAATATTAGAATACCTGCGTGTATAATCTAAACAGCATTGTCTAAATCGTCAGTAATGAAGACTTAGGCAGAGCACATATATGCATTTTCATTATTTCAAAACAACCGCAGCAAACAAGTTTCAATTTTCTTTTTTTTGTTATTGTTGTTTTTCAGACAGGATTTCTCTATGCAGCCCTGGCTGTCCTGGAACTAGGTTTGTAGACCAGGCTGGCCTCAAACTCAGAGCTCTACCTCCCTCTGCCTCCCAAGTGCTTGGATTAAAGGCGTGCACCACTACTGCCCACCTTTCAGCTTGGACACTCTTGAAGAATTAAAATTCTCCCAATTTTCACTATTTTGAATTCATTAGGAGAAAGAATGACAACATAGTTACATATTCTAACATTTTACTTAAAGAGCATAATGACAGAAAAACATGAACCTGGTGGGGCTGCGGGGTGCTATGAGCCCTTACTATTAAAGGCTTTCAGAGGCAGTGAACAGCTAGTAAGAACTGTAGTCTGGGGGGGCCGGAGAGATTGCTCAGCGGTTAAGAGCATTGTCTGCTCTTCCAGAGGTCCTGAGTTCAAGCCCTAGCAACCACATGGTGACTCACAACCATCTGTACCCTCTAATGCCCTCTTCTGGCTTGCAGATGTACATGTAGATAGAGCACTCATATACATTAAATAAATAAAATCTTAAAAAAAAAAAAGGACTGTAGTCTGGTTCTTATGTGATGATGTCTCTTTCTTATATACAAGTAAATAACATCTCAAAGGGTTAGTGTTAGGTGTCAATCCCCATGCCTTGCTCAGAACTGTGCATCTCTTTCTCTGTGTGTGCATGCAGAGTGTGTGTGTGTGTGTGTGTGTGTGTGTGTGTGTGTGTGTGTGTGTGTGTGTCTCCCCATCAGATTTGGGATGTGTGTGCTATTGTTTATCTTAGATCAGAACAAAGTCCTTCTTTAAAATTATTAAATATTAAGGAAAATAAAGTTAGTTATAAATCACACACACACACACACACACACACGGGGTGGTGTATTAGCTGATCAGCTTTCATTTGACTATGAACTTTCTAGGCCAGTGCATGTAAAGATGCTCAGTGGATCGCAGTGTCTGAAACCTGTAGAACTTGATTGTCCTTGGCCGTGCAATAATACCCCAGTGTTGTCCAAATTCTCCATCACGTGCGCTGAGAAATGCAGTACAGTGAGGACGCAGGACACTCCTCTACACCTGAGCTCATGCTGGTGAGGAAGCCTGTAAGGCGAGGCAGGCTTCTCAGTAGTTTACAGCTATAATCTGTGGATTCTCTTAACTTACCAATTAATATTAACTGTGGTTAGCTCATTATTTCTACGCAAAAAGCATCTGATAAGCAAAAAACTTAAGTAAATTTAAAATGAAAACCGAAAAACTGGGGTTCACACTTTAGAAACAACAGTCCCATTACTTGGGAACTCTCCATAAGAGATGAGTCCTCAGATGGATTTGAAAATTATCTGATGGGTGGTACTTGTGACTGGTGAGTACGGGCACTCTTTGCTAGCAAAGGTGGTCAGACAAATCCACTCACTCTCTGGCTCTACTTCATTACTCTTCTTTTTCAAAATAACTGTAAAGCTCGGGGCCTGGTGGTCCATGCTTTTAATCCCAGCATTTGGGAGGCAGGCAAATTTCTGCAAGTTCTAGGCCAGCCAGGGGCTACAAAGTGACAGACTGTCTAAAACAAAACAAGACAAAAGAAACCAAAACAACAAAACAAAACTACTAACAAACTCTAAACCTTTGTCATCATTATAGCTTCAAGACAAAACCTTAAAGTTATTTAATCAAATACTAACATTGGCTTGACATTGTATATCAGTATGTAAAGAGATGACATGGGCAACATTCCAGCTTTTTACACTAGGGGAAAATGGTGTTTTCAGCACTTTCTATAAGACACTAGATTTCCCGTGAAGATGCCCTGGACCTTTCCTATTAGACTTACTCCTTGTTATCTGCATTATATAATTAAAAAGAAATGCAGTTTTATCACTTCTAAATACATTAAGCAATTCAATTAAGTTATCCATCTAAACCTTAAGCAGATCCTTAAGGAGCTAGCTTGCCTGAGTGAATAGCAGGGAATGATTTGTAATTACCATGTTAATTTCATCTGTAAATAGTAAATTATGAAACTCAAGGTGCTTAAGAGGGCTCTGTCAAGGAGTTACATAGGCACCTTGTGATCTTACTGACAATCGATTTCTACTACAGAGCAACACTAAATGAGGTAATAAGTTATTAGAATACACTTAGAAAAGTGTCTGGCATGTGAACACTCAACGCACAGGAATGCTTGTGATCACAGACTGGATGAATTCCAGCTGATTTCATCCTTGGCCAGCTGAACATGTAAAGTTAAGGGCTGAACTTCCCATGTCGGACCCTACAACTGCCAGAAGGCCTTCAATGACCACACAGAATACTTACGTCAGATCACCATGAAGACCCTGCTCATGGGGCCTGGCGCGAGAACTGCTGTTCCTTAGCTCACCTCCACTGTTGGCTGGGTCCACCAGGACATCCCGACACTCAGCCTGCTCGCCTGTTCCCTCTACTGGACAGATGTAGTCCTTAAGGGTCTGGCTCCTGCCTCAGCTTCTGTGAAACAGGCCCCACCCCAGGCCCCAGAGACTGGCTCTGGTCAAGTGCTTATGTGTCACTAAAGTCGAATGGGAGTGAAGGGAACAGTGTTGGTAGAGAGTGGATCAGCACTGGGGAAGATTTTGAAATGTGTAGTGCCCGACAGTGAAGCTCCGTACAGGTGCGATCTTGAGCTCACACAACTGGCCCCCCACAAGGAGTACAAGCTGGACTTGGTGGGAACCTCCTTTCCTGGTACAGTCACTGTGCAGAAGGAGAGACAGCGCTCATCCATGAAGTAGAAGGCAAAGTGGATGGTATTTACTACAGAGTAGTGCTCACAGCTAATTCCTGAACAAATTCAATAAAGGGGAAAAAAAGCCTGCCTTAAACCCTGGGAGGAACTTGAAGGGAAAAAAAAAATTTAAGCCACTCTCTTCAAAGCAAAATTTTAGAATCAAGTGCATTTTAAAAGTCATTTACATGAGGTTGCTGCCACACAATCACTTGTGCTGGATTACATAACCAGTGAAAAAAACTTATGCTCTTGGGAATTTCCAGAAGTCTGTCGCAGAGCCAAAATACACTGACCTTGAATACATTGTTCTTGAACAAAGTGGATGTACTGCACACTGAATAGATGTTACTACCTCGTACTGAGCACACAGCACTGAATGCTCTCACCGTCAATGACCTGACGGAGATGCTAGGGAGAATAAGACATCATTTTTAATCTTATTTAAAATGTATTATGCACTCCCAGAGTGCCTGCGAGAAACTCCTCTCCGACTCTCTCTGAGCTTCTCGTCTATTCATCTGAAGAAAGACAGCTGGTTTGGGGGCTGGTAATGGGTTTTTCCATTGTTTGTAAAAGACAGGGAGCTATGGATATGCTAACTTCCACAGAGGCTACTGAGAGCCAGCACATGCAAAAGGTCACTACTAGAGACCTCCTGCATGTGACACATCAGCTCACACTTTAAGGCCACTACTGAGAGGCCCCGGGAAAGGTGGTCCAGTGCAGTTTGAGTAAAGAGGTGGGCTGCAATAGGACAAGCTAACGTCCTCATCTCATAGAAGGACAAACACACAAACACTTCCTGGGACAAGAAAGGGCACTGCCAAGAGACAGGAAGCCAGGCAAAGACAGGCGGCAGATAGAGCAGGGCCACCCAGTCTGCTCCTCTCCTCTGAAAAGGCCCACCTTCCTGCTCCTCACCAAGGGACCAGCAGTTTAAAGAGTCTATGAGCCACTGGACAAGCTGGGCTTCTGCACCATACGGCCAACACGAACGACGAGTAAACCACAGCCCCTCTCTGGGACTCACCTACGGAATGGACGTGTAGCCAGGCAACTTCCAAACAAGGACAAATAGGTGACTATGAACCAAAGGGCACAGCTTAGAGAAGAACTGTGGGGGAAAACCCAAGTCAACATAGGCAGATGGGCAAGGCTGGTAGCTCTCCATTTCTTTCAGTCGCTCTTGGGAGGAACTGGTCATGCTGTCCTCTAAGGACCCGTTTCTGCTCTTGGTTCGTTCTACCATCTTACTCCCATCAGGCTCTGTGCTGCTCCGGCACCACATCTAGCTGTCTCAAAGCAGGTGCTCCATCCATGCCTGCACACACCCAAATCAGAGTAGCATCTGGCTTCATTCATATTCATACTGGAAAGCCTACTTCCTTTCTTTTATTTTCTGACTACCAGTCTTTTCACATGTGTCCACATGCGGAGCCTCCAGAGGACACTGTTTCTTGGAAAGCTTACTCTCAGAAAACTTACACGGTACTTACTCACAAGCTGCTTCTTTCTGTGCCCAGAGTGGACATCCATGGTCCTGGTGTGCACCTGAGCCCTCTTCTTTCCACTCAAATACTGCTCTCTCCATCAGCCATCAAGGTGCACTGGACCCACCTTCCCATCCACCGTGACGCTGGCCTGTGGTTTACCCCTCATGCCCCAGGCCTGTGCAGCTGCACCCCTGCCCACCATGACTCCATCCAGACTGCTACAACCGGAAGTTGTTTCATCACCGTCGTGTTTACCCTGAGAGTCCAAAGCCACCTGCACCCTAGACCTTTGCCTTGGCCACCGTCACTCCTCACTGCAGAAGGACGCTAAGGCACACACACAGAAGGCTGAGTCCTGAACCATCGTTTTCTTTCTTGGGGACTCTAGGAGCTCCTCACTCCCTCCCAACCTTCTTTGGGGTTTGCAATGCGGCTTCAGATGGAACTTGGTTGGTGGAGTGCTTGCCTGAGGCCCCGGGTTTAACCCCAGTACCACATACACTGGTCAGTGCAGCACTGGCCTGTGATCTCAGTGCTCAGGAGGGAGAGGTCATCCTCGGGAGGCAAAGAAAGTTCAAAAGCACTAAAGACCTTGTCCACCCACAACCCTACTCCCCTAAAAAAAGAGAAAGGCTCCTCACTGCTCCCCACTTTTAACCTTGTAAGGCACATTTCCTAGTCTCTTTAAGCCTGAGTCACATGAAGGAAGGAATGGCCCATTTAAAGAAAACCAAAGGGAGCAGCTCAAAGGAATGCCTGCCTCCCTTCCGGGGCAAGCTAGGAACCCAAACAAAGGCCTGAGAGGCACTCTCATGTGTTTTCAAACACTGGCCCCTCCCGCCCCCCTCCAGCCTCCTGCTGCTGTGGTGGCACACGTGGGCTGGCACAGCACCCTGGGAAAGAGACCGCAGCCCTCCCTGGCGCCCAGTGATTATAGGGCAAGGCTGAAAGCAGCAACAAAACCGAGAAACAAAGCCCTCTGTGAAACCAGAAACCGCACAAGGTCACACACACATTAAAAAAACAGCAAGAACTTAGAAATCTCAAAAGCCCTTTGGTGAGAAGTGTTTCTAAGCACCTGTGTCCAGCTCTGAAACAGGCAGCTGGACACATACCTGAGCTGAGAAGAGCATCAACCCAGGCTCTCCTCCAGAAAGACCAGATGGCATGAGGGTTTAAGATGCAGGCCCTTTCAGGTTTATCACCAGACCAACAAGACACTGCTGTAAAATCATTATCAAGACAGACCGCACACTGTATGACATCATTACACACGGACATGGCATTAGGTAAATACAGGTGAGAGTGACAAGACAAGTGGCCAAGTGAGGGTGGGTATTCACATACAAACACACACACACACACACACACACACACAGCTACTGCTCAAGCTTGGGCTGGGAAAGTGGCTCTTGAAAGTACTATGGAGTGAGGAATATTACATGAACACAACTCCACTACGAACCACTGTGTCTCTTGTTTTTAAAGAAACCCCTCTCTTGAGCACCACCCCTCTCCTTCCAGGAGTTTAAGGCAAAAATCACCAAAAGATTACCAGGGCCAATCACAAGCTGCCTGAAGGGCGTGCAAATTACATGTGGTTTAGAAAGGCATGTATGATTAAAGGCAGAAAAGCGGCTGAGCACTTGGCACATGCTCGGAATCGCGCTTAGGCAAACACTCTTTGGACTATCCGCCGTCTTCCTCCTGGCGCACAGCTACCTGATCGGCACAAGTCTGTTCAACAGGCCAGCGGCTCTCCAAGGTGCATTTGCAGGGCAGCAGGGATGCTGGAGAGTTTCTGAGGTGTGCAGCCCTGAACCTACAGTGTCACCCAAAGCCCAGGGTTGGAACCTAGTCTGGTGAGACGGGAAAGGGTGACTCAGTCCACCAGAGAGGGAAGGAGGCGGCCCGGCCGACCTTGGCACTGGAAACACTTCTGGAGAGATTATAATGTGAAAACAAGTTTGGATCTGTTACATTCTGTCACCGTATAGCACTGTGGAAACAGCCGAGGCAGGGCTTGAGGGCACAGAGGGGAGCGAGGAGGGAGGCCTCCTGTAGAAACCCGGCCTAAGTCAGGTGTGTATGTGGGGATCATCCAGCCGGGGCTGGCACCAGGGAAGGTCTGGCAGGGATCAATAGAGAGGTTTCTGTAGAGGGCTCATGATGGGACAGAGGCGGAGGTTACCCTCACTCATCAATGTGCCAGGTGGAGCCAGGATGCAGCCCCACACTGCTCAGCTAGTTTGTACGAAGCAGGCCAGGTAGATCCCATCCCATCTTCCCTGACCTAACAGCCAGCGGTCGGCTGGATGCTAGCGCTCACGGTCTCCTTACGTTTACTTGTTTTAATTGTGTTAAAATGGAGCACGGTGAGGTCAGTCATTTTGGTCATCTTTAGATAGGAGACGCAGAAGTATTAAATATGCTCACACTTTACCTCCACAACTCTACTCACTCTGCAGAACACAAACACTGCACTACCACTGCTGGCCACCACGGTTCTGTAGCTGCTGGCTCTGTCCTGGTGGAAACACAGGGTGTGTCTTTTGGGGATTGGCTATTGTATGAGCTTCAGAATTTGTCTCATTTTTACAGCTGAATGATATTCTGGATTCTTAAGGAAACTCCTCTCAAGTATAAGATCCCAACAGGATAGTTAGGTTTTGCTATCTTTACAACTAGAAACAGACATGTTGTGATTCTTCTGTGATGGGTGACAACATCTTTGAAGGTAGTCCCAATTTTCAACCTCTGTCTTGTTCTGGCCTCAGATTTGGGCCAGCGGAATCTGTGTGTGTAACTTGGATCCTAGGTGCGGTCACCAAACACACTGAACAGGTACTTCAAAGCTGTGGAGAGAACTGAAGAGGCTGAGGAAAAACCCTGGAAACTTCAGTGGCTCCACTCCCCATCTGAGATCCCCTCCTCGTCTCTGGAGGGCTGTCTACCCCACAGCCCAACCAAGTCAAACTATACGATAGTGAGGATTTATTGACTGAAACTGAAAAAAAAACAAAACACAAGATGGGCCAGGCGGTGGTGGCACACGCCTTTAATCCCAGCACTCCGGAGGCAGAGTCAGGTGCGTCTCTGTGAGTTCGAGGCCAGCCTGGTCTACAAAGAGAGTCCAGGACAGTCAAAGCTATACAGAGAAACCCTGTCTTGGAAAACAAAACAAACATTAACAAACAAATAAAAACCCAAACAAACAAACAAACAAAACACAACACGGAAACAGAACTAGTTTCTGGGCTTCTACTCTGGAGGCCAGTGACTGGTCTGCCCCACTCCCCACAGTACCTGTTCCAGGGCTGGCTTCCCTCCTGATCCCAAGATGGCTTCAGACACCCACTGCAGCCCAATGCCTCCGCCTTGTCCATAGTCAAGGACCGTGCTGCTTCTTAGAGCTACCAGTGTCCTAACAAATCAATCTGGCTGGACTGTGAGCCTCAGCCAGAAATTAGGGTGAGGTATAGCTTGTCTTTTGGGGAGAGGAGAGCTCTAATGAGCTCAAGCCACCTTTGGCTTAATCTCACCTTAAGGGGGTGCCTGCTGTAGGTGGGTACAGGAGTCCCTGCGTGCAAGAGGAAATGCTGATGTACACCCATCAAGGGTATCACAGCTTCCAGGATAGTCCAAGCTGCTCTGACTGCCACATCTTTGCATGCTGCTTGCTTGGGCTGTCCTTAACTTAAGTAACAGGAAATGTACATGTCAGCTGATCTTCCTTTTACGCGGGAACTGACTTATCTCTCATGATCATAGAGGCCTTCATCTTTTTAAAAATTATTTATTTATTTATTATGTATAGAGTGGTCTACATGTACACCTACAGGCCAGAAGAGGGCATCAGGTCACACTGTAGATGGTTGTGAGCCACCATGTGGTTGCCAGGAATCGAACTCAGGACCTCTGGAAGAGCAGACAGTGCCCTTAACCACTGAGTGATCTTCCCAGCATCCCCCCCCCCCCATCTTCTTTACTTAGGCAGACTTTCACAAAGTTGAACTTCCGAGAAATAGCAGCCCGTTTGTCCTTCAGTAACAGACAGACAGACAGACAGACACAGACAGACAGACACAGACAGACAGACAGACAGACAGACAGACACAGACACAGACACACACACACACACACACACACACACACACACACACACACACACACCCCACCTTGGAAGCACATCTGAAACATGGCAAACTCAAGTACAACAATAAAATGCATGAGATACAGAAGCGGGGAGTAAAAATAATCACAGTTCCCACACTACAAACAATTTCTAATTTCTCTCAGCTGCCCAGATGACCAGACATCAGAATCCTACTCATTATTACCTCCAGCAGATGAGCATGTGGTAAGTGTGAGCCGAGCATGTGTAATTCTTATGTTCTACCTTGTGTCTATCCATGCAGGTTAACAAGGAGTCATCTGAGTCACTATCCAGGCAGGGTGAGAGAGGGTGCTTCCAAGCACGGAGCCTTCCATATCACCTGCACCGAAAGCACGGTCTGTGTGAGAACCCCTCATAACACGTTAGTGCTTGTCAGGATTTGGGGACCATACCATGTCATGAGTGTCGTTGCCCCTGCAAACCATGGAGTCTCCCTTTATTCTGACTCTTCATAACCTCTTACTGGTGTTACTATTAATCCTTAGCAAAAATGATAGCTGGGCATGGTGACTCTCACCTTTCACCCCAGTGCTCAGGAACTTGGGAGGCAGAGACAGGAGGAACTCTTGGGTTTGAGGCCAGCCTGGTCTATAAAGCCAGCTACAAGGCAGTCAGAAATTACATGGTGAGACATTGTCTCAAAAAACCAAAAAGAACATGTCTCTGTGTGTGTGTGGAGGTGGTGGTAGGGGTGTGGTGGCCAAAGAGATGGCTCAGTGGTGAAGAGCAGAGAACCGGGTTTGGTTCCCAGCACACACAAGGCAGTTCACTGCCCTTAACAGTTCCTTGGACTCCTTGGGCACAAGGCACACAGACATACGTACACATATGCACAAAACATCTATACATTAAAAAAAAGAAAGTCAGAGTTCCTCTTTTCCAGGATGTCTCTAAAAATTAATCGACTGTAAAAATTATTTTACAAATCTAAATTAGCATTTTGCTTAAAGTTTATTTCACAAATTTGTTAAGCCAAAAGATTCCTTGTAGATGAAGTGTTTTTTTCATTTCAAAAGTTTTCCAAGTGTTTCATAGATGCCATGCAGTCGGACCTTAGAAGAACCCGTGCACTTAGTTCAATAGAAATCTGCTCACAGTTCGGAGGTTTCTCAGGAGAGGAGACCAAGTGTGTGCATGAGAACAAAAGTGATCACTTTATTCTCTTTGAGCTCGGCTGTGTAAACTGATCTCTCCTTCACCTTAATTGCTGCAAGCAAACCACTAGATGGAGGACACCTAACCCACTCTCATGTTGTTAGAAAAATCAAATGCCTCCCTGCCATTTTTTTAAAAAATGCCCAAATCTCGGGAGAAGGAAGGAGGGAGTAAGCTGGAAGGCCTGACCGTCAGTGACTTGATTAGCATGCTGCTGCTGGTAAGCAAAGAATCCCTGAGCCCCTTAACAATCACCAGTAATGAAAACAGAAAAGCTAGAAACCCGAGCTCCACCCTGACCTGAAGGTTGTTCCCCTATCTTTTATTACTGTAAATGCTCCAATTTCACACATAAACTGTTGCCCATTCACAGATGAACTGCCAAGCCTGGGATCCTCCTCGTCTTCCAGGAAGCTCAGGCCCACAGGTGATCTCTCAGGGCCTGGCCTACGTTTAATGTTAGGGTTTTTTTTTTTTTTTGAACATCAACATACATAAATCTTTAGTTCACGCCTACAAATTCTATTCTTGTGTTTCTTTCCTCATACTGAGTACACATGGCATGTATCAATCAACACCATATCTACACGCAGTCTGCTCGGTTCGGAGGATTCTAGGAACCCCAAAGGAAACTGGCGAGGCTGAAGAAAGGAACAAGATGCACGCAGGGAGAGAGGGGGGAGCAAGGAAAGATTTCCACAAATGCTCACAGAAGCTCTCATCTGCAGCACACTGAGATAGCAGCCGCATGTGCCAGTCATCCTGCTGATGTCTGCACGTGGCGTGTGGATGGAACATGAACAGCGGGGTGGAGCAAAGACACTCGGCAGTGCTATGGGCACCTCTGCATCCAGTGTTAAACACTCAAATAGACTGGCAGAGGGTCCTGGGATGACACACTTGGGATTTCTCATGTGACAACTGGTCATCCTTGTTGTTTATCCTAATGCATGCAGATAAGTTTAACATAATATTGATACTCTAAAACTATCTCTGAACTATCATCATCAAAGGTCCCCGAAGTTAAAAAAAAAAAAATCCACTTGGGAGGCAGAGTCACGCAGGTCACTGAGTTCAAGGCCAGCCTGGTCTACAAGTGAGTCCAGGACAGCCAGGGCTACACAGAGAAGCCCTGTCTCAGAAAAACAAACAAACAAACAGACAAAAACCCAAACAAACAAACAAACAAACAAACAAAATCTATGTCCAACCCATTTCCTCCTCTGACTTTCAATCCCAGCAGAGACACTCAATGAATGAGGCCTCAGTCTGGCTCACCATTAATATTCTAAACAGGATGCCCTATGGACATGGATTCGGACTCCGATTTGTACACGAGGAAGGCACTTTAAGTAAGGTAGCACACAGAACCTGGGCAGAGCTGGGGGGGGGGGCGGTTAGGATGTGAGAAGCGACAACTGTTTACACTAACAGCGATAGCTGAGTTATCCCGAGGCAACCCCAGGACCTCAGAGAGACAAGAGGTGAACACACAGGAAATAACCAACCAAGCAGAAGAAGATGGGATCACTGTAGACAAACTATTCAAGAAAATATCCTAGAACATGTACCATACACAATTCAAAACAAAAGACAGAACAGCTATGGCTAATGAAGGTGGGCTTGCTGATGGCACACCGTAATTTCCCAGGCAAAATAAGATACAGCAAACAACCATGTCAGCAGTGGCTCTTAAATGAAAGCTCCAATAAGTTTCTGCTGTATCTTGGTCTAATTAAGCCTTTTTTTTTTCTTCCACAAATGCCAGCAATCAATAAAAAATTATTTCTTCAATTTGGTCTTCAGTTTTAATTACTAGAAGTGCTGCGCACCAGGACTCTGAGAGCCCCTGATCTGCTGGATACATTCTTTCCAAGCCTAAAAGAAACGACCTGGGTAGAACTGTTGCTAGAAGAAGGGTGTAAAAGGCCCCCTGGGTGCAGGCGAGGGCCCACAGCCTGAGTCTGCAGAAAAAGCATCAAAGGAAGCCAGTGGACAGGGTGAGAATAGGAGATAATTTTCAATTTTTTTTTTTAAGATCTTACTCTCATTAGAGCAAGATGAGTAGATGTGGTAATGTGTGGAGGGACTAAGCAATTTGAGTAATATTCAGCGTGCCCCTTTACGGATATGTCTGCCAGCTACACGATGCACAGGACAGTGAGATGTTTGCTTACAAAGAAAAGGTTAATAATTTCCACTAAAGCGGATGAAGTATTTACATATTTAAATTTGCTTCTTCTTTTTTTTTAATCTAAAGACTTCTGTAACAAAAAGACTAATACTGGATGGCCAGTCCTGAAAACATACACACACACAAATAACATATAGTCTGAGTAGACTGTATTTATATGTTTAGAAACACACACACACACACAGAGACACAAGCAATTAATGAAAAAAGCCACAAATATTTTGTTTATTGTTGTTGCCTTTTGTTTTTCAAGGCAGGGTTTCTCTGTGTAGCCTTCCTTGTCCTAGAACTCACTCTGTAGACCAGGCTGGCTTCAAACCCAGAGCTTTCCCTGTCTCTGCCTCCCAAGTGCTGGGAATAAAGGTGTGTGCCACCACTACAATCCGGTAAAAGCCATGAATTTTAAAGATATCAAGAAAGAGGGAGGGTGGAGAGAGGAAAAGGGAAAACATATATAATTAATTATAGTCTCAAAAATTAAAAGGTTATTTTTTTAAAAAAGAGTTAAAATAACAGGAGTGCAAATAAACACTGTTTCACCTTGCAAAAAAATACCGCCATTTCACATTGTGTAAATGTTTCAATGTGAGAGCTGTGAGTGATTGGCCTGTGCACTTTTGCTTTAAAATCTTATTCCTCTTGCATAATGCCACAGTGTAGAAAGGGCATCAGACTGTTTTCCTCAGAAAAGAGACTTGGAATAGATGGAAATCAAAATTAAAAAGCTCTCAGAGAAGGAAGTGGTGGTGCATGTTTATAGTCCCAGCTACTAGAGAAGATGAGGCGAAGAGTGGTCTTTGAAGCCCAGGAGTTTGAGACCAACCTGGGAGACATAGGGAGGACCTGACTCACACCAACAAAAGGAACCAAGGCAGTGCAGCAGAAAACAATAGAAATTCCTGCACACATAAGCTCATCTAATGGAAGGCAGACAGTGCAGATCGTAGTTTTTAATGCCTCAACTGGCCCCAAAGCCAGTGTCCTTTAGCACATTAATTGTCTAACTTGAAAAGTTGGCCATGGTTGGTGCCATAGTTTGAGCAGAACCCCTGGGCCCAGATCAGCCCCGTCATAATGTTCATCTTGTAGGTTTCTAGGACCCTCTGGATCCTTCTATTTCCTCATTCTTCCATACTTCTCTCACCTAGAGTCTCAATAGGATGTCCTCACATCTATCCCACTTTCCTGGTAGGTGCAGACTTTCATGGGACATGTCCCTTGGGCTACTGTTTAGTTATAAGTGAGTATATACCATTTGAGTCTCTGCTTCTGGGTTAGCTCACTCATTATGATCATTTCTAGTTCAATCCATTTGTCCACAAATTTCGGGAATTCCTTGTTTTTAAAAGCTGAGTAGTATTCCATAGTGTAAATGTACCACAGTTTCTTTATCCATTCTTCTACTGAGGGACACTTAGGCTGTTTCCAGGTTCTGGTTACTATGAATAAGGCCGCTATGAACATGGTTGAGCATATATCCTTGTTGTATGCTGGTGCACCTTCTGGGTATATTCAAGGAGTGGAATAGCTGGGTCCTGTGGATGCCCTATTCTCATTTTTCTGAGACAGAGCCAGATAGATTTCCAAAATCGAACCCCTACCAAGATCTAGCCAATGGACAGGATATTGTACACAGTTGAGTGAAGAGTGGGGACTGACTTTCACATGAACTCTGGTGCCCCATATATGACCATGTCCCCTTGATGGGGAGGCCCAGTGGCACTCAGGGGAAGGATAGCAGGCTACCAAGAAGAGACTTGATACCCTATGATCATATACAGGGGGAGGAGGCCCCCTCAGTCACAGTCATAGGGGAGGGGAGTAGGGTGAAAATGGGAGGATATAGGGGATGGGATAACAATTGAGATTGTAATATGAATGAATTAATAAATAACTTTTTTAAAACGGAAAAAAAGAAAGAAAAATTGGCCAGTTTGTCTTCCTACCAACTCAAAGCTTACCTCATTGCCAGAAGGCACAAGGCACCCATATAACTGTGTGAGCTGCTGTGCACAGACTGAAGAACTCTGGGAATTTCTATTACTTGTCAGCATTCTCCAGAACACATCACCCCACACACAAATATTCAAGCAATGCTGAGGATTTTGACTTAGGAGGTGAGCCACAGCATTCCCCACCTCTTCCCTATGCTAATGGCACCAACAGGGGCGCCCTAACCTGCAGGGACACTATGCCCATCGCCAGAGCAGCACAGTGGGCTCAAGTGAAAAGTTGTGTTCCTGGTTCTCTGCCTTGGCAGCATCCTACTTTAACTAAGAATCAACAACAAGGGAAGATGTAAGAGGACTGATGTGCTTGTAGCTGCTGACTGTCAACAATAAAACCGTGTTTTTGGCGTTATTCATAATAACCCTTAAAACTCATCGTATTTTTCATTTTAAAAGGTTTTTAATTTTAAGGAAGAAAAACTTTTTAGTTTCAACTTTTCAAAAATTTGAGGAAGATGTGAATAACAAATCAAACAAAGTCCAGCCAGTTACGCCTTTAGAATTGACACATGCTTCCTTTCCAGGGTGTAACCCCCAAACAGAGTCACGGCATGGAATTAGAGCCAGCCTGGACAAGAAGAAGAGCAGGGGGTTGGCGGGGAGAAGCCTATACCCCAAACCCACTGGTATCTCATCTAACCAAAGGAAAACAATAACGCCAGAGCCACTCTTCCCAGAGAACAGCTATTAAGCGATTACATTAAGAATGCATGTAAAACGTAGCTATTTATAGCTAATGATCCAGAGAATGCAAAGAAAACAAATGTAGATGAGAAAATAAATGAATCCCAGTGAACCATGAGATAATCCTAGCTGGTTTTCTAACTGCTGGCCAGGTAGCACTAGGAGGGTGGACACTTACTAGGGTAGGAGGTGTGGAGGGAGTGTTCAAGGGGTTCCACTCTCACACCAGGTGGCCTTGGAATAATACGGCTGGCTAGACATGCAGGAGTCTTTCTAGAAATAGGATTATGAATTTGTGACTTGGGTAAGTAACCTCTGCCCCCCGCTGAGATTTCTCAGAGTTAAGTTGAATTAACAAAGTAACTGACGTGGCACTGAATTATAGTTATAGGTACAAGATGATCATAGCACTTTAAGATGGTCATGTTCCAATGCCTTCGATAATAATAAAAAATGCTTGCTTCCTACCACGACAGGTAGAAGTGAACACTGTGAAGATTTAAAGGAGGGTTAAAAGGGTGCCACAAAATGTCAGAGTGGATCCTTGCCACCTGCAGAGATAGATAATTCAGTGTATCATTCTACTGAAACACAACACACCTATCAACAAGGGCAGGCCTGCTCTGGGGTCTGCCGGTTCTGAATCATTACCGCGTTCAGTATAGTCCTCGGAACAAACTCTTGCTCTTTCCCCTGTTCTGCTGGTGACGGGAGCCCAGAGCTGTTGAGTAACTTTTTCAGGGTAGCACAGAGGCTCTAGGCCACAGAGCCAGAGAGCTCCTTCCCCGCTGCTGCAAGGGTAGAAAGCAGTGTAGGGCGATTTCATTCTGAGCTGAAAGCACTAATGGCGCCCTAAACGCGCCTCTTGATGTGCTAATGGCCACTAAATTCCCCCTTCCCTCCAAGGAAAAGTTTGTCTTTAGAGATGCCAGAGGCTGTGGGAGTCATCTGCTCATACCCCGGTGAGAAGGCAGTTTCTCTACACTGCTCAAATGCCTGAAAGGCATATTTGCTTTTTTTTTTTAGTTACATAATGACTTGTGCAATATGAACCAACAATATGTAAGTGTATGGTTTAACTACAAAAAGGAAAAAAAAAGAAAGTAAAGTATGAAATGACTGGGGTTTTTTTTTTTCAATGCATCAAAGTTCTTGTTAAATCATTCATAAAATTGAAAATTTCAAAATATGTACTTCACCCTTATTTGGTTAAAGCATAAATCCAGTAAGCAGAAAATTGAGGAAAAATGAGAGGTAGGAATTAGAACAAAGAGCCCTGTGCTCAGTGAAGCTCGTGGGATGGGAACAGGATTTCTAGGGATTTGGAAAGGCCCACAGGACTAAACTCATCACTTGGATGACGGACAGTTTACTACTGTTGAATTTAAGCCTAAAAGCTAATGAAGTAGGGGAAATGTGGTTCAGAGAGGAAGCTCTCCAGGGATGTCCTTAAGGACGAGGGATGCGCTCCTAGGCCAGCCTCACCTTTGTCCCCGTCCTCCTGCTGCTCCAGATCTGACCTACAGAAAATGCCTTTCTCCCTGCCCTTGCCCAGGCCCCTCTCTCCCAGGTGTGCCACATGCATGCCCACCACGTACTCCTCTGTGGCACAGCAATATCCACTTGCTAGTCATCCCCTGACTGGACCACCAAGGTCTTGAGGATGATCACTGAGAGTGATACTGGGCCCACCTAACTGAGTCCCGGTGCACGCAGGCTGAGAGGGTGAAGGGATCGCTGTCACGCTGGAGCGTTGGCGAGACACCAGCTGAATTTAAGATCAGCCCAGACCACAGGGATGATCAAAACCTAACACTGGAACTTTCTCTCAAGTACTTTCACTTCTTTTTCTCTTTTCTCTAACACTGGAACTTTCTCTCAAGTACTTTCACTTCTTTTTCTCTTTTCTCTAAGTATTGGCAGGACTTACGGGTTTCAGAGCGTGAAGGGACAGACAGGAGCCAATCACACAGGAACAGTATTTGCAGCTATCCCAAACAAAAAAGGAGATGTTCAAGAGCCTGGACTTATGCAATAAAAAGCGGATCTTCTGGATAAACAAAATTCGTTATGCTCACATAATAGAGTACTACTCAGCCATGAAAAGCAGGTATAGGTCCCTATACTTGCCACAGTGTGTGTGGATAAGGCATAAAAACAGTAGGCCATGGGACACTACATGCCATACGATTGCATTATATAGAACAAAATAAGTGAATCTATAGAAATATAACGCAGACTGGGGTTTACCAGTTGCTTTAGAGAATGAGGAAATAGGAGCCACTATTGAGTGGATTTCCTTCTGGGCTGATGAAGCTATTCTAGGACTAGAAATGGTAGCTGCCCAATAATATGAGTTTACTAGGTATCAGAGAATGTTCAGTTTTAAATGGATAGCTTATGTTATATGAATTTTACATATATATGTAAAGAGTGCGTGTGTGTGTGTGTGTGTGTATGTGTGTGTAGGCTTTTTGAGATGGGGGCTTCTCTGCGTAGCCTTGGCTGTCCTAGAACTAATAGGACATCCGCCTGCCTCTGTTCCCCAAGTGCTGGTATTAAAGGTGCATGCCACAATTGCCCGGCTTAGTAATTATTCTTAAACTAATCTTTTGCCACATCTATCAGAATGAAAAGTCTAAAAGAGATTTCCAACAGTCTGGATACACATGAGCATACATCATAGGAATTCATCTTAAAATTCTTGTCTTCTAAAAATATACCCTGCAAAAATTTTAAGTGGTTGAGTGTTTCCTACTATTCTGTTATCTCTGGAAATACTTCACAACACTCATACCATGTGTTTATTCCTATGCTGAACAAGTCAACTTGTAATGGGGCCCAGAACTGCCGTGGTTCAGTGAGAGCCCCCAGCCTTCTCACATACACACCAACTTTCTATGTGTGTGAAGCATGAAAGCTTTACCATGTAAATAATTGATTTTTACTTCCAAAAGCTCTGGGTGGGTGGTGTAACAGAAAAAAAAAAAAAAAAAAAAAAAAAAAAAAAAAAAAGAATGATGACAACAGAAATACCAACCAAAGCACCTGTGACTATTTCTCTATTCCATTTTAAATGACACCATTTTGGGTGACTTTTGCTGATTAATAAGGAGAAAAGTTATATCCCAGCAAAGACTCAAAAGCTTCAAGTAATGAACAGCAAATCCCGAGTGAAGAGGTGTGGGCTGAAGGAAGACTGGTGTTAAATATGCAAATGGAGTGTCTATTTATTGCTAATGCAGACACCAGGAGAACAAATCAGATACATTGCACCAAGTGTGCTCATCAACAGCATTTGCTTTCTCCAGAAGAATCAACAGGCTAGACCACGCACACATAGCGGGTATGTCTCCCAACCACCTGGGAAACAAAGTGTGTGCTCTAGACACGCAAGTAGTCACACAAAGCCAGAGCCAGGCTCACCTGAGACACAACCCTGCAGAGTGTGTAAAACAGAGCCACGCCCTCTTCCGTTAGCCAGACTCCAGGCTGAGTTGCGACAAAAACAGTCCGAATCCACACAGTGATGTCCTACACTCACCGCTCTGTGTATCTGACATCTGACGAGAGAACTCTGTTGAGAACCAATGCCACATTAAGATGCTTTCATGAATTTCATCAGAAAGCAAATGATACCCATCCAACAAAAGTTGAGTGATAGCTTCTTTCCCATTTTTTTTTTTATTATTGTAGTATTCTTTGCTTGGACTCTTTCAAAGAATGGGCAACGAGGAAACACAAGAAATGTGCCTTCTTGCATAATACCATCAAACTGGGTGGTGACTTGGGAGTTCCCAAAACCGGAATCTCCATTTTGCCAAAAATTTAAAAACAACAACAACAACAAAAACAAAACAAAACAACAACAACAACAAAAACCCCAAAAACTCCTGCATGGAAACAGGGAGCTGGACCAGACACATCCTGATCATCACAACTGATGCTCTGTGGCTTTCCTCTCCTGGCCAAGACTGCCTCTGGCAGGCATCCGGCTGCAGCAGCCAGCTTGCACACGTCTGCAGTGCCACCGCAGCGGCACACACGCAGCCTGGCTGGAGACAGACAAGTACCGTGTGAGTGGTCGAAATGTTCAAGTCCCGCAGTAAATAATGGCACTTATATTACAGCTATCGTTACAAAAATCTGTAACACTTCAAGAGACCATTATGGAGCTATTAAAAAGATTTTTGCATTCAGTTTTCAAGATGACTTAGGCAGAATGCCAACCGCTACAGTAATTACTTTATTTATCACTGTGTAAACGGACCTTAATGCTTCATTAAAAAAAAAAAAAAAGAGGAGAATGATGGTGGCTCCCTGCAACAACCAAGCAAAACATCGTAGTGAAGCCAGTGGTCCTGCCTGCAAATACTGGCCATCTTGGACATAAAGTACACATCTCCATACATGGCGGGACATGCAGTTGTCCTTCTGGAAGAATTAGAGGCTAGCAAGGTTAAGACACTCTGCTGGACAAACTATGGCCGAACTTCAGATGGCCAGTGTAGACAGCTCTTTCGTTAACGGGTTGCAGGCACTTGTAACTTTTGGATTTGAAAACAAACTTACAAAGTATGTACCAACCAACTAGAAGTAACTTGAAAATATTCACCTAGACCCAACAGTGTCTCAGACACCTAGAAAAAAAAAATTAAAGCCTTGGGCTAATGGGATGCTTCAGCAGATAAAGGTGCTTGCCACCAAGCCTGATAATTCTTAAGATTTTGCTTGGTCTTAAGCCTCACATAATGGAAGGAGACAACAGATTGCCCTCCAAGCTCCACAGGTGCACCCTGGCATGTGTCTACCTGCACCTATACACATAACACATGCACACTTACTCAGCACAAATAAACAAAAGTTATTATAGTTGTCATGGAAATAGTGGATAAATCCTGTGACATGCACACATAGCAACAATTTCCAGGTCCTCACTGATGGTGGCAATTTTGCAAGGACATAAGCTATTTCTATAGTACCCTGCTGCAATAAGAGATGCATGCCTCCCACAGACAGAGGAGAAAGGGAGACATCTACTGAGGTGCAGGGGTGGAGTATTTTCCACATCAAACTAAATCATGGGGTGCTTTTAGCATGCATATCCACAGCTACTAAAAAAAAAAAAAAAAAAAAAAAGGAAAATATACCAAATAACCCCAAAAGCATGATTGTCATTAAAATGACAAAGAACACGCAGAGGCTTAGCCTGATGCTCCAGCCCTTCCCCGGGTGCCCTACCACCACTTTGTATAAATAGAACATGAATCTAAGTCATAAACACCTGCATCAAGATGCCACTGACACACTCCAATTTGGGTCAAGGGGGCTAGGCATTCTGCATCATGTTTTCCAGCTGTGAAAAGAGGAAATGCCACCTCTCCCTGTGTGTGCGTGCACACCTACAGTCATGTAATAGACACTATTTAACGAAGATTATTCCATTGAGGGAGCATATTAGTATCTATACCGAATGATATAGATAGAGCAAGGGGGAAAATTCTGGAAGTAAGAAATAGCCTTTTCTAAAGGAGAACATGGCATCATGTGTCCTTTATATAAGCAGCCTAATTCCCTAAGGCTTAATGGAGGGCAAACTGTGCTCCATCGGTGTGCCCCTACTCTGGATGCTCCATCTACTAGCAATTAGCTGTCCGCTCTCAGGACCATATGCAGAAGATGGTGGCCTAAAGAACTATACTTGACCCTGCCTCTGAAGGAGTACCAAGGAAGGTGGTCTAAATAACTCCCAGGCAGTACATGGGGTTAGGGCTTTTTGAGCCTCTGGCAGCTCTCAACGTCTCTGTGGTTAGCAGCCATGAAAGTCCCTATCAATGGAAGCTGACTTCCGACCCTGGTCATTGTTGGGAGGTGGATGCTTCTGTGGATGGTGAAATGGCTCCCCATTCTTAGGGGCACAGAGCAGCTCTCCAGCAGGGTATCTGGTCATCTGATACCTAGCAGTCCCTTCTTGAGACCTGAATGGCTTCTGAGAAGAACCACCAGCCACCCAACGAAAATCATGACTCACTGAAGGCAGCAGGTGGGGGTGGGGGGGGTGCTGCTGGAGCAGAGCAACCAAACTGGACTGCAGTGGGTAGTACTCACCAAAAAAGAACAGACTACACAGGAGAACCTGAGCAGGAAAGTAGTGAGAAAACACACACACACGAATTTAGAAATTTTTAATTTTTTAAGTAGAACAGGAAAAAAAAATCTACTGTTCCTGAGCACTGAATTTTTACTCTAGAGGATCAAGGAGAAACAATGAAAGGATCAAAGGGTAAGAACACAGAATTCTGGAGTGAAAAAGCACACTATGGAGACAGACCCGGGGGTACCCGTGGTGGGAACTATAGGGACCAGTGGACTAGGGAGCATCACAGAGGAGGGTCACTGATTTGTTACTGGCATCTGTTTCTGGATGGGGGGTGGGTACGTGGGGGGGTAGTGAAACCTTTAATAGTAATGCTCTAACAAACATAATGCACCTTTCCAAATAGTAAGGGAAGGGCGAAATCAAATGGGAACAGAGGGGGAAGTGAAATATATGATAAGCTTGAAAACAATCACGTAAAAATACATTCATTATCACAGTCAGCATGGAAAGGCTGTTGAGACAAAACTGTCACACCGGGAGAATGAGAAAGCCAGGCTCTCCTTAAAACAAACGTGAGACTTACACTAAACATAGGGACAAGAAACAAAAACAAACACAAACAAACAAACAAACAAAAAAACCCGTGCCAATTGGAGAGCTGAAGCTACAGAGAAAAGGTGGTGATTTTCAAACTCAGACTCTTTAGAGCCCAGGGCCATATAAAACTGGACAGAGGGATCCAGTGAAGTGATTGGTCTCTGTGCACCAAGCCAAAGGGCAGGTGAGCCTAAGAAGAGGCTTCCCGTGGGGCTGGAGGGATGGCTCTGAGGCTAAGAGCACTTGCTGCAGAGGACCAAGATTTAGTTCCAACACCCACATGTTGGCTTACCACCATCTGTTGTTACAGTTTCAGGGCACCCCAAACCTTCTTCCATACCTCCAGGGTTGCCAGGCATGCGCACAGTGCACATACATATATACATACAGGCAAAGTACATACAAAATAAAGGTTTTTTTTTTTTTGGTTTTTCGAGACAGGGTCTCTCTGTGTAGCCTTGGCTGTCCTGGACTCACTTTGTAGACCAGGCTGGCCTCGAACTCACAGCGATCCGCCTACCTCTGCCTCCAGAGTGCTGGGATTAAAGGCGTGCGCCACCACGCCCGGCAAAATAAAGGTATTTTTAAAAGCATTCTTAAGGTGAAAAAAAAAACCAAACAAACAATTAGGAGAGATACTTTAACATCCTTCTCCATTTGACAGCTAACAACAAACAAGGAAACAACACAATCAGTACGTCTGGTTTACTAAATACAAAAATGAAACCTTTATTTGGGAGGAAAAAAAAAACCCTAACAAAACAAAAACCCAAACCGACATGATTTTAAAAATTAACTATGTACTTGGACTCAAGTCAGCCTCAGTAAGTTCCCCCAGAGATGCATGTGGTGATCCTAACAGAATATCAAAAGGTAAGTTAAAGAGAAACTCGGCCACAAACGTCTAAACAACCTCAGGATCAAAGGCCACTCGGGTACCTTAATAACGAGACATCTAGGTAGTAACGGAGGACGGCCTATGATGCTGAAACAAAGGTGCAGAGAGGGAGCTGTTCTCAGGGACCCATGCCGCTCAGTTGCCACGGGGTTAGGAGGCAAGGCGGGCAGTCGGTTTAATAAGCTTTGGTCAAAAGTAACAGAAAGTGAGTTTTAGCAAGTTAAACACTAAAATAAAAAGCAAGATAGCTAAAAGGTTAGTGTACCTCGTCCTTTAATGATGACAAATCGTATAGGCCTCTATAAGCTTGATCAAAAAAAGAACGAGAGCCCAACTGTTAAGGGGGAATTGATAATGAAGAAGGGAATTATCATGCATACCAAGGGTATTACAGCAATAGCCTAAGTACAGTTACTCTGGGCAATGACCTTGAACTTTAGATTACCCAGGAAGTAGAAAAACAAAACAGCAAGGCTCCTAGCATAACAACAACTGTACATTTGGAAGCACGGTTCCTTTTTCCCTTTTGTTTTTCTGAAACAGTACCTCACTTTGTAGCCAGGCTTGCCTCCAATTCGCTATCATCAGCTTCAGCCTCTTGCCTGCTTTCAAGCCTGTACCCTGCAAGACCTTTTCTTAAATTAAAAAAAAAAAAAAAAGTTTTGGAGAGCTAGGCTGGTGGTGGACCACACCTTTAATCCCAGCCCTTGGGAGCAAGAGGCAGGAGGATCTCTGAGTTCAAGGCCAGCCTGGTCTACAGAGCAAGTTCCAGGACAGCCAGGGATGCATGGAGAAACCCTTCAAAAGTTTTGGAAGGCTGAAGGAGGACTCAGCAATAGAACCTGAGTCATATAGTTTACTACAGTTTAATATTTTAAAATTAGATATTTTCTACATTATATAAATAATTCTAGATTCTAGGAAAAAGTGAAATTCTTCTTAAATCATATGAAAAAAATTATCGTAACAGTACGATTACAGTCCCATCTCAAAACTGCCATTATAAAACATTAAATATTAGCAACAATTAGGGTTTATTCCAGGAATACAAACATGACTCACTATTAGGAAATATAATCAATATAATTTATTACGACACAAAATAAAGGCAAAAGCTCACAATTATATTGTGTCAAAAGGCATTTAACAGAATTCATCAACTTCTTTCACTTGAAATTAAAACAGGAATGAATGTACCCGCCTTTAATAGGATAAACCGTATTTGCTAAATCTTAGAACATTTACTGCTTAAACACAGAAGGGTTTTATTTGAACCAGGAGCAGTACAGTGGGTACCCTTATCTACAAACACAAAAGCACCAGTAAACAAACAAGGCTGAATATGTAGTCATTTACAAGGGAATTTAATATCATCTTGTTTAGAAGCAAAAGGAAACAGATTAATGATGTTTGCCTATTGATATAAGGTTGCTAATTAAGAATCATTCATATCATGAACTTCTATAATTTAAAATCTTATTTAAATATCTGCAACTGACATTGATCTATGTATCAAGAAAAAATAAATAAAAATTATACAAAACACTGTAAGAACTATTCTCTATATAGTAATATCATGATATCCCTTTTTAAAAAGCTAAACCCATATTGGACATATGCATTTATTTTTACACGTTGAGAAGAAAAATAGAGAGTAAGGACAACACGCTTTCCATCTATGTATCACCCCACTCCTCCACCCCCCATCCGGTCCCACAGTACTTGGATCAAACCTTGGGCTTCATGTATGATAATCAAGCTTTCTACCACTCAGCCACACCCCCAGCTCACCTGAATGCCGGTGGTCCAGGGTCCCCCCAAGGCTTGTCATGACCATCCCATCAGCTTCTGACCGATACTTAAAAAACAGCAGCTTCTCTCAGTGCATACAGCTGGCAGGGAGCAGGGATTTCCTGGAGATTACTTAAGACTCTTGGAGAATGAGAAAAGCACAACGGAGGAGGCACCGATGGAGCCCTCTGCTTCCCTGCGACAGGAACAGGGCAGGAACCAGGAGGGAACCCCACAGCTACTTCCAAAAGGCCCGGATTAATGAACGGTCATTCTTTAAAGGGGAAAAAAAACTTTCGGTGGCCTCCTTGCCCTGATCCAACGTGCTGAGATACTATTAACTAAAAACAAAATGAGGAAGGAAAACATCAGCGGCCAAGGGAAAGGAAGGAGGCCAGCTGTACGCTGTAAACGGCTTCCCTGAAAAGTGAGGGGTCTTCAAAGCTGACAGAAAGTGAAAGGCCTCAGAAATGTCCAGCAACTAAAGCCTTGTAAGGAAGGGACAGCCCGCTATCCTCAAGTTAGCACTTCTTTACAGCAGAAAGGCCTCCCAGACCGCGGCTTCTAAGGTTATGTGTTTTGTGATCCAAATCATATCACACAAAGGAAAGAAAACCAGCTGTGAGAAACATCAATTCACTGTGGTTTGGCTACCGTGCAATTCCTCACAATCTCTCCTTAGATAAGTTTAAGACTGAATGGAATAAGCCAAAAAGCTCTGTGCGTGTGCATGTGTGTCTGTGTGTGTGTGTGTGCCACACGCACGATTCAATTAATTTTATAACTGCACTCTTGGAAGGAAAGCCACACTTCCTTTAAGGGGAATATATCAAAATGTCCCTGTCTCCAAAATTCCTCATCTCACCTGCATTTCTACTTCATTAGCTTTTTCTTCTGAAATATTAGTTACTATCATTGAATAATGGATCATCTCAAATAATTCAAAACAATCTGTTTTATGCCTATCAGTAGCCTGAGCTTTACAGCTCACCTGAGATACACTTAGGGGGTAACACTTATGTTCCCATTAATTAATACTGTGAAAAACAGATTTCAATGCAAACAACTCCACAGACAACAGCCCTCATTAGCTACAACAGTGCCGTGCCCTGAGACTTCCTAGCTCTGTGTCCTGCCTTTATACAAGAGTGACCTGTTTGGGGTTCATAAGAGCCACAAATGGCAACAGTCCACAAACAAATGAAGTCATTGACTGGCATGGGGAAGGGATGCCTTGGAAGGCAATTACTGAGACATGTCTGAACAGTCCTCTAAATGGGTTTGGGGCTCCTCAGCTTAGTACTCAAAGAGCCAACAAGTGTATACAATTCCCCAGGGAAGGAATGTAAAAGCACAGAGCCCAGTGTTTTCCCATGTAAATAAACACTGAAGCCAACTGATGGACACAATGAATGCAGAAGGCAGGCAGTCTAGACTGTATACAGCTTTCTGCAGAACAGGGGCTTGGAGGGAGGGCAGAGGGTGGGAGAAGCCCCCACAAATGAAACATGTGGCTAAATGACTCCCTTTGTTCATCTTATTCACAGGGAATTTCTCACAGAGCCAGGGTGACACCTCTCACGTAGCACTGAGAAGCACCAGTCAGAGAATAAACTGTGACCCTGGGCACATGGGCAAAGAATTTTTATTTCATTTTTTTCCCTCACAAACCTGATTGCAGGGGATAGAAATTAAGATTAAAGTGTGAGACGAATTTAAAAGTCCATGGAAATAATTGAAAATAAAGAATGGAGATTAAGGTGCACAACAATGTTGCCACCATCTTACAATCACGGAAAAGTGACATCAATGCCCAAGTGAGCACAGGGAGGAGATTAAGTACACTGTGGGATCTTCATCCCACATAACTTTACAAGTCACTAAAAACAAGGTTAATATGGAGTTCACGACACTGAAAGGCTTTGAAATGCCAGGAAACAAATGTAAAACTAGCGGAGACTCAACTGTATGTTTTCTGAAAACACATCTTAATGTGCTTTTAAGATCTAGAAGAGTATGCCCCCAGTGCTCTTAGCATGGGGAATTCTAAGGCGTGGCTGCGTCTTCCCTCTTCAGACTTGGGGATTGGAGCGATACAGTGTTGTCCCTTTATGCGTATCAGACTTTACCTCTCAAACAGAACAGAATAAAAGCAAAAGCTACGAGGCAGAACACCAGAGGATCAGAGCACTGAAGTGGGTTGGTGGCCCCAGCTCTGCTCTTGGACCAATCTCAAAATGTCTCTTGAGTATCAGCTCTGTACCTGGAGGATAAGAAGTTGACTAGATCATCCCAGGTCCCTCCTAGGCCTGAAGGACCTGTCTAAGGGAGCCAGCTGCCCTGTCTGTGCCTCACAAAGCCTTAGGGACCCGGACAACAGAGCAGGCTGCTCAGACCAAGGGTCTCCAGGAGGCACAGCCAGGTGTCCTCTGCCTGCCAGGAGGGGCTCAGCTCCTTCAGCCCTCGCCTGTACCTTGGAGTTTGCTGCTATCGCTAACCACTGTGCACCAGAGAGGAATGGATGCACAGAGTGGATCCAAGATGTACGAATATACATACATACCTGTGTCAAAATGGCCTTTCTGCATATCCACAGAGCTCTGTGTCCCATAAAGGAAAGGAAAGGAGGAGACAAAAGATGGCTCCTCTGAGACTGAGGGTGAATAGATTGTTTTTGCGCCTGGACAGAAAATCAAAAGCTAAAAAAAAAAAAAAAAAAAAAAAAAACCCCACATATAAAGTGATCAAAGGTGTCCCCAAATGACACAGTGAGCACCCTCCTTAGCCACTCCAGCCACAAGTAAAAGGTGTTACACCACGCTGTGCCCACACAGGCAGTCTGCTAGCAGCCAAATCTAATCTCTTAGACAAAATATGGGATGATGGGATTACATAATTAATTTTCCTGTTAGACATAATTGTTACTGACTTCATGTCACTACAATGTCAGCTCATCTGGTAGGCGACTGTGATCCCATTCTAATTACAAAAACATACAAACAATTTGTAACTGTTCATTATTAAATAATAGGCAAGGCTACAGTGGCTGAATGAACTCTTAGGCAAACAACAAGCTAAAGGCAAAATAAAATAGACAAGAAGTCTTAAGAAAGCAGTAAGTGAATCCCGCCGAAATTATCTTGCTTGGGTGACGAGGTATGTAACACTAGTGTTGCCTGCTAGGCATTCTTTCTAAGAGCCAGCTGTTCAACTTGAGTAAACGTCAGAGTGACCCAAAGCACTCTGTGTCCCCAAGAGCCAACAGCAGTACAAATGTTTAGAGTACAACCGTAAGCCGGGCATGTGGTGCACTTGGGAGGTGGAGGCAGAAGAGTCGGGAGTTTAAGGCCAGTGGAATGATGAAAGTGGCAAGCGTGCGTCACAAATGGGGTTCGTTGCAGGTAAGGCCAGTCACGGTGGCCTTAATCATGAGATCACATGTCCATAAACTCAGCCCTCGGGAGGCCGAGGCAAGAGGAAAGAGTGGAAACTGCTCACTTCACAAACCAGGAAGCAGAAGAGGAGGAGACTAGGGTCTCAGAATCCCCTTGGTGGTGCCCATGGCCTGGATACCACCCACTGGACCACACCTCCTACAGGATCCATCCATTTTCAAAAGCATCAAAAAGACTAACTAAGCCTCTCTCACACAGACCTTTATGGGGACATTCAATGCCTAAAACATTAACAAGATATAAATAAACAGAAACTGATGGGTGTATACTGTGAGGAGGAAATTGCTGATGTCACTGCCTTGCATTTCCATTACATTGTATTCCCACCATCTCCTGAACATCTGGCATTAAAGGGTTTAATAAGCAATACCTTGAATCAATGATAATGATCCACATACCTAGTGAATTACAAATTTGTTCTTCAAGAAAGCACAGATCTGGCACAAAGGATAGGGCAAAAGAATAACCCAGTTCCAAATCAACGTTCAAAGAGTTTCTTCGCCAACAATAATTAGTGAAAAAACAAAAAAACAAAACAAAACAAAAAAATACCTGACAATATTCAAGTGCCAAAACAGGCTCAAAGAAATAACTAGCGAGACACCCACTGAGGCCCTTGAATTCCTCACCATATACACCTAGGGGCTTCTGCTCTCAAATAAAAAGTAATAAACAACAACAACAACAACAACAACAACAACAACACACACACACACACACACACACACACACACACACACACACACACACACACACACACACACGGACCAACTTCCTAAGGGCATATTTAAATCTTAGACCTATGACTGACAAGGAAACAGGAACAACAGTGTCTGGAAATGTTTCTTCCCCTTTAAGCAGGACTGTGAGGACCACGAGGCACAGCAGGAGCTGACAGGTGCGCTCCTGGAGAACCGCGCTCGCTCCCGTCTCCTACAGCCACACCACCCTGCACATGCCGGATCTCATCCCACCTAGGCAGCCGAGCAGAGCCAGGCCAGGTCAGTACTCGGATGGGACAAACATCCTCATAAGAAAGAAATGTACTCAAGAGCTGTGTGTCCTCACCCTCCACTTGTGCACCTCACCGTGGCTCCCATCTAGTGTGTCCCTACCCCACCCCACGTGCCACACCGTGTGCACCATTTTCTTGGCTTCCCTGCTCGTGTCGCTCTTCACAGATACAACCAAAATGCAAACAGCCTTGGTTCTTTTTCACCTTTACAAAGTACACCTTGCCTTTTCTGCTCGGGGTCCTGGAGATCTGTTCACACCAGGAGGACCTGGGCGACCTTAGGCTCAGTCGAGAGCAGTGCCCGTTCCATTTCACACACTTACCTCCACGCATTAACCAGTCCCCTGCTGAAGGGCAAGTGAGCTGTTCCCGACTGGTTACTACCACAAGCAACACTGCGGTCCGCACTACCGCAGGTGTATTTCCAAGATAAACCTCCCAAAGGGCAAGCTCCGCAGGGCAGGTTACACACAATTATAACTGACCGACTGTGCCACTCTGCCGTCCATGAGGCTGGACCATCTGATACTCTCCACTGCAATGAATCTGCAATGCATCTTGCTTCCTGAGAACAGAGCTTGTTGACAGACCTAGAGATTTTAGAGCAGCTCTGAGATTTCAAAACATGAGTAAGTTTCTCACAGATGAATCTGAGTAACACAGCTGGTCTCTGCCGTCTTTACATAGTACCTATAATCCTTCAAAGAGTGGTGGGTGGGCCCTTAATTCTCAGGACACAACACCAGAGAACTAGACCATGTCCCCCATACTTCCAGGAGGAGCCCCTGACTCTGCACCTCCTTGCCTCCTCTTCTAGCATTCCGTGATCACAGGGGAGACAAACGGGGGTCACTAGAGGGATCAGATCACATGGGGGTCATGTTTACAAGTCCTCAGCTTCAATAAAGAGTTAACAGGTGACACAGTGTGACCACACAAAAATGAACTCCTATTATTTCTGTAGAAATTCCCATACAGCTTAACCAGGCAAATCAATAGGTATTGTTGCTTTACTTGAAGAGAGCATGTAACTTCATCCTCCTATGGATAGATATTATTGTGCTGAACAAACCATTAGACTGTTAATCTCGGGCCGCTTATTCAATGCTGGCGGCATGTGGAAATGGTGTATGCAGAAAGCACCTCGAGTTCCGAGTCTGAATACCTGGTTTCTGCCCCAGCAGATGTCCTAGCTTCTCTCAGGTTCTGTGTCTTAGTCTACAAAATGAAGAGATTTTACTCATAGAAATGAGAAAAATATATACATTGTTTATAGAAAATGTCCCTCCCCATTTACTAAAAAGCAGGTTATACTGCTATTGCCGTTACAGGACTATCTGTCCCTCCTCTTATTAAAAGCTAATTGTTGTCTCTGTGCTTTGGTCCATCCTAGGGTCTGGAAGTTTTGCTATGTTCCCGGCCTCTTACAACAACAGGAACAGCAGCAGCAGCAGCAGCAGTAGCAGCAGCAACAACAGAGCTGCACTCAATAACAACAACAACAACAACAACAACAACAACAACAACAACAGAGCAGCACCCTGGGCCTCTCACAGCCGGGGCTCAACCATGCTTTCCTTCCTTCCTACTGCACTTCACCTCCCCACCCTCCTCCAGTCCAAGGCCACTTCTGTCCCCATCACTCTACCTGGATCTCAGGTCTGGTCTTCAAAGTCATCCTGTGGAGGTCTCCATTTCCCTTCCCATTGGCTGTTGGCACTGACTGCCTCCTCTCCACTCTCGAACCAAGACTCTATGGCCGTCACTTGTGGTTCCCTGGCAGTTCGTTTTCTTCTCCCCGGCCATTAAAAGATGACCGGCCTTCCAGTTCCATCCAAGACATTGTCTTCTGACCTGTGTTTCTGCTTTCACACTCCAGCACACAGAATGTGGGAAGCAGAGGCAGGCATAGGGATCTCTGTGAGTTGGAGGCCAGCTTGGTCTACAAAGTGAGTTCTAGGACAGCCAGGGCTACAAAGAGAAACCCTGTCTCAAAAATTCAAAAAGGAAAAAAAAAAAAGTCTTCTAACACTAGTCTGTGACATTAGGTTGCAGACAGTCCATATACCTAAAAATGAGCTCCAGCTCAGGAACTTGGGGAAAATGTGTTTTCTGCTAGACCCAAGTCGTTTCCTTGCGTCTAGCAGAAGGGACATGGCTCTCCATTGACACATACTGTGGCTGTAAATCAAACCCTAGGCTGGCCTCCAGGCTCCCTCAGTTCCTACTCACAGGCGCTTGTTGTACCTTTCAAAGCCCCCACACTAGCATGGTGGCCTTTCTCGCCTTCCCAGCCTTCCCTCCTTCCAGACGCCCCTTTGTTGTCAGGTTTTTTTTCCCCTCTGCTCCCATTATCTCTTACTATCTCACTATGGCCACTGCTATGTCTTGCTCTCATGTCTCTTTAGCAGATAGCCCTGTCCATGTCTAGTCTGTTTTTCTTCCTCTCTGCTCTGGACTCTTCCAGATGACTGTGGATATTTTCTCTCCTATCCCAAAAAAAAAAAAAAAAAAAAGCAAAACCAACTTTAACCTAATAATGGAGCAGTCATTGGGCAATTTCTTTACCATGAACCTTGCATACGCCTAAGGACACACATCAACTGCGCAGAGCCCGGGGGACATCTAGTGTGTATTTATATAATGAATACAACAATGAGAGGAAATGAATGAATCACCAACCCAGCCCTACTCTAAAGGACAAGATAATTCCAGTAATCACGAAAGCACACTGTAATAACTTGATGGTATATCAAGAGTCACGGAGACATGGTTTCTTGTGTTTATATTTCTAAATCCCATCAAGAACAAATGATGAGATTTTTAAATAAAGTTTTTAAAAGTTGTTCTTTTTAAAAAAATCCATCTAAGTAAGAGCAGGGTATGGTGGCACATACCTATGATCCCAGCACTTGGGAGGTAGAGGCAGCCTGGTCTACAGAGCAAGCCCAGGACAGCCAAAGGCCAAGGCTACACAGAGAAACCCTATCTTGGAAGGAAATAAGGAAAAGAAACATCTAATTTGTGCTGTTTTCAAAAAATTGGAATGTAGCTAGTGATTGGCAAAAGAGAAAAAAAAATCCTTAAAATAACTTACTATGAAATCATGGTTGACACAAACATATTTCCTGGGGTGTTTGGTGGCAAGTGTTTTTACCCTTTGAACTATCTCTCCTGTCCTTGACTTTATTCCTTGAATTTCTTGATGATGATTCTTCACAGTTGTCCTGAGAAAGTCTACAGCCTTCGGCCATCCTCTATAGCTGAAGAAACAAAGGACCAAGAGGCCAGGTCCGCCTGTTCCCCTCCGACTCCCAAAATCTATGCAACTAACTCTCAGAAAGGAGTAGTTTTACTCAGACTACTGTTCTTCTTTTCTTTCTTTCATTTGTTTTCTTTCTTCTTTTTCAAGACAGTGTTTTCTCTGTGTAGCCTTGGTTGTCCTTGTCCTAGACTCACTCTGTAGACCAGTCTGGCCTCGAACTCTGAGATCTTCCTGAGTTCTACCTCCCCGAGTGCTGGGATTACAGGCGTGGGCCACTGCACCTGGCTAGACTACTGTTTTTCAACATGGCCCTCTGGATACCGGCAAAAAAGACGGAGTGCTTTTTGCTACTTGATAAAAAACAAATACTTTCCCCCATCCCACCTCCCAAAAAACAGGTGCAAACCAAGTTGCAGGACTGAACAGCACAGTAGTCCATGAGGGAAGCAATTTCTTCCACCCTGGAAGGAAGTCACTTCCATACAGAGTATCCTCACAGTTGAGGAGCTATTAAAAACTGAAGAGGCAAGGGTGGGTATTTTTGGGGGGGGGTGTTGCGGGGGGTGGGTGGGTTGTTCATTTTGTTTTTCTAGTCAGTGCATAGAGATCTGTTACCCAAAATGCCAAGGGAAAGGACAGTGAAACTATCCCAAGACTTACAATGGAGACAGCTTAATGGCAAGGAAAACAGGCATGACCATAGAGTTTCTGGCAATAACTTACCTAAGAGGGATGCTCTAAAATACAGAGCTTAGAAATGTTACATTCCACTGAAGTCTACAGAGTATAACTTTAAAAAAAAAATTAGTTCCATGTTCATGAAGTACCGTATGATACTTTTTTTTTTCATCTATTTTATTCTTGTTTTTAGCCTGTAGCCCAAGCTGCCCTTGATGCTGGTGTGAACTTGAGCGTCAGGACTAAAGGCATGTGCTGCCACGCCCAGCTTCACAGGGTCTTTTAATATGCAGATGCACCGTACAATGCTCAATTGATGGAAATCTTGTTTATGTCCCTCAGATGCAGGCCATTTCTACATGGTAGAAAAGCTCCCAGGATTCTTTCTTTGTAAGGCTAGAAGGATGGGCCATGGCTGTCATAGGGAGCATGAACACTACCACGCAGGGGGAACAGCTCGGCCTTCCTCCTCTTACCTCAGATTTAGCACCAACTACTCAAATTCAATGGCTGGAGTTCAGAATGTGAATGTTTTTATAGCATAAAATATCACTAAGAATCAGTCTTCGGTATTTGTATACATGAGAGTTTTTAAGACCACAAAGGTATTCAACTAAGATCTGCCAGCCCACAGGACCCTCTCCTGGAATACAATACTTCTAACAGCATGGGTTCCCCAACATAATTAAGTGTCATCATTCTCTTTAGAGAGATGACCTGTAACAGAGAGTGGGGGAGGAGGCAGGTGGAGAATGGGGGGTAGGGGGAGGAGAGAGAGCAGCATTTCCTAAACTGGAGTCCTGTGTTTTCACAGGGTGGACTCCAGAATGCCGTAGCAGGAGCAGCCCCGCACGCAAGCCTCCAGTGAGGACATTTTACTAGCCACCTTTTTCCTGCCTTCAAAACATGGCTAACCGGAAGGCTATCTAGAGAAACAGCAAGCTGCATCTTACTTGCATGTAACCCCCCCCCTGAACTTTTACCCTCCAGAGTTGAAACCCCACTGCTCTTAGACACATAGATTCGCATGGCACACATGACTAGCCCTAATCCTCTAGCCTGACGGTAAGGCTGAGCCCTGGCTTTCTGTGTGCACATCCTACTGAACCCTTGTTTTGGTTTCCTGCTTGCAGGCTTGTTGTGGTTGTTGCTGTTACTGCTGTTGCTGCTGCTGTTGCTGCTTTCTCCCTTCCCTTCCTCAAAGGATTCAGATCCCTAACCTGTCCCACGCTTCTCTGGCTTGCTTTTCCTCTTGGTCCATTCATCACCTTATTAACCATGGCCATGACAGTCTCCAAGGGAAAGATTGCAAGGAAGCATTAATAAGCCCTTGAATGTAGGAGTGAATCGATCACGTGCACACACAGGTGTGTAAATCGGGGCAAAACCGCATGCATGCCATGCAAAACAAAGGCAAGGATGCTAAGGTATTTTACACCATAGAGGTTATGAACCCACAGCCTTGGCCATAATGCTTTTATTTCCTGAAGTAAATAATACGAGTCAACTTTGTTTTCAGTAAAAAAAAAAAAAAAAAAAAAAAAAAATAATAATAATAATAATAATAATAATAATAACAATAATAATGCTCAGGCTTGAGCTGCCTTCCACATCCAGGATTCTTCACAGTGCAGTGAAAGCTCGTCCCTTGTCTGAGTGCAGAGCAGAGGAGCTAAGGCAGCGTCAGGCGCAGACACTGTGGTCCGTGAACATGCGGACTGCAGTTCTCGGTCTAAGTTTGTATTTCCCTGTAGTGACAGTATCATTTTTCACAGACTTCCTTCTACTTCGTACAAACATCATGTGTATAATACAGATTCAAAAAACAAACTTTTTGTCAGTCGGTGGTGCTATTAGCCACCAAGGATCTTCTATTGGGTACTAGAAAACATAATGTCTAATCATTGGTCATTCTGTTTAAAATAGTTAAGCTTCAGCTATGAAAACCTGCCAACATACCAATTTGAAGGAAATGATGAAAAGAAACTGATGCATGTTTCATTCATGACTACGAAGGCTGCACTACAGTGGCAAGCAACCAAGTCCCTTAGATCAGACCCTCACCAGGGACAAGAGAAGGTGGCCTGTGAGTCATCACACCACAAAAGACAGGTGTCTGCCAGCTGCCGCCATTTTCCTGGATATTCTGGATAGTTGTGAGTAAAGCATTAACTGGGGCCCACACTGACCAACGGTAGAGCCACAGCAGACACAGTGAGCACACTCCGCCCACAGTCAAAGCTACAATTATTTTTTCCAAATAACATAAACTAGCCCTCGTTAAATGGGAAATCTCTTTAGGTCTCTGGGTTCGGTCCTTTTTCCCCTTCTTCCTGTCTCTGTGTTTAAGAAGTTGGGAAGCTGGAAGGGCTCAAGTACGGCCATTTTAGAGGCTGGAAAATCTTCAGTCAAGTTTTTTGTTTGTTTGTTTTGTTTTGTTTTTTTAGGTAACAGTCTTCACTACAAACTGGGGTTAATTACATATACCTAACAGGCTGCCGAAAAGGTCGGCACGGTGTGAGGCGAGATTCAAGAGGATGTAGAATGTTAGGTCCAGTGTACAAAGTCACTTTCCAGTTGAATTTCCGGTCCCTCTGGTCTTTTACAACCTTAACGAGTAATTTCATCTGATTATGAAAGCTAGGTTTACCCACCCAAATCCTGGAAGAGGTAGGGGACAACAATGTCTATGAAGTAGCGGTGCACAGTTGCCGAAGAGTATTCATCGCAGGGCCAAAATTCTGTGGGCCACCTGGCAAGTCACTCCTTCCTAAAGAGGTATCTACCAGGCCCAACCTTCATGGTATCTGCTGGCAAAGTGGGGTGTTCCCTCCCCACCACCCAGCAAGCTCAATCTGCAACAGAACAACATACATCTGAACAGAAGACCAGAGTCACTGGTCACTTTCTTATTCAGTCAGGACACCCTAATCAGCTGGCCTTACAGAGGGGACTGAACTGTAGGACACCTGCTACCCAGGTGAAGGGACAGAGCTGCACTGCCTCCACAGTTTCCTCTACCATCAGGCTCCCTGACACATTCAGATGAGCACTGACCAACTGTCACGGGATTTTGTTCCATACACGAGAGCATGACCAAGCATTGTGACAACTGCGTAGGTCATCATCCAAACAGAAGTGACAGGTCTTCATTAACAAAGGGGCAGGAACTCCAAATGGGGGCAGGAAATCTGCTCCTCTCATGACAGACGTCAAAGGCACGCGCTCATCTTTCCCTGTCAACATAGGTCAGTGGCACAATGCCAAAGGGCTGACTTGAAACTCTGGGTGTGAGACAGCAGGTTGTAGAAGGCCACAGACCTTTCCAGCCCCTTCCCACCCATACCTCCTCAAAGTCGGCTCCTGCCTTCTGCCCACTTCAGCCTCCTAGACCTCCAGGCGCTGGTCTGTTTAAAAAAAATATACATGATTGGGGCACATGCATGGGGTGGGGTGGGGGGGGGGCGTCATTCTAAAGCCCTCTTTTCTTCATTCTAAAATGGGGTGAGGAGTTAAAGAAAAAAACAAGGGGAACAAGGCAGCTTCTTTAATTTTTAATTTAAATACTTTCGAAAAATCCTAATCTTGAATCGACTTGGGAGTTTTTAATTTGATGTTCCCGCTCAATACCATTTAAGGGCAGCAGAGGCACAAGACTTCTTCAGGCAAAGAGGCCCACGTGATTTATCTATCAGATTTCAAGCAGAGTGCTGTGACTCAGCCCACCCTTTTGGATGGATCCCACCCAGGAATCTCCTATCAACTTACTCCTCTACTCTCAGGCAAGAGACACGCTGTCCCAAGCAGAATGCATACGAAGTTCCAAATCCTCTGTCAGTTCCTAATCTCTACACTGAAAGACACCGCGGAACCAACTGGCCACGGAAATACCACTGGTCAAACACTTCAGCACCATGCTCGACACAGAGCAGAGAATGCCACGCTGTGGCTCCCAAGACGGGGATGGCAGGGCGACTGCAGGCTGTTCCCGCTCTCACTGTTTACTGCTGAGTGAGTCACATGAAGGCAGGAAATAATTAAACATTGGGGATCACTGAAGTATCATGTGCAAGGACAAGGACAGGGCAATTTAAGTCCCTGTAGATGGGCTGTCCCTCCCAGAGCACTCCACTTTCCAAAACACTGTATTTAAGGCACTGGGTTTGTGCCAGAGAAATGACTTACTTTGAAAGCATCTCTGCTCTGAGTTGCGATTCTTTGGAAAACAAGAAGACTGTTAGCATCTAAGGGTGGGGTGGGCTGTTCTCTTTAAAATACCCCCATCGACCACCCTCTTGCATCCAATACTAACCATTTACCACCTCCAGAAAAACGTAAAGATGATACGAACACATTCACTGCCCAGATCTCAGCCATAAATGTTTACCCGGTGAGTTATCAAAGAGACTGGATTTTTATTCTCCTAGCTTTTAGGACAGTTCAAGTTCAATACACACAATGCTTCATTCACGCTGTTAAATTGATAATATTAACCTTTCTTGCTGAGATGCATTAAAAACTCTGGCTTTTCAGAGCAAATGTAATTAGTTCACATTAGTAACTTCACCAGCAGCAGCAACAGGAGCAAAGTGAATGAACAGGATGCGGGCTGGCTAATGTAATCAAAATACCATCTCCCATCTTCTCTGCTCTTCAGGCAGCTGGCTGTACTTCCTCTCTTGAAGTTTTTTCTTTTTTCTTTTAATAAAAACAATAGATCAATGAAATGGATGTCTAACTACTGTAATGCCCCCTCGGGGGAGTACTATACAGGAAACCATTTTGGTGAATGATCCCAAAAGTTTTTAATTTGATATGCCTGCTCAATACCATTGTGACAACACAGAGCAGCTTCCAGGGCAGAGAGCTCGCAGCAGAGAGAAAGGGAAGGAAGCCAGAAGCTGCCTCCGGGGCCTGGGATTGCCTATTTCTACGTACCCCTTGTAAGTCCCTCACTCCGTAACACAGTGTCACGGAGAGAAATAAAACTGTGCCCTGTGTTTCTCCTTCCAACATTTTCATATCCAAAATGGAGTTCCCTCACTTCCTAAATGGCCTGCCGTGTAAGACAAGTGGGTTTGTTGTTGTTGTTGTTGTTTTGCTTTTAAATCTGACAATCCTCTTTACTTTGTTCAGACCCCATGTTTCCTCATAACAGCCACTTTGTCCCCTTCCTCTCTGAGGCTGGGGACCCCATGGCCTGACCTGGCCCCTCTCTAGAAAACACAGGTGGAAGGAACAGCTACAGAGAGACTTCTGGAGAGTGGATTCTGCCATGAGAACAGAGCCCCTGCTCTTGGTACTGAACATTAAAGAAGGTGCAAGACAGGTACTGCCAACACCCCTTTTGCTCCCACATGGACCCTACAAGCAAAGGCAACGTGCAGACCGGTAGAAGCAGGAGCACAGAGACCCCCTTGCCCGCATGAAGACTGTTCCCAGGCTCTGCCATTAAGAGACATAATGTTCTATTCACATAAACCAGATGAAGTGAGTTTTCTTCATGCAATACAAGTCAACAGGCCTGCAAACCCCTACCTGGACTCGCAAGAGTAGATGAGACCAGAGGCAGCTACTTCCCATGCTGCAGGAGGCCAGGCAGGCGAACATTCCAGCGAGAAGCTCCCCAGACTCCAGAACCCAAGGTGAACACCAGCTACAACCAATAGACCCTGCCATTCGTGCTCCTCAGAACCCGTCCTCAGGCAGAAGCAGCAGTGAAGGGCAGCCTGCCACATGTTTCTCATTGTTAACGCAGGGACTAGCGTGTACATACAGTTGTAGGAAATGTTCACCCTATACACTTGCCTCTGTCTTAGGAAATACATAATTTAAAACAACTTTAAATTTTTTAAAAATGCAAACCTACACTAAGGAAACAATGCTGCAGCTCCTGAGGTCATCACGACCCAGAAGGCACCAGTGTACTTGGTCACCCAACAAGGCCTTCCTAGGTCCTCAAGGGACCTCCTGGATCCTTGGACACAAAGGGCAGTTCATGTTCAGAATAACGGTCACCAATTAATCCACAACAGGCGTGGACTCATCAGGTTCCCTCTTCTGTTTTAGTTTTAAGTTGCTGTTAGCATCTGACCAAGCCTGGAGTGACACAGATTTGGGGTCAGTGACTTTATTGTTAAATTAATGTCACTTTATGAATCTCTATGGATGTAAATTCTTATATGCCTCTCTGAGCAGACCTGGGTGTGATCAAAGGATACTGATATGCTATTTTTTTTTCTCCTTGTGCTTCATGTGAGGGGGAAGGGAAAAAAGCATGAGGAAAAACACTGAGACTCAATGCTGAGCTGCTTTGACATAATTAATGCCTTGCTCACACCTGACAATTAAAAAAAATTTTTTTTAGGGCAGAATAAAGATGTGCCATAACCCTTCAGGTTAACATTATGGAGCAAAACGACCATCAGGCCTGATATTACCATGCTCAGCCACAAAACCCACTGCATGAAACCATTACAGAGAAAACGAAATCCAAAGACATCACAACAAAAACTTAAGACAGAAGCAGTAACATAGTTAATGTGAATCTGATACGTTGCTTCCTAAGTCTAAATACTGAAAACGACTGACAGAGACAGCCAGTGTCCGACGGTGGGCCAATGTTAACTGCTGATCTGCACACTTCTGTTGCCACTGCAGTTATGTTGGTAGAGAACTACCCCCGAGTGCAGTATCAATGGTTAGCAGATCCAATGTACATTGTCTGGACCTAGGACCTGACAAAAAGTAAGAGGAAGAGAACAAATCCCTAGGTTTTGCCTAAAGACAGCCTTCGGCAGACTGTTTGAGGCCCCATCACAGTAATTTCAGGAAGCAGGAGCGCTTCACACCTTGCCTGATGGGGGTGAGGGTGGGGTGGGGGTGCAACTCCTATCATCTTAATGGGTATAGTTCCAATTGCTTTTACCCGAGGAAGCCTAGGCGGTTTTGGGAGATCTGTTCCTCAGAAGGATGGGCTAGGGCAGCACAGGCTCTGCCTCCTCCTGATAGTCCATCTTCTCTCAACAGGAAGAACCCGGGCCTTCCTGCATAACGCCCTTTTCCTCCTCTGGAAGCAGCACGGTGGACTCTGGCCACAGAGATTGGAACTTTTTAAAGGTAGGATGCAGAGGGAGGTCTTCAGGTCACTGCGATGCACCCTTGCAGGGATGGAGGAATCCCAGCTCCTTTCACCTCTTGTCACACTTTCTGGCCATAAAGGCATCAGCTCTGTCTCACCCAGCACTCCCACCATGATGAGCCTCCCCATCCCACGGATCCCTAACACAAGCGTTCCCTAATCATAGACCCAAAAGTCCAAAACTATGAACCAAAACAAACATTTCCTCTTTAAAAAGTTGATTTTTTTTTCCCCTCAAGTATTATTTGCTAGGGGAACTGCGTTGGTTTGAATGAGAATGGCCCCCTTAGGCTCCTATTTGAATGTTTGTTCCCTAGCGGGTGGAACTGTTTAAGAAGGCTCAGGAGGTGTGGACTCTTGGAAGAGGTTTGTCACTGGGGGCAGGCCCAGTCTCAGCCTCTCTCTGCCTTCCGATTAAGAATGTAAGCCCTCAGCTGCGTCTCCAGCGCCATGCCTGCCCGCTCCCCATCATGATGACCATGGACTAAGCCTCTGAAACTGTAAGCAAGCCCTCAATGAAATGTTTTCTATCATAAGCTGCCTTAGTCATGATGTCTCTTCACAGCGACAGAAGAGTGGCTAAGACAGGAACAGAAAGCTGGCTAATGTGCCCCTGGAGATGTCACCGAGATGGCTCCAAATCAGGTGTCTAAGGTCTCCTTTCCCAGGTCTGTGTTTCCAAAATCAGCCCAACCAGCACACACACTGGATCCTCAAATAATGCGCCAACATCAGGACCATGCTCTTTCCATCCCCTGCTCAGTTCTAGCTCTGCTTCCCCACCCCCCACCCCCTTATCCCAGATAATGGCATTTCCCACTGGTTCTTAGTCGTCTATCCACTGGCTCTTTGGTTTTTCTTTTCCCCTCCCATCATCCCTCCTACCTTTATTATTTACCACCCTCTCTCCTCATCTATCTTTTTCTATAGTTATTCTTTACAGCAGCCATCTTCACCTGCTTCCTGGGTGTCCTGGCCTCTCTATGTCCTTGGGTGGCTGTCATTGAACCTTTGTGGAACACAAATACGATGCAACATTCCCCCAGCTTCTTGGCCACCGTCTGTAAAGTGAGGTCCCAGCTTCTCCGTGCAAGCACGCAGGTAGTTGCCACCAGCAACCTCACACGCATCCTCAATGCATCTGCCCACAATGCCTTACCCTTACGTTGTCTGTGTCCACTCAACTCCACCATCACTCCCAGTCCCTGCAAACTTCTCTACATCCTTTGAGGCCCTGCTCCTGGGTGTGCCTTTCCGTGCTCTCGCCTCACCGACCTGTCCCCTCTTTCTGGGGCACTCTGCTGGCTGCTCTAGTCTTTAAAAGGCACCACAGAGAGCGCCATTTGTTTACTATCAGTCTCTCCACTAGGCCAGGAATCCCCAGCAAAACTGCTGTGTCTACTCTTACTCAGACGCCCAGAGGCGAGTACAGCGCTTGGCCCCTGTAGGCACATGAATTTCTAATTACGGTATCACGGACCTTCAGACTGAGTGTCTGTCATAAGGACGACACTTTCATCCGTGCCTGCCAACCAGCAAACGTTTGTGAAAAACAGATGCAGCACGCAGAGAACCCAGTGGAGAAGGTTGGCGGGGGGGTTGGGGGTCATGGGGGGGGTACAGACCTAAGAGGAACGTGACTGCTCTCACACTACCCCTTGGCTAAGTAAAGCTGGGTTTCCCCCGCTAGGCAAGTAATTCTGGTCAACAAGTAGAGCCAACACCCCTCCACCATGAGCAAACACACTACTAACTGTCACTGCCAACCACCAAACCATAGCTCCCAATGGTTCACTTCAAACTCTGGACCAACCTAGATGCTTCTAACCAGGGAAAGAACACAGATACCTTTAATTACTACCCTGGGGTTCAGAAGCAGGAGAGGCCATGCTGAGCTGAAAGCAAGCACTGTCCTCTAACACATCCACAGTAACCTTCAGGAAAGGGGGACACAGATTGAGCCAACACCCAGCCCTCCCCAGGAGAGGCTTCCCAGAGGAAGGGAGACACTCCACATCTGGCCAGAGTGGAGGAGCTCTACACACTCTCTCGATAAACCCGTGGGGGCAGCATCAATGATGACTAATCTGTCGATCCTAGCCTTTGAAAAATGTCCTGGGAAAGGAACACAGAGAACGAAATAACCAGAGTCAAACAGGGGGGAGTTGAATCATGCTTTAAATGCCATTCATTCTTAGGGGGTTAATTATTACATGGACAGATGATTTATTCGGCAAAACAACTAGCCTCTAGTAAGTATGCGAAAGTCAACTAAGCGTTCCTTCAGCTATTATGAGCTATAACGTTGGGGAAAAAAAGATACACATAACCCATGACATCTATTTTTACAGCACAGGGCCAAGAGCTAGCCATATCACTTTTAATGACTGGAGATTCCAGAAGAATTATCACTATGGCAACACTTCAAAATGGCCATCAGAGTTACCAAGCACCAGTTCACAACAGTTTGAATCTGTAGCACAGAGCAAGTTATTTTCAAAATGTGTCTGGTGATTCCAAGCAAAGCTTTGCTAGATCTTAGTTACCTACAAGTGAGAGTTAACCGAAGCCATGGTACACAGTGAGCGGGCAGACATCATGCTACCGGACACAAACACAATGTCGCCATGATGTCTTTTTAACATGTATTAAAAGTATTTTTAAAAAAAGATAAAAAGTTGGCCACTGTTTTTCTTTCATTTGCTGACTTTTAGTAATTTTACAGAGGAGTTTATATAAATTATCCAAAAACTCAGCAGATTTCAAGCGGTTTTAAACATTTGTGAGCGAACAATGAAAATACAGACTACCACTGGGAATTTATACTCAAAATCTTAAATTCCTTCCAGCCCTCTGGAGGCAACCATGAAGACACAATTAATTCCCTGGGAGCCTCATTTTCATAAGAAAACAAGAGGCTGACCTCAAAGGTCAACACCCTGGTGTATGCGAACTGAGCCCTCAGTACTGTGTATGCGAAAGGGGTCCTAGCCTAGCCAACAAACTCAATCAAAATGCTTCCTCAACAGTTCCAATGATCTCAAAGATCATCAAAGCAACTCTTATCATCATCCAAGCAGAGTAAGAAAGTATTGTGGCCCTACCTGGGAGCTGCGGGTAAGTGTTGTGTCAAGTTACAAGTGTTTTGGAAACAGTTAACTGTCTCTAATGTAAATCTGGGACTTACTTTGGGTCCAGTTAAAAAAAAAAATAGCACCAATACTCTATGATGGCTTATTTTAAAGAGAGACAAACTGGTATGGTGAAGCTACATATTAGCAAGGATCCATTCAGACATGAGAAGTGAGTCCTCCTTGCCTTTAAACGTTCTTTCCGTGTGTCAGTGTAACACTCAACACGTGTCCAGAAGGATGAATCCACAAATAGCCAAATTTCAGAAATTAGGGGAACTACCAACACAAATTCTTTTAACTGTGACTTCAGACGTGTGGCCCGGTAACTGCAGGACCTTGGACCTGTAGATGGGGTGTTACAAGTGAGAACCGTGCCCTTCCAGGGTTATGCAAGGAGAACCTCTAAGAGCCCACGGCATTTTCATGGCCAGTTACTAGGGAAAGATACACAGGTTCCTGCATGCTGTCTCAAGAACATTCTGGGCTAAAGGCCCTGCGCCAAGACCTACTGTTTGGGCTCCTTTAGAAGAAGGTGACTCCCACCCAGGCTCGAATGCCAGAAAAAGTCCAGCTAAGTCAAGGAGACCCCAGCTACTGTCTCCAGGGAGCTGGGAGTGACGTCACTAGACCACACACAGCCTGTGCTCTCTGAAGGACAGCTTGAAGTGGGAGAGTCCTCTTGGGGAAAATAATGATATTAAGGTTTGGGTTTAGTTTTGTATTTGTGTGTGTGTGCGCGCGCACTTTTCTTAGTGCAAAGAAATATAAGGAAAACAAAATGGGACAGACCCTGCATTTCCAGATAACACCAGTGGACCTTGAAAAAACAAAAAGTAAAAACATGTGGGTTAAAAACATAAACTCTGCCAAGAAAATACAAGATGAGTGGTGAAGGTCACCCAGTGACTCCAGTTACTTGCTGCAGAAAGCACATCCTACTTTTCAGGATCCCTTCTGGCAAGCTTCTGAAGATTACACCAGCTGAGACCCGATCAATCAGAGACTGTGACGTTTTGGATCTCCCCCTCCCACCCCCAAACTTTATAGAAAGACCTACTTTTTTTTTTTTTTTTTTGGTTTTTCGAGACAGGGTTTCTCTGTGTAGTCTTGGCTGTCCTAGACTCGCTTTGTAGTCCAGGCTGGCCTCGAACTCACAGCAATCCGCCTATCTCTGCCTCCCGAGTGCTGGGATTAAAGGCGTGCGCCACCACGCCCGGCCTGAAAGACCTACTTTTAAAATGCATTTTATTTTCAAGTTTGTGTACGTGTCTGTGTGTGGGCGGGTACACATGAGTGCAGATGCCCTCTGATATCTCAGGTCTCTGGGACTGGAGTTATAAGTGAGCTGCCTGAAGCGGGATCTGGGAATTAAACGTTAAGTCCTCCAAAAGAGCAGTAGATGCTCTTAACCACTGAGTCATCTCTCCGGCCCCAATATGTAAGTTGGGAAACATAAACAGTTGTCTAGTAAGAATCCTGTTCTTCTGAAACACATAAATCAGGAAAAAAAAGCTCAAACTGTCCTACTACTTTTCTCTATCTGGTGCAGTGGTCCCCAAACTTCTTAATGCTGTGACGACCCTTCACACAGTTCCTCACACTGTAGTAAGCTCCGACCACACAATTATTTTCGTTGCTACTTCATAACTGTAAGTTTGCTACTGTTATGAATCAAAATGTTTTTTGACCGTCTTAGGGGACCCTTGTGAAAGGGCTGCTCCACCCTCAAAAGGGTCATGTTGTGAACTGTTGACCTAGTGTAATTCCTTTTTGACAATTACTGTGTGCATTTCATTCTTTAAAGTGTAAGAGTATCACAGCTATTCACTAAAGAACTGCCCCTGATCTCAGGCCGGTTTTTCCTGCTTACAACTCCTTTCAAAAGAAGTTGGGGGTTGGGGGGGGGTGTCTAGAGTTGGACACCCCGCAAATCTTCTAGAGGTCAGCTCTGCTGCCCAAAATGTTAGGTCAGATCTGTTTCCTACCACGAGACCTTTTCTGGGGCCTGAACCACCAATGCTCAGGAGCGGGCTCGGGGCAGAGCTGAGGGGCTGACTCTGCAGGTGGCCCCATGCAGCAGCACAGATGTCTGTTCCAGGTCACATTAAACAGCTGTGAGCAGACATCCTCATCACTAGACCCCCGCCTGGGCTCAGTCCCTGGAAGTCTACCACTGGTCACTGATCCTTCAGCCGGTGCCATTAGTGGCACCTGAGAGCAGCGCAGCACCGAGCCAGACCTGCTCGCTGGACGCAGCAGGAAGGCAGCCAGCCCTCAGCTGGGTCTATAGTACAAGAAGAACTTGGAGTGACCTGGCACTCCCAACCTCACCCTGCCAGCCAGCCCCCTACAGACAAACAAAAGGATCCAGTGAAGACAGCCACAACAGGCAGGATGTCTCCTCAAACATCAGCTCTCAGGAAAATGCCTATCTTGAGTAACTGTGTTTACAGGTCTGGAAAGGTGAAGAACCAAAAATACATTTTAAAGTGAGCTTTACAAAGTCCTCCTCAGCGAATAAAGTGGCCACCTCGTGCTCCTATCTCACCTCTCTTTTTTTCTTTGATAGGAAAAAAAAAAAAAGGTAGACTTGAGTCAGCTATGCTGGATCTGCCATAGGGCCCAGAGAACTTTCTGGGCCAGGCAGCCCCAACCCAGCCTACATTCTTTTGGGGTGACAGAGCACCCAGCGGTTTCCCTGTCCTCCAACCACGGCAGCATGGTGACTAAGCCCATAGGAATCCCAGTCAGTGCTAGACCCACCCGGAGGACAGGCAGACACAGGATAGGCAGGGAGGGCCCTCACTGCCCAGGCCCTAGCCAGGAAGAAGACCACAGTCTGCTCTTCAATCCTCGCACGTGTGGAGGAAGGGCACGGTGGCCAGGAGCAATGCCTACCTGTGCCCAGGTGATACTCAATAGTACAGGGTTCTGCATTAGCATCTGGCTCCATACTCAGGGCTCACTTTCTCATGGGGTCAGAAAGCCAAGTTTTTTTTCTTTTTGGTTTTTCGAGACAGGGTCTCTCTGTCTGTATCCCTGGTTGTCCTGGGCTCACTTTGTAGACCAGGAATACACAGGGATACACCTGCCTCTGCTGCCCGAGTGCTAGGATTAAAGGCGTGCACCACCACGAACTGCCAGAGAGCCAAGTTTTAAGTCTACTTTTATAACACTGAAAAAGGCATCCAGTAAATGTTGGTCGCACAATCAAAAGGCAAGAAAATATATGTCAGGTCACACCGCCTGCCTCAGTTGCTTTTTAGGAGCCCAATTCAGGGTAGAAGCCTGCCATCCAGGATCTGCTTTGAGAAGTTATTTCCTGAGGCTTTATGCATTTTACTCTGTTTGATGATTACATATTTTTCTCATAAAAGGATAAAAAGTTTACTGTAAACCACATCCCTTTCTTCCTTTACCACAACCTGCCAATCATCAGAGCTGGGGCGTCCATTTCATAAGATTAAAGAATAGTTTGAAAACAAAGCCTCCCTAGTTAAAAATCAGCCAAACAAAGGTGCTTGATCACTGATCAACATCAAAGTTTTGGCTCCCATATAAACACAATTCATCGATGTTAAAAAACCAATCCTGCCTGGGGAAGGGAAACTTAAAGAGTCAGACAAAATCAAGGCCTTACAATTCAGAAACACGATGCCGTGAAATTAAACAGCAGCCATGATTTAACTATGCTTGGGTCATCATCCTTTCAACTCCACCCTTTTTATCTTAAGAATCATATATGTTCTCAGCCATGTGAAAAGGACACTAGGGAGAGACAGAGTGACAAGTGGCAAGGTAGGAGGCATTGAGAGGGAGACCAGATGACGAGGGCTTGGGAAACGGAGACGGAGAGAAGAAGAATGAACAGGTAAAGGGGAGGGGCGAGCAGGAGGACATCATGCCAACAGAGCTCTGACCGTATTTATTAATCACCATGGAGATACGTAAACATACAAGCTTAAGCAAAGCATCCGTAAAAACTCATCAAACAGGGCCGCAGCCTTCTGTTAAGTAAGACAGGCCATTAAGTCACTCCCACAAGAAGGCAGGACTAGAGACTTAGCTGCAAGGTGCCTCGCATAACTTATGCCAGGATTGCGCTCTTCAGTCTCCTGGCACACAAAGGGAATTGGCGAGTGTGCTGGTTGGTTTCTTGTCAACTGGACGTAAACCCAGACGTAACCGAGAAAGGGGAATCTCGGTTGATAAACTGCCACCATCAGATTGGCTTGCGGGCATTTTCTTGATTAATGTTTAATGTGGAAAGGCCAGGATCTCTGTGGTGGTGTCACCCCTGAGCAGGTGGTCCTGGGTAATATAAGGAAGCAGGTTGAATAAGCCAATAAACAGCATCCCTACTTGGCTTTGGCTTCAGCTTCCACCCTCTGGGTTCCTGTACTGTCTGAGTTCCTGCTTTGGCTTCCCTTAATGATGAACTGTGATTGGGATATTTAATCGAAATAAACCCTTTCCTCATCAAGATGCTACTACTTTGATACAGCAATAAAAATCAAACTATGACAGGCCACATACAGATCAGATGAGACAACGGCTGAGCTGTGCAGAGCCTGGCCATTGCTCATGAAATGCCTCGGTAGTCATTAAACATAGCCCTTTCGGAGAGGGCTGTCAGCCAGCCATGCAGCTTCATGCAGCCATTTCCACGACCTGGGAGCCACATCCTGCTGCCGTGAAGGGGGCGGGACTGGTATGTGTGGGTTAGGTCAGCAGGGACAAGCCCTAGAAGCTCTTAGAGACACAGTTCACTGCACAAGTTGTAGAAACCTCAGGAACTCACTTGCAAAACCTCAAAATGTAGAGGGTTAGGGGTGGGAATCTCTGAAAAGCTTGAATCACAAATTAGCCTCCAACTGTCCTTCTGTCAAATGCTTGGGATTTAGAGGAGAATTTTTTCTTCCTCTTTTCAGCAAACACTGAATGCCGTAGAGATCTTGGAAGAGGGGATTGTGATCCTGATCTAAGAAGACCTTATGCATTTGTCTCAACCGTCAGGTTGGTGCGGCAGTGCAGCTGCCTCAAACCAGGGGGCTTGGCAGTGTTAAGGTCAGCTGAGGCAGGCGGACTGCAGGCAGTAGCAGCTGGGAGTATCCAGGTCCCCTGGTACCTTGGAGGTGGCTTTGTCCAAGCCAGTGCCCACCCTGGCTCACTATCACTCCTCTGGGGGGCTAAGGGGACTCACTCATGAGGCTATTTCCTAGTAACACAGACACTCAACTCTGTGTGTGAACTCAACTCCAGGAGCTGCCTTTTCTATTTGTTTCAAAGGCAGTCTGCTCCCAAACTACCAAATCTGCAGGCAGTGCCTAGGTTTGAAGGGCCCTGCTGTGCATGGTTACGGAGGAATGCCAGTGTGCACCTGCTGTAGTTCTCTCTCTGTCCACAAAGTGTCTTCACTTTACCCCAGGCCATGGGACCCCACAGGAGGGAGTATCATCTCCTACCTCATCTATGTACTTGCCTGCACGTACCTGTAGACACAAGGAAAGGAGACAGTGGGGTCTCTACTCACCAGAAAACCAACTTCTAGGCTAGAGAAAGGCCACAGCTCTTACCTCTGACCACATGAGCACAGACAAGAAAGCATTCGCTAAGGCCAGTGGAGAAAAGATCTAACTAAGGAGCAGACAAGGAACTCTGGAGCTTCTTCTCACTCACCAAAACCCACGCCACCGTCAGGGCATCACCCAAATCAGCTGTGATCTCCTGCATTGGCCAACCCTAATGCAGAAATGTCCCCTCAACTATGCAGTCAGTCTCCCTCACCCCCACCCCTGTGGGCTCCTTCTGTGGGTCTACAAATACAACTGTCTGCACATGAATGTGGCACCTCTAGCAAACACACATGCACCACACAGTCAGCCAGCCGTCCTTGTGAGTTTACACGTTTGGGATGTATACGTAACACTATGGGATAACCTACATAGATAGATGTCACAACCTCTCTGTTGCAGTTTGTTGCAGTCTAGTAATTCAAACATTTATCTGTTTCCTATCATCCTGAAAGATAACCCCCCCAAAAGGGTACATCTGCTTCATTCTTTCTATTCTCTCAAAATATTAATCAACAATACAATAGTTAACTGAGCACTGGCCTAAACTGTTCCCATGTGTTTTTTTCAAACTTGCTAATTAAATTTTTTTCTTACTATCATAATAAAAATCCCCCAAGAAATCTTGGGTCTTCTGGGCATAGTACGAGGGAGGAAAACTGCACTGAGTCCTAATCTACTGCCCCACTTAATAAGCAAATACTTGATGTGCATGCTTTAAGAAAAAAAAAAAACCTACAGGCTTCATAACGTAGACACTGCAGGTCTCTCCACAACGCTAAATGAAGGCTTCTGACAGGAGTTTAATGAGCTGTTATCCAATAAACTCCAGCCCGAGGATGTAAGCATCCTCTATGAGCTCAGAAAGCAGCCAGGGCCATGCTCTATTCTAGACAGAGCTGCCCGACTCCTTCCTGTATAGGCCAGCATCCAACTTACTCTATCAACAGGCAGGAAAATCCCAGCCAGCTTCAAAACTCCCTCATCTTTTCATTACTCAAATGACAGCCTTTTCTCACCACTTTATCTCTGCCTTAAGTACCAGGAGCTGAAAGATACAATCAATTTAATATATCTCTCTCTGCCCATTTATATTACTTGTTTGTTTCAGCAGATTCTCGTCCACAAATCCCTCCTTTGCCCATTCATGCCTGCATACTTCACATAGATTTAGTATTTCTCCAGGCCAATGATCACAACCACGAGTTTTTCTTTGATTAGAGAGCAGCGGAGACAAAAGCAGGGTCAGGGTGGTCTGGAATATCTCTGCCCTTTTTTTTTTTTTTACAGAGAGCTACAGAGGAGACCAGCAGTCCAGGAGAAACATTTGTATCCAGACCCTCCCATTTCAGGCTCAATTGCTGTTGGACACACACTAACTTTGTATGGCTTAACTTTCTCAGCAGCCTTTCATGAAGAGCGGAAACTAGCCAACACGTGAGTTGTCCATACTTCTCAGACACAGGCATCACAGAAAGGAATTCAAGTCCTGCTAAATATGTCCCTGATTCCATTCAGAATCCTCTCCACCCTCCCTGCCACCTTGGATGAGCAGAGTCGAGAGTACTAGCTTCCACCTTCCAGCTTCCTCTGAGCCCCTGCTGCCTCACGCCTGCAATCCTCAACATCCGGACAAGTGTCAAGCTCTCAGAAGGGACTATTGAGAGGTGTAAAAATGAAAACAACCAGTTTCCTACAACCATTCTACCTTACCTAACCCCCACCACCACCACCACCAAAAAAGGCAACACTTCACCTTCTCCTCACAGAATTAAAACTATGGGCATCAGTCAGATATAAAAGATGGTCTGAGCCAAATAGTCTCAGATGCCCAAGCAGATGTCGAGATCCTGGGATGCAAACCACCACCTAAACCTCTGCTTTTATGTAGATACTCCACATTCCAAACATCTTAAAATTTGAAGTACAACCCACTCCTGAGTTGAGAGCCATGTATACAATGCTGGGTAAACAGGAATGAGCCAGTGTGAGCATTCTTAAGTGAAGATCTCAGTTTCACCGGAGGCAAATATCTGGTCTAAACAAAACTCTAAATACCAACCACACTTGCCCTCCTCCTCTGAGCCCTAAGCACCTATTACTTCTATTCCTTTTTCAGCCAAAGCTGGATTACCCTGCCACTGTGTAAGTTTTCACTTTGAAGTGTGTGTGTGTGTGTGTGTGTGTGTGTGTGTGTGTGTGTGTGTGTGTGTGTGGTCCTCTATATGCAGCTGTATGTACTCTGAGGAGGCCAAAGGCCAGCCCTCACTGTTGGTCCTCGGGTGCCGTCCTCCATATTTTCTGAAATAGAGTCTCTCACTTGCCTGAGTAAGATTAACCAAATAGGATGTCTGGCCTACCAGCAAGGACCAGGACCAGGACCAGGACCAGGACCAGGACCAGGACCAGGACCAGGACCAGGACCAGGACCAGGACCCACCCATCTTTGGGCTATAAGCATGTGCCATATTCTACTTTCCTGCATGGGTTCTAGGGGTTAAATGGGGTCCTAACATGAAGCAAGTGCTTCACCTAATGAACTACCACCCCATCCCAGCATCTCCTATTCTTACCTATCACCCAACAAGATTATGAGTTCCTGTCATCTCTTCCTGCTTAGCACGGAATTCACAATAAACAAGGACAGCTCAATTTGCCACCGGAGGAGTGGGGGGTGGGCTGGAGGGGGTCATAGAAACTTCAGCCAATTAAAGGTGGGGGGCGGGGAAGATAGTCTGTAAAGGCCCTACTTAGAATTCCTCAAGATTCCAGCCTCTTCAACATTGTCCTCATCCACAGGTATATCAACCTCTTCTCTGCTTCACCAACAACCCTGGGCTGCAAGGTTGGCAAGAAGGAACATGAACCTCCAAGGACATGAGATACACATTCACTCTTAAACTCAGTCATTTAGTTGGATTATTTGTCCCAGCTAATCATGGACCATTTTGGTCATTTGAAAATATTTTATGAGTCCCTCTTTAAAGTTTCCATACCTACCAGAACCAGCAGGAAGAGTAAGGCAAGACTGCTTAGTTGCGGTGGTTTAAATGAAAATGGCCCCACATGCCTACGTATATTTTGAATGTTTGGTCCCAGCTGGTGGAACCATTTGGTAAGGATTAGGAGGTGTAAACTTGTTGAAGGATGTGTGCTGCTGGGGGTGGACTCTTGAGATGTCAGAAACTCACACCATGGTCAATAGCTCTCTTTCTCTCTCTGCCTTTTGTTACATCAGCAGCAGCTACTGCTTCAGTGCCATGCCACGCCTGACTGCCTGCCACCAAACTCCCTTCCATGCTGGTCATGGACTCACCCTCTGCAGCTTGTAAGCACCAATAAACTCTTTCATCTATAAGTTGCCTTGATCCTGGTATCTCCTCACAGTAATGGGAAAGTAACTAAGACCCGAGGGTATGGAAGCTGGACAGTTCTCACTCTCAGACAAAAAAGGCTTGACAGGTAAGGGGAGATGTTGTAAGACACCTTGGCAGTTAAGGTTTGCTCTGGCTGAAACTTGCATGCCAAACCAGATGCCTATGGGGAAAGCACATTAACAACACACACTCTAAACCAACAGGGAAGGTGTGCTTCCGCTCTGTCATTCCACCAGCACTGTGGACTCTGATGTCCCTCAACAACAGCACCGTGGACACATCCCTCCCTCAACACTGGTGGGAGAGAACACTCTTCCCAGGTCATCAAGCTGCTGGATTCTAGCCAGGGGAAAGCCGACATCAGTTGAAAAGAATGACTTCGGTGAATTTAAATGCATTCCACATAATCAAGTTTCATTGGTGTTTCTCGGTACTTATGAATAATTCACTTTGATAACAGCAAAGGCCGGACCAAGAAAATGTCACTTCAAAAATGCAACACTTAACATAAATCCTACCCTGATTCCCTGCTCTACTCTTCTCTGACCACCTTTCCTTTTTTCTGCCCAATCACGCAGGTGTTTTGCTAGCCTTCCAGCCTGCATCTATGGCTCCTAGAAAACTCTTGGGACCCTGTGAGCTGCAGCTGCCTATGCAAGTTCACAGCCTCGGTCTAAAGCAATCTGGGAGCCTGCTCTCTACAGGGGGTGGAGGAGGGGGGTGGGGTGGGAAAGCGGGGTGGGGGCGAGAGAGGAGGGTGGGGGTGGGAGAGTGGGGTGGGAGAGGGAGAGGGGGGTGGCGGTGTACAATCTGCAGAAGCTGGTTAGAATGTCTATCGTCAATCTTAGCAGCAACTGCCAAAATCCAGAGCTAGCACAACCACCCTAGACCCTTACCACCCTCAACATTAAATCTCCAAGTCAGGAGGAAGAAAGAAAAAAGGAGGGAGGGAAAGTGACAGCCTTAGAGCCACTCCTGTAAGCCAAAAGCTGGGAAACTGTGATCTGGATAAACTGTCATTCTTGTACATGTAAGATTTTCATGCAGAACACCCTGGTCATGAGGCTGGGCTGGGCCTTCTTCTTTTTAGCACTTGTTCATCCGGGCATCTGGGCCAAAGTGGGAAAGCACAGAGGAAGGTCAAGTTTGTATTGATTTGAATACATTAGCCAAAACCAAGATGAGGATAATAGGAGGTTGAGGAGCTCACACATTGAAGTGCTACTTTTAAAACTGTCTACACACCAAGCTTGCTAGCAGAATCTGAGCAGCCCATAATAAGCCACTCACAAGCCATTCAACTTTAACTTGTGAGCTGAAGCAGGGTATGAGTACCATCCTGACTACCATTTTCCTCTAACCGACTTATCTTCTGCAGCCCTGTCCCTATAATCCAGGGCTCCCTGACCTTCTTGTGCCCCTTTAATACAGTTCTTCGTGTTGTGGTGACCCCGCCCCCAACCATAAAATGATCTTTGTTGCTACTTCATAACTGTAATCTTGCCACTTATGAATCGTAATGCAAGCATCTGTGTTCTCCCAATGGACTGAGGCGTTTGACTCTCCACCCCAAAGGGGTCACCACCCACAGGTTGAAAACCACTGCTACCATCCTAGGCTTGGGATGACAACAGTGCCCCCAAGTTGTGGGCTTACCCAAGGAGGTTTAAAAAGCTTCCCAGTAAGACTGAGCCAACTCAAAGGTCTGAAACCTGCTCATGCCAGGCAAATAGGTGAGGCTCATAGGCCCTCTGGCTGAGAATAAAGTACAAATGAGCCCTGCATCACTGTAGGCACCAAATGTCATTGCCACTGTGTGGCCAGCAACAAACCTACAACGAAATTAATCCTGCAGAACAAACTCCTCTGGCAAGGCTTTGGCTTCCTGTCCGTTGTCTGTTGGTCTAAACAGCCTCACCCGGAGCTCCAGCCTACTCCCCGTTGTCATCTCTGGCATCTAGTGACTCTTTGGAAAAACTTTTTTTTCCCCTCTCCCTTAGCAAACAAGAAGCGCTTGTTGAGCTACAGAAACATTCTTAGGAGAAAATTATACATTCTCAGGATTCCATTCATAAACCCATATGACCGTCAAGACCGGAGTCCTGCTGTGGTCATAAAAGGACAGTTAGGAAGAGGCAGAAGTCGGGAGAAGGCGGCAAGACGCCCAGTAAGCTGAGACGGAGACCCCTGCAGGACTGCCTGGACAGGACCTGAAACTGGAAAGAGGTGCAGCTCCCCGTCAGTGAACGGAAGAAGTGCCACTCCGCTTTACTGGTCTCGGAAGCTTCCATGACTTGGTTATTTGTTGGGGACCTTCTGAAAGGAACACTGGCGAATACAGAACAGTCAATTATTTAAAACCCACTGAGTAACGGAACAAAAAGATTTTCCCCCCATCATAGCTGTGCAATATCCCAAGAATCTGATAGCATTTACTCAGCCAAGTGTATGGAGGCTTTGACTGTCACATGCAATTAAATATTGTTGCTAATCTCTACTTGCGTCCAACTTTTAAACTGAAATGTATCATAGATAGTCTATGGAAGTTTGATATATTTATGATTTCATTCATCTGCTGGAGCTCATAGAATGTGTAGGGGCAACTACTGCGCCACTCTGGCTACTTTCCTCAGTGCCTTCATTAGGATTTGCGAAGACAAATCTGAGGCGACCTCATGTGGGGGTCAGTCTGCCAGTTTCTCTAAGCGAGGCTGAGTACCAAGCAACCAAGTCACTAAGCGCTGTCTCTGTTGCCATTCCACGTAGTTCCATGAAGAAAAACAAATGGCAGGAAGAAGACGGGACCAAGTGCTTGTTTGTGGCCAAGGCAAAGAAACAACAAGCAACTTCTATTCAATAATGGGAAGAAACAGAAGGCCAGCTTCCGGAAGAGGGCCTGGCACTCCTGCACGGCATCTTCCCACCCACCTGATGCCCGGGAACGGAAGGAAGATCTGAGAGAGGACACTGAGAGCCGGTGTTTGTTTCCTGCGATGAGCAAGAGGAGGAAAATGAAACAAAACAAAGCAGGAGAAGAGGAGGCCGGGTGGGGAAGGCAGTGGTACGCCCGCATATGCAGGCGCACATAAACACACATGCACAAACACTCACACACAAATGTGCAAATGCAAACACATGTCCGCACACAAACGTGTATGCGCACAGCTATTATTACCCAAAGAAGAGCATAAATAGGCGCAGGCTCCAGGAGCAGATGGCTGCCACCTTCGCTGTGTGCGATCTGCAGTTGTCACCAGTGAAAATGTACCTCCTTGTTATCTTTACTAAAAACTATAGCCACTCTCTAAACACTTCAATGTTCTCAGAAAAGAGGGAAAGCATTTCAAAAGATAACATTTAATGTCAGCGTCAAACAAAAATCTGTTGGCATTTCTTAAATTCTCTCAAATACCAAGTTTGCGAGCAGAATCAACTCACAGAGTTTGATAACAAGAGGAATGGGGTCTACATACACCTATAAGGTCCTTAGTGGCATCCGGACGCAGGCATATGTACATCACTGAGTGTCCTTTAAAGATAGGGCTTATCTGGGCAGACATGAACATTTGAACGATTCCGATTAAATTAGCAAGAACCACTCCTACATTATGCCCTGCTACGTATGATAATTGAATGTTTGCAACTCAGAAAAGGCAACAGAGAAAGACCACTTCAGATATGGCAATAAATATAGAGTCAGTCCAGCTTAATGCTCAAAAGTTTAGATGGCCCCTGAATGCAGCTATTTTTAAAATAGCGGCAGCTGCCACCATTGACCAAGAACTCACTAAGCGCTGGGTAGGTTGGAGGGTGCTTTCCAGGTTTATCTGATCATCCCTGTTTCATGGATGGAGACTAGCCTTGCCACGCTACTCCACCCTGGACCAAGCTCAGGGAGGCCCACCTTATTAAACCCGAGTCCCTGGTTCCCATCATGTGCTGGATGAAGGAACATCTCCAAATGAAACCTCCCAGCACCACCGCTAGCTGAACTTGACTTCTGAACCATGATACACTGGAGTTGAGCAGCACAGTCCAGGATGAGATTAGCCACAGGCCCATATGTTCCACGCAACCCCCCTCTAGTTGGAAATGTCACACTGGCATACATATGAGAAGAGCAAGATAGAAACAGAAACGTAACCAAAGCAAGGGGCTATCAGGAAAACAAGCAGAAACCAGAACCATCCTAAGAGTAGGCTTAGCTAAGGGATATGAAGGGACTTGGAGTATTCTCCAAAATCATCAAGTTGAAAAACGAAACAAAACACTATAAAGAGAGTCTGAAATTTTTTTCAGACCCTAAGATGATTATCCTTAGTAAAAATCTGACTTCTGAATTCAGTCCGGAATACTGACCCCTCGACTAAAGGACAACTGGCCCAAAGCAAACTAGGAACCAGACACCCTGCTCTAAGTACTCAAGTCTGCTAAGTGATGTCCCAGAGAGATGTGGACGCAAACTGCTTCAGCACCTCTGTACCAGGGGTTAGCAATCAGGATAGAATGCAATCTCCACACCCGGCTATAAAAGGCATATAGCACTGAGGGCCCAGGGCATGTGACCCCCTTCTAAATAAAGCTCAACCCCTCAGTGGAGCAGCTGACCAGAACAGAGGCGTTCCCAGGCAATAGAGATAGGCTTGTAACACAATGTGTGGAAAGCCAGGGCCCACTTGTTCACCTCTGGGTCTGCACCCACCAGAGCCCACGGGCCTGCCTCATGGCACACACCATCATCTATTTTAGCAGTCTGCAGCAGCTTGGCGGACACGCCATGGCATTGCCAGACATACTCTGGGTCTTCCCAGGTAGCTGAAGATTAAAAGTTAAAACGCATGGCTGGACTATCACAGTACAAAAAACTCCAGGGGATTTACAAATGCTTGAACAAGCCTTCCACTTTCTCCCTGGGGGACACAGACTATCAGCCTGCAATGAAATGCAAAGAAATGGGAAAGCAAGCAACTCTCTATAGGCCTTTGCTGTCCCGGTGACCAGTGTTTGACTAACAAGACCGTGAGACCCAGTATCAGAGAACAGTCTGTTTTACACCACCTGCCTTCATTTTGAGACCCAGGACCCATCCTGAGATATAATGTTTCCTTCTGTCAATAAAGGGAGCCACAATCATCCTGAAGGCTCCAGTCTGCAATAACCAAGATTTCTCATTTTGGGGAAGCGGGCAATTCAACACACTGCAGGACCACTGCCCCAGTCAGTGTCTTTTTCACCGAAACAAGGTGGCCCTGCCAACAGAGCTAGCTTCCAGGGCGGCCAGGTTCATGCCTTCAGGGGTTTTCTGGCAAAGACTTGTCCTCTGAACATGCAATGGGGTGCTGTGACCCAATCCCGAACTGTTGGCTCTGGTGGGCTAAGAGGCACTTAGAGGCCAAGTTCAGCAGTCAGGTCTCAGGCTTTACTTTTGTTTTTAACTTGATGTTGTTTTGTTTTTGGAAAAGGTGTTTACATATGAAACCAGATACCAGGAAGCCTCTATGGCTTTAAGTAAATACCATGAGAAGTCAGAAAACCACAGGTACTCAGGAAGGCTGACCTCCAGCCCTTAGGATACAAGGCGGGCCTGCCTTCAACAAACAGCTGGACAACCGTTTGAACAGCTTCTGGGGGCCAGGATTCAACCTTTTAGACGTCTGCATCTTGAGAGAGAAGAGCTGGTGTCTGCAGGAGATCCTCTTGCCGATTTAGGTTTGGGTGGCAGTGTTCCTCAGCAGCAGTGACGGTGACAGGGACAGAGGAAACATCAGAACCACATTTCATGATTTACCGTCTTTGAGCTTGCTGCGGAGTGCCATTTGCACACTGCTCTGTTTGAGGGAGTTAGCGGGAATGCACGGGAAGATACAGCCGGAACCCACGCAACACTGCCAAGAAACACAGCGCCGGGTGCTAGGCTATACGACCCCTGGCGGCTCCGGAGCCCTGGGGTCTTCTTCTGGAAAAGGCAAGGCTGGAGCTCAGCCAGGTCTGATGGAGGACGGCAGACTGGACAACAGAAAGATGACTGAGAAAGGGTGTCAGTGATACTACATGGGGGAGGAGGGCAAACCACCCAAGAGCTTCAGGAGGGCCTGCTACAGAAGTGTCGGGGGACAGCAGATCTACTCAATGGGGCACTCGCTGGTGGGGTGAAGTGGGAGGCTGGAGAAGAGCTGTGTCACTCACTGTGTAGGCAACGGGGAGGCTGGAGGATGAGAGTGAGCAGTATTTAGGACGGTAAGGGCTTCGACGGCCAATTAGAAAGGGAAGCAACTCAAAAAAAAAAAAAAAGGCTCAAGCGGTAGCATTTCTGGCATGACCATTAGCTAGGGGAAGAAGAGTGTTGACCCCCCACAGGGAGGAGGTGGGGTTATAGACAGAGCCCAGAAACAAGCAGACGTTCCCTGAGAGAGCCAGCGCCTGGAGGTGGTCTTCTTATGAATGGGAAGAGGTTAACAGCTCAAAAAGAAACCAGGTGGTGGTGTGTGTCACACACACACTTACTCACAGCACTCAGGAGGCAGAGGTAGGAGCATCTCTTGAGTTTGAAGCCAGCCTGGTCTACAATGTGAGGTATAGGACAGCCAGGGTCACAAAAACTAAGCTCCTAAAGAGGTCTGGCCTTGACAGAGACAAGAGGATGCTAAAGGACCAGGAAACACAATGAAGTAAGAGAAGAGGAAGAGGCTCCAGCCATGCCTTGGTCTGAATGATTACGTCTCCCCAAACTCACATATTGAAACCCAGTGCCCAGTGCTAAGAGGTGAGGCTCTGTGATTAAGTCATGAGAGTGGAGCCCTTGTAACTGGGATTAGTACCCTTGTTAAAGAGACACCAGAAAGTTGCCTAACTTCTTTCCACCATGTGAAAGCATCGGGGTGGGGGGGTGGGGGGTGGGGGGGGGCAGGCACGGAAACACCCAGAAACTAGACCCTCATCAGACAGAGAAGCTGCCAGCACCTTTTCTTGGACCTCCAGCTTCCATAATGGTGAGAAAACAAATCGACTGTTTCTAAGCCATCCAGCGTGTGAACCGTTGTTGCAGCAGCCCACATGGACTAAGGCCAGAGATAATCAACTACCAAAGCCTACATGGAGAAAAGACCAACGAAGAGCAGCTTGCCACAGGGGAGAGGTGGAGAAGCAGAAGCCCTTTCGAAACAAGGAAGGAAGGCCCAACCACCAAGCGCGAAGGCATTGCTAGCTCTTTCACTAGGAAACCAAAAAGGCCATACACAATTCCTCAGGGCCCCGGCTATTTAGGAACAACTCAGGACTGCAGAAGATCACAAAACCAAAGAAACAACGGAGTGTAGCCACTAGAGTGGCCCCTCTCTAGTGGGCTGCCTCCACGCCATCGGCCAGCAGACGCGATCCAAGAAGAGCAAAGACACCGAGTGAAAACTCAGTCCATCACAGCTTGACCACATGTTTTTCCTCTACAGCAGCAGCTCCCCCCCCATCCCCCCCCCCAGACGTTGATGCTCTCCCTCTTCTGCCACCAGCCAGCAAAATGTAACTTAATGGGATTCTTCAAATACTCATTTCAAGTGGCTCATGTGAACTCGAGGTGAGCATACTGTGAGGACTCGACGCCCTGGCTCTCTGACTGATGATCAAGGGCTCTGAGTGGAGACGGGCAAGAAAAGACGGCATGACTGAAGCCGCTTGTCTAGAGACGATGAAGGGAAGAACTCAGCCTCCAAGGAAGCCGCTGAAGCTGCGCTGCCCAACGGAGAGAGGACGCCACTGGCCACATGCAGAAGTAAAGGCAAGCAGGTGAACGGACGTTAAAAGCACATTTTACTTTTTTCACGTAAAGCCATCACAGTACACTTCAGCGTAGTAGCAATTTAAAAACATCGGGCATGGAACTATTTCAAAGATTTTTTTTTCTACCTATACTACATCCTGGAAACTCTATATTGAAAGCAGGCCTTACTTGAGGCAGGCCACACAGGTGAAGAGCTCGGATCCGGTGCACGTGGCTAGTGGCCTCTACACGCATGACAGCATACACTAGAATAGGAATCTATGCAGAGGAAAAGAAACGTGGCAGAGTTAGAAAGCCTACGGGAACCTACGACCATGACTGAGGTTTTAGGACACGGTAAGAAGACAAGATCCTTGAATGGACTCGGCAGTAAAGTCCTCCATTGTGAAATCACAAAGTGCGACGTCATCAGGACTGGTATAGCTGGCCGAGGGAAAGGCTGCAGAGCACGGCCTTGCAGGGACCGGGTCCAGCCAATAGGCACACTGGCATCAGGACTCAATTTCTAACCCCGGTTGCTTTTCTCTGGTCTAATTCAACCTTCCTCTATGAGGAAGAGAGAACTCGTGCCTTTTTTTTTTTTAAAAGATAAAGAAACTAAAGCCTACACAATTTAAATTACTTGATAATTTCTGGCTACTGATGACCTTAGACTTTGACCAGAATACAGGCCTTATCTCTGGCCTGGACTTCTTCAGAAGCCTCTGAAAAGCCACAGTGAGACCAAAGCCTCTGTGCAATCACTGAGTAGGTGGCATCTAACGATGCTGCATGCAGCCCTTCGCTTTTGTGCGGAGCGTATAAGCTTCTGAAACACTTGCTCGTCTATACTCAGTTTGGTCACCACTAAAGGGTGGCACACCTGCGCCAGGAACAAGCTGAAGCAGAGCTCAGGTGAGCTGGCCAGTTAAGTCATCCTGGACTCTCATTTCTGCACCCAAATCTCTGATGATGCTTTTTAAGATTATTTCTTTTTTCAAATGCCAAGGTTACTTTAAAAACAAAACCTTGACGACTGGAGAAATGGCTCAGCTCCTAGGAGGACCCAGGTTCGGTTTCCAGCGCCCATGTGGCAGCTCACAAACGGACTGTAACTCTGGTGTGAACGGTTACACATAGAGGCAAAACACACAAACACATGAAATAAATGTTTTAATATTTAGAAATAAACAAAAAACAAAATTTTGTTACAATGGGCAAGAACTCATTCCTATAATCCCAGAACGTGAGAGGCTGAGGCAGGAGAACTGTCATGAGTTCAAGGGTAGCTGGAGAACACAGCATGTTCTAGGCCAGCACCACAGAACTGCACACACCCCTCACTCCTACACACACACACACACACACACACACACACACACACACACACCCCAAATTACAGAGGCATCAAGTTGTGTAAACTCCTACTTTAGCCCCAGCTAAAGGGCTGGTGACATAGAGCTGCCTGTGAGGGCTGGCCTTGCATTTGTTGATTATACACACTTCAGAGACTAGACCAGCCCGTCCAATTTGGGGGTTTGGTAAGGAGTTTTGAGGGGGCACTCTTCATAACTAGTTGGGGTATATGAACTCTCTGGGTCTTTAACTGGGCTGGCTAACAATAGCTAACATGCTGAGGGAAACCAGTAAGGGGAATCTTGCTGGCCACTGTATCTAAATATTGCTGAATTATTGAAATCAATATAATCAATGCCCTGAGCCACAGGCACATTCTAGCAAAAAAGAAAAAGAAAAAAGAAAAGAAACAAGAAAGCAACTTGATTCTTGTAGCATCTGTGACACCAGGGTAAGGTTATTTTACAAAGAAAATATGCATATTGTAGATGCACAAACAGGCTTCAAACATTACCACCATGTGACTCTGCTTTTCAAGTTCCCTTCACTAAGTGACTGTGTGAGACTTCCACAACAGCCGTACAGGAGAAGAAATGCAAGCACAAAGGTTCAGAAGCACCCCCTCCTATAGCACTGTCTCCAGGAGAGATTGAACCAGGGACTCCTGGACACTGGCACACGGGTCTCCTATCTACCAAGTGCTCCATATTAAGCCAGGTCTCCTAAGCATCGGGGTCCCAAGACCCAAAGGTCACTTTCACAGGACACTGACGGGTGTTATGTTTTTCCTTTATCCAACTACACTCCAAGTTCACCCGTGAGAAAGAACTCTTGCTCTACAAAATGACAACGAGGATACTATAAATCTCTTTAACACAAAGAATTCCAGACTATAAGAAATCACCTGCAAGAAACATCTGTGTGCCCAGTCACCCTTCTCACCGAAGAAGTTCGAGACTAGTAAACTTCTAGCCTCTAAATGCACTGAATTGTTTCCAACCAGACTTGGCAGCAGCCACAGGAGCCTCCACCCAGTTCTCAGAGAGCCCAGCTACACAGAAAGGCTAACCAAGACCCACCCCGCCCCATCCCTGGGAAAGGCTTCCACAAGGCAGTGTGAAACGTGAAAGACCCTCACCCTGCCCTGACGGAGGTGAAGGTGGCGAGGGGGTGGGGTGGGGGCTGGAGGGGGTGGAAGGAAGCTGAGAAAGCCCCACTGTGTGCGCATCCTTACTTTTCTGGCAGCGGTTTGTGGTCCAGCAGCGGTAGTTGTACTCATTGTTAATGGTGGTCCTCTCACACGTGGGCTTCTCCTCCAGTGTCCCCGGACACAGGTCCCCACACTCCTTCGGGGGCTTGTTCCCCACAATGTAGTTATTGGACACTGCATCCAAGATGAGAGACCAGTCTATAGTGGAGAGGTAACAGAGGTCAGCGTTTTTCTCAATCCTGATGGCCCCCCGAGTAATGTTCCTCAGATTATAAAGCCCAATATCCTTGAGATTGGTCATCTCGAAGATGACCAGTGCGTAGTTGTAGAAGAGTTTCCAGCCGCGGATGACCGTGAGGTTCGGGAAGAGGTCTCCCAGGCTCTCCAGGCCGGCCACTCGAAACAGCAGCAAGTACTCGGTGATGACCGTGAGCTTGGGGAAGCGGTAGCTTCGGTAGTCCTCGGCCTTGGAGATGAGCAGGATGTGGAGGAAGCCCTCGATCACCGTGCAGTTTTCTAGGCGCTTCAGCTGCTGGTAGTCGTTCCGGATGTCAATGCCGGGACCACAAACTGGAGGGAGACGAGAGGGCAAAGCGGAACATTCTGTTAAACAGAGGTTACTCTAAAATATGAATTTCCATAAAACTTGTATTATTATAAACAAGATGACGACTCGCTTTTTTCACTGCAGACCCACACAGCTACCTGGTTACCGTCACGCAGCTGCCTACACTGGCCTGGATGCTGTACAACATGCTCACTGACTTGTGGGAGAAGCCGGCTACATTAACCATCCAAACTAAAGCTTTCGGTTCAAGGTCACATAGGGTTGTGTGCCAAAGTTCACACTACAGCCCAAGCTGTCCCAGAGCTGCCAAGGTTCTCAGTCCCCACCCCTTCTGCAGATGTGAGCTCGCCACACCTACATAAAAGCTTGGCAGCTGAGTGTCAACAACTTACTACTGTGTCCAGCCCAAAGGACAGAAAGCAGTGAAGTCTACTCAAGAACAGTCACAGTGACCTGGAGAGCAGGCACCATTTGATATGGACCAGGTGGCCCTGTGCTCTTCTCAAAAACGCACACAAAAGAAATACCTGAAGAAAAGACTTTATGAATGAAAGAGACACAGGCTTCCAACTTGAACACAGTGTGTTGTGTTAATCAAGTAAGATGTTTCCAATGGAAGTTAGGTAACAGCAAAATCAGAAAAAAAAAAAAAGAGTGATCTCAACAGTCATAGGTAAACAGCATTCATTTACCTATGCCAATCGTCCTTTCTCTGCAAATTACAAATAAAATTGGACAAGAACATAGTATTTGTAAACAGATTTACTTCAGTTAACTAATGTGAACATTCAAGCATGCCAAACGTCGTTTAAAAAAAAAAAAAAAAGAGCAACTGGGTGTCTGTTGGGAGGCTCAGCCAGCAGAGGTCCTTTATAAGCAACCCTGAGTTCCAGCGCTGGAGCCCACTGTGGAAGAGAACCATCTTCTAAACGTCTTGACCTCCACACACGCCATGTGCACACACAAAAATCACTAACTTTTTTAACCTAAAACAGGGAAACTAGTTTTAAATTATTAACAAATACAAGTCCCCTTTTCTTCTAACCTACTCTCTATTGCTTAGATACTTGGTCATCTCTAGTTCTTTCACATTATAAACAGTATCTCAGATATCCAAGAGCACTTTCTTAGGATACATCTAGAAGTGAAGAAACTAGCCCAAGGCATCTGTAGATTACAACAGGTTTTTTGTTTCTCTTTTTCTTCTCTTTCTATTTTTTATTTGGCAAAATGTCCACAATACTAAAATTCTTAAATTTTTATTTCAACTCTGTTGTATGTGTATCTACGAGTATGGGTGCAGGTGCCCACTGAGGACAGAAGACGGCGTCAGGTCCTTTGAAGCTGGAGTTATGGAGGGCTGAGGCTCACCTAACAAAACACAGAGGCTGTCTTTAACCGCTAGGCCGTTTTCTAGACTCGAAGCCTTTTAAGAAGTTTGAAACGCACATGGAGAAACAGCCTTGGTTACTATGCTTTCTTAGTAGTTAATAAAATCAACTACTACTGAAGCTTTTCTGACCCACGAAATTCGTTAATTTGATTCCATGAGAGATAAAAAGAAGCTCAGAGCAAAAGCCAGGAGCTAAGACCCACGGTGAACAACTAGCAGGCACGGACACAAAGAAGGACCAAAGGAAAGGAGTCTGGTAGGATGCTTGCTGTCAAGAAGGATTGGGGGGGGGGGGGGAGTGGACACTACCTCACAGGAACCGAGCCCATCCCAAGGATCCGATAGAGGAGAGAAGCCCAAGGGTGGCCTTATAGGGTTACTCCAGGACAGACTCAAAGTGGAGTGAAGGGAAAGGAGACGTTCCCTAGGCATCACAGCACTGAGGGAGCTAGGCAGGTGCGACGGTTTGAGTAGGAATGGTCCCACAGGCTCACGTGTTTGAATGCTTGGCCCATGGGCAGAGGCACTCTTGCGAAGTGTGGCCTTGTTGGAGGAAGTGTGTCATGGCAAGAGCGGGCTTTGAGGTCTCCTTTACTCAAGCTATACCCAGAGTCTCCTGCTGCTGCCTTCCGATCATGATGGACACCTCTCAGCTCCTGCTCCAGCAGCTCGTCTGCCTGCACGCTGCCACGCTTCCTGCCATGATGATAATGGACTAAACTTCTGAAGCCGTAAACCAGCCCCAATTAAATGTTTTTCCTCTATTAAGCCTTGCCATGGACGTGGTGTCTCTTCACAGCAATGGAACTAAGGCAGAGGGGACATGATGGTGAGGTGGATAGCAGGAAAAAAATGGACAAAACTTTTGGTCTAGGGCCTTCATTTTGAGAAAACAAGGCCCCTAGGACAGAAGAAATGGGAGAAGGGCACACAGCACACCAGACAGGCTGGAAGATGCTGATGTTTTCCTCTTCTGTGATGCTCCCAACTACACCTCACCTGAGATCGCATCATCACCGCTTTAAAGGTGCGGAGACAGATTCAGAGAAGTCAGAAGACGCCAACCACTTTACAGTGGCATTTGACACAGGTGTTCCTGCAGCATCCTTATCCCTGCCCACCCCACTACTGTGAATCCTTTGTGGACCTTGCAACAGTGTGCAGCTCTTGACAAAGCCTTGCAGAGCATGTGGCACTGCTGCCTCCTCTGTGCTCCCTGGATGCCGTGATCCCACTGATAACCATCCTCCCCCCTCATACCTGACCACTAACTGGGATCCCTTCAGCCGTCTCTTGTCCTCTCACACACCAAGTGGCCTCCTGTGCCATCTATACTCAGGGTGACCTTGGAATACATGTTACTGACCCAGACTCTGCTTAAGAATCTATCCACCTGCCTACTCTCCGTCTCACAGAGCTTTCTAATAACTCATTCTATTTTCCCCCCTGACAGTGACCCGCTCCCCAGCTTCCACATCTTGTTCCGTGCTGCTGCCATGTAACTTGCTCATGCCAAAAGTAAGTCTTGCCAACTCATCTTGTCCTTCACCTGGCACTCATGTCATTTAGAAACACCCAGTTCTGGGCTTCCCTTCCGAACCTAATGGATCCTTGAGGTCTTTCCTCATGATTAAGCCCCCCTCTTGCTCTTTGTGATACTCACTGCTCATGCCCAACCTCACTAATCTCCCACTTAGGGTATATCCACCCTCTTGGGAGCCTGGCTCTAGCTTTTCTTTTCATGCTCTCTCACTCTGGCCACTCCCATCAGGAGGGCGGCTCCAGAAGGATGGGAAATTATTTACTATTTAGTTCCCAAGAGGCTAACACACTGCTTGTTCCATGACAGACACCAGAGGACACACACCTGGAGCACAAATGAACTGTATGTACCCTGCCTTTGTCACTTTTAACCTCTGCAACTCTGATCTGACCAATGTCACCTTCTTTGGCCTGAGTGACACAACGTCTTTCTCCATCCTTGACCAAATGCCAAGTCAACATGATTTCCATCTCCTCTCCTAGCACATCCTTGCTTATTAGCACACTTGCTCACCAGCCTCCAACAGGCGCGGCTCCTCTCCGCTCACAGCCTGCTGCCTTGACAGGGTTCCCCTTCACACACTTCCCCATTCTCTCTTCCTGTACGTTTCCATTTACACATCACCTCCTCAGAGCTCTGTGCTAATACCTGATCTTCAACAGTCCCCCACTATCCTCCCGCTCCCCTCTCCTTGCCCAGCTCTCATTTCTTGACTCAATTTTTACCCAGCTTCTGGTCAATGACTCAGAGCCTTAGAGAAGAAAGGCATCAAGTCATTCACTCATCGGAAATGAGAGAAGAAGAGAGGAGGAGGAGGAGAAGAGAAGAAGAAGAAGGAGGAGGAGGAGGAGGAGAAGGAGGAGAAGAAGAAGAAAATTGTCCTGTGCCTAGCCTAAAATATCTTATTCCTTCTATACCACTGTAAATTAGGTATATTAATTTGCTCTTAAATCTACAGGGGCTATATCACTGTATTCAACATGTGCTTGATCATATTATGAAAGTTATTAGGTATCAAGTCATGTTATTATTTCCATCAAATCATAAAAATTCGGGACCAAGCAAAGAATCACAGAGAGACATAACTAACATGTCTTTCACGTGCTGTCAATATGCAAGCAGTACGCAGGACCTGCTACCTTCTGCCAGGTGGCCTCTTCCACCAGAGAAGACCACTGGGAACAGAAGGCAACCAACTTCACACAGAGCTAGGACTGGAAGCGCCTTTGAATCGAAGAGCCATTTCCTTATTTACACCCTCACCCGCATTTATAGAACAAAGGAAAAAATAGGAAGAAACTACCCCCTTATTCCGGAACAGAAGACAAGCCGAAGCCACAAAGTACAAGGCAGGGCCTGGCAACTAGCCGTTTTGGATTCTGACCGACACTGTTGGTCTCTGGGTGTTTTGAGACAGAAACAGAGAAAGAGGATACTCAAGCTGGGCTGTGAATGATAGCACAGTGTTCAAAAGGCACAAGCCACTAACAGGAAAGCAATGCAGCACGCCTGCCTGTCAAAGAGTCCATGCACAGAGGAAGAGGATGCTCCACAGCGTGTGGAGCAGACACACCCTCCGCTCACAGCGGAGTCATGAAACGCCCTTTTCTCCATTTCAAAGCCAACAGATACTTGGTAGATCTAAAAAAGACCCCAACACTTGCTTTCAGAATGTAAGATCAATTTGGAACCATAAGATCCCAGGTGAGTCTCTTAGTAAAAAGCATATGGAAATGAAGGCAGCCAGGAACAGAGAGAAAAGGCAGTGCTGGGAGGGCTGAGGTGGACCCCAGCTGCAGGGCCCCGCCAGGGAATGAGGGCAGCAGAGGCAAAACAGATGGAAGGCACTAGGCAGTAGCATGGCACCTGGGACCAAAATTCATTTCTGCTCAGACACCATTTTAATAAAGCTTTTCAGGTGAGAGTCACTTTTCCCAAAAACTCCCAGGTATTTCCTCAAAGCCAGTTGGCAGAACTTTTATTCTCAGAACTCAAAGGAATAGCGTGAGCAATCCATACATACTTGGAACGCAACTCCCTAAGAACTTCTCCCAAAGCTGGGCTATCTGAATGTCTGGAAGAGTTAACACAGATGACGAGCTTCCTGTGTTCAGCATCTGTCCTGTGCAAGGCACCAAGGAGTCCTGGAGAGTCACAAAGAGCTTAACCGGGGTCTGAATCCCGGAATTCCCATCAGGATGTCGGCTCACGCCATCAAGTGGACAAACTCTGCCCCTAAGCCGCAATTTCCTCACCTGTAGAACAGACTGTTGCTACCACAGTGACCAAGTCAGGTAGGTGCTTTGTGTCACTGTCATCAGAGATATGCTGAAGGCTGCATACTGGCTGAGCATTAGCAAATGCATCCCTCCATTCGGTTACCCCAATCTAAATATTGCTAATACGATGAAGAGGAAGGAAGCTGGCAAAAAACCATTGACCAATCTACCAACAGCCCCCACAAGAATATCACTAAGTCATCCACTTAACAAAGATGCTTTCCATTTTGATCAACTGTCCTTCAGAAATGAGATAGTCTTAGTTTATGATTGGAAATAAAAGATACAGAGCAGAAGTGGAATTAGTTTTTTGTTGTTGGTTTTTTTTTCAAACTATGGGCCTAAAGGCAGATGATGGAGCAAGACACATTGGGCAACCGACCATCTCCAGTTCTGACGGTGAGATCCAACACAGCAGAGCTCTTGCATTGTGCAAGAAGGCTAGTCTGGCTTAGCCAGTGGCTCACCATAACAATCACTTCCAGTGAAAATGAATCCACTGGTACCAGTAACTATGTCAACAAACCCTGCTTCTAGATGCTATCGCTTTGCAAAAGTCAAAATGGCAGAGGATTACTATCAATGAACTTTGCACTAGGAGAGTGAACAACCCCGGTCTCCAGCAACTGGCAAACTTAGGAAAACAATCTTCCGTAGCCAGGCTTAGCGGGCAGGGCTCTGGGAATGTGAAGAAAGAGGCTCACAGCTCTAAGCGGGTCCGCAGGACTTCTCAAGAGGACGGAATCCATGGAGATGGTCTGCTGCCATGCTTTGCTTCTAGGACCCAAACTGATGTCTAACAAAGTATAAGGGGCAGCGCACCCAGGCAGAGAGAGTAGCAAGGAACATCTTGGAGGTAGTCTGGAGCTGCCTTGATTGGTGACAGCTTGAGGGAACCCCAGAGGTGCAACAAGTGCAGCAGAGAGAAGAGAAAGAGCATGCACAGGACGGAGGCTAGAAAACACAGACTGGGCCACGCACTCATGGGGCCCGCCTCACTGTGCTCATAGGATGGCACTCAGATTCCGTGGTACAGGGCAGAACCACGCTACATCTCCAAGGCTTGCTAAACCACAGGGTGACTTCAAAATCTGTCCATCTGATGGATGCCAGGTGCTGATCTTGATGAGCTACCATTCTGTGAGAGGCAGGAGAACCCAGAAAAGAACCCCCCAATTCTTTCTTGTCACTACCCTCTCTCTGCACCCACCAAGATCTACCATGCGACCCAGGGAAAAGCCTATGCACCTGTATTTCTTGTGTGTGTGTCCCACGCACTTCAGTATGCAGGTAGGCGTGCCTGTGCCTGTGCCTGTGCACAGAGAAGGTAGAGGGCTGCCCTCCTCTCTATTGTCCCTGACTTACTACCTTCAGGAAGGTTCCCACGGAGCTAGACACTTGCCATTTTGGCCAGGGTAGCAAGCCAAGGAGCTCCTGGAACTGACCTGTCCCCACATCCTTCCGATTCCCCAGTGCTGAGGTTATAGGTACATGCAGCCATGCCTGTTTTTGTTTGTTTGTTTGTTTTTGTTTTTTTTATCTGAGTGCTTGGGACTCAAACACAGGCAGGTCACCATGCTTGTATGGTGTCTTTTACCCACTGAGCCATTAAGCTGAGAAAATCCCCAAGCAACCCACATAGACAAAGCATGAAACACACTTAAGAACCAAGGGAAAAATGGAGTGGAGCGTGAATACACAGTCTTCCCACAGCTGCTGGCCCTGCTGCCCTTTAAGGTCTGAGAGTACAAACCCGGAGCTCGAGAGGAGGAGGTAGAATCTGGTCCTCTACCTGCAGTAAGCTGCAACTAGCTAGAAAATCAGATTGGGGGAGAGGGGGGAGGTAGTGTTATGGTAACAAACACTAGTGATACTCCAGAGTTTGTCAAGAGTAGAATTTTCTGTGTTAAGTGTAAACAGACACAATTCATGTTAAGCCTTTTATCTCCGTGTGTCAACTAGGACGTGTTTACACTGTGTATGTACATTTCTATTTCATACAGACAAGACAAGCCTGGCCACCTGGTATATATTCAATAAGTGAGGGGCAATGACAGGAATGTAAGGGATTTCCATTACATGGGTGACTTTGAGAAGAGAAATTAAAAAAAAAAAGTGTGATCTGAATGTGCAAATTGTTCTTAGCTGCTCTACAGAAGAGCCATCTCACCATAGAAACAATCTGAAAATCTATGCGCACATGAGATGCGGCCCTGAATGCTGGGGACACAGAAACCAGCGCTGGAAGTGGCAAGGAATTTACAAAGAGATAGATAGGATGCTTCTACCCTACCACGCCAATTAAGAAATGGAAAACTTACAGGGAATTTGTTCCAAGGCGAGGGAACACGCTCAAGTGCCCCCTCCATGTAAAGCCTCTGTAGCCAAGCGGGTCTGTGCAGCATGAAGTTGGGTCTGCTTCAGCGGGACAGCTGCGTTCACAGATCTTCCTAACAACAGCCTGACTTGCTCTGACAGATATCCTACATGCCTTTCTACTCTTAAAACACCCCAAAGCCCAATAGTCAAGGCCATATTTTAAAATAACATCCTTGTAAAAGGCTCTGAACCTCTTTGTTATTTCCACTCCCAATGATTGCATGTTTTAAGGCAGCACACAGGATCCAGCAGGTAAAACCCCCACCTGCCACCCCACACACGGTGGGGGCAGGGAGCGCCACAGAACCAGGGCTCAGTCTCACCGAGAGGCCTTCCCCAGGCCACGCATCTCCATCTTCACCTTGTACTACCAACAGTGAACTAACCACACAGCCAGAGGCTGGGGCTGGGGGCTGGGGAGCGGGTGCCTTCGGGGAGCAGCCAAGCCAGGACAAGGCCCCACTAAGCGCAGGCCTTCAGAGAAAGGCCTCTGCTTTCAGATCCCCTCCCGTGACTTGTGCCTGTTCTGCTTAGAAGCAGGCAAGCGTTCTAAGGCCGGCCCCCAGCCCTCCCGCATGCACACTGGCCTTGCCTGTCAGACCTGTTACATCTTTCTGCTTACAGGCCATGTGTGCATGCTCATTCCAGGAGCGGCTCACTTCAGGAGGCAAGGTTCCAGTTTCCTTAAGTGACCCGAGCTCATGTTAATGAACCAGTTACCTAAATCTAGCTGATAATCAGTGTGGAAACCCCATTCACTCACGTGTCCCTCCAACGCTATGATGTGATTCTCCATGGCAGTGTCAAACTATGGGCCCTGGACTAGAGGATGCAAGTCAGTGGAACAGCCCTTGCCTGGCACACACAAGGCCCTGGGCTCCATGCCCAACTGCGGATGACGCCGACGATGACGATAAACACTCACAAATACAAAAATCAGCCGAGGTCACTCTAGGCCCCAGTTTCTTCGTGAATCAAATGTAGGCTTGCGAATAAATTTATTAATTCTTCCAATACATATGTAAGTGACGCTTATTACTAGCTAAGGGCTTCCCAGGTGCCCGGAAGTCAGCAGCGACAAAAACTTTGGACTTCAAGGGGTAGTCCATCCTCACAGAACTGAAAGCCCACCCATGACCCAGAGAGGCTCTCTGTGCATGCTGTGGGCATGATGCACACTAACACCAGGATAAGGTGTGACAAATAAACCGCAAGACGTGACAGAATGTGATTTTGAGACAACAGAGATGACTAGTTAGTTATGCAAATACTGAAATCTTTGCAGGACCAGAACTCAGCAAGGTGAGTCCCTGCAAGCAAGCAGCTGATGTCAAGACTGGGGTGGGGAGGTGGGGGGGACAGAGACTGACAACTAGAGAAGCAGGGGGAGGGGCGTGTGTGTGGGAGACACAGAGACAGAGAGAGATAGGGAAAGACAGACAGAGGGAAGAGACTGAGACAAAGAGACCCTGAGAATGAGAACACGGGAAGAGGCAGGCCAGACCAGCAAAGAGCTCACCCAGAAGATACTCAAGTCTAAGGAGGAAACTTCCATGGTTAAGAGCCTCAATACCTACAAAACAACAGCAAGGGAGAGCTACTGTGGAGTCGGAGGAGCGGGGCATGAACACTAAATAAATACGAAATGTGAGACAGCCAACAGGAACCAAGCAAACGTTTAAAGCAGACCACACGTCCATGTTTGTGGCAATGTTAATCACAGCAGTCAAAATAGGGGAATAACCCAAAGATGACGGATGAACAGGTGGAGAAAAAAATTCAGGTGCACAATGGAACATGACTTGGCCCTGAAATGGAGTGAGATTCCAACATACGGCAAGTATGCGTGAACCCTGAGAGTACACTGTGCTAGGTTAAATACGCCAAGCGAAACAGGGTTCTCTCATCCCAGTTCATGGGGTACACAGAGGAGACAAGTCAAAGGGACAGAAATTAGAACCGCGGTTACCAGAGACAGAAGAGATGAAGGAGTGGAGAGTTGGTGTTTAATGAATATAGGGAATAGTTTTGCAAGATGAGATGAAAAGAAATTCTGGAGATGTGGTTAACATAAATTATACAAATGTAAAACTATGAAAATGGCTTAGTCTATTTTCTATGTAATTTGCCGGGTTTTTTTTTTTAAAGGAAAAGAGAAAATCTCTCTGAAAAACATTCACCCTATTTTACCCTACTCTTAGTCACACCAAGGTAAAGACAGGCCAGGTACCGTCCCTCTGTCACAGACCTAGGAGAGTCCAATGGCATGGGAGGGAAGTTTGGCCATAGCTCTACCACAGAGCATACATAGGCAGAGAGGCCCAGGCCGAGTCCTACACTGACCTGCCTTGGTGATGAGGTCTGAACACATAGCTCACCAACAAGCAAGCTCACTGAGGTAGCCGTGTGCCTGCATGCACCTCTCTGGATCAGGAAAAACCCATGACACCATATGCAACCCACCGTCTTTGCAAACCAAACTTGCAACACCATCTCACTATCTGCTATAACTGAAGGGCAGAAAGTGCACCCCTGCCACTGGCTTTCTAACTTTACACATTTATGGGTTTTTCTCCTAAATCCAGGTATATCTGCATGTCAATGGAGCTCCTGCCTTGTAAAAGTATCATGGAAAAGGGAGCTCTTAGCTCCACCCTGCCCACCCCTACCACCCTTTTGTCACCACCACCCTCACCTCACCTAAGTCATGTGATGGCCTTCATAACTCCTGCAATTTCTGCATTTACTATTTTACTCTGTTACCTCCAGACTACCACTATGAGTAGTTTTGTTTCTTTGTTTTGTACATTTTCTAAGTATCTAGGGGATAATGTGAACCCTTAATTTATTCAGAGGCAAGCTGCACTTCTCACCAAGACCCTCAGACTTTAGGATTTCTCCACAATGCAGGAGTCTCCATCCACCAGGCCGAACAACCTACAACCTCTGCTCCCAGCATCCTGCCAGGAAAAGATGTCTGAAACCAATGCCCACTGAGATCTTGCTTCTCACAACCACCTCAACACCTTGCACATGAGCCCAAACATGGCAGTAACATTTCCTCATATGCATCCTTGAGCCATCATCAATTGTAGAATGAAGCCAGGGGTCACGGACCATAAGCCAGCATCCATACTACAGAGAGATTCTGATGTGTCTTTCCCTTCCCTGACAAAGTGGCTGTTTTCAAGATCACATGCTTTGTCTACAGAGCTACATAAAACAATCTCATCACATCCCGTTGACAGAGCAAGGAAGTAAGAACTACGTCCCAATAGCCTGTAACAGTGCAAGGTACTAACTAACAAACAGTAGACGGACAGCCAAGGTGTTCTTTTTGAGTCGCATCTATTTCAGCATTTCCATCAGTCCCTTCATTGAAGACACTAGTAAAATATTCCTCTCTAATTCAAGGATGACAAGTTTCCAGGGGAGATGGCAAATGCACTGGATGACAGAGTCAAGAGCTAAAAAGATCAACAGATTGGATTTGCAACCGAGAGGAAATAATGTTATTTGGACACTTGGGTGCAAAAAAAAAAATGCACAAATGTAGGAGGTGTGAAAAAGACTTAGGCAACTTAATTAGACATAATTTCTGCATGTGATGATGGGGTGTTATGCCTGCACCCCCCCAAAAACTTAAGATAATCTTAGACTACACATAAGTGGTCCTTAGTAGAGTAAGACATGGAGGTAGAGAGAGACCCCAAAATCTGGGTTTGTATTTACCCCCACACGTTGACAGGCAAGCCAACAGACAGAACATCTAAGTGACAGGCAGAAGGACAGAGACCAGAAAGCCCATCACAAGAACCAGTTACAGAAACCAGGGAGGGCCAGTTGGCTCCCATGTGGCCTGCTGCGGAAAGCAGACCAAGAGTTTCAACTAATACACCCTGAAGGATTCTTTAAAAATCACACTAAGCTCGCTAAGAAGGTAACAAGCACTTTCGTGATGCAGCCCGTTTTGAAGACTTATTTTTATTTAAATGTATGTCCGAGTGCCTGCATGCATGCCTACGCACCACGTAAGTGTCTGGTGCCCAGAGAGGCCAGGAGAGGGAGTCAGATGCCCTGGAACTGGAGTTTACAGGTGGCTTGTGAGCTGCCTGATGTGCATGCTGGGGACTAAATCTGGGTCCTCCGCAAAAACAGCAAGCGCTCTTAACTACTTCACAGGAAACTGGAGGTAAATAAGGCCCCCCAAGGCCTGTTTGGGATCACACTGGTATTAGGGAAGGGGCAAGCAGGCAAGGGCTTAAATCCAGATTAGTGTATGCAATTTTATGCTACAGCATTCTTGTCTGGAGATTTCTCTCCGGGTTGAAAAGGATGCCACTGCCAGCCTGAGGAGGGACTCTCAAACTGTGTATCCGGAGAGCCATCTGATCAGTGTAGGCACTTCCGTACCGTGCCTGGTAGACACCTCTGTCAGTGTCTCCTCCATGATCCCTCAACGAAAGACACCAAGGGCCAAGGGAAACAGGAAGGGGCTCAGCAGAGGCTTCATTTTCTACATATAAAAGGATAAAGTCCTGCTTTCCTGGGAAAATTACTATTGTTCCAGACCTGATGCCCCTAAGAAACACATGTCCTCACAAATAAAAGTGCGTAACTCCAGAACCTGTAATCCATAGGAAGAAAAGAGGACAGAGGCACAGCTTCCAGATTTCAAGCACAGGGTCAGGCACCTGCTACTCACTCCCCATCTCCATCCAATCACATTCCTTAGGTCCCTTAGGTACCATTCCCTCTGCAAGGCCTGGAGAAGCTGGCTTCCTCCAGCTCACAGTGCACCCTTCACTTGATGCTAGCACGCAGGTTGCACAAACAGCCCCTTAACTGTGGGCATACTTTTTATCTACTTTATTTTATTGGGGTTTCCTTATATGTCTACCTCCCTTCTCCACCCCTTATTCCTCCAACACCTTGACCCCAGGTAGGAAGAAAGAAGGTTGGTGGGGAGAGGGGGAGTGGTTCTCCTTAGCTACTCCCTGCTGCTTAGGGTCGGTAGGTTCCTTGGGGCAAGTCCAATCTTCATTTCAGGACATCTCCACCTTCTTCTCATCCAATTGCATCAACAGCATCCAGGAGCAGCAGGGGGGAGCAGCAGCCTTCCTCTTTCTTGGAGGCCCCTGTCTTTCTCTGGGCTCTGGCATTTATTCCCTCTCCAGAGTCCTCCGAATTAAACTGTCTGCAGCTGGCAAAAGAGCCCCGCTCAGAGCCCCAAGAGGCAAACAGTCTGCTGCTGTGGACAATATGAATCAGCCCTATATCCAACACCTGGGATTAAAACAACATGTTTACACCAAAGCTTCCACTTACACCTAACAGTAAGAGCTACCACCAGGGGTGCCAGCAAGATTGCTCAGTGGGCAAAGGTGCTTCCCACACAAGCCCGGTGACAAAATCTCAATCACTGGATCCTTGCAAAGATGGAAGGAGCGAAGTAACTACAAAGTCATTCTTTGACCTCCACATGTGCACCATGGTACACACAAGTCCACACACCACCCCACCCACTCCCATCATACCACACCACACACACACCACATACCCCCATTACACACACCCACACACCACACCATACACACATACCCACCCACCCCCATACAGAGAAGGGAGGAAGAGAGAGAAAAAATGGAAAATAATTGAAGAGTTTCTGCTTTTTTAAAGTTACCACTAGATATTAAATGGTTCAGGAGATAGAACACTTGCTGTGCAAGTAAGAGGCCCGGAGCTCAGAATACAAGCACAGATGTTAAAAAGGGGGCCAAGGCAGGCATGGCTGCTGTTTGTCATCCCAACACCAGGGAAGCAGAGAGGGCAAGTTAGCTAATTAGACTAACTGCAACTGTGGAGCTCTGACACCAAGAGAGACTCTACTTCAGTACATAAAGTGGAGAAGGAGCCAGGAAGACACATGCTATAAACTTTGGGACTCCACACATACATACTTGTCCACAGGAGTACACCCACACATATGTGAACACACATGCACACACGCCCATGCATACATAAACATACCAAAAAAAAAAAAAAAAAAAAAAACACCCTACCACTCAAAAGGCTACATGGTTTCTGAAAATCAAGTATAGTTTGGTATTTTTTTTTTCATTTTTAAATTTAAATATATATGTGTGTGTGTGTGCTGTGGTTAGGTATGTGCCTGCTGCCTGTAGCATCCTATGTCTTGCAACTAGACTAACAGGGGTTTGTGGGCTGCCCAATTGGATTCCGGAAACCAAACCCAGGTCCTCATCAAGAGCAGCAAGTGCTCTTAACATGGCCACCTCTCCAGCCCCTGGGTTGTTTTGTCTCTTTGTTGTCTGATTGAGACTAATATAATTCTCGGGTACATGGAGCTCTCTGACGACCTCAAGCAACAGTTTTCTTTAAAGCCACCCCCATCTCACTTTGGTGAGGCGTGAGGTTAAGTACTACCTCTTCAACCACGCAGGCAGAGGACCAGGAACACCGCAGACTGAGATCCTCAGACAAGGAAACTAGGCTGGCCACACTCTATTGCTAGTTCAGAAATGTAGCCAAAGTCCCCAAAGCCACAAAACACAACAAATGGGGGCCTAAACAGGTTAGTTTCGATTGAAGAGGGGGCAGACATTCAACTTGGTGTGTTCCTGTGGGAGCCTTGAGTCCAGCACAGAACAGATGCATAGCAATAAATGGTACCAACAGGCCAGTGAGGGTCTCACTCAGGCTACTAGTAACCGCCCAATTTTGGTTCCCTATACTCACACCCTAGTGTGGACAAGGTGTTAATTTGCTTAAAAGTCAGAAGTGGGGTCCACCATGCTGTCAAGAACAATCAAAAGTTCACGATGTAAAAGTATATAGCTTAGGGGCTGGAAAGATGGCTCAGTGGTTAAGAGCACTGTCTGCTCTTCCTTAGGACCCCGGTTCAATTCCCAGTATCCATGTGGCAGCTCACAACTGTCTGTAATTCCAGTTCCAAGGGATCTGACACCCCCACACCAATGCACATTTAAAAATTTTTTTAAATTAAAAAATTTTTAAATTTAAAAAACTTTTTAAATTAAATTTTTTTAAAAAGTATATAGCTTAAGTGCTAAACAAAAAATGCTTCTTGGTAGTAGACAACAGGGCCCCGGACTAAGATGAGTGCGCTGAGTACACCCAAGCTCAGCTTTCTCGGAGGCAAGCTGCGGATAATGAAGGGACAGCCTGGAAGAACTCCACCCCTGCAGCAGAGGCGCACAGAAAACGAAGATCATTCTACCAGGGAACAAATCCCTGCTAGGTGGAGAAAGCCCCGCTCTGCGTTCAGTGTGCTCAGGAAGCAGAAGGCCTTGGCAATCACTCAGCCCATGTGTGCGGGTCCTGCAGTGGAAGGCAGCATCTGCTGGACAGCAGCCCTGTGCGTCAGCCTCCGTGAGGAACTTGCCTGGGTCAAAGCTCTAGGTGCAGGACCAGGCAACCTCTCAACAATGGAGGACAAGCCTCACACAAAAGTCTCTGGTCCGCATAATAGGCACTAAGTCCTGCTCGACCCCATAAACACGGTCCCGCAAACACTTCAAGGCCAACGTTCACCGCCTGTGGCCAACACCACCTCTAAGCCTGCTGCCCTCTGCTCATCTCAGACAGGGCCAGTAGTGACAGACCCAGCTCATAGAGATCTCAGGGAAAGGATCAGCCAGCGGGGCTGGAGGTGGGGTAGGACGTATGGAGACTATGCAGACCCACTAAGGAAACATCAAAGACTTGCTCCGTGTGCCTCTCAAGCTCTCTGGTCAAAGCTGGGGGGCAAAGGGACATGAGACAACATGTCTGACCCTGGAAACTAAAAAGCAAGGTCTCACGGTGTATGTTCTATACAGCCTCAACGCACCCTGAATCTCCCCAACGCCCTCGCTATGAATGAGGTACTCCTCCATCAAGCATTAAACTGGAAACAATAGACGTGAGGCTAGGAGGACGGCTCACTGAGTAAAGCACTTGCTGCAAAACAAACAAACACACACGGTGAGTACTTGGGTCTGATGCACAGCACCCACGTGATAAAGCCAGGCAGGAGTGACGTGATCATGTTCCAGGTGCTGGGGGTTCAGACACAGGAGGATCCTAGGGCTTGCTTGCTGGCCATAGTGTATCTGAACTAATGCGCTCCAGGTTCTAGAACAAACCCTGTCTCTAAAAATGTGGCAGAGCAGAAGCCGAGGAAGATGCTCAGTGACCTCTGGCCTCCCCCCATATGCATGTGTATACATATACACAGTGAGGAAGAGAGACCAACAGGCTCACACTGACTCTACAGGGACGCGAGAGGGCCTAGGACCAAAGGCAACACGGCAGATACGGGCTGTGGGAAAGAGGTTTTAGATGAAGGCCTGGTTCCTTGAGTGTAGGTATTTTTACCAGAGCCTTGTACTAAACAAACGTTTCCCAAATGTCACTGGAGGCTCCTGTCCTCATCGTCATCTTATGCGAAGGTTTCCAGGGTATGGGGTACGCCTCTCACAATCAGAAGAATACAAAAGACAATGTTTTCACTTATTGGATTTGCAGGGGAAAGTTACAGATCTAATAACACCTTTCTTGAGCATGGCCATGGGGCAGCAGCAATTCTCTTCTGGTGGGTGCACATGGCCATTTATTTGAGAGGAAACATCTACCCATAATTCCCCAGGACCACTCTTCTGATTCATTAGCCTCTCTTCCATGGATGCCATCCTCACACGGGTTGAGCAAATAGGGTTATACATTTGATAGCATGCCTCAGGATCTGACTTACAAAACCAAAATCCTCCACGGGCATCTTTTAATGACACTGCGAGGAGACACAGTGGTTAAAAAGAGCAGAGACTATAAGCTTCATCCAGGCGATCAGTATCAACATACCTACAGCAAGTCACTCTGACTTGTTCCCTCAGGATGATGGGACAGGAAGCACCTCAGCTCTGTGGTCCTTACACCTCATATCTCCACTTAATCGTATGAAAACCATTAGACAAATTCAAAACTAAGGGACATAAACCCTGACCGGTGCTCCTTAGAAGCGTCACAGTGGCCACGGAGGGCAGAGAGCTGAAGCACCAATTTACATTCAGAAATGGCTAAGACGGACATGACAAGTAAAGGTGATGTGCCCGGCAGGAGACCTTGGCCAGCAAAGTAGCACTACCCTGGTGAAAGGTCACAGTGCTCTACAGGCTGTGGTGATCCCGGGTGCTGATGGAGCAAACAGTTAAGGTGTACAACAGAACCCTGCACTATCAAGGTGTTCTTTCTGTAAACCCAACACTGTTCTAACAGAGTCTACGTAAGAAGGCAGAGCGAGCGAGCTTGTGCGTGCAGGAGAGCAGGTCTCAAGGACAACAGTGATGTATTTCCTAAGAAAAATACCATTATTATTTCTTTGCAGCTTGCTTCTCCCCACCCCCTCGCTGGCCTATACAGTGACTCGTGAATCTGGAGGGGCTGACACTGCAGAGGGCAATAGGCACTGAGTGGCAGGGAGAGAAGAGGGCAGACTACCACTTTCTAGTCTGTGACTCGGTACTGCTCGCTTTAACTCAGAGTTCATGGATGGATTCCTTGTAATAATACTCAAAGCCACTTTAAGAACAAAGATCATCCTACTAGAGGAAGAGAGCCAAGACACATTAACTTGAAAAATTACAAAAAAATAAATCTGTTCTTAAATAGAGCGGGACACAGCATGCTTGCTCTGCAATAAAGACGTATGCAAAGCTTGCCTTCTGGAAGTGGAAGCAATGGGGGAAGAGTTGGAGAAAAAGGAAGAGAGGCCATGGTGTCCCTACCACCTTCTGTTAAAGTGCTCTACCATGGTATTTTTTTCCCCATAACCACCATCATCAAAACAATCACAAATCCTTACAGTTCATTTCTTGCCTCTTCTATCTCCTTGACCCACAAACCACACCCGACAGAGCCAACAGAAATTCTGAAACTCTGCATCCAAAGCCAGGACACAGGATGCTCCTTCGGCTCCTGTTTCTGGCCATGGAGATGAGCACAAGCGATAACTGCCCTCCAACGTGGTCCATCCTTTGCTCACACTGCTGTCAGCTAACGGTATCTACTAACCATGGGCTGCCCTCGGGGCCAGCACTACGACCTGTTGAAGCCATCCTGAAAGGCCTGTGTAGTGTGGTGGATGACATCCATCCACCCTAGCAGGGGGTACAGAGTGCAAGCCTGCTTCCTGAGTCATCAGGCTAGGCACCATTTCCGGATACAGTCTAATCCTTTAATATTTCCTGATTAATCAATCAACTGATTACAAATCCCCCGGGGCCTCAACCACAGTATGTAAAAAAAAAAAATCTTGTACAACCAACCGAAACTGCTCTCCTTGAAAAGGATACAAGAAACAAACCAACGCACTGTGAGTCGTGCGGAGAGCGAAAAACGGCACAATGAAGATGAAAAATGGCTCTTCCATTGTTGCTTTTAAGATCAAGTGATTTAATTTCACTAACATTGATTTCTGCAGGGTGATTTAATTTCCCTAACACTGACTGAGCTTCTGTTTACTTGATGTGAACATCTGGGCAGCCAACACTCTCACCCACCTTGCAGAGAAAGAGCAGCACTGTGAGGGGCTGTCCTGTATGTACGTGTGTGTGTGTACACGTACACACACACACACACACACACACACACACACACACACACACACACACACGAATAAGCCAAGCACAGTCAGTGGAAGGGAGCACCAAATCTGATCAACATTTCTTTCTAAAGTCCCGGATTCCCCTGGGAAGTCTCATAAAAGCTTGAGCCTTTCCTCCTCCCATGTACAAAGCATTAACACCATGTTGGAAAGATCCTTCGATCCCCTCTACCAGCCTAAGGGGTTCTGGGCTGTAAGCACCTGTGATGCCATTTTTCAGGTGAGCAAGAGATATTTGATGAAAGTATCTAAATTCTCCCACTAACCAGCGGAAGAGCGGCAATGAAGGCCTGCGCTCACACTGCCGGATGGAGGGGTTTCTAGAGAGCATGCAGCACGCAGGACATAGGTTAGCAGTGACCCCACTGAAAGGGCTGTGACCTGAGGCTCGAGTACACAAGCTTCTGAGCATCACTTTATCCAAACACCCATCTTCTGGGACACGAGCCTTCAAGCCTCACCTCACTGCCATGGAGCCCCAGCTCACGTCTCCTCCATGTAAGTGGCAATGACGGTTGGAATGGGATCAATAACCCAGGGAAGCTGGGACTTTACAGTTGTTATTTTCTGTCCCAGGGGCCTGAGGAATGCTGGGTGCTGAGTGAGCACCTGGCCAACAGCTGCTAACTACTGTCCACACATACTCTCGTGTCAACTCCTCCCCAACCCAGACCTCCAGGTGTTAGTCAGTTTGTACCTGCGTAAAGTTGAAATACTGAACTTGCGATGGGGTTATAAGCATGTGTGGGTTCTGGGCTCAACTGCCAATACCACAGAAAAGGGGTGCTAAGGGAGGGGGGGTTAGAAAATAAATAACGTGGCAGTTCCTCAAAATAATTACAAGTAGTACCACCATATGACCCCCACATCTGGAGATACACCAAAAAGAACTCAAAGCAGAAACTTGAAAAGCTATTGTTATGTCCTGCTTACAGGAGCTCTACTGATAAGCACCAAAAGATGGGAGCTACCCAAACACCCAAAAGAGAAATGTTTAAGCATTTGTGCCATATGGTACAAATGTGGCATAGGCCCACTATTTACTGGAGTATTGTTCCAACTTAAAAGGAAGTTCTCAAACAATGGGTGGGCCCTAAGAACACTATACAGAGAGAATTAAGGCAGGCACAAAAGGCAAAGTCTATGGCTCCACTTCTCCGATGTGCCTAGAGTTGTCAAGTTCTTAGAGACACAGAGAACGGTGGCTACCAAGGCCAAAGGAAGGAAAGAATACATAACTAGTATTGCTTGGTTATAGAGGATCTGTCTGAAAAACTGAAGAAGCCCTGGAGATGGGCGGTAGTATATGCAATGTGCTCAAAGCCACTGGACTCTGCACGTCAAGATGGGCACAACATTGATGGGATGTCTGGTTGGCGGTATTTATACTGCTTAGCATGGGCAAAGCCCTGGGTTCGATCCCCAGCACCATATAAAGCCAAGTGTGGTATCACTCAACTACCATCCCAGAACACAGAAGGTAGAGGCAAGCGGATCACAAGACCAAGGTCGTCCTTGGCTACACAGTGAGCTCCAGTTCAGGGGCGCTGGAGAACCTGAGATCCAGCCTTTAAGGGAAATGAAATATACTAATGAACTCTGACCATTTAAAAAAAAAACCAATTAAGGATTAAGCCAGGATCATGGCCCCCACACAGGCAGCAGAGGCAGGAGGACTGGAAGCTGAATCTTTACAGTGAAGGTCTCTGAAAACTCAAATTTTCACAAAACATTAAAGCAAAACTCAGACCTTAATAGCACCCTCCGGTGGAGCACTACCCTACAGCTACAAGCAGTTGTCTTGGAGCTGCCCCATCATCTAAGGAAGCCACAGATCCAGTCAGGATCAGCCTCAGGAGGGGAGACTCACTTCCAACTCCAATATGACCACCAGGAGCACCGCACGCTTATGCCCTATCTTCTTCAACAGTCACTACGGGGGAGCACCACCACAGAGGGATCTTTGGAACAGCAATGGACAGCAATGGGCAGATACAGACAGACACAAGGTGAGCCAGTGAGGGACAGAGGACTGAAGCTGAGCTCCTGAGGAAGAGGTGTCCAGCTGGGTATAAAAAAGAAGCTAAAGAAACCAGGCGGATCTCTGTGAGTTCGAGGCCAGCCTGGTCTACAAAGCCAGTCCAGGACAGACAAGGCTACAGAGAAACCCTGTCTCAAAAAACCAAAAGAGGAGGAGGAGGAGGAGGAAGAGGAGGAGGAGGAAGAAGAGGAGGAAAACAACAAGAAGAAGAACAACAACAACAAAAACAACAAGAAAAAGAAGGAAGAGGAGGAGGAGGAGGATGCCATCTCCATAGAAACCACCAAACTGTATCTAGAAGCCATCCTCTAGATAGTAAGACCCCATAAAGGACACACTGGGACCAGCTCTAGGATTGACAGAATGTAACACTGCTGGAGTCCATGTCTACCAGCCAACATTTCTTCACAGTTCCCAGAAACCATGGGACTATTACTATAAACTCAAACACATTCTTAAAAGTCAATAGTTCAAAATGAAAATTAAATATAATTCTAAAACAGTAGGAACCAATATTGAGACACTCAATCCAGTGAAATCCACTGCTCTAGACAACAGTATGGAATGGGAAAGAAGCAAACTATTCTAACTCTGGTTTGCCTTTAGCTTTGCAATACGATTGATTCTTCATGACACATGGCCTAGGAGATTATTAAAGTGAATCTGTAAATTATGCTAACAAATATCATGCAATCACGAGCAGAGTAGGAAGACAAAAATCAAAACTATAAAAAAAATTTTTTTAAAGCAATCTAGAGACTATCTCACATCTGAAGAAACAATAAACAAACACGGTACTTCTACGGCAGATGCGGGTGGCTGATGGTGACACTGCTTCGCTTTGGTTACCGAAATCCACATTTTAACTTCTTACTTAACAGGGTGAGGTATTTTCATCTAACTCCACGCACATCTCCCACAGTCTTCAGGTCACTTGAGGATCACTTTTAATACCGAGTACAATGTAAGTGCTATGTAAATAGTCGTTATTCCATGTTGTTCGGGGAGTGGTAAGACAGACGTCTGTAATGTTCATACAGATGCATTTGTTTAAAAGCATATTTCAGTCTCAGGCTGGTAGAGTCTGCTGCTGTGGAGGTGGTGGGTGCAGTAGGCTGACTGGCTTTGGTTCCAACAGAATAGGTAAAACTTGTCATAAAGGATGGCAAATCCCTAATGGTATCTGCTCCAAGCCACAGCCACCAAGCACCAGCACGGCATGGAGGGAGAAGCCAGAGCGCCGAGGACCACAAGCTCTCCTGGCACACAGAGGGGACGTTTCCCATCCTCCATCCTCTGCAACATCCCAACAGCCAAATTCACCTCACTTTAACAAAGAAGGAAAGAAAGGTCCCATCTTCATCCTGACACGCTCTTGCCATGTCTGTAAAAACATTCAGAAACAGCCACGGAAGGATCTTTCCCAGCTGTGTGACGGGCACTGTTACTCAATAAGCTACAGTGTGGATGGAGGTTGCCAGTCCAACCCTCAGCGTAACTGCAGAGTCTCCTGGATGAATGTGCTTTTTCTTTCTCCGTTTCAATTTCTAAGTATCATTTCTATTCATCAGCCCCCACCCCCCATCTCCCCATTACGAAGCATAAAACAAGCAGAGCTACACTGTAAGGCACAACAAAGAGTAGGAGGCATGTTATGATAAACAAGGATGACAATACAGCATTTTTCCAGCTGTGATAAACATATTTAAGATCCATCATAGAAGCTGCTAGTGCTAACACTGAAAACTATGAAAATTACAAGTTGCTTCTAATATAGATTTATGTCTTAGAAGCTTTTATTTTTTTAGGCATCAGTTGTCTTACTGGGAGACCATTTCCTTGCCTTCTTTTTTCTTTCTTTTTTTTTTTTTAATAATTTATTTATCTTATTTACATCGGTGTTTTGCCTGCATGTATGTGAGAGGGTGTCAGATCCTCTGGAACTGGAGTTACAGACAGTTGTGAGCTGCCACGTGGGTGCTGGGAACTGAACTCAGGACCTCTGGAAGAGCAGTCAGTGAGTGCTCTTAACCGCTGAGCCATCTCTCCAGCCTTCCTTGCCTTCTTAAAAATCAGAACTTTTCTTTTTAAGTTGAGGTTTTCTGAGCCTGTGAAAACATCCGAAGTGTTTTGATAACAGGCTCAGCTCAGCCTAAGAACGAGCACTGCCCCACCCATGCCACTCAGAGGCCCAGTTGGCCAAGATGGTGGTACATAAGCCAACTCTGTGATCCTGAGGAGGATCCCAAAGAGTGGACCCACCAACCGGGTCAGGACACAGCCCTCACCATCTCAAACACCATGCACAAATACTTCAATTAGCAGCTGTCACAGACTCCCAGTAAGAAATTAAAAACAAGGGTGAATTACACCCAGATTTCCAAATACATGGCTTTCCTGCCACGTCTTGGCCTCTGAAACTATCTGGTTTCTATTCAGAGTCTTCCTTTCTCAGCAGAAAGAGAGAATGAACGAGAGAAAGAAAGGAGGGAGGGAGGGAAGGAAGGAGGAAGGGGAAAATGAAACAATAAACCTTGCCATCCAAGTATGAGAGATGAGTCTGCAAAACTAGCCTGTGAGATGAGGTTATATAAGATGACACTCACTTACCTGCACTCCCCAATGTCCCTAACATCCCCCCCACCCCTCTCTCTCTTCAAGATAGGGTTTCTCAGTGTAGCCCTGCCTGTTCTGGAACTCACTCTGTAAACCAGGCTGGCCTTGAACTCAGAGATCCACCTGCCTCTGCCTCCTGAGTGCTAGGATTAAAGGTGTGGCGTGCTACCACCTCTGGATAATATATTTTTTATTTTTTCTAAAGTTCAATCAACAAAAAATTTTCCCAACAGACCAAACTTTTGTATACTACATTAAGCAAAGCTATGATGACCCTAGTAAACAAGCTCTAATTCAAATGGACATTGCCCATACAAGCACATGCCCCTCTGCAAAGCCCAGGGGACTTTCCAGAGCCTTCTGCTCCTTCTGAACAAGAACGGCTCCACAGATGGGACTTAGGGGACTAAGCAGAACTGGAGAACTGACAGTGAAAGCCTCAGCCTGCTACGTGTGTACTTCTTGAATCCTAAACAAACTTATGAGGAACTGCAGACATGTTTTCATAAAAAACAAACTGCATCTCCTTCCCAAATGCCATGCCCAAAATAGGTCTCTTTTTAAAGCCCTGCCTATCCGAAGGCCTGAGGATACCTATTTTAATGAATACCTACTGTGTGGCAAGCACGTTTTGGATGCTAGAAGCATAAAGAAGATACCCCATGCTTTTAAAGAGAACAGAGGAAGATGTGGCCCACTATCCAGGCACCGTGTGGCCAGTATCTTCAGCTTTGTATGCTACACGTTCTGGTAGGCAGGTAGCCCACCTGTGTGACAGTATCCTAGTTTGCTTTTCATTGCTGTGATAAACATATGACCAAAAGCAACTTGGGGAGCAAAGGGTTTGTTTCATCTTATACTCCCAGGTAACAATCCCTCACTGAGGGAAGTCAAGGCAGCTACTGAAGCAGTAACTATGGAAGAACACTACTTACTGGCTACTGGCTGGTTACCCTAGCTTGCTCAGCCCAGGCCTATGTGCCCAGGAACGACACTGCCCACAATGGGCTCCCGCATCCATCAACAATCAAGAAAACACGTCAGACATGACCATACACCAGTCTGACGGAGGGAGGCAGTTCCCTGATTGAGGCTCCTCTTCCCAGCTAATTCTAGTTTGTGTCGAGTTATTAGTTGTGTCAACTAACCAGCAGAGACGTACTAGTCAACACTGGAAAGCGGAGTGCTCCCTGCATGTCTCCTCAGAAAGAAATGCATCACAAGAAAAGTCAAGTTTGACTATTTACACCATTTGAGCCCTAAATAAGATATTAAGCATAAATCTAAAAGCAACTCAGAGAAGAATAATGGTTTCTGGGTCACTAAGAAAAAAAAAAAAAGTAAGAACAAAGCCAAATTCTTCAATTAAACTTGCAACATTTCTGAAGCAAGCATCTTAAAAAGGGGGAAGGGGCGCCACCTTCTAATTACAACTGACATCAAAACATAATCTGGGCTGGGAAGACAGCTCAGCAAGTGAGGTATTTACTGTGCAAGCATAAGGACCTGAGTTCAAATCCCCAAGGCCCACATAAAGTCATACGTAGTCACACATGCCTTTAGCCCTAATGCCAGAAGGCTGAGGGCAGACCAGGATAACTGCACTTGCTGGCTGCCAACCTAGTTCCATATTCAGTGAGAGAGAGAGAGACCCTGTCTCAAGGGAATGAGGCAGAGAAATAATAGAATGGGACGCCTTCTATCACATCCACACAGGCATACAGCATGCACATATACCAAATAGTAGTACATCAGTAGCAATACTAAGAGTATGACAGGAGAGCTTCAGTTCTTCAATGTAAAGTTGGGTCTCTGTGGCCCTGTGCAGACATCAGTCCATCCAACAAGAGTGTCTTACGCAAATCCACAGGAGCTGCTGTCATTCCCAGAACTCCTCAGGCCTTTCTAAAAAAACACGGCTCTGACTGTCTCGGGAGAGATGCATGGTATAATCAGTTCAAATGCCATCACCATTTCCAACAATATCAAGACCTTGAGGGTTCCCACTGTGCACAGGCCTTGATGTTCACCCACCCACCCTACCCCATGACTTCCTCCCTCATCACTCTCACAGAAAACCACAGTCCAGAAAAACCTTGAGGGCCCCATCACATCCAAGTGGATCTCACATGACCTAACCAAAATCACAGCTTTTCTTCCTGCCTCCCTACACTGAATAATGATAAGCTCCTAGTGGCCTCTCCCAACTCAAACAAGAATCCAAAGGACATTAAAAAGGGGAGGAGGAGGAAGAGGAGGAGGAGGAGAAAGAAGAAGAAGGAGGAGGAGGAGGAGGAAGAGGAGGAGGAGGAGAAAGAAAAAGAAGAAGAAGGAAGAGAAGGAAGAGGAAGAAGAGGAGGAGAAGCAGCAGCAGCAGCAGCAGCAGCCCTCAATTCAAGCCCTTGGGTCCAAAGCCAAGAGGTCAACAGAATTTTCAAATTAGAACGACTGTTAACAATATGGAGGTGAGAGTCCTTCGGGTAGTGGGTAGTAAGTAAAATGTCTCGGCACTTCCAAGCTTGGAACTAGAGTAAGAGGTCCTGAGACGGTTCCAAGATACCCACTAAGATAGCTACCTCAGGGCTCCTGAGTCCCACTGCTGTTTCCCATCTCTGTAGCTATGGAGCTTTGGGTACCATGCAGGGGGCCTCCTGAGGGTCAGAGCCAGCCAATCATAGCACTACCTCAATTTTGGAGATCCACTCAAGGAACTCCCTTGGAACGAACCCAGATATGCAAATGTTTTCCACTCCACAGAGGCCCTAAGGTCAAAGTATCTACTACCAAAACCCTTCGCATAACGTTACAGCCAATGACAGCTTCCTGGTAACTAAGGAAACAGCTGGGTACAAGGACAGAGCAAAGCCACAAGCAGTAAACCACAAGGCTGCACTGGGTTTACCTGAACCCACTTGGTGTACATAGAAAAAGTGAATATACAGCCTCTACCATCAAGTCATTGACAACTTATCAACAAAGCAAGGCCAAGAAAAGACACGGCCTATCCATCAGCAGCAAAGTGCCACGGCGGCGGCAACTAAAGACAGAAGCAACTGTCCAGACGGGTGGGCGCACCAAACAAGGGGGCATGCTGGCAGGTCTGACCAACAATGAAAGAGAAAGCAACTGAAGATGCCGGAGATAGTCATGGTAGGGAAAACCCTATACGGGGAACAGGAATTAGCTCAGTGGTGGAGTACTTGCCTAGCAAGCCCAGACCTGGCTCTGCCCTCAGTTTGGAGACAGGGCAGAAAACCTTACATACAACTGAGCTTTTAAAATTGATTTGTTGAAAGATTCTTCCAATTCCAAAAACTAATCATAAGACAAATCAGAAGCCAATTGCACACAGATATCCAGAGACAAATTTTAAGGAACTGACAGAACTAGGCAGGTTTTAAAGCATTAGCCTCTAAGCTTTTAACAAAGGGCAGCTTATTGCCACACTATATAAGCCATGACAAAGAAGCTACAAAGGAAAGCCACTAATTCGTCTTCCAAAGCTGCCCTAAACCTAACAGCAGAGTCCCGAAAAGAATGCGCATAAAGAGAAGCATAAAACTACATCGTTCTCTAAAAAAGAAAAACCTAATTCTGTTATTTAACAAACCAAATTTAATTAAGACTTTTAAAGTTGCCCGCTATAACCCCAAGTCATTTCTCGATGAGTCTGAGATGGGATTACCATCAGGGGATCTATCCCTACGCCCCAGCTTAACACTGTAGCAACATTTGGATCCAAAGAGATGCCCAAATGACATGGGAGGACACTCACAACCATCCCTAATAAATCACCCATGAAAACTAGACAGACCATTCCTCAACATGATGAACACCTCCCTTAAACCAAAGGATATCATCCGGACTGAGAAATATGAGAGGTTTTTTTTACCATTAATATAAGAAAGAGGCAGACAAATATACCAAGATCAACATTTAACATGATTCTGGAAGGAGAAACCAAAGCAGAAAGACCTTGCTGGGCCCACCCACCACTACAGCAGGCTCACAGGCCACACCCACTTCAAGCCACACCCACTTTCAGTAGACAGGTGAGTTAAGACCAGCCAATAAGAAAGAGGTAGAACCGGGCTTGCTGACAATTGGTCCTGCCTTTTTGTCCTTCATGTTTTAATTTCTTCTCTACTCTTCCTGCCTGAAAAACAGTGGTGGGCTTGATGATTTGGGGAGCATCTCGTAAACACGAAGGTGAAAGACAAATGTTAATAATCAGGTTACAGAAGCCAGGAGTCCGGCCCTCCATGCCCTCTTAGGGAGATCATACTGCCAAGGCCACTGACTGCTTCCCTCCAGGTCTTTTTAACTTGGGGAAACTCACACCCTGCCCCAGGATTAAGCCTTTATTAGGCAGGTTTTTAGCTAGCATATTCCTGGGTGCTTGAATGAGAATGGCCCTCATAGGCTTTTATCTGAATGCATAGGCTTTATGCTGAATGGAACTATTTGGGAAGGATTAGGAGGTGTGGCCTTGTTGGAGGAGGTGTGTCACTGGGGGTGAGCTAAGGTTCCTAAAGCCCCTGCCATTCCAGTGCTCTCACTCTCCCCCCACCCGTCGCTCACTGGCTCACTCTTGCTCTTCTCCCTCCCTCCCTCCCTCCCTCTGTTTGTGGATGAAATGTCTGCTCCCACGCTTCCTGCCATGGTGGCCATGGACTCACCCTCTGAAACTGTAAGCTCCATTAAGTCCTTTCTTTTTTAAGTTACCTTGGTCATGGTCTCACCACAACAATAGAAAAGTAGCAAAGACAATTCCCAAATGGCATGAAACCTTAAACAGATAAGGGGGCATTGGATTCTGGGAAAATGATGACAAGTATTCCTGTTGATCATCAATGACTCTGTTTTAAAAAAAAATTATATATATATATCATCTCAGGGGACTCAAGTGGAAGACTTCTACAACAGGAACATGCAATGAATTAGGTAGCTGCAAGGTAAATCAAAACACCTTAGCTTTCTCAGCAGACACACAGCAGTGATCAGGGAAATGACACAATGAGGAATCAAAAGTCCTTCTGCATTAGCAGTAAGATGTTAAAATACCCAGAAATAACCAAATGGAAAATTACAACATCTCCATGATCATCCATGACTTGATAAATAAAATTTGAATGGAGAGGACTAATATGCCTTGAATAAATAGCTTGAGTATTTGGAAATGTTATTTAAAAAAAAAACAAAACAACTGATTTACTAATCATCACAGTCAAAATCCAGTGTTTCTTGGTTGGGGGCTTGGGTTTCGTTTGGTTGGTTTTCCCGTTTTGGGGGACACGGTGAGAAAGAGTTGTAAAAACAAAAATAAACGCACGCGCACACACTCATGCTCTGAGTCCACAGGAGTGAATGCGCTTCCCGCTGTAAGGCGTGCAGTAAGACTTGAAGGCTATGTCCCAAACAGCGCACGTCACGGGTAAAAACTTCACAGTACCTCTAACGTGCAAGAAAGTAGAAGTTCAGTGAAGAAAAAGCATGGCCAGTATGTCTTGAGAGGAAAGGGAGTCGTCAGGAGTAGACATCCAAGCTTTACAATACTGAGCACCAACAGGAAAAGAGGGAACAAGTGAGAAGCCCGTACGCCGGATTAAACTTAATTGACTCTGACATGAACATGAACTTTTATAAAAATGTATCGAGTATTAAACATGTTCTGAATTACGAGTTAAGAGCATGCAGGCTGTGGTTCTAGATTCAAATGAAGTGCTGTCAGTCAATAAGTGTAAAACTTCTTAGACTTAAAAAAAAAAAGCAGCAGCAGACATGTAGAAGAGATAATATGATACACTGGTTTTTTGTTTTGTTTTGTTTTTTCGAGACAGTTTCTCTATGTAGCCCTGTCTTGGACTTGCTCTATAGACTAGGATGACCTCGAATTCACAGCGATCCACCTGCCTCTGCCTCCCCAAGTGCTGGGATTAAAGGCGTGCACCACTGCCACAGATGATACACTAAACCTTCCACACGATATACTGATAACTTAAGCAAAATGTGGGAATTGACGGGTGAAGACGCTAATATAAGTTTTAAAAAATACAATATGGAGATGTAAACATTTTTATGCTAAAACTAGAAGGCTGTTTTAGCATGACAGGCACTGCCTCGGAAGCTGAAAACTGCAACGGAAGCTGAAAACTGCAACTTCCTGGAAAATTACCTTGACAACATTTATCAAAGGTCAAGCAATCACTCATTCAAACATTCTCTCTCTCCCCTCTTTACTTCCTCCCCAAAAATCTCAGTACCCCTGGCTAAGAAACTGAGTTATGAATTACACCCAAAGGATTAGCTAGAACAGCACATCAGAAGTAGTATGTGACTTCTTTATAATACTTTTAATGTAGAAAGCATTAAATGCTTAAAATTTGCAGATATTGAATCATTTTATGTGACAGACTAATTTTAATGATTTCCTTAAACACATATACCAGACATAAACAGCATAAATAATGTAATGGACAGAAATACACAATGTGCTGATAAATAGGAAAGTAATAATAAATGGTATATGTAATATATAATGCATTTTTAGTATATAAATAAATATACACAGATTGGAGAACCATTAGAAAATAACAATGTAAAGTTACTTCTTTATAAAGGTAATTTTTTAAAAAAGATTTATTTATTTATTTATTTATTTATTTTATTATTTATTCTGCCTGCCTGTACCCCTGCAAACCAGGAGAGGGCACCGTATCACATTATAGATGGTTGTGAGCCACCATGTGGTTGCTGGGAATTGAACTCAGGTCCTTTGGAAGAGCAGTCAGTGCTCTTAACTGCTGAGCCATCTCTCCAGCGCCTATAAAGGTAATTTTTATTTTCTCTTTTTTTTCCTAACTATATTTTCCTCATTTTCCCTTAATAACCATTCATTGCTATTATAATTTGGGGGGAGCATTAACATAATAAAATAATTGCAGTGGAAGGTGGCAGACAAATTTGTCCCTAATTAAAGGTTCGCTGTTCATCATGGCTGCACGCTATCTTTAAACAGGTCACATGTGAAACTACTGAGGTGTTGTGTGCAGACCCAATTGTGAAAAGAAAAGGAGGTGTGAGAACTGGGCTCTCGTGGGTGCACAGATGCCAGAAGGAACAAGCTTTGAGGTGTCACTCAGTCTGTGACCCCAAAACACTCAGAATATCCATGTCTTAGCTTACATTTACAGAACATCTACCATGTGTCAGAAACCAGTGTTCCATGCCCCAAACCCCTACACCCATACGCGCACATATGCACTCGCGCACACAAACTGAACAACACGACTTGCTTTGGGGGGACTTACAATTTTTCTTTTACAGTTCTATCACATTTATGTGGCTATACATCCACACAGGCACACCTTGTAGAAGTTGCTTCTCTGAATGTGGGTCCTGGGGACAGAACTGAGGTTTGGTGGCAAACACCTTTACCTGTGAACCATCAACAGCTCTTGCAGTTCCAAATTTTTAAGCTCAAGCAATCGTGTGACCACAACAGTTTTACCCATCTGACATTTCTCAGTGTGGTCCTATAATAAATTCTGCTTCACCATGACAATCAGATCCCTTCTGCAAAAATCATTTAAAGCCCACACTCTGAAGACCTAAGACTTGGTCAGTAACACTTTGCACACACTTTCTAGCTTTTGAAGAAAGGCCGCACCAAATACTATCCCAGAAACCACCAGAGTCACTCTGCCCGTCAGATAAACCCTATGCTACTTCTCCCCTACTTTTTTTTTTTTAAGGAGAATTGTGAGCACAGTGGAAAAATCCACTGAATTGGGAGAAAGAGAACTTATTAGATTTCCAGAGAAGAAAAAAAGAAAATAAAAAGATGGTGAGCTTCATCCAGGGTGTTTATGGAGTATTTACCCACGAGCCTTCCCACAGACTGGACGCAGCCTTCACAGGTTCTTGCCATGGAGAGCCCTTGGATCCTGAGAGCCCTGTGCCACACACTGAAACTGGAAAGATTTTGTTAGCCAAAAGTGCAGCTGGGGGGTGGCCAAATGACCGAATATGGACCCAGCATCAAGAATCTAATGGCTGCCACCCCGTTGGCCATGCACAAGGTTATTTTCAAAGATGAGCTATAAGGCTGCTAACAGTTAACAGCCCTTCTGCTTGGATAAAAATGGTAGAAAGTCACCACCTAGGGATCTTTTGGAATTTTTTCCCACTTCCTATTGTGGAGAAAACCCCCAGAGACCTGTCATTCTCCTAGAAGGGCTGATGAGAAAAAAAAAAAAAAGCACAGAAAGATCATCTCCCATTTATTTTACTTTATTTTACTACAACCTCTTATCTGACACTGAGATTGCAGACCCAGGAGCCCTCCAAAACATGGCTATTTGGCCAGTGTATTAATTAACTACATATTACAATGACAGACACAGTAGTCAACATAGCAGTATTTCAATAAGCCACACAGCATTTAATGGTACAGAATCTTAGACATACTTGTAAAATTTTATGCAAGGCACTTTATCAATTAACCACATGATATAATGATGCGTACAGTACAACTGATACACCATGATATCAATTAATCAAATAGTATCAAACCAGGTATGCTCCAAAAGGACCCCACAGTAACCTCAGGGAAAGATGGGCAAGGGCTCTTGACAACGCTCGCAGCTGACAACCAAGTCTCCACAGAAAATGTACTTTGCTATGGAGTAGACACGAGACTATAGGAAGCCACCCACTGTGTGTTGGCTGCATTAGCTATCTCACCAGATACAGTGCTTTAACTGTTTAGGCACCTGTATGCGGGTAGGAAGTGTCCACTCACCACAGATGACTCACTGGCACTGGGAAGACTAATACATCACCCTGTAAAACTTGAAAGGTTACCTTTCTCAAAATGTTATTCAGTTTAGCACAACAAAGGAGACCAGAATCTTCAAACTGGGTAAGTAAACTCGGTAGCGAGGACACGGCTGAGCTCACAGAGTCTGCTGATCTGCGCTCACCTACACTCGGAAACATGATGTCTGCCACTCAGATAGTGTCCCGGTTTCTCTGGATCTTTCTCCCTTGCTGTACTGTGGATATTCCCAATCCTCCCATGGTGTTACAAAAGGTAATTTGTGTCTAAATACACCTCTTAAAAATTAGCACTAAACATTATGGAGGAAACGACTGGTGCTGTGAGAAACGCCAGTTTGCCCCAACTGTGCAGATGGCTGTCCCTTGTATCACGTTCACAAGCTTGCTCGAAAGCCAAAACAGACCCTAAAATGCAGCCTCTGCAAGCCGCTGATTAAGCTGGGGTTCTTTTAACTTATCGCCTCCACACAGCTTATCCAAACAGAAAGAGTTCAAGAATTCCTTTGAAAAAATCCCAAACAAGAGCCCGAACTGGCAAAGCTATTTGTCAGAGTGCAATGGCAACAACAGGAAGTAGAATTTCTGGATAGAGATTTTTCTATTTATTTTTCTGTCAATGGCTGCTTTTAAACTGGAAGGAGAAAGCCTGCAGGCATTACAAACCCTGGAAGCCATGAATCAGGAAGTGAGAAACTGCAGCTCCTCAAATGGCCAGCCGGAAGACCCTGGCTCTTTTATGCAGTCAGGTCTCCAAAGCCAGGAATTTAAAATATCTTAGGCATGCTGCATTATTTTTCAAATCTTAAAAAAGAAAAGAAAAGACTGGAGACTTGAGAGAACAGGGCCCCCAAAAATGAGGTGGCCAGTAAGCCTCCAGCTCCACAAATGTCACCCCCATAATTAAGTACTCAGTTGGAACTTGCTCTCTACAATTGGGGTTTTGTTTCCTGATCTGTTAAGAGGGGCTGAGAGCTTTCTGCATACAGTCTGTTGCCTCACACTTCAGCTGTGTCATGCCTCCCCGAAGTTGAACCTGGAACGCACTGACAACCCTAGGCATTTCACATCTTCAAATGTCCCCTACTCAGCCTGAAAAGGGCAATCATTTGTTCCCAGGGAAAACACTACCAAATGCAAAGGACACAACAGCACAGGACCAGACTCACTTCACCAAGACCACACCAGCACTGAGATGAGGCACCCATCAAACCACCACCACCCCAACACACACACACACACACACACACACACACACACTAGCAGACACTATTGTGGTTAGGTCTGTTATGCTGTTAAGAGGAAGAGGGCACCTTCCTGACCTTCCAAAGACAGTGTCAACTCAAGTGAGAACTTCTTTATCATCCCTGAGTAGGATTCGGAGGGGGTCTCCCACTATTGGGAAGATACAGTAATTTATAACATAGGCCCAGTTGCTGTCTATAAGGATCGAACGTGAGGCTATATCAAGAGATAATGTTAAAGAAAGGTTTTTAAAATGTATGCTAACGTGGGGGAAAAGGGAGAGGATGTAAAGGCACTGAGAGGCCATTTTCCTGGCATCCTGAGTCAGTCTGCCCCAAGCAACGCACTCAAGTCCAACAGCAATGAAGAGCAGCCTTTGCAAGGCCCCCTTGAATAAGCCAGAGAGGATGCCAGTCGTCTTCCGTTTTCTCTACCCCTCATCCCCAAAAAGCTTGAGGTCAAACAAGAGGAGCCACCAGTGTGTAGATTTAAAAGACACAAATTCCTTTGCTCTAAAGAAACAATAAGCTCTCCATTGTCCCACCAGCCCAGGCCTCATTCCTCAATACGATCTCTCCTACCTTGCTCCCTGCCCCATCCTACATTAAGTCCTGAACCCCCAAGTCTAATCAGGGCATCAGGATTGGGGGGGGGCACAATGATCTACTGTCAGCAACAGTGTCTGTTAAGATTCCCTACTGGTTAGTACAGCGCTGGTACCTCCTCAAAGCACTTAGCAAGGCATGGCTGTACCGTACACAGCTCACAGCCTTCCACACAGTACTCTGATCTCTCCACTTCCTACACAGCTGAATTCAGCTCAGCCTAGCATCTTGAGGGGCCTGTGAGCTGTCGTCTCCCCTACTCTGAATAAGCAACACCCATCGGCCCAACTCTGCTGCCCACTGACACTGAATCCAGTGACATCTATGCATTTCCACGGGTACCACGGACACATCAGGCATCCACAGGGACCAGAACGTCGCTCGGGGCCCTGGGTACATCTCCCTCCTCAGGACTCAAAGCTGGCACACGTCAATGGTGTGACAAATCTGCTAGGGAGACTTCAGTAAGGTGGGTATGAACTGGTGGCCCTAAAGGGAATCAGAGTGGGAGAACTGAATTCTCAGGATCTAGAAACGGAGTCCCAACCAACGTCCTTTTTGTCCCTCCGCACCCTGACTAGGTAGGTCTCTAATGATCAACATCACACTGTACACCAGCCCAAAAAGACTTCATAGCAGCAAGCACATCTGCCCTCCAGGCAACTCTAATCAACCTGCTACATCTCAGAACTTCAAAGCCTGGGCTGAGGCGGAAAACAATCGCCGAGGACTCCCCACACACGTGCATGGCTCCTTGAGAACCCGAGCAGGCAGTCTGGACAGAGTCTGAAGGCTCCCAAGAGTCTCGTCTCCCCTTTCCAAGAAGCATGTTAAATACTCTTGGGCCCCTTGGAGGACTCAGAGCTACAGACAGCCCGTGTTCACCTGACCTGAGCACAAAGACTCTTGGGATGGGGGGTGGAGGGGGGTGGAGGGAGTGTCTCGGCCGAAGGAAACTTTCAGACTGTCTCATTGCCCTCTAAATGGCTCTCCGGATTAGCAGGGTAGCTTGATCGATACTGGTTTTACCATCACGGGAGTGACTCACCACAAAAACCTACCCAGCTTAAAGCTCAGCTGTGAACAGAAACAAGCAAGATAATAGCGGGGTCAGATTCAAAATAGCAAGTACGACTGGGAAACGGTTAATGCTTATCAACAATTGGCAGCAACCTCCCCAGCCTTCTGGATCGGCTGCAGAGGAAGAAGTGCAGGGCCGTGGGCTATGAAGGAGCAGCAGTGGCAGGCTTGTGCTCTGCTGCAGGCTGTGCAACCCACAGGTGCTGGTGTCAGCTCCACAAAGCACACCCTGGGGAGAGTTCGGGATGAGCCACTTTTGACCCGATTCCATAGGTCAGATAAGAGCACACTCGCCAAGATGGGGAGTTACACGGAACTGGGTTTTCAAGTTCCACTCCCCTGGAGCATAATTGTGCCTCAGGTAGCTACTGTGGAGTTCAAAATAAGCCGCTTATCTCTTCTAAAGTGGGAGATGGAGTCATGTGTAGTTTCCTGATAAGTGGGTGACTCTCAAAGGGCATCTACTTAAAAAAACAACAACATTCTGAAAAACACATGTGGTGGTCCCTCAGCATCAGTGGAGCACTGAATCCAAGATCCCCTATACAAAAGCCTCAATCTCAGGACACACAAGAAGTATCTGCATATCTCACTTTCCCCCACACCTGTCCATCACCTCTCGAAAGACCAGCAGTACCTGGTACAAGAAGAGATGTTAGAATGTGTTTCTTAGCGAATAAGGACAAGAAACAAGGTTCCAGGTTCAATGAGGCACACTTCTTCCCCCCAAATCGTTCTGATCCATGCCTGGTTGAACTCATGAATCTGAGGCCGTAGATATAAAGGGCTGAAATGTACAATTTGGTATCCAATTTCACCTAAGTCTCACAATTAATCTGCAATCAACTCTTAGGACTTTGGCCAAGAACTTAAACATAAACAAAATCATGACCTTGAGAATCCTTATCTAGAGCACATCACTCCAGTATTAATAGACGGGATGACTGGCCATCCCTAAAACTTCAAAATTGAAACTCCAAGTCTCAAGGTGGTATTTAAAAGGTAGGTCCTTGGGACAAGATTAGGCTTGAAAAAGGTCATGAGGAAACCGTCACATGAAGGGATCAGTGTCTTCAGTTGAAAAGAAAGAGACCTTTGCTCTCCTTGCCACACAAAAACACAGCAAAAAGGCATTTGCTATTTGTGAGACAAGAACCAGCCCTCACCAGAAACTGAATGAAGTAGCTGATACTCCAACGCTGGGCATGGAACTTCTACAACTGCCAAGAGGTGCCTGTTCAAGCCACTCAGCCTCGGTAGCTTGTGATGGCAGCCAGAGCTGACCGAGACATCCACACTGCCTTGTGGGAGGCACTAAGCCAGGGAAGGGTCTGCCACCTTGGGCTTGGCAATACCTCCTGTGAGATAGCCAGGCAAAGCAGGCCCACAGACAGACAGGTTTAACGGTTTGGAGAGGCTGGGGAAGGCAAGAAGGATACTCGGGTCTGCTTCTGACAGCTGAGGAAATACTAATCTAACTCAAGACATTGCAGACAGAGTAATGGTTAGTCCCATGGGTCCCAGACCAAGAGGAGCTGTGGTGGGTCAGTGGGGTGGAGGAGGCACCTTTCACTGCCAGACAGGCTCAACTACCTTTCAGTCTTGTCTGGAATTCGGCAGGTCCAGGCCTGTGTCCTGTGCCTTGTTAAACTAGATTAAGACAACCACGTCCAAAGGGCTGGCCCCAGAGAGTACATTCTGGGGAGGTGTTGAGGCAACACTTGTCTAGGCCTCCCAGCGCGTGTCCTGTGACCTCAAGCAGCACAGGCCTTGAAAGTTCTTCAGGTTCCTCACCTATGAGGAAAAAGAAAGAAAGAAAGAAAGAAAGAAAGAAAGAAAGAAAGAAAGAAAGAAAAAAAAAAAAAAGTCTGGCCAGCTTCAACTTCCAGAAACTTGAATTCTTGACTCCAGTAGCCAATTGCTTCACCTTCCTACATGATGGGGCAGCCCATTTGCAGTAAAAAGACTGAGCTGTCAAAGCAAATGAGAAACTTCCAGCCTATCGGTTGGGGGGGGGGGGGGAGATGGACAAAATATACAAACAAGGCTCTCTTCTCGAAAAATGAGAAAATGAAAAAGCAATTACACGTGACATGGCTGATTAGCAATAAACTACACGTGTGAAGACGACAGCATGGGCGTCTGACTCTGGACTTGGTTTCCTTGAGAGGAAAAGTGTTGGCGGAGGCAGGCAGCCTCTGCCTTGTGATGCCCAGCTCCCCGGGGCTACCCTCCCCCACTACCACCTCCGATGAGGCCTTATGGGGCACTGCTTTGGAATGTCCCTCCCACAGCCCACACGACATGTTCTTACTATCCAATTAGGGGGAACTGCTTTTCTTCTTAACAATACAGTGAAATATACACAACTCGAGTTTCACTTCACATTCCGTGTGCAACATTCATCCTCGCCACAGCCCGTAACAGACCCGCCTCCTAGGACTGAGCAACATTCCATTGAACATATGTCACATGCTGTGTATTCAATTGGCTTCTATGAGTTCTTGGTTTGCTTTCACCTTGGCTTTCAAAGCTCATTACTCATTAACATAACACTGGTATATACCAAAATGGCTGTTTAAGGCCATGTTTTCACTATGGGGCATCATGGCAAGCCTGCTTTAACTGTGGAGGAGCCCACACCATGTTCCAGTGTCCACCATTAACACTGCTGAGGCACACGGCTCCAACCTCTCCATATCCTGGCTATGGTTTTCTCCCTGGTTTTCGGATAAGGTAACTTCATAGTTAGCGGTGTGACATGGTATCAGCTGTGGCTCTGATCATCAGTGACTAGTGGTATCTGAGGTCTTCTCAAGGACTCACTGAACTCAAGGGATTAATTTTAAACCAAAGGAGTCACTCCAACTACTGAGAGACGGAAACAGTGTCATTACTACTGACCATGATTTGTGAAGGCGGTTGAGTGGTCTAGCCTCAAACACACTTCCCCGGGAACCCCTGGCAAGCCCTTCTAACATACTGCGGCAGGCTGCACTTAAATCAATGCAGGCCCCGGGGAAAGGGGCCCTGTGAATCCCAGAGTGAGCAAGAGGCCGAGTTCCTGTCCTGTCTTCAAAAAGGCTGTCCTGTCAAGAAGAACTTATTTCCCAGGTGCGATGGACTTGCCACGTCCCCCTGAAGGAAGCTTTCTCCTCCTGCAGACGCCGCAGGGCTCATCTCTGGGAAGCCCCTGGTCTACAAGGAACAAAGGATTTCAGTTTGTGCCATTTTTAACTTCATCCAATCTAACCAGTCACCTGGTTAGAAAACAGGTCCTTTCTTGCACTTCAGATCCTGTATCCTAAATTTGGCTGGGAACGGAAACCCCAACCCACTCCTCTACCCTTGACTTGGCTTAAAAAAAAACAAAAACAAAAACCAAAAAACCAGGTCTCACTTTGTAGCTCAGGCAGGCCTCAAATTCACAGAAACAGGCCTGCCTCTGCTTCCTGAGTGCTGCAGTCAAAGACTGGCGCCACCAAGAGCCACCCTTGATCTGGCTCTTACCTAGAGGCTATGTGACCTCCAACTACCCAATCCTGGGAAAAGAGAAAGGACTCGCACCTATCACAACCCATCAGTCACTCATTATGTCATTCAATCGCTTGGGCAGGGCACATGAGCCTTCCTTAAAGGTCATGGGAAACCAAGTCTGTCTTCTGGAAGAAGATGCTTCAACCTTTCCCCAGGATATGGATGAGAGGGGAGAGGGGGACAGAGGGAAGGAGGGAGGGAAAGAAAAGAGGGAGGGAGGGAGGGAGGGAGGGAGGGAGGAAGTTTATGTCCCTTGGCATGGTGTGAAACGCTCCTGGTGAAAATCAACAGGTGCAGCTAAGAGGCAAGCATCAGATCAGTACACACCCAGCAAAGTGTTGTCCCCACCCCCCTCTCTCATAAATAACTTCAGCTGTGTATGCCCTCTACCTTGAAGAACAACATCAATCTCCACCTGATACATATGACAGGCAGAGCTCAAGGGCTCTGTCCACCACCACTCTGAAAGTCTGTGTAAGCATCCTAGAAGGATGGGTACCACTGTTTCCTTCTGTCTTCTAGACTGGGAAAGTAGAGCAGCACGGTAAGGACACAGCTTATCAGCAGGCTGCTACATCAATAGCTCTAGGCTCCCATTCTATACCCCTGATTGAACCAAGTCCACCAGGCAAGACTGGGTGGGGGTAGGGGGTAAGGGGAGGGGACACACAAGGGGGAGGGGGTAAGGGGAGGGGACACACAGGAGGGGGGGTAAGGGGAGGGGACACACAGGAGGGGGGGTAAGGGGAGGGGACACACACAGGTGGGGGGGGTAAGGGGAGGGGAAACACACAGGTGGGGGGTAAGGGGAGGGGACACAAACAGGCAGGGAGGGTAAGGGGAAGGAACACACACAGGCGGGGGGGGGGGGGTAAGAGGAGGAGACACACACAGGCAGGGGGTTAAGGGGAAGGGACACACAGGCGGGGGGGGGGGGTAAGGGGAAGGGACACACACAGGCGGGGGGGGGGGTAAGGGGAGGGGACACATACAGGCGGGGGGGGGTAAGGGGAGGGGACACACACAGGTGGGGGGTAAGGGGAGGGGACACACACAGGTGGAGGGGTAAGGGGAGGGGACACAACAGGTGGGGGGTAAGGGGAGGGGACACACACAGGTGGGGGGTAAGGGGAGGGGACACACACAGGTGGGGGGTAAGGGGAGGGGACACAACAGGTGGAGGGGTAAGGGGAGGGGACACACACAGGTGGAGGGGTAAGGGGAGGGGACACACACAGGTGGAGGGGTAAGGGGAGGGGACACACACAGGTGGGGGGTAAGGGGAGGGGACACAACAGGTGGAGGGGTAAGGGGAGGGGACACACACAGGTGGAGGGGTAAGGGGAGGGGACACACACAGGTGGAGGGGTAAGGGGAGGGGACACACACAGGTGGGGGGGGTAAGGGGGAACACACAGGTGGGAGGTAAGGGGAGGGGACACACACAGGTGGGAGGTAAGGGGAGGGGACACACACAGGTGGGGGGGTAAGGGGAGGGGACACACACAGGTGGGGGGTAAGGGGAGGGGACACAACAGGTGGAGGGGTAAGGGGAGGGGACACACACAGGTGGAGGGGTAAGGGGAGGGGACACACACAGGTGGAGGGGTAAGGGGAGGGGACACACACAGGTGGGGGGGGTAAGGGGGAACACACAGGTGGGAGGTAAGGGGAGGGGACACACACAGGTGGGGGGGTAAGGGGAGGGGACACACACAGGTGGGGGGTAAGGGGAGGGGACACAACAGGTGGAGGGGTAAGGGGAGGGGACACACACAGGTGGAGGGGTAAGGGGAGGGGACACACACAGGTGGGGGGGGTAAGGGGGAACACACAGGTGGGAGGTAAGGGGAGGGGACACACACAGGTGGGGGGGTAAGGGGAGGGGACACACACAGGTGGGGGGTAAGGGGAGGGGACACACACAGGTGGAGGGGTAAGGGGAGGGGACACACACAGGTGGGGGGGGGTAAGCGGAGGGGACACACACAGGTGGGGGGTAAGGGGAGGGGACACAACAGGTGGAGGGGTAAGGGGAGGGGACACACACAGGTGGGGGGGGTAAGGGGAGGGGACACACACAGGTGGGGGGTAAGGGGAGGGGACACACACAGGTGGGGGGTAAGGGGAGGGGACACACACAGGTGGAGGGGTAAGGGGAGGGGACACACACAGGTGGGGGGTAAGGGGAGGGGACACACACAGGTGGGGGGTAAGGGGAGGGGACACACACAGGTGGAGGGGTAAGGGGAGGGGACACACACAGGTGGAGGGGTAAGGGGAGGGGACACACACAGGTGGGGGGGGTAAGGGGGAACACACAGGTGGGAGGTAAGGGGAGGGGACACACACAGGTGGGGGGGTAAGGGGAGGGGACACACACAGGTGGGGGGTAAGGGGAGGGGACACACACAAGTGGGGGGGTAAGGGGGAATACACATAGGTGGGGGGTAAGGGGAGGGGACACACACAGGTGGAGGGGTAAGGGGAGGGGACACACACAGGTGGGGGGGTAAGGGGAGGGGACACACACAGGTGGGGGGTAAGGGGAGAACACACAGAGGCTGAAACAGTCCCACAAGCCAAGGCCCACAGACCAAACGATACCACCTTCCTAGCTGTGAGCGAAAATGAACAGCTCCAGTTGCCGACCAGGCAGGTGGTGGCTCTGCGCCTGGGCTAAAGCCCTGCAATTGCTTCTCATCAAGAATCTAGGTGTGCTCAAGCCACGTGAAGTTGTAAAGGAGTGCGTATTCAAAAGCCCAGACTGGGACACAACGCTGGCAATCGTCCTACCATGCTGGCTGGCACAACGGGATAGCGGGGGCTGCTTCCTTGTCTCAGCCACTGGGAGCCAAGGTCACTGCAGTGCCATAGAGCAAGGCCAGCCTCGGTTCCATCTGACCCAGCCTGGAAGTACGCAAGAGTCCTTTTTGGCCTGGGTTGCCCTGAAACTCAGACAGAGGAACCCAGCAACCAACTGCAGGAGTGCCTGCCTAGAAAGACTGAACATTTATTTTCGGAGAAAAACAACCTGTTTGACCATGACCTGAACTCCAGTTTTAATCAAAAGGTAAATTGTCTTCACTTCAAGGTCCCACTAGAAACAGGTTTCTCATCCTGTGCTCTCCTAAAGGCCTACTTTGTGCTGCTGACCCCAGAACACCAGCCAACCCAGAGCCACTTTAGGGCCACACTCTATACAGTCCCCAACTCTTGGCCCAGGGTCACATCTCACTAGCTCCTTCAGCAACACAACCCCTACTCCCAACACAGACCAGGAACTCATCAGTCACCCCACTCCCACACCACAGAGCCCGGTCACTATGCAGTGAGTCCCTGCTCCCCAGATCCTGGGTCTAAGGATGACATGTCCCCCCCACCTGCCTACACCATCACCAGCCTCCAGTCCTGGAGTCCCACAGCAGCCTCCTGAAAGCTCTTATTCCTCTGATGACAATGCTCCAAACGCTTTAAGGTTCCCCATTATCCACCCATCACTCAACTCCCTCCAATACACTAGGATCTCACGCCCACCTTCCACTCCATCTGAGCAGGCTGCCACCTGCCCCCACCTCCTAAGGTGCTGTCTACACCACTTTGAATTAAACACTGGTGGCAAATTAAAGCTCCTTCGGCTATTCAGCAGCCCAAAGATTGGTCCTCCACAGGCCAAGCTTGCATAAGTGTGTGTGTGTGTGTGTGTGTGTGTGTGTGTGTGTGTGTGTGTGTGTATGTGTGTATGCGTATGTGTATACATGTTTGTGTGTACATGTGTGTTTGGGTTTTCTTTTTTGTTTGTGTTTGTTTTTAAGCTCAGATCCCGTAATTCGATGCTGAACACAAATGTCCTATTCCTGTTTGACAGTATCTTAAAGTGAAGGGACCAGATGTGCTCCAGAGATGGGGATGTTTATATTTGGGAATATCTGCATATACTCTGCCAGCTGAGTAGCCCTAATCTGAAAACTAAAGTCAGAGACTTTCAGAGCACTGGGAGAATGGATACAAGTTCTGGACTCTGTGTAACATTTCAGATTTCAAGCTGAGGCTGCCCCACTGTACTTGATTTTTTTTCCCAACAAGACAATAAATTTTGGGGGTAAAAGGGGGAGAAAGGGTTTTGTACCCTCCTCCTCACATCTACGCTCTACGGACTACCTTGTCCCAGGTGAGGACGTGGTCTTGAACCATGCTTCCAAACCACCGCCCCGAGACCTAGACATCATAGAGGTTTCTAATTATTATTGTACGTGCGCCGGCGTCGTCTGCACGCGCACCCATATGCCTTGCGCATGCAGCATCCATGGAAGCTAGAAGGCATGCCAGCCCACTATAGCTACCTACAGAAGGCTGTAAGCTGTCGTGTGGGTGCTGGGAATTGAACCTGGGTTCTATTCTACTGCTCTAAACTGCTAAGCCATCTTCTCCAGCCTCCACGTCTCAGATATAAGCTAAAACAATAGAAATGGCAAGGCTCCCCAAGCTCCCCCACCCCCTGCAAACACCACCACCACCACCACCACCCCCAACCCCAACCCCCCCCCAACCACCACTTTCCCAGGGGCTGCTGTGAGGACTAGAAGACAGGCATCCCCAGGACCCCACAGCGATGTGGGAGGAGAAAAATCCAAGCGTTCATTTGCTGGATGCCTTTTCCTGTCTGTTTCTGCTGGACATCCCAGAAATATTATTGCTAATTCCCTTGGCATGTCTATCAGAGTGGCACCACTCCAACTCACAGATGGGTATGAGGGTCCATATCTCGCTCTCTAACACGCCTCCAGGCACTTGAGGAGACCTGGTTTCCCTAACGGCAAGCAGGTGGATGAGCTCATGACCGCTCAGCTAAGCTCAGCGGTGATTTTCAGAAAATGCTTTTTATATAAGTCACACCTGAAAATAAGCATACTAGGTTCAGCGTTTCAGTTTACATTTTCTACAAGAAGCAGATCGTCTTGAATGTCCCCTCAGGAGCATCAGGCCTTTCGCAATGATTTCTTGGATATTAAGTTCGAGTCTCCTTAAAGCATCCTGGACAAGTAAACTTGTTCCAGAGGCTGTAGAAGAAGCAGATTTCACTTCCCCAATGGCACTGTGATAAACTCCGGCAGGCCTTGCCAGGTTTTGCTGGTCTCATCAAGAAAACGAGGCAAGAAACAGAAGCAAACTCCTGCCCACATGAGTCTGCAGGGGTCCAAACACACCTCCCTAGGAACCCAGCTCTCTCTGAAGGCCGAGCAAACCTAACGACACCTCTAGGCCCCATGGTCACTCCTGAAGAAGAGATACAATCAGCAGCCGTGAGGGGAACAGGAGCCACGAGATCTCAGGCTCCACCAGGGACGGACACACAGCCACATCCAACCCGAGAACGGCAATCTTCAGCCAGGTAGCTGGCTCCCCGAAGGTCCAACACACACTACAAACAAAGGAACTCAACTGGTAATGGCAAATTATTCATCCACAAGAAGTTTAAGGAGCATGGTCAGCAGCCTTAGGGATACAAAACTAGGCTTGCAAACAGCCTTTCTGGTTCTAATTTTTTTGCTTACTTCCAGGAAGAAAAGGCCTAACCAATGGTTTAAAAGATCATTTCATCGCTCCTAAGTTCTATGTAGTAGTATGATAACATGTTTTTGAGGGGGTAAAGCTACTATGGCAAGGATAAGATAAAAAGACTTTCGCTGTAAATGAACAGTGCATGCACAGCAGTGAATGGGCAGTGAAGGTGAAGTTGGTGCCTTTAAGAAGTCTGCCATTTTCTGAGCTCCTCTTACCCACCAAGCATTGGGCTAAGTCCTGGTATTCATTTATTTTCTTTTTCTTTCTTTCTTTCTTTCTTTCTTTCTTTCTCAAGACAGAGTTTCTCTGTGTAGCCTTGGCTGTCCTGGATTCACTTTGTAGAACAGACTGGCCTCGAACTCACAGCGATCCACCTGCCTCTGCCTCCCGACGGCTGGGATTAAAGGCATGCACCACCACGCCTGGCATAAATCCTAGTATTCAAAAGTAGTAAAGAAACCCATCCCCTCCCCGATGATGGGGAAGAAAAGGTTCCATGCATCATGAGCAAGAAGTCTGAGACTCCTACATGCAAGATCAACTGCTGGCTGCTTCTTACAGGAGTATCATCACTTGGCTGCCCCACTCACAGGGGCACGCACATGGACGATTCTTACACACCTTAGCAAAGTACACTTTTTACATTTACTATATGTTGCACTCTACTCCAATTCAGGGCAGTCAAAATAGAGTGTGTTATATGCCTGGCAACATTAGGGTGTACTTGAGAAACAGCTAGTGGAGCTGCCTGAGATGTTTGGGAGGAGAACATGCTGAAGTCCTCTCTCAGCCCAGCAAACGATTTCCAAGTTAAGATTAAATAGCAAAAAGCAACCATGGAGGAGCATGCCCACCACATACAGTGTCACTGAGGAAATGTAAGAGTAGACTCCGCAATTATCAATAAGAGCTGAAGACCAACAGAAAAAAAAATCTAATTGCAACGAGTGATGGCTGAACATCATTGTGGGTGAACATCTTGAGTGCATGAAGTAGCCCAAGGGGACATACATAAGAGCCGGAATTTGAAGTATCGTTACGTATTTAAGCAGAACAATAAAAGACAGAGCTTGCTATATACGAATACACCATTCAAAATGAATTGGTAGTCTTGCTTAAAATAGTTTAATTACATTTATTTGGGAGGGGGCGTGCAAGTGCCACGGAACACATACCGAGGTCACATGACAACCTGCAGGGCTCAGCTCTATCTTACTGTGCTGAGTTCTGCGCTCTAAACTGGCAGCAAGTACCTTTACAGACTGATCCATCTTGCTGGTCCCAGCAGTACTTTTTTTGTTTTGTTTTGGGTTTTGTAGGGTTTTGTTTGTTTGTTTGTTTGTTTTTTGTTTTTTAATCTCAAAAGAAGTATTTTAAAACTTTACACATACAAAAGTTCCATGGCATGGCCTCACTCACTGAACAGTAGAGCAAGCTGTACCCTAAACCACGGCCCGGGATCTCTAAAGAAACCCAAATTACCCTCCTATTTCTTGCAATCATTTCCCAAGCACCATAAGAGCAAAGCAAAACCTGAGGGATTCGAGGGGACTGGTTCTCATCCTCCTCGGCCAGGGAGGTGGCTGAATTTCTCATGTGGCCACTAGATGGCAACAGCGCATTGGTGAGGTGGACAAAGTTGAGCACTGGACACATCTTAAGACCCTGGTCGAGGCTAACAAAAGAAAAGGATTAAGGGAGAGCTATGACAAACGTAAAATGGAAGGTGAGCTGAGTATCGCTGTAGAAGGGTTTAACACTGGTTTTGATTTTCTGGAGACAGCGTCTCGTTACGTAGCATTGGCTGGCCCAGAACTCTATGTAGACCAGGCTGGCCTCTGCCTCCCAACTAAGTACTAGTATTTATTTTTAGGCCCGTGCCACCATGCCTGGATGGGTTGTTTGTTGTTGTTGGGTTTTTTGTTTTGGTTTGGTTTGGGGGTTTTTTTGGGGGGGGGGTGTATTTACTTGTTGGGAGTTGGGGGTGAGTGCTTCAGAGGCCCAGGGATCAGGCTTGATGACAATCACTTTTCACCCGCGCCATCTCACCAACCTGACTCAACTATTTTATAAGCAGAACTCAACCTTACGAAGCACCTTAGCAAAGAAAACAAAAAAACGAAACAAAACAAAACAAAAACTCTACTACATAACGCGTAGTTACTACACACCAACGAAGGCTGGAAAATAGGGAGTGTTGCCCCACACCAACAGTGCTATGAAGAAACTCTCTGCTTGGGGATAGTGCATCTACAAAACAGAAGCGGCTCAGGCCCTTAGTAGCTGGGTTCATCTGTAAGCACTTGACAAGAGTATTAACTCATTTAACTTGATGAATAAACATACAAGACTAGTAAAAATCACCTTTTCACAGATGAGGAAACAAAACCACAGGCAGACTACCGTAACTGAGCCTCTGAAGACTGACAACTGAAGCCAGCACCCCACCCCACCCCACCCTCAGTCATTGTAGGAGCCCAGTAGTGTTTGAGCTTAAAGGGAGCAGTAAGGGGAAGGCCAGAGCTATGCAGTTAGGGAGACAGTACATAAGCCTCACATGAAGAAGGGAGCAGTTAGAAAATTAAGGATGGCATCCCTTCCATACTAAAATCATAGACCGTCCTGAGGGCTGGAAGGAGTTGACTGACATCAACATCAATTGGGCCTTGGTCCAAATTTATAGCACTAACACCCAAAACTGAAACCCTGCCCCTGCAAAAAAAAAAAAAAAAAAAAAGTAATAAAAATTAAATACCACATTTCCTCCCCAAATTTTCCTGAATTTTCTAAATGTGTTAGAAAATAATTATATTTTGCTGCTTAGTGAGACAAGGAGAAACTTCTTTTGCAATCATTTTGAGTCACCATGTGTTTATTAAACCTCAGAAAAGTTAGATGCCGTGTTTTTAATCAAAGAACTGATGCCCGGCTAAAAACAATCTAAACCCAGGTGACCTTCCAGTGTTCCGGAGCAGCACTTTCCAAGGTCCAGTGTGGGGAGGGGGCAAAAGATGCAGCCACAGATGCAGAGCAAAAGCCTGGGTAAGGGGGTACCACAGCTCGCTCACACAAAAGCCTGGGCAGTGTTGGGGAATTCAGGGGATGGCTCTGGAGACTCACAACAAAGTCTTGCAAACAAGACTGTATGCAATAGACTCAACTGTGACACACAGTGAGGACCTAGGGTTGACGAGTACACCAAGCCCAGGAATCATCATGGTGCTTAGAACCAGCTCAAAGGCCAGCTGAGTGTGTCTCTAAGGGCTGAGATGCAGGTCTGGACTGGATGGGGGGGGGGGGATGCGGGGGTGGAGCCAGAGATGGGCAAATCTGCCTGATTTCAAGTGACTCAGTGAGGCTGAGAGGAAACACTCAATTAACCAGTCTCTTCAGAAAAGGGCAGACTGCAGAGCTGAGGTTAACTAGGACTTCCATCCAGAGCCAATCCTGGTGTCTGAAAAAGCTCACTGCCGAGCACATGAGAAGAAAGGGTGAGGATACAGCCTCCAGCTGAGAAGGGCCACTTAACAAAGTAAGTCCCTGTGATTCAGATCTCCTACGCTGTGGCTCAACAGACACCGTGAAGCCATTAACTCCCAAAAGTGGACAACAGAAGCATCAACAGGGCTTTCCCTGTGTCTGGGAGACCGTCAGCACAATGACACCCAGAGAAAACAAGAAGAGAGAATAAACACCATAGACACAGGCAAACATGGGCACAGCTGGTGAGGCCTTCACTATCTAAAATATGGACAGCTAGCTCCTCAGGGTGCTCCCGTCAAACTTCTGCTCAACCGGATGGATTCTGGAATTTCTACAGATGCTTCTTATTTTTTTTTTCTCACCTAGTTACTAAATGATTCAAGGTTACTAAAATAATTCAAATTAGGAGAAATGGTCCTGTATATTAACTCATTGCTACCTAGTTACCATCAGGTTCCTGTGCCTTAAAGTGACTGAAATTGGTTATTGTCTTGTTTACTCAATCAGAAGAAACACTCCCAATAATCAATTTATAGACAAGTAAAAGCAGGCATGCGAACTACCGCAGGGACTTCCAAGTTCTGGTCTATAAAACAGTTATGTTTTAATACCATAAAGCATGTGTTAGTCACGTGACGATTAATTTTTAAAGATGACAACCCCAAAGCCAGCTTAAAGAAAAGTGCCATGTTTAAAGAGAAACTGGCAAGTTTAAGGCAGAGAGAAGACCAAGAACCACGCACCTCAGTCAGTCGGTGCAGACGGAGGCGTGCACCCATCACATCTGGAAAGCGTGCAAATCTGGATGCACACGCACGATCACAGCTCGTACTGTGTCACCTCTTGCAGTGAGGTGTGGCGTTAAAAAAATACAACCAGGGATTTTCTGCACTAACGATAAACTACTTCCTAAACCGCTACGAGAAAATGTCTAGCCAAGTGTGGCGGCACAGGCCTCCAACACCGGAGGCAGGGGCACAGTGAGCTCAAGCCCAGTGTGAGCTACACAACAAGACCATCTCTAGAAAAACAAAACCAAGAAAACAAACTCTGGTTCTCTCAAAGGTCCTTTTGCGCCATTCCATCGCAAAGTAAACAAATTGCTCGACTGGCATTCTCTTTGTAAAAACGCCACTTCCAACATGGCCACACTCTCCTCCGAGTGGGAAACTGCGTCAAGCCTATCAGGAAGCGGAGGAGGGATGTCGCTGAGCTGCAAGAACATTGCCATACCAGCAGTCATCAAGTTGAGGATAAATAGAAAACAGAGCAGCAAGCAGGGCGTAGGGGAGCATACCTTTAATCCCAGCACTTAGGAGGCAGAGGCAGGCGGATCTCTGAAGAGTCCAGGACAGGCTGGTTTGCAAAACTGAGTCCAGGACAGCCAGGGCTACACGTTACACAGAGGAACCCTGTCTAAAAATAAAAATCAAACAGCAGCATCGCTGTCCTGTGGAAGTTACTGGAACCCCAGCTGTTCATCCCTCAACGAAAAAAGACGCCACTCTTCTGTGAGTTTACAAATCCTTACAGACGGGGAACTAAGAGAGAGAAAAATTAAAGCCTTGCTCACTAGCTTCTTAGCTCTTTAAACAAGCATGGCAACAAGGCTACAGTTCAACTCACACTCCTAAAAATCAATGGCGAGGCTCATTATGGTATCAAGTATTTCTAACTTAGGAAAGGCATGAAGCCTTGTGGAGTGCTCAGTGTGGAAAAGGTGGATGAGTTCTCAGCTCAAGCAGAGACAGACCAACCTCGGGACTCCGAAATCCACTGTGCTAATAAAGCGGAACTGAAACTGGCACCGAGGAAAAGGGAATCTGCAGAAATGTAAACTAAGACAACCACCGACTGAAAACACACAACAGCATCCATCGTCAAGAAGCCAAAGTCACCAAACCAAAGCTATTAATATTTGCAGTTAAATAATTCCAAACAACTTAAAACAAAAGAAACCGACTCCATCGTGTCGAGGGAATATGCATCTGTTGAGATAATGGACTAATTTGTCTTTAAGGCTCCTTTGTGTACTAACCATTTTATACAAACCCATGTCCTCTTCTCTGAACAAATCAGACCCACGGGTGAGGGGATTGAGACAGCCATGTGTGTACGTATTTTAATCTTTAATCTTTACAAATATTGGACAACAGCTATGTTCTCCTTAATGTCCACAGCGCTCAGTGTCACGAAAGACTAGGGCTGCATCCATCCCAAATGGCACATCTTTTAGGGAACTGGCAAACTTCCTCTTGCTGACCTGTGAGCGCACCACCACACTGTGCAGGCTGTTGCCTTTCTAGTGCATTTCCCTCAGACATCTCGGACGGAGGAGGCAAGCGCTGTAGCCACAGCATGTGTGTAAGCATTACATACTTAGCACAACTGAAAAAGAGCTCATTTCTGGCGCTGGGATAGCACCTGTCATACACTGGCTAAGAAAAGCAGTTTAAAGCAAGCTGGCCTCCGGGCACAAATTCCTCTTCCATGAACTAGAGGTGAGTTTTAAATGAGTTTTGAAAACAAATCGGAGAAAATCACAACCCAGAGAAAAACCGGTCTTGTATGCTTCATGATTAAAAAAAAAAACAAAAGTCTTTTAAGGTATAATTGCCTCTCCATCTCTTTCTTACCCCTCATACTTAAAAACAAAAACAAGAACATAAAAAAAAAACAACCCAGTCCATTCATTTTTCAATTACAAAAGATCTGAAATGCTCAACACTTCCTAATGATTATCTCAAAACTGTGTAAGTAATGTATGCACGGAGAACCCCTCTGACACTGGTCCCACCTTTCTTGAAATCTGAATCATGCCAGGCAACATTTATGAATATACCTGTGGCTAACTTTTATTTTAAGACAAGATCACACTGTGTTACACCGGTGATCCTCCTGCCTCCAACTCCTGAATGCTAGGGTTACAGGTGCATGATTGCACCCAGCATGACACTACACGCACAGTTTTAACCACAGCTGTCACACCAGCGCTACAAAGACACCTGATTAGATGGACAGATACCCGTATGCCACGCTTTAATAGTAAAATTCCAACATGAGGGGGCCTGTGGTAGGGTAAGAACAGTGTGGTGCTGGCTGCCCAGCAGACCAGCCAAGCCTACAACAATGTTTTTAAAAGCCCTTTAAAATTCGTCCCAACATGGATTTGAACACTGTGTGCTTCATGCTAGGGCCATGGGGGGGGGGGGGGGGCGGAGGACAGGCAGTGCCAGGCTGGGGGAGGGGGGCGGATTTTTCAAAGAACTTCTTTTCATGCAAATACATGGAAAGTGCCCCAAAGGCAATAGCAAAGAAAGTCCTTTTTCTGTTGGAGAATGTAATGGGCAGCTTCCATACAGTAGGTGCCCACTAACTGCTACTGGAGTGCATCCATACAGTAGGTGCCCACTAACTGCTACTGGAGTGCATTCTTCCAATGAAACCAGATTAAAAGGAAAACAAAAGTACCTTGAGGCTTAGGAAGGAAGGAAGGAAGGAAGGAAGGACGGACAAATGGACAAGGGGTAAAGATGGTACAGTTGATGCTCATTATTAACCTCCTTACAAAAACAAGAGCAGGAAATATTTTCACCAATAAAAACCTTGAGACAGAGCTGGGCGTGGTGTCTGACATCTATATTACCAGCACTGGAGAGGCAGAAGCAGGCGGATCTCTGTGAGTTCAAGGCCAGCCTGGTCTACAAAGTGAGTCTAGGACAGCCAAGGATAACACAGAGAAACCTTGTCTCAAACAAAACAACAACAAAAAACCAAAAACAAACAAAACACACACACACACAAACCAAAACCAAAAACAAAACAAAACAAAATCCTTGATACAAAAACCAGAACCCAACATAAATGTTACTTTCTAGGTCTGTTCCTATGGAAAGGGCGAAGTACGTTTAGGTAAAGGCGCAATAGTTTGAAAACAAATCCACTTGACTGCATTCTTAAAATATCGAAGATTGTTAAAAGCTTATAGGCTCCTAAACAACTGTAACCAAATAACATCCACCTACTCAGATTCTGGAGTCTTTAAGAAATAAAAATTTTAAATTAAAAAAAAAAAAAGCACCACTGTCCTAACATGAGCAGTTCCTCATCTGCCATCACTCTCAGGTGTAATCAACACAGGAGAGAACTTCCTTTCCTCCTCTAAAGAAACCATTATTTCCTTGTTAGAAAGCTATAAGCAGGCCCCTTGCCAGGGTTCCTAAACCCTACAGACTTTCATTTTCAGGTTCAAGTTTGAGGATTTTTTACTGTCAAAAAAAAAAAAATCACACTTTTGTTAGCATTTGTGTGTTGTTGCTTTAAATCCAGTCCCTCAATTACCAGGCTAAGTGAGACCAGGGTTCTTTTTTCTCTGCTTGTCTGCTCCAATCCCTGCTGTTACAGCTTCAATTATCAATTTGTTGTATTGCAGTAATTCATGAATCTTAAAAGCTCATGAATATAGGGGGAAAAAAGAGCTTCACCAACCTGCATTAATGTTTAGGCAAATCTTACGGCTTAGGTGGCACAATGTATTATTCTCAATCTTCACAAATTTATCAACAACAAAAAGCAAAGCAAAACAAAACAAAAAGACAGCTTCCGATGTCACTCAGATACCCTGAGAGTCACTGTTTTCAGGCATACAAGTCAATGCTTTTTAAAATAGTAAAGAGTTGTACAACCATCACCACAAACTAAGACTAGAACATTTTTATCAACCCCTGCCCTCCCAAAAATCCTGTACCCCTTAACCATCACGCCCCAACCTGTCTTCCTCTAGCACCTGGAGAGCAATTTGTCTTTCTCTATGGATTGGCTAAACATTTCACCTACATGGAATCATACAAGATGTGGCGTTTTATAACTTACTTTCTCTATCTGTAGTAGTTAAAGGCCCCGCTATTCAACCCCAGCGTGTTTCTTTTCTCATCTTTTTGATAATCCAAACATAGGACCTTTTAAACTTCTCAAGTCTTGAACCCCCCCCCCCACCCAGCCTACTTCTCCATAAAGAAAAGTTGACTTGGTAGTTCCCTGCAGAAAAACCTAAACTATAATTTACTAGTTAGGGCTTCTCAAAAGTTCTTACTCTGGCCTCTCCTGGTAGGTAATAAAGCACTAACTTCTTTAAACAGCAGCATTCCACATACCTCTATCCCTCTGCCTATAGGATGTCCTCGTGCCCTCAGGAGGGAGGGAGGGAGGGAGGGAGAGAGAGAGAGAGAGAGAGAGAGAGAGAGAGAGAGAGAGAGAGAGAGAGAGAGAGAGAGAGAACGAGAGAACTATATCCTTTTTAGGAGCCGACCACAACAACTCTATAAAGTGCATGCTGATTCTTCTCAAAACAGAAAACAGCCCCTCTTGTAGGTCTGCTCAGTCTCCTGCTACAAAGCAAACATGTCTGCAGGGCTGCCTTTGCTCCAAGAACCTTCCACCATCCCAAGTGAAAGATCAAAACACTGCACCCACAGCTGTCACACTCTAAAGAACCACCAATCCTTACCCCTAATACCAGCAAGTGGACCTGCCCAGCTCACCGCCTCTGCGGACACAGAGGGGCTTACCCCTGAGTTAGGCGGTCTAGCTAGCACCTTTCAGGCTAAAACTCAACCCCTTAAACTGTTAAGAGGAAGGAAGGGCAAATACCGACTGAGTCCGGACTTGGGCAGACCCTAACCAGGATCCCGGGGAGCTAGAACCCGACCGTCTTAAGGAACTGACCCTCATTTAAAAAAAAAAAAAGCCTCAAGGAAGAGCCTGGTCATCACGGGATTTAAAATAATACGTAATGAAGGACCCTTCTCCTGCGGCCCTCCTTCTGGAGGGAAAAGAATATTCTTAATGAAGACCCAGCCCCATCCAGTCTCAGATGCCTGTGTCCGGAGGCCCCAAGAAGCAAGGCCATGGCTGCCACTTTGCATTTCAGAACGTCTGCAATTGAATAACAAAAGTAGAGAAAGTACACAGTACAACAGGATTCGACAGTCAAACGGTCTGTTCCTAGTGATTCCTAAGCCATATTTAGTCCTTAAAGGCTAGAAATCCTCCCTGCCCCCAAACACCAACTAACCGCCTAAGTAGAAGGTCTTTCGCCCAATCCAGTGTGCTCAAAGTTTGGAAAACAAAGGACAGGAGAGCCCAGATTTGTGGAGTTGGCCCCCGTCTGCGCCTTACTCTAGGCAGTAAACAGCTATAGTTCTTTAAAGATCTGGGGATACTCCATCGCAGACGTTTCTTAAAAGAGGCTCAAGGGTTTGTTTATAGAAACAGTCTTTGTGAGCTACCCTAGTGGTGGGGCCGCTCGCCCCGCGCAGCCTCCATCGTCTCCCCCCTCTCTAACTCAAGGCTGGGTCGTGATTTCTCGAAGTTAATGGGCACCACCTGCATACATTCCGCCAAACATTACTCATCTGCACGCCCTCACTTCCCCAGCCCAAACTCGAAGACTGCATATAAACTTTTAATCGTGTTCAAATTACTCTACCGTCTTAAAAGTACCAGTATGCCACACTGTGTTTCTCGAGAACAAAACCCCCTCCTCCTCCTCCTCCTCCTCCTGCCCCCATACACTGTGGAGAGTTCTCACTCCCAGAGACAACCCCCCCGCCCCCACCCACACACCTACTCCTACCCGACACCACCAAAACAAAAGCTATCAGATAGCAGGCGATAGCGGGCGAGGAGCGATACTGCTTATTAAGTATGTACAAAGGAAGTGCGGGGCGGGGGTTGGCAGTGCAACACAACTCTGGCCACAACAAAACCAAGGCCAGGGCTCCGCGCTCGCAAAACAAAACAACCACCCCTCCTCTACCACTCAACAGATACTGACGCAGCTCCAACCACCGCATGCGACACCTCTAGCCCAGGCCAGGAGTCCAGGTGTGTCCCCTCGTGGCCGTGTGGCTGTGGATGCACCTAAATCCGCGCTGAGAGCACGTGTGTGTGGAAAAGCACGTCGGCTTTGCACATGGGCTCATGTACCTACCACCTCTTAGACTCTTCTAAGAAGTGTCCAGGGCAGGATAGAAAATTAGAGTCTGCCCAAGGACCCTCTAAGCTGGGAATCCCATGCCCCCGCCGCCCGCCGTCCCGTCCCCCCGCCCCGGCCTCAGGAGTATGAAGAAGGTCCCAAGCTCAGACCTAAGGAAAATCCCGGAGCACACCTTGCACCCCAGGGCCACACCGGGCAGCCCCGAGTCACTAAGCTGTGGGGGAGGGGGGGGACGACTAGACGCCTACAGGCCCGAGAAACGAAAGGCCAAAACCCCAAAGGGCTTGATGGGCCAAACAAGTTGGGCGACAAGAGGCCGCGCCACGATGTTTGGAAACGTGTCCTGGGGCTGCGAGGCCTCCCTACCCCGCACCTCCCAGTCAAAGACAACTTGCGCCCCGCGGGGCAGGAGGCTCCCGCTCGCTGCCACGGTGCACTAGGTCTACCCCAGCAGGCACTCGCGGAAGCTCCAAAGGTGCTGTCAACATGGTGCGCTGCGCGGGATGGGCGCTGGGTGCGAAGCGGGCACGCCAAGATGGGGGGGAGCCGAGGGTACAGGGTCCTTGGGCCCACCCAGACGCCAACTTCTCCCATGAAGTGCCCACTCGTGGGCTTCCCCGAAGCGCTGGGGAGTAAACTCTGCCCACCCACCAGGCCGCGCGCAAGACAGCGCTCCCGGGACAGCGAAAGAGAAAGCCCCGAGGCCCTTCCCGCGCGCGGATGCATTGAACAAGAGCCGGTGGGGGATCTAGAGCCATGAACTAGGGCCCTGCTCCGCTCTGGCCTTCCGGGAGAGCCCCACCCTCTGCTCCCGAGCCCCGAAGTCCGACAGCTGCGCCCGTGGCAACTGGCTTTCCCCTAACAGGGCGCAGCCCCTCGGAGGAAAAGTTCCCGCAGTGGCCGCGGGCGGCGGGCAAATACTCACTTTCTCCACTCGTCGGCCAGAGCGAGAGCGCGGCGGAGAGAAACACGAGCCCCCACAACGAGGTCCGGGACCCTCCTCCGGAGCCAGACTTCATTCCTTTTATTTGGGACGAAATTCCCTTTTCTCAAAAAAGAAAAGAAAAAAAAAGGAAAAGAAAAAAATGAAAGAAAAGAAAAAGTCTCCAACTCAGTCCTCACTCTCGTCTTAAAAACAAGAGCGCAGGCGACGATCCTCGGAGGGCGGCGTGGACAGGGAGGGTGGCGTGGGGCGGCCCCTCAGCGCCGGCAGCAGCGGCCCACGGCGCGGCGGAGTCGGGAAGCCGGGGCGCGCCGGGGCGGGCTGTCGGCGTCGTCGGCCTCCATTTGCAAACCCAGAGATACAGAAGAGGGGGGAAAAACTGTACAGAAAGAGGAGCAAAGCCCAAATCGCCGCAGGCGAGGACAAACGCCCCCGGATCCCCGGAGGGAGCGACCGCTCGAGCCTCCGAGGCAGGAGAGCGCGACGCAGTTGGCGAGACTGGTCTGAAGTCCCGGGCGCGGGCGAGGCCGGCCAGGGGCAGAAATGCGGAGTGGAAATGAATGAGCGGCTCCCCCTCCTCCGGCTCCTCCTCCTCCTCTGGGCTCCGCTCGCCGCCGCCTCCTCCCTCAGCGCCGCCGCCGCCGCCGCGAGCTCCTTCCCAAATCCAGGACACACACAAAGCGGCCGCCGCGCAGCGCTCAGCGCTCCCGCCGCCCCGTGTCGGCCCCCACCCGCCGCCGACTCCGTGCGCGGGGGCTCCCGCTCGCTGAAGGTCAAAGCCGAGCACGCCGGGCGCCGTGGAGCTCTCGCCTTCACGGGAGAGGCGTGGAGGGTCCGGGGAGCGGGGCCGAGGGTCTGCGAGCGCCGGGCGCGCCGGGACAGGCTTGCTGACGGCTTCCCTGTCGCTCGCCTCTCTCGAGTTCGCCCGGTGCGCTCGCTCCTCCTCGGTTCCCCCCCTCCTTTTTTTTTTCCGCTCAGCGGAGTTAATGCTGGTAAACAAGAGCCTCAGCCTCACCGCGCCGCCGCCGCCACACACTGGGGGCTCGACGCGCGCGCTCTCGGGGCCGCGCACACGTGCCCGCGCGCACACTCCAAGCGGCCACAGCCGCAGTCCCGGCGCGCCGAGGGCTGGGCCCGGGCTTCGGCAGGCGCCAAGAGCCGGAGCTCGGGATCACAGGGACGTGCGGAGCGGAGCGCGGGCGTGGGGAGCCCGGCTGGGGAGGCACCGCCCCCCGCGCCTCCACCCGCGTCGGCCCCCGCGCGCTCACTGAGCCACGCGCGCGCGCGCCCACGCTTCCGCCCCCACCCCGCACTGCGCCGGCCGGCCCTGTAAGCACCCTCCCCTCCGGCAGGACTCCAAAAAACAATGCCCGGGGCGCCGGTGGGACTCCGTGGCTCCAGAGGCGGCGGCTGGGCGGGCGGGCTGCGGGTGCGGTGGGCGGGGAGTGCGGCCCCGGAGCTTCATTGAAAACAACAACAGCGCGGCTGGAGAGCGCGCCAGCCCGCTCCGCGAAAAAGCTTCATTGTTTCTTGCAGCTGTTGCAAAATAAATAAATAAGAGCGTGCATGCGGCATTTTTTTTTTTCGCAGCGTGGTGGAAAGCCCGGACGCGGCGGGAGGGGCACACCTAGGGAAAGGGGACCCCTGAAGACTGCTATGCCACTTTCCACGCCAGGCTTGGGCGCCCGTGGCGGCGCTCCCCGGGTGTTCCAGTGCTTGCATGCAGTCGAGGAGCGGACAGGGTGCGGTCCGCCTGGCTCTGTTCTCGGAGCACGGCGATTCCACCGCGGGCCCCGAGCCCAAGAATTGGGACCCAGACAGGCGGCCCCTCGTGCCCAGGGCGCGTCTCCGCCGCGGCCGCCAGAGGGCGCAGCGGCCACCCGAGAAGGCTGGCTCGGGGAATGTCGCCTCCCTCCCTCCGGGGGAGGAAATGTGGGGGCCCCGAGTCGGGGACCGACTCGGCTAGGTCTCGCTGGCCGGGCTTCCCATCTCCATCCCACTCCCGCCCTGAGGGCGCTCCACCGCATCGCGCTGTTCGGTGCACCACCACGTGGGCAGCTGCGGCTGCGGTGAGGGACCGCAGCGCGTGCCCGGCTGCGGGAACCCGGAGCTGGGGGGCGTGTCCGAGGGGTTCCCAGGGAAAGGATTGCAGGCGGGTCCCCTAACCCGGACCGCGCCGCCTGGCTAGGTTCCCAACCTGTGAGTGTGCTGCACTCACCCTGGATCTGTGGCCACTGCAGAAACCTACCCACACCTGCCTCAAACCGCCCCCCCCCTTCCCCGCCGCTTCCCTCTCGCTTCATTTGATCCATAAGTGACTAGAAACTAGCACCAGCTCAAGTCTCCTCGTTGGTTTTCTCGAATGTGCCAGAGGAGAGGTTTCCCCCAAGACCAGGCTTCCCCGGGACTGCCATCTAACGAACAAACACTGCGGAGGCCAGGCGGGGGCGGGAGAGCCAGCAATGGCTGGAGAAAGGAGTTTGAAATACGTGGACTTTTAAAAATAGTGATTGTATCACGTGTCGCCCTTAATGCGGTCGGGCTTCATGACTCAGGCTAATTGATATCCACGATAAATAAAAAGATGGCTCATAGGAGTTGTGAATGTCTGCATGAAATAGAAGTGTTTGTATCGTAAACAGTCGGACTGTCTGGTTGGTGGAGGGGACCAGTTCTGTAGCAAAGAAAGGTTCCTTTCATTGCTCGAAAAGTAAAAGATTTCGGCGTGATACTTAGGCATCCCATCTTTCCTAAGGGATTTTTATGAAACTCAGAGCCGAAAACAAATCAAAAGCTACCGTAAAGGAAACTAAGCCCATGTTTTTCTCTGTCGCCTGAATCAGTTTTTCCCTTGGAAATTTTGGGCTACGTTCAGTGAATCGGCTCTATAGAAGGGACATTTTAAAAGGAAAGAAAGAAAATTGTACATGTAGTGCCATTTTTGTTTAGCTGAAACTTGCCTTTTAAAACAAATAAATTATTTCAGTTGTAGGTGTTCCTGAACGTTAAAAAATAAATACATAGAACTTCAATTTAGATGTATCATTTAAAGATACAAATCCAGGCTTCTAATTTTTCAATGCTCCAGAGCAGTCCCTGCAATCGAAGGGGGTCTTACGCCCAGCCTGGTACTCTGAGCTTACATTTCAAGTACAAAGGAATAACATTAGATTTGATTTCAGAACGTTTTGTTGTATGTTTGTAGATTAAGATGAAGTTTAGCAGTGCTTTTTAGGTTTGTGCAGCATAAAATATTTAAATGCAGTATGCTTTTAATATGAGTTATGAAAATGTTTGCACATTTGTTCCTGCAAAATAAGTATCTAGAACAAAGAGAAATAACTAATAGTTATTTGTAGGGGATGCAGAGGTTTACTCTATTGCCTTTTAGTTGTTTGCTTGTTTGTTTACTAGAAATAATTACTTGTGAATTTTGCAATTTTTTTTAAAGTAGTAGGATGTCAATAAGATGTCTACTTTTAGACAGAGAAGTTAAGAACTTCATATCTGGAACATGAGATGGAACTTACCTTGCCTGTAGGCTTTCTCTACCTTGACATTGAAAAAGATGTCTTTCAATTTCATTAAGATGATCTTCTGCCAACCCAATCAACCTTAACTTTTCTTCAACCCTGGAAATAAACTCAGACATTTTGTTTTACACTATTTTCTTCAGTCATCTTACACATTTTCCTTTTTTGAGCAGAAACCGGCTTCTTGTTTTCAATTTAAAGAAAAAAAACTTTCAATTTGATAACAGCTTCAGATCTAACTATCCTGTTGAATGCACCAGACTCCCAATAGATGTAACACGGATGTGGTGAACACATAGGCACAGCTCAGATAACTGAAAAAAGTAATAAGTAAAAAGGTATGTTGTGATCTGTTTCCAGAATGAAACCTTAGTCCAGAGGAAGGGGGTGGACCACAGTCTCAGACATCACGGGCAAGATCTTCCAGACACAATGCTGAGAAGAACATCTTCAAGTTCCAGAAAGACACACAGCATAGCACCATCTTTGATGAAACTCTTAAATACAAAGAAAAAGAAAAGAAAAGTTTTATTTTGTTTTGAGCAACAAATTTCAGTACATGGCTATCTAAATGAGTATATCAACTCTACAAAGGATGAAGGAAGAGTATTTATTTTCTTGGAGGAAATAGGAGAATCCCCAGAGCACACACAAAGTTCTTGGAAAAGAAGGACTTACAAACCTCCATTTTGTGATTATGGCTAACACATGTTCCAAGAATGTTTTTTGCATATATTCAATTCTAAAGGAAACAAAGCATGTAAAAGATTTCAAGTTTTTCAATATGAATCTTTCAGATTTTAATTTGTTTTGTAAACAACCTGGAAATATTTTTTAAAGGAAAAAAAACCCAAGGTGATGTAATTAATCTGAAGACTATGTTTCAGAATAGTGTATACCCATACAATGCCTTAAGACAAAACAAGTCCTAAAACGAAATAAGAGAATTCACTTTGTAGGAAAATCGGCTTCATTAACAAAAATTCATTTGTGAGAAACAAACTGGCAGTTTCTAGAAAGGTTAAACATGCCCTAAACTTAGGCTCTGGCATTTCTACCCTTAGATTTTAGCCAAAAGCAATAAAATATGTTCACAAAAATAGCTGTATGATGGTGCTAGCGGCCAGTTTATTCATTATATTGAAAATCTGGAAACCACCCAAATGTACTTCAAAAGGAGAATGGGTAAACAAATCCTCTAACACAATAGTACCTGGCAATAAAAAAGGAGCTAACTGCTAATCCATTTGAAAACACGGACAAGTCTCAAAAGTAGAGTATATAAGTCAGACACAAAAAAGTACATACTGTATTAGACCGTTCAAAGAAAATTCAGGAGCAGGCAAAATGGATCTAGGAAACCAAAACCAAAATTTGGCTCTTGCCCTCAGTCTGTAGGGAGTGAGTAACTTCGAGTCAGAAGAAAAAAAGAAACAAAGAATTTTCTGGGGTGGTGGCAACAGGCTGATCCCAGGCAGCTCATTCTCTATGTTAGTATATGTACTAACCAAAAATCAAGATTATATATATCTTGTTGTGAAGACACAACGTACTTCATTAGATGTGATTATATCTGAATTTAAACGTTGAAAACTCTACAACTATCTTTTAAAAAGGTTATCCTGGCGCTCCCTATTTTTTTTTTTTTTTTTTTTTTTTTTTTTTTTTGCTTCTATATGAGTTAATAGAAATTGTAAACTCCACAATCTTCCTGCCCAGGCTGGCTCTGTAGATGGTGCAGTGCGGCACAATGTGGCTGCTCCTGTCACCACACAGCCACAAGCAGCTAGAGATCTGTTTGTGCTCAATTTGAGATTTTTTTCCTTTTTTCTCCTTTCTTTCTTACTTTCTTTCTTCTTCTTCTTCTTTTTTTTTTTTAATGTGGTCTCACATAGCCCAGGCTGGCCTTGAACTCTTGACTCTTTTGATCTTTTTGTCTCAGCCTCCCTAGCGCTGAGCTTACAGGAATGATTCACCACACCCAGCTAACTGACAGACTTTTCTGATTTGGGCTTCACCGACAGCGAACTTTTGAGGCAAACATCCTGTATTCTTCCATGTGGAGATTACAAAAGCATTTGTTTGAAAACCAGTCAAGAGAACATCTTCCTGGGGCTGCTTTCAGCACCTTGTTGGGTGAAATAACCAACAAGGAATGTTCCTGGAAACCCCAGGCCTGGGCTACGAGTGACAGGCACCATTGGGACTGTCACTGAGCCAAGGTGGAGACTATGGCTTCTGTGGACGCACCCCGCCTGAAGCACAGTACTTCGCAGGTTGGCATGAGGGGTACCTGACTTGAAAGTGAACATGACTCATGCCCTGCATGATAACCTGCGAGAAGATGAACAGACGTACCCCGCCCGTCTGTGAGTGCAATCTCCTTCAGTTATTTGCAGTGGTTAGTTCCAGAGATAGGTGTGCCGTCATTTGTCCTCCATGTAATTAACTTTCAGACATATCAATAGCAAGGATCCCCTGCACGGCAGACAGTGCAAAAGATGCTTCTCCGGTGATGCAGGGCATCTGCGTGCAATTACATGAAGATTTGGGTGAAATGAAATGTCTGTTTCCTCTGATTAATGCCGGCAGCTCTGAGACGTTTGAGCAGCGACACAGTGCGCCAGTGAGAGACACACTAAACCTCCTCCCCAGCCCCTTCCTTCTAACTCTGCTAAGCTGTGTGGATTTCTGTGAAGTCCCTCTGCCGTTTGGTCATTTTTGCCATGAAATGACAATGCTGACACAGAATTTTCAGCTCAAAGATGCCGTGACACCTTTGGAATATATTCTAAAGCCTTTATAAGGTACCCTGCCTTCTCTGTCAAGTGACCAGCAGTCGATAAATCACTATACTGGCCACATACCCTGGCTCAGAGACTGGTGGCTCTTTATCTTGATTCACTAGGAGAGTTTTTTCTTTTGTTTTTTTGTTTTTTGGTTTTTTGTTTGTTTACAAATTAGTGTTTTTTAGATTAGAAAATATATTTAGTGCTTCTGAATGCCCAGATATATACCCCTAAGAATTTGGGTCTGAAAAGACAAGCAAAAACATTACCCTAAGCAGGACAAAGCTACCTCAGGTAACCCACAAACGGTAAGCCCCACCTGAGAACCTTCCCACAAAGCTTCTTTTGGAGTACTAAATCCCAGTGGAAGCTTGTTCTGTAAGATAAATTTACATGCTTAAGATAGGGAGTTCACTGTGTTGTCCTGGCTGGCTTGGTAGCCTAGGCTGGCTTCAGACTTGTAGAGATCCACCAGTCTCTGCCTCCCAAGTGCTGGGATTAAAGAACCGCTCCGCCCTGCCTCTTCTATATCTTATCAGCAGTACCAATCTGTAACTGACTTTATCTCTGGCCTTAAGAACAGGCTGCTGAACAGGAGATACTCCATTGGCTCACTAGTGCAGTGGCCACATCGGAGGAATTGAGTTGTTTCTTTCCATCCTTGAAGGATCTCTGATGGAGCAAAGAATCCAGCACTGACACTGGGACATAGAAACAGGCTGACTCCTACATTCAGAGAGCATGGCTGGAGATACACAGATACTGCGAGGAGTCGTATAGGGCCTTGATTTCAAATACTTGAGAAATAACTGTTAGAACTGATCCTAGTGCCTAATGCACAGGGCGAGACCATCCCATCTTTTCCTACCAAGATAAATAAACTGGACTGTTTTCATTCTCTAGTAGGAATGCGGTTTGTGTGACAGAGAGCCCTCACTCATTCTTAGGAGTGTGCAGACAGTAAACCCACACCTTAGGGAGAAATTATCCCAAGAAACCTCTGATGGACCGAGATGATGCTGATGTGATATTGGTAGCCCCTTCCCACTCTAATCCAACACTTGGATTCTAAATCTATGTTTGAATTGCTGTATCCCATGGACCACTGAAAGAGTTTGGATTTGCTTTTAAGTGAGTAGGGATTTCTCTACAGTTGAAGATGCAGGAGCTCAAAAGGATATCAAATTCATCTTGTATTTGGAAAATCCCGATCAAACCACCCCTGAAAGAGGTTCAGGGTCCAGATCCAATGGGCCAAATTCGGAGATCGGAACTTGCTTCTAGTCGGTCCCATTGAGGAAAATGGTTAAAGCAAGTAAGGCAGAGGTTAAGAAAATAGTTTGCTCATAACATTTGGCATAGTCTGTGGAAACAATCTAATTGTCCCTTCATGGAAGGATGAAGAGCAGGCTTTGTTTATATATTAGAATACTATACAGAGGTTAAAATGAAGGAAGCAAATCTAAATGAATCAACAAGGTGATTCACCTGGGTTAAATAACCTATGTCTTCCTTATGTAACTGGCAACCCAGGGACAATAGGACCCATTGTTACTGGAGACATACACATGTAGCAAGAGTGAAAAACACAGGAAAATTTCAGGAACAGCTTCAGGCTGTATAGTCAGGGATGAAAAGAGATTAGGAGAGTGGCGAGTAATCCCAACTATGTTCTCAACATTTTATTTCTTTAAAAGGAAAAATAGTGAACTGCACAGTGTCACTACTGCTAACCTCGCTGGCTGGCTACAATCTTTGCTGCATTCTGGATCAATCTTGTTCTTCCTTTGCCTTTTAAAAACCTTTTATTTGAGAATAGTTAAGGATTTGCAGAACTGCTATAAACATGGTGGGGGGGGGGAGTCTTGTGTAGCCACCTTGTGCTTTCTGTATTACCACCTTATATGTCTATAGTCCTTTTGTCAGAGTTAACAGACCAATTTTGATATATCACTTTTATTATTATTAACTAAGTCCCAACTTTATCCAAATTCCCCTGTTTTTCTCCCAGTTCTCCAATTCTCCCTGAGATGCCACCCAAGACCTTCTTGAATTGTGACTCTTCCTGACTGTGACAGTTTCTCAGTTCTTTTTTTTTTTTTTAATAATATGTCCCTCATATTTTGATAATATGTTGGAATTTCATTGTGCCCCCCATGATTAGACTAGGGGATGTGTTTGGGGGGAGAAGACAAGACAACAGAGATAAAGTGTCATTCTTGATGCATTGTATCAAGAGGATGTAACTGTCAGTGTGACAGGTCCACTATCCCTTGTCATGTGCCATAGTCTTGGAAAGAAAGTGACCGTGGGCCACTCACATTTAAGAAGTGGAGAGTTGTATTCCCCCTCCTTAAGGTCTGAGTGTCTGTGTAAATCATTTGGAGAGCTCTCCTCCTGATTATTTATTTGGTCATTTATCTACAGCAGAATGGGTTTGTGGGTATTAATTTTATATTTTCATGCTTTCATTTCATTTTTATTTCAATACAGACTTTATGTACCGTGTTGCTCTGAGCGATCCAGCTTTGGCCCCCGGGGGTAATCTCCCTGGCCTCTTGAGTCTCTTCAAGCCTCCTTTATCACTTTGGGTTTTGTTTCTGGCATGTTCACTTTCTGCCACTGTAAGGTGCCCCAAGTTCTGCTGTGTTTCCTGCCTTCATCCAGAGTCAGTTCTTTCTCCAAGGTGCTCTGATTCCTTCTAATTCAGAATGCTGCCTCAAACCCAACGGTGGCTGCTAAGTCAGCTTGCTGCTACTGGGCTAAATTGCTTGGAGGGAGAGTTTCTCAGCTGGTGACGTGTAGCATGATGTTGGTAGATGCAACAGTCTGCACCTCTGTGAAGCAACAGTGAGTCCTTGCTGAAGGCTGCAACTCTGAGCGTGAGCTGACAGATCCCTTCGGCCTCTCCTTCCTTGCTGTCATCACAGTGACACTCCCTGGCCTGCCCCATTAGCCATCCATGTTCATTTATAATTATTTGAAAAGATATATGTCTGTGCATGCCGCCCCTGGTATCCATGGAGGCCACAAGAGGGATCCCCTGGAACTGGAGTTGCGTATGGTTGTGAACTGCCACATTGGGTGCTGGGAATTAAACCTGGGTTCTCTAGAAGAGTAGCCAGTGCTCTTAACCATTGAGTCTTCCCTGGTTCCTTTAGAAAGATAAAAGGGGTCAGAAAGATGGCTCAGTAGGGGCCATGCACTTGCTATGCAAATCCAACGCCCTGAGTTCAATTCCTGAAACTGGAGTTTTACAAAGTCCTATGACAGCTACACAAATATCCCTGCAGTCAAAACCATGCTACACACTCACACACATCACCCACACACATACCCACCACACACATACACACCACATACATATACACACATGCACACATTCACACACATGCTAACACACTCACACAGACATGCACACACACTCACATACCACATGCTCACCCAAACATACGGACCACACACATATACATCTTCACATACACATACTCAGACACATGCACACACTCACACACACATGTACACACACTCACACATACATGCACATACTCACATAACACACACAACAGAGAGAGAGAGAGAGAGAGAGAGAGAGAGAGAGAGAGAGAGAGAGAGTAAATAAAATATTTTAGCTACAAACAAATGCTTCAACTTATTACAGTATTTAAACCAAAATTGCATATTATTTGCAGAGCTGACTTTGTGAGTTGAGGCTTTTCAAGTCCTCATTCACTGCACAGCCCATCCGCTCCCCTGCTGGGGGGCTGAGACACTCACATCCTTCCTTGTTCCCTCTAAGGGGCACTCATGGCAACACAGGCAAAAAAGAAAAATACAATCAGAAACCTGCTGTCAGAATAGAATCCTAAAGCTCCCTCGCTGCTCCCCCTGCCCCGGGGAGGACAGGGAGTTCCAGTCACACTGGAGAGGGACACCTTGAAAAGGCTGTGGCGGCAGCATTGGAACAGTGGATCAAGAGAGGCAAGCTAGAGAGAAAAACAAGACTCACGTCTCCCAGCAATTATAACCCTTCTGCAGAATACCAGATCCTGGTACTAGGGACTAGGATAAAGACCATGCACTCAGCCTGGAAACGCATTCACACAGCCCACCCTTGGGCCTCTGGCCAGGGAAGCCAAAGGCACACTGTATGCATGCCGTCGGGTGGAAAACTGGGCTTATAATGAGGACAGCAGCATCCTGACTTTGCAGTCAAGTTACCCACTGTCTCATGTGTGATCTACTACTTAAAGAGTGAGGTTTTTATTCCTCTGGCATAACGGGTACCTAGTGCAGCAGGTCTACCTCGTGGTAGGTGTTAAATAAATTGTACACTGGGCCATCAGAAGATGTATAAAAAGATTGTTTAATCCACAGTATGGTTTATATAAAGTTGCCCCTCAGAAAACCATGCAGTCAGTTTCCAGATGAAAATCACCACAACTTGAAAATATGCTAAGTCCAACTATATTACAGGTGGACCTTCCAGCACTGCAGCTCAGCCACAGCACACTGCAGGGTATTGGTTGCTGCACCTCCTGATCTCAGGACTGGGCATCACAAGGGAAAACCGTATTGCGTATCAGCAATGCAGGAAGAGACCACAACTCTAAATTGAAGCACAGCTTTTTCCTGCATTCACATCGCTGTCATACCACTGTAACGCTGAAAAAAAAAAGTCACGAATCAAATCATCACAGCCTGGGTACCACCCATGCTTACAAACATCAGAGATCAGCAGATGCTTGCTTCTTTGCTTCCAATGGGCCACGGCTGCAAGGGTACATCCATCCTCTACAGCGGCAGGGCATGGGCGCATTCATCCTGTTCCAGAGGTCTGTGGCAGACTCCTCTCTTCCTCCCCAATCCTCTTTCATCCATGTGTCCCAATCTCATTTTCCTCCTTTATATTTCTTAAGTTAACATTAAGTAGGCAGAGACCTTTTAAAATGCTGTCATATTTGCAAAGCCGGGTTGCAGTAAAGGACACACAATAAAAGGTGAAGGTAGTGGTCTCTTAAGCTATAGTTTCCCTCAGGGCAAAAATCTTCTTCTGGGACTGACGAGAAGGCTCAGCAGGCAAGATGGCTAAGCCACTAAAAAACACTCACAACCTGTGGGCCTGAGTTCCATCCCTAGAACCCACAAAAAAAGGAGAAGGAGAGATCAGATGCCACAAAGTTGTCCTGTGAGCCCAGCACACATGCTATGGCATACATGTCCACACATAAATCATAAGCACGCATGCAGGTCTGCCTGGGGTCAGAAGCACGCATGCAGGTCTGCCTGAGGTCAGAAGAGGCCATTGGATCCCTTAGAACTGGAGTTACAGATGGTTGGGAGTCACCATGTGAGTGCAGGAACAAAATCTAAGTCCTCTGCAAGAGCCGGGAAACGCTCTTAACCAATTAGACATCTCTCCAGACCCTCTGAGGAGTGGGATTGCACCTAGAAAGGACTCAGTAAATGTCTGCCAATGTCCTAATTTTATTACTGGAAAAAAATTTAATGGCTTGAATTTAGAATCTTATCTATATGCTAAGCAAGTGTCTACTACTGAGTTACATCTTGTATCAGTCTGGGTTCTCCAGAGGACCAGAACTTACAGAATGGACCTATACATATGGGGTTTATTAGAGTGGCTCACAGGCAGAGGTCTGGTTAGCCCAGCAATGGCTGTCTCCCAGCGAATCCAGTACTCGGGTCACAAGGCTGGGTGTCTCAGCTGGTCTTCAGTATACACCACAACCCTGAAGTAGGCGTTAGTGCCAGGGAAGGGATGGACTGCCAGCAAGAGCAAGCAGACAAAGAGAGCAAGTTTCCTTCTTCCGTGTCCTTTATATGGGATGCCAGTGGAAGCTGTGGCCCAGATTAAAGGTAGATCCTCCCACCTCAAAAGATCTGGATTAAATGTGGATCTTCGCACCACAAAAGATACGGATAAGCTGGGTGCTGTGGCACAAACTGAAATCCCAGCACTCAGGGAGGAGGCAGAGTCAGAGGAATCCCTGTGAGTCCAGAACAGCCAAGGCTACACAGAGAAAATCTGTCTTAAAAAAAAAAAGAAAAAGACAAAAAAATTCCTTACAGGTGTACCCACCAGTCACTTGTGTTTTAGTTAATTCCACATGTAGTCAAGTTAACAACCAAGAATAACCATCCTAAGTCCACCCTTTGTCAATTCGACACACAGTCATATCTCCTTACATCATACTTAACATCTAAATGAAAACAATAATTAGGTTATAATTATGCCTAACATGATGTAACTATCCCTCATACAACTGCAAACACATTACAAAAAAATTGAGATAGGTGGCAAAGTCCCTTGGAGGGACATTCTTTGAGTATCTCAAAACTTAAATACAACAGCCTTGTTTCTGCAACTGGCCACGTGGCCTTAGCTGGCATCTATTTTACCTTTCTCTACTCCCCATTCTGTATTTCTGCCACACTCAGCAAGCACCTCAGCTGACCTTGGCTCTTTCATGGGGAAGCGGCTTCGTTCCTGCCCTTTGCCATCCTGCCTGGATTAGGCTGTTGCAGCTTCCCACTGGCTTTAGTCACAGGACACAGTAGCACCAAGAGAAGCCCTGAAGGATCTCCCAGACGCCAGATGTACTCTTCCTCACCTCCATAGTGGAGAAGCAACCCAGTTGCCCCCTTGGTGGTCTTAATCCATCACCCCTCCTCACACTGGAATTCCTTTCTTAGCCTGTTGAGCCTGTTGGCTTATGGGTCTTAGAAACACAGAGTGGCTGAGCTTCCAGTTCAAAGGCAGAAGTGCTCCCCAGAATTGGCCAGCAGAACTTAAGGTCTCAGGAACAGAAGCAAAAACTTTCCTAGTGGGTCACTAGGGGTGATAGTGAACTATTCTCTTTTCTACCTCTTGACTCCTGGACTCCCAGAGAAATCCTACCATATATTGGATGCTGATCTGAAGCATGTACTGCCTTCTGGAGAAGCCCGCCCCAGCACTCCAGGTCACTGCCACCCAATCGGCACTGTGGCTGTGTCTTCTAAAGGCCATTCCATCTTTCTATCAGGCTGGCTGCTTTATGATGGAGGGGAATGTGGTAAGGCCAGTAGATTCCATGATCATGGGCCCGCTGTCTCCCTTCTCTGCTGTGAAGTAAGTTCCTTGGCCAGAAGCAATGCTGTGTGGAACACCATGATGGTGGATAAGGCATTCTGTAAGTCCATGGAGAGTGGTTTTGGCAGAAGCATTGCATGCAGGGAAGGCAAATCCATAACCAGAATAAGTATCTACTCCAGTAAGGACAAAGCATTGTCCTTTCCACAGAGGAAGTGGTCCAAGGTAGTTAATCTACTACCAGGTCACTGGCTGGTCACCTTGGGGGAATGGTACCATATCCGGGACTCAGTGATGCTCTCTGCTGTTGGCACTCAACAGCAGCTGTAACCAGGTCAGCCTTGGTGGTGGCAGTCCATGTTGTGGAGCTCATGCAAGACCCTCCACTTTGTTCACAGGACCATTGGGCAATGACAGGGATGGCCAAAAAAGAGGCTGACTGTCCACAGAATGGGTCCTCCTGTCTACTTGTTTGCTGAAGTTGCCTTTTGATGAGCATTTACATGGGACACAGTATCTTCACATCTTTCACCTGTTGGGAGAGATCTATCCCCATGCTTCTTGCCCAGATGTACCTCTCACCAATTGTCCAATTACACTATTTCCAATACACTGACCATCCAGCCAGTCCATTGGTTACAGCCAATGAATCAGTGAACAATCGCACATCTGGCCATTTCTCCTCCCAAACAAAATGTATGACCGTGAGTCCTGCCCAAAGTTCTGCTCCCTGTCAAGATTTCCTTCCATCGGTGTCTTTGAGGGTTGTCCCAGAAAGGCACTGTGATGATGAAGCTGTCCACTTCTGAGTGGTGCCTAATTAATGTGCAGGACCATCAGTAAGCCAGGCCCCAGTCTTCTCTGCCTCAGTCAACTGGTAACAGGGCACAGCACATGGGGCTATAGGTGTATGCTTGGCAGTATATGTCAATGTAAATTGAATAGAAACCCTAAGCATTTGGACTACTCTGTGTAACTAGCATGTGCCTCAGGCCCAACACGTATACACTGCTTTCATTTCATAACAGATTGCTGCTGCGCACATCCTGGTTTATCCTCGAGGTAAGACCATGAAGGTGTATACTGCTGGCCTTGCCAATGGAAAGCAAATTGCCTCTGGTGATCCTTATGGACAGGGACTGAGAAAAAGGCATTGCTACTTAAATAGCTGCCGGGATATGTGTTCATCCGCCCAGGTGAGGACACCACATCTGGTACAGCAGCTGCAGTTGGAGTCACTCCTTGATTTAGTTTTTCAATAAGAGTCATTCTCCATGTCCATCTGTCTCCTGCCACTGGCCAGATAGTAGAGTTAAAGAGGGCTATTGTGGGAGCTACCATATCTCTGATGGTGGCACTAATTTCTGCAGCTCCTCCAGGGATGCGATGTTGCTCTTTTTATTCACTATTTTCTTTGGCAGGGGCACCTCTAAAGGCTCCCATTTAGCCCTTCCAACCATAATAACCCTCACTCCACAGGTCAGGGAACCAATGTGAGAGTTCTGCCAACTTCTAAGTATATCTATCCTGACTATACACTCTGGGGCTGGGAGAAAAACCACAGGATGAGTTCAGGGATCCACTGGACCTACTGTGAGTTGGACTTCAGCCAAAACTTCATTTGTTTCATGACCCCCACCATCATGAGCCCGTACTTTAACTGGAGGGTCCCAATGTTTCCTAGGATCTCCCAGAATCAGCATCCATTCAGAACAGACCAATAAGTAGACCCCGGAAATTCTGATTGTTTCCTTTCCCCCAAAGTACTGTCAGCCTTGTAAAAAGGATGCGGGTCCTTCTGGGGAAGAACGGGATAAAAGCTAACAGCAAAACCTTTAGGTATTTTTTTTATTAAGTCTTCGCTTGGGAACCTGAACACCCTTCACTTTGAGCTGTTCTTGGTGTGCACATGGCTCAAGTCTGAAAGTTGGTTCACAGGATGAGGTTCCATTTTGCCAAGATCCAATGTAGACTCTTTCATTTCCTTGAGAATTTTCCCACTTACACAGATCAAAAAAAAAAAAAATGCAGTTGGCTTCTTATCTATCTCAAGCCTGGAAACACCATGATTGATTAGCCAGTACCAAAGGTCCATATGAGTTATGCTACCATAAAAATCATTTTGCCTGTGTTGGCCGTTATGAGCATTGCTTTGTCTCTGCTGCCAATTCCAATAACTACGATGACCTTGCCTTTGGCAATTCAGCGTTGTCACCTGGCCTCTGATGCTTTGGGTCAGTTAAACTCATTGCATTTAATTCATTCAACTGAGTAGCAGTATCTCAGACCCTAAGGTCTGGCACAAAGCTCTTCACATGTGCTGGTGCCCCCTCCCCTTTATTTTGCATATTATAGGATACTGAAGGGCATGTCTTCTGGACCTTCCCATCGTGGGGGATTAGGTTTTGTACAGCGTACCCACTCGAGCATCACAATTTCCCCGAATCTTAAAAATCCCTTCACCAACACTAAGCCAAAGGGTTATCAAGCACCTTTTGACAAATGCTTCAGCCAACCACTCAACCAAACCGTTTGACATCCTTTGTTAACCGCACGAGCTTCCATAGTAAACTTAGGATCTCTGCTCCATGGGTCCATATCAATGAACTCAGCCTGATCTAGTTTTAGGATTCTTCTATCACTATTCCACATCCTTAAAATCCATCGCTCCCCGGCCCCCCCGCAACACACACATTCCCCAGACTTATGCTTGAATGAATTAACAAACTCATTAGGCTCTTCAGTAGTGTAGTGCCCCCCCCTTATGGACTATACTTTCGTTCTCCCCTCTAGGAGCCTGCTGAGACTGTGGTCTTGTTGTAGGTCTAGAGGCAAATATTGGTGGGCACCCAGGACATCAGCATTGTCTTGCCCGGAATTTCTGCTCGTATGTCAGACAGTGAAGATTAATTTCTTCTGCAAAAGGCCGAAACAGGCACATTTCAGGGGCCAGGGGGTGGGAGTTACAGCTCCTGCTGAGGATGAGAAGAAGCTCCTTCCTCAGGCGAGATGAACCCATTGGGATCTCCTGGTTCAAAGTTCTGAGCCTCTGTGAGGTCCTTGCACACATCTCCAACCCAAGTTTGCAGGATGCCTATTTTTATTAACTAATTAATGCCCTTATTTTAACTGCCACCAGCCTCAGAGGTGGGGGACTCAGGTTGTATTTGTAATTGTACCCGTGTTCTAGGGAGGGCTTCCATTTGATAACCTGAGCTCTGTGGCTGCTGGAGAGGCGGTTCTCTTCCAGGGCACACTCAGAAACCTTTAGACTGTGCATATCTGGAGCTAGTCACTCTTGCTCTTGTTCTCAGTCACTCTTGCCTTTCACCAAATTCCGAGATGCTTGAAGCTGGTTAATTGTACCAGCAACCTTATTCTTTCCCCCCTTTCAATTTATCCAGAGAAGCTAGGAGTGACCAGCCACCATCATCCTTTTCCTTATCTTCCCACAAATTGTCCAAGTTCACGTATAGGGTCGACACCACACCCATTGCCTCTCACAAATGGTGACCCGGCACAAGCAAAGGCGTTTGTCTCCTTAAGTTGGTAAACTGGTTCACGCCATGGGCTTTCTCGGCTCTCTGAGCTTCTAAGAGAGGCTCCAATGACTGTAGGAGATTTAATAGTGTGTTCTCAAGCTCTGTTCATGGGGAGGGACACAGACCTAGTTCATCTGCACTGGCTGTTGCATCAAATCCCAGGCCGTGAAGGCAGGTGGCTAGGCTTATTCCCTCCAAGTGAGGGCTGTTGACCAACTCCACACTACAAGCACCGTTCCGAAGTACTCCGTTACAACAACTGATTTTTTTTTTTACACAAATTACCTAATTTTCAATTGGTAAATAGAGGAAGGATGTTAGTCCACAAAAGAGCTGTTGGCTCACACCTGACTTTTCCCAATAGGTTACTGTTTTGCAGTAACTAACAGAGAAAATACTTGGTGGCTGCGGACAGACTGCAATTAAAAACTCCACAGAAGTGTCTTCCTTCACAGTGAACAGTGACAGGCCTGGCAACCGTAAGGGACCTCTAATTGTTTTCACTAGTAAACTGTCCGGTGACACTATAAGTACTTAGAAAGAAAACTATGAACTTGAAAGCATTTCCCCCGTATTAAAATGAGGGAATAATGAAGGAGACTATCTTGGAATATATTTTTGTCTTTATTTATCATTATCATTGCTATCATCATCATCATCACCATTATTTTGGTTTTTCATTATCCTTATCACCATTATTATTATTATTATTTTTGAGACAGGGTTTCTCTGTGTAGCCCTGGCTGTCCTGGAACTTACTCTGTAAACCAGGCTGGCCTTGAACTCAGAAATCAGCCTTCCTCTACCTCCCACATGCTGGTACTAAAGGCATGCACCATTATGCCTGGCTTGGTTATTTTTTGTTTTGTTTTGTTTTTGTTTTGACAAAGCCAGGGTCTAATGTAGCTTAGGCTGGACTTAAATTCACTATGTAGTTGACTTTAAATTCTGATCTTCCAGCCTCTACTTCCCTTGTGCAATTAAAATTAGTAAAGGCAAGTGGTCATGAACACCCAGCTGTCAGGTATGGAAGGAGCTCCAAGTTTCGGGCTGCAGTGAGGAGCATCTGTGGTACAAGGGACTACTGTCAGCATTCCGGAACCCTGGTTTTTTTGTAATGGCTGGATGACAAGGTTCCTTTTACTTTTAGTTTTTCTTTTAATGAGGTCTTGAACTTGCTGCTTAGCCAAGGATGACCTGTTGCACTTCTCAGATTGGATAATCACAGAACTGCACCACTTCAACCAGTGTAGATGAAAAAAAAAACCACTATATGGGATTTAATGTATATACAACGGGTGTATTTCTCTTGAAAATTCTACTCACTTAGGCATACAATTTTGTACTTTTCCCCTTAAGCATGTATGTAGGAGCTACTCCAGGATGTATGATACACACTAAGATTTCTGGGTCCCAGCGGCGCACTTTCTTTTTTTTTTTTTTAACTGTTCTAGATTTGTTTTCAAGTGATTCTTCAAGGTGGCGCCACCAGTTTGCACTCCCACCGGGGTGTCAGCACCTTCATGTCCCTGCTTCCACGCTAATACCTGATGTCCTTAGACCTTCGTGTCGCCTATGAACCACTTTCTTGTCGTTGTGATAATTCACATTTTTCCGGGCTGCCGCTGAAGTGGGGTGTATCTTTATGTGCCCCTTCACCACCTCAGCCTCTTCTTGTTACATATTCAACCTCTCATCAATTCTTAAGGGGCATCGCTTGTCTTCTTGTCGATTTATAGGGATTTTAACACATTCTGTATATAGTCCCTTTGTCTACTAAATTCGATTTTTATCTTCTCCTCACAGTATTCCTACATCCATATCCCCACCCCGCCTTAAAGCACACTCAATTATAAGCACACCGGATTGCTTCTTTTCTAGAGTGAATCTTAGATGCCTGTGGCTTTAGGGGATGCGAGTCAATGGTTCAACTAGAAAAAATTGAAACTCAGATATTCGTAAAGGTTTCTCTTTTTTCTACCCAGATTTTCCCTATCCTCCTATTTGTAGAACTTCTCTTTATATACAAGGATTTTAAAATGAAAAGGGAAATCATCTCGTCTGGACAACTGTTGGCCAGATTTATTTCTTTTGCCAGATAAATAAGAAAAAGAGGGGGTTTTTTTTTTGAAGGAAAATTTAGGAAGGCTAGACATCCTGTTTAAGTTGGATCCTGTGTAGACATCTTAACCTCCAGGGAAAACAATCTATTTTATTAAATTCCACCATTCTCATTTTTTAAAAAATATCCGAGTCATAAGTAATCAATCATGCTTCCCTGACAAGTTACCTAAGAAAATCTCCTTTAAACTAAACAATATTGGGTTTCAGACTAAATGTTCAAAGTGACATTTTGACTTTAAAAAGAAAGAAAGACAGACAGAAAGCCTTAAAGGAAAATACGTGGAGTTTGCCTGGAACTGAAATTTTAGTGTGTGAAAATGTGAGAAAAAGATGTAAGTGCTGGCAAAAGACAGCAGTGAAGGCTCTCTGAGTGGCTTTGCAACTTGAAACATTCCAAAAGAGCTGCCGATTGCAAAGTGTCTCCCAGCTCCCAGCCCCGCCACACTCGGCCGCTTGTTCTCACCAATGTGCAGCTCAGTTAAATTTATATTGACATTTTCCATAGGTTGGTCTAGGTCTCTAGCTGATGTGGGCATGTGTAAAACAGTATTTCGAGGCACTCGCGTTTACGGCAGGTAGATACTGATATCAAACTACTGCTTTCTGCCCTACAGCCTCAAAAACTAAGTCACATTAGAATTTGAAGTATGCCATTTTATGATAAAAAGCAGTAGTTTCATAAAAAAAAAAGTTAATCATAGACTATCATATGACCCAGGAACTTCATTTCTAAGTATCTATGCCAAAGAATTAGAAGCAGATCTGTACATTAATGTCTTGTTTGTTTGTTTGTTTGTTTGTTTGTGTTTAACTTGACACAAGCTAGAGTCGTTTGAGGGAAACTCAATTGAGAAAATGCCCTTACCAGGCAAGCTTTGGTGGAATTAAAAATATTATTATTAATGACTGATTTGTGAAGGCTCGGTCCACAGTGGGTGGTGCCACGCCTGCACAGGTGGTTCGGGGATGTATGAGGAAGCAGGCTGAGCAAACGCTGAGGAGCAAGCCAGCAAGCAGTGGTCCTCTGTGGCTTCTGCTTTGGCTCCTGCCTTGACTTCCATCAGGGATGGTGTATATTTTAGCTGGTTTTCTATTCTGTGACAAAACCCCCCCATGACGAAGGCTTAAGGTTCCAGAGGGTTAGGGTCTGTTATAGAGGATGAAGGCACGGGGACAGGGACAGCAGAGAGCTCACATCTTAAGCTGCAAGTAGAAGGGAGAGAGACAGAGACAAACAGAGACACAGAGACACAAAGAAAGACTGAGAGCCAGACAGACAGATGAGAGACAGAGACAGAGTCGGGGGCCTGGGCCTGGCATGGGCTTTTAAAACCTCAAAGCCCACTTCCAGGTACGCCCCTCCTTTAATTAAGCCACACCTTCTAATCCTTCCTAAAAAGTTCCACCAATTGGGGACCAAGTACTCAAACACATGACCTTATGGTGGCCACTCTCATTCAAACCAGCACAGTGTGTAACCTGAAAGTTCTAAGACGAAATAAGCCCTTTCTTCCCCAAGTTGCCATTGACCACAGTGTTTATCACAGCAATAGAATTTCAAAGATAATCAAGGCTCATTATTATTCCATCATTATTCCAAACAACCCCGGTGTCCAACAGCAAAAGAATATAAACAAAGCACAATATACACATACATGAAATATTCACTGTCAACAAGAAGTGAAATGCTGGTGCCAGCTTCCAGATGGACGAGACTTGAAGACCTTGTGCTAAGTGAGGCAAACCAGTCACAGGAGGAAAAATACCATGAACTCACTTCCATGGTCACGGAGAGTAAATCCACAGAGACAGGAGGTTGATCAGAGCCTATTGCAGATTGTAGACAGAGAGAAAGAGGCGAGAGTCATTGCTTGATGGGACAGTGTCTCTCTCAGGAAAGATGAGACGGCCTTTTAAATAAATGTTGGTGATGGTGGATAACCCCGTTCCTCAAGCATGCTGCCTTTTATACAGAGTGCTCGATTGTGGAGTAGTTCTCAGGTTTTAAAATATTATCTTCCAATATTATGAAGAGGTATTTGAGTTTGTGCAGCACCCTAATATTTACACAAGGTATTTAATTTGATACTTGGAAGTGGTTAAAATGTAAAATGTAAGTGATGTTTGGTATATTTACCACAGTAAAGAAATGGGGAAGCAGCTTCTTTCAGCCCCTTCTTCTGTAACAGGACAGAGTCTCATTAAAGGGAGTGTGTAGACCAGAGGGGACTTCAGCAGTCCAGCAGTTGGCTAGCACACAGAAAACCCTGGATGCCAGCCTCAGATCTGGGGTGGGGACAGAGGGACCACAGAAAGCCGTAGGAAGTAAAACAAAACTGGAATCGCCTGTTATCTCACTACGTAGTGGCATGGGTTAATGTAATGAGTTTTTTTTTTGCCGGTCACAATTGTGGTGTGTGTGTGTGTGTGTGTGTGTGTGTGTGTGTGTGTGTGTGTGTGTGTGTGTAAGTTCCTAAGTATACTATAATAGCTTGTTTCACTCACTGTGTACATAAAAAAAAGAATAAAAAAAAAAAAAAGAATCCATTCTCATCCGGAATCCTTAGTTTAATTTTAACCCATCAGCTGCTGTTTCATATGTAAAATATTACCAGTGTTTTAGTTTTAAACATTCTGTAGCGAATATCTTAGTGTATGTCTGTTACGAATGTTTGACAATTTCCTTCAGAGAGATTTTTCAAAATAAAAGTTCTGGGTTGAAGATTATGGACCTACAACAGAACAACACAGCAGCTGGAGAGATGGAGAGACGGCTCAGCCGTTTAGAGAGCTTATTGGGTTTGGCTTCCAGTACCCAAACGGTGTCTCACAAGCACCTGCATCTTCTGATGCTCTTCCCACCTGAGGACACTATGCGCGCATATGATGCACATACATACATGTAGGCAAAGCACCCGCACACTTAAGATAAATAAATCCAAGGCTGGAACAAACAATAACTTTCTTGTGCACACCCCCTAATTACATACAGCACTTAGACAGAAGCAGGGGAGAGTCTCTGTGATTTTGAGAGCCAACCTAGGCCATGCTAGCCAGGGCTGTGCAGTAAATGAGATCCTGTCACACACACAAAAAAAGCACTTTAAAATAAATGCACAAATTTCTTAATACACAGGTACTACAATTTGCCATGCAGAAAATTTTGTGGTAGGTACTCTCCTCTCTGCAGTTAAGTTTGAGAAGGTTCTTTGCAACCTCCAGCAACTCAGAGTATTCAATTATATAAAAGACCCTTCAAATTCACCAAGAGAGGCTGAGGGACATAGCTCGGTTTGCGGCACGCTTGCCTAGCATCCTAGAAGCCCTGGCTTCCGTCACCAATACTACATAAACCAGGCATGGCGGCACACATCTGTGGTCTCAGCCCTCAGGGGGGGGGGGGAGAGGGCGCGGCAGGAGGATCAGGAGTTCAAGACCATACTTGACTTTATAGTGTGTTTGAGGCCAAGCTGGGCTACCCAAGACTCTGCCTCAAACAGACAAAGCCAATTAATTAGAAATTCTATAGGGATACAATAGTATTAAACTGACTAGCACAGAAAGGAAATTAGAGAGCTCTTTAAAAAAAATCAAAGAAAGAGGAAGGTAAGCAGCAGCGATTCTGCACGTTAGGATTTGAAGCCAGCCCCTAACATGGCTATAATGGCAAATTGCTCACATTTGTCCCCATGTCCAGAGAGCTTGCCATGGTAGCTGTGTGTTCATCCATTGGCTTTTCTGGTGTGAAGATGTCATGTCAAGGGTGAGTGAGATGGCTCAGCAGAAAGAGGCACTTGTCTGGGAGACCTGATCTCAATTCCGGGGACCCACACAGCAGAAGGGAGAACTGACTCTGCAGCTGGTCTCTGACTGTACACACACACACACACACACACACACACACACACACACAGAGAGAGAGAGAGAGAGAGAGAGAGAGAGAGAGAGAGAGAGAGAGAGAGAGAGAGAGAGAATAATTAAACTTTTTGATTTTCAAAATATCACATCCAGGTGCAAAAGTTAGACAGAACAAATGTGGTGACACAGATAACCATGGTAACAAGCTGTTGGGGGTAACTTTTCTTTAAAGGTGCATAGAGTTCATTTATACCTACCATTTTTTTAAACTGCTGGCTAGCCTATTATGTTCATTGATCACATTTTTTCTGATTATTTTAGTGTCTTTTGTTTGATGTGGTTGTTTTCATCAACAGAGAAATATCAGGAGAGCATTAGGTTGGGCCATGTTATATGGAGACACATTCACACATTTCTTTTCCCAAACTCCTTTTGCTGGATAAGCAAGACTTATTGGCCCTCACAAACCCCGATTCTCTTGTGTGTTCTTAGAATAAAGTGTGTGTGTGTGTGTTTGTGTGTGTGTGTTTGTTTGATTAAAATGTTTCATTTTCTCAACAAATTGCAATTTGCCTAATATCATGTTAGACAATAGTAGAAACGGCAATATGGCTGGTGACATATGATAAATATCACTAAGTCAAAAGACAGACTTGGTTTTGCTCAAATACTTAACAATTCTTTGAGTGCTTCTGCTGAAAAATAAAGAGCTCCAGAAAATGAACAAGGGACGCATCGAAAATGCCACCAGAGCCACTTTTCTTTTATTTGCCCTTGCCCTGCGCAGGGGCAACAGTTGGGTGTCTTTCGTGTGACTGAAGATCCCAAACCACAAGGTGAGGTTTAAGGGTCCACTCTCTCTTCATCCTGTGGTCTTAACTAACATTAGCAAACCAATTTTAAAACAATATTCATCCCTTCCACGAAACCATCTTATTCTTTTATTCTTCCCACTGCTTTAAGCCTTTTAAAATGCTTGTCTTCTCTGTAATGGATTTTCTACTACCTTTATCCACAATTTTACACATTTCTTTACACTTCTGGGTTCTGATTTTTCTACTTTACCTCACACATTTTTCAACTCCAAATTATCTTATTTTCCCCCCTTTGAAAAGTGAAGCAGTCAAATTTTCTTTAGAGGAACAGTTTTTTCCGTTGCTGTCGTGTTTGCTTGCCATGGCTGTCTGACTGCTGCATGCTGAACTAGCCCCCATACTGGCTCCACACCCGGCAACATCCAATTCTGAGCCCTACACTGTCACCTCTCACGGTTTTGGAATTTTCATGAAGCCTTTAAGAGTATTGTGAATATAATTATTTTTAAATTAACTTTATTAAGATAAAATTTGAAAAGCAAATTTTTCTGAGTGGGATATTTTTGCCTAACCCCCTCTCTCAAAAACAAAAACAAAAACAAAAAACAAAACCACAAATTTTTATTAACATTCATACAACAGGAATTCTCTGTTTCCCTAAAGGCTGCCTAAGCAACAGCATTTGGCCATTTTCTTTAATTTAGTTGAATTTATCTTCCAAAACAAAAACGTGGATTCGGTTTTTAGGCTACACAGGAATTTCTTTAGATTCTGCAGAAGGTAGTTGGTTCTTCAGGTGTGAGCTTCACGTGGTCCTGTCCCTTTATTTCTATCTCCCGATTTTTGGACACTTGTCTTTTGAGCGCTGATATTGAACTCTGTTCAGATACATCTGTATACGTCCTTTGCCCCTTGCAGACAGCAAGCATTTGTCTGTTATTTGTTTAAACCAATTCTCACTCTCTCCTGTCATTTTAAGAAATCTCCTCCCATCAGTTTACTCTTTCTGTTGCTGAGTAGCCAAAAATTATTCTGTGTTTCCTCCCAGTTTTTCCTGTCATTGATATTAATTGTTATCTTACCATTTAATCCACTCATTGATGATTGCAGGGATGGGTTGGAGGTCTCAGGCTAGCCAACTGTGTATTCTTCCCGCTTTCTAAACATTCCTGGACTATCTATTTAATAATTACCACTTTTCCATTTGTTTGTTAATTTGATCCTTTGCTAGTTTCTTACACAGAACAATTAATTCACTTCTGTACTGAAGCCCAAACCAGAGTGATGTAAACTTTCTTAACTGAGTTATCTTATGTTTTCTAAACCATTTCAACAAGCATGCCATTTATTTTGGTCAATTTTGTTATTTTATAATGAGGAAAGAGATTCAAAACTGTATTTGTCATTCATGCCTATTTATTTTTCCAGAATGATTTTTATCAGATTTTTTAAAAAGTATTTTTATAGGGCTTGTGGAAAGTAAATCGGTCGCTCACCCTTCTGAGGACTCTCCTTTGTCATTTAGCATCCTCAGGGTTGTCTGCTCATCTGCAGTTGAGGAGATGAGCAGTGTGGAAGACCCTGGTCACATCAGTTGCCACTTCTTGCTGGTTGTCTCTGGAGACACATTCGAGTTTTGTGATTCTTCAACCTAAATTAATGATTTGTACTTAAGGTAGTGATTCTGCAGCACATTTTTTGAAGCATCCTTAGGGTGTCAAGAACGTCCAAACACACGACAAACGATTTTAACCTCCAAATCTGTGCTTCAAAATAAAAAGTTCCAGAAATCACTGTTACACACTGATAGGTTTGTTTTGTTTTGAGTTTTTAGATCATGTTTTCTGGTTATAAAGAAAAAACTGTTTAACCAGGGAAAATGCATTGGAATTTATAAAATACTTTAATTTTCTGTCAAGATCATATGGAGCTTGCTTCTGAACTTTAAATATCTTGTATTTTATGTTTATCAAACTGCATATGTTATAATTATAGCCGTTACCTATTTATGAACAGGTTTTTTTTAAAGCAGTCTCACCTACAGAGAGAGTTCCTTTAATTCTTCTGGTTTTGAGAACAGGATGGGTTCTGCACTTTAGAAGAAACAAGAAATGTTTAACTTGAGCAGATTTCTTCTAGTCTTAGTGTTTAGTCCTTAAGTTGTAGTTTTTATTTAGAAAATTTGAAAAAAAATTAGGGAATTCACTGTGGCAAGAAAGTCAATTTCTTAGTTTCAGCCTTCTTGCTTTCTCCTCAGCTCCTGGTGTGTTCACATTCTCAGGAGTCTCATTGTATCACTTAAACTTTAGTGACGTTCATATAATCATTCATTTTACTTAAATACCCAAAGGCAACTCCATGGCTAACAGGCAACATAGAATCAAATAGTTTTTGGTCTTTTTGTTGATTTTAATTTTTTTCTGCTTTTAAAAGATTATTTTTCAAACTAAGTTTGCCAGTAAACTCAATTTTTTGTTTTCTTTTGTTATTAGGATTGTGCTTCAGTGTCCTGCAGTCCTGTAAAGATTTCACAAGCTCGGTTGATTAACTGCTGCATGGATATTTATCCCCTGGCTTTTGGCTTGATTCTTTATCTAGGATGATATTTCTGATTATTTGAAAAAAGCATTATTTTTGTTCTAAATTTAAAGCTTTGATGGTTAATATATAGCTAATAAAATACATAAAATTGATGTATTTTAGACTAGCTTTTAGTGTATTTTAAATTCATATAACCAGATAATAAAATTTTTGTTTCATCGATATTTAGAGTAATGTACTAACATTTTTTTCTGGTGAGGATCTATAAGGTGCTAAATGCAGTTTTGGTGTTTTTCCCTTAGGAAAGAACATGTTCTTTTTTTTTTTTCTGTGAAAGTTTCCATGTTTTATGTTTTCCTTTAAGTCCTCATCTTCAAATTGCTCATATACCTTTCTTGACTGTTCTTTGCTGGCTTTCAAATTCTGATTTCCTTCCCCTCCCCTGAATTTATCTAAATTTTCAAATTGGGTCTTATAGACTGGAGAGATCATAATGTTTGATTGACATTTTCTTACCAATCACTATTTCTACTTCAACATTTGCTCATGTTTCTTTTTAAATAGACTATTCTTGGGTATTTGTTTCTTTAAATGGAAACAATTTTAAAATAAGGAAATTTACTCTGTTGAGACTATCTCATTTAGAGCCTTGTCACCTTGCTTTTTGTTTTTGTTTTCTGCTATTCTGCTCACTTGTTCTATTTCTTTTGTTGGTTCTTTGTTTGGAAAAAATGTTATATTTTAAACACCTTTATTTCGCTTTGATATAAACAGAAGCCGGGCGTGGTGGCGCATGCCTTTAATCCCAGCACTCGGGAGGCAGAGGCAAGCGGATCGCTGTGAGTTCGAGGCCAGCCTGGTCTACAAAGTGAGTCCAGGATGGCCAAGGCTACATAGAGAAACCCTGTCTCGAAAAACCAAAAAAAAAAAAAAAAAAAGGAAAAGAGATATAAACAGAAATACAAATCAGAGAAATTTCGTTACTACAAAGTGTTAACTCTAAAGAAGAATCTGACCCAGAATTCTACTCGTGCAAACTCCCTGTTTGTTTGCAGTTGCCTGCTTCCTTCCTCATAGCTCATCTGTCTGAGAGAAATCCTTTTAAAAATCATTTCTGGACTTTGCTATCACTGGTGCTGAATATCTGCTGTCAGAATGCTGGAAATGCTATTCGGAGGTGAAATGTGTGGGCAAGAGTTTTCTTCAAGGATTTCCTGCTATTAAATCCAGCAGATATACACGTCCCCCCACCCCACCCCACACACACACACATAAATACTCCTCTTCTCCTCCCCCCCTTCCATTCCTCGTCTGTCGGCTTCCTTCCTGTCTTTTCTCTCCTTTTCTTTTTAGAAAGGTTATAGATTATTTTCCATGGCCCCTAGAAATGTTGCAGACCAAGTTGCTGCATTTGGTCTCAACCTAAAAAAGTTTTTTGTTTTTTTTTTTAAACAGAAAGCCACCAGCTTTGACTACATTTTAAATAAGGCTGTGAGGAGAGCAAGCTTGCTGGTGCCACACAATCGGTCCCCAGCAGAAAGCAGTCCTGGCTGCTTTCTCTGGTCTCACCTGGGAAATCTCAGTTCCTAGCTAGCTGCCTTTCTGTGGCTGCCAGACATCGTGGGCCCTTGCTGGGAGGAATGTGGAATTAAGAAATCAAATTTAGCTCTGCCACCCACTGCAGCCTCTTCCCCTAAAACACGACGCGCTGTCAAAGCCAAGCTGGAGTAGTCAAAGGGGTCGACCTCTAGTGACAGTTCCGTTATCCCAGATTCATTTATTTATACATCCATTGATCTAATTCGCCCTTTATTTATAGCTGCTCTGTTATGTAACTGTCCCACACAGCCGAGGCAGGAGAGGTGGAATACTTTAAACACCTGTGAAATCAACTGTGCATTGGCCACTGTCGGTTTTGGTCTCAGACACTAGTCACTTCCGTAAGGATAATGGGCTCAGTAGCGGCTGCTGCCAACTGACCCAGTTGCCGCTTTGCTGTTTCCTTGGCGAAGTCAGGCTGTGAACTTTTTTCTTTAAATGCTATTCGTGGAGAGTTTACTTCTTGTTTACTGTACCGTTGGTTTTCCAACCTCTCCTTCCTGTCACTGATTCATATCTCAGGAACTGTCTTTAACTGCTCGTCAGTGTTGTCAAATCCCGGTTAAAGCAAGCCCTACATCTTAAGCTGTTAACAGCCCAGCAGACTCCATAGCTTTCTGTGTCATCCTTCTTCATCTCTGATCCCTTCCAGAAGGGGCAGGACTCTCATGCTATTAATGATGGGCACTAAACAAAGTTTTACTTAACTTTAAATGTGTATTTTCTTTGTTCCTTTTCGCCGTGGCTCATTTATTTCTCTAGAAAGTTTTAGCGCAGTCATTGAAGTATCTCTAGATTACCAGGTACTGGTGGTGCACACCTTTAATCCCAGGGAGGGATTAACCCCTCAGGGAGGCAGAGGCAGGAGGATCTCTGTGAGTTCCAGGCTAGCCAGTTTTACCAAATGAGTCCAGGACAGCCAAGGCTACACAGACAAAGCCTGTCTTGGAAAAAAAAAAAAACAAAGTATCTCTAGATTTCAGATATTTTAATTACTATCCTGATGCTCTTTACAGGAAAGAACCACTCAGCAGAACTGGATGTCCCCAAGAGGACCTGGGGATACAGGTCCATATGTGGAACAGTGCACATAGTCATCACTTTGCCACGTGGTGACAGAGCACAGCTCCACATGTCTGGGCACCAGAAAGGGAGGCAGCAACAGGAGCCTCTCCATCCTTTCTGTCCTAGGTGCTGTCCTCCTCGTTCTTCAGTATCTGCAGGCTTCTGGAGTGTAAGCTCTTATTATAAACAGCACAATGATAACAGGCTGGGGCAAGCCCCGGTGATACTATACATCTTTACCTGTCCATGCTAGCACCACAGGAAAAAAAACCCAACAAACAAACCAGACAATAGACAGAAATAGATAATAGCTAAATATTCTCCATCTATCTATCTGTGTGCATAATTTCCTTTCTTCCAAATATTATTAGAATTTGTTAGTATATTTGTCTTTTTCTTAGAAAGAAAAGCCAGCAACTTTGAACAACAAAAAGGTTTTGTTTTGTTTTGTTTTGTTTCTTTTCCAAGACAGGGTTTCTCTGTGTAGCCTTGGCTGTCCTAGACTGACTTTGTAGACCAGGCTGGCCTCAAGCTCACAGCAATCCTCCTGCCTCTGCCTCTCGAGTGCTGGGATTAAAAGTGTGTATCACCATGCCCGGCCAAAAAGGTTTTCTTAAACAGAGACTCAAAATGGTCCTGATTATGATCATCACTGCCATCTGAGGTCTTTCCCCAGTTGGTTTCTGCTGCTCTAAGCCTCTTTTTTAGGGGTGCATAGTAGCACCCACAGGGCTGGTCAAACCCAGCCCACTGGGAAATCATTCATTCATAGTAAACCCTGGACTCTGGGTCCCCACAAATCTGAGTCATATCTGTGCATGTTTGTTTTTCAAAAGCCTAAAAGGAACAAACTGGGAAGTGTAAGGAGACTGAGAGCTTCTCTTATTCTTAGAGACACCACTGATCACCTTGGGGGAAGAAAGGAAATTGGTCCCCTTTAGGAGAAGTGTAATTGATCCTGTGTGGTTGGCAGCAATACACAGTGTTAGCATGGGCTGGAAACAGGAAGCTGGATGCCACTGCTAAATACTGCTAGCATCACGGCGTATGTCCCTGTAATAAACAGTGTTACTACTGCATAGCTGGGCAAGCAGAGTGCTCTGGCTACCTCTCCTTTTAAAAGGAGAATGTGTAAACAGTGCCTGGGAAGTGATCAGAGCCATTCACTTCCACAAACATTTCCCATGACAGTCTCAGCATCAGCAGCCTCAGAATTTCCCATCATCCACTTCAAATGGGACATTTGTAAACTGCTGGCCCTTCCGAGGGTGGAAACCAGGTTACTAGCTATGTAACTACAGTGTGTGACATACCATCCAAACAACCCCATCTCCCCCAAGATGGGGGAAGAAAAAGGGAAAGGGACAGAGAAGGAGAAGGAAATAAAGAAGAATAGAGAGAATGGGAAGAGAGGAAAAGAAGAAAGAAGGAAGGAAGAAAAACATGGAGGTCGGGAGGGAGAGAGAGGAAGGAGGGAAGGGAAGGAGGGAGTAAGAGAGGAAAGAAGGAAGGAAAGGAGGGACGGAGGGAGGGATTTTTTTCCAAAGTGGCAGCCTTCACCTGCCTTTTGAGAAAGATCTTTCTTAAAGTTCAGAAGCACCAGACAGTATTGTCCCTTGTAGATACATAGATATCCAACATTTTCCCCGTATATATGCACTAAGCATATAGCAAGATCCCAGTCCTATTCATGGGTTAGAAATCAAACAGGAAAAATAATAAGAAAGCATCTCAAACCTTAAGGAATTTAATTGCTTTAAATAAAATATTCTTCCACTTTCCTGTTGCGGGCGGGGGGTGGGGGGCGGCTATAGCAAGTGACCACACATTTGATGAGCTCAAAAGAGAAACTGGTCTGCTCTCAGTCAGTGCTTGCGCTGGCAAGTCTTACGTCATTTTGACACAGGCTAGAGTTATCAGAAAGGAGGGAGCCCCAATTGAGGAAATGCCTCCATAAGATCCAGATGTAAGGCATTTTCTTAATTAGTGACTGATGTGGAAGGGCCCAGCCATTGTAGGTGGTGCCATCCTTGGGCTGGCGGTCCTGGCTTCTATAAGAAAGCAGGCTGAACAAGCCAGTAAGCAGCACCCCTCCAATACCTTTGCATCAACTCCTGCCCTGGCTTCCTTCTGTGATAATTAGTGATATAAAAGTATAGACCAAATAAACTCTTTCCTCCCCAAATTGCTTTTTAAAAATTAATTAATTTTGTCATGGTGTTTCTTTTCTTTTTTTTTTTTTTTTTAAGATTTGTGTACTTTATTTATTGTATATCAGTGCTTTATCTGCCGAAGAAGGCATCAGATCACATTATAGATGGTTGTGAGCCACCATGTGGTTGCTGGGAATTGAACTCAGGACCTCTGGAAGAGCAGGTGGTGCTCTTAACCACTGAGCCACCTCTCCAGCCCCCATGGTGTTTCTTTACAGCAACTGAAAACCTAACCAAGACAGTGCTGGAGGTCAGATCTTGAAGCAAGGGCTCCTGGGTCAAACCAAGAGGTCTGAGGGCTGTGCTACCTCTTACTGCTCAGGGAACAACTGTCCCCAGCTTCTGGTAGTTATAGGCATTCCTTGGCTTGCGGCCACATTAGTTTTCTCTCTGCTTCCACAGTCCCTTGGCCCTCTCCCTTTTGACCTGCATCAAATCTGCTACAGTTGACTTCTTAAAAGGACATTTTTAACTGCGTTTGGAGGCTTCCCAGATAATCCAGGCTCAACCTGTACCTCAACTTAGCTTAAGACATCTCCCAAGACTGGTTTACCATTGGGGAATTGTTTTTCAGTCTACTGTAAGTTAAACCAGGCTGGAATGGCCTGTAGTAGAAACTGCCTTTCTGCTTTGACCTTGAAACTCTCCGTTTGAGAAATACCTGCCATACTCCAAGAAACCCTCACCCCTTGCAGCATTCACTCTGAATAACACTGGACAAGGCTCTGTCTATATGCATAGGAGGGGAGAGCTAGCCTAGTGAGCCCCACTGGGCTTCTAAATTCTTTCCAGATGACCTTGGCTTTAGAACCATTGTAACAAGAGTGCAGACAGAGCTCCTTAGAAGGGTAAGAGCTGCACAGATATGAGATGACAGCCAGGGGTCCCTTTTCTCTCCTGTCTGGCTCGCCGCAGTCCCCACACCTTTCTGTCTGTCGTTAGATGAGCTGGGACAAGACTGAAATACTTTTTACAAGGAATTTCAATAAAAATAAGAGTAGACAGGTGGGTAGTGTAGCTCAGTGGCAGAGCATGCATGAGGCCCTGGGCTCAGTCCCTAGCACCACAAGAACATTAAGAAAACCTCGAAGGCCAGGAGTGGTGGCGCACACATGCCTTTAATAGGAGCACTTGGGAGGCAGAGGTGGGTGGATCGCTGTGAGTTCGAGGGCAGCCTGGTCTACAAAGCAAGTCCAGGACAGCCAAGGCTACACAGAGAATCCCTGTCTCAAAAAACAAAAATGAAGAAGAAGAAGAAGAGGAAGAAGAAGGAAGAGGAGGAGGAGGAAGAGGAAAGAAAAGAAACAGAAAAAGAAAAAGAAAAAGAAAAAAAAGAAAAGAAAACCTTGAAGATAAGAGAGATGAAGATTGTGGTCATGGACCAGGCGCCTGGTTAGTCCACATTTGCACGGCAGGAAGGTGCTGATTGTCTCTGGCCTGATTCTGTTGTCTTGTGCCCTGCAGTGAAGAAACTCCTGACTCCTATGCAGTATTCTTCTTACATCAAGTTTCTGGTGCTAAGAGTCTGGAAATGGCTATGTAGCTCAGACTGGCCACCAGTTTGTGGCAATCTTCTGCCTACTGAGTTCTGGGGATATAGGCAAGCACCACTACAATGCTCAGTTTGGCGACAAGGCCTGTAAAGCATGACCTTTGAGATTAGTCAGATGGTAAAGGGCAAAACCACCCCAGTGATGGACAGGTTCTGAGGGTTGTACTCCACTGAAGTCCTGAGAGGCACTAAGGCCAACCATTGGGTCCTGTGACAGGCCTTGAAGGGCTGTGATTCTTTAAACAGAACTGATGAGTGGGTAGAGCGTTCTCCTGAGTGGCATTCTTCACGCGCCTGTGTGCTCCACGTACACCCCAGAGATGAGGGCTACAGTTGACAACATTGGTGGGCTATGTCTATAAAATTGATACTGTGTAAAAGAAGTGAACACATATACAAAGTAGTAAGGCAACATTTTAATTAAAAGTATCAGTGCTAGGCTGGGTAAGGAGCTAGGCCAGTAAAGAGCTTGCCTTGCAGGCATGAGGACCTGGGCTCTTAATGCTTGTGCTTGTCCCAGCTGATGAACTCCTTCCAACGTGAGAGGGACAGAGAGAGAGAGAGAGAGAGAGAGAGAGAGAGAGAGAGAGAGAGAGAGAGAGAGAGAGAGAGAGAGCGCAAACTGTTATCTCCTTTCGACGATAAAAGCCTCACTGCTCCAGCTTGCTCAAGGTTGTTTCCGGGTCTGAACTTGAACTCAGGGCCTCTCCTCACTCAGTCTTGTTCCACTTCAGTCGTCCACAGCGGAAGAGAAGATCCCAGTTGCATCTTTTCCAGCCTCAAGACTCAAGTTCACACAAGAAAGAAACCCATTCTGCAAAGAACCCACTGTCTTCGGCCACATGGAACTGGGCAGCAGAGGATGCTCCAGAGTTGCCACAGTCTGCATAGGGTGGCCCTTCATAGTGGGAGCCTGAGGAGATGGGACCTGAGCCCCTCTGAGAGGGCTGAGTCTGGCTCTGAAGGAGGCAGGACAGGCCTATAGCCATTCTCTCGGAAAGGTAATGGTAACTTTGCACCTCTTTCTCAAAACGCCATGAGCATATCGTGTGGTAGCACATGCCTGGAATCTCAGCAACTGGGAAATCCGAATCAAGAGGACCAAAAACCAGAGAGGTCAGTCTTGGCTACACAGGAAGGCCCTGTGTCAATATGCACGCATGCACGCACACACACTGAAAAATTGATGCTGGTGGGTAGGGAGGGGCAACTTTCTGCTGGCACAGCTGTACCTCCTAGAACGGAAGCCTTCTCTGCAGCATATTATAACTCTTCCAGTTTTCCTATATGTCCCTAAAACCTATGTCAATGTTCCTGCCTCTGCCTCCTGTTAAAGTGACAGGCACATGACACAGTGCCTGGCTCAAAAGAACTTAAAAAACTAACTAAACTAAATTAGTTGATATACTAACAGGTAACAATTATTCTGTTTTTGTTTGTTTGTTTGTTTGTTTTCTTTTGTTTTTTTATTTTTTATGTATACAGTGCTCTGCCTGTATGTACACCTGCAGCCCAGAGAAGGGCATCAGATCACATTATAGATGGTTGTGAGCCACCATGTGGTTGCTGGGAATTGAACTCATGAGTTTTTTTTAATAATGGTTTTTATTATTTTATTTTTTACATATACATTTATATTATTACACATATATACAATAGATTACCTACAGCAAGAAGAACCATGACACAATCAGGAATTATATAAATGTTACACTCTTAGTGTTTTGGCTATTTGTATTTGACAGCCTTGAAGAAAACATCTTTCCTATCTTGGTGTGTCTAAATTTCTCAATGTAAATCAATCTCCATCACATCTTGTCATTATCAACTTAAAACACCTATCTAGACCTAAAAACATCTTAACCCCTAAACAACTAAGCTTCATTGTAAAACTAAGCTACCTGGTCTTCAACACCATCAGAGACTTGACAAGGAATACACTTGATTACCTGAGTATGCCGGGAGTGCAGGTTAGTAACTTTCTAAAAGAATTCTGCCTTTAAAAAGGTAAGCTTGGATGCAGGCAGAGTCAATGGCCAAACTCTGCCGAGACAGAGTAAACAAGTCCTCAATAGTTCCTGTCTCACAAATATGTCTGTCAGATAGATTGGGCCAGAAGGCTGAAGATGATGCTCCAATGTTATAGAGAGTACTGGGTGACTATTCAGGTAGAAAACTGTCTCTGTCATCTTTTCATTTGGAACTCATGACTTCCGGAAGAGCAGTCGGTGCTCTTAACCGCTGAGCCATCTCTCCAGCCTCAATTATTCTGTTTTATATTAACCAATCACCAACAAAAGAATCACCCCAGGTGTCAGAGAAAATCACACAGGACACGTTGTTACAAGTGGGTGGCCACTGCTGACTCTTTCTTGTTATCAGTTCCTATCGGTGTGGGTTGATGACACTTTTTCTCGCCTCTCTAGCTAGCAGGGCCATTTTGAGGGAGACATAGTACAGGAGGGAAACTTAACTTCGAATTTAGACGTCTATTTAGAGGAAATTAAGATATCCAAACACACATCTGATGACATCACAATGTTCCAGACAACAATAGACCTTCCAGCCAGAGTTCGTGTCTGCATTTCCCTGGCCACTTTCTCTGAGCTCCTCCCGGGCAGACGTCTTCCAGGAGCAAGCCTGGGTTCTTGCTGAAGTATTTGAAGTAAGGCTTCATCAAGGCTCAGGGAAGTCCAGGTGTCACCATCACCAGGAGGCTAAGAGCCAAGGTGGGGACACTCAGGAAGAAGGTGGATAGCCATTCTTGGGGGTGAGGGTGGCTGTGTTAGGTGCTTGGAGGTCTGCAGTGAGGAGCCCTCCACACAGGACTGTTTACTTTGCTGTAGGTGGGAAGGATCTCAGAGCTGCCCCTGAGAATGATTAGCTCTCTCTGCCTCCCCCCTCTCCTTCCCTGTGTCCTTTCCCCCACCCCTGGCTTGCTTACTTTTAAATCAATTCTTTAGTTTTGAAAAAACAATGTCTGTTCACAGTAAAGTTTAAAACAATGGAGGAAAGTACAAAGCCAATGGTCTAATAAGCAGTACAAGGCTGGGCAGATAAAACTGAACACCTGAGAGGTAGCCTCTTTGTGACTGTCTCCTTGGTGTGCCTGCAGGTGGTGGTAGTGGTAAAGTGTGTGTGTGTGTGTGTGTGTGTGTGTGTGTGTGTGTACTAAAGATCAACCTCCATGGCTCAAAGCGTGTTAAGTAAGCAGGTGACTACTGAGCTGATCCTTACCCCATGTGTGAATTTAGTCAGAGTTCAACACACTTGCAGCAGAGTGCACAAACTCCGTGCTCAATGAACACACCAGTGTAACCCACACACTATGGGGACCTCTTTCACCTGTACCCATCACCAGCCAGGTACACTGACATTGCTCGCATCTAGAAGCGCTGTGGCAGCCTTCTTCAACCCCTGTCATCTTCACAACAAACCTTGTGACAACCAGGTTCCCCAAAGTTGGACTTGCAACACCATCCCAGGTCTTCTCGGCATCCGAGAGCCTCCTCTGCCCCTCCTTACTCACCCATTTGTCACTCAAGGGACTGACAAAACCTTTCTTTACAGCAGGGCTGGACAAAGGTGAGGCTTGGAGGTGGAAGAAAGGCACAGTAATGCCGGCCCCCAGACCCTGACATACACTGTCCCTGCTCTACAGGGATATGTGAGGAAGGATGGAGGGTGAGCCTCCAACGCTCTGCCCTCTCAGGAGTCTGGCCTGCAGCGTTTCCAGACATTCTGCACTTGCCTGGCTTTCTAACTCTGGTCACATGTGCGATACAGATTTGTGTCATTCACCTCTAGAAAGCCTTTGCTAATATGCAAGAGCCCAGGGAGATGATGTTCTGTGCTCCTGGTGACACAAACAAATCCAAGCCACCTTCTTCTGAATGAGGCAAAGGTCTGGACCTGGGCCAAGAGAACATGCTGGAAGTATAGGAGTTGCCCTACCTTTCCTTAGTCTGTAGCCTCGGGCTTTTCTAGATGTAGATTAGCCAACACCTGGCACCTTTCCAGTGAGGGTGAACCCAGCTACTCTCTACAACCAAATGATCTTGGACGTGTTCAGGTTATTTAGCCTTTTGGCATTTTAATTTAAATTTTTTTCAATGGGTAAAAATATTTTTATGTATTTATGGAGTATTTTATGGAAGATTCTGTTATAAATTAAATGTTACTTATATTAAAAATGAGAATAATAAATGTATATACACAATGATAATGTGATACATATCTATTATATGTGAGTATATAATGATAATATGACTTGGTACACGTGTATGATCAGGTAATTAGCATTTCCATATTCTTAAACATTTGTCATCCTTGTGTGTGAAGAATCTTTGGACTTTATATATTCAGCAAACTACTATACCCTACAGTCACCTTATGATGCTATACAGCATTAGAGTGAATTCCTCCCATCCAATCATGTTTTGGTACCTGTTTCAAACCTACCTCCATCCCTGCTTCCCAAATACCCAGACTTTGTAACTGCCAAACTTGTCTTTCCCCATCTTAAGTAGCTCCAGGTGTGTTGAGAAGAACGAACTTAACCAAAAACTAGCAAGGCTAAGACGTTTAAGATTCGAAAGCAACCAGGTGTAGTGGCACACGCCTTTAATCCCAGCACTCAGGGAGGCAGAGGCAAGTGGATCACTATGAGTTTGAGGCCAGCCTGGTCTACAAAGCAAGTCCAGGACAGCCAAAGCTACACAGAGAAACCTGCCTCGGAAAACAAAACAAGAGAGAGAGAAAGAGAGAAAACAAAACAAAACAAAAACAACAACAAGAAAAAGAAAGTACCTCAGATCCAGAACTTGGGGATACCTTGGTGAGGAGACATGGGGGTAATAACTCTTGTCATCTACTAGATCAGGGCACAGCTGAAAATATGCTTGAAGTTCTCAGTGTAACAGGGCTGGGACTCGGAGCAAAGTCTTCAGCTTCTAGACTCACCTTCTGTCTGTGGAAGAAAGCCGTGTCCAACCCAGCATCTTTCTTCCAGCCCAGTGCAAGCATAGTTAGGAACTGGGAATCCTGGACACTCGGGAGATGTGGTTCCTTCACGGTTGGTACTGGAAAGCTCTGTTTTCTCACCCACAAAATTAGGCAGTTAGACCACCTGGTCTTTGTTCTAACAAGTCTTAATAAAGTTTTATTCTCTGTTCCACCTAAAAGGACACTGGAAGGGGAGACTCTATTGACGGCCTTTCCACCTGCAATCACCAGAAACACCAAAGCCATGGGTGGCTGGTTTTTCGCTCAGCACACATTCATCAGGAGGTTGGCACATGGGGGCAAGTTCTGGAGATGCACAGATAACGCCTGCACTGGTTCCCTTGGCTCCCTCTCCTTTTCCAATGCCTTGTCTCTGGAGTCTGCGCCTTCTTCCCCTGGTCTGGTACTTTACTTTTCAGGTGGAAGGTTTTATTCATTAGCTTCCTCTCACCTAGCTGGGTACGCGGTCCCCAAAGCCCTCCAGAAGCCCCACCCACATTCTCACCCCGACCCCTGCACGCTGGAGGCGGGGCTCTGCTCGGTTTTGTTTGGTTTTGTTTTTAAATCTCTGCTGGTGTAGGCTGAACTCTTTCCCATGCAGACTGAAGATGCCATGAGTATGGGACTCACCATCTCTGTTTATGCTACATGCCCTTGCACATCCCAGGTCACCTGGACACCAACATACAGTGAACTGTAATCTTCAGAAAGACAGTAACAATACCGTGTGCTGACTAGTGCTCGTCAACCTGACACAAACTGAGTCTCCTGGGAAGAGACAATTGCCTCCATTAGATTGGCCTGTGGACATGTCTGTGGGGTATTTTCATATCAAGGATTGATACAGGAGGGCCCCGCCCACTGTGGGTGGTACTATCCCTGGGTAGGTGGTCCTGGGTTATATAAGAAAGAAGGCTGATAACTAATTGGTGTGTTCTTTTCTGGGAACGATGATTTCCCTTGCTCTCAGAAGTTCTTAGCTGCCTGTACTTTTCTATTAGTCCTGAAAACATATACATACAAGTAACATTATACAGACTGCATAGGGTAGATTTGATTGATAGATATAGATAGATAGATAGAAAGATAGATAGACAGACAGACATGTAGATGCAGATATCAACAGTCAAAGAGGCCATGAATTTGAAAGTGCATGAGGGGATATGAGTGAGGGTTTGGAGGGACAAAAGGGAGGGGAAAATTATAAGATTATGTATTATAATCTCAAAAATATTTTTTAATTAAAAAGAAAAGAAAGCAGGCTAAGCATGTCTTGGAGACTAGTCAACAACACTCTACAGCCTTCCCCCAGGTTCCTGCCTGGAGGTCCCTGCAGTGACTTGTCTCAGCCATGGGCTGTGCTGTGGAAGTAGAAACGGAAACCAACTCTTTTTTCCTCCAAGTCGCTTTTGGTCACAGCGTTTTATTACCGCAACAGAAAGCAAACTAGGACAAACACCCAGCTACCGCGCAGGGAAGAGCTGGGAAGGCCATCCCTCCGGTATTTTCCTGTGTTCCTGTTGGTGGAGCCAACAGCAGCTCGAACCCACGCAGCAGATGCCGCTTCCATCTAGGCACAGACTCTCCTGGATACACTTATGAAGCACCACCTGCATGCACGGTCCTGGGTGTGGGGGGGTGGGTAGGGAATAGTGCCAGCAAGTGAGCCCCACGCAAGAGGTTTGGTTGTTACCTGAGAAAGTAAGGTAGAATGTGTTTATTTGGAAGCTTTGGGGGAACCACTTAGAAGGTGTTTTTAATTCTCAAAAGAATTACTTTCTTTAAAAAATAAAATAAAGGTGCTTGACATTCTTCAGTAGGAAAGGCCTTGGAAAGTATATCCTTTGTGCTCTCCAAAGGAAGTGAATTCTGTCCTTTGTCAAACGGTATTTCCTAGTACTTAAACAGAGAAAAGTAGAGAGTTTAACTCCCAACCATTGTCATTTTTTTTCTAATGTTAATGTCAAAACATTTTTTTTTAACCATTAAGGATTAAAATAGTCTAGCAGGTGTGCTAAAGTGTGTTGTGAACGAAATGCTAAATTAAGGTGTTTAGCACAGAATTGCAGAAATGTTAACAAGGTACTTTTAAATGTTAAATGTTCGCTGAAATACAGTTCGCGTGCCCCAGACTTTGCCTAATTCATCCATCTGCTCAGGTTGGTGGTGGTGGCGCTTTTCCTGGAGTCGTGTGGCAACACCACGGCCTAATTTTAGAACATCTTCATCACCCACAAAAGAAAATCAGTCCCCCTCAGCACGCAGTCCTCAGACACAGGCATCAACAGCTAGCTGCCTTTTGTCCTCACAGATTTGTGTGTTCTGACGTTCCACGTAAACGGAGTCCTGATCTCTAGGTTTTTTTGTTGTCTTTCCCTTGGCCTAGCGTGGTCAGGGTTTGTCCTCTGTTGTGCCTTATAAAGTAACTTGTTAATGGGACAGAGAGAGATGGCTCAGTAGCTACAAGCACTTAGCGCTCTTGCGCAGGACCTGAGTTTGGTTCTCAGTGTCCACTGGCAGCTCCCGCCCTCCTCTGAATCCAGCTCGAGGGTTCTGGTGCCCTCTTCTGGCCTCCATGCACACCTGCACACAAGTGGCACGCATTCACCCAGACACACATACATCCACATAAAGATAAAATTCATTCTAGGGGAGGAAGAATCAAGTTTTGGTTTTAAAGTTGTGGTGCCTAACAGGTTGACCACGCCCTCGTGAATGGCTCCTCCAAAAGAGGAGTGTATGGACATTGGAGTCTATGATGGCTTTGTTGTTGTTGTTGTTGGTTTTTTTTAAGGCAAGAAGTTGGGGGAGAGTAGGGAGGTGGGAGTAGGTCTGAGAGGAGTTAGGGTAGGCATATATGACCAAAATATATTGTATGGAATTCTTGAATCATTCATTAAAATGATAATTTATGTATTTGTTTTGTTTTTTAGAGACAGGATTTCTCTGTGTAGCCTTAGCTGTCCTGGACTCCCTTTGTAGACCAGGTTGGCCTCGAACTCAGAGAGATCTACCCGCCTCTGCCTTCTCGAGTGCTGGGATTAAAGACATGGGCCCCCACGCCTGGCTATTAAAATGGTTTTTAAAATTTAGTACTAACTGATTTCTATGTATAGCTGAATACTATTCTATTGTACTCTAGTGTATGAACAGAATAATTCCACTCGGGAGTTTGTAAACACTTGGATTGTTTCTATTTAAAAAAAAAAAAAGCCAAACAAGATATTTAATTTATTCGTTGTGAGTATGTGAACTCGCCAGGGCCACAGCTCCCACGTGGAGCTCAATGGACAACGTGAAGGAGTTAAGGAGTTCTACCTCGGAGGCCCCGGGGAATGAACTCAGGTTGTCGGGCTTGGAGGTTGGTGAGCTGTCTCACCACTCTGTTTCCGTTTTTTAACTGTTCTAAACGATGCTACTGGGACCATGGAGGCATGAACCTTTGGTGGATGCTGGGAGAGGAACTGCTCTGTTGTGTGGTCATTTTATACCTCACATAGTGAGGAGCTGTGAAGCAAAAAAAAAAAAAAAAAAAAAACACTCCCCAAAGTGCCTGGCCAGTTGCTGTATGTTGCCATCAACAAAGAGGGTTCTGACCTTCCCACATCCTGTCTAGTGCTGGCTGTTACCTGTCTTTTTATTGCAGCCATCTTTGAGGCTATGAGGCAAATCTCTTTGCGGTTTTTGATTTGCATTTTCCTGAGAGCTGATGAAGAGAACATCTTTTCATGTGCTTATTAGTCAGTGTTTATCTTTGGATAAATATCTGTTTAAGTCCTTTGCCCATTTTCAGTTGGGTTATTTGTTTTCTTATTACTGAGTTATAAGAGTTCTTTATGGTACCCACATATTAACACCTCATCAAATGTGCTAAAAAAATTTTTTTTGCATTCTTTTTCATTTTGTTAGTTATCTTTTCACTTTCTTGAGAACACGGTATTTTAAGGGAGAGAGTTGATTGAAACTCCTTAGTCATTTCTGCAACTTCTGTGCCGCTCTACTCTAACTCAGATTTACAACACGGCTGTCTGCGTTCTAGTGAGAAGGGTTATGAAGGGTCAAGTTTTTTTTTTTTTTGTAAGGACACAAAATTGTTTATGAGAAGACTAATTTGTATGTTCCCTCTGGGTTTTCACTGAGGTTTCCCTTGGCCCCTTTGTTATTTCCCATTTTGAAAGTGTGGCCAAGTTCCTTTTCTGGTTGTTTGTAGAAAAATGTCTTTGTAGCCTGAAGTTAAATTAAACCTTCTACGTTTGCTGTGAACACAGTGTGACAGCTTCAGATTCCCAGGGCTTCCTCAGTGGAAGTCAGCAATGGACTTCCTGGGTCAGGAAATGAGAGTAAAACACTGGCAAGGAGAAAGCAGCCCAGAGACCAAGAGGACGGGGCCTCCTAACAGGGGAGCCCCAAAAGAGCACATTCTTAGGGGAGTGACCACCCACAGGAGCCAGCAGCCTTGAGATTGGAATCTTGTGTGTGTGTGTGTGTGTGTGTGTGTGTGTGTGTGTGTGTGTGTGTGTGTGTGTGTACGCATGCGCGCGTGTGTGACCAGAGAAGGGGTGGGGATAGGAACTCTTTTAAGATCTCTTCAGGGAGCCTGGGTTTTGTAAATACCTGTAAGCCCAATTCTTTCCACCCCAAGAAATACAGGGGCTTGCTTGTTCTCAAAATTATATTTACCATTTTTTTAAAAAAGGAGGTCTCAGTTCTGCCCTCATACTTAAAGCCTTCGGCTCATGTGTACATATGCTTTCCACTCGAGGCACTCGGTTACTTGCAAAAGTCCCTGATCCCCCCCACCCCTGGAAATTAAATTCCATTCCAGCTTTTTGAACTTCGCATTTTTGGTTCATGACATAGGGGCCCTGGAAATGTTAAATCTAAAACTTGGTGTGGATCGTCATTCACAACTTGGGATTTGAGCTGAAACCCCCATTCATTGGGAGCAGCAATAAGGCGTGGTGGTAAATTCTGCAAGGCTGTCTAGTCTCAGCTATAAATAGAGGTGGGTGGTTGCTCGGCTCTTTGGGCAAAAAATTTGCCAGCGTTTGTGCCACCTTTGTCCCTGCAATCTGCGTTTATACTCCCGCCTTTGTTCTCTGCTGTATCTGCAATTGTTTGTTGATAAATATCTTTCGCTTCAATGACATAGACTCCTTATTGCCATTTGTAATTGGAGCTAGCATTAAGCTGCGTTTGTCAACATAGCTTATATAGAAATGTATGTTAAATACATAGACTTTCAGTGTACATACATAGCTTTGGGAGACAGGTGTTTCATCAGCCTTCAGAGTGGCTAAGAAATTTGCCCAAAGTCACGTGTTCTGAGCTGGGATTGGAGCCTAGGAGGTAACTCATGTGGACTCTGGGAGCTTTGAGTTTCAGGTTAAAAACTTACAATTTGAGAGAATAATTGGTTCTCAAATCCATAGCCAAAGTAATCTTACCCAGGAATGGGTCTGGATAATACACAGCCTCGGGTATAGAGCCTCAAGGCCAGGCCTGTAATCCACGTTCTAGGGCGTGACTTTAACATGACTGTCCTCATCTGTAAACTGGGCAGGCTAATGATGGAGATAAGGATTCGCTGCATCTCAATCGTCAGGATCCCACAGGACTTGTGGAAAAAAAATGGCCAGCCCTTGATAGCAGCCCCTGTGACTAAGATTGACAACCATGCTCAGAGTTTGAGTTCCAAGGAAGGCATACCTAAAAGCAGAATTAAAGAAATTCATTTAAAAATGACAAGATTCTCCCCTCCTTTTTTTTTTTTCTTAAAAATTGTAGTATTGTTTGGGGTGGGGCTATTGTGGTGTGTGTGTACAGAGGTTAGAGCTTTGCCGAGTCAATTCTCTCTTTGTGCCTTCACTTGTGTGTGTGTGGAGGGGGGAGGGAGGGGGACAGGAGGGGAAGGTTCAGATTTAACTCAAGTCACTAGGCTTGTGCCTCGAACACCTTTGCCAGTGGAGCCATCTTGCCAGCCCGCCTCTTTTGCTTTTTAATGCAACAGTGGGCTTTCCTAGCTGCTGGGTATGAGTTCATTTAATAATCATCACACAACCCTTCACAGTGCAACGCACTACAGTGAATGCTAGCTCTGGATGTTGTAGCAAATCAAACAGGCACATGTCCCCACTCCCCAGAAGGCAGGCCACAACAGTGTGCGAGGGAAGACACTCCCCAGTCAATCAAACCTGAGAGAGAGATGGAGTATTGCTTAGCCAGGAAGCCCGCTCTCACCTAAGGCTGGCTCTTAATCTTTTCAAATGTATCCTGCAATGTGTTTTCTTCGCCTGCCTAAGAAATCACCGCCTTATGGAACTGTACGCTGTATATTTTCATGTCTCTTCCTCCAACACACACTATGTATGTACACTAAAAGTCTCTATATTTACATACATTTCTATATAAGCCTTGTTGACAAACTCAGCTTAATGTGAGCTCCAATTACAAATGGCAAATTCAATCCAATGTTTTTCACACATCGGATATTTAAGTAGATTTTTTTTTTTAAAAAAAAGAAGAATCTTTTAGCGCCAACCGGAATCTTTTTCAGAGCAAAGTGTCATCTCAGTGGGAATCTAGGATGTAGATAGATGGAAAATGTGGATCCTCTGAAGGTGGGGTTTGGTTTTCATAGGTGCATGAGAGGGCTCAGCGTCCTCTCCTTCTCTGGAAGATACCACTAGAGTCTAGAAGGCAAGCTGGGCCATTTCTCTGCTCCTGGTCTTCTGCTTTTCCACAAAGAATGCAGGGGCCTGATCCAGGACAGTTACAAATCCTGCCCCAGGACATTCTTTGGGGCTGAGGAAATTGGAAGAAAGTGAAACTGGTCAAATTGTGTGGCCCAGGCACCTTTCCAAAGCAAGGTGGCTTTTCCCGTGAGGCTGCCTAAAAAGAGGGTACCTGAGAAGCAGAGGACGAGAGACTGATACTTTGGGGGCAGGGGTGTGTGGCAGATGTGGGACAGAAGACCAGCTGGATGCCAGCAACTGCGGAGGCATCAAGCTGCATGTCCGCTTGTGACTTGGAGGGGGGCTTCCAATTCATGCAAAACCAAGAAATAAGGCAGACAAATAAATCACTTTCAGTTGAACCTCTTAGGGAAAGGAGACTCCTTCTCACTCACGTCTGCACGTTTTTCAAGACATGCAGTAGCTCCAGAGTGGGATTCTTCCTCCCTCTGACACATCCTAAAGGGACCTCGGCGCTTACACTTGGGAAATGGAAGAGTCTCAACGCCGGAGCAGAGAACGGTACAATTGTGCGATCCAGTTCCAGACAGAAGGCAGCACAGTGAAAGGCAAGATCGGCCTTATCCTCGTTTCCTTTACATTGCTTTCACCCTCTCGCCCTGTAAACACCGACCCAGGAGCACGCATGCACGTGTGCCCCTCCCTCAGGCCGTGGCAGCAGCCCAGGGCTCTGAGCTTCCTGGCATTTGAGTTCAGCCTCACCAGCTTTCACCACTGCCTGCGCCACTCTGAAGCTAAACCGCACAGATTCCTTCTGGATGCAGAAGACGTCACAACAATGAGCATCTTGCGTCTTCCCGCGACTCCTCATCTGCCCCAGCCTTATGCAATATTGCGTGCATATTCTCTCTGTGTGTCTGTTTGGAGCCTGTTTCTATTATTTAGATTTGAGGTCCATCTGGTAATGGCTGAATCTTTCTGTACACAGTGTTTTCAGTTACTATTAAACAATCGCAGTTCCTCAACTAGAGGAACGTGTGTGCCTGGAGGAGACAGGACTGAGCTAAGAGAAGATCTGCCTTGCGCTCCAAGACTTTCCAGACGCAGATTACCTTCCCGGTAGCTCTGTGGCCACTGTGGCCTCAGGCTCACTTTGGAAAGAAGCTGCTTAAAATGGCCCGAATAAGCACCGTTTTCAGTTCTGGACTCTGGTCAACCACTACTCAGATTAGTGACGACCAGAGCACAGAGAAGAGGCGTAAAGGGTATTTTTCTATTTCTACCTCCATCAAGTTGGCATTTCTGTGTCTTAAGACTATGAAAGATTAGGGGCTGGAGAGATGGCTCAGCGGTTAAGAGCACTGACTGCTCTTCCAGAGGTCCTGAGTTCAATTCCCAGCAACCACATGGTGGCTCACAACCATCTATCACGTGATCTGATGCCCTCCTCTGGCCTGCAGGTGTACATGCAGGCAGAACACTGTACATGTAATAAATAAATATTTAAAGAAAACACACACACAGAAAAGGACTATGAAAAATTAACTTTTATTCACTTGTCGCATGTAACAAGGGAGCCCTTCTCCTCGTGGAGTGTAGCTAAGTGTGGGTCTAGTTCCTATTCCTTTAGGAGATCTCACTATGCAGTCCAGGCTGGCCTTGAACTCACCATCTTTCTGCCTTAGCCCCTAGACCCCCTCTAAGTGCTACCAGAGATGACAGGCATGCAACACTACATCTGACTGTTAAAGAGTCTTTATAATGATGTCACCAAGGGGAGCTTTGGGAAAAAAAGGCAGGGGGCTACCATTCTCAGGACATATGGGTTCTTTCAAACTACCTGCAAAGAGAAATACATTCCAGGTCACTCCTTGAACTGTGACTCATGAGTCAGTGGCACAGACTCCCCTCAGAATTATATTAGAATTACAGAATTTGCAGTATTCCCTGCCGGAGTCTTCACATGAGCAAGATGTCCAGGAACTCACATGCACATGAGGAGAGGGAGGTGTGTACAAAGGCCCTGCAATTGGGAAGCTGTCAGAAGGCCACAGCTATGTCCCTGTAGAAACCACTAAAGGTTGGGCATGGTGGTGCACACCTTTAGCCCTAGATCTCTGGAGGCAGAAACAGGTGGATTTCTGTGAGTTTGAGGCCAGCTTGGTCTACAAAGCAAGTTCAGATCAGCCAGGGATATTACACAGAGAAGCCCTGTCTCAGAAAAAAACAAAACAAAACAATTAAGTAACATAAAAAAGATACCACAAATGTTTATGAAATAGGACTGTTTGGGCTTGTCTCTTGAGCTTCTTGGTAGATGCAAGGATTTGAGGCTGTCGCATGCAGACTTGTTGATCTGTGTAACTGGGGTCATAATAGTCGGAGTCTCATGAGGTGGTGGTTGTGAGGTTTCAAAAAGGTATTGTGTGTGTAAACTAGGGGCACAGTAAATCCTCCATAGACAGGACCCTTTGTTAGTTATCTGAACAGGATTTGCAAGCTGCTCAAGATAGCCCTCATCTCTTCAGGTACCCAGCTGCCTTCTGCCCAGATGCCATGGAACAGACTTTATGTGATCCATGTACAGGAGATCTCTTTGAACCTATGGGTCACTATTTCTAAGCATTCTCTTGGTCTTCTGAAGTAAGCTTATGGGGTTCTCACAGCCTGATGCTTTAATGCTATGAGTACTATCTCTTAAATCCACCTAAAACACAACTAAGTTTTCATGGCCACAGGAGATGGCTCAGTATGCAAAGCACTCACTGAATGACTTAAGTGTGGGTCCTTAGACCCCATAAAGCTGGATGCAGTATCACACAGCTGTAACCTCCATGCTCCTAGGGCACTCTGGGAGGTGAAGACAGGAGAATTCCAAGAAGCTCATGAGCCAGAAGCATGTACACACACACACACACACACACACACACACACACACGCATATACACCCACCTACACATACAAACACATGTGCACCCACAAAGCTATTTTTGTTCAGATCATAAGGAGGGAGAAAGTTTCATTGGATCTTAATACAAAGAGCAGAAGCTAAAGTCTAGGTAAAACTAATTATCTAGGCTGTGAGGACAACCACATGATTTTCAAACAAAGAATGACCCTGTTGTCATTTTTGGAGAGAGAGGATTGCCAAAATGGCTCTAGAGTGACATAATAATGTTATTTTTTTTTCCATCAAGGCCGACTTTTGGAGCATTAAAAAAACTCCTACTTTCATTTTGAGGAGAGGGTACTGTTGGTTTGCCTTGTACCATTAGACACACATGGCACTTGTCATCATCAAAATAGATGTTACTCTGACACCTGGGAAGATGTTCAATTGTGGCCAAGGAAATGGCTGGTTCACTTTTCAGTCTTCCAGGCAGTGATGATGCTTACATGTCTGTAAAAAATATTTGTACTTATGTGGTATCTTCAGAAGTGGTGGTGGAACTCACTAAATCTGAAGTTTTATATAGAAAATTGCTGACACCTTTAAGACAACATTTCATTTCTTAGGAACTACAGGGTGTTAACTTTAATACCAACCAGAAAGCATGTGTTTCCGTTCCCTTGTTTTCAGAAAGAGGAAACTGAGATTTTGATTTAGGACGTGACTTTTCTGAGGGTCCTGGGCTCACAGAACTTGAAGCCAATATTTTGTTCCATGTAGACTTTAGAAATCAAGGTGATCAGTGTTGCCCCTCACATCTCGAAATACTCAAAAATCTTACTGCAATTAGCTTTCTCGTTGTTTCTTCATTTTACGATATTATAAATAATATGACCTGAGCATAGATCTAAGAAATACAATCCAGCTTTCTGCTGTCACATGCTTCTGAAACTCAAGCAGCCCAGCAAGATAGAGCAGGAGTGGAGGATTGGGGTAAGCAAGTTAGACAGTCAGTAAAGAGGGACTGACAGCGAGGAAAGGTGAAGGGAACCAGAGGCGGGAAAGCAGAGCCGACTGTGGTTGTTTAGTTAGGTGAGTCCAGCCTGGAGCTAGGACCACACTGGAGGGTGGTGTTGGCTTCCGCACACATTTCTCCATGGCTTTCCCTGTATGATTGGGGCTTTCCACACCTACCATGCTAGTAGACCCGCCAGGTGGGTGCTGATGAGGATAGAGAAGAGTAGGGGAGAGAAGGATGACTCTTTAGCTACGTGGAGGGATGGATGATCTACCTTCTCTCTCAGTAAAGTGCTCTTGTCAGTGTGCTGAGTGACCTGTGCTGACTACCAAACTTCTGACAGAGCCAAGGGACTCACAGATGTACAGAGAAGTGAGGGACCTAGAGAAAAGTTAGCATCCCCTATGTCAGGGGCACAGCTGTGCTGAGTCACCAATCTCACCATCTTTATTTAAACATCATCCAGAAGGGGCTCCTATACCCATCCATCCCTCCATCCTTCATCCATCCATCCCTCCCTCCATCCTTCATCCCTCCATCCCTCCATCCAATTTTCCATCCATTCATCCGTCTATCCTTCATTCATCCATCCCTCCATCCATCCATCCCTCCATCCATCCATCATCCATCATCCATCCATCCTTCACCCATCCATCCACCCATCATCCATCCATCCGATTTTCCATCCATTCATCCATCTATCCTTCATCCATCCATCCCTCCATCCATCCTTCACCCATCCATCCATCCATCCATCCATCCTTCATCCATCCATCCACCCATCATCCATCATCCATCCATCCCTCCATCCATCCTTCACCCATCCATCCATCCATCCATCCATCCATCCATCCTTCATCCATCCATCCACCCATCATCCATCATCCATCCATCCAATTTTCCATGCATCCATTCGTCCATCCGTCCATTAAAATGTTTTCAAAACTATCATGGCAGATACATACAGAAAAGAAAGGCTCAGAACTACTTTACATAATGCACACCCAAGTCTTGCTGCCTTGAAGATCCTGATTCACCTTACCTCCACTGGAACAGGAAATGTCAAATATCCTTGTATCCTTTTTCTTTCTCAAAACAGATGAGAACGCTAGCATTTCTCGTCTCACCTTGTCCACAAGATCTTGACAATGCATTCCTTCCCTCCAACAGTAAAAGGTAGCTGTGTCTCCCAGGCTCCCTATGACAGGAGAGAAAGGATGGCCTTCTCCCCGGAGATATCTGCTAATTAGGGACCCTGGAGATGTGTGGGCTAAGGGGACATGGAAAGAGAAAAGACAGAAGGAAGCAGACATGCCTTCTGGGAGATTAAAAACAAGAGAAAGTAAGAGAGAACACGAGTAAGTGATAGTGAACTCCAAATGAAGGCCACGAGTTGGACAGGCTGTGGCACCGAAAGAGATAAATCAGAGCTAGACAGGGTGTTAATGGCCAAAGTATTTGACTTTGGAAATAGTGAGAGTTATTTCTTTCTAGAATAGTTGTTAACAGCCTCCTGGTTGGGACAGCTGGTCTGGAGACTCTCAGCGTAGTTAGTTGTCAAGCTTAGCAGGCAGGACCTGTGGGGCGTCACAGAGGGAATCGATGGGAGCCCTTCCAAAAGACTGTTTTCTTGGGCAAATTCCATCACTCGAGAAACAAAGAAGAAGAAAGAGCAAGCCAAGGTGGTGTGGGGGGGTCTGTAATCCTTGTTGGACCACAAGGGGTGAGGATGTGAAGCGAGGAGCAAGCAGCTTCCCCTCCGTGGAAACCCTCCAGGGCACTTGCCTGAGTGGTCCCATATAGACACACCTCCAACAGCTGACTCAGAATGAAGGAAGTTCCCGAAGAGGGAGAAAGTTGTTTTCAATAATGTGTGTGTGTTGAAGGCTGATGCTCTGATATGTGATAGCAAGAAGATGCTAACTGGAAGATCTGAAAACATTTCTCTCACTATCGGCCAGGATCAGGGGAGCTTGGCATCCCCAGCAGCTGGTGAGCATTTGGAAGCATCCTGAGTTTGGGTTTGTTACCACACTTCTGTTCCCAAGGGGAGTGGCCTGTTCATCTCCATGACATGTGTCCTTAGGACCACAGAAGCTTCAGGAAAGCTGGGTAGTATATAGTTTTCCAGCACATATGTCTTACTAGTGTTTTTAATCCAAGAGGCAGCCCACTGCTAATGCAGGTTAAGAAGTTTGTCCTAAAACAATGAATGCACTTTCAAGGTTAGCTTAAAATTATTTTCAAATAACTGTGGGCTGGCAGCATTTGTAAAAGATAATGAAGAAAACTCCTTGGTACTCCTTCCTCCTTTCTCTTGGGTACCCTTTCCTCAGTTCTCCTGGGTACCCTCCCTCGGTTCTCTTAGGTACTCTTTCCTCAGTTTTCCTGGGTACTTTTTTCTCAGTTCTCCTGGGTGCTCCTCCTCAATTCTCCTGGGTACTCTTTCCTCAGTTCTCTTAGGTCTCCTTCCTTAGTTCTCTTAGGTACTCTTTCCTCAGTTTTCCTGGGTACTTTTCTCAGTTCTCCTGGTTGTTCCTTCCTCAGTTATCCTGAGTACTCTTTCCTCAGTTCTCCTGGGTACCCTTTCCTCAGTTCTCCTAGGTACTTTTTCCTCAGTTCTCCTGGGCAATCCTTCTTCAGGTATCCTGGGTACTCCTTCTTCAGTTCTCTTCCAGGAGAAAATCTTGCAATGTCACAGTCAGGGTGTTAACAGTGGAAGATGCTTAGTTCTTGTTCAGTTTTACCTGTAAAGTGTCTGTGTATTTATATTCAGTTCTATGCATTTTGATCACAGAATAGAGCAAGTACCCACTCCTCCATCAGTATACACAACACCCCTGCCTCCTCCTTCTGCCTAAACCCCTGGCAACCACCCATGTGTCCTCTGTTTCTATTATTTTGCGGTTGCACAAGTCTTAACAAAAGTAGAATCATCTAGAAATATAGTTCTCAACCTTCCTAATGCTGCGACCCTTTAATACAGTTCCTCATGTTCTGGTGATCGCAACCATAAAATTATTTTGTTGTTATTTTATAACTGTAGTTTTGCTACTGTTATAAATCGTCATGTAAAATATCTGGCATGTGACTCCAAAGGGGTAGTGAGTGACCCCAGGTTAATAACCACTGGTCTAAAATATAACCTTCCGGGCACCAGTGAGATGGCTCAGCAGATAGATGTGCTTGTGCTCAGGCTAAGGGCCTGGGTTCAATCCCTGCATCACGTGGGGTGGCAGGAGAGGGACCCACTCTAAAGCTGTCCTGTAACCTCCCCATGAACAACACACCATGTGTGTGCCTGCAGTCACACGCATAAAAATGAGTAAGTAAGTAAATGGCATTGCCATTCAACAAATAGTTGATATCCAACTAAGTGATTGCATAGACTAATATATTCTTCTCTCTCTTTTTTAAACATCAAATAGCATTTTCATAGTACGGGTATTGCCTTTTTTTTTTAAACAATTAACTGTAAAATAATGCCATTTTAAAGAAGAAGCATGTTAAATTTTAAAAATCAAATGTATATTTGAAATTCCTTTTATATGAGTTTTTAAAAGTTGAAAAAAGGAATTGAGAAGAAATCTTGGGGCTGGAGAGATGGCTCAGAGGTTAAGCACCTCTTCCAGAGGTCATGAGTTCAATTCCCAGCAACCACATGGTGGCTCACAACCATCTACAATGTGATCTAATGCCTCTTCTGGCCTGCAGGCTACATGCAGGCGGAACACTGTACAATAAATAAATAAATCTTTAAAAGAAAAGAAAAACTTGCTGTTAAAGTAAGTGTGTGTGTGTGTGTGTGTGTGTGTGTGTGTGTGTGTGTGTGTTCTAAGACTAATATGGAGTGTTAAATGACGGGACCCAATTGTCATTGCATTGGATGAGAACTGTGTGATAGCCACATGAGTATTGCTGACCCTTTTATTTTTCATTTTTTTAGTATACATTTTCTCAATCTTGGATTTTTATTTCCTGACATGTAACAGCATATCCTAACCCCGTGTTTTAATTTGAGTTTTGAGAAAAGGTCTCCTGTAGCCCACACTGACCTCTCAGACTTAGTGTGTGGTTGAAGTTGACCTTGCCTCTCTGAGCCTGGCGCCTCCACCAGATGTGGGCACTATCCTGTCCTGTTCCTAGCCATCCTAACATGACTAACTAGTCTTCCAATAAAATTGTAAGTCACTATGTTTAACAGCCACCCTAAAAAAGTGTAGCCCTCTGCTCTAAATGAGATAGGTTTTCAGCTTCCTTGCAGATAGGGGAATTGAACTATTAACTCTTCCCTTATCTCAACAGGATAACACTGTCTCTTTTCATTTAAAAATAATTTTTAAAGCATCAATAGTCTTATAAAGTATAGAACCCCACCTTGTTAATGTGAATGGAGCAGTTAGCTATTTTAAGCAAACTGCAGATATATTCCCTGCCAGTTGGTACTAGAGCTAAGCTAAAGTCATGGAAATAAGAAACAGTTCTCACTTAAAACCCACTTTAATAACTGTAGATATTAGGTGGGTGTGTCAACACATACCTGTAATCCCAGCATAGAAGCAATGCTGAAGGGATTTGGTAGGCTGAGTTTACACACTTTGTGTGTGTGTGTGTGTGTGTGTGTGTGTGTGTGTGTGTGTATACACAATAATAATTCAAGAATAAAAGTCATTTGGAGAGGATGTGAGGGAGCATAGAGAGGGTTGGAAAGAAGAAGTTGTGTAAGCATACCTTAATTAAAATTTTTTGTTTGTTTGTTTGTTTGTTTGAGACTTCAAAGGCTTCGCTGTGTAGCCCTGGCTGTCCTGGAACTTCCTCTGTAGACCAGGCTGGGCTCAAACTCACAGAGATCTGCCTGCCTCTGCCTCTTGAGTGATGGGATTAACGGTATGCACAACCACCACCTGGCTAAAGTTTTTTTAATTGAAAAATGTAGAGCCTCAAAACTACATTAAGCTCAGCATGATAAACAAATACCACATGCCTGACTGTTTTGGAACAAGACAAGCTTGTCCGTTCAAAGCTATGGGCATTGACCCGTGCACCAACCGGGTCACCTGGGAGGAGGAGGAGGGCAGAACTCGGTGACTTTCCCATCTCCTCCCTTGGGTTGTTTGCCACTTACAACAATTGCTTTTTATAACAAACTCCTTTTCTTCATTTATTTATTTTTAATTGCTGTACCCACGTACTTCAGAGGGAACTTCAAGATAAAACATCAAAGTGTTGAAACCACAGGACACGGACAACCTGGAGGAAACAAGGCAGCGATGCCCAGTGGTGATTACAGGCAAACAGGTTTGGGATCTGCTCTTGACAATGCAAGGGTAACATAAAAAGAATTCTCGGCTCAGGTTGGGGGCACGGGGGAGGTCTAGTTTTGTTTTTAAAAAGGATAGCTTATAAACGAATTCATTACAACACAGATCTCTGCTGAAAGGACAAGTGACTTGCCCTGATAAAAATCGTGGAGAAATACCATTTTGCAAGAAAAGTTCTGTTCCAACAGACCGTCCTGGAATCACTTTTTATGTCCTTAAATGGCAATTAAGCCAAGGAAACATAGATTCTAGAGCCCTGATGCTAAAACATGCATGTTTTAAAACATGTATGAAAAGGTGTTTGTCCACTTGGTACCATTTCAGGATCCTGTCGTCTCAGAGGGTACCATGTCTATAGTCCTAAAACCTCGAGGGAGACAGGGTGCTTTTCGTTGCTTCTCCGGAACAGCTGACCCAGTCAGCTTTCCAGGTGTGGACGGTCCATGGCTAGATTGTGTTCATTAAAGTGTGGAGAAGAGAGAGAGAGAGAGAGATGGGAACAATACAAAGCAAAGGAGAATAAAAAAGAAACCCCAAGCAGTCACTGCTTGGAAAACAGGAAAGACAATAACAAAAATAATCACTTTCAGTGGCTGTGACCCAGGTGTCCTCCCTCTTTATTCCACCCCTATTTATCTGTAAGTCCTTGTGACTGTGGGAGCACGGAGCACGCAAACTGCCAACCTTTTAGCTCGCGTTCATTTGATCAGCAGCATTTTTCACATTGCTGGATAATCCCATTTTGCATCACAAATGTCTTACAGCAATTTTCTACATATAGCTGTTGTCTTAAAAGTATAGAATTACTGCAGCTTTGTTTTTAAACAAAGTGGACATTTTGATGAATCCAAAGACAAAGAAATACCTCTGTGACTTCTTAAAAGGACGATCTTCAATATTACATGTATTGATTTAACCTTTTTTTTTGGTACCCACTTCTTCCCAATTTGGTCTAAATATAATCTCTTCGGTTATTAAAGGACCCAGAAAAATGCAATGTGTGAACAAGACTTTCTAAATCTTCAACTGGAAACATTTCTTTTCTTTCTCATAATGTCAGAAGTTTTGTCTGTCCTGTCTTCTGGGTGTTAGAGGGGTTATCGGTTTGCTAGCTCATTATTTAATGGAGACATTAATTCTTGCTGTACTTGCCACACATGCTTGGGCACACGCTGCAGATGTCCTGCTCTGTTTGTTTGCTTTCAAACATGGTTGGGTTTGAATCTCAAAGCAGCTTCCCCCATGACAAAACACTCTCCGTTTCCCAGCTGGCAAATGTGCCAAGGAAGCATGTGATTTGTATGTTTGTTAACCTAAGCAAAACATAATTAGGAAGATAAGTGTGCTGCCACCTCTCACGCATGTACACAAGATATCCCATGCCACTGAGGAACCAGTGTCAACCCTAACTAGGCTTTGCATTTCCTTAGGAGATACCGGAAAAAAAAAAATGGTTCTAGAACATAGGATATGGAGTGATTTTTTTTTTCTTCTGTAAAGTGAGTAAGGTCACATTACAGTCTCAAGGGAAAACAATTTGAAGATATCTAATGACTCCACATGCATGGCACAGTGACACAAGTGACAGCATCAAATTGATAAACATTACTGTTCAGGTCAGAGTTGGATGCTGACCTCTGCCCCCTCATCCCACCTGCCGTGGATAGTGGTGACAACCCACCATTTAAAAGCTGAAGGGTCACAGGACCCCTATAACATGACCCCACCATTTTTATGTAATTTCTAATTACAACCGAAACAGTGGCAAAGAGAAGGCAGTGATTTCCGTCACTGAGTGCGCGTGAAGATTAAACTTAAAGCTCCCCATACAGAATAATGTCTTCCAGATATAAAGCCCTGAGGTGTGGAGACAAAATGAGGAAAGCAGAACCCACCAATACCACCATCACTTACAAATACATCAGTTTTTCCTTCATTCTTTAGAAATCTGTAGGACAAGGTAGCAATCCTAGGAAATCTGGGTTAGGTGGGGAAGATGGCCAAACCACGCTTCCAGGCACTTGTGAAGGCTTTTCCACACCTGCTTTGAGTTCCTAAAACAGAACATCATATTAGAAGTAAAACATTACTGACAAATTAAACTATTCTTTGTGATATTTTAAGTCCTCTTAAAAACACAATGAAATAAACAAAACCCCAGGGAGTAAAGATAATAAGGTACCCTCAAAAGTCCCCTAGAGGATGTTGAGAACACACCCCAGAGTGCTTCTAAGGCACAAAGAGTTCTCTTCTGTGCTTGACCACAATGGAAGGGAACAAGTCTCTCCCAGCCAGGGTCAAGGTTCAGCCCTCTGGAAGAACCTGCCAGCAGGCAGCCCTCTTCTGGGCACGCACACTTGATTCATACTCACCGGTTCACTTCTGGCTTGGGGGCGCACTCTGCCTTCTCCCTTCCACACTGACTGTCAGTCATCAGAGTTTTTCTGGGTGGCACAACAGTGTGAGGCCTCCCCTTGCACAGCTTCGACTGAGATCACTCTCTTCATAATTTCAGCCACCTTTGAATAAAGCGCATCATGGAAATGATAAAGGGAGACCATGCCTGAAAAGAAAAAAAAAAAAAAAAGAAGAAGCATGACATTGGTGTCATTGATTTATGGTTCAGATTACTTACAGCTCTCTAAACTCACCATTTTTTTTCCTGCATTGTAAAAGATGTTTAAGAATTTCATCTTACTTTCTTATGAAAACTGAGCTTATCATTTGATATTTGACTTGGATTGAAAGCAGTAACTGGGCTGGAGAGATGGCTCAGAGGTTAAGACCGCTGACTGCTCTTCCAGAAGTCCTGAGTTGAATTCCCAGGAACCACATGGTGGCTCACAACCATCTATAATGTGATCTGATGCCCTCTTCTGGCCTGCAGGTGTACATGCAGACAGAGCACTGTATACATAATAATAAATCTTTTTTAAAAAAGTAGTAGCTAACATAGATTATTTCAATCATCATTTGATGACTTTACCTTTAAAATCTTTGTGATATTCTTTTTCATAACTAATACCTATACTTGGTCTTAAAGGTAATATAATAATTCGTGTTAGTGTTGCTTCAAGTTCACATAGCTAAGCTGGGATTTAAACTACATTCCTATGGTATAATAGGGACTTGAATGTGGGGGGACCACGGAGGAGACACTTTTATTGCATCAAAATAAAAAAAAAAGGAAGGAAGAAGTACTCAGCTCACAGAGGTCTTGTTTTTGTCAGGTAGAAAGAGCATTGCTTTTTTCCTCTGCAATTAGCTTGGACTTAGAGACTTTTCTTAATGGCACAATAATTATATATTGTCATCACTCTCCTTGGACAACGTCTTTCGTGTGACATTTCAGAAGTGTTTACATACACTCAGGAGGCAAAGCCTACTGTGTCAGAAAATAATGACCGTCTATGCTGGCAGAGTTCTTAATAACACTCTGGATATCACACAGTAACAGCGCTTCCTGAAAAGACACAGGAAACACACACGGAAGCCAGCTACTCGCTTTGCACGTCGAGGTGTACCTAAACATAACTTGTTATCCCTTAATACGGTATCATTGCCTGCCACTGTCTGTCTACAAGGGAAAGATAGGGATGCCTTCTAGTCCTTCACCGTGCATGAACATTTTTATGAATATATATGTGCATATATATAACATACATATTTGTCCACAATAAAATTTATAGATTTTTATGTATGAATGCAAAAAGGCAAGTTGGATTTCATCATTTGAAGAGAATGACAAAAATGAAACAATGAGCAAGCCAGCTTTTAAAACGTGACTCACTATGTTTTCCAATGAAAGTTTGAAAATTTTTTTTCAATGCACCTCTCCATGATTATAGAGTATTTGAACTATTTTCAAACACCTAAATTTAGAAAAATTCCATATAGGCTTGATTTGTCTCTGTTATACAGACTTGGTTGCTATGACAGCAACATGATACAATTATTTATTGCCATGACAATCTGCTGTAGGTTTTAAAAATACGTTATCTATTTTTATTAGTGTTGTCAATTGTGCTGGGAAGGGATACCACCGCCACTTTGCCTGATCGACGGAGGAGACTGTATCACAGGGAACACAAGTGCAAATGACTTTGGTGGTGAGGCAGAGCTCAGAGCAAGCCAGATGCTTTAGGGCTCCTAGGTGACAGGCACATCCACAGCTGACGACGGCATTCTGGGCAGCTGTGTGGCTGCGGGGCGCCTTAGGGCTAGGGTATGGGCCCCGTTTATGTTTTCCATGTGGTTTCTGCTTTAGCAGGTCAGGTGGGAGTCTATGTCAGGAAGGGCTGGATGCACACGGAGGATTCTACAAGCTCACATCTCATGAGACGGGCTGGTGTGTGCTTAGTGGCCAGGCTTGTGGGATTGTCTTCTCTAAGGCAGGGGGTAAAGAGGTCATGATTGGTGGCTGGCAAGGTGTCATTCAAACCTGCTTGTGCCCAAAGGACACCAGTGCTCCAACCCTTCCTCAGGTTTCTCTACCTGCCAGCCTTAGTGACAACTAATAGGAATAACAACACTTCAGGTGCTCCGTGTCTTACAGGAAAGGAGTACGGTATTATTTGTATTTGAACCCATGTTTGAGTCATCGGCAACCAGGCAGCTAGTTAAGTCATCCTGATTGTTGCTTCTAAAACATTAAGCATTTTAAAAATAAGTCACTGTGGGAAAAGCTGCTTCTTGCAGCTGGATTGTGGGTTAAACATTTAATGCGGGCTGCGCAGTGCACAAAGTGCATCAGCCTATCAGCCTGTGACTTGCTGCAAAGCCAGGGGCGGATGAGTGCTCTTGTCATTCCCCTTTCATGGATGAGGATGCTGAGGCAGCTTGGAGAGGAGGCTTGTCCTCAGTGATATTTGGTGCTGGCTGTCTGACACCATGTGTCCTATGGGAACCTGCCACCCACTCTTGAGACCTTGTCTCATAAAAGGGGCCCTGATAGCAAAATAGCAGTTACTGAAGCCGCATTTCTGTGGGTCTTCAGAAGAGGTCTAGCCTCGGGAGGCAAGGGGTGGTCCTCACTGCCTGTACACCCCCTCAGAATGTCACAGGTGGGGTCAGAGAGCATGTCAGCTCAGCTACAGTCATCCCTAAAAATGTATTTTTGCGTGTGTGCCTAATGTTTTATACAAAAACCAAATGGTATCTCAGTCTGACCATCACCAACCAGCTTATTCTGATCTCCTGGAAATTATCATTAATAGAAACAAAACTTATTCATATAAATCAGGAAAAAGAGAGAAAGGCAGGGGCTGGAGAGATGGCTCAGTGGTTGTGGGCACTGGCTGTTCTTCCAGAGAACCCAGGTTCAAATCCCAGTGCCTATGCGGTGGCTCTTAATAGTCTGAAACTCCAGCCCCACGGGATCCAGGACCTCTTCTGGCCTCTGCAGGCACCAAGCATGCACATGGATGGTACAAAGGCATTCATGCAAGCAAAACACCCACACACATAATATAAGCATTTTAATTAAAAAGAAAAGACAATTCCCTGTTCTAGCTAATGTGGATACTTGTATGCCTCTCAGGAAACAAACAAGCAAAACTGAAATCTTACAAATGATTGGTGATTTTATATATATATATAATTTAAATTCACTAGGCATCAAATGGACAAGTTAAGGCAACAGTGCTTGTCTTTAAGGGTTCTGCTTCTTTACTGACGGTATAGTCAACAAGTATTTCAGAAGTTTAAATTGGAAGTCCCGTGGAAAACTGTTTCTCATACTTGGCCAACATCATTCTGGCTAACATGCACTTCTATGGTGGATCCTGAATGCACGGAAGGTGTGCGGGAAGAGCCCAGCCCTTAGGAGCACCTAGAGCTCTTGCAGAGTTCGAGTTCTGTTCCCAGAACTGCAGCCCCCATCAGGCAACTCACAATCATCTGTGATGTCAGCTCAGCTGCAGAAGTTCTGGTACCCTCTTCTGGCCTCCAAAAATACCCAAATTGCACATGGTATACCATAAACACATACAGGCATACACAAACACATACAGGCATGCACATGTAAGTTAAAAAACAATCTTTTAAAAGATATTTAGCAATGTCACGGAACACTCAGTTCTTAAGCCCTTAAAATGACTACCCTGGAGCTGGGAAGATGGCTCTGTGGATAAAAAGCTTGCTGTCTAGGCATGACTAATGGAGCCTAGATCCCCAGAACCTTTGCATTAATAAATGGGAGTGTGAGCAAGGAAGACATTTGACAACAACTTCAGGCTTCCACTTACCTATACATACAAAGGCATGCATGCACGCCTAGCACTTGGGAGGCAGATCTTTGTGAATTCAAGGCCAGCCTGGTCTGCATAGTAGGTTGCAGGTCAGCAAGGACTACATGGTGAGACCCTGTCTCAAACACACAACCCTCCCCCAACACACAAATGCATGCACACATAATGGCTACCACTGTCATATATTAAAAACCACGTCTAGAACATATTTGCTGTTATGAGTACTAGGGAGGACAGATTCCACAAAAAATAAAAACATGGTAAAAATCACATTGATGACAAATATGAAAAAAGACATCACCATGTACATCTGGAAACTAAACTGAAATGGATTCCATATAAATATCCACAATCGGTTTTTTTTAAAACGATTTATATTATTCTGTTTCTCTGAAATTTCCCCAGTGAATGCAGTTTGCCTCTGTGGTTGCAAATCATCTGATGACTGTGATAGATGTGAAAGACAATGACAGAGGTCACTAGTAGATAAGAGAAGCCCTCACCTCAGCTTCATCATATACAGCTAGAACTTTGAAATATTTGGAATTTTGTTAGTTTTCACAAGAAGAGATGGGAACCAGGTGTGGTGGGATGTCTGTGGGTGACCACAAATCCTCAGCGGGGGTTTTCCCCAGTAATCAGAGTCAGACAGAAGTGCCTTGGGTTAAATTTGTGACACTATTTATTTTTATTTTTGAAAGAAATACTTTAAAAACTCAGTTAGCAGGGGTTGGAGTGATGGCTCAATGGTTAAGAGGACTGGCTGCTCTTCCAGAGGTTCTGAGTTCAATTCCTAGCACCCACATGGTGGCTCCCAACCATCTAGAATGTGATCTGATGCTCTCTTCTGGCATTCATGCTGATAGAGCACTCATATACATTAAATAAATAAATAAAATCTCAGCTTGGGAAGAGAAGGTTAATACAAGGCTGCCTTGTAGGCACACACATTTACATTTATTATTTCATTGAGTCAAGACCAAAACTACTATCTAACTGCTAGCATTTTCTATGAAAGGGTGCCTTTTTCACTGAGAAATTCTTTTTGTTTTTGTTTTGTTTTGTTTGAGACAGGGTTTCTCTGAGTAACCCTGGCTGTCCTGGAACGCACTCTCTAGACCAGGCTGGCCCCAAACTCAGATATCTGCCTGCTGCTGCCTCCTGAGTGCGGGGATTAAAAGTGTGTGCCACCACTGCTCCGCTGAAAAAGTAATTATTGTAGCTCACAAAGTGGTAGTAGACACTGAGGAGTGGGTGGATTAGGATAAACCAAGTCATGTAAAATTTCAAAGACATGATATTCCAAAGAAGAGAACTGCAGTTTCTAAAAAAAAAAAAAAAAACTATTCCTAAGAACTTTCCTGTTTTAAATTTTTCAAAGCCTGAGTTACAATATATACAAATTACCATGTTCTTGTTTTAGAAAGAAAAACATTTCATTTAAACAAAGGTATAATTCTTTAAATGTCACAATAGAAGTAAGAAATAGTTTGCATTGGTTTTTTTTCTAAGATGACACCTTGAATCGGTACAAGTTATATATTTTAAAAAGTTCTAGCCTTGGTAAAACACAAAGGTTGGTAGTGATGACAGTGATCCTGCTGATGTTGGTGGTGATGGAGGTAGTGATCATGATGGTAATGGTGCTGCTGCTGATGGTGACAGTATCAATGATGGTGACGATGATGTTGATGGTGGTGCTGATGGTACAGGGAAGATGATAAGGATGCTGGTGGTGATGGTGATGCTGTTGATGGTGGTGACAATATCAGTGATGGTGATGATGAATGTGATGGTGGTGCTGATGGTACAGGGAAGATGATAAGGATGCTGGTGGTGATGGTGATGGTGGTGATAATGTTGATGGTGGTGCTGACAGTAGAAGGAAGATGATAAGGATGATGGTGGTGGTGATGGTAGATTTCTAGCATTTTCAGTTGATGTTAGGTTAGGAAATATACTCCAAGCACAGCATCTCCCAGCCATCCTTCTTCTACACGTCCTAGTGAGTGTGCCCTGAAGCAGCTCTGTAGTTTACAGACCACGTCTGCTGCTCGCATGCCACACCCACCCACAGCTCTTCCAATTTCTGAATGGATTCCTCTGCTAGACCTAATTTTCATGCATAAAGATAGCTTTTTCCCATAAATGTTTATAGTTAATGAAAGTATAGGTAACTTAGTACATGAGAAGAGAAATACTTATGTGTGAAGAGACCAAAATAGAATATCATTTCTTTTAAGTAAGAAAATAGGAAAAGCTTCTAGCAGTATGACGCTTCATGGATATGAAGTAAAGTTTTATGATGAACTGTCTTTTGAAAAACGAACACACAGAAGCAGCTAATGCCTAGAGAACATGTCAAGACAACACTTCCTCGCTTTCAACCCCCTGTTGAAATAGAAACAGAAACAATCAGAGAATAGACTGAAAGAGAAACACACTTGTTGCTGACAAAAGAGAAGCCACATTCATCCCATCATTATTCATCAAATATTTGTTAACTGCTTGATACTGGGGGGTCAGTGCCCCACTCCGAGGCAGAATCTCACTTCCGAGAGGATGCAGACGTCAATCAAACTTCCACTGTGACGTTGAGCGCTGTGGTGCCAAGTATAATCTCAGGAGGATTCCTTGACAACAGAGGGCAACTCCCCTGTCAAAGGAAAAGTTCACCACAATGGAATGTATAACTCCAAGCAACAGTCCGAGCTGCCAAGCAGAAGCATGCGACGCCTTTGGAAATTGGAAGGAGAACCCCAGTGATCTAGGGGTTCAAGTAAAGCATTCTGAGAGGATCTGGGTTTTACTTTTGCCTAGAACTATGCACAGAGAGTGCTCTTCCAAATTATGAAACTGTAACCATGCAATCCCACTTGCCAGTGACTAGTAGTTATTCCTAACTCAAAGGGAAGAGGTAGCAAATTATAAAACTTGAAAATGTGAAAAATAGCACAACACTGATTACTCTTTTCCACTCAGGATCTCCGTGCCTTGCCTTGGCACACCTCTCTTGTGTCATTCGTCTGTGTGCTTTTAAAATTGCATTTCCGACACTAACAGTTTGGGAGCAGACTTTCTGACTGTAGAAAGATAACCTAGCCTTGGTGGATGGCATTTGTTTTTTGTTTGTTTGTTTGTTTTGTTTTGTTTTTCTTTTCTTTTTTAATATAGTTTATTAATTTATTCATATTATACCTCAGTTGTTATCCCATCCTTTGTATCCTCCCATTCCTCCCTCCCTCCCATTTTCCCCTTACTCCCCTCCCCTATGACTGTTCCTGAGGGGGACTTCCTCCCCGTGTATGTGCTCATGGAGTATCAAGTCTCTTCTTGGTAACCTGCTATCCCTCCTCTGAGTGCCACCAGGCCTCCCCATCCAGGGGACATGGTCAAATATGGGGGACCAGAGTTCGTGTGAAAGTCAGACCCCACTCTCCACTCAACTGTGGAGAATGTTCTGTCCATTGGCTAGATCTGAGTAGGGGTTTGAAGTTTACTGCACGTATTGTCCTTGGCTGGTGCCATAGTTTGAGCGGGACCCCTAGACATTTGTTTTTTTATTTCTGAGAACTAGGAACTCATTATTGGTAAGGCTGAACATGACTAGGACTGGCTGGAGAGAATGCAGATCTACTTTATGGGCAACAGATAGAAGCTGATAGAATTTTCCAGACTAGCTTCTAACTCTTCACTCTCTGCTTTTCTTCCACCACTCATGAACTTTTGGAGTTAGATACCAAGAGCGTGTCTGTGGGAGCTGTGGCCCTGGTGGATAGTGAGGGAGTCTTCCCTGCCGCTCTATCATATGAGTGCCCATGTCCTCTGGCCCACCACGTGACACAAAACAGAGGACCTCAGCAAACTGGTAGTGCCCCAGAACAGGCCCGGAACAGGGCAGTGGCTGCTTCCCCCATCTGCATGGAAATTTTCTAGGGCGCTGTCAGGCCTGGCACCTCCCCGTAGGGACAGTGGGATGGCTGACCACCCAGAGCTCCTGTCGACTCCCCATTGTTTCGAAGGCTGTAGAAAAAAGCTTGCTGCTGTGCACTAAAAATAGATCTACACCTTGACGCTGGTCTCTGGAGTCTGTGTCCTGGGTTGGTAACTCCTGGATCCCATTTCCCACACATGTTTATATGTCATTTGACATATAAAGGAAAAGCCTTAGAGTGATGCCACATGTGTCCTTAGAAGCTATTTTTGTGCTGAAGCACATAGTAGCAATCCTACTGTGAGCTAAATGACAGAAAGCTAAGTGGAGCTGACCTTCCCTACTTGTAGGTTCCCGTACCCACTGTCAAAAATTCAATCTTGTCATTTCATTGCCTTAGGTACAGAAGGACCCTAGAGATGATTTAGCATACCTAGGAGGATGTACCTTGCATATATGCAAATTTACTGCCATCCAATATAAGAAAATTAGGCACCAGAGATTTTGATATCCACGGGGGTCCCTTTCATCCACATCCACACCCACTAAGCTGAAGTAAACTCAAGCCATGGGTGGCATATCCACAACCATTCCATTGTCAGCATGAGAATGAAACAGAGTCAGAAGTCTTAACCAAACATGGTTTAACTCTTGTTAAGTTTTTTACAAGTATGTGATCAACAGCAATGTCACCTTCCTCAGAAGGAGTTCCTGTAATGCTAGCTGTAGAAGCCTCCAAGGTCCCTGACAAAGGTTTAGCACTAAGATGAATCTTATTGGCTGGGGGTGTGTTTCAAGGGAAGTTGAACCTCCTACCCTCAGACATCCACCACCTCCCCAGAGACCCTCAGGGTTTTTTTTTTGGACAAAGTCCTGAGTATGTGAAGATCTGTCTGTCTCTAGCCTATCCCTTCCAATTGCTATAAAGAATTCGCCCGGAGAACGCGTTTCTACACTGTTTCCTTCTCTTGCTTCCTTCCCCTCCCCCGTTACACTGGTTTCCTTAATGTGAGTCGCCATTCCAATTTATTTATTTTCTCTATTTTTTTTCCCTCAGTAGGTTTGGATCAGGATTTAAACAGTGCACACACACCTTGCATTGGGTGAACATATCCCTTGCAGCAGATCAGGTCTGGCTTCTGCGGGACTTGGCAGCTGCATTTCCATATCCTGGTTCTATTGCTGATCGTATCTGTGTTGTCTACACCTGTTCTCTGCTTTTCCTGTAAACTAGTGGTTAGATCAAAAGTTTTAATTCAACCTGGACTAAATATTTTGGCAAGAGTGTCTGAGCAATGCTGCTGTTGCTCATTGCTGCAGCCACTGCTGTCCAGCCTATCTTTGTCTGGTTGGGTGGTTAGTTGGTTGCTTTTGTTTTTGTTTTGAGACATTCTCTTAGCTCAGGCTGGCACATAACTCAATAAGTTGCCAACGATGATCTTGAACTTTTAATGCTCCTGCCTCTGCTTCCCAAGGGCTTGGATTACAGGCATTTGCTACTACGCCCAATTTATGTATGGCTGGGGATTGAACCTGAGCGCCGGATGCCAGCATATTAGGCCAGCAGCCTACAAATTGGCTGCATCTCCAGCCCTGTCTCTTTTTAATGCTAACATTCACCGGGAGGTCGCATCCTGTCATTCCACTTTAATAGCAAACATCTGTACTGCACTTGGTAGCTATCCACTCACAACCTACATGTGTCACATCATTACAAGAATACAACGTGGGGAAACTCCCTTGTCCTCTCGTCCGTTACCTGAGATGCATCTGAAGAAAAGTTACCACTGCCATCCATTCGGTACCTTTGAAATACATTTTGTAGAGAAAGACAATAAATGCGTGATTCTTCATCGTGTGTGTGTGTGTGTGTGTGTGTGTGTGTGTGTCTATCAGTAGCAATCACATAATTTAAAAATATACCAAACTTGGTGGTTATTTTTTCCTGCTTGTGTTTTTGTTCATATTGCAGCCGTTTTTTATTGCAGCTGTGTCCATATGGTCCTGCAGAGTGTCCCAACTTGTCTCCAAGTGGATTCCCAAGTCTTCAGCGTGACTCTAAGATCTCTTGACAGCTCCCTGCTCGGTGATGCAAGTCCTCCACTCTTTGTGTTACGCTCATGCCTCAGATAGATTTGTTCCTTTGGTGGGACATGATGCAGGTGCCAAGAGTGGCCCTATTGTGTTTCCGTCTAGTTGACCCATGGAACACTGCAAACTTGGGAGTCTCTTGCTATCCCATGCTACTGTTGAACCGTGTTTCTCCACTTTCTGTTAAAAGGGTGATTTCCTAGTTTTGTGCCTGTATTTGTTTATCGCCTGGTATTTTCCCGTAAGGTACCTCTATCTTTCCTCTCACTCTTTCCTGTTTATTCACTCAGTGTTATAATAACCTACAGCCAATGTTATTATGATAGACAAATTGTTCTAAACTTGACCAGCAGGAACTCATTCAAGTTTTCTTACATTTTTATTTGTTTTTAATAGTACATTTCTACATAACGCAAATGCTGTCAAGCCTCCAATCCTCCCACGTCAGCTTCCTATGTGCTAGAATTGCAGGCACATGCCACCACAACTGTCTTTGTACGTGTATTTATGAAATTTTCTGGTGCTGGGGCATTGAAGGTAGTGTCTCAAATATGTTAGACTTACACTCTGCCATTGAGCCACACTCCCAAGCATGTTGTCACTTTCTATTTTGAGAGGAGGTCTCCCTGAGGTCCTTAGGCTGAACTTGAACTCACTCTGAAACCCAGGGTGATGACGACTCTTGACTGTCAAATTGACTATATCTGGAATGAACTATGATCCAGAAATGGAGGGCACGGCTATGAAAGACGATGTTCGCTTGGCTTGAAATAGATGAACCCACTTCTAGTCTGGACCTTTGAGGTGATAAGACTTTGATCCAGATCTTAAGGTGGGAAACACACCTTTAATCTGGCCCACACCTTCCACTGGAAGTCTGTCTAAGGACACAGAAGAAGGAAGTTTTACCTGCCTGCTTGCCCTCACCTTGCTAGCCCATCCACTCATTAGGTGTCATTAGAGCCTACTTTTTTGGGGGGCGGGATTCCAGCCTATACTGAAGACCATCTTTGACATCCAGCCACGTGGACGGAGCAACCACTGGATTCTTGGACTTTCCATTTATAGCCACCCATGGTTGGATTAGCTGTACCACTGCCTGTAAATCATTTTTAATAAATCCCATATGTGCATATGTATATATATATGCATACATACATATACATACGTGCACATATGTATATATGGAGAGAAAGAGATTAATCTTATCATTTATCTGTGACTCTGGAGAATCCTGACTAATACACCCCCTCACATTTTTTATCATCTTATCTCAGCTTCCCGAGCAGCAGGGATTGCAGGCCAGAGCCACCATTCTTGGCTTCTTATGTCCTTTGGACATGGTTGTACTGGCCATTGCATTTCTTTGCTTTCTGGGATAAGATTTCTAGGCTAATACAAGGTCCTGCTCTAAATCTAACAGCAATAGTCAGAATCGGCGATAATCAACAACGGTGGAGGAGAATTCTTCACAGAGCTCATAATAATGCCCATAAGACAATTCCATTCCAATTACCTTCCAGGCCTTTAAGGTTCAAAGCCATTAGGCCAACTACAAGCGCTCATTCTGACCCGGCCCCCCATAGGCGATCCCAAACGCGCGGCTGTCACCTTACTAAACCACCATCGCCCACAGCTACCTTCTAAATGTTTATCCTTATACTCACAGCCTCACTTGTCACCAAGGGAACTGCTCCTTGCAACGACAGATGGCGACCATTACAGGAAACCACACCTAGCCAAAACGTAGAGTCACAGAGCCCAGTCCCAATGGATACGTCCACAAAAAACAAAAACGAAACAAAACGACCACTACCACCACGGCAAACCGACTCCTGCACCTGAGGCTCAGGGATCATTGCAGAAGATTGGGCAGAGAGACTGTAAGAGCTGCAAGAACGGGGGGTTCGCTGTGAAATTGTGTTTGTTACCGAGAAACGGCAGAACCCACACCCACGGCTGCTTAAACGTGACCTGAACAAGGACAACACTAATCTCCACGCTGACATAGACGTGGGAAAGCGAAGGATGCCTCAACATAGACATAGATGTGTCTGTGTGGAAGAACAGTTAGAGAGAGCAAGACCATGAATTTGAGCAGGGAGTTAGGGAACATGGGAAAGTTTCCAGCAGGGGTTCTCAACCCTTTTTGGGGTCTACTGACCCTTTCGCGGGGGTCTCCTAAGATCATCTGCTTACCAGCTATTTGCATTACAATGTGTAACTGTAGCAAGATTATAGTTATGAAGTAGCAATGAAAATAATTTTATGGTTGGTGGTCACCACAAGATGAGGAGCTGTATTAAGGGGGTCCCAGCATTAGAAAGGTTGAGAACCACTGGTTTAGAGGGAGGGAAGGGAAGGGGGAAATGATGCTTATTGGTGTAATATCAAAAAAAATTTTAAGAATTGGAGAATAAGTAAAAGAAAAACAGACAGACACCAGTAGCATAAAGCTGGGACTCAGCGGGTGGGGTGCCTGGATTAATATGTAACTGCAGCGCAAATGGGCAACACAGGATGGAGAAAGGACAGACACAGGTACAGAAAAGCCCTGCTGGGTGTGCCACAGGCTGGAGGCACTGTGACAAGAGAGTACTTGGCATGTTCACTGTGCACAGGGAAAACAAGGAGAGGCAGTTAATCTTAGTCAGGGGCCTCAGCAGGGGCCCATGGTCATGTAGTCTCCCTGAGTAATGAAACCATGCAGGAGCCTTCTATGCTGTTCTCCTGGTCAGTGTTACACAAACATCCCAGACTCAGGCACAGGGGAGCCCATGCTATGCTCGTGTCAAGAATGCACTCATACCAGGGCTACATTCACTCCCTGTAATCGTCCACATTTTTGCCATTCCATATTTATTTCAAATAGTAACTGTTGAGTTGATGTCATCCCCATTGGTTTTTTTTCCCCTGTAGAATAGACCATAGCATATTTAATGATAAATCATTCTTTCTACAGGTTCTGAGGAAACTGACATCCTCAGAGAAAACTCTATTTCATAGTATATTCTGTTTCAGTATTTATAAATGAAAGATATTTTGGCCAAAATATTTTCACTTTGGATTCATTGAGAAAAAGCTCAACCTTAATAAGTGTTTGTACAAGACAAAATTTATTAGACAAATTATCTCTTTTAATCATTTTTTTCAATGCTTTGCCAAATTCAGGTACTGTAGATTTGAAGTTACCGAATCTGTTACCAAACACAGTGCCAACACATTTAATAAAAAATATTGAGGCCCTCCAATATTTTTTCCATGTGTCCAAAGGCCAGTTACACAAGTGCAGGCCTAAAGCTGGCAAGGCCTTTAGTTTAGTATGTTCCGGTTTTCTCTGTTGGTTTTTCTTTTAACAAATAAAACAGTGTTTCCTTCATACACATAAGAAAACAGAAAAGGAATTAAAGGCTATTTTAAAGGGGGCTGTTGAGATGGCTCAGTGGGTGAAAGGTACTTACTGACAAGCCTGATTACCTGACTCAAAAGCTGGGCCCACATGGTAAACAAAGGAGAATTAACGTCTGCACATTGTCCACTGCCACTCACACATGATCAATGTAAAAAGGAAAAAAAACCCAGCATTTGTAAGTGCACAGCTCCCTACACTCACAGTACTGTGTTTACATCACTCTGTCAAGTCCCCAAATAATTTGACCTGGAAAGGAAGCCATGTGCTCATTAGCAGAGCTAATCCCTGAGCCCAGGCCATCTCAGATCTATTGGCTATCTCTGTGGATATTTTAAACAAATGGGGTCACAGTACATATGATGCCCATTACTAGGCCCCCATTTAGCATTTCTTCAAGGCTCATCCACGTCACAGCATGCATCGATACATCATCCTCTTGGTGGTAGGAGCAGCTCTGGCACACTTTATTTTCAATGGCCACAACTAACCCGGAAACTTCAAAGCTGGTGCGGGGAGGCGCTATATTCCACTTCTTGAATATTTGATCATTGACAACTGAATTAAATTAATTATTTGTTTGGACCAAATGTAATCAGTATTTAGCTAACTTGTTTTCTAATCCCATTAGGTATTTTATCTGATTGGTAAAATATGTCTTTAAAGAGTATACATTTCTTAAATTCTTGCTCCAGGGGCTGGAGAGGTGTGGCTCAGACGTTAAGAGAGCTGGCTGCTCTTCCTGAGGACCTGGGTTCTGGTTCTTAGCACACACATGGCTGCCCAGAACCATCTGTAGTCATGGTTACATAGGATCCACTGTCCTCTTTTGGGCCCTGAGGGCACCAGACACACATGAGGTGCATGCACATAAACACAGACAAAACACCCGTATACATAAAATAATAATAATATTTAAATGAAACACGTGATGGATTGAGGATGTGCACAGTGGAGTAAGGAGAGCAGAGGGAGGCTCCAGAGGCCCTGGGTGCTCCTCAGGAGGGTCACAGCTTCTGTCTTCTGCAAAGACTTTGCACTTACCTAACCTGTGATTAACACATTATGGGAACTGCTGAGCGAAGCCTGGCAGCTTGGGGACCCAGCGCAGGCTATGGCATGGCTGGCTGGAACTTTGAGTATTCCCACCACGGAGACTGAAAGGAGCCAGCTGTCCCCAAATGCTTGTGTGTGAGCCGACTATTTTATTTGCCACCACCCTGCCTGCTATCCCTGGAACGGAAGTGTGACTTACAATGCTGAGTTTGGGAAGGTCTGGGGGTGAGGGTTGGGGAGGGAGGGAAAGAGTTCCAGTCACCTTTCAGTTTTCCATTAAGTTTAAATGAGAGCTCCAGCTTGTCAGTTTTGCATATGCCTAGTAGAGACCTGGGAAGAGCTGAAAGAGCCAAGGGGAGGTGTGTTAAGCCTGCGCCAGACTGCTTCAGTACAAACCTAGTTGCTCCCTTAAAAGTGGGAATCCAGTATAATTGCCAACAACAGGATGTTTAGCATGGCAGCATTGCCAGGCTCCCCTAGGCAAACCTTAATGTATTTTCATGGCCTGGAGGGCAGAAATCAGAACTCTGAATGACAGTTAAAGTATGTAGACTAGTGTCTTCGCTTAGATGCTTTTTTAATATGCGGCTTAAGAGTAGCCAGGGGGTTATATATTACTTGAGGGTAAGGGTCGAGCTTCTGGGTATACAAAGGCTTCCGGAGAGAAAGCAAGCTGAGCTCTAACATCTGCCAACCGCGATGGAATTCTGATGGGCAAGAAGCGGGTGCACGAGAATTAGAATTCCTTGGGAGGCTTTTCCGAGTCTGACTGCCACTTATGCACGGAATAGACCATGGGTCAGAGGGGTCACATTAGTAGGCCCTCTTCATACGTATGTCACCTCCCCTAGGTTTCCTTTCTCTGTATCTGTGTCTCTGTCTGTCTGTCTGTCTGTCTGTCTGTCTGTCTGTCTGTCTCTCTCTCTCTCTCTCTGTGTGTGTGTGTATGTGTGTGTGTAGGCCAAAGGTCAACGTTGAGTGCCTTCTTTAACCACTCTCTTTTTTATTTTTGAGACAGGGTCTCTCTCTGAGCCTGGAGCTACTGTCATGGCTGGACTGGCTAGCCAGCAAGCGCAGGAATGCTCTGGTCTCTCCTCTCTAGTGCTGAGGCCACAGACATGCACCACACAGAGTCTGGGGACCCAGACTCAGGCTCTCAGGGCTGTGCATCCAGCACTCTGAACCGTCTCCTCAGCTCCTGCTGCTTCTCTTTTTGCTGGGAGGAATGGCAGCTGTTATTTCTCTTACTTTTACATTTTAAATTTTTTGATAAGATTGTCCTCAAATTGAAAGATGGTGTCATATCCTAAAATTGACGTGGAACTTTAATGACATGGAACTTTTTCTTTCTGAGGCTGAGTTTTTAAACATCCCACAAGATAGAAGTTAGACAGGAAGCCTTTAAGGCAGGGCACTTAAAGCCTCAGAAAACTACACATTTATGCCAGCGACGTTAATAAAAATACGAATGATAACTGCTAACAGCCCAATAGTTCTAACCTGTAGCGTTTCCTTTCAGCTTTAGTTTATCATAGTCAACCGTGGCCTAAAAGTGTTAAGTGGAAAATTGCAGAATGAAAAGCATTCATGGTTTTTTTTTTTTTTTTTTTTTTTTGGTTTTTCGAGACAGAATCTCTCTGTGTTAGCCTTGGCTGTCCTGGACTCACTTTGTAGACCAGGCTGGCCGCAAACTCACAGCGATTTGCCTGCCTCTGCCTCCCGAGTGCTGGGATTAAAGGCGTGCGCCACCACGCCCGGCGAAAAGCATTCATGTTTTAAATGCCATGCCCTTGTTACAGGGGTGATGAAGCCTCACTCTATCCCACTCTCTCCTGGGTGTGACCATCTCTTCGCCCAGTGGATCCGTGTTGTATATACTACCCAGCCATCAATCACAGAGGCCATCCTCGCTATCAGATCAACTTGTCATATCCCAGGGCTCGGGTTTAAACACCCTTTATTTTGTTCAATGGTAGCCCTGAAAGAGTAATGGTTCTTTTGGGTGAAAATTCTTGTCTGGATGAAGAGAATCCTGGGCTGGTGTCTCTAAGATCTACTCCTACAGTAAAAAACAAATCCTCCATCTGCAGCATAATAAGGAAGAAAGGAACCCACGCTAATTTTGCTGTTGTATCTCAAGTGGCTAAAGTTACAGCTGCGGGGTGCACGTTAAGCGCTCAGCTAAGGTCAAAGTCATTCGATTATAGAGCTGATATTCTGCAGCTCCAGGCAGCCACCGAGGGACTTGGAAAGTGCCCCTGCCTAAGCATAAGAGGACTAGATTGTTAGAAATGCATCATGCGCCAATCTTTGTTCTGGGTTAGCTCATTTAATTCTACAATAAGGCATGAGGCATTAGTAGTTTATAGATGGGCTAGCTGAGGCTCAAAGGAGATGTTAAAATAGAAACCTCCAAATGTGCAGATAATAAACATCTGCCAAATTCTTCTTGGCCATTAAGGCTCTCTGCTGAGATTCAGACTGAGATATTTGGTTATAAAACCTGGGTTAATTATACTGCCCTATCTGGCCTCCCAGACTGACCAGGGAGACAAAACATCCACCCAGGAAACCAGGGCCAACACAAGGCAGATGGGATGAGATGCTACGCTGGATGCTGAGAGGCCAGAAGACCTGATACAGACAGGAACCACTGGGATACAGCGTGGGTGCCTGCAGATGTATGTGGTGGCCGATCACCCCCTGGGTGGATCAGGGTTTGTGTTCTGTCTCAGAGGTGGCTGCTGGTCTGTGGTGACACCACGGCTCATTGACCCAGATGCTTAGCAGTCTCTCTTGACTTGGAGATGGAAAAAGCCATATGGATGCAACTTGATCCACTCCCAGGACCACCTGCCTGTCAAGTTTGAGGGAAGACTTAGACTCGGCCCTCTGTTCCACGGGAGCCAGAGGCAGCAATGGAGAAGGCCTTCTTCTCCACTTGGGATCATCTCCCTTGGTCCTCTCAGAGAGGCAGCACTGTGGAGGCCGTGGTCTCCCATTCTCCCACTTAAAATGCCTCAGAAATGCCTGTTTGCTGACAGTTCTTCCTGGTCTCCATCCTTGATATTCTTCACAATGTTTGACTATGTCAATATTTCTGTCTTCAACTTTAAAATCGCCAAAAAGATAATCAATTTTCTTTTAAAATCCTTTTTTTTTTTTTACAGCATTAGTGTTTTTGTTTTGTTTTGGAGGTTTTTGTTTTGTTTTTTGTTTTTGTGTGTGTGTGTTTTGTTTGTTTTTGCTTTTGTTTTGTTTTGAAACAGGGTTTCTCTGTGTAGCTCTGACTGTCCTGGACTCGATTTCTAAACCAGACTGGCCTCAAACTCAGAGATCCATCTGCCTCTGCCTCCTGAGTGCTGGGATTAAAGGAGTGTACCACCACCACCCAGCCGAAACAGTGCTTCTGAGAGAGAAACTAAATTTATGATGCCAAGGCTGGGTTCAGTAATAACAGCTGCCTAACATATATGAGGCCTTGGTTGGATACTTAGAACAGGAAAAAAACTCTGCGTGTGTGTGTGTGTGTATGTCTGTGTGTATAATTTTAGTGTAACAATATGTTTAAATCTGTACAAAGTATGAATTATGAAGTATTCAATAAAAACAATTGGTTGAAGGTAAAATGTAAAAATGTTTTTCTAATTTATTTACAACAATTGAGTCTTTCCAAATGGATACCCTTTGAAGGACAGTAAATTGAAACACCTGAGAAAGTAGAAGGAACATGGTTGTATGTTGCCCAAGGGGGAAAAAAAACCTCTCTGAACACCATCAGGATACTCCATTTGATTTAAAGTAGGTAAAAAGAGAAAATAAACATTGGTACCAGTTGCCATAGAAATTACCTCTTGATCATGGAAGGACAGCAGCCCCTAGCATGAGGGTGTGTGTGTGTGCTTGCATGCATGTGTGCAGGAGAATGAACGTGTGTGTGTGAGTGTATATGTGTGACAGCATCAGGACGGCTCCATCAAGCTGTTGATCAGCCACGTGGGTGAAAGAGATACTGCTGAAGAGGTGGGGCCAAGAACTGGCCACCTAGTCCCTCAATGCCACAGGACAGCGGAGGATGTGTAGGGAGCTAGGCACATGCACTGCACAGGAAAGGTTAGTCATGACGAACTCAGGAAACAATCTAAGAAAATAGTGGCTCGAGCGTCCCGCTTGGGTATAAACCTTGTGTTTCTGCTGAAAAACTATTATCTGACAAAACGCATTAGAATCCTTTGGGTTGTACGTAACAGAAACTCAACTCAAAAGGACTTAACTACGGAAAGAGGATTTCTCAGTTCACCCAACTGAAAAAGCCCAGGAGGGTTGCCCACTCCGAGTTCAGGGCAGTGTCAACCTCCCTCCCTCCTGCTACAGCTCAGTCCCCCTTTACCTCCCATGGCTAGGTAAGGCCCAATTTAGCAGTCCCAACGGAAAGCATTGCTTTCTTCAAATTACTGTGTGTCCATCTCTCTGGAAGAACTCACTTTCCCTTGGCTTGGACCACGCGCTCATTATGAACCAAGTGCTATGCCCAGAGGAAGCAGTCCCGTGCCTGGACAAGAGTGTATCAATCAATCACTGCCTTCACCCTGTGCCCGGGGTAGAGCATTGCAGAAGGGGTCCTATGATTGGCCACACCTGGGTCATGTGTCTATCCCTGACCATTCTTTATGTCTACTCAGTGAGAGGTCCGTGACTGACAGATTGCTAGACGCTCAGGTGCGGTCCCCTAAGACGGGCAAGCTGGGCAGACCCAACTGTGGCCACAACACTTAACGGTTTCCAATCTTAGTACTGTGTTAGGGAAGTTCTATCAGACACTGCGACTGAAGCCAGAACAAAGTCAACAGACACAATGGGAGTTGGGGATATCCTGAGGTAAACATCTTTTTGGAGAGTTACAGGCAGGAAAGCTTTAAATGAATCCTAAAAGGGAAAGAGGGAAGTTTGTCTGGCTGGCCTGTTCTGGTAAAGTAACAGATAGCTTGGAAATCCTAGAAGGCTTTCCCAGACTTCCTATGGTGTGCTTGCCTCTGGGCACTCCCCGCTCCCACCCTTGCAGGCTCCTCCCCCAAGCCTCAGCCCTAGCCAGGGCCACTTGTGCCTCTGGGGCCCAGTGAAGGGTTTTCACTCTTAGGGCTTCCCGCTGCCTCTCACAGGCATTAACTTCACATCTTCTCATGCTTATTTTCCAAAGGAGGTAGATGGTTCCTCCGCCACAAAGCAAATAGAAAACTGCATGTTCTAGGAAGGCCCTCCCTGCCTAATGTTTGCCCCCATGTCATTACTAGATATTCTTGCTTCCAACACCGGCTCACTTGTCTTTAATCACTGTTCTGTTCCAGTAGGGAGACCCCCCCATAAGTCTTCACAGTCCTCTTCTCAAGTTGGGGTGCCAGCTGTGGAGGTACAATCTCAGGCTCCTGAGTGCCTGGCCGGGTCTGGTCATTTATAACATCATAGCCATTGGAGAGAGTGGCTGCCTCCTGCCCAGGGCTCAGAGACGATTGAGTTCGGAGATCTCCATGGGATGTCACCCCAAACAGGGCTGTAATGTGGTATTTATGGAGCCGAGGCAGACAGTAGACAAAGGCAGGCAAACGTGTGGCCTGAGACACTTCTGAGGTATTGATGTGTGTTTCCTTCTATGGGGTCTCCCCCTTCTCTTCCCTGCTTGCAAAAAAAAAAAAAAGGTAGCCGGGTCTTTTGTAATTCTTTACCCTGTGACAGCCGAGGCATGATGCTCAAAGTGGGCAGATGTCAGGAGGCAAAGAATGCTTTCCCACAAACCTCTAGCCTCTGGGCTGGTTCTCTTGAGGTCCCCAATAAACCTGGGCCTAGCTTGAGAGCCGGAGAAGCCTCCTACAGGGCCCCAGAACAGCTGGCTGCCCCTGCCAAGGTTCCCAGTAGTACAGGATCTTGTAAGGACCTCACAGCGCGGCTGATGCCACTGCTCTGCATGGTGACAGCGACCCTCCAAGCTGCTCCTGGGCCCACTAGCAGCTGCTTTTGAGTTTCATGAGGAACATGGAGGAGCTCTGATTCTGATCTGGGAGGAATAGTTCTGGTTCAGCCTACTAGAAGGCCAGGGTTACCTGAGCATAATGACAAGTAGAATCATTCCCCTACGCCGCCTCCCCACCCCCTGCTGCCCCCCTCCCCGCTGCCCAAATGTCCCTATCCTAATCCTCAGGGCCTGTAAAGTGCCATTTCGTGTAGTATATTAGTGGCTCTTTAGTCAGTGTGACAGAATTCCCAACAGCTGAAGGGAAGACAGATTTATCTTGGCTCGGCTATGGAGTTTCAATTCGTCACAGCTGTGGGGCACAACGTCCAGATTCATGGCGGTGAGAGCATGTTCACTGAGAAGCAGAGAGAGAAAGCCGGAAGCAGGGCTGGGGAAAACTTCCACAAGCCTGCCATTAGTGACCCCCTTCCACCGGCTTGGTCCCACCTCTTAAAAGTCCCAAAGCCTCCCCAGCTCCAAGGCCACATAGCACCGCCATCTGGAAGGAAACAGGAGCCCGTGGAGGACAAGCCAGGATCCCCCTGTAATTCGTGGCAACGAGAGGCAGAGCTGCAGGTAGAAGTGAGATTGCCCACCAGCTGACTTGGACAGAGACGGTCCAGGAGAAAACCTGCTGGGCCGGTGCAAATCCAAGGGCTCTTGTTGACAAGGTGGTGGGAAGGAGGCACAGAGCCTGGAAGATGCTCCATGCCGGGTCAGAAGGAGAGAACACAAGCAGCCTCTCTGCAGCAGGAGATGACAAAGATGGGAGCCTCCTCAAGGAACGCAGCCCACCACACGGAGATTAGAAAGCACTGAAATGTAAGATAAGAAAAGTGTGCTTTACGGCTCTAAGTTAGGAGCAGCCTGTTGCAGCAGTCGTAGGCGAGGATGACACAGCACTCTTGGCTCCACCCTCTTCATGCTCTCTCCTGTCCTGTACTTCCTCAGGGCTTTCTCTTCACTTAGGGGCTATACTAATATTCAGTACCATAGAGTTGCATTCCATAAGCTGTCTGTGTGCTGGGTAGGTAGAGAATGCCATAGGGTATCTGGGGAGGCTTGGTCGGGGCCGGTGAACACCTATCCCCAGGAATAATGAGTTATGGAAAGAGATGCACACACTCACATGTGACTAATATATGCATGGGGCAGGCTGTGACAGGTGTGCCAGAAGTCTAAACCAAGTGCTATGAATATATTGGGGGGGGTGGGTGGGAATACATATCAACCGGGCGAATCTGAATTACTCATCTTACTTAAGGACAAAAGCAAAGGCAAGTTTGAACGCCAGTGGATGAGACTGGCCTACACACTTTAGCGATTGCTCCCTTGCCCGCTACAGACATCACTAATCAATGACTAACCCCCACATTCCTTGCAGAGCTCAGAATTCTTTTCAATGTAGTGCTCTTGGCAGGCAACAGCAGTTCAACGGATTTGGCACTTGTGGTAACAGCCTGTTCTTCATATCTGTGGTTAAGGTATTGATCACAACAAAAACGGCATCAGACAAATCATGAAGAGAAGAAATATTTGAACGTGAATGTCACCTCTTTCTCTTCCTTGCTGCCTGAGCTGCTCTGGTCTGGTTTAATCATACTTTCTAGACACTCTAAATCATCCAGGCTAGAATTTCCACACCTAGCACCTCTGAGGCAATCCATCAGGGAAAAACAATAGAGGCTGTGACTGCTCCTCCCGGCCAACAGTATAAGGATTTGAAGTCTATGTTCGAGAGATTCGTGTCCAGAGTGAGCAAGAAGGCCGGAGCACTCACCTTTCAAAAGGTGAGCTTCCAGATGTGGCTGCCCTTGCTGCCCAGGTACAGCCTGGGACAGTAGTACCTTAGGCACCAGCCAAAAGGCTAATAATCCAGCTTCCTAAATGCTCCACATTGTAATGGGTGGTTAGGGACATGGTCCATGTATCCTGACACACCTTGCCTGGGTCACATATCCTTATAGTTGTGAAGGAATATGTCATCACATTTAAAAAACAAGCAAAATGATATATTATTAAAACTAAATATAGCTCTTTTGTCTAGCCTTACTCCAACTCCCTAAAGGTAACCATTGTGTGTTTTTTTTAATCTTCTTAGAAAATGTCTAAGCACAGATTATATATGTGTATATATATATATACACATATATATGTGATTATAGTTAAATATCTCCCTCCCTCCCCATATAGATAAGACTATGGACTATAGTCATGGTCAGTAACTGCTCAGAAATGTTCTCATTGCTGTGGTCTAAGCTTCCTGTGATGGGAAATAGCAGAGACAATGGTATTTCTTCCACCCTCGGCTCTTGCTTTTTCATAGTCTCTTCCTTCCCTGGTTTATTTACTTAGGACTATATTAATGCTCAGGGATGAGATGCTAGCTAGCATCAGCATATGGTCTTAGACAAGTTCTTGACCACTTCTGTACTTCCCTACATATGAAGAAATATCTCCAGAATGACTATTGGAAATAAACTTTTTTAAAAAAAATTCTTCTTTGTGACCAACATGGTAAGATATATTTTGTCACAAACCTGTGATATCTGTTTTGTATACTTTAATTTGGTTCAGGTTCAAAAAGACACCACACCCCTGAGGCTTGACGGCTTCTTGCTGGGGCCATGCACTTTCTTTGGCCTAGATCACTGACCCTGGAGACTACCACCTCTAGAGCCCAGGGGAAATCCCCTTACAGGGGAATTATCTGTCATCATCAGCCTCAAGGGTTCTATCTTCTGGTTTTTGTTATTGTTTGCTTTTGGAGGTTTTGGTTTTTCCAGACAGAGTTTCTCTACATAGCCCTGGCTGTCCTGGAACTCACTCTGTAGACCAGGTTGGCCTCAAACGCAGAGATCTGCCTGCCTCTGCCTCCCAAGTGCTGGGGTTAAAGGTGTGCGCCACCACCACGTAGCTAAGAGCTCTGTCTCTTAAGCATCACTAACATCTTTCAGTTGAGCAGGTCTCCTGGCCTCTTCCTTGTCCTGTGCTGGTCCAGCATACATCCTACACACAGAGTGAGCTTTCCGCAAGGTCAAGCACACCATGCTCACTGCCTGCTTAAAGCCACCCTTCTGAGATCTTCCACCATCTTCCTCTGCCATGGGCCACAGCTAAGTGGATCCTGATTTTCTCTAGCACTCCAGTCCCCCCCCTCACCCCCCCACCCATGCAACCAGATCAATCTCAGACTACCCGTCCCCTTCACCTCCAGGAACTATCTTGAGCTGCCAAGCTGTCCCCTTCTTGGGCCTTCTTGCGGGATGGTACTTCTTCATGTCAATCGGAGTTCAGGGTAAACCTTGCTTTTCCAATCTCTTTCCCATCTTTAAGCTGAGCATGCACTTTGCTTATCCTATTTCCTGTTCATTTCTGCCTTGCCAGAATGTCAGCCCCAGAGTTCAGAATCTCTCCTTTTGTTGATTGCTGACTCCCTTGTGCTCAGTCCTGAGCCCAGTACATAGTAGGTGATCAGCAAACAGGGATGTGACAAAGGAATGCTCTGTAACCTCTTTCTGTCACTTCCTCTGGAGATAAGGCATAGCTGGTGTAGCTTTCTCGGGGAAGGTTGAACCCGAGGACTGTCTGATAGGGTGGTTTTGTTTTTCTTTGTGATAGGAAGGATAGTTTTTGAAGCCTTTGGCTGATACCCTGTTCACTGTGTAGCATTTCCTGTCTGCGTGTGATGGACTAGGGGAGGCTGAAAAGGAAGAGAAGCCCTTCTGAGGAGTGGAAATACAACAGGACCTACATCTGCCTTCCTAAAGCCACTTTGAATCCTTGATGCCTTGAGACAATTGGTGGCGGTGGTGGGTGGTGGGTGGAGGGCAGAGAGAAAAGTGGCCGACAATTATCATGTCCAAAGCAGCAGTTTAGGCTTCATGGTATTGACACTGTTCGCAGCTAATTAAGAAATCTTGACATCACTCAAGACAGAAAGAACTGGAACGGAATTTAAGGGATTTTAGATATCTGTTAGCACAGATATTTAAGGGATATCTTAAAGGTATCTTCTAGTACTTAGAGATAAATACTAAGAAGCACCATTCGCCTTAAAAACACCAGGAACCATCCAACAGCACTCAGCAGAACCGCAGTGATGCTGAAGTTAGCCTCAGCATTTTACACGGAAAATTATTCACAGCGCCCCCCCCCCCCCAGTGCTTATTATATCAAGGGAAACTAAACCCTTAAGATTTCACATGGCTGGGCTGCACTTACAAGTCCTTACTGAAAGGTCTGATGATGTGGCTCAGCAATTAAGAATATGCATTACCCTTGTAGAGGACCAGAGTTCAGTTCCCAGCCCCCATGTTGGAAGGCTTACAACCATCTCTAACGCAGTTTCAGGGTCTTCTCTTGAGAGAGAAAAATCCTCTTCTCTCCCCAAAGTCACTGGTACTGACCTGCACACAGAATTAAACAGAAAATAGGTCTTGTTTGCTTGTTATTTGCTTGAGACAGGGTCTTACTATATAGCCTTGGCTGGACTAGAACTCTCTATGTAGACCAGGCTTCTGAGATTAAAGGTATGCATCACCATGCCTAAACAAAAAATAAAACAAACAAACAAGAGTAGTAATTGAGCCATTTATCAATACATTTCCTATGGGAAAGGGGCTGTTTCCCAAAACTGAAGTGTTACACACTGGTTGGTCAGGCACCATTTCTTCAGGGTTTTGTGGCATGGCTGATATCTGAGCTCTAGAGAGCTGTTGGCTTCTGTTTTAAACTAACAAAAGAAAATAAAATTGCTGTGCCCTTAGTTACTAAAACCCAGCATGCTGAGGGGTCAGTCCCCTAGCTAACAGGGAGGCAGAGAGGTAACACCACCCTTGAGTGCGAATGGGACACATATGAAAAGACTCCAAGATGATTCGTGTTCCCTCTCCTAGGAGCCACAAGTCCCCTTCTGTCTCCTCCAGAAGCTCGTTGCATCCATCATATTAGAAGTAGCAGAAAATGAAGCAGGGATCCCCAGAATCAGAAAGGAGGGACTCACGGGGACTGACACTCAGGGGACTTTCTGGGGGGGGCAGAACAAGTCTTCCCAAACTGGCTAGTGATGGTGGTTGCTCAACCGTCATGTTCCAGAGACTCACCCAGCTCCAACTGCACACGAGTTTTATGGTATGTAAATTACACCTTATCAGAGCTGCTAAGAAGCGGATCAACCCAATCCGAGTGTGTAGAGCAACACCCAAGCCAAGCTCCCTTCCCCACCCACCCCAGTCTGTCACCTGGATGGATGGGGTCATCCCAACCTGTTCTCCTTCCTTTGATGTCTGCCATCTTTTGTCTTCCCCACCTACATCTCACCTACACTGACCTGCTCTCCCTCTCTAGTATCTGAGGAATCAATTAGCTCCTCCTGTCCCTCATGCCGCTGTCTACTAGCTCAGGCCATCACTCTTCTCACAGGCTGTGGTTGCCCCAGCTTCCTCAGAATAAGACTCTCCCGCAGGGCAGCAACCTCCTCCTGCCGCCCCCCCCCCTCCTTTACATCTGTTTATTTCCTCAGTGCCTTGGCAAACCAAACACTAAGCCAAACTGACCTACATCACTTTATCCATACCCTGAAACAAGGTAAGGTTTTCTTCCCTCCTTCGTGCACAGCCATCTCTTAACCCACAAGCACCATGGCCAACACAGGTAAGGCTTTCAGTTTGTTTGTTTGTTTGTTTGTTTGTTTGTTTGTTTTTGTTCTTGCAGTGATTCTCTGCTCATACTGCAAAGCAGTCAAACACTTCCTTCCCCAGCTCCCCTTATGCGATGTGTTTTGTCAATGAGAAAAGCATGGCGAGGGGGTTGTTGGAGAGATGGTTCAGCTGTCAAGAACACCAGCTGTGCCGGGCGTGGTGGCGCACGCCTTTAATCCCAGCACTGGGGAGGCAGAGGCAGATGGATCGCTGTGAGTTCGAGGCCAGCCTGGTCTACAAAGTGAGTCCAGGACAGCCAAGGCTACACAGTGAAACTCTGTCTCGAAAAACCAAAAATAAAATAAAATAAAATAAAAAGAACACCAGTTGCTCTCCCAAAGGACTTGGGCTCAACTCCTAGCACCCAAATGGCAGCTTACAACTGCCTGTAACTCCGGTTCTAGGGGATCTGGCACCCTCACACAGACATACATGTAGGCAAAAAAAAAAATCTTTTTTTTTAAAGGAAAATAAAAGCATGGCAGATCTGAAACACTTTGAAAAAAGGCAAAAGCTGTCTTTCCTTGCCTTCCATCTTTATGCTCCCTGGAATGAAGATGTTGTGGCTGAAGCTCTCTTAGCCATTTTGGATCAAGAGGTTTCCTGGGATATTGAAGCCGTGCATGGTGGGGCAAGAATAAGTAGTGGCCTTTTGACAGCGGCCACTACCTCACTTCTAGACATCAGTAATAGGAAAATGAATTTGTGTAAAGAGTAATTCCGAGGGCCATTTGACCTGCATGGCCTACTCTTCATTTTCTCTAGCTCTTCTTTCTTCTGTTACACTGAGTGGAGGAGCCACCAACTCTGGGAAGCTATCAAAAGGCAGGTCAGATGGCTCGCCTGTGGTTTCCACAGCCCTTGGTACTTCTTCCCGTGATGCATTGCCAAGGGTCAAATTCATGCATATGTTGCCATCATCATCAGATTTCTTGTAGAAAAAGGGGTTCCCTTACTTGCCAGGTATTAGTGAATTTTCTGGACAAGAACATGTGTTCACTATCCAAAAGCTTAACCCAAAAGAAGCAGTCATTGAGAAAAGGTCCAATAAGCAAGCTTTGGTTTTACATCAACCCCACCCCCTGCTGTATCTGTAAATGACAGGTTTGTTTCTATTACACACACACATGGCCAGCACAGAAACAACAGGAACTTCCCTTGCAAGATCAAGAAGCACGAGTTGCGTTTCTACCACAGACAGAATTCTGCCTAAAAGTGGGCAAGCTTGGATGCAGGCAGAGTCGACGGCCAAATTCTGCCAAGACAGGGTAAGCAAGTCCTCAATAGCTCCTGCCTCACAAATATGTCTGTCAGATAGATTGGGCCAGAAGGCTGAAGATGATGCTCCCATGTTATAGAGAATTTTGGGTGACTGTTCAGGCAGCAAACTGTCTCTGTAATCTTCTCATTTGGGAAGTTACCAACCTGCACTCCCTGTATACTCAGGTAATTAATTTTACTCCTTCTCAAGTCTCTGATGGAGTTGAAGACCAGACAGTTTAGTTTTACAATTAAGCTTAGTTGTTTAGAGTTTAAGATGTTTTTAGGTCTATATAAATGTTTTAAATTAATAGAGATGAAATATGATAGATTTACATTCAGAATTTTAGGCGCACCAAGATAGGAAAGATGCTTTCCTCAAGGCTGCCAAGTACAAATAGGCAAAACACTATGAATGTAACATTTATATAATTCCTGATTGTTTCGTGGTTCTTCTTGCTGTAGGTAGTTTATTGTATATGTGTGTAATAAATAAATGTATATGTTAAAAAATTAATAAAAAAGAAAAATGTAAAACTTATTCCTATTCTAAGCAAACAAATAAGCAGGGAAAAATGCTACTCTGTACACAAAACAAGAAAGGAAATAATAAACCAATTTAATCTTTAAAAAAAAGAAAGAAACATGAGTTGGTAAAAGGTTGAACTGGTCAAAATCTATCAAAGCAGCTAAGAACATGATAACAACTTACTGATAAAAGAGGAAAACATCAAGAAGATGAAAAGGGAGCAACTCGAGGGAACAGAGGGAAGAAGCTAATGTCCAGAAGAGAAGTTACGTTGACTTGAAATGGAGTCCTATCCAGCAGCAGATGGCACCCACCTGCAGACTCATTAAGTACACCTGGCTCAGTGCACCCAGCTGGCTTTTAAAACCACAGATTGCGGTTTCCTGACACAACAAGCGATGAGACCCGGAGTGGAAATTCAAGATCATAAAGGCCACATGAACGTAAGAGTCAGGGAGGGGGTTGAAAATGAGACCAATTGTGAAATGAGCCTGAAAGCTGAATCGGGGGTGGAGGGGTGGGGGGAGGGGAGGGGCCAGGGAAAGGACAGCACCTCTCACAGGGAAAATCAACAGCTCTGGACTTGTCTGATGCGTCACTGCCGTGATTGCAAAGCCACAGACGTCACAGCGGTGTTTACCGTAAAGGTGATCTCACCTGGAAGTGTCTGTTGAGACCCACTTGCAGTTGCATTACGTGGGAAGGAATTGTTTCCTTCCCTGCACAGTTTCGGCGTCAACGTCCAGTACATGGGTTAATGTGAGTTGGAACGGCGTTAACTTAATGTGCCTAAAATCTGATGAAATGTGCAGGCGTCACAAGCGGTAACGAACAGAACCCCCCCGAGAGGCCATTAGTGGCTCAGCATCTCATTTCAAGTGAGGGATACAGACGTCTGGGGCTGCCCTGCTCAAAACTCAGTGGGCAGCACTGTCCGCAGTTCCAACAGACCCGCTTCAATTCTTTCACTTTTCACCTCCTTCTCCGTCTCTCTCCTTCTAGAATTCTTCAAGCAGTAGAGGTAAAAGTGCTGCAAAGCCTCGTGTCTTTAGACACCATAGGAGAAGCCCTTTGGGAAGGAATATGGCCTGCTCGGGTCCTTCAAAGGGACAAGACTCCATGTAGAAGCTTGCTTGTCTATTTATTTATTTATTTGTTTGTTTGTTTATTTGAAAACTTTATACATCATATTTTATCACATTTTTCCAAACCCCCAACTCCTCTCAGATCCCCCCCTTTTCCCTTCCAAACAAACAAAATCAGGGCTGAAGTTTAAACACTCATAACTCTTTTTTTCTTTCTTTCTTTCTTTCTTTTTTTTTTTTTTTTAGATTTATTTGTGTTTGCTTTGTGTTTCGAGATAGGGTTTCTCTGTGTAGCCATGGCCATCCTGGACTTTGTAGAGCAGGCTGGCCTCAAACTCACAGAGCTCCACCTGCCTCTGCCTCCCGAGTGCTGAGATTCCAGGTGTGTGCCAGCACGCCCGGCTCCTATATCAACTATTAATCAAAAAAACGCATGACAGACTTGCCTACAGTCAATCTGATCGGGGGCATTTTCTCCAATGAGGTTCTTCTCTTCCAGATGGGCACATATACATGTGGGAGAGTGTGGATGTGTGTGGGTGTGTGGGTGTGCGGGTGTGCGGGTGTGTGGATGTGTGTGGGTGTGCGGGTGTGCGAGCACGTGGGTGTGCGGGCACGCGCAGTTGCCTGTGGAGCCCTGAAGTGTCGCATCCCTCTGGAGCAGAGCTACAGGAAGGTGTGATGTGGGTGGCAGAGAGTGACCTTGCATCCTCTGCACATTGCTTAACTGCTGAGCCATCTCTCCAGCCCCGACCAACTATACTCTAGAAGAAACATTCTCTACCCAACAGGGCAGTGGAAACTCCCATTACAAGGGTCAGGAGGGGTACAGCTCAGCAGTACAGCTTCCTACGGAGCAGGCGGAAGGGTCTTCACCCCTACCCTCCCCCCCCACACTGCTACAACGATTTCTTCCCCTCTTGCTCAGTTAAGTAACTATGGCTACTGATAAGAAACTGTGTAGAGAAATAAACAGGATTTCGAATATAATATTAAAGAATATAAACAGGCTTGAGCTGATTTAATATATATGTCCTTATATTATATATGTATATATGTATGTGAAAACATCTCCCTATGTCCGTTTACATTTTCTTCATGACATATATTCATTGTACATGGTACTATGTTACATAAGGAGTTTTATAAGTATATACTATGCATTAAGCATATTACTCCTGTATTGCTCTCCATATCTCTCCCCTAAATATATACAGTTCTCATGAGTCTATTTTTTTTTTAATGTTTTTTTTTGTACATGTAGTCATTTATCATTTGTATATATATGGGCATGGATTTCCACAGTGTGCACACACAGGAGGTAAAAGGACAGCTTTCAGGAATTGTTTCTCTCATCTTACCAATATGGAGCCTCAGGACTGGACTCAGGTCAGGCTCAGCAGCAAGGATCTATGTTCACTGAGCCATCATGCCAGCCCCTTGCATGCCCAAGTTTAAGAAGCAAAACTTGAAAAATGAACAGTATTATTTTGTGGTAGGTAAGGACAGGTATCAGCAACCTTTGCATTTTCTTCTTTGCACCATGATAGTCCAAATCTTATTAAAATATTAAATCCCTTACTTGGAATTATGGTAAATAAGAGGAGGTTGATACAGGTCAACAGTAGAGTGTTTGTCCAGCACACATTAGACCCTGGGCCCCATCCCCAGCATCACAAAAACATAATTTATTTGGATTAAAAGTTAGGGGTCCAGGGTTAAAGATTGTCTTAGTTGGGCTTTTTCTATTGCTGTGAAGAGACACCATGACCACAGCAACTGTTCTAAAGGAAAACATTTAATTAGGGCTGGCTTACGGTCTCAGAGGCTTAGTCCGTTATCCTCATGGTGGGAAACATGGCAGCATGCGGGCAGACATGTGCTGGAGAGGAACGGAGAGTTCTGCATCTTGATCTGCAGGCAGCAGAAGGGTGAGCCACCGGGCCTGGCTTGAGATTCTGAAACCTCAAAGCTCACCCCCAATGACACACTTCCTCCTACAAGGCCACATCTACTCCACTAAGACCGCACCACCCAGTAATGCCTTTCCTTATACATCCATGGGGCCATTTTCATTTAAACGGTCACAGGGACGTAGCCCAGCTAAGGGAGTGCTTCTCTATCATACACAAACCTTGCCTTCCGTCCCTTGCACAGCACAAAACCAAATGACACATTCCTGTGCTCCCACCCCAGCACCCGGGAGGCAGGAGGATGAGAAGACCAAAGCCATCACTGGGCAGCCTTGCACAGTACCATACCTCCTTTATTCCCAGCATCTTGGAGGCAGAAGCAGGCAGTTCTCTGTGAGTTTGAAGCCAGTTCCAGAATAGCCGGGGCTACACGGAGAAACCCTGTCCTGAAAAAAAGGAGAGGCAAAAGTCGTCGTAGGCTATATAACAAATTGGAAGCCATCTTGTGGACCACAGGAGACCTTATCTCAATACATTCTCAAAACCAGAGTTCCGGTTATACCAGAACACTTGAGTAAACCTGACCTGAAATATGTGACTTCTGTGCATTCTGTGCCATTTTCACATCGACGCAGCAAATCCGACTGATCCCAATTCACAGGTCAGGAATCTGAAAAACATTAAGATGACACAGCTCGTGGGTGACAGAGCTAGAGTCTGAGTCCGTGCAAGGATCACACCTGCTCGCCAGGATGCTGATCCTTCCAGATCCACACTCAGATCCACGCACTGGTGCTGACCTCTGCTTTGCCCCTGTTTTGTGCAGCTGGCACCTAGCCAGTCTCTGCAGACACCTACTGCTATGAAAGATTCTATTTCCATGCTCCCAGAGTGAGTCCTGCCTAAGTTGCGGTGCTCCGGAAAAGGGCTTTCATCACACACAAGGACAGATGTTATAATTTATAACAAACGTACTTGTGTTTGCCTCTGACATACCAGAGACTCCTTGAGAGGAGGTTGGCCTTCTAGCCTCTTGGTCATGCTATTATGTTGGTTGGCAAATATTTATTTCTACATATTTGTTTTCCTGAGACAGGATCTCACGGATTCGAAGTTGACCTGGAATGCCTATGTAACTGAACACAGTCTTGAACTTCTGATTCTCACGTTTCTGCCTCCTGATTGTTAGGATCATGGTGTGTGCCAGGCCCTGGAGTGCTGTGGATGTAGCCAAGGGCTTTGAGCATGCCATGCAAGGACTCTACCAACTGAGCCACAAGCCCAGTCATCACACACACACACACACACACACACACACACACACACACACACACACACACACCCCAGGTCTCATTAGACAACTCTGATTGTCCGGGAACTTGCTATGCAGATCAGGCTGGCCTTGAACTCATAGAGATCCACCTGCCTCTTCCTTCCAAGTGCCAGGCTTACAGGGCTGTGACACTATTCCCGGCTTGTCAAACTTTTTTTGTTCCAATGAAGAAAAACAGTAGAGTCTGGTGTCATGCATGGCACAGGCCTGTAATTCCAGCACCCAAACAGCTGAGGCAGAAGATTAATGCAAGTTTAATACTATTATTCTAGGCTTAAAGTGAGACCTTGTCTCAAAGACAAATGAACAAACATCAGAATTTAGCATCACTATCATAGCTTGGTGGCTTGCAGAAATACTGTTTCTGAGTCTTTAAGCCCAGCACATAGGAGGCAGAGGCAGGCAGAGTTCAAGCCCAGCCTGGTCTACAGAGCAAATTCCAGGGCAACCAGGGGTACACAGAGAAACTCTTGTCTCGAAAAATCAGAAAAGGAAGAGGAGGAGGAGGAGGAAGAAGAATAGGAAGAGGAAGAGAAGGAGGAGGAGGAGGAAGAGGAGGAGGAGGAGGATTAGGGGAAGGCGGGCAGGCAGACAGGTTGTTCCTGGGCCCCATCTAGACTGTCAAGCACATGGGCCTGGCCGATCTATGTCCCTCCACAGAGCCACTCTGTTCACAAGCAGAAAAACTTAGGGATGCGGATACCTGATACCTCCCTGAGATGCCTGAATGAACCAAGCGTTCTCAAACGCTTCCTGAGAACCAGGGTTGTGACAGAAACACCTTAGTTTAATAATAGAATGCCATTTTTCCCCCGGGAGCCTCGTGCTCCAGGGTGCCATTTCCAGGTCATGGGAGGACTGGAGAGAACGGAGCAGTTTAGTAGACTTGGGTAGACCTAGGCCAGGGAGAGAAGGGAGGTGCCGGAGCCGCTGGATCTCTCGCCCATCTGTTTGCAAATGTCCTGCAGTGTTGGAGCTGAGCATGGAGCAAAGCGGAAGGCCAAGTTTATATAATGCGTGAGTCCAGGCCGACCCTGAGATCCCCGCCCGGCCCTGTCAGCAGCAGAGCACAGCACTGATCTGGGATGGAAAACGCTTTTGCTGTTTTTTCCAGCCCTTGGATGGTTCCTTGTAGTTGGAACTTCTTGGGTCCTACATTTATGTTCGCGAACCCACCCCCAACCCCCGCGCGCGCGCGCCCCCCACCGCGCAAGCTTTTCGTTGTGCGCGCGGGGTGTGTGGTGTGTGGGGTGGGGTGTGCCTGTGTCTCACCTTGGGTGGGGAGCTAAGAGTGGAGAGTCCCAGTCAGAGTGTTGATGCGGATTCACCGTGGGTACCTTCGACCTTTTGTTAATTGCTGCCCTTCTCTGGGAGACTGAGTGACACCGAGGATCCTGGAGGATAGGCTGGGGGTGGGGTGGGGGGGGTGGGGGGATGTGGGGGTGTAGGTGGGGGTGGGGGGGTGGTCTAGCCACGTGACTGGTCAGATGACTGAGTTGGCTGGGGCTGAGGGAGTTAATTATTTCAGGGTCAAACCCCGCCCCCCCCTCCTTGACATCTGATACTAGCCAGGAGCAAGAGGAAGAACCCGCCTCGCGGCAGAGGATGGAGGGGGTGATCTCTGGCCGCTGCGAAATGGAGTTTAGGTGGAGTCAAGGAAAGCTACTGCAAAAATGTTACAAACATAACCTTAGTATTTTCTAGGCTGGAAGCCGGAGAGTAGCGGAGAAAAAAGCCCACTCGAGCCACGTTCCAGATTCCTGGACTTGAGATTTCTGAAGCTGTATAAAGCCATCCCACGGGGAGCGGGAGGGGAGGGGGAGGGGAGGGGGAGGGGAGGGAGAGGGGAGGGAGAGGGGAGGGAGAGGGGAGGGGGAGGGGAGGGGGAGGAGGGTCTGAAGTACCTGGTTTGCTGGTTCAGTTTTATTTCACATCTTGGGCCCCATCCCTTTCACTCTGTGTGTTTGAAAGGCAGGGGCTGGACTAGGAATAATGCTCAGTGTAGGACACTTGCACGGTCCATGTGAGGCCCTGAGTTCTGTTCTCAGCTGCTGAAGGCCAGGTCCTCAAAAGCACAAGGGACAGAGGAGACAGGCACCCTGACAGCCGAGCAGATGAGCCCTGTAAATCTTTGTAAGGACTTTGCAGAGATTTCCTCTTTGCCCTGCCATTAAGCAATAGGGAACTGAGTTTTAAGTTCTAGACCCAGGGACTTGGGAGATTGTTCAGAGTGCTTGGACCCCAGCTCCCATATAAACATGGCGTCCATCTGTAATCTCAACACTGGGAAGGTGGAGACTATAGGACTCCTGGCGCCTACTGGCTAGCCAAATCAGTGACTTCCAGGTTCAGCGAAAGAGCCTGCCTCAAAAAAAAAAAAAAAAAAAAGGTGGAGAGTAATTCAGGACGACCACTGACTTCAGCCTTTGGCTTCCACATATGCATTTGAACTCAAAGCCAGGGCGCGGTGGTGCTCGCCTATAATCCCAGCACTTGGGGAGGCAGAGGCAGGTGAATCTCTGTGAGTTCAAGGGCAGCCTGGTCTACAAAGTGAGTCCAGGACCGCCAAGGCTACACAGAGAAACCCTGTCGCAAACAAAACCAACAAGCAAAAAACCTCAGTGAAAGGTGAATATAACACTCCTGACTGGATGCGGTTATCCACAGGATTGCAAGCATACTCTGGCTATGGGAAACTCATTATTAGCCCTGCTGTGGTGGCACATGCCTTTAATCCCAGCACTCGGGAAGCAGAGGCAAGTGGAGGCCAGCCAGCCTGGTCTACAAAGCGAGTCCGGGATGGCCAAGGCTACACAGAGAAACCCTGTCTTAAAAAACCAAAAAGCAACAAAAATTTTTAAAAAATAAATAAAGAAAAGAAAGAAAAGGAACCGGGTGTGGTGGCGCATGCCTTTAATCCCAACACTTGGGGAAGCAGAGGCAGGTGGAACTCTGTGAGTTCGAGGCCAGCCTGGTCTACAAAGCAAGTCCAGGATAGCAAAGGCTACATAGAGAAACCCTGTCTTGAAAAACAAAAACAAAAACAAAAAACAAAAAAAGAATGAAGAAAGAAAGTGGCTGGTGATAGCATATGCCTTTTATCCCAGCACTTGGGAAGCAGACATGGGCAGATCTCTGTGAGTTCCAGGTCAGTCAGAGCGTTGTACATTGGGGAGAAGGGGGACCCAGAGGAGAGGTAGAGAAGGGGACTGAGGGTGTAGCTTAGCGATCAGAGCCTTGCTAAGAGGTATAAGCTCCTTGGTTCCATCCCCAGCACACACATATGGGGTAGGGCTGGGGAGTAGGGTGGAAATAACAATGTCTCTCTTTAATAATTAAAACAAACAAACAGTCCACCAGACAGCGTGTTGCTTGCCTTGGCAACAGTTAACTCCACAAGCGATTTCCTTCCACAAGACAAACAGATGAAGTAGGGCAGTAGGCTTAGGGGGTGAGGCTGGGGGTGGGGTGGGGGATGGGACGCTAGAGTTCCAGCCAGTGAGTGGAATCCTGGCTTTATTTACTTTAGGGCCTTGTTGAGACATATTCACTAAGAGATAAAAAGGTTTTCTGTTGGGACAATCCCAAAATGACTTTGATTCAATTAAGTAAGACCTAATGAAGAGAAACCGGGCTTGGAGACAGGCATGGCCTCACCAGGTGAGTTGTAAATACCTTCTGAGCGGGTTTAAGAGCCAGCTCTTGGAAAATCTAATCTAGTTTAAAAATGCATATCCTTGCCACAAATTGCTTTGAAGAAGATCACTGCCCTGACGGCATGCTGAGATAATTATTCTCTATTACCACTTAGGGAACAAGAGTTTTTGATAAATACTACAGTGTCAGTCTTTGTTAATGATTTGGGAGGGGAAGGAGGAAACTTCATACAGCTGAGGTCAGGGCGGTTTCCTTTCTTCTGCCAGCTTCTCTTCGGGGACCTGTGGAGGCTTCGTCACTGAACACCGTCAGGTCTCCACTGAACAGTGGGCGTGGTGGTATACAGATGTGCAAAGGTGTCCTATAGTAACACATGAAACCAGGGTGGCCCGCTTGACACTGAGGCCAGGCCTGTGACAATGCTGCTCTTGCTTAGCCTCCTCAAGGATGGGGCTCTGTACCCCTGGGGCTCCAGGAAGAAGGCCGAGGGAAACAACCTGTGAAAGACTGTGTGCTAGTGTGTGGCCAGGTACTGATGGGTGGAGCCTGGCCCTGTCCCTGGCAGCTCAGGGCTCACCAGCCAGGTGCCCTGCCCCCACACCTCGCCCTTTGAATGCAGGGTGGCTTAGCTTTGCCCAGTGCATTACTAATCCTTTCATGCCTTCGTTTTTGTTTGTTTGTTTGTTTGTTTTTTCAAGGCTTTAATAAGCACTTATTAGGAGCCGATTGTACGCCAAGCGTTGATCTGATATCAGAGATAGAAAGTGAGAAAAACTATAGATGGATGGATAAGGAGCTAAGCAGTGCTGTAGGTTATAAAAGAAATGAAACAGCACTGCTTAGTAATTGGCTGTAGGTTATAAAAGAAATGAAACAGGACAATGCTTAGTAATTGGTTAGTGACTGGGAGGTTCATTTCGCATTTGGTAGTCAGTGTGGGCTGTTTGTCTGTATGTCTGCTTGTTTGCGTGTGAGCTGTTTGTCTGTCTGCTTATTTGTTTGTGGGTGGGGGTTTGAGACATAGCCTGACTCAGCAGCCCAAGCTTGCCTCCGTGTAGCTCAAGCTGGCTCAAACTCACAGCAATCCTCCTGCCTCTGCCTCCCAAGTGCTGTGATTAAATGTGGGAGCTAACCTGAAATTGAGGCGAGCCCCTGACTCAAGGCAAGCGTCTCTGACAAGGTAACTGGAGGACGATTATCTCAAGAGGCAGAGGCTGAAAGCACAGAAAACGGAATGTGTGTGTGTGTGTGTGTGTGTGTGTGTGTGTGTGTGTGTGTGTGGTGTCCATGGGGGGAGTGGGAGAGGGAGGAGAGCAGATGCACTCTCCAGTGGGGTTGCCTCTCCACTCCTAATTCCTGGCTGAAATGACAGCTGGACTTACCAGAGTCTACAGTCCTTTCAGCCACTGGTCTTTACGCCAGCAGCTTTTCCAGTGAAGGAAGGGCAGGTGGCATGTAGTTATAGTGGAAGATGGGGAAGGAAGGCACCCAGTAAGTGTGATGTCCAGGAGAGTCAGGAGAGCCTGGTGCCAATCTCAGCTCCTCTCACTGGTGCTCTGAACACCAAAAAATTAGTCTACATACTCTGTACCCTAGCTTTTCCACAGAGACACGCTGTCCATCTATTAGGGCAAAAGCAATTTCATGCCAAATAAGTCACCAGACAGTTCATCAAATTTAGCAATTTACTAAAAGCATGCACTACAGATTGTTCTCTTGACTATCTTAAATTAATAGGAATAATTTTCAATATATAAATATATTTACACTCAATATTTAGAATCATATTCAAGCAACACATTAATGGATTTGTCATAAATATTAATTTTAATGATTTAATAATTAATATTTAATTTAGTGTAATAGAGAAAAGTGTTAGGAAATAATCCCTTCTCTGGGTGATTGAGATTTTTTTGGTAATAATCATTAAATTAAATTAATAACAAAAATAGCCACAAAAGCAATGCAAGCTGAAAATTTCCTTATATTGAATATATATTTAATCTTCCCAATAAAAATAAATAAATAAGCATATGTAACTATAAAAAAGAAGGGAAAATCCCATGCCATTACTCTATCATTTTTATATAGGGAGCATTAAGTACTGATTTTTTTTTATTAAAGTCTCAATAATATAGCCTCGATGTAAACAGCTGTTCATTAGCTGATGAATTTTAGTAAAAACAGTAATAATCTACAGGAGATTATTATTGACAGTGCTAGCAGGCACCTAGTATTGTCGTAGTGGCTTGTTTTGTTTTGAATTCACCAGCAAATAACTTCCCTTCGGTGTCAAAGTCAGTAACATGCTTCATGTGTGAACTCAAACCTGTACCCACCACAGGAAACGTCCTATTTCTTACTGATTCGCTGCTGAACTTTTAACACACAAATCAAAGCTCACGTGGTCACAGAGAGTAGGGACGCTGGAGCACACCCCGTACTGTTTTTCTTCTCACTGCCCCAGGTCGCTCTTGATGTTTGTTTTGGATGTACAGCGTAAAAACAGTTGAGGCTGATCACATAGGGCTGCTCCGGATCACAGCACTGGCAACCTTCTCAGACACAGCCCCACAGCAGAGGGATCATGAGAGGCCAGAGGGAGCTGGGGATTGCCCAAACTAACTCCCACATAGAATAGCATTGTTTTATTAAAGGGTACGTGATTCCACTTTGAAATCTGACGCTTATGTAGACGCATGCATCCCAGCTTACAGTGGGGGTACAGCTGGACAGTTGGCTATGTCATAAATCCGAAATGCAGTGCATTTGTCCAGCCTACCAGACATGGTAGCTTAGCAACACAGCACAGCGGAGCATCATTTGTTCACCCTCATTAGCATGAGTCTCACTGCTGCTCTCCAGCATCCAGAAGAGAAAGAGAAAACAAAAATCAAAATTCTAAGCCCAGCTCCAATGCATGTGGATTGCTTTTGTACCAGCATATAATGGAAAAGGTATAAATTGAATAATCAATCAACGTTTTGCTGACCTGAAGCATTCTTTACCTGGGAAACATTTTTGTTGTTATTGTTGTTGCTTTTGTTTATTGAAACAGGGTTTCTCTATGTAATAGTGCTGGAGGTCCTGGACTCACTTTGTAGACCAGGCTGGCCCTCCAACTCACAAAGATCTGCCTGCCTCTGCTGGGATTAAGGGTATGCACCACCATGCCTGGCTCCTGGGAAACATACTTCACCAACAACATTGTTTAGAATTCTTAGGTCATGGCAGAGGAAGTGGGGGCAGCTTTGAGTTGCTGTAGAACTTTCTGCAGGCGCAGTCCTCCCCCAGCCTTGCTCTCAGTTTCCTCTGCGTATGGCCCACTTACTCCTGAGGGCAGTGGCATCTGCTTTAGCGGGTATGAAGGTTTCCTGACACCGTGGGTGGCCATGTGTATCAAGGAAGACTTCCCAGAAGAAGGCATTTTGAAAAAAGCAAATTCAGTTCATACCCCATAAAGCTTGCCTTTTAAATGTCAGTGGATTTCAGTGTTTCCAGAGTTGTGTAACTGTCACCGTTGCTTAACTTCAGACCATTTACATCAACCCCAAAGAACCCCCGTGTCTGGGATCAATAGCCTGGTGTGCCTGCTCCCTGCAGCTCTGGGCAGCTGCAGCCACTGCGGGGCTTTGTGTGAAGTTCTGTTCTTGCACTGAGGCAAAAGAAGTAGCTGGTCAAACGTGAGGGAGGACCACTCCCTGCTGACCAGACCCCGCTCAGCACCTGGCAGATGGAAAACGTGGGCAAGAAGTTAACAGGGGACTTACATTCAGAAACTTAGATGCACCAAGATACAAAAGATCTCTTCTTCAAGGCTGTCAAATACAAATAGCCAAAACACTAAGAACGTAACATTTATATAATTCCTGATTGTGTCATGGTTCTTCTTGCCATAGGTAATCTATTGTATATATGTACAATAATATAAGTGTATACGTATAAAAATAAAATAATTTATAATTTTATTAAAAAAAAAAAGAAGTTAGCAGGGGATCTGCTTGGCCTGAGCACAGACTGTGAGGGTGACAGTGATGGTGTGAGGCACAGTGTGCCATCAAAGCCACAGAGCCAATAAAAGGTGCTTTGCCAGGGATTTAGAGGGTCCCACAGAACCTTCCATACCATGCATGCTCAGAAAACAGAGCGGGCACAAACAACATTTTAACAGGTTGCCTTGATTTAAATATTTACAATACATGTCTGAAATATGGAAGGCCGATATGTGTGCTTCCACAGATATGATATGATCTTTGTGTGTGTGTGTGTGTGTGTGTGTGTGTGTGTGTGTGTGTGTGTATGTGAGTGTGTATACATGCAGGTAGATACATATGTGTGCCTGTGAAGGGGAGTATGGAAGCCAGTGGACAATCTTGCATGATCCTTCTACAGGACAATTCAATTTATTTTATTTTATTTTTTTATTTTTTGCCTCGGGTAACAGGCCTGGAAGATCTATCTGTCTCTGCTTCTCCAGCTCCAGGATTACAAACACGTGTTACCATGGCCAGCTTTTTACATGAACGCTGCAGACCAAGGTCCTCATGCTGATGCAGGGAGCACTTTGCCCTCTGAGTTAGGGTTTGAACTTAGGTTGAAGCTAATAGTTAAAGTCATTAGTAACTTGAAACACTGTTCCAGACTTGGTGGGACATTTCAGAGAAGGCTTTTTATTGTTGTTGTTGTTGTTGTTGTTTTTAAAGCTTCCCTCACCCTTTAATTTACTTATATGTTTAGGTCTCCGGGGGAGAATTTCAGGAAGGCTTTGGACCCATCTCAGGGAGCTGGACGCAGACCCAAAGCCGTTCTGTCCCACCTCACGCACCTAGAGATTAATTTCCTATGTATCTAGGCAGTATTGTTTATACAAATGCATGCTAAGGTGAGTATGCCACATTATGTACCTCCCTTTCTTGAAGAAAACACAGCATAGCTCTAAAACTGATCTTCCTACCTTCATTCTACACTATGGCAACATTTCCCAACTAGGAGATGTAGAGACTCTGGTTCGTTCTTCCTTGTGGCGCACGGTTGACAGCTCTCCTGTGTTTCACATTTTCCTCTTCCAAGAACCAGACAGTGATTCTTATTCACCAGACTTTGGATACCCCAGAGCAGCACTGGTGAGTTCCAGCGGTACTAGATGGCCTCACACATGCTGAGCAGAAGCTATAACGTCCGATTGCATTGTCCAGCCTCTGTACTTTTTATTTTGAGACAAGGTCTTGCTAAGTTGGCCTGACTGATCTTGAATTTGCTCTGTAGCCCTGGAAAACTTAGAGCTTAGTATCCTCCTGCCTCAGCCTTCTGAGCGCCTGGAGTTACAGGCCTGGGCTGACAGGCCCGGCCTCACCTTTAAAGGCCAATGGAGGACTGGTGAGATGGCTCAGTTTGATCCCCAGGACCCGTGTGGTAGAAGGAGAGAACCGACCTACAAGTTGCCTTCTGGCCTCCACGTGTGCACACTAAAAGAAACAAAACAACACAACAATTATTTTTAACTTTTAACTTGAGAAATCCTGATGCATCTGGAACTTATTTTTATATACCAACTGAGCAGCAAAGCTGTTTCTCCAGTACTCTCTTTCTTTCTCATAGGCTTTCCAGGAGGAATGGAACTAGCATGAGACCGGCACCATGTGCCTTAGTTACTTTTCTATCACTGTGTAGAAAGGAGAGTTTATTTGGGGCCTACGGCTTCAGAGGGTTAGTCCACACTGCAGCAGGCAGGCAGGCGCTGGAGCAGTAACTAACTGAGAGCTCACATCTTGAGACATAACCATGAGGCAGAGACTCTAAGTAGGACTAGGAGTAGCATGGGGCTCTGAGACCTCAAAGCCTGCCACCCGAGGGACACGCCTACTCCAAGAAGACCCTCTAATCCTTCCTAAACAGTTCCACCAACTGAGGACCAAGTATCCAATCACATGAGCCTCCAGGAGTCGTCCCCATTCAAACAACCACACCATGCTTGGCATACGTTCTTGGCAGCCAGCACGAGCAGCCAAAAGAAACATTTTTCCTTACACTTCACCCGGTCTCCAAGATTTTGTTATAGCAGCAGAAGACAGGTCAGAACAATCAGCCACTTCCTCACTATTGGTAATTATTAAGCATGTGAAATATGTTTTGTTGGAAGGTTTGACTCCATCTCCCTGAACCTCCCACCCCGCTTTCCTGCCCAGTCTTGCTTCGCTCTGCCCAGATAAATATTACAGCTTGCCTAATGGCAAGAAAACAGAGCATCTCTTCCTTGACCCACTCACCTCTTCATTGCAGCTCTCCACAGAGTGGAACGATTTCTTCACCCTGTACCCTCCTTTCCCACAGTCGGTTGCATTCTAGAGCCAGCTCTATCCACGCCAACTCTCCAAGACCTTCCCTTCCAGGGTTGCCATGTCCCTGTGCTCCTAGAATGACAGACCTGTCCCTGCTGGGCTGTCAGGGTCCCCTCGATCTCCCTCTCAGGCTTGAGAGAGGACAGTGACCCCTGCTTTGCCACTACAGGTGCAGGATGATTTGTATAAGTATAAATTAAACATGGCTGACAGCTGATAGCATGCGCAGAGGGGGGTGGGGGGTGGGGTAAAGAATAGACCAGGGTGGGAGATACAGGAGTTGGGGTCTGGGGAAGAGAGGAAGCTGCAAGCTGAACGAATGACGGCATCTGGTCTTCAGCTAGCCACTTGTGGGAGGGAAGGTAATATGGTAACATCCATGAGGGAGGGAGGAATGGAGGGAGGGAGGGAGGGAGGGAGGGAGGAATGGAGGGAGGGAGGGAGGGAGGGAGGGAGGCAGACCCAGGAAAGAGAATGAGAAACTCGAGGTGCTGCTTTGGGTCCATTTCTGGTCATGCACTTCACAAGTGTTTTTCCTGATATCTTTCTTCTTATAAGGCCTGGGAAGTCCCAAACGCCCTCCCAAGCGACCTTAACCTCTGCTGCAGTGAGGACAATGTGTGCAATACTGAAGGTGCTTTGAAACCTTAAGTGGCCAAGCATGCGGAAGAGACTCGCCACCAGCTTCCTGTGGCCATGTAAATCTTTCATAACCAAGTTATTTCAAGGGATGCCCTTCCTTGTCTGTTTCAGACATTTACTAGGATCTCTGGACAAGGTGACCTTAGACAGGCCGGCCACCGAGAGGCCGTGCAAGGAGCACGTGACAGCAGATTCTCTTTGGGTTTTCGGTTGAGTGTACGTAGGCTCTGTCTTGGCAAGCCTATTTTCATAGGCCCTGGCAGGCAGGGGCTGGTTATCCTGGGCTCTCTGTTTCCCAAAGCCACCTCCGTGCCGACACTAGGGAAGGGCTCAGCGAGTCATTCCTTTGAGTGATCTATCGATGACAGCTCACTTGGGGCAGGTGGCTTCTTGATTCGGGAGGAAGCCCATCAACAGTCCTGCTTAAGGGAATCCACGTGGTCTGTTGTTAGCTGCTGACTTTCTTCAGAAAGCTTTGCTTAAAAACATGTCCTGTGCCCGCAGCTACAGATTACCTCATGGTCTGGCGTATTCTCAGATGCCTGTGACATCACCTCCACCTGACAGCCCTGTCTTTCCCTTGGAGAGCTTGCCACCTTCCTCCGCCTCCCTTCAATCTTGTTTACAGAATTACGAGTGCTTGCGTTCTTCCTGTTCTGCTAAAACTACTTGGCCATGTGCCAATTTCACAACAGCCTGGCCACATCGGGATGGCTGGGCCCCAGTAACCTGAGGCAGGTGCTTCCCAGCTGTGGACAGAGACCTGTGGGCCTGCATCTGCACCTGTGAGAAGAACACAGTCTTTTCAGCGGTTTATCAGCCCCGGGCTTACAGGTAGCTCTGTCCATCCAGGCAATAGCTGAGTGCATGAGGGCCAAGCAGAGTGGCCATCTGGTTTTCTGTTTTCTTTTTCAGGCAAGAAGCTACAAGACTGGCACTAGTTTAGGGCCTGGGGATCCCACTATACTGGGAGCCTCAGATAAAGTAAACCAAAACATTTCATTAAAATTCATTTCCTTTTCTCACATCTCACTGAAAACAGAAAAATATTTCAACCTTGGCATACCCACTGAATTATTCATCTGAAAATTAAAAGCATAAAAACAAAAATGAAACTCGGATGCAATGCAGACTGGCTGTCCCTGCTCTTTGCTCCTTGTCTTTCTCCTCCTGGAAGAGAGGTTATGGACGAAGGAAAGTGTGTTCCCTCACGTCTTTTCCTGGGAACAGCCTGAACACACAACATGAGCACCAGGTACCAGAATGCTCCTGGGAGCTCAGCCTGGAGTACACCCAGGAGATACAACCCCCACCCCAAAATGGAAGCTTCTCATGGCTTCCTAATGCAGAGCTAGGCAGAAAGAAAGCCCATGGACCCACTGCCTGCCACCCATGGCTGGGTAGAAGAATGGACAAAGCCCCTGTGTTGCTTCTGCCTTCTGCTCCCTCTAAACACTAGAGGTGAAAGAGAGTGCCACAGATCCAGAGGTGTTCCCTTTGTTCCACACTCTGGGCAGCACAGGGAGTTGGTATCCCGGATGTCCCCTCTTAGGTAATTTGTCTATGACTTCTCGTCCAGTTCAAAGCTGCAGTGGACGCTGGGCATGGTAGTGTACGCCTTTAATGCCAGCTCTTGTGGGGCAGAGACAGATGGATCTCCAAGAGTTCGAGGCTAGCCTGGTTTACAAAGCAAGTCTAGGACAGCCAGGGCTGTTACACAGAGAAACACTGTCTCAAAAAGAAAAGAAAGACAGATAGATAGAAAGAAAGAAAGAAGAGAGAGAGAGGAAGAAAGAAAGAAATAAAGAAAGAAAAAGCTGCAGTCAATGTTCATTTAACCAGCGAGCCCTTGCTTCACAGGCTGGGGGCAGAGACTCATTTCTATCCCATTACTAACGACAGCCCCCCCAATCTGGCTTTTCTGCTCTATCAGCTTGGGGTCCTTTCATTTTCCTCAGCACTCCTTAGTGACCTTCCTCCTCCCACATCCTTCCATCAGCAAGGGCTTTCTCCTTCTAGCCTGTACCTTCAGTGACCATGCTGTGTGAACTCAGGATTCTTAGGATATCTAAGGAAGGAAGTCTTTGCTAACACAGCTGCGTGGGAAGCCTGGGGCACACGGCATTTGCACCGCAGCTCAGGCTGCCCGGGAGCTTTTCCAGTGGATTTCCCTTCTGGATAAGGGCATGCTAGTTGGCTGTCTTTCCATTCCATTTCCTGGGTTTCTGTCTCATGGAACTCACTTATTTGCTATAGTAGTTGACTTTTTCTTTGCTGTTGCGAAATACCTGACAAGAAGCAACTTAAAGAAACCACCAGCACCAACAAAACCCACAGGGTTTATTTTGGCTGACAGTTGAAGGGTCCGGTCCTTCAAAGCCGGGAGGTGGTCCAGCGAGAGTGCCTCTGACCAGCACAAGGAGCACAGGGATATTGTTCATGTTGAATTCGTCATCAGGGAATTGAGGTGAACACCTGCACTCCGTTCGCTTTCTCTCTTTTAATCAGTCCGGAATCCCAGCTTATGTGCTACCCACATTCAGGGCAGATCTTCCCTGGTGAGCCAAACCTCTCTGAGATCATCCTTAGGACACATCCAGAGGTGTGTCTCCTAGGTGATTCTAGACTCAGTCAAGGTGACAATGATTATGCGCCATCACATTCCTATCGCCGGAAAGTGTGTCTGAGACAACAGCGGAGACATCTTGCGCTTCAGAAGACACCTTGGAAGTTCAAAAAGGATTTCTGAGGACCCGCCTCCGCTTTGGTTTGTGCAAAGTCCCACCCCACCCCCGCCCCACCCCAAAGAAAAGTGATCTAATTATTTACTGTGATTGTCCGCTGCTCTACCCTGTTCCGTTCTGCTGGACAAATAAAGCCCCAGGAGGAGGCGCAAGATTCTGGCTTCCATTGAAACATTATTTGTATGAGGGGGATTCTTAAAATGGAAGTGTGGTCCCCAAGTGCTGCGGCCCACCCCATGTGTGTTGGAGGCAGCACCTAGAGCATTTAAGGGAAAGAGGCCCAGTGAGCCAACTGGGTGGCAGAGAGATATAGCAGGGGTCAGTAGGATGAGCTGGGAACTGGAAAAGTCCACATGGAGGAATGGAACCAAAGGCTGAGACCAATCCCAGCCTAGACAGCCAGGACAAAGTTTTGCTCTGGCGAGCAGAGACCAGGTAAGCTATATTGGTTTCCTGAGGCCGTCGCAGCAAAACACTGCAGGCTGTGTCTCACACAACAGATGTTCATTGTCTTGCTATTCTGAAACCTGAGATTAAAACATTGGTAATGTTGGTTCCTTTTGAGAGCAGTGAAAGTCTTTGTGTTTCAGAAGTCCACATTTCCTGTGTGTATGTGTGGTAAGGGTGTGATTGTTCGTGTGTACGCAGGTGTGTATGTGGGTGTGTGTACGAAGTGCACTCGTGCACATGTAGAGGTCAAAGTTCAATGTTGCATGTCTTCACCAATTCTTTTCAAACTTCCTTTTTCAGATATAGTCTCGAACTGATCCTGGACCTCTCCACTTCAGCTGGACTGCCTGGGATCTGCCTGTCTCCACTGGTCAGGCTCCAGTCCTGTTTTTTTTTTTTAAGATTGTATTTATTATTTATACAGTATTCTGCCCACATGCATGCCTGCCCACCACAAGAAGGCACCGGACCTCATTACAGATGGTTGGGAGCCACCATGTGGTTGCTGGGAATTGAACTCAGGACCTTTGGAAGAGCAGACGGTGCTCTTAACCACTGAGCCATCTCTCCAGTCCCTGGTCCTGTGTTTTAAACCAGAGGGTGCTGCACACTAAGCAGGAACTTAAAAGGCATAGAAAGGGAGTCTTGTCTGGGCTGGTGGTGACCATGATAAAAACCATTAGATATTCCAAATATCTATTACTTTATTTTTCCATGAGTGGTGAAGGAAGTTCTGATTTCTAGACAAACATATACATCTTAGACAGAATAAATCATGACTACATTTCACAGCTTCCTTTGCAGCTATGTGTGGTCATGTGACTAAATTCAGAGTAATAGGAAAAAAAGCAAAAACTTCTGCTTTGGCAAAACTTCCACTCCAAGGAAACCTTCCTTCCTTCCTCCCTCTCTCCCTTCCTTCCATCCTTCCTTCCTTCCTTCTCCCTAGCCTTTTTCCCCCATTGCTGTCTATCCCCGAGCCTTTACTATAAGCCAGGCACCCCTCTAAATACCTCTTCATACTATTACTTATTTCCTGAAACTGTATAAAGCAAGAAGAACTCTTATTATCTCCACTTACAGATGAGGAAGCTAAGGCACACTTGACACTTAATGTACATCCATATTTCTTATTTGTTGTTTGTTTGTTTGTTTGTCTTTCCTCAGTCCGACTGACCCAGGAGGCTAACTACTTAGGGGGTCATGACTTGTATTCAGGATGTAGTTCAGTGGCACTTCAGGTTTCCAGCTACAAAGCAGTGGGCCGTGGACCAAATGCTGAGCACAATTCATCACTGAGCTACAAGGAGGTGAGAGGGTCCTGCTTTCCTGAAACTGCTGCTCCCCTTCGTGATTTCTATCCAGTGGAATTCACTTAGAAGCAATAGATTCCATTGCTGGATGTGGACATGTGGGGTCAACACCCCATCCCCCATAGTATCCCAGAACTAGCCACATGCAGAGAACCCCAAAACTCAGGTTGGTAGAATTCTAATATGGAAAGAATCTCTGTCACTGAACCCTTTATTAGCTTTCTTTTTCTTTTTCTTTTTTTTTCCTTTTGGTTTTTCATGACAGGGTCTCTCTGTGTAGCCTTGGCTGTCCTGGAGTCACTTTGTAGATCAGGCTGGCCTCAAACTCCCAGCAATCTGCCTGCCTCTGCCTCCCGAGTGCTGGGGTTACAGGCGTGCGCCACCACGCCCGGCTTGATTAGCTTCCTTTAGGTAATTTATTTAACAGGTATTATAGTCCTTCATGGAGAAAAATTGCTTACTAAGAAAGAACCCTTATGTTGGATTCATGATTGGGGCAAGTGTATTTGTTTCGTTAAGACGTTAGAATTTCAAGCTTATTTATCGCCACAGACAGGATTGACCCCCAACTCAAATATCCCTCAAGATCACCCTGAGGCAGGTTGACTGCACTAATCCTGTAGAGCCATATTGGAGGGCTGGGCACAGTGAGGTCACTTGCCTCATATGTGCATGAGTCTGTGTTCAACCTCTGGTACTGGAAAAACACCCTTCTAAAGAGTCCACATTGGAATGCTCACAAGAAGCAAACAAGCTGTGCTTCTCACTTCCCATGTGTTATTTCTACACTCTCTCTAATTCCTAATTGCTATTTGGGGCTTTCTCTTATACCCACAATTTTCTCTTGTTTTCTTCTGCGTTTTTTAATTTCCTCCTATGTGCACTCATATGTATATTTGTGGGGGATGCATGTGTTCACCTGGGCAGGTGTGTGTGGAGGCCAGAGGTTGATGTCAACACATCTTCCTCGGTTTCTCCCCATCATTTTTTAAAAAGACAACATTTCTCTGGAACACATTGTTTTGGCTAAACTGGCTGCAAAAAAGCCCCACGAATCTACCTGTCTCAGCCCCGCCTGCTCCCTGCTCCCCAGTGCTGGAATTACAGGTCTGCACCTCCACATTCTTTTTTTTTTTTTTTTTTCGGTTTTTCAAGTCAGGGTTTCTCTGTATAGCCTTGGCTGTCCTGGACTCGCTTTGTAGACCAGGCTGGCCTCGAACTCACATCCCAGTCCCTCCAGTCCAATCTTAACAGAAGAGCTGATGATTCCCTCTGTCCTGTTGATGCTCCCATAACTTTACTTTTTGCTTCTGTGTCTGTCACTGTGTATTTGATTTTCAAACTTAAAAATTGTAGCTTTGCCTGCTTCAACCCTTGGAGCCTCCAAAATGTCACTTACTTCAAGTCCCAGTTACTCCACGTCACCAGCCCTTCTGCCCCAAAGGGCTGGGCACCCTGACATGCAAAAATCCACACTAACCTGACAGATGACTCAATTAGTGGCTGGCAAACCCAATCGGTGTTTATTACAACAGCTTTTTTGGGGTGTGGTTTTCCCAGTTGAGAATTCAAAAATCTGGTTTCTGTGAGGTCTTAGAACGATATCCCAATATTGCTTTCTTCCACGTTGAAAAATTATCTTGCCTTTCTTTTAGCCTTTGGTGAGTAAACCTCATCTCTGGAGAAGTCCCACCTTGTTCATTTCTGGGGATAAATGCTCACGGCTCTAGCGATCTCCAGGAAGCAAACATCATGGAACCTGGAAAGGGGTCAGGATACCAAGCAGTGGAGTTTAAAGAAAAGAAAGCAATGAACGTAGACACCAGAGGACCAGCTTGGGGTCCCTGCTCTGCCAAGAAACTAACTAGGGTCTTCTCTAAGCCCCACCCCTCTCCTGGTGCTCAGTTTCCTCCTTTGAAAGGGGACCTGGCATATTCCTACTTTTGGGGGGACCAGGCATATTGAATATGCTTGCTGGGAAAGTAATTATAAATCTGTCCATGTCAATAGTGGCTGTTCTTCATTCTCCCTCTTGTAGAGCATCGGGCTTAGTTAGAATCCCACCATTGGGATAACGTCCCATGAAGCAGATAACGTCGGGTACTTACATCCCACCAATGGGATAACGTCCCATGAGGCAGATAATGTCTGGGAACTTACATCCCACCATTGGGATAACATCCCATGAGGCAGATAACATCCGGGTACTTACATCCCACCATTGGGATAACGTCCCATGAGGCAGATAACATCTGGGTAGTTACATCTCTTTGTATTGCATTGAGCTCTTACATGGTTCTTGCAGTGTGTGTGCCAGGAGACTCTGGGAATTTAAAGTATATGTGAGATGAAGACAGAGTCCAGTGTGGAGAAGAACCCTGTCCCAGGTATGTCCAACCTTTTGACGTTGTGATATGGTGTTGTCATCTACAAAGTTCAAGAACAGTGCAATACAGTTACAAAAAGAAAAGGGGGGGAAGCTAAAAAAAAAAAAAAGGTCTCAAAATGTTCTAGGTAAGTTTACACTTTAGGCTACATTCACAGCTATCCTGGAATGTGTGCGTGTGTGCGCATGTGCGTGCGTGTGCATGTGTGCGCATGCCCTTTTCCTCAAGCTACTATTATTAGATGAAGGTGTTGCTCATTTCATCTCGTCTCTCCTTGAGGTTTGAAGTCTTGTCTCTTAGTTGCAAACTCCCTTCGCTGTTAAACTTTGTTCTTAAAGACTGTTCCCAAGGATGAACTAGCAAGGGACAAGGTGTTGCCAGTTTCTGAATCGACAAGCCGTTGGCCACTCCTCCAAATGGCAGGAGTGACTTCTAAGTGGATGAATGCCTGGATGATGCGTGTCTGAAGAACTTGGTCTGGCTGTTACAGCAAAAGATGTCACTGTCAAGTCATCACCTGCCCGCCTGGAGTCTAGATCCACGGTGCAGCATCTGTTTTCACATGTGTATCTTGTTCAGTTACTCTCTGTCTTGTTTTATTTATGTGTGGAGTGTTGGTGTGTGCATGTATGTGCACATATGTGTTTACAGGTAAAAGGGCCTATATGTGCAAGGCCAGAGGTCAACATTACATATCTTGCCCAGTCACTCCCTGTCTCATTATTATTATTATTATTATTATTATTATTATTATTATTATTATTATTATTATTATTATTATTATTATTTCTTAAGACAAGGTCTTTCACTGAACCTGAAACTTGCTCATTTGGCTGGATGGATTAGCTGGCCAGGTAAGTCCTGGGAATTCTCCTGTCTCTGCCTCCCAGTGCTGGGATCACAGTGAGGCCCTCAAAGGACTCCGCATTCACAGTGAAACCTGCCAACGTCTATGTTCCTGGAATATACAACATCGGGCACTTGAATTTCCCTCCACTTCTCCTGGAGTAAAGAGCAGCCAGCCGTGTCTGACCGGGTATGGTCATCCGAACAAAGGTCTTTACCATGGAGCCATCTCTCTGGGCCCCTGTTAGTTACTTATTAGTCTAGACAGCTGTGTGTCTTCCCTTTCTCTTTCTTTTTTCCTCATTTCCTTCCTCTGATTCTCTCTCTCTCTCTCTCTCTCTCTCTCTCTCTCTCTCTCTCCCTCCCCTCCCTACTTCATCCCTTATTCTCACCACCCCTACACACACACACACACACACACACACACACACACACACACACACACAATTTCTCACCAATCCCCAGCTAGATGCCAGTTGGACCTATCAGGTTCTCCTCTCAAAGAGATTAGAGGAGGATATGGCTTCAGATGCTGGATGTGGGACCTCATCCAGATGCACAAATCTTTCTTTAGCAGCAACTGACTCCCCTTATAGCAGACTCTGTTCCCACCTCTGCTTCTTCTAATAGCTGGAGCCACCCTCTCAGGAAAAAGGATGCAAAGAGGAACCCATCCTGCCTACCGAGAGCTGCTTTGAAAGTCTCACACAACCTCCAGAGCATGTAGCCCCAGGACCTGGGATACTTTTTATACCCCGAGTGAGACGCATGCTCTCTGAATGTTTGTCTCTTTAATGCCCTGTCCCCTAGCTTTGCCCTGGAGCCTGCCTTCACCTCACTGACTCTGAGGCCTGGCTCCTACCAGTCACCAGCAGGGTTTCTCTTGTCCCTAAATGGCGTAACGCGAGTCCTCTCTCTCTCTCTCTCTCTCTCTCTCTCTCTCTCTCTCTCTCTCTCTCTGGCTTATTTAAGGAGTGTGTGAGCAGAACCAAGCTTGGCCATTCCAGAGGAAGGGCCTGGCCTTGATCTAGGAGGCTCAGGTCAGAGAATGAGCTCATTCTATGAGGGGTGGCCTCTCCTCTAACTGGCCAGGCCATCACAGGAATCTGCACTCATAGTGGCATCTGCCCCATGTGTGTTCCTAGCGTATGTTTCACATCAGGACCTTGGACTCCCCCCATCTCAGCACCCCCACATCAAGAAGGAGCCTGAGCGCCAGGTTGTACTTTTGTGACTTGCATTCTGCTCCCACGGAAGAGACAGCCACATCCTCACACTGTTCTTCCCAGGGTAGTGACTTGATTTTTCCATTCTCACGATCCCAGATAAGCACCCTGGACTGTACCTTTCCAGCTTTTGTCATCTCTGAGAATGACTTGATCTCTAATTATAAGTAAAATGGGGGGGGGAGTGAAAAAAAAAACAATGATTTCCCCCCGATAGTTAACCAACGACCACAAGTCACTGCAGAGACCCGATTTATCCCTCGTATACCCACTGGGGGTGCAAAGGAACGAGGGATTAGGAAAGAACCCACTAGAAACAACACCGACACATATCATTAAATAAAAATGTGACAGGCCTTGATTGCAAATGTTGTCGTCTTTCAACAAGGGCATGCCCATGCTTTCATTAACCCTGGGGACCGGAATGGCAGCTTGTCTAAGCGAGGTGCCAGGGTTTAGCCAAAGCTTGCCTTAATGAAAAAGGCAGGGCCACCCACCACGACCTCTTCTCTGTGACTTCATTCGTTAGGGTGCTCAAGTGTGAATAAACTTGTTTGCCAGGATCAGAACGGCCATGATAATGAAGTCTTATTGGTGTCAAGTTGAACTCAGGAAGAAGAAAGAAGCTGAGAAATGGTATTTTTTTTTTTGTCCCCAAGTTTTCATACAAATGTGTTTGGGCCCAAGTTAACTCGGTCAGTATTCGTCTTTTCTTTGTGTGTCCGTTGGTGGAGAAAAGCCTTGTTGCCGTGCAGTATGTGGTAGACAAAATTATACTACACGCCTAGAGAAGGAAAGGAAAGCAAGGAGCACTGATGAGCATCCAGACAGGCGTAACCTCATGGCCAGCATGTGGTTCTTATGAAAGGAAAGCACGAATGCGCAGACCCTAATTACTGTTTTTAGTTGACAAAGTATAGTGAATACATACAGAGTGTGTGGCAGAACAACTCCGGCTGTGTCTCGAAGCTGCTTTAGAGGTAAATACAGAAACTTTGGTATGCATGACTTTACATAAAGCCATTTTTAAGGAAGCCGGAGGGTTCATTAATAGCCTATTGAGTAGGGCTGGAGGACAGCCAACCTTGGTCTTGATCTTCTCTGGCCAGAGTTGATGAACTGTAATCTACAAGCCACGTCCAGCCCATCGGTTACTTGTAAATAAAGTTTTGTATTGGATCAAAAAATAAAAAATAAAAAAACAATTAAAAAAAAAAGAGTCATAGCCAATGTCTGTGGCTGACTCAAGCTACAACGGCAAAGTCTGGTAGGGCTGAGGCCTGAAATTTTTACTTTCAAAAAAACAAGTCACTAGCCTGTGGCATATTGGAAACATCTGTATCAGAGAAAGCTCACGGGCTGCTGCTGAGCTGCTGGCAAAAAGGGGTGTGTGTGAGGCGGGAGGGGGTGTCACTGGCCCAGATCATGGATTAAAAGAACAGAAACGGGACAATAGCAGGAGAAACTGAGATTTTTGGATTAGGGGTGGGTTCTGACTGAACAGGCCAAGGAGAGGGCTGTGTGGGCTGGGACTCCATGCTTTAGTAAGCAGCGTATGCGGATTGCGAGGCTAAATGGAGATGCTTGGGTACAAAGGGAAGTTAGCCCCAAGTTTTTGGAGAGGCGTTAAACATTTTACCAGCTCCCAAACAAATCATGCTGACGTCAGAGCTGCATTAGAGCAAACCGTAGCCTTGGAAGCTGAGATGGGAAAGACAGATGCCAACATCCTCTGGCTACCAGTGCGGTATGGAAAACTGCGTTCCCCTGCCTATGAGACCCACCATGAAGTCGTTGCCGGCATTTGTCCTGTGGCTGCAACTCCAGATAAAACCATGAAGAGGTTTTTCTCATGTGGAAGGGACATACTGCCCAAGAGACTTCATTTTGTTAAGTCACTGCCTACCTGTGTCTCGATTCAGCAACCAGTGGGTCGGTCCTAAAGCAGATGCTGACTGCGTGTTTTCCTGACAGTGGGAATCTGTGACCCTGAGAATGGTTAAGATGGCGGCATGAGACAGACCCTAAATAGCAAAACTATTAATAAGGGGTCATTAGCTCAGCTCAACCCACCCTTCTTAGGCATGCAAAACTTGACTTCAAGTTCAAAGAGTCCCAATAAACATTTTACTACTGCGTTCTCTTTCCCTGAGTCTTGATGAGCCTCGCCGCAATAGTGGCAGCAGCTAACCCCTCTGCAGACGTTGTCCTCACAGCCTTCCACAGGCTAGCTCACGTGATGCACACAGACGCTGGATGGGCTTACTACCCCCATGGTGTAGATGACGAAACTGAGGGATAAGCAGCTTGCTAAGGAATGGGCAAGCCAACCAGTCTGGCTCCAGTGTCCCTACTTTAAAAGCTTTTGAAAACAGACCTCAGGCACACAGAATTGGATTAATTACAATTCTCATGCATGACACACTTTCTCATGCATGGACTGCCTTTTACTTGGGTAATTAAGGAGGTACAGACCATTACACACAACACAGGCGCGCGCGCGCGCACACACACACACACACACACACACACACACACACACACACACGCACACACACACTGGTTTGGTTGGTTCCCATGGATATAGGTCAGGAGATGAGGTTTTTAGTGCAGGGTTATTTGGAAGGTAAAAGGAAATGGGACAGGGAAAAGAAGGCCACACATCAAGAGTGCATGCCTAAGCAGCAGCCACAGGGCAGGTGGAGCTTAGCCCCGTGGGCAAACTGAGAAACCTGCTTCAGAAATGCAGTGCATTCCAGGAGTCAGAGGGAGTGGGTGGTTAGGTACCTGTCAGTGCTGACTGACAGGTTCTCAAGGGCAAGGTATGGATCCTGAGAGAAGCCTAAGATCCAGAATCCATGAAAAATCAGGATCCAAAAGCAGCATTTCACAAAAAAAAAAAAAAAAAAATATATATATATATATGTGTGTGTGTGTGTGTGTGTGTGTGTGTGTGTGTGTGTGTGTGTAGTGAGCATGTATATGATTGTGTATCTTTTATATCTACTGTTACCTATTATTGTCATTCCTAAGGAGCTTTAAAAACTTTTTTTTTGCTAATTGCCTCATATATCTTTAATATCACAGCTATACTGAACCAGTTTCCACACCGGGTCCACTTGGAGAACCACAAGCCACCTGATATCCGAATACACCAGGTCCCCCAACACCACAAACCTCCTCTCTCTAGCCCTGCCCATTAAGGCACTTCTTCGATGCTGGAGCTGGCACTCCACAAGAACAGAGGAGCAGTCTATAGTTTCATTCGGAGGAGTCCTAGGGGGTGGGGGTGGGGGGCAGGGGGTGGAGGAGGAGCCAGTATGTGAGGTACAGCTGACTCAAGCAAATGACAGACACCAAGAACCTGTCTTCTGAGACATGAAGCATTAGCCTTCCTTCCCTTCAGGAGTCCCTGGGCAGCTTTGTCTGGTCATAGGAGCAGGGCATGGAGTGGCAAGGCCCTGCCTTGGAGTCCCACCCCTGCTGCAGTCAGATCCTGGAAAGGGTGTGAACGGCTTCCTGGTGCCTGAGTGCCCGCCACAATCTCACACCCATGTCAAGCTCACTTCTCATGTTCCCGAGTTCAAAAGCAGTTGAACAGATGGTGGCTGACACCTTTCTCAGGAATCCTGGAAACTCACCAGTCTACCCACTGAGGCACAAAAAGGAAAAAAAAAAACCTGAAAATGGTGGTGTAGAAATAAAATTGTAATTGAAAAGGGGTGGGCTCAAGAGAAGCTCTTCTTTGGGGGAGCGATGCCCAGTGGTCTCCATGTGTGTTCATAGGTGGGCACCTGGGAAGAGAGACTAGGTACAGCCAGAACTTTCCACAGTGGGGAGGGACGGCTGCAGCCAGGAGGCACACACCAAACAGGACCCAGCCAAGCCTGGTCACTCAGGGTACTCGTTCCTCCAAAGATTATGAGGATGAGTTAGACCAGAGCCATCCAAAATTTTATGTCTAAAAATAACACAATTTCTTCCAGGTTCTAAATGTAAATTTAAGTTGTGAAAACCAGATCATGGAGGAAAAAAGGAAAAAGAAAATAAGGAAAATCAATGCAACATGCTGCAGCCAATTTTTTTTCTTTCTTTTTTTTTTTCTGTGAGAGCTAAACACACTACAAACCTAGATCAGAGCTTAGCTATGAAAAGCCGGGCGGGCAGGCGAGTGCTCTACTTCCTCATAAGAGAGGAAGGAGGAAGTGAACGTTAAGAATGGTAGAGGGGGAAATCTCCGCTTTAGCTACGAAGCGATGCCACAGAAAAGTATCCACCCCCTGCTCTAATGCCAAGTGAATTCAGAGTTGTCAGAAACGGTGAATAGGGCAATAATTCTACCATAGAAACTGAATGAAAAAAGAAGAAGGAGAAGAAGAAGAAGAAGAAGAAGAAGAAGAAGAAGAAGAAGAAGAGGAAGAAGAGGAAGAAGAGGAAGAAGACGAGAAAGAAGAACCTGACTGCTCCTGTGTATGGCAGGAAGAGAGGTTTATTGTAGATAAACAGAGAGAGCAAAGCCAGAGGCACAGATATCTGGGAGGGTCCAGAGTCAACAGGACCCTGAGCCAGGCCACGAGGAGAGAAAGAAGAGGGAGAAAGAATAGACAGACAGGAGCTGGGTAACCAGGTGGCTGCCTTCTAGAGGGAAGGGCGGCTTGGGAAGAGGAGTGCAGCCCTGGGCTGGAGAAGTTTAGGGTCCACAGCTGGCCAGGTGTGCCAGGCAGCCAGCTCCGCTTTGATATGTTAACTAGGCACCTCAGCTATTTGTCCAAGGTTAAGACCTGACAGAAGCCAAGACAACATTCCAAACTCCTTTCATATTTTTTATTAAACTTGAGGAATGGTATCTAGATGTCTATATTGTGTTAGTCCTGGAAACAAATTTTAGCCCTAGGATATGATGTGTTGGCTAGTTTCTCGAAAGTTACCAGAAATGACTAGAGCTATCACTCGGATTTTCAGGTTTAGGTTTAGACTGACTATCCCACTATAGGCATAAAATGTCTAGATAAAATATACATTACATTATTAAATCTCTGTGTGTGTATAATATGTGTACATGCATATGTAGATACATCTGTGTTTCTGAGTGTAGGTACTTGCATGCCATACCACATGCACAGGGTCAGAAGACAACCTTTGGTGTTGGTTCTCAACTTCCTCCTTGCTTGAGACAGGGTCTCTGTTTTTCACAGCCACACACTTGAGGCTAGCTGGCCCATAAGCTTCTAGAATTTCTCCTGTCTCTGCCTCCTGCCTCACCAGAGGAACACGGGGAGTACAGGTGTGTGTTCTCACACATGCCTTTATATGGCTCCTAGAAATTGGAATTTGGGTCCCTTTTTTAAGACTTAAATTTCTTTTTATGCTTATGGATTTTTGCCTGTGTGCATGTATGTACAGTGCATGCATGCCTAGTACATGCCAAGGCCAGAAGAGGGCACTGGATCCCCCGGGACTGGAGTTATAAACAGTTGTAGACTACATTATGGCTGCTGGGAATTGAACCCGGAACTTAGGCCTCCTCCGTGCTTGCACAGTAAGTGCTTTACCCACTGAGCCATCCTCCAGTCCCTCAGACGGCATCCTAAAGCTCACTGAAGCCACCTGTCTCTTCCCTTGCAGAAGCACAAACTGCATTCAGAGAAGTTGAGCAATTTACTTACTTTTACCAAGTGGCCAATGACTGGTGGCCAGCTTTCCATCGCTGTAACAAATGCCTGAGGTAACTGAAGGGTCAGAGGGAGCCACATCAGTCTCTACTGTTCAGCTTGTGGTGTTAAAATCCTGATCTCAGCTCTTAAAGGATTTGAGACGGAACAACACCCGAGGGGGGAAAGTGAGAACCGGACGTTGCTAAAAGAACCTGGCTAGAGTCAAGCAGCCCTCCACGGGCTCCGGCCAATCCCAGTTAGAGTTATGTAGTCACAGAGAGAATTCCCCTTGAAGCTTTTAAAAGAGCTTATAAGCTCCCCCTCGAAGTCTCCGCCATTTTGTATGGATCGTGACCCCCGCATGCAGGCTGTTTCTGCAGAATAAATGCCCTTTGTTTTTACCTGCCATTTGAGTCTGGGGTCTTCCTTCAGCGATTTTCGGACCCTTACATTAATCAGTGCATGCAGAGAAAAGGTTCATTTGGGAGCTCACAGTTTTGAAGTCTCAGCCCGCGGTTGATTGGCGCCATTGCTTTGAAGCCTGTTGAGATAGTACACACAACAGGAATGTCAGGCTGATCCAAGCCTCTGGCTTTAAGGCCAGGAAGCAAAAATGAGAACGGGAATAAAGAGACTGGGGTTTCACAGCTGCCTCTGAAGGGAGGCCCATGGCGACCTAAAATCCTCCTACCAAACCTCTTAAAGTCCCACAAACTCCCCATGGCATCACGACAAGGATTTGAGCCATTAAGGCTTGGTGCTGTGGGGGCCATTCAAGGTACAAGTTATAGAGGCAATGGGCAGATGGCAAAAATTCAGGTTTTCTGTCTGGAGCAGGGGTGCTTACCCCTCTGAACACAAAGTGAAAAAAATTAGCCAGTTTTAGTAAAAAGTCCTCCAAGTGGTAACCTAAGACCACAGGCTCTTATTTTAAAAACCTCAAGAGATACGTAGTGAGCGCTATTAAAATACAAGAGAAATAGTGGCTACAAAAATGTAGGATGGGGAAGGGGGTGGTCTCAAGAGAACTATCCAATAGAGCAGCTGCCAGGATACCAAGGAATCCCGGTGTCTGCTCCACGGCAATCCTCAGGCACCTTGTGTACTGAGGGTGTGTATAATCAGATGCTTCAGAGCAAAACCAAAGGCTTCATCTCACAAACATTTTCGGGAGCTGTGGACACGGCTCAGTGGTAGAGCACTTGCCTAGTCTACCCGAGGTCCCGTGTTCCATTCCAGGCACTGCTAAAACTACAGCCACAAAAACGAAAGGGGAATTGACGTGCACGTAGGAGTTTAGTGACCATCCCAGTAGGATGAGGTGAGAGACACAGACTGTGGGTTGAAGGGTAAGTGAGCCCATCATATTCCATTAACAACAGAGGGAAGAGGAGACAGGAGCGTCCCAGGCCACAAGTCTGCTTACTGGTAGGTTCCATAGAAGAGTGCCCGGTGGGCAGATTCCAAATTCAAAAAGGAATGTGTAAGATGATCTTTCCGTATATAAAAAGGAAGCAGGCGATTCCTCATTTCAAATTTTTATGTGACACTAAGGAATGAGCTTGTTTTCCACTGGTGCAGTTGTCCCTTCGTGTCTTTAATGGATCCTCAAGTTCTCTGTATCAAATGGCAAAGGACATGTATGTAATTGACCCATACCCTCCTGTTACCTCAGATCATCTCCAAGGCATTTATAACCCCGGACACAATGTAACTGCTGTGTAGACAGCTGCTCTCCAACAATACAGCTGTGTTATTGGAAAGCACTCTGTACATATTTCTTGTAGATGCTTTTTGGTTCAGATTTTCCATTCAAGTTTGATTGAACCCGTAGATGTGGAATCCACAGACATAGTGAGCTGAAGCACACGATAATGCCAACTGCTTTATCAAACCCCTTCAGTGAACACAGTAACAGGATCCTGAGTTGGGGACAGAGTTCCTGTCACAATATACTACTGTCTTAACCAAGAGAGGGTAAGGACTAGGAGGAGGGCGCAGAGACTGGCCACTTCAGTCACCGAAGAAACTATAGAGCTAATATTTCTAGTTCTAACAATATATATATATATATATATATATATATATATTATTTTGGTGGTGGCTATGTGTGTGTGTGTTGCATAAAAATACATTATTCAAGGCCAGGCTTGGTAGCACACACCTTTAATCCTAGCATTCAGGAGGTAGAGGCAAGCAGATCGCCATGGGTTTGAGGGTTTGAGGCCAGCCTGATCTACAAATTGAGTCCAGGACAGCCAAGGCTACACAGAGAAACCCTGTTTCCAAAAACAAACATATATTCAAAGTGTAAAATCCAGGGGGAAGCTCTGTGGTTTTAGAATGGCTATTCTAACAGTATCAAAGTACTGAGATGCATAGACTTCAGGTCTGGTTAATTTTGGTATGTAATGCTTTTTATTTGCAGGGTTTTTTAAATAATAAAGTTTTAATAAAAAAAAACTGAAGATAACCTTAAAGGATAGGGAACTCTGAAAGTAACGCAGACAATCTGGAAAAGAGCCACACAGGCATTCTACGGAGAAGGGGCGGAGCACTGAGGACAGAATGGGTGAATGTGCGTGGTGACACACTTGGCACACAGCTCACGAGAGAGTTTAACAAGTGGGAAATACTCTGGGAAAACGTTTCTTGAGTTACCAAAAAATTGGAAGTGCACAACAGAGCATCCAAAATACAGAAGATGAAAAGGCTAATCACATAGTTACGCAATTACTAAAGACAAAACAGAGAGGTGGCACAGAAGTCGTAGTTGAAGAGACTGTGGGGGCAGGAGCTCAACACACCATTCCATGATGCACTCAGTAAAGCACCCTAAAGAGAACAAATAAGAAATTCAAATTTCGATATATCATAGTGAAGTGTCAGCAAACCAAAACCCCAAAAGAAAGCTGTCAAAGAACCAGAGTAAAGATTCTGTGACAAACAGATACATCATCTGCGTTTTATCAGCTGTAGCAAGGGACGCCGTCAGACAGTGAGCAGAGGCATCATCACTGGGTGAGTAAAAATGAGTGATGGCCAAGGATCCTGCACCGGGGATAGCAGCCTGCAAGAATAAGACCAAACTAGGAGTTCGTTTTCTTCCGGGGCTTCTGTGATCAAAAGGTGTCCCCCGTGACTAGCTGAGCTGGCTTCTAAACCCCCCATGACTCGGAGCATGGAAACATCTTAATGAATAAGAGAATTCAGCCTCAGCTTCCAGAGGAGGGATCACAGTATCAAAGACGGAGGTCCCATGTGGTAGCCCTAAGAATAAGAAAACAAATGTGCTTTCAGAATAAAAGCTGTGAATGAGCCTTCAGTAACATTCATTAAAAGATTCTTGTTTCTGTCTGTTTGTTTTTGAGATTGGATCTCATGTAGCCCAGGATGGCCCTGAACTGACTGTGTTGCCATGGCAGTACCTACCTCTGCCACCCAGCGCTGAGGTTACAGGTGAGTACCGCTATACCTGGCTGATACTTTAGAAAGAAGATAAAGAAGGAATGAAAAGGGACTGGGGAGATGGATCAGTGGGTGAAGTGTTTGCTGAGCAGGTATGAGGACCTGAGTTCGAATCCCCAGAATGCATGTAAAGGAGATGGGGGAGGGGTGGTACTCCTACAATAAAATGGGATGTGGATACTGGAGAATCCCTGGGGAAGCTCATGGTCTAGTTAGCCTAGTGTATGCAGCAGCAAAATACAGGAGATATCATTATAAACAGGGTAGAAAACAATATCATGGCCTGTAGGACTGAGGCTGACCACAGGAGGGAAGTGTGCACCGTTGACAGGGCAGGAGTCAGGCAAGGAGATTTATTTTAATATTGTACATAGTAGATTTATAACTTAACATTTTTATTGTGCTGCTATGGGATCAAAAAAGTCATTAATTGGGGAAAGTTGTATTGCATCATTCTTTTTTCTTTAAACATTTATTAGCATATATTAATGCAATATGTGCTAATATACAATGCAAAACAGTAAGTTTCATTATAACACTTTTCATATATGCATATAATGTACTTTGACCATATTTACCCCTCTATTTTCCACTCCTGGCCCCTCTTCCCCTGGCTCTTTGCCTTTTTCACTAGCAGTCATGCCTTATGTCTTTTTAAAATATAAATTCCACATATGAGGGAAAATACTCATTTGCTTTTTCTGAGTCTGGCTTTATTTGGTTTAACATGGTGATCTCTAGTCTTACAAATATGATTTCATTCTTTTTTATGGCTCACTATAATTCCATTTGATAGTATAAGCCACACTTTTTAAAGATTTATTTTCTCTGTCTGTCTGTCTGTCTGTCTGTCTGTCTGTCTGTCTCTCGTGTGTGTGTGTGTGTGTGTGTGTGTGTGTCCTAAAGCTGAAGTTAAAGGTATTTGTGAGACACCAGACATGGGTTCTGGGAACTGAAACCAGGTCCTCTCACAGAGCCACAAGGACTCTTAGCCACTGAGCCATCTCTATCTGATGAGCACGGACGTGCAAGGGTCTCTGTAGGATGCTGACTTAGAGTCCTCTGTGCAGTGTATCTGGATCCTATCTCCCTGTTCTTAGGCTTCTGGGAAATGGTCCTGCTGGCTTACGTTCCCACCAGCAGTGTGTGAGCCCTCCTCTCCCCTCTTCAGAATGGGTTGTTTTCTTGCTGACAGTCATTCTGACCAGAGTGTGATGGAACCTTAGAGGAGGCTGATTTTTGTCTCTCTGTAGGTTAAAGATGTTGAACACTTTTTTATTTATTAGCTATGATTTATTATATTTATTAACTATTTGTGGGTTGTGGTTTTGTTTTGTTTTGTTTGAGAACTCTATGTCCCTTTCACTTGTCTTCTTATTAGTTGAACTATTTCATCTATTGGTGTTCAGGGTTTTTTTTTTTCGTCAGCTTTTTATTGATTCTTTGTGAGTTTCATATCATGCACCCCAGTCCTACTCATCCCATCCCCTCATATCCACCCTCTGCCCTTGCAACCCCCCCAAATTAAAACAAACAGAACCAAAAAAATTTTAAACACAAAGCATAGAAAACATCTCGCTGTTCAAGCTGTAATAGGTCACAGTGTGTCCCACAGTATACCCTTCCGTCTACACATCTTCACTTGTAAATGTTCATTGCAATGAATCATTAGTACGGTACAACGCCTCGGATTTCTGCCACACCATCAATATTGGGTCCTCACCAGTACTCTTCCTGGTTAGCCTGTTGTTGCTCTGTGTCTTGGAGATCCTGCAGCTTAGGATCAGCAGAACCTGCTGTCTCAAGTGCCCCAACCGTTCCTCTGCCACCAGGACCAGCTCCACTGTTGCCCAGGCAGGTGGGTGCAGGGCATGCTCTCCCAAGTGCGGCCACTAGTGAGAAACGGGGCCAGCTCTCCATAGCACCACACCCAGTGAGGGGCTGGACCAGTTCTTCATAGGTTGTGGACATCTATGTGGTCCCAGGCAGGTGCCCAGACCAGGGGTGTCCCCATGATCTCTAGCAGTTATATGAGCTATTCACATGGACGTTGCACCCCTACTGCTGTATGACCAAGGACTCAGACATGACCCTTAGTGGCAGCTCAGTCTGGGACCTCACCATGGCCTCAGGGGGAAGGGTAGGCTACTCACAACAGGCTATTCCCCTCCCCCCTCATGTCTCCAGTCCCCTCTCTCTTCATAATGCTAAAACTGTTGCGCTTCTCTTTCTCTCCCGTCTGCCCATCACACACCTGCACACTGTAGTGGCTCCCGCTGCAGGCTGGTCTCTAGGTGGCCTCCTCTGCCCATGCCAGCGTGGCAGCAAGTGAGCCTCTCGGTGTCTACAGCCCACCCATGCCATGTGGTGGTTGGCGGGCCCCTGTGTGTCTGGTATTCAAATTTTTGAGTTCTTTATCTCTTATATTGTTGAAAATCAAAATTCATGACATAGAAAGAGTTATAGCTATAAAATGGAAGTAAATAAAACCTTGGTAGGTTTGAATCAGACCAGAAGTATCAATATTGACTCATGATATATTTTATCTTTAAATATATTTGTATATATACATATACATACATATGTACATACACACACTCACACACACAGACATTTGTATTTGTTATCCAGTAGTGTAGCGAGAATTATTCTTTCTATATCAATCAACACAGTAAATTACTAAGGCAGTAGTTTTCTTTAAGCAGCTACTTCTCCACAGAGAGACTAGGATTTATTTTTAGGCTGTAAGTACTATACTGGGCAGAATCTGAGCTACTCTAATCCTAGCACCTTTAAAAAACCACATAAAAACCAATCACTTGCCAATCTGACGACTCCCGGGCCAGGTTCTGCTCAGTCGGTCTGTTCCTACAGCCATGTGCTCAGCATCATCTTCTTTCTTCTGACCCTTTCTCCCTCTTCCTCTCTTCCTACCTCAAACCCAAGCCTGGGCACCTGAAACTCTGTCTCCCTCTCTTCTACCCAGGCACAGGCTTCAGCTTCTTTATTTAGTTAATCAGGGATAACTGGAGAACATTCCTTATAATCACATGGTTCAAGAGACAGTTCAACATTCATACCAAGGCCCATGGCAGGGTGTGGTGGATGTAAACATGTTTTTGTTTTGATCCCCAAGTGTGCGATGTGAAACAGACTTGTGTGAGGTACAGGGTTTGTCCTCCAGAAACAGACTTGTGAGAGAACACATGATGTTTGTCCACTAGAAGAGGAACTGCCTCTTATGGGGGCGTGGTCTTTGCCAACTGGGAAGCATCCTAGTATGGACTCTGAGAGGCTATATATATGCCCCCAAACAAGAGGTTTTGGCTTTTTGGTCTTGGCATCCTTTCCTTATCCTTCAGCTGCTCTTGGCTCTGCTTCGAGACGCTCCTAGGGAGACCCCTCCAGAGAATACCTCAAGGTTCTGGGTTTCAGCTATTGCTCCAGATTTTGGCTGCTGTGCTGCAATCACCTTTGCTGAATTGCTGGTTTGGTGTTTAATGGGTCTGCTGAATCCTGACTACAAAGAGTGGAATCGCTCCAAAGAACTGAGTCTAAAAAGGTCTACTTCTCCTGTTCCCATTAACCTCTTTTTTTCTCCTATCTAGGGTAGCTGGGTTGGAAGGGAGGCATAAGCATTAAAGAACCTCAAACAAAGTGTGTTTGAAAAAGTTCAAAGCCTACAGCAGTGCAGTAGCCATAGCTCAAGGCATTGAAATTAGCCTTTGAATACACCGTTACACCTGCCTCCAAACCAGTAGGTTGAACTTAGAAGAACTCTTCGGTGTGTGTATTTAGCTCTTCTGCAAAGACGCTGACCAACCTGGAGAAGTGCGTGTCCCTACTGCTGAGACTGTGGAGCCACAAGGATTGTGTAGCCAAGCACCAACTCTCTCTCAAAGCAGCCAGGACTTCTTCAATAAACAAATGACTTCAGGACTGGCCCAAGAAATAGAAAAGATAAGTGGAGAACATCTTGTCCCAGCAAGAAGCAAAGCCCTTTCAGAAGGTGCTCTGAAGCTGCCAATAGAAAAAGAACAACCAATAGTCCTGTGCAGCTGTCACGCCTACAGTCACAATGATGACAGACACAGTGAGGTATGCCCAAGGGTGTAGTAGTGGCACTTCTATCTCAAGGATAATCAGTAACTACCTGAGAGGACTTAAGGCCCACACAGGAGTTGAGATTTCAGGCCTGGTACTCTAAACCTAGCCAACTACCTGTGGCTACTGAGGCCATAACCCTAGGGGAAGAATCTACTACTGCCACCCTTCCTATACCAGTATAATTCCCAACTGCATCCTAAATACTTATCCTTACACTCTCAGGGGAATGCAGCTCTCACCCATCACCAAAAACACTTTTTTTTTTTTTTGCATCTGATGGAGACCATCACACAAATGCGCAACTGGTGAAATGCAGAGAACAACTAACTGTGAGGTGCCCATGTCCAGTTGATACATCTACACCACACCAAAGACTTATGGGACATCGAAGTAGAGGGCGTGGAAAGATTGTAAGAGCCAGAGGACCAGGATGTCTTCCAAGAGATAGTGTCTTCTATATATGACAGGGAAACTATACCCATGAAATCTTAGCAAGATGGTACCCAAATTAGATGTGCACACAGTGACGACACCAGTTGACATGCCAATGGAGATGGAGGAGATCTCATAAGGCCTCAGCCCTAGATGAGGAGGAGCTACAGGCAATTAAAGACTGTTAAAGAGATGAAGAATCATTCTTCAGGGACCAGTCCCAGATAGGTTATCTGACCCAAAGTGATCAGCCCTAAATATATATGCATATGAGAAACCCTATATAGACTCAGTGGGTTGTATTTATATATGCATATATATGCATACATTTGTGTGTAATATTAATTAAAGAAGAAGAAGAAGAAGTCTTAAATTGGAGGAGTGAGGGAGCCATGGAGGAATTAAAGAGGGCGAGAGTGGGGCAGAAGTAATGTGAAATACTGTACTCACATATGAAGTTCTAAAAAAATTAGAAGTGTAAAAACCTGAAAAAGTAAAGAAGATACGTAAGATTTTTAGGAACCAGCCTGAAGAGGATGTCACTGCCAAAGTTAGGACAATGTGGACTGGGCTAGACAACGTTGGATCAGGTGCGGTGGTGCACACCTTTAGTCCCGGCAGTCTTGAGGCAGAGGCAGGTGGAACTTCGTGGGTTCCAACTAAAAATAAAGGTGCTTACTGATAGGCTTACTAGCCTGAGTTTGATCCCTGGAGGCTACATGTTGGAGAGGAAATGGCCAGACTATGGAAAGGAGACCGCCAGAGTACCACACAAAGGCTATGGTGTCCGGGTGACTTCCCCACAAAACAACCCAAAACTAAGCAACCAACCAAACAAACCGAAAACTGGCAAAAAGGATTTCAAAATTCATCAATTTGTTGCCACAGACTGAATTGCAGGTACTAGAGTATGAGGCCCTGGTCCAGATCCCAGATGCTGGCCTTTTATGCAAATGTTGAAGATTTGATAAATAAACAAACGAATGCGATCCAGGCCAAGTGTTAGAGGGATTGGAGCAGTTGGGAGCAGGAGGGAAGCCCTGGAAGCTGCTGGTGGCTTCTAAGAGATTTAAGCATAAGCCTAGGCTATGCGACTGGTGCAAGAGTGCTCGCTGCGACTTTATCTCTGCATCACGTGTGGACGATCCGAACGTCCTGCAGAAGAGCAGGCAAACAGGTTGTGGTGTGTGCATATGTGTGGGACCAGAATAAAACTGTTCAGCAAAAAATAAAGAATGAAATATGGATACACACAAAACCTGAATTCGTCTTAAAAGCATCAACCTCCAAAGAGACAAACACTAATGATGTATCTTTCTACGTATACAGGCAGAATAAAATGAACCCTGGGGGTTAGAACTACACAATTAGTCTGTAACCCCCAAATCAGCAGCAATTACTGCCACAGCTTTGTGACTGCAGTTTTTGTGGCTCAGGAAAGAAATTGTTTTTTTCTTTTTCCATTTGTTTTTGTTTTGTTTTGGTTTGGTTTTTCAAGACAGGGTTTCTCTGTGTAGCCTTGGCTGCCCTGAACTCGTTTTGTAGACCCTGTTGGCCTCGAACTCACAGAGATCTTCCCGCCTCTGCCTCCCTGAGTGCTGGGATTAAAGGGGTGCGCCACCATGCTTGGCTTCTTTTTTCATTCTTTTTCTTCCCTCCTCTTACTTCCTCTTTCCTTTCCTCCCCTCATTTCCCCCTCCCTTCCTTTCTTTCTTGTTTTTGGCCCATGGTCATGAATGTTCAGAGGCGTGTGTGCCCGTGGAGGCCAGAGCACACCAGGTGCATGCCTGCATCACGTTCCACAGGTCTCTCACTGGAGGAGAAGATCTCTATTTCAGCTAGGCTGGCTGGCTAATGAGCTTTTGGGATCCGCTGGTTTGGATTTCCCCAATGCTGGCTTTTTACATGAGTGTTGAGGATTAGAACTCAGGTCCTTGTGCTTGCATAGCAAGCATTCCTACCCACAGAAGCATTTCCCTGGCCCCAGGAAACATTTTCTATCTTGATTCAGGTCCTGGTTAAACGCAGATTAAAAATCAGTGACCTGAACACCGAAGACTTGAGTATTTTAATGATGTTGAAAGTTAGCATTCAGAACATAGTGACAAACACGGCCGTTTGACCATCCATCTTCCCTGAAGTAGCCAATCCAAACTCTAAAATATTTTATTAAAGCCAAGCTTGGTGGTGCACACCTTTAATCCCAGCACTCAGGAGGCAGAGGCAGGCAGATCTTTGAGTTCAAGCTCAGCCTGGTTTACAGAGAGAGAGAGTTCCAGGATAGCTAGGTCTACACTGAGAAACCTTGTCTCAAAATAACCAATTGTATTGATGATGATGATGATGATGATGATGATGATGATGATGATAAATGGATGAATGAATAAATAAACACGAACTAAAACACATTCATTCATTCATCAGCAAACGTAGTGGAGACAAAGATACGGTAGCCAGGACAACGTGGACACTGCCTGATCAGGTCAGAGGTCAGTGAGGTTCTTTATTTTGTTTTAATGGTGAAAACCACAAAGAAGTTGGTTGTTTGGAAGCTAACAGATGTAGCTGGGAGGACAGATCATCAAAGTCTCACGGCAGTACTAAAGATGACGTTTGAGGGAAATTGATGGCACTGAGGCCACAGCAGGAATGACTCCTGTGACTGCAAGTCTGAGAAGGCCTGAGGCTGGAGTTCAGAGCAAGCCCAGCAGACAAAGGCCGCTCAATGCGATGCTCAGAAGCAAAACGTCACCTGGGAGGCCTGGAAGCCAACAGAACACAAAGTGACAGAAGCCATCACCGCGGTTCAGATTACAACAGCAAAGCGTTTGACAAAAGGCACATGCTTATGTGAAGGTACAACGCCAGGCGGTGATCCTGGGGAACAGGTGTTGTCCTTTGACAAAAAGAAAAAGCCACAGATTGCCCGACATTTCCCAGGATGGCAAGTGGCCTTCGTTAATACAGGTACACAACAGGTGGGATTCAAGAAAGGAACAAATTTCGCCTGAACCTTCAAATAAAAGTGCTGCATTGAATAATGAATTAGAAATGAGCGGCTTTAGAATGAAATGCTGTGTAGCGATAATTTGGGGACAGATATTGTCAACATGTTGTACTTTTGATTTCCTTACTAAAAAGCACATGGGCAAAATCCACCTACGTATTTAAAAAAAACTAGTAACAAAAATTTGTATTCTTCCAAACCAAATAGGTAATTGAGTTTTTGAACTCAGTAATTAAGAACATAAACCTGTAAGATTCAGGGAGGTAGCTCAGTGAATAACATGCTTACTATACAAACATGAGGCCCCGAGTTCTGATTACCGGCACCCACATAGAAAGTCTGGGGCAGTGGTTTGAAGGTCTGTAACTCCAGGCAGACATGGGGAGAGCCCTGTCTCAAAACATAAGATGGAGGACAAAGAAGAAGACACCTAACATTGGTCTCATCCTCCACATGCATGCAGATTCATACACAAATGTACATGCATGAACATGTTGACACACATACCCCACTCACACAAAATGTGCATGCATGAACACATTCATATACATGTTTCATTTACACACAAGTGCACATGTATTAATGAGTGTGTGTGTGTGTGTGTGTGTGTGTGTGTGTGTGTGTGTGAACCTGTATTATTACTAAATGGGTACAGAATTTCAATTTTACAAGAAAACAGTTCAGAGGATTGGTTACACCACAGTGTGGATGTCCTTAATGTCACTGAACACTCCAGCTGAAAGTGGTTAAGATGCTAAGCTTGAGGTTATATAGATTTTTTCCAAATAAAACAATATAAAATGCCAGTACTTTAAAACCCATTTTCAAAAAAATAAAATAAGACCAATTTCGATAATAGCTGATAGATATCAAAGGAGATAGAAAGTTACTAGCTACATCTTATATACTTTTTAAAAAATATCTTAAAAAGAATCAAGGCATTTCCAACAAACTTTTTTGTTCATTTCTCTTCCCGGTGTCTTCCTTACCTTGTCCCCTTCCCTTGGGTCCTCTCACCCCAGTAACCTCTTTTCTATTTTTATGTGACCTTTTGCTTCCCTCATCTTCTTCACATTTTTTTTTTGTTCCTGTTCTTCTAGTATCTCTCATCTAGTTTTATTTTATAGCCTCTACCCACGCCAACAACGCCTTGGGTCACTACTGTCCCATTCCACCATGACCTACAACAGAGTGAAATTCCACTGTGTTTATATGTCACCCTCTCTCTATCCACCAGCTGGTGGACAGCTAAGATGGTCCTATTTCATTGCTACTCTGAATTGAGCATCAATAAACAGGGATATATATATATATATGTCTCTGGGAGAATTCCTTTGGGCATATGCCCAGTAATGGCATAGATAGGTCATAAGACAGCTGTCCTGAAACTCACTGTGTAGACCAAGCTGACCTGGAACTCATAGAGACCCATCTGCCTCTGCCTCTCAAGTGCTAGAATTAAAGAGGTTCACCACTATGTCCAGCCAAATATTTAATATTTTGAGAAATATCCATATTGACGTCCATAATGGCTGTGCTAGTTAATGCCGCCACCAGCGATGAATGAAGGTTCCCTTTTCCTAACATTCTTACCTGGATTTGTTGTCGTTTGTTTTCTTGATCGTAGCCACTCTGAACGGGGTGAAATGGAACCTCAAAGTGATGTTTGCTTAGTGGCTAGCCTGAAACTCACTGTATAGACAGGCTGGCCTCAAGTCACAGAGATCTGCCTGCCTCCGCCTGCCAGTGCTGGGATTAAAGGTGTGCGCCACCACACCTGACACCTTTAGGTTTTAGGTTAATGTCGTCGGTTCATTTTAAATCGATTTTTACAGGTAAGATGGGAGCTCTGCCTCTCAGTTCATTCCTGTGCAGGTAGATTTCCTATTTTTTCCTCACTGCGTTGTGGAACAGAGTGTTTTTCGAGAGAGCATAGTCTTCATTCCTTTGTCAAATACTACGCGCCCATAGCTGTGTGAGTTATTTCTGGTCCTCCATCCATCCTATCCATCAGGCTACATGTCTGGCTTGTGCCAGTACAATCCTATCTTTATCGCTATGGCTCCGCAGCATAATTCGAGGTCAAGTGTTGTGATAGCTCCAGTGCTTAGGACTGTATTGGCTATGCGCGTTCTTTTGTATTTTCACATACATTTTTGGATTGCTTTTATTATAGCTCCGTGGAAAATGTTCTTGGAGTTTTGATGAGAATTACAATAAACCTGAGGATTGTTTTTGGTAATCCGGGAGCATTCAGCTGGCATTCACTTTAATTTCTTTGTCCAGGGTCCTGACAGTTTTCACTGTGTAGGGCTTTCTGGTCCCGGAGGTTTATTCTTCAGTACTTTGTATTTTGAAAGCTATTTTGAATGGAATGTTTTTTCTTTCTTTTTTTTTCTTTTTCTTTTTTCTTTTTTTCCCCTAATCTCATCCTCAGCAAGCTCCTTATTGGTATATATGAAACAACTGTTTTGTGTCTTAATTTTATATCCTGCAAGTTTGCTGAAAGCGTTTGTTAAACCTAAGAGTTTTCTGTAAGATCTCTTAAATATGTAGAATTATGTTGCCTACAATAGAGATAATTTTACTTCTTCCTTCTTATTTTTATTGCTTTTATTTCTTTCTTCTGTCGTATTGATCTGGCAAAGCTTTTGAACACAACTAAGATGGATAATTACTAGCGACATCTTAATAAAACACTTTTTCCTGTCAGTTAATGGATGAGACTGAGAAAATAAATTATAGCCAATGATCCTTGTGTGCTACTTGGAGTGAGGTATATGCAGAATTATCCTGTACAGCTAAAGAGTCATTACCGCAAATGTTCAGGTAAACTAAACTTTAGAACCAGGTTTTCACATATAGAATTTACAGTCTGGTAAATCCATAAAACACAATCATCTCATTCTAAGATATTATCTGTGATAAAATGGGGGGCATTGGTAAAATTAAAGTTGTTTTTACTGGACCCATTATTCATCTTTTTTTTGCAACTGCGCTTCATGATGGTTGATTGTAGACACAATAATTATGTCAGGTTATGTGGCCTTTGTCCAGTATGCTTGGGACTAAGGTGTCCCAGATTTGGGGATATTTTTCAGATTTTAGACTATTTGAAGATATACAATGAGTATCTTGGGGGATGAGATGAAAGCTGAACCACGGAATTTGTGACAGGAGTACCATAGATCCAGTGAGCCGCCATATTGGCAGGGGTGTGGGAGGGGATTAGGTGAGGGAGGCTGAAACAGCAAGTGCCACCTGCCTTACTGTTCCCCCCCACCCCCCCACATCTCCTCAGCCCCCACCTCCCCGCCTTGGCCCAGCTAGCGTCAGCTCTCAGCAGTGACCTCCACAGTCTTCTTTCTGTAGCTCTAATCATCTTAGAATCACCGCTCGCGCCCAGCCAAGAGGTCCTTCTATGACCTGGGCCCCACTACAGTACCTCACAGGGGTTTGCCTAGTTCTCAGCAGGGGAAAGTTCAACCTAGCCCACGCAGCATCTAAGCCCTCGGTTCAAGCACTACATGCCACAGGCACGACGCACCTCTTCCCTGCTCTGACACCAGTGCTCAGCCGTGCCACTCTTTGTCTGATGAAACTAGGCAAGCAGACATGATTGGCATCCGAAAAGCCCTAGGAATTTGAGGAATGCTTCCCAGCAGATGGACCGGCTGCTTCCCGCTGCACTGCCTCTCAGTCCCGGAGGGCCTTTAAGTAGGCTGCAGAAAACAGACCTGGGGTGCAGGGTCAAAGTACCAGTCATGGGTGCTCTTTCACCAGCAACCTGCAGCATCTCTCTCTCTCCCCTGTCTCAGTTCCCAGCTTCCTCCCTGCCTTCACTTCCATGATGGGCTCTCAAACTCAGACTTCACCTCAGGGTCAGTTTTAGGGGTAAACCTACCCTGAAGATGAAGGCAGATTTGCATGGTCCATGTTATACGGCCTGAGCCTCTTTAAGCCTTATGCCTACACGCTGCCTCTCCATCAGCTCCCGGAAATCTAAGTTCCGCCCTTAAGCAAACTGAAGATCTCTGTCATGCTTCTTAACACAACACTCACTGAATGCTCAATGCCGTGTAAGGAGTGAAAAGGTGTCGTGGCTGTGCATCTTGGAGTCTCAGCCACTCAGGAGGCTGAGGCTGGGGCATTGCCTGAGCCCAGGGCTTAGTTACAGTCAAGCCTGGGCCTCAGAGCAATAGCTCTATCTTTAGAAAAACAAAGCAGTGTGTTGGAGATGTAGCTCACTGGTTGAGCATGAGGTCCCCAGTTTGATCCCGCAACCCATGGCAAAAGGCCAGGTGTGATGCCTGCTTGGAATCCCGGATTTGGGAAGGCAGAGACAGGTAGGTCTACCGGGGGCTGCTTGGCCAGCCAGCCAAAACCAGCCAGTTCTAGACCAATGATGGGCCCTGTCTTGAAACTCAGCGTGGGTTACCGTTAAGGAGTATCACCCAAAGGCTGTCTGTCCGCCCCTCTCGCCTTCACACGTCCCATGTACAAACCCTAAAAACAAGGAATCAATGGCTTGGACCTGACACTCAGTCAGGTTTCATCCTCTTCCTCCTCGTGTGGTTTGGGGAAAAACTTACAAGACCCTTTCTAAGCCCTAATTCCCTCATGTACAAATGAAGCTAATAATATAATGTTGGCCTCTCAGGACGGTTGGGAGCTGAAGGAAACCGTGTGCCAGGGATTTAAGTCTGTGATGACTGCCAGATAGCTGCATCCGCTGTCACACTCCCAGGTCTAAAAGAAACCTACATTCTAGAGACCTCCAAGGAACAAATGAATAAAGTAGTGTTGGTGGGGGGTGAGGGGCGTGGAGGTGTGGGGGGATGGAGGGGAGGTCAGAGAACCAGCTGAGGCACATGGCAAGAGGGCAGACATATTCTCAAGGCGCAGTCCCCTGTTCCTCATTCCTTCTCCTGCTCTTTGCTCGTTTGGCAGAACAGGACGTTGAAGAGCTCTTGAAGCAAAGGCTAACCTTGGAACGCGGCTCCGTGTCCCTCTGCCAGAGGACAGCGCAGACAGGCAGAGGTAGAGTGGAGACTCAGCTCCTGAAAAAGGGAGGCTTGCCCACTTTCTAACTCAGTTCTCCGGGTCCTCTTGAATGTGGCGTGTGCCTCTCTGCTGCCCCCTCAGCTCAGGGGACATTTGATGGCCAGAGTCGACCGTTAAGTGTAATCAAGTTTAGCAGCTTGAGAAGCACCCAAGGGTCCACAGTGTCTAATAATGTGCCTATGTGCTCCAGCACCCAGCTTGAATTGCATCAGATTGGAGCAAGAAACAAGTCAACACGAAGCTTGGGCCCGAGCCCAGTCAACAGCCTGGCATGCCCCTCGGTGTGGATTGGTAATGTCTTATTTATAGTTGTTTGTGTGGTGACTCTCATTAAGGGTCCCCAGGGATCCTTCGTTCCCCTAGTTCAATGAGATGTTATTGCCTTTTCACACGTACTTATATGCCATTGTCTTATGGTTGCATATTTGTACATTTATGCTTATTTATATACATTATATTGTTATGGCCATCTTATTAGCTACTCTATTCATATCATTATATATTGTGTTATTAAATCATTTTCCTACACTAGGGCATGGGGATTGCTAGACTTCTTGACACAGAGTTCTTATGGACAGCAAGTGTGTGTGTGTGTGTGTGTGTGTGTGTGTGTGTGTGTGTGTGTTTATGAACACATGTATTCATGCAGGTGTGGATGTGGATGGGTGTGGGGGGTTTGGAGGCCATAGGAGAACATTAGGTATTTTTCTCCATCACTCTGAACCGTATTACTTTCAGAAAAGGTCTCTGACTGAACTCTGAGCTATGCTGGTGTCCAAGAAGCTCCCCGACCCTTCTGTCTTCCCACTCGGTCCTGGGTTTACTGGTGTTTTTCACATGGATGTCCCTGACCCCTCTGTCTTCCCACACGGTCCTGGGGTTACTGGTGTTTTTCACATGGATGTCCCTGACCCCTCTGTCTTCCCCACACAGTCCTGGGGTTACTGGTGTTTTTCTCATGGATGCTGGGATCCTAGCTCAGGGTTCTCAGGCTTGAGTGTCATGTGCTTTATGCACTGAGCCACCTCCCCAACCCAGACACCAAGGTTTCCCTCGGACATTTGGAATCAAGAAGGGAGCTAGTCCCCTGGGTGAGTGGACACAGTTCGACTTACCCCTTCCCTACCAGGCTGATTGCGAAGTACCCGTCGTGTCAGGAATAGTCACCATTCAAGTTTTCCCACATCCGAAGGATGGCATAGAGGACAGGAAGTATACGTCTGTACTTCTTTCTTGCTCTGTATCTCTGGCCTTTCTTCATGTACGTCTTCCCCCACCCCCGCCCACCTGACCCACCCGCATGATTTCCCTTCAGGAACTCAAGTCTCTTGAGTTTTCTTAGGGCTGGCCAATGTAGGCCAATCAAAAGCCAGTGAAAGCACCAACCCAAGAATAAAGTCAAGGCAGCCGCAATAAGAACAAGGAGAGTTCAAATAACGCTGTAAGTCTCCTGGATGAAGCCGTCTGCGAAATGGACGCTTCCGCTGTCATTTCCACCAGGCAACTAAATGTCTTTATTTGCATAAACAAGCTTGGGCTGAGATTCTGTCTTTTACGAAGGAGGGACGAATCCTGACAACTTGAGCCTGCAGGGGCTCCGCGTGGCTGCAGGCACCTAAGCAGACAAAACTCAAACAGGACAACCCCGGAAAGCTGCACTGTCAGCCCGCACCCAGGCAGAGCAGTTGCCACACAAAGTTTAAAGTGTGCATGCCTCAGGCTTCATCACTGGCACCCCTGCCCACCCCCACCCCCCACAAACAAGAGCTATCCTTAAGAGGATGGTAGCTTCACCTACCTCAAAGCATGCACAGAGGCTAGAATCCAGGCAACTGAAGGGAACCAAATCAGGATTTGGGGAGCTATCTTATGGTGCAGGGGGTGGAGGTGGGGGATGGGGGTAGGGGGCCAGGGTCAACCTCAGGATGAAGCAGGACAAGGGCCTATCTGAGTTGGCCAGCACACACAGGAGGGGACAAGCCATGCTGCCACAGTGCAGGGTACCCATACTGCTACTGGCTCCTTGATATAGCGACTGGGCTCTGGGATGTCAGGACAAACCTAGATGGCCAGTGACAGTCACTGCGGCTGGCTCCTCAGAAGAGCAGAGGATCTTTCAAGGAGCCAGCTTAGCCTCCTGTCATGTAGAACAGAAATGCCCCAGAGGCCACTGAAGACAGTCATGAGCTGTCTTGGGATTGGGAGTTTTAGAAAGGGAGGCTTCACCGGTATGACCCAACTGGCCATCAGTGGACTTAAACAAGGACCGTGGAGTGATTACCAGTTCCCGGATAGCCTTGTGGGAACTCCTTATTACGCGTATAATGTAGCATGCTAAGGAAATTCTTGGAAAGCAGGAAGCTTTCCCCAAATTAATCAGAACAGTTTAAAAACTGCCTCGTGAAAAATTAAAAATGCTCCTTGAATTTAATCTTGCTCACACAAACTTTAAGATAAAAGAGAAGGAAGAAAATGAGACCAGGAGGACTTCATTTCAGTCCCACGTCCCACATTAAAACAAAACAAAACAAAACAAAACAAAACCCAAAGGTCCAATGTGTGGGATGGCTGAATAATCCCAGCACCGGGAGAGACAGGCAGATGCTGAGGCTTGCTGGTCAGCACCTGAAAACTGAAACCCAAGTTGTCCCCTGCCTTCCAAATGCACACACACAGGAACACGCACACACATATATGAATGCAATATTTACAAAGAAAAGAAAATGGGGGCTGTGTAATGGAAGGGAAGCACAAACGTGTCATCCCACCCAGGAAATTTCAAAAGCTGTCCGCAGTGGTGCGACTTGGAAAAATCAATGTCTTTCCAGGCGAAGAAACCTAAAGTGGGTCTCCTTGGTGAATGTCATTGGGGACCCACCATAAGGCAGATGGGGAGGAGTGGCAGGTGGGCAATGTGAGGGAAGGTGTGCACAGAAACAAAAAGGCTGCCTGAAACGAACCTAAAATAGAAAAAAAAAAAAAAGAAAGAAAAAGAAAGAAAGAAAAAGAAAAGAAAAAGAAAGAAAGAAACAGCCTAGACTCCTGGCAGGTTTCTCACTGGAGCCATCAATAGAGCAACAGGAACCACTGCAGGAGACTGACTACTTAGGAGCCTTTTTGGAGCTGAGTGAAAGCCCAGGGGGAGGGTCTAACTGTTGGTCCATCTCTTAAAAAACAAAAACAAAAACAAAAAAAAACAACTTGGTGTTTGTTTTGTTTTCTATGAGATTTGCTCATTTTATGTATGTTTTGCCTGCATGTGTATGCTCGCCGCATGCATGCTTGGTGCCTGAGGAGATGAAAAGAAGGCATCTCTTGAAACTGGAGTTGCCGGTGGCTGGGAATCACCTTGTGTGTGCTGGGAATCCAATCTGAGTCCTCTGCCAGAGCAACACCTGTTTTTAACCACGGAGCCATCTCTACAGCCCAAATCTTTTATGTTTTCGTTTTGAGACAGAACGTAACCCTGACTGGCTTGGAACTCTCTGGCTGAAAACTCATGGACCTCCTCTGCTTCCCGAGTGCTGGGATTAAAGGCAAGGGTGTGTGTGCGCTAGGATGCTCTCCCAGCTTCCTGTAAGACACCCCTGAACTTCACCTGGAGGGGGCACTGGAAAGGGAGTGAATTCTCAATTGCTGAGTAAACGTTAGCTTAGGCGAACTAGCACTGTCCGCAACTGCTGGGGTGACCGGAGCCTTTCTGAGCTCCATATAAAATGGTGGCAATTCTTCTCAAATTGCAGGATAGTGTAGGAAAGGAACCAACTACGTGGTGGTTCGTATTTTAAAACTCCGCCTCCCTCCTCCTCTGGACACAAAGAGGAAAGTGGGTCGCTTCACACCCCTAGGCTCACAGAGAGTCAGGAAGAGCATGGGAGGAACGGGGAGGGAGTGTGTGTTGGGGGGGGGGGGGGAGAGGAGAGTGAGAGGTCAAAGGATGGGCAGGAAAGCAAATCCCCCAGCTGGGGCACAAGGGAGCCTCATTGATAACATATCCAGAGATTTGAGTCCCCTGAACCCGCATGGCTGACTTTGAAACAGATTCCCGACTCGCGCAGAGCACTCTTCTAGCGCTCACGTGAAATCGATCAGGCAAAGTCACACCCTACATACAGCCAAAGCAGTTCGGGAAGCCCGTCTCTCCTCACACAAACAAGGTATTGGGCTCTTTCCTCCTCTGTCCCTTCCTCTACAGCCCAGCTTCTCCCTCCGCATCTCCGTCCACGTGCAGACACAGATGGAGCCCACCCCCACCCTGGCGGGTCCCCACCCTGGGGCACCGGATCCTGCGGGTTGTTTACCAGCTGGCCACCTCCCCTGGCCCTGAGCGGTGCCGCCACCTTCCGGCCGGAGCCGGAACTGCATCCCCCCTCCCACGGGGTGCGGGCCAGCGACTGCGGGCTGATGACCCAACGCCGCAGGCATCCGAGGATAACCTTTCCCCTTTCTTTCCAAGTCCAAATAAGGGGGCTCTTCCCTCTGCGTGCTGTGCCTGTGGCGGTTAGGCCAAGGGGGGTTGGGGGATGGAAAGGAGGATCCTAGAACGAGGCTGACAGTCGGCAAAACAACCCACTACGTTGTTCCCGCCCGCACAGGGCCTCCTCCCTGGTCCCTGCAGCCCCCACAGAGCAGCAGCGAACTATGGGGTAGGATTGCTAGGGTATTGGGGCCATCCTGAACGCCATCAGCAGCACCTCCAAGGCCCCTCCACCCCCCACCCCCCACCCCGAAACACACACACAACCTCAGGCACGAAGAGAAGGGTGTCTGCAGCAGCTTGCTCCTGCCGGGAGCTTTGGACCCTGGGTGTGTGGTGGGGGTGGGGGTGAGGGTGGTGTCACTCTTAGGGGAGCTAGGCAGGGCTTCCAGGCCTCCGAACCCTACCATCACCCACAAACGGAGGGAGTCACGGTGGCTGACAATGTTCAGTAACCACAGAAACCAAGATTTGACCTATATTTTCAAACATGGCCTCAACTCTATAGCTTCCCCTGCCAGAAGTCGGAGTGAAGGCTCCTGACTTGACTTGCTATGAACGTTCCTTTTGCTTTAGATTCCAGACCGCCACCCAGAAGGTTGGAAAATCCATAAACCTCGCCGGGTGGTTTGTGGATGATCTGGGAGGGTCCTGATTGTCCCAAGAGGGAGCCAGTGGCCACCCTCATTCACTTTCTCCTACCGCAGTACCATGCCCAGCGCTTGGTGGCATTTTGAGAGGATGAGTGGATGATAGCCCTCAGGGATTTAAGTGTTTGTGCTTTTGACTGTACACTTTGAGTGTTTTAGGGTACTACATGGAGGGGCGCAAACTGACATTGAGAGCAGGATACTTACAGCCTGTCGCACTGAGCATTCGCTGGTGCTAACCACCGTTCTACATATCCGGCAACACCAGCATCTGCAGGAACAGAGGAGCATCGTGCCTTCAGAAAACATAGCCCCGCCAGGTCACTAACTGGCTTGAAGTTCAGGCCTTGGGACTCTAGACCCAAACACTAAATGTTCATTAACGGGGATTTGATTAATTTACAGTAAACCCATATAATGGAATCTTCTTTGGCTACTTAAATGGCGATGATACAGACTGGGAATAATTGGCAGGGGCAAATATCCACGACACGCTATTAAATAGAAACATCTGGGACCCAACAGCGTGGAGCACCGGATCTTGTGGCTCTGCAGAGGGCACTCGTGGCTGTGCTGAGTTGTGGTCCCGTCAGGTGGCTCATTTTTCCAGGGATGTTTTCTGTGTTGCTGAGCTCTTGGTGATCCACTGCCAAGGCTGTGAATAAATCTCCCACAAAGTCTTCCCTGAGCCCCCAAATCAAACGCTATGGATCCCCATGTCCCTCTGGGGTGGGAATTTGTGTGGGATGGTTACTTAGCTACGTGAGCACACGGCTACATCGCCGGCTGAACTGATCACTCTGGAAGGGAGACATGAACGGTTTCTCTGGTTTCCATGTGTTCCTCTGTATCCACTGTGGGATTCAAATATTTACCGATGGATTGGTATCACCCGGTGATAATGGGAGGACCCTCCGAAGAATTAATTTCATAATTAGCCGTTTGATGTTGGCCTTTTCTTAGTTCAGTAAGTTCCCAAGGACAGAGACACACTTTTCCTAATCAGCTCCATTTCCTGGCACTAGGTCTGCCCTGGCACACAGTAGGTACACCATATATGTTTACTATGCAAATGGGCATAGCCTTTCTTCTTGAGAAAGCAAAATGGGAGTGTCCTCTGTGCTCAGATGTACTGCAAGTAATTAAGCATCTATTCAAGGCCAAGACTGTCGGTAGGAATTGGTTCTGGTTAACAGAGCAGAACATGACAGTTTGGAATGGATAGAAAGGCAGAAGAAACCTTAAAAACTGGGCAGGAGCTGGGCGTTGTGGTACACTCCTTTAACCCTGTCTCAAAACCACCACCACCAACAACACCAACAACAACAACCACCACCACCGGGGAGAAAACAAAGGAAATCAGGCTAAAGGAAGATCTAGCCAGTGGTACCAGGAAGCTGGCTCCAGCACCCCTGAGCACTGTTGCCTGCTCCCACAGATGTTGCTGATGTGGCAAGATGCTGCTGCAGTGGCAGACACTGGCTTGTCCCTGCTTTTTGGATCATTAGACACCTGCGACTCCTGGCGTCTAAGGAAATCAGCTGGCTAAAACCAAGCCATGTACCTAGTGATGTGCTGACCAATACTTAATCTGCAGGCCAACAGGAAAAGCCCTGAATCCTTGCCTTTACGGTCTCTGCTGAAAACATCCCCACCAAGACTGATTTTCATCTGTCAGTCACTTAACTAGCAGCTCAAGAGAGTCCTGAGACATTAAAAGTTGGTGCCAATGGGCTGATGAGTCATTCTCTCATGTCTCTCTGGGCAGGGCATGCCAGCCAACCCCCTCCAGAGAAAACACATGTCCACATTTCATAGCTGTCCTGACACTGCTGCAGAGATGCTAGGCAGGACATAGGCTAATATGCTGTCTGGCTACTCATTACAGGAGCTTGCAGAGACGGAGCCCAAAGGAAGGTCAGATGCAGAATCCCAGAGAGTGCAGTGCGCAGCTGATGGAAGAGTCTGGAGGCAGAGGTGGATGTCGGGGAAGATGTTTAGATCTGTACCAATCAGAGCTCAGGAGAGTCTCCATTGTGCATATACAAACATCCTGTGAAGGTCAGAGAGCCAGGGACAACTCTGACTGTGTTGATGGAAGGTCACAGACGGGCTTTACTGACTTCTCTAGGAGGGACTGACCTCAAGTCCAAGGGCAAGAATTAGTTACATACTGAGTTTAGTAGTATACAGAGAGTTTCCTGCATGTACCAGGCAGCACACCCATAGATCACTAGTGGGCAATTCTGCTGGGGTTTGAAGCCAGCCAGTGTGGATGCTGAAAGCCATGGTGTTGATCACAAAGCCATCCTGACTTGGCCCATCAGTAGCCACTTACGGTTGTCTTTGAATGAACCACAAGGCATGCCCACAGTTTGGAAAATAGAGACCCTGAGGCATAGATTAAATACTCCATAGGGACAGTGTGGTCAGGCTGACCTACCCTGGTATCCCAGGTCCATCCTTGCCAGCTTCTTTCCACGTGGAGATGCATGTGGTGATGATGCCCAGTCCTGGTTAGCAGGACTGTACGAGCTAAGATGTGTGGCAGATTATACCTCACAGTCTGTTAATAAATGCTTTCTTATGGGATGGTTGACTTATGGTGAAATCAGTACAGAAACAACTCCTAGTTTAAAATCATCTCTCATTCATCATTTATAGATGGTTATTATCAGTTTTGAAGACAATAAGATTTGAACAAGGGACTCTGAAGGCAAAGTGAGGACCTCAGCTCAGATGCCCAGAACCCAGGTCAATAGCCTTTCTCTTGAGTTTAGTGAGGGACTTTCTTAGCATTTTGAGGGATACTTATGAAAATATTTGAATTCAGTGTGATTCAGTGTGTGTGTGAGAGAGTGGGAGCAGGGAGGGAGAGAGGAAGAGAGAGAGAGAGAGAGAAATACAGAGACAGAGACAGACAGAGAGAGGTGCGGATGGAGGGAAACAGAATATCATTATGGAGGAGCCCGGGGTGAATGCCCTGGGTAGCCTAGGCTGGCTAATCTCAAAGTCACAATCCTGTTACCGCCACCTCCCAGATACTGGAACTCTAGGATGTACCACCACAACCAGCTCTTTTATGTGTGTCTTTTGAGAAGGGTAGTGCATTTCCCCAAGCAGACACAACTCCTAGTTTGGTCATCTATCCCACACAGACCTGAAGTTGGGACCGTTGGACCAATAGGACCACACCTACTCAGGGATTAAAAAAAAAAAAAACCTGCTTTCTTGATCCCGGTCCAGATATCTTCTTTCCCAACCTATGGCGGCAGGAGGCTGGGCTGCTGAGGCAACTTTCCCATGAAACGACACACCTCCGACATACCTCCGACCCGGCACTGGGTCCCATAGCAAGGGGCACAACACAGAGCCCTCCGTGAGGCCCCATCAAAACCCGTTACTGCACTGTGAGGAAAATGGGCGAATAGTGCCATTCCTCTCCCTGGGCTGGCAACAGGAGGCTTCCCATCACTAAAACAAGCAGGCAGGACCATCTGCTCGAGAAGAGGAAAGACCTATTTTGGCTCAGCAGTCCTGAGGTTTCGGTGATGGCTGGGGAAGCAGGGCGGGTTCTATTGCTGTTGAGTCCAGGCAGTTCCCTAGAGGGGGAGCAGGGCTGGAAAGTGCCAGGGGAAGGGATGGGTAGCCTAACATCCCCTTTGCAGACACACCCCAGGGACCTAGCTCCCTTCCATTAGACTCCACTCAAAACCCCTATCACCCGCTACAGTAACTTAGAGTGCTGAGCCAGCCTTTAAAGCATGACTTCTGGGCTGCTGAACAAGATCTAAGCCAGTGGGCTGTAACCCCTCTGTGGCCTGACAGACCCTTTAGCAAAGACCGCCCTGTCACAAGGGTTGCTTAAGACCATTAGGAGACACAGACATTTACATTACGATCCATAACAGTAGCGAAATGACAGTTATGAAGTAGCAATGAAAATAATTTTATAGCTGGGGTCACCACAACATGAAGAACTGTGTCAAAGGATCCCAGCATTAAGAAGGTTGAGAGCCACTGCTCTAAAGCACAGCAGGCTGTGGGTTCTCTCAGTCCAGGTGTTCCTCTGCTGTCTAATGGCCTCTGGGCAAAGGTTTCAAGCATCACACAAGTGGTCATGTTCACTTTGCAGCCTCTGTACCTCAGCACCTCAGCCAACGGTTCCAGCCTCAGATCCTGCCAGAATTTGCCAAGTGGACGGTAAGGGCAGGGATCTTGGCCTGGTATTAATTTTCTAAACTGTAAATTTAGGATGTAGGTGTGTGTGTGTGTGTGTGTGTGTGTGTGTGTGTGTGTGTGTGTGTGTGGTTTGTCTTATTTTTGTTTGTTTTTCCGGACAGGGTTTCTCTGTGTAACAGCCCTGGTTGTCCTGGACTCACTTTGTAGACCAGGCTGGCCTCAAACTCCCAGAGGTCCACCATCCTTGGCCTCCTGAGTGCTCGGATTAAAGGAGTACGGCCACCACACCCAGCTAAAATGTGATTTTTTTTTTAACTCTATGCATTTACTACCACATGAGATGAGTAAGGGCGATGGGTCAGTTCTTGGACAGACTGCAAGGAGTCTCAACACGATTTAAGCATGAGCTGGATCTTGTAAGGTTAGTCAAGCCCTTCTATGGTGCCACATCTCTGTTTCTATCTCTTGGTATTCTTGAGAGAACAATCAGTCATTACCAGAGATTGGTGAGCAGCTTTCAGTCACCTCTATCACTCTGCATCAGTCATGCTGTGGTAACAAGCAGCCCCCACTCCCGCAAAAACAAACAAACAAACAAACAAACAAAACAAAACAAAACAAAAGCAAAAACAAAAAAAAACCTGATTTCTTGATCATGTCCCATGTTCACCACTGGGGTACTGGGAACTTTTCTACTTAAATTTCATGTACAGATACAATAAATGACAGAGTGCTCCTAATTTCAGGAGCAAGCTTAGCAAATGCTGTATTGGCTCTTACACAGCCTGAGTTATCTTCACTTACTGGAAGCAAATGGCCTTGCTGAGAGGCGGCAAATCACTTGACCAACTCTTAGTAGTCAAATAACCTGGAAAATATTTAATGACCCTAGAACTTTTGGCGAGGAAAAGGTTCAGTGTCCGGGAGCACACCTGCTGGAGGTATCCAGAGGACCATTGCCTGGGAAGGTAGGAATGGGACAGACACTGGACGTGGGCTTAAGTATTTGGGAGTAAAAAAAAAATAAAGAACCCAGGAGGAAAGTGTCCCTATAGGACCATGTAACATGGGCACTGTTGGTAACCAACTGAAAAAAAGGAAAAGAAGCGGCTAGGGTGGGTGGATGGGAGTAAAAATGGGGGTTGCCAGAAACATTAGAAAGGGGGAGGTTCTCACCAGTGCCCAGTGGGTGCCTCGTGGGTGATGCGGACCCTTGAGGAGCCTGGGTTTGGTCCTCAACTGCTGAGGAGGACTACACATCAGAGCGCAGAGAGATTTGACGTCTTTGCTTCCTCCACCGTGGGAACATCCCTGTCCCTCCCAGACCTGCTCAGAGTCCCTGGGGGTGTGCTCTCCCCTCAGTTCACTTAGAAATAGGTTTTCGTGGGCTACGCGGTGGCTCAGCTGGTGACGCACTTGCCACAGAAGCTTGACCATCTGAGCTTGATCCCTGGGGGCCACACAAAGGTGGATGCAAAGGACCTACAGCTTCGGGCTCCAGAGGTGGCAGAAGTGCACATAAAAGAAGAGGAAAAGAACAAGGAAGAGGAAGAAGAGGAAGAGGAAGAGGAGGGTAAGGAGGAGGAGGAATGTTTGTTGAAGAAGTTGTTTTTTATGCCTTGTTGTACTACCTACTTGAGGTCACTTATTTTAAAAATATATATTACTTTTAGCTGGGCATGGTGGCTCATGCCTTTAATCCCAGCACTCAGGAGGCAGAGGCAGAGGCAGGTGGATCTCTGTGAGTTCGAGGGCAGCCTGGTCTACAATGAGAGTTCCAGGACAGTCAGGGAGAAACCCTGTCTCAGAAAAAAATATATATTACTTTAAGAAAATTTAATGAGGCAGAGAGGACCTAGTACAGTGAATGCTCATGTGCACATCATGGAAGACCTTGCCTGCAGTTACAGTCTAACCATCAGACAATCTTTGCAGAGACTTGCTCTGCTCCAGCCACACAATGAGACTTACTATTTGTCTCTTTTAACAGATGACAGAATCATGACTCAGAGACGTTAAATGACTTGGCCACAGACACCCAGTGAGGGCAGCCGACAGTGGTTTTACCCGCTGGAGCGCTGGCAGAGAGTATGAACAGAGCTTACACAGAGCTAGGAGTCCTAGCTAGGTTTCCATTGCTGTGATAAAACACTGGCTGAAAGCAACCTGGGGAGGAAAGGGTTTATTTTGTTTTACAGCCCACAGTCCATCACTAAGTGAAGCCAGGACAGAAATTCAAGGCTGGAGCTTAGAGGAAGGACCAGAAACAGGCACCATGGAGGCACTCATTGGCTTGCTCAGCTCGCTTATATAAGCCAGGACCACTGCCCAGAGGCAGCACTGACCTAGTGGGTTAGGCCCTTAATCAAGAAAATGCGAGCCCGGTGTGGTGGCACACGCCTTTAATCCCAGCCCTCTGCAGGCAGAGGCTGTCGGATCGCTGTGAGTTCAAGGCCCGCTTGGTCTACAAAGTGAGTCCAAGACAGCCAAGGCTACACAGAGAAACTCAGTCTCAAAAAAAAAAAAATGCCCCCACAGAGGTACCTACAGATATATGTATCTTAACAAGCAGCTAGTCCCCTGTATGAGCCAGGCTTCTCTACCAACCTGCTTTGCTGTGAGTCACAGGCTGGATTCTCAGGGTCTAGAGGAGGAGACTAGCCCCAAGGAACCAGAGGGAGAGTCATCCCAACCCAGACACATTATGAAATGGAAGGGGTGAGCCCCTGGGCATCTGTCATTCACGCTACATGCCGTTCGCTCAGTTATTGTTTATTGAGCACGTATTTCTTTCTAGCTCTGGGAACACAGAGGTGAGTGAGCCAGTCTGCCTGGCACTACCAGTGCTGTCCAAGAAGAGAACGCTGCCTCCCCAGTCACTGACTGGCTGGAGCCTCAGTTTCCTCACTTGTGGAGATGGCACAGTTAGTAATTTCAACAGTTAGTAATGAATTCAGTAATCTGAATTTTACCCTCATTTTTTTTTAAATGGGTGAACTAACAGCCCTCTAGGACAAGACTGTTGTGAAGACCAAATGAGATGGCCTTGCCTCTCTCCAGCTCACAGGCAAGGCCACATTCCAAACCTCAAATAGTCTGGAAGGCATAGGCATCAACTTATAGGAAGAGACACGCAACGAGTCAGCCCGTGTGACCAAGACCAGTCTTGGTACAGTTGGTGCTGTCCCATGGAGATGACTTGGCGGTGACAGGTGCAACCGCTTCAGAAAGCAATGCTGCCCAGAGTGGGCTAGGTTTCCCACCCTTTGCTGGCTGGAGCCCTGCTGGGTGCCACCGGTCAGCAGAGGTTGCCGAGTACAAGTGGACGGACACTTGCCTGTCCCTCTACACTGCCGGTTTTTGCTCGTGCAAGGTTAAAAATATCTGGAGAACATCAGGAGATTATCATGCTAGAGCCTTTCAGCTTAGGCTGCCCTTTTGCTCAAACCGATTCCTGCAAGAGACTAAGAAGTGGTTGGTCCCTGTGCCTTCGTGCAAGGCTTCGTCAAGGACCGTTAGTGCCCAGTTGTCCCCAGTCCCAGAGATACCCTGCATGCTGAAAGCGCTAAGGAAGAAGCCAGAGTTTTGCCCCACGGCCTCCATAACTCCAACAAAACTACATTAATTTGTTCTATGATGTTACAGGCATTGAAGGAAAGATAAACCTGTTTTTTAGGATCCCAAGTGCAGGATTGGAACAGCCTTGTGAGAGAACAGGTGAGGTCACTCCACTAGAAGAGCAACCACCTCGTGCAGGAGCTTAATTGTTGCCAGCTGAAAAGATCCTGTGAACAGACTCTGGGAGGAGATATAGAAATGAGCCAGAACTGGAGGCGGGGCGTTTTGGAGACTTGGGATAGTTTTAGTGGTTTATCGTGGCATGTCAAGATGCTCCTGGAGAGCACTGCTCGAGGGAAGGTTTCGGGGCTCCGGCTCGAACCTGCTGAGGTTCTGGGTTCTGGTTACTCTAGGTTCCAGCAGAAGAAATCCTGCAGATTGTGCCAGGAGAATCGTTCCTCGGAACTGATATCCTTACGCTTTTGTTATTGTGTCCATTAATCCTCATTTCCTATTGTTTGGGTTAGTCCGGTTATAAGGGACGTATGCTCGGTCACTAAGTTGTTACTAAAATATATTGGTTAAGTAAATTGAGCCTACAAGGCATATTACAAAGCTTCTTCATTTAATGTGGCAGCGAGTGTTTTTCTATATTAATGAGCAGGAACCAAAAGCGGGGAAAAAATCTATGGTTAAGGTTTTGTTCTTCCAGAACGCTAGGCTGTCCGCAACTCATTACTCAGAGAAGCCTCTTGCTCTTGCTCTACCTCGCCCGTGTTATTAAAACCAACTTGTTCCCTTGAGTTCCTGTGCGGCTAAGTCCTCGGACCACATGCAAGAAATCAGACTAGGATTGGGACGGGAACCGGGAAGCGGGGTGGCACAGAGCAGAGACAGGGAAGTCTGCCGGTTCCACTTGGCGAGAGCCAGGAGGAAAGACGAAGGCAGGCCGAAACTCCGGCAGGCCTGTGAAGTGTTCGCACACCGCGGTGTGGAGCTGTTTAAAATCACAGCCTTCAGAGTCGCTTTCCACTACGCTGTTGCTACCAGACAGTTGAGGTATTTGTGGGTATGAGTCTACGGTGCTGCTGGCGTGTGGACCCTCCCTGGAAGAGATCGCATGGGGTTAGGAAACAGCGGATCGATCAGGCCATTCTCTGAATATGAGCTACACTATAGAGGCTGATTCATCAGAGAGGAAAAAACAAAAAGGTTTTAAAGCTGTGGTTCTCAGCCTCCCTCGCACTGAGACCCTTTAATATTCTTTCTCGTGTCACAGTGACTCCAGCCACAAAATTATTTCTTCGCTACTTCATAAATGTCGTCTTGCTACTGCTGTCAATCGTGACGTAATTGTCTGATCTGTGGGATAGCTGATCTGAGCCCCCTGTGGGCTCGAGACCCACAGGTTGAGAACTGCGGCTTTAAAGGTTCTGCCTGGTGTCCGCTGCAGGGTTACTGGTGATGGTTTTGAAGGCTCCTAAGGTTCTCTGCTGGCCAATGAATTCAGGGGTCCCCCTGAACTCAGATCAGCAGAGGATTAAGGGGAGCACATTTTCCCTACCCACCGTGTGGGAAAAGGTGGAGTCGGGGTTTGCAGAGATTTAAAAAGCTTCAGGGAAGCCCAGGAAAGCACACCCGTAGCCCCAGCGTTCCTGAGGCATGGGCTGGAGACCCAGGATCTCAAGCTTTGCCTACATAGTAACACTTTGTCTTAAAAAAAAAAAAAGGAAATAATTAAATAACCAAATAAATATTAACAGTAACAACAGCAAAAGAAGAAACTGGGAGAGCCACCCACCAGGACTCCTGCTTACTGGCCACTAGTGAAAGCAGGCAGAAGAATGGATTCTAAAGGGGACAGAGGGGATGCTTGTGGGAAGGTGACAAATGATAGAACGGTAGCCATTTTCTCAAAGGTCCATGCTAGGGGAAGGGAGTATGGGGAGAAATGGATCCACGGGTACAGAGTCAGCCATCAAGGAGTAAGTTCTGCATTGGATCCCACAGTGGGAGGGCCATGCTATCACTAATGTATCACCCTTATTTTAGAGACAGGGTCTTGCTGTATAGTCCTGGCACGACTTAGGGTGGCTTCAACACCTTCCTGCCTCAGCTGGGGATGTCAGCGTCTCTCAGTGCGGGGATGACCGCTACGCACTACCACACCTAGCTTTGTATTGTACATTTAAAAACTCCTAGAAGAGTGGTCTCTGAGGGCACACATCACAAATAAATGATAAGCGTGTGACACAACAGCTACTAGCTATCTTGGTTTGGTGAACATAGAATGTAAATATGTGTCAACACATAAGACTGTACCGTGCAGATTCGCAACACTATTACAAGTCAGCTGATGTTTAATATCTACTTTATCGTCTATGTGTAGGTGCATATATGCTACATATGTACAGGAGCCCCCAGAGGCCTGATGGGGTTCTTGGATCCCCTGGAGCTGCCCGGTGTAGGTGCTGGAATTTGAAGCTGAGTGGGTGCTCTTAGCCTGTGAGCTATCTCTCTCACCCTCAGTTGAACTTCTAAAAAAAAGATTTTGTTGTGTGTGAGTGTGTGGAGGTCAAAGGTCAGTATCAGGAGTCTTCCTCAATTGCTCTCCATTGCAGATTTTGAAACAGAGTCTCACCCTGAGCTCATTGGTTCAGCTAGAATGGGTAGACACAGTCCCTGCAGACACAGAGTGACTGCTATACCCTGCTGAGCCTAGATATTTTAAAAGATCTATCTATCTATCTATCATCTATCTATCTATCATCTATCTGTCATCTTTTATTTTTTTTCATGAGTACTCTATTTGCATATCTATTATTTATTTATGTATATAAGCACTCTATTTGCATATCTATTATTTATTTATGTATATGAGCACTCTATTTGCATGTGTGCTTGCATGACAGAAGAGAGCATCAGACAGAAGAGGGCATCAGATCCCATTACAGATGGTTGTAAGCCACCATGTGGTTTCTGGGAATTGAACTCAGGACCTCTGGAAGAGCAGCCAGTCTTCTTAACTGCTGATCCATCTCTTCAGCCCAGATTTATTTTTTTAAGGCTGTGGGTGTTAGAGATCAAAGTTAGGTCCTTATATTTACAAAGCAAACACTCTACTGGCTGGGCCATTTCCCCCAGGCCCTTAATTTTAAAAACACCCCAAATTTTTTGCCTTCTTTGTAGTAAGAGGGGTATGGAGCAGATAAAGGAGAAGCAAGTCAAAGCCTACACACACACACACACACACACACACACACATACACACACACACACCTGCTCAGCTTCTATTGCAAGATGAAGGAACATTAAGCTCAGAAAGGGAGCAGGGGCTGGTAGACTCGGAGAGAGTGGTAGTCCTGAGAAGCTTGACAGTTCAAAACCAGAAAAGCTTTATATTTTCAGGAAATGGAGGCTGGTGGGCCGGTGTCTCTTGAAGTCCTGTCAAATCACCCCAAAACAAGGACCTAGATATCTTTTGATGCAGATGTTTAAACATCAGCCCATAATGTAATTTTCTGTCCTAAATTGTTTATTTGGTATGAATTTTACAAGCATGACGTGTGAAGCTGACGAATATCTCACCTTCTCCAGGCTGAGGTACAAGGACCACTCACCAACAGTGTGGTGGAACCTGTGGCCTTTCCCAAGGCCAGCATCACCCAGCAGATGTCAGCCCATGCATCTCTCTGTGCTTGTGGACTGGTTTGATGATCCACTGGGTGTCAGGATTTCTTCTGATGGATTATGGAATGGATCAATGATGATAACCTCAAAAAAAATCTATATATGAAATCTTCACCAACCCAGAAAGAATTCAAGACTCTCAAAGCCCCACAGCGGCATCCAGCTCTCTCCTCAGCAACAGACTTAAGGCATTTGAGCAAACGTTAGCTAGTTAACACCAGGTGGACAGGCTTGACCTAAGTTGCACCCTTAGAAACTGGGCGTTTGCGGCCACCATGACAGACATGAATCCTGTAAATGACATTACCTTATTCGGCCTTATGTCCTAGCCTTCACACTTTATCAGGCCAAGTGGGAGGGAGTCCTGTACAAGTCAGAGAGCTGGCAGTATTGCCCGCAGTGGATCCTCAGAAGAAAGCACACCACGTTGACTGCTTCTTCCTCCATAGCTTCTATTTCTGTGTACCCAGCTTGGCTTACCTGATGGCTGTCACCTGAGCTATATAATGTATTTTTATCATATTTACCCTCTGTAACTTTCTCTTACTCTTCCCTCTTCTTTCTAACAAACCCCTCCTACTTTCGAGGGGGTTCAGTTTTTGTTTTGACCTGCTTTGTTTAGAGTTGTTTTTATAAGTGTGTGTGTGTGTGTGTGTGTGTGTGTGTGTGTGTGTGTGTGTGTTTGGTTACTTACTGGTTCAAGAGCAACCGGCCAAGGGCTACACCACTGAGGACTATGATTCTCCCTGACACACACACACACACACACACTAGCCATTAACTGACAAAGGTTCCTCAGGGAGGGGCCTCATGCGTCGCTCCATATCATAGTGGAATGTTAGTGGGCTCCGTCTTCTGTCAGTTCTGTAGGTCACTATAGCTGCTGGAAGTTCACAAGTGCAAGGGCTAAGTCTTGTCGGGACTATATGGTCTGTTGTCCTAAACAATGTCTTACACCAAGCCATACTTAAAAATCAGCATCTCCAATTTCTTAAAGACACACACCTGAAATGCAACAACAGCACAACACCTCTCATGGGGATGGCTCCAGCTGCCCCTTTAGCTGGGACACACATTCTGTGGCCATTTCATCTCCAGCTGGTATGGCTTGCACTTCATGTGCACCATTGTTTTCACAGAAGAGGTTATTTTCTCTAAACCAGGCCTCGACCAAACACAAGGTACAGTGAAAGCCAGGCACATCAACATGGCCCCCACAGCTCCCCCAGTTGGTTCATGGGAGCTTGCATCCCTTGGTACAATGCCCTTCTCCCCCAAGGCAGATGCCCAGCGAGGTTTCCTCTGGGTAATGTTTTTCCTAAGGAGGGATCCAGGCCACCTGTGGCATCCAACTGTTGTTTGTTTTAAAAGACATATTAATAATAAAGCTAATATTTATTGAGCACTTACTCCGTGTCTGGCAACTTTCCAAGCTTCTTCCCTGAATTAACCTATGTAATTTTCACAGTGAATACAATTGTTGCTATTTTATAGGTGAAAAAGCAGAAGCCTGCAGCACTCAAGGGCCCTACAGCATCTCTCCATATGAAGTGGCAGGGACCAGGAATCAAAAGAAATGCATGGGGCCCAGCAGAGAGTGCAGCTAACCAGTCAGAAGCCTTGCTCCTCGGTGGGTTTCCTTAATCGGCTTGTGTAGGTTTATCTGCCAGGATGGGCTGGACCGTGCTACTGTAGAGTCCCTCAGGTCTCAGTGGATGGAAACAGTAGTTCATGTCTGGCTTACACCACATGATAACCAGAAGCTAGCCTGTAGGGCCTGATGCTCCTGACAGTGCTGCCCCATCAGGAACACTGCCATGGCAGAGAGGAACAGAGGGCAGGCCTCACCATTAGTTCGGTACACTCTCCTACGAAAGGCAGCTTAATATGTCTGCCCAAAGTAAACTGTATGATTTACACTCTGGTACTTTAAAGTTACTAGCTTCTGGGCCGAGGGTAGCATCGAACACCTGCAGGGTTGCTGAGCCATCTATAAAAGAGGGTCTGAGGTTGGCCTGCAAGAGGGACGGACAGCTTGAGGACCACATTTCTGTGGGTTAGGAAGAGGGCGGGGCTCTTCTCCTTACCTTTGCTTCCACCACCTAGCAGAGATCCTGGCATGGAAAGAGGAATTTTTCCCATCTGCCAGGCCATTGCCTAGGCTGTCACCCACTGCCCGTGTGTGTGTCCGTCCGTCTGTCCATCCCTTCCCTGCTCTACCTCCACACCTGCCTAGTTCTTTTTCATTCTCCGCGTCTCCACAGCAGGGGGTCGGGGTGGCTCTCTTGTCTCTCTGACTGCAGAAACCCTCCCGCTGTTTTTCATAGCACTCGGGGGTATATTCCAGCATCTAGTACGGAGTCTCCTTGAAATGAGGGGTGAAGCTCAGTAACAGAGCAGGCACTTGTCGGGGGAATGACCCCCCAACTCCCCCACCCCCCCAAGAACCTCCCAACTCCCCCACCCCCCAAAACCCCCACCCTGAGTGCAACCTCAGAACAGACAGTAGTCTCAAAAGTTATTCTGTGCTATGATGTGCTGTGTGTGTCTTTCCTAAAAGACTGAAAAGTTCATGAGGGCAAGTTCCAAAGCCTATCTCACCTGGGACACTCAGCGGTACAGCCCTTGGCAGGTGGCTCTTGTGCCAATAAATAAACACACACACACACACACACACACACACACACACACACACACGTTGCATGTGGAGTTAGAAGAAAGTATTGAGCGCTAGTACTCGGCTCACACTCTTTTCTTTGCATCTTCCCTTTGCATGGATGTGCGTGTGTTGTGTGTGAATTTGCGTATGTGTGGGTGGGCAGATGTACATATGTGGGCATGCACATTCAGAGACCCGGAGTTGATGCTGGGAATCACCCTCTCATTCATTGAGGCAGGGGCTCTCAGTCAAACCTGGAGCTCCCAGATAAGGTTACTCTTGGTAGGCAGCTTGCTTTGGGGATCCTGCACCCACCTTCTAAGGCTGGGATTACAGGTAGGCTACCGTGCCCACCAGGTATTCACGGAGCTTGCTGGGCATCTGGACTCATATCTGCACCCTTGTGTGGGATGCATTTTAACCACTGAGCCATCTCCCCAGCCCTACTGTCTCCTTTTTATACAATCTGGGATGGATACCCAGGGAGTAGAGCGTAGTGAGCAGGTCTTTCTAAAGCCAATGCAATCAAGGCTTGCTCACCCACCCCATCTTCCAGGTGCTTCTAAATTCTGTCAAGTTGACGATTAGCCCTAGACCTTACAAACTTGCTCGCAGAGCCTGCCAAGCAGACTGAAGTGCCATAGCAGACGTGAGCCTGGAAAGCACAGGCACCCGCGGGTGGAAAGAGCAAAGGCCACGGCAGGCGCAGCTTCCACTGTCTCTGAGGAGGAACGAGCCTCTCTTCTGTTCGCTGCAGCATCTGCCCCAGGGAAAACTAAGGTTCTACTCTGAGGTCCTCAAAGTCCATTTTGCATCTTCTGGACCTTGGGCGGTGTCTGAAAGTGCTGCAGTAAACTCCAGCATCCAGCCTTCTTTGAGCTGACTTGTATACTCTCCCCCTCTCTGTGTCGTGTCATCATCCGTGGTTTGTCATTGCCTTTAAACAGACCTGCCAACATCACTCGAATCTGTTTGTTTTGCGGTCCCAAGCTGGGGGCTAGGTACACATCAGGTGGAAGGACATTCTCTGCTCAGAAGTCCATGACAAAGCCTCAGTGCCAGTATCTGGAGAGATGCGGAAGGCTGCACTAGGCGCTGTGTTATAGGAGTGTATTGGTTAGTCTTGTCAACCTGAGTCGATTGAAACGCACCCATGAGTTCAGTAGCTAACACTTCCGCTCATGTCTGGGAAGGGCCTAGAGACGAGCAGAGTGTGAGCGCTCTGACCCACTGGGTGATCTCATCCATGCATAGACCCAGAGTTTTAATACCTTATTAGAAAACGGTGGACTGTGGTAGGTGGGCCTGCCTGGAGGATGCTGGGAACATACTTTCTGAGAGTGTCTTTCTTCTGTGTTTCTCTCTGCTTCCTGGACACTGCAAGGTGAACAGCTTTCTTCTGCTGTTCCCGTCTCCCCTGATATTTAAACCCCAAACAACAGAGAGCCATCCAAATGGGAGTTAGAACTTCTGGGCCCAGGAGCCAGACAGAATTCTTGCCTCTCTAAAATTTTTTTTTTCAATTATTTCACTGCCAATGAAATACAGAGCAATATGGTGATTTTTGGAAAGCCTTCTGAGGCATCCACCCTCTTTTGAATGACCACAAAGCAGGTAGGTGTGTTAAAAGCTCTTAGAAGGTCCTGCAGGAAAAGACTTACTCTCTCTCTCTCTCTCTTTTTTTTCAGTTGTGTTTTATTTTTAACCAAAAGAAATATATAATATGTGCCTAGGATAAGAGGGAACCAAGTCCTGATGAGAAAATCCATCCAGTGTTATGGAGATGAAAAGTTTGGAGGGTGTGTAGGTGCAGGCCTTCCCAGAGCGTGAGGGAATAGGTACACTAAAACTAGAAAGTTCCATGTGGACATTGCTGGTCGGTTAATTGTATCAAAAGAAACTTCTGGACTGAAAAGACTTTTCTTTAACCGACTTACCCAGGCCTTTCTGAACATACTTGACACCAGGACTTTTTGTACCAAGTTGCCTTTATTAATGTCCCGAGGAACAAGACTTCTGTGGCAGACAGGAGGACAATGCTATTAGATTGCCATCCAGTGCACCAATGACGGGAATAGATCACAAAGACTGAGCAAGAGGGACCTCACGCATCACCCAGCAGTCATTTCCTGACAGGAGTTAAGCTGGAGGTTTCCTCACTGGCTTTCCTGACTGGACCTCCACCACCTGCTCTCTTCCAGTTGTGTACTGCGCTCTCCAGGCTGAGGAGCCACCATCAGTTATCCAGCATTCATTATCCAATTCCTTGCACTCAATTAATTATTCACATCCTACTGGTTCCGTTTTCTCTGGAGAATCCTGCCTAATTGGATTTATGGAACACATTTTTGGTAGCAGTGTCCACCTGGGCCTGGCAGTGTGAATGGATGACCACGAAGGTAGCTGTCAGGAGTGCTCTGTCTTCAGAAATACAGAAATGATACATCCACCAAAATGAATATATTATAAATTTTGATGGGAAATAATCCAAACGGCAGAAACACTGTTACAGTAATTGCACTTCGTTTTAAAGTTAATTTTATTACCAAAAAAAAAAAAAAAAAATAGTCTTGAAGTCAATTCTGGACTTTGCCCATAATCGTTGCATGTTGAGTTCTTACAGGGAATCAGCAGATGGCTCTTTAATGAACCAACAGTGCACGACCAAGAAGTGTGGAGGCTGGTGTTTATTTTCAGATCAAAGGGAGAAAAATTAAGCCCAGAGGTACTTGTTTTCCGGAAAAATCACACTCTTGTGTGTTAGGGTGACAGGAATCTTCTTGATGTCACAGTTTTCTCCTACCCGTCCCATTTACTCCCACCACTAATCTGAATCTATAAATAGGGTTTAAATATTGCCCTTCTCAAGCTGGGGGGAGGGGGGCGCGTGTTGCTCGGTGGTAGAGCATTCGCTTAGCTTGCAAGAGGCCCGGAGTTTGATTCCTGGATGAGCAAGAAGTCTATGATAAATGCATAGTGCCTCTTGGCTATTCGCAACAAGGCAAACTAGTTACTTTTAATTAAAAGGTTAAGCTTCGTTCCAAAGGGTGTGGCCTTTCCACAAAGAATGTCTTGCTGTAATTTACACCCAAGAAAAGACCTGGGCCAGGAAGAAGTAAGGGACTGCCTCCTCTTGACTGCAGAAAAAGCAGAGGTATTTCTTCCCTTTCCCCTTTCCGGTCCCCTCGGAACTTAAAAAAGATGCCCGCCAACAACAGGATTCCGGTGAGGCCAAGCCTGTAGAATTCCTGAATCCGCTAAGGAGGGCGCTTCCTGCTTGCCTAGCTGCGGCCCGGCCCACGGAATAGTTCTGAAAACACCTGGTATTGAAATGCTGTCGTGTGGACAATCTGCCATCTAGTGACCAGAGCGAGAATTACAAAAACAGCTTTCGGAGGGGCGGGGCGGGGGGGGGGAGGGCGTCATTTGCCAAAACTGGCCTTGAGACCAAAGTTATTTCTGCCAATAGTTCCTAGGCTTTGCTTCACATTAGAACGTCTCAGGGAGCTTGTGAAAACCTGGTGCCAAGGCTACACCCGCATACCAGTATGCCCGAATTCCTGGGAGCCCGCACCCAACGGGCCGTGCTTGTGAGCTGTGATCTTTGCAACTGTAGCTCGTGGTTCTGGGAGCTACTGTGTGTGCAGATTTCTTCTTCCTTCTCTCTCCCTGGCTTTTTATTTTCAGACAAGATCTCATGTATCTGATGTGGTCTTGAGTTTTTGATCCTCTTGCCTTCACTTGCCCCACACAAGCTCAATATGACTAGGTGTGCACCACCATGCATGGTTTTTATTTCTTTCCTTCCTTCCTCCTACCCTCCCCTTTCTACCTTCTCTTTTACCCTTCTTTTCTTTTTATTTCATTTTTAAAAATTGGACCAAATGTGCAGAATATTAGGATGCAAGCACACACTTGCAGTTTGACTTCTTTGGGGGGGGGGTCAAACATGTGTTTCACCTAAGCACACCTGCCACGGGGCCTGTTGGTGACTGGTTTCTATAACTCAGTGGATCATCATATAGGTTCCATGGGGAGAGCTGTATATTATGGTTTGGATGTAAAATGTGGTCCCCTGCCCCCCCCCCCCCCGTTCCTGTGTGTGAATACCCAGTCTTCAAGTAGTGGTGAAGTTTGGGAAGGTGCGCCCCTTAAGGTGTGAATGGAAATACATCTCCCTGCCCCTCAGTTGCTTTAGCTGGGTATTTTAACACAGTAAGGAGAAAGCTAACCTCACATGGTGAATCGCTTAGACCTGAGCTGAGTCTACAGTAGGTTCTATTTAGATGAATTTTATCAGGAGTCTATAATGTTTCTTCTTTTTTTTTTAATTTTTTTTTTTATTTTTTGAGACAGGGTTTCTCTGTGTAGCCTTGGCTGTCCTGGACTCGCACTGTACCAGGCTGGCCTCGAACTCACAGCGATCCCCCTGCCTCTGCCTCCCGAGTGCTGGGATTAAAGGCATGCGCCACCACACCCAGCTTATAATGTTTCTTTTAACTTGCTTTTTAAAAAGATGTATTTTTGTCTTGAAATTATGTTTATGTGTGTCTGCCCCTGGGAGCACAAGTAGCCAGAGAGGCAAGAGGCATTGGGTCTCCTGAGCTGGGGCTGTAGGCAGTTTGAACTGTCCAACATGGGTGCTGGGGACTAGGTGTTCTATACGTTCTCTTGACTGTTGAGTCCTCTCTCTAGCCCCTTAACTTGGATTTTTAAAACATGCATTTTTATTACATTTATTTATTGAGTATGCATGTGTGTGTGTGTGTTTGTGTACACATGTGCATGCACACATACACACATATGCTGTGAGTCTTGGCATGTGGCAGTCCCCTATAACACCAAGCCATTTCTCTGGCCCGCTTTTGGAGATTAATATGTTACAGACATCCCATAAAACAAACAGTAGTTCTAACTTCTTCCCAACAGATGTGGAAACTATGTGGAAAACATGCCCCCGGAAGTCTAGCCTCTACTAGCGCATTGCCTGGGTTAAATTCCACGCAGATTTTACCCTGTGGCCAGTACTGTCAGCGTCCTTCAGCCGAAGGAAGGCCTCCTCTGTCTCTGTAACTTCCTGTCTACTGGGCTCATCAGACAATTTAAATCTTTCAAAATGGTCTCGGAGGAATGTGGAAGCGTTGATAAGTTGTATTTCCCCAGCAGACTGATCTAAACGTCTTCTCACAGGAGAGTGAAGGTTTGCCCTCTTGTTCTGGAAGGCTTGATAATTACGTTTCTGAAATTGACAGTAAAAGGGGTCAACAAGTGGCAGACCTTGTAATTATGTTCATACCCATGCTAGTCCCGAAGAACACCAGATTTTAAAGAGTCAGGTGTTTAAAGCATTACACACAGAGAGAGAGAGAGAGAGAGGGAGAGGGAGAGGGAGAGGGAGAGGGAGAGGGAGAGGGAGAGGGAGAGGGAGAGAGAGAGAATGAGAATGTGGCAAGGTTTCACATCATAGCCCAGGCTGGCTTAGAACTCATTATGTAGCCCAGGCTGGCATCAACCTCGTAACACTTCTTCTGTCTCACCTTCCTGAGCGATAGGATTTCAGGGCTGAGCCACCACATCCAGGAATGGGGACGGGGCAGTGACAATTTACAGGAGGGAGAGGAGGAGCTGTGTAATGAACAGGCTCTGCTGTGAGGATAAAAGGCACAGGGGATGGCTTTGGTTTGGTTTGGTTTTTGTATTTTCCAGACAGGGGTTCTCTGTGTAGCCTTGGTGGTTCTGGATTTGCTTTGTAGACCAGGCTGGCCTCGAACTCACAGCGATCTGCTTCCCTCTGCCTCCCGAGTGCGGGGACTAAACGCATGTGCCACCACCACCTCCCAGCAAGTGTGGGAAACGGTGAGTTGTTTCTGAGCAGTCCTCTCCCTTAGACAAATCCTTCCTCTAATGTCAACTTTTCTCACAGACCTAAGTTTCTCTGACAAAAGGAAAGGACCTCAGCGTCTGTAGCCACAGCTCTAAATAAAGGCGCTGCAGAGTCCTGTGGTAGTCCCGTGTGTCTGGACTGCTACTGTTGACGGGCAGCGCTCGGCCGCTGGTTCTGTGAGCCAAAGCCACGCAGCTTTAAAAGTTGTCATATCAGCTTGATACAGAGCTCTAGTGTCTGGGACAGCAGTCCTACATCAGGGTTTTTCACAGATAAAATTTTGCTCGTGAGATGAAAATATTTAGAATTGCTTCCACATAGATGTTAAATAGTTTTATATGACCCCAGGAAAGCTCTGTTGATGTTCAGATTAAAATGAAGGTTCTTATCGCTTTGGTGATCACTGACTCTCCAAGGGCACACCGCACGTCCCCATTCAAATGTGGCTTTTATAACCTATAACCAAATGTCATCATTTTCTTTATGGAGCTCCTCTAACTTTTGATATTTTAACTGCTAATTTTACAACGTAATAAAATCAGAATCCCCAAATAACTGAACGCAAGCGTCCCATGTCCCCTGAGCGTATTGGGTGTCGTTATTGCCGTTATAGTCATTATTATCTTTACTTGTCTTTATTAAGTAAAACTGTAGAAAAGACGCATCTTTTATATATTGCACACTGATGAAATTTACCGCACTGGCAATATTGTGAAAATCTCGTGCCTCCCCTAAATGTGCCTGCCAATGCACTGTGGTAAAAATGCTAGGAGACTATGTCCATAAATTCACAAATTGATTGCAGAATATGTATAAAAACACAAAACACTAAAAGTAGCCACGCAGATCCTGTAAGAGTTTTTACACTACAGGATTTGCAGTGATGCTCAGTGACTGAGGAATATAGCGGCAAAGCAAGTCCAGACAGGTGGCCAACAGAGCCCGGCACGGGGAAGCTCACACACTGTTCATTTCTGACAAAATGACATACTGGCGTTCTAGTTTCATTTGGCTGCTGTGATAAAACTCTGAGGCCATAAGTAACTTAGAGCAAAGGGTTTATTTGGTTGACACTCTCAGGTCACATCCGATCACTGAGGGAAGTCAGGGTAGAAACTGAAGACACAAGCCGACAGGCAGGACCACGGAGGCGCTCTGCTTGCTGGCTTGATTCCTGGCCCCCCTTCAAGGCTCACAATAGCTTCCCTGTTTATTTTTATTTTTTTAAAAAAGTCTTTAAACTGAAAGGCAGTGGTGTAGGCCGGTAATAATCCCAGCACGTGGGAGGCCGAGTCAGGCAGATCGTTGTGAGTTCGAGGCCAGCGTGGTCTACAAAGTGAGTCCAGGACAGCCACGGTTACACAGAGAAACCCTGTCTCAAAAAACCAAAAGCCAAAAACAAACAAACAAACAGAAAAACCCAAAACAAACAAACAAAACAACAGCAACAGAAAGTTTTAAAATGGAATAGCATTGTGTCACTTCCTCTCCTTTCCTCCCCTCCCCCAGCACTTCCCAGCTATCTTCCCTCAAACTGCTCCCATGTCACCCCACTCTCCAGCTGATAGTTTCTTTTCCTTATTAGTGTCACATAAGTATGTATGTATGTATGTATGTATGTATGTATGTGTTCACAAATACACATATAAATACAGCCTGCTTTGTCTTTCCTTGTTGTTTGTGTGACTATAGTTTCAAGGCTGACTACTCTACCATGGGGCTCATCCCTGGGAGAGCCGAATCCCTGGGAGTGCCGAATCCCTGGGTGAGCCGAATCCCTGGGTGAGCTGAATCCCTGGGTGAGCCGATTCTCCACCTCCCAGCCGTCACGCGGAGTCTGTAGTTCTCCATCCAGGGTGGGACCCCATGAACTGTTCCCGCTCCCACATGAGCACACCCACCCACGCTGCCATTGTCCCTGTCTTGCTTATGCAGCCATGAGAGGCTGTTTCCCCGCAGACCTCCCAGTCTTTTGGGTCTTGCAAGCTCTCTCACCCCTCTCCTGTGATCGGGTCTGAGCCAAAGGATTAGAACCTGTGATGCAGATGTATCCAGGTGGGGTCGTGTCCCCCAGATCTGCTGCTCTCTATGTCGAATCCAGTAGTGGTTTTCTGTGACGGCCTCCATTCACTCTGAGGAGAGGCTTCTTTGATGAAACGTGGTAGCTACACTTACCTGTGGGATGAAAAATAAGCTGTGAAATGGAGCTTATGCTGGTCTGTCACAATGGTGATGGTTTTCTAAGGCCCATGACCTTGCTACCTCTGGGCAGTTGACTAGGTTTCCAATACCAGGCATGGTTTCCCTCCTGTTGAAGGGGCTTAGGTCCAATTAGACAGCTGTTGGTTGTCACCAAACCTTTTCAATAAGTAGTGCTGGGTCAATGCAAAAATCAGTGTAGACAAAAGTTACATTTGCCTCCATAAGCACTTTATATGAAAATTAATTCCAGATTTATGTAAGTATAGATATGAAAGCTCAGACAAAAAGACAACAGATAATACAAACATCCTTATGGTCTTGAGATAAACAAATATTTCATAATCAGAATACAAAACCAAAATCTCTAAAGTAAAATATTGATAGACTGACCCACATTAAAACAAAGAATTTTGGGGCCTGGAGAGATAGCTCAGAGGCTAAGAGCACTGCTTGCTCTTCCAAAAGTCCTGAGTTCAATTCCCAGCAACTACATGGTAGCTCACAACCATGTATAATGAGATCTGGTGCCCTCTCCTGGCATACAGGTGTACATGCATTCAAAACTCTGTGTACTTAATAAATAAATACATCTTAAAAAAAAACCCTACAAAAATAATTTCTTGGAGCTAGAGAAATGGTCCAGTGATTAAGAGCACTTGTTTTTCTTGTAGAGGGCCCAGGTTCAGTTCCCTGCACCCACATGGAGGCTCATACTCACTTGTAACTCCAATTTTAGGGGATCCAATGCCCTCTTCTGACCTCATGTGGGCACTGCACTCACATGGTGCAAAACACACACACACACACACACACACACACACACACACTCTCTTATCTTAAAAAAAAAAAAGATTTTCTGTTTGTGAAAACTCAATTAGTTGGTTCTGCACTTAGAAAACCAATATATGGATGGTTATATACCACCATATTTTAAAAGATTTATTTATTTTTTAGTTTATGTTTATTAGTATGATTATTTTGGCTGTGGGGTGTGTGTGTGTGTGTGTGTGTGTGTGTGTGTGTGTGTGTGTGTGTGTGTGTGTGATGTATATCCCCAATTCTCCCGGAGGCTAGAAAAGTGCATTGAATTCCCTTGAACTGTAATTACAAGCAGTTGGAAGCTGTCATGTATGTGTGCTGGGTGGTCTTCAAGAAGAGAATCCAGTGCCTTTAACCACTGAGCTATCTGTCCAGCCTTGTATAAAACATCATATTAATGGGAGGAGCCAGCACAATTATCTCAATGGTTCAGGAAAATCAATTAACAAAATCCATCATCTTTTCATGAACAACAACAACAACAACAACAACACACACACACACACACATAGAGAGAGAGAGAGAGAGACAGACACACAGACAGACAGACACACAGAGAGGGAGATCATCTTTAGCCAATAAAGGACACATACAAGTTACATCAAACTTAAGAAAGACCTAATGGTGAAGATGGCAGAAGACCAAGGACCAGAAAGAAGAAAAGAATGCCAGCCCACACTATTTCTATTCAGTGTTGCTCTGAAGTCAGTAGCCAGTAGGACCAGGAGGCAAGAGAGTGAAACTGCACAGACGTAGTGTTGACAGAGAAGATCTGAAGGCATCTGTCTCAGAGTGACCCATTAGAGTAAATGATTCAGTGGCTTTGCAGGATGTAAGATCAATAAACAAATATCCAGTTGTATTTCTACATACTAATAATGGTAATGGATCTGAAATGATATTAAGGCAATAGTTGCCTGAATGTTGGCACCACCATAAAGAACAACATTTAGGAGCAAAAATTAAAAAATAAATAAATAAAAATAAAAAAGCAAGATTCGTATCATGAAAGCTCCAATATTTTGAAAACCATATTAAAGTTTTCATAAACTTTAAAGGAGCTAAAAGCAACTTCTCTTTGTGGATTGGGGCATTTCATATCATCAACATGCAATAGTGTCCAATTTGTGCAATGTGTTTTTTTTCAGAAGTTTAAAAAATCTGATCTAACATTTTATGTTTTAAGACAGAATAGTCAGAAAGATTTTGAGGAAGAATAAATTTGGAAGACCTCATCTCTAAGCTTACGACAAAGCCATAGCAATGACTTGGTTATTCTGACATGGGGTGGCCACATCTACCAATGAATGGAATTCAGAGGCAAGAAAAACAGCTAAAGTTGATCAGTTTGGGGTTTTTCTTTTGTTTTGTTTTTGATAAGATTAGCCAGGCACCGCAGTGGTGGGAAAAAAGGTTCCTTTCAATGATAATGCTGGGACCACTGGTTCCCACACACAGGGAACAATATTAGATCCCTACTGTGCTAATTACACTATCATTGCTGTCACAAAGTATCAGAGACAAACTAGCATAAAAGACAACCAGATGGGGTGGCACACGCCTGTAATCTCAGCACTCGGGGAGGCAGAGGCAGGGGGATCACTGTGAGTTCGAGGCCAGTGTGGTCTACAAAGGCTGTCCAGGACAGCTAAGGCTACACAGAGAAACCCTGTCTACACACACACACACACACACACACACACACACACACACACACACGATAGAGGGTTTATTTTGGTTCACGTCTATCATCTCAGGGAAAACATGACATCAGAAGCTTGTCAATTAGGAGGCGGAAAAATACGGATGCTGTAGCTCTTGCTCCTTTTTATTCAGTCCCGTGTGCTGCCCGTGTTCTGTATCTCTCCCCTGAAGCCACGCCTCCTTGGAAATTGCCCTCCTGTGTCTCCAAGACGATACAGTCAAGCTGACAAGTTTAACCATCACATGTAGCTTATATAATAAAAGAAACAAAGTCAAAATGGATCATATGCTAAAGCTAAAACATGAAACCCCTAAAATATCAGACATAAAATTCACAGTAATGAGTTAACATGACACTAAAAACACAAATAAGCAAAGATACAGTAGAGTTCATTCAGTAAAATTAAAACCTAGCTCACGGTCCAAGAGGTCATAGGCCCTAGGAGGGAACCTCCTGTTGTTTTGCTAAATCGACATGTTGTCAAACTGCCTCCTATATATTTATGTTTATAAGCATAGATTAGTGCTACTCTCTGCCTTTGCCAGGGAAGCTTTCTGTAGGAAACAGAATGCAAAGACTTGTAATTGTCCCTGCATTTTAATAAATGACCGTTGAGTGCTCCATTCTAAATGGAACATCTGTATTGACTCTCATAAGGCTTCAGGAAACATTGTGGAAGGGTGGGTGGAAGATGGCGTGACATGTGGGAAATACTACCTTCTGGATGTCCACGACAAGATTGCTGTACTCATGGACTCAGAGACTATTTTTACCTGCAGAAGGTTAGGCTAACAAGATCCACCAACACTCCAGCAGGCAGTGCGAATGGACTCGGAAGGTTACAAAGAATAAAAAAAGAGGGCATGGTCGGCTGGTGGTGGCGCACACCTTTAATCCCAGCACTCAGGAGGCGGAGGCAGGTGGATGGATCTCTGGGTTCAAAGCCAGCCTGGTCTACAGAGTGAGTTTTAGTACAGCCAAGACTACACAGAGAAACTGTTCCAAAAAACAAAAACAAAAACAAAACCAACCAACCAAACAAACAAACAAACAAACAAAAGAGGGGACATGTGGGGGATATGTTGGGGGTGTTTAGTGGGAGTGGGAGGGAGTTTTAAGGGTGAGTACGATTAAAGAATAAAAGAAAACTATTCTTAAAAACAGATTAGAATAGATTGGAACTTTTTATGAATGTTCAATGAATACTATCAACAAAGTTAAAACAAGAAACCACAGAGTGGGAGAAAATGTGCCTGATCATGGATGTGACAAGGGACTTGTGTCCGGAGTGTACGAACATTACAACATAACAAGAAAAAAAACAAACAGCCCCATTTAAAAACCAAGAATCTCAACAGATACCTCCTCAAAGAAGAAATGAAATGGCCAATAAGCACTCAAAAAGAAGACACTAAATATGAGTTAGACACCGTAAATGAAAACAACAAAAATGGTAGCGTCTATCTTCCAGGATGGCTGTAATTTTTAAACGCCAGTTACAAGTGTTGGCAAGGATGGGGGAAGCTGGAACCATCACGCCTTAGTGGTGGGAGCATGAGACGTGGAAGCCGCCTTGGAGAACAGTTTGGCCATCCTTTTTTTGTTTTTGCTGGGTTTTTTTTTTTTTTGGTCTGGTTTTTTTTTTTTTCAAGATAGGATTTCTCTGTGTGGCCCTGGCTGTTCTGGAACTCACTCTGTAGAACAGGCTGATCTCTAACTCAGAGATCTACCTGCCTCTGCCTTTAGATGCTGAGATTAAAGGTGTGGGTCACCACGACCTGGCTTGGCCACTTCTCTGATAGTTACAGTTAGAGTTGACATAGAATACAGCAGCTCTACCATGAGGTATAATCCACACGAAATGAAAAATAATACATTACACAAAACCATAGTCATGACTGTTCAGAGCACCGTTATTTATAATAGCAAGACTGCAGAACAAGCTGAAATGCCCACCAACCGATGAATCAGTGCCCAAAAGGAAAACACAGTATTCATCTCCACAATGGGACAAAGTTCAACACATAGAGAATTTCTGAAAATATTTTATTTGTGGAACAATAGGAATCAGGCACACACAAAAAGCAGTGTATTATATGGCATGGTTATAGATGTGTCCAGAATAGGCAAATCCACAATGATTAAAAATTAGATTCATGGTTGGCAGGAGGGGAGGAGCAGAAAGAAATGAACGTTGGCAGTTAAAGGTGTGAGTTTCTTTCAGAAGTGGATGATATGTTCTGGGTTAGTGATTCATACAGAACTGTTGTGAATATACCAAATTAAAATGTGAATGAGCCCTCAATTTTAAACCAATAGTATTAAGAGAGGGAAAGGGAAAACTCTGTGCTGGGGAGGTGGTTGAGTCATTACAGTTCTTGCCACACTAACACAAGGACTTAAGTCCAGATCCACATAAAAAGCCAGGGGTGGCCGTGTCTGTATTTCCAGCTCTAAGAGGCAGGCAGGGAGATCCTTGGAGCTTCCTGCCTAGCCAGTCTAGCCAAACAAGTGAGCTCCGGGTTCAGTGAGACATCCTGCCTCAAAAGGTAAGGTGGAGAGCAACGGAGAAAGACACCCAGCATCAGCTTCTGGCCTGTGTTCCAGCACATACAGGTGCACACACCCATATGAACATGTACACACACACACACATGCATGCACACATGCACACACACTCACATGCACAGACTCACACATGCATGCACACATACATAGATGCTGTTACATATGCATGCATGCACACACATACATACATACATGCACAGACACACACGCACGCATGCATGCATGCATGCACACACACTCACATGCACAGATGCACTCACACATGCATGCACACATGCATGGATGCCCTTACATATGCATGCATACACACACACACAATGCTGCCTGTGATAAAATACTTAGAATTCACATCATATATAGCTATATGGACAGAGAGGAAGGCAGCAAGCTGATCAGCGTGGCCATCTTCATCTTCTCCAGTCTCAGGAGTGAGTAAACACTGAGCTGTGAAGACTTAGGGAAAACGTCCAATTGTTCAAACACATGAGGAGTTTTCTAGAAGCCAAAAGAAAAGCCATGTGCATCGCTTAGGGATTTATCAACCCAGATGTTTGGGCACTGGATACCAAAATAGTCCCAGGGTATAGCTATAGGTACAAGAGAGGAACTGCATCTAGAACAGGCAAAGGCAAACTAACAAACAAAAGAGAGAAGGACTTACATTGAGAGCTTGAGAGAGAGCAGTGACCCAAGTTGGGTACCTACCACCCACATTAGATGGCTCATAGCACATGTAACTAATTCTGACCTCCTAGCCTCCGCAAATGAAGATATAGTCCCATGGGTGTGTGGTGGGAAACAACAGGAAAACCATATGGACATATCACAAAAAGGATATGAAGATAGCCAATAGACTTATGAAAAATGTTCAACCTCATTAGTATTCAGGAAAACGTAAGATCCTGACTCTGTTCTATTACCACTGCCCAGATCCATCCCTCGGCTCTAACTGCTGACCACCTGCCACAGTAGCTATGATGTGAGCTACCAGGAACCTCTGTGGTGTTGCTGTTCCCTGCACCTGAGAAGGGAGTTGCAGCTCCGATTTCTAGCTGCACAGTTCGGTTGTGTTCAGTTCTTAATATGGCCTTCCCCCTCTCAGCCTTACATTTTTGGGATTCACCTCCTCTTTTCTGCATAGTAACAGGTCGTTTATTTGGGGGTGCTCCGCTGTGTCCCAGAGTCTGGCTGGATCGCCATTTGAGTATCCTTATTTCTGTTGTTTGTATCATTCCCAGTTTGTGGCTATGACAACGCTCTGTGCTGAGCGAGAGGAGTGCTATACAGGAGAATGTGCGCCTTGTGGTTTCGCTTTGTGGGCTAAGCCCCTCTGTGGTTTAGGAGGAAACACGCTGGAGGCTTCTGGACGCTGGCCGTGTTGTGTTTCTTCTTGGTGGAACGTGAGTGTGGTCCTCTCTGACAGTGTGAGTAGTGAACACACTTAAGATCTGAGCTCTTCCACATGTCTAGCGCAGCCTACTTAGGAAACTCAAAACCCACTTGGGACCAAATCAGGCAATATATTTTCTTCGCTGTCCACAAGCTACTAAAGCTACTTTACTGAGGCAGGCAAGCTGGGGCTGCTCCAGGGAGAGGCTGGTCCCAGGGGCATCGGCCTCCAGACTTGGTCACAGGCTGAGCACGCCTACTAGGCTGTTCTGCCTTTTGGTTTTGTTCCAGGACATTCTTGCTCCATAGGCAATGTGCAGTACTTCTTTGTGCCTTTGACCTCTCCTCAGAGATGTTGGTGATGGTTTAAAAAAAAACCCTAACTAAGTATATTAAGACTTCCTAGTCCAACTGAAAAATGAATCCCCCCATTTTTTTAATGGATTTCCTCCACTGTGAGGAAATTCTCAGCAATGGTGGGCATGCTAAAATGGCCTCAGGAAGACCATTTCTTTCTTCTCTTCTTTCTATGTTTTTTCCCTAGTTTACTTCCTTTATTTATTTACAATGCTGGGGTCAAATCCAGCTCTTTGTACATACTAACTAGCAAGTATACACAGAGCAACAGTTGCAGCCATGAAAAAACCTCTCTCTCTCTCTCTCTCTCTCTCTCTCTCTCTCTCTAAAATATCTTTTTATTGTTTTTTAATTACATGTGCAAAGGGGTCATGTGCACTAGAGTGCAGGTCCCCATAGAAGCCAAAGGTGCTGGGTTCCGTGGAGCTGGGGGTCACAGGTGGTTGTGAGCCTCTTGACATGGGTGCTGGGAACTGAACTCGGGTCCTCTGTACTTGGCTGCTGAGCTCATCTCTCTGGTGCCTCCTTTTAATTCTTAGCAGCTCTGGTATTGGATCCAGGGTCTTGCATGTGACAGGCAAGAGCTGATACGGAGTTATATCCATGGAGAAAGTTTGTCTTAACTCCTACATCCTGTTCCACAGAAACAGAACAGTTGTCCTGTGACACATGTTGAAATAAGTCAGAATTAAAATCCCCAGAGCACTGTCATTTCTACTCTGAAGGACAGCACTTTGCAGGAGCGTTTCCTAATGCCGTCATGCACAGGGGTCTCCTATCTACACTTGCCATCTAAGACTAGTTGAGTAATACATTTTATTAGAATGAGTATCTTTTTTGTTTGTTTGTTTGGTTTTGGTTTTGGTTTTAGTTTGAGACAGGGTTTCTCTGTGTAACCTTGGCTGTCCTGGACTCACTTTGTAGACCAGGCTGGCCTCAAACTCACAGAGATCTGCCTGCCCCTGCCTCCTGAGTGCTGGGATTACAGGCATGGGCTCACACACCCATCTTAGAATGAGTACTTTTTAAAGCTTGTGACTGTAAATGCCGCAAATGGATTGACTGTCGTTGCGTTGTCATGTAAGACAATTCACTGTTTTGTTTTTTGTTTGTTTGTTAGTTTTGTTTTTGTTTTTTAATTCACTGTCTTAGAGAAGACATACCAGCCTTTGGAAACTAATTAAGCACGTTTAATTACATAGCCATATCTCTATTATGTCTCATGTGGGTGAATATTTAATAGGAACATATAGTACTTTTAAAAAAAGATTTGTTTATTTATTATTATATATCCAGTGCTCTACCTGCATGTACACCTGCAGGCCAGAAGAGGGCACCAGATCACATTATAGGTGGTTGTAGGGTACCACGTGGTTGCTGGGAATTGAACTCTCGACTTCTGGAGGAGCAGTCAGTGCCCTTAACCTCTGAGCCATCTCCCTAGGCCTGAACATACAGTATTTTAAACTCCAAATGGCCGCCAATTCTTTAAAGACACCTTGACTGGTCCTCGTCTCCATTTTTGCCCGTTTGTGCACTGGCCTCTTACATGTTTAGCCCTGCCCCATCTCCTCACTCCCAACATGGCCCCCAAGATGGCGCCTGACACATGCCTCTGCTGGTAGTTCTTCCTTTAGAAGTTGGGAGCCACCCTGGACTATCTTGGTATCCAGAGCCCAAACACCTGGATTGATAGATCCCTAAGCAATGCGCATAACTTTTTCTTTCGGCTTCTAGTAAACTCCTCACATATTTGAACAATTGGAGGTTTTGCCTGAGCCCGGAGAGGATGAGGATGGCCATGCTGGTCAGCTTGCTGCCTTCCTCTCTGTCCCTATGAAATTGTAGTGACATAGACATCAGCGTTCACTTTCCACACCATGTTTTACTGAGTCCAGACAAAGCCTATAAGAAACAGCTGTGGTAGAACAATGTTTGACACAACTGGGAAGAGTTAAAAAAAATAAAAAAGGGAGGGGTCAGAGAGGCACAAAGTGGACTGACTTGTCATCCACTAGAAGGCCAGCCTAAAACGGCAGCCCAGAGCCACATCAACCTGTCAGGGCAGTTCAGTTATCTGGAACCAGGTGTCATGTGCTGCCCTCAGTCTAAACCCAAAGCACAGGAACCACGTACACCTGTCTTATTTCTCTACGAGGCCATCAAATCCATCCTTCTGTACCTAAACATTGTTGGAGGTAAGGCCAGCAGCTGGAGAGGTGAGCCTAGGTACCAGAAGCCAGGTAGAGAGGCTCTTTCAGGGCCCCAAGGAAGATGTCCCCTTGTTCCTGTCATCTATCTATCTATCTATCTATCTATCTACCTACCTATCTATCTATGTGTGTTAGTCTATTATAAGACACCATGACCAAGGTAACTTATAGAAGGAAGAGTTTATTGGGACTTACAGTGTCAGAGGGTTAGTTACAGTCTATGGCCACCACAGCAAGGAGCAAAGCAGCTGGCTGGCAGGCAGAGCACTGGAGCAGGAGCCGAGAGCTTATACCTTTGCTTTTGTTCTTGTTTTTGAGACACGGTCTTTCTATGTAGTCCTGGCTGTCTGCCCTAGAGCTCATGGTATAGACCAGGGTGGCCTCAAACTCACAGACATCTTCCTGCCTCTGCTTCCTGAGTGCTGGGATTAAAGATGTGCAGCATTATGTCTGGCTGGGAGCTTACATCTTGATCAATAAGCACAAGACAGAGAGCGCTAACTGGGAATTGGTGGGCTTTTGGGAGCTCTCCAGTGACACGCCTCCCCCCCCCCCCAACAAGGCCACACCTCCTAATCCTTCCCAAACAGTTCCACCAACTTGGGACCAAGTATTCAAATATTCAAACAAATGAGTCTATGGGGGCTGTTCTCATTCAATCTCTCTCTCTCTGTCTCTGTCTCTGTCTCTGTCTCTGTCTCTGTCTCTCTCTCTCTCTCTCTCTCTCTCTTTCTCTCTCTTTCTTGCACGTGCGCGCGCGCTCTCTCTCTCCATCACCACCTCCCTCTTTCTCCTCTCCTCTTCCTTTCTCCCTCTCCATCCTTAAAAAACAAAAAAATCTTTCTGCAAGAGTCTGGGAGCTAGCTCAAGGCCTTTCTATGTACAATCTCTGCACAGTGCTTTTTTCCCTTTGAGATCTTGCCACCTTCCCAGGCCAGTCCCTCATCTTCTGGGAAGCACCAGCTTTAAGGGGGTTCTTCCACCTCAGGGGAAGGGGAACAGGACACAGAAGCTCCTCTTGAAAACTATGGCACTGCTGCTGGCCTTCCCAACAAGTCTTCCACTCCATCAAGTGTGGGAAGCGTTCTGGGCTGGGGGCTGAGGGTGGAGGGAACAGCAGTCCACTGGTCCTCTGGGACTGTCTCCCGGATCTGCAGCACATGCACAGATCTTTCTGTAACTCCCATGCATCCATCACTGGTGAGGCCTAGGCTGCTGCCAGGATCTGTGGCTTCCCGTTACACCTGCACTCTTCCTTCCGAGTGCCATGGAAAGCCTGCTGATGCAATCGGGATACATAGTTTTGGCTGTTACTTCAAATATTACCCACATCCCCCCCGCCCCAGAATAAGCCCTAGGCCTTTTGTGCCTGTGACTGATTAGCAGATAAGAGCAAGGTCCAGCTGACCCAGTCATTTGTTATGGCTTCTTGACTTTGGGCCTTGATTTATAAAGCCCAGCAAGAATGGCTCGAGTTGGGCTGTGGCTGTGAGCTGACACTAGCTTTGCGGATGAAGATGTGACTGCTGATGTCTCTGCACCTCTCGCTGAGTTCTCTGGGTTCAGACTCCCTGTGATGCCTGTGGAAAAAAATATAGATGGGACACAAGAATCCTTGGAAGTTTTCACTAGGCCATCCTCCCCAATATCTTTTGACACTGAGCAAGTTGTTAAAAGTCCTTGTGAACGTTAAACCTTTGCTTCCTCCCTTCCTGAAAACCGTGTGGCAAGAATCTCTGAAATGCCAGATGGCTGTCACTATCAAAACAAGAGTTTATTAAACTGCAGGTGCTTTCACATCCACTGTCACACCTTTCCAGACAGTTGCTTTCAGAAAATAGAACCTTCAGGTATTGAAAATACAAAGATGAAGCTATTCTTTTGGGTTTTGTTTTGGTATAGGATCTCGCTTAGTAGTCTAGGCTGGCCTTAAACTCATGGAAATCCTCCTGCCCCAGTCTTCCAAGCGCTGCGATTCCAAGGAAATTTTCTTTCATACAAAACAAAAACAAAAACAAAATAAAAACATAAGTTCTTTCATCTTCCAGAATCACAGTCCCTTCTACTTCCACTGCGATTGGTGTTTCATTTCTACTCAGTCACTCCCTACTCACATCCTTATCACATCCATGAAGGAAAAACTGGTGTTCAAGGGCAGAAGTGTGTCGGGCTCCCTGTGGCTCACTAATCAGAAAGAGGAAGGGCTCTTTGTAAGGAGCCAGGCCTCTGCCTCAGTGGTCTGAGTGATTGGACAGATGGTTGGACTCAGTAGTAGCTGAACTTGAGAACTCCCCAGCTTCAATTTCCCTGAGAGATGAGACGCATAGGCTGGGGCTCTCTTAGCTGCTCACTCTGCTTCTACTCTCACACATCTTATAACCGGCCCAGCTTGTATTCTGTATACAAAAAGGTCCTCAAATCATATGCAGCAAAGAACCCTTTACTCCCTCCCTCCCTTCCTCCCTCCCTCCCTCCCTCCCTCCCTCCCTCCCTCCCATGACCACACTTAAAGGAATATCCTCTACCTCTGGCCTTTCATCAAGTCTACACTGAAGGTCTCTCCACTACACTCTAAATCTGGAGACACCATGAACAAAGCAGACACCTGCCTTCCAAACGTGCCCTAGTTGTCTCAGCCTGTTCCACTCCTTCCCAGAACCACTCTATAGGTTCCGGAAAGTCTTGACAGGTTAAGCCTCCCTCACCGGAAAATGCTGAAATCCAAAATGTTGCAAAATCCAAAATGTTTTGAGCACTAACGTTATGCAACAAGCAAAAAAAAAAAAAAAAAAAAAAGTCACCCCTGACCTTGTGTGGGGAGCTTTGATCAAACTGCAGATAAAAAAAAATGTTGTATAAAAATGCCTCCAGGTTATGTGTATAAGGGGAACACAGAATACAAATGAACTTCAGTTTTAGGGTGTCATTCACGTGATTGTGGGTGTGCAAATATCCCCTGATCCCAAACACTTAGCTCCCCAAGCATTCCAGATAAGACAGAGTTGCCTCTGCTGCCTTCACTCTTGGAGCCACCACTTGCTTGTTTCACTGAGGAGCTTGTCACAGGGTCCCCGCTCACAGCCAGAGGTGACAGGGGTCTCCTTTACTAAGCCTCCAGTCTCTGGATTTTCTTCCTCACCCTTGTGGAGCTCTTCAGTCTAAATCAAAACGTTCCTTTCTGAAGGAGTGAAAGAGGCCCATAAGACCCAGGAAGTAAACTCAACTTTCAGGCATTTCCCCCACCCCCACCCCAGCCCCTCACACCATCCCAAAGGGAATAAAGTCAGTGAGCAAAGGAGACTGTCACTGGCTGAGCTGCCTGCCTGCAAGCTGGGCAGGGGCTTCTGGTACACACAACCCTTCACCTGTGCTGAGGTGGGCTTTTCACTGATACAGCTCCCCACATTCCTGAAGCCAGGTAGTCTGTTGTCTGGGCCCTGTTTCCACAGATTCTTCAGTCTGTGGTAGTCTGTTGTCTGGGCCCTATCTGGGGTGGACAGACATTTGTTCACATCACACAACACACGAGGCAGCGATCTCATTTCCAACAGAAAACTCTGTGGTGCTTTGAACAGGTGCGGCTCCCATGGATTCAGGCAGAACCAACAAAGCTGTGGGAATGTTCAGAAAAACCACTAAGACAAATACGGTTACCCCGAAATCGATTTAGATATGTTCTATGTCATATTTTCACTGTGGCCAGGGGGAGATGGCTCAGTTGGTAAGGTGCTCACTATGAAAGCTTGGAGTCTGAGTTCATATGCCCAGCACCTACATAAAGAGCAGGCTATGGGGGTGCTTGCCTGCCATCCCATATGTGAGGTAATGGAGGCAGAAACATATCAGGGACTCTTTGGTAACCAGTCTAACCAACCTAATCAGTCATTTCCAGGTTCAGTGAGAGGTTTTTGCCTTAAATAAATAAATAAATAAATAAATAAATAAATAAGGCAATCAAGACACCTGACATTAATCTCTGGCCTGCACATACATGTGCACATCTACATACAACACACAAAGACACACATGCATACACAAGGAAAGCAAAAGAAACCAGCCTTTGATGATTCTGACTGAGGGTAGGAATCAATTGTTGGAAATCGGGCTTTCCCCAAATACAATGTATAGCCTTATTTTGGGGTTTTAGGGATATGTTGTCTGCATTAGCTATCTACTGGCTCATAATAAACTACTCAAATCAACACATATTTATTATCTCACAGTTTTGGAAGTGTAGCGGTGGGGGGATCCAGGTGTGGCTTGCTGGATTGATTTAGAGCTCAGGGTTCTTTCCTGAAGTGGCAGCTGTGCTGCGGCCATCTCAAGGACTGGCTGGGGTCAGTGAGTTGATGTCTAAGCTCACAGTTGTTGGCAGTTTCTCAAGGTTATTGGCCAAGTTTCTCACTGTCTAGACCTTACAGAGGGCTGTCCACGTGACTTCAAACTTCATCTCTCTCTCTCTCTCTCTCTCTCTCTCTCTCTCTCTCTCTCTCTCTCTCTCTCTGTATACATACATGTGTGTGTACATATATATGTATATATATGTGTGTATGTATGTGTGTGTCTGTGTGTCTGTGTGTATGTATGTATGTATGTATGTATCCCAATCTTGGAAGTAATGAATTGACCATCCCTGTGTTTGAGTTTATTTTCTGTTGCTATGATAAACACCATGACCAAAAGCAATTTGGGGGGTGAAAGGGTTTTTTAAATTTTATTAATTTATTCAGATTACAACTCAGTTGCTATCCCATCACTTGTATCCTCCTATTCCTTCCTCCTTCCCTCTTTCACCCTATTCCCCTCCTCTAGGTCTGTGACAGAAGGTTACCTCCTCCCCCACTATATGGTCATAGGCTATCAATTCTCATCTTGGTATCCTGCTTATTCTTTCTCTGAGTGCCACCATGCCTCCCCACCAAGGGGGGGTGGTCAAATATGGGGCACCAGAGTTCATGTCAGAGTCGGTCCCCGCTCTCCACATAACTGTGGAGAATGTCCTGTCCATTGGCTAGATCAGGGTAGGGAGAAGCTGGACTGTCCTGAGGGTCTGAAAGGGTTGATTTCATCTTACACTTTACAGTCCATCACTGAAGGTAGCCAGGCAGGAGCCAGGCAAGGCACGAGCCCGGAGTCAGGAGCTGAAGCAGAGACCATGGAGGATGCTGCTGACTGGCCTGCTTCCCCATGGCTCCTTCAGCTTCCTCTTCCACATAGGCCAGGACCACCTTCCATGTTATCCCAGCCTTACAGCCCACAGTGGGCTGAGCCCTTTGTCAAAACGTCCTGCAGACATGCCAGCAGGCCGCTGTCAAGGAGATGGTTTCTCAGCTGAGATTCCCTCCTCACAGGTGTATCTAAGTCTGCGTATGTCAGGTTGACAAAAACTGACCATCACGCCCTGGTACAGTGAGGGTGTGACTAACAGGAATTGAGGGTCACTAGGGGCATCTTGGAGGCTGGGGACCATGAAACCTTAGAGATACCCAAGTCTCTAACTCCATCCATAACAGCCAAGGAAGCTGAGGCCTAGAGGAGTTGCATTGGCCAAAATCACATACCATAGGTTAATATCCAGACCAGGACGTGGGCTCAGATTGCCTACAGTTTAAGACGGTGTAATTTAGAAACTACACTTTTGACTTATTCATGTGCTTATTGAAAGCAAGAACCGGAGCAGGCAGCCTGGAGATTCCGGGATGAGGAATACAACCACGGTCCTTACCCACAACATCACAGCCCTGGTGTAGCGTAGGGTATACCCAGCAGGAGGACAGGATAGGACAACACACCTTACATCAGAGAGTGGCAGATGCAGACCCTCCATGTTCAGAGTTCACAGGCAGCGTCAGAGAAGGCCGTGTGAGCATGGTCCAGTGTGACTTAGTTCAGGATGATGGGGATGACTGGGATGCAGCGAGGATGGGAGGCCACGATTTGACCCACATGTCCGAATCTAACCCTGTAGGGTTTACATTATGAAAGTGTTCATCGAAGGTTCAAGGGCTGAATACTGTGAGTGATGGGTGGCAGCAATCTGGAATGAGAACCCTGGCAGCTTTTCAAGGACTCCAGTTGCCTTGGCAGCTAGCAGTACACACACACACACACACAGACACACACACACACAGACACACACACACACACACACATATATATACACATACACATATACACACACACAAACACACACACACATACATACACAGACACACACAGACAGATACAGACACACACAGACACACACATGCACACACATACACACATACATATACATACACACAAACACATACACACACACATACACACACACATACACACATATACACACACACACTTTTTAATTTATTCGTTGAGAATTCCATAGTGTACACAATGTATTTTCATATTATCCATCCCCCACTTTCCCCCTCCAGCTCCTCCTGGAACTGCCCCAACATATCCTCCTCCTGGCTGCTTCCTGTCTCGCTCCCTTTTTAACCCATTGAATCCCAGTAGTGCTGTATGTGTGCAGGGGTGTGGGGCCATCCTATAGATGATGGGCAACCTATCTAGACGGCCCTTTCCTCCCACAACATTCTCATGACGTCTGGAAGAGGCAGCTAAGGTTTCTGAGTGGGAGGACAGGGAAGCGTGTTGTGAATCAGCATCTTCTGGACATGACAGGGTCATCCCACTCATCAACTCACAGCATCCGTGGCCACCTAACCATGACGTGTACAAGAGCCAGGCAGTCGGCGCCCAGGCATGGATAGGGAGGGGCGCACAAGGCCACCACTGTTTTGACTGGCAGCCCTTGTACTTTGTGAGAGAGAAATTGAAATCGGCATCAGGACCATGGTTAGCCAGCGTCATCAGAGCAACCTCCAGGATCAGTAATGGAGCTGGTGAGCTGAAGTCCGCTCTTCTCAGAGACTGATTTCCCTGCCCGGGAGTCAATGCGTGATTCCCTCGTGAGAAGGTGGTAAGAAGTTAGAAGGGGTAACCTGGGCTAGCTGCTACATTATCCCAAGCGCAGACCAGGAGCTTTGGGAGGGTGGAAACTGAAGGGAGGCTGGCGGCGGTGGGGAGGGGGTCTGTTATAGAACGCGTTTACTTGCTCTGTTCTCCATGATGTGTAGAAAGCCCATGGGTGTTGATGAGTTCCGGGCCAGTGTTAATAACTGAAACAGTAGCTGGCATTGGTTCAGTGGGGACTTGCAGGTACTAGTAAGTGGAGGCGAGCACTCTAACCACTGAGCTACCCCTACAGCCTCCTTTTCTATCTTGTGATAGGTGGTGTCACCGGACTCTGGCAACAAGAAGGCTGTTACCAAATATTAGTCCCTCGATGTTGGGTCAGAACTGTGAATAAAAAGAAACCCGTTTTCTTCATTACTTACTTGGGCTGAAATATTATGTTGCCAGAAGGGGAACAGGGCCAGGATGATAACCAACCATTCAGAAGCAAGATGACTGATCTACTTTCCCTGGTGTCAGTGGCCGCACTGTCCCTGGGGAAGGATAGGGATCAGACTTAGTTACTTTTCAGAGAGGGGCTGGTTCCTTCCTCTAGTGAGTGGGGCTCTGATCTGAGAACAGACTAAGCCCTAGAAATTGAGCAATGCTTTTCCATAGATAGCACATGTGCAGCCTGGTCAATGCGTGGGTTCCCTAACAATGGGAGTAGGAGCTGCCTCTGCCTCTGTTGCCTGCCTTTGCATCCCTTTCCCCTAGCTGGGCTGCCTTTTCTGGCCTCAGTGGGAGAGGATGCACTTAGTCCTGCTGTGATATAAGATGTCAGGGTGGGTTGGTACCCATTGGGGGTTAAGCAGGCTGAACAGTCCTGATGATCTAATTTCAATCCCTGGGAAGAGATCTGATTAGAAGTAGAAGTTTCTGGTTTCTTAGAAAGAAAGAAAGAAAGAAAGAAAGAAAGAACGAAAGAAAGAAAGAAAGAAAATGCTTCTGTAAGACAGGCAAACCTGTAGGACATTTTCTTGATTAGTGATTAATGGGGGAGGGCCCAGCCCATCGTAGGTGTTCCATCCCTGGGCTGGCGGTTCTGGGTTTTATAGGAAAGTAGGCTGAGCAAGCCATGGGGAACAAACCAGTAAGCAATAATCCCTCTAGGCCAATTTTTTAAAATAAACCTTATTAGATATTATATTTTCTACAACAGTACTTGATTTTTATAGGAGCCCACAGTTGAGACATTTTGAACTTTTAAAAGAGACTGGATATTTTAAAGGGACTGAATTCTTAATGTGTTTGATTTTGTAAAGACTATGGGACTTTTAAAAGGTTTTATAGTTTTAATGTGAGATCCGTGAATGAATGAAAAAGGAAAGCTTGTGGCTTAGGGGCAATGTGTTTGTATGTCAAGGTGACAAGGGGTCAATTGTGCCGGTTAGTTCTCTGTCAACTTGACACAAGCTAAAGTCATCGGAGAGGAGGAAATCTTAATTAAGAAAACACAAGCCTGTAAGATATTTTCTTAATTAGTGATTGACTGGAGAGGCCAAGCTCTTTATAGGCGGTGCCATCCCTGGCCTGGTGGTCCTGGGTTCTGTAAGAAAACAGGCTGAGCAAGCCCTGGGGAGCAAGCCAGAAGGAAGTATCTCTTCATTGTTTCTGCGTTAGCGTCCCCTCCAAGGTCTTGCCCCATTTGAGTTTCTGTCCTGACTTCCTATGATGATGAAGGGCAAAATGGAAGAGTAGGCCAAATAACCATGCTCACACACACAAAAAAAAAAAAAGAAAGAAAGAAAGAAAGAAAGAAAAGAAAGAAAAAAGAAAAAGAAAAAAAAGAAAGAAAAGAAATAGCCACTTTAGTGGTAAAACATTTACCTAGCATGGGAGAGTTCTCAGGCAGGCCCACATAGGGAGATGCTCTGCTTTCATAGTCTTTTTTTGTTGTGTTTGGGTTCGACAGTGTTTCTCTACGTAGCCTTGTCTGTTCTGGACTCACTTTGTAGACCAGGCTGGCCTCGAACTCACAGAGATCCACCTGCCTCTGCTTCCCCGAGTGCTGGGATGATAGGTGTGCGCCACCGTGCCCAGCTTCTTCTCTCATATTCTAAGTTGCTAACTAATAGATCCCAAACTGGCATTTACTAAATTAACAAATCAACAGTGAGAGTCTGGGAAAAGGGAAAAGGGAAGCGCACTAGTTTCCTCCAAACCTTCACGAGCCCCGTCCCCCCCCCCCCCTGGATGGCGATGCAGTCCGCTGAGAGCGCAATCTTAACAGCCATGCTTGGACAGCTCGCCAGGATCTTAGCCACACCCTACCTGCCCATTAGCAGCGGACAATCCCAAAGGGAAGCCTAGAGGACAGTCTCGTTTGCAGTGGCATGGAAAAGAGAACGCAGGAAGAAAGTTACCAGGAGAAGCTCAAACAGCGGTAAAATGTTGATGAAGTTGTTCTGTAAACACCTACATTTCGTGGGGCAGGGACGAGTCAGAGTGTCAGAGGGTTGAGACACTTGCCACCAGTCCTGATGATCTCATTTCAACCTCTGGGGAGGAGAACTGATTTGAAGTAGAAGTTTCTGGTTTCTTTGAAGATTTGGTTGTGTCAAGTGATGTTTTGCTGGGAGCAGATACGTGAAAGGGCACAGGATGCTGGGGGGGAGTATAAAAACGACCCCAGACAGTGGGATGAGGTTTTTGTTTTTTGTTTTTGTTTTTTGTATTGCTACGCAGTGGAACACTTCACTGGTCTTCACTTGTCTTTGCTGGTCTTCACTTGGCAGATTTTCAGAGAGTACCGGAGAACTTCTCACGGTATTCTGGATGATTCTGGCTGCTTCCACTGACTCGTGCTGATCTGGTGGACGGGCGGAGCCTTGCCGTTTCTTCTGGATCCTGCCACCGCTACGGAGTCACGTTGCTGTTTGGTGTTGACTATCGGACTGGACTGCCAGCGTCCTGGCAACGCAGAGTGGAATTGGCTCAAGGAACTACATCTAAACATCCCCTTTTTCCTATTTACATCCTTTCTCCCTTTCTTCTGGTCAGTGGGTTAGAAGTGAGGTTGAAGTGTTTAAGAACTCTAAATAAAGTAGGTTTTGAAAAATGAAAGCCTACACTGATTCCCACAAGGTTTTCCCTGCCCTTCATATGTGTTCTATGGCACACACAATAAGTAAATATGATTAAAAGTAACTAACATGGAGAGACACTGCTTCTATTAGGACGGTAACATGCATATGCAATCCATGCATGCACAGGAGACATACTTCTCTGTATACATACATGCATACATACATACATGCATACATATATGCATACATACATACATACATACATACATACATATTCTGCTGTCTCTTCCATCCATCCCAGCCTTCCTTCTAGGCTCCCTTTCCTCCAAACTCAAGTCCTGATACTCACGAGCAAGAACTTTACCAATTGAGATATCTTTCCAGTCTAAAAAAAAAAAAATCCATAAGCCAGCTAACTTCCCTGCTTAAAGCCTCCATGGCGTGGAGCCCTGTGTTTCTGCTTCTAGGCTCCTTGGCTTAGCCAACGGGAAGGGACTGATGGGAAGAAGGGCAAGGGCACTTCCTGGTGCATTAGATGTTCCACATCTTCCTCCCTCACTCCCACCAGGACAGGCTTTCTCTGTGTCGCCGTGGCTGTCCTGGAACTCACTCTGTAGACCAGACTGGCTTCGAACTCAGAGATGCACCTACTTGTCTCCCAAGTGCTGGGATTAAAGGCGCATGCTACCACCACCTGGCTGGTGTTCCACATCTTGACAGTGGTGGTGGAAACACAGCTGTACAGATCTTTCAGGCACCTTACACTGCACACTTAAATGGTCTGCTCCAAATAACGCTATCTGAAACGTCACCTGCTGGAGATGTTACTATTTTGCTTCTAAAGTATTTTGAATTAAACACATACTAGGAAGATGTTGAGTCTTCAACCAAACTTAAAATTGTGATATTTTTCACAATATGGGTGCTGAGGCATGGCTCCCCTTCTCTGCTCTGACATTGAGAAAAAAATATTACCCACCTGCATCTGTTCCCAGACACAAGCAAAACAAAGTTACGTTCTGCATCGTGTACCCTTGAAAGTAAAGTATTGGAACAAAAGCCCTGCAAAGTCCTAGTTTTGATCCCCAGCATTGCATAAAGCAGGCTTCCAGCACAACCTGTAATCCTAGCACACAGGAGGGGCCAGGTCAAAAGATCTGAAGTTCAAGGTCATCTTTGCGACAAAGTTACTACCAGCCTTGGCTCCCCTGAAACAACAGCAGGAGGGTACATTTAAAAAAATATTTTCTTTTAAGATTTATTTATTTATTTTATGTATATGAGTGCTCTGTCTGCATGTACACCTGCAGACCAGAAGAAGGCTCAGATCACACTACAGATGGTTGTGAGCCCCCATGTGGTTGCTGGGAATTGAACTCAGGACCTCTGGAAGAGAAGGCAGTGCTCTTAACCACTGAGCCATCTCTCCAGCCCGGAGAGTACATTTTTGTGTTCTTAGAACTAGTCTGTGTTGTCTCATGAACACAACAGAAGCTAACAGTGGGCGTGCAGGCCTGATGATATTATCTAACCCTGATGCTTTCCCAAAACTCCTTGTTCAAGCACCTTAGTTGGACTAAGTCTACCCTCTTAGTGCCTCACTGTGTCAATTAAACTGAGCATGAGTCTCAGAAGAAACAAACCTCCAGCACCCATAGCTGGTGTCTGCCGCTGCATGCAAATTGGCCTCAGTACCTGAGCATCCAAACCCCGTCATGTCTTGTAAGAGGAGGGACAGCTGGGGTTTGTGACACAGGCAGACGCCAGGCTTGAGACAACGTAGGATCGTAGAACAGTTTGCACAGAGTAGAGATGGCTGTTGAATGATTACTGAGTGTCCATGAGGGAGGGACCAGATGCTGGTGGCAGACTGGGGTGAGCGCATCCTCTGCAAAGCCTCAAGTCTTAGGAGTGGGTGTGTGGGGAAGGATGTCTCTCTTGTTTCCATGTTCCTAGGAGCCACCTGGTACCAGGTGCACAAGAGGGACGCAAAAGCCAGCCAACGTCTGAGTTACTGCACCAGGACCGCTGCTGACATCCTCTGTGGGGGAGGTGCTTTTAGGGGTGGTAAGTGCCAGCACGCTAGTCTTTGAAGGTAAATCATTCTGATTTTAGTTCTCAGTTAGAAGCTGTCATCTTGTTACTGTTGGGAAGATTTGTGTAGGGGGGGCGGGCTTTCCTTGCCTCTTGGTGGCCCCTCCCCAAGTTCATTTGTCATGCACATGACATGGCTTTCCAAAGTAAGAGAGGGGAGGTATGCAGCTTAAAGTACCAAACATTCATTTCACATGACAAATGCTATTTTTGCACAATTTGAAAAGTCAGCCTGGACTTTTCATACAAATACTTGTTGTTCTCCTATGAACGGGGGGGGGGGGGCAGGGGGGTGTAAACAAGCCATCTACCCACCAGAAGAATCAAGAGCCACGTGGGGAATGCTCCCAGGCTCTACGTGAGAGGCTGGATTTAACTAGGTTTTGCGAATGCGGCTGGCATGAGGAAGCCGTGTCCTGAGGTTCTTCCTTTCTCATCTAGTGCTTCCAGCAAACCCCTGAAGAAAGAGCTTTACAGAGGAGGAGCTGAGTCTGGTCCCCAGCCCACTTGCCTGTGGGTTCTGCTGAGCATCACTCTTCCGGGCTTCTCCTCCTTTCCCCAGCTTTATGGAGACAGCTCTCTGGCCATCTGTCTCCCAGTGCTGCCTAAGTGTTGAGCTTCCAACCTTGTTATTCCCCAGAATGCCCTATGCTTACCGAGGGCTGTCTGTCAGGCCCGGGCCACATGCCGAGTATCCTTGCACTCCTAGAGCTTGGAACAGTGATTGGCACAGGGGAGAGCTATGCTAGGACCGATTGACGGTGTAAACCAGCGTTCTCTCTGTGGTCCTAGGCAGGTACCTGGAACTTTACCTAGGAGTGCATGGCCCCAGCAATCTCTATTTGACAGGCTCCCCAGGATCGCCCCAGGACACCTCTGTGGTACTCCATAGAGAGGTGCTCTCTTCTTATCACATGAGTAAGGAAATGGTACAGAGAGGTTGCTGTGTCCAGGTCACACAGGTACCTACTGCCTCTGTGCCTCACTCAGCCCTAGCTGCCAGTCCCATGGTGTTCCCTTGTCCCCACTTGCTTGTTTTCTACCTGGCAGCACCTGATGTGGGCAGTTGTGCTCTCAGACACAGGCATGAGGGAACTAATGACAGGCTTATAATCTGCATCCCATCCTAATTTCCAGTTTGAGCCTCCATCAGTTTAAGGCTCTGATCCCCTTCCCTCCAGAGACTTAGACACAAAGTACCAGGAAGGGAGCTTCCTCGGTCTTCAAGTCATTTGTCTGTTCTGATGTGCACTTGCCTTGCCTAAGAGTCTTTAGTTTCTGTCAACCAAAGCAAAGCCTGGGACAAGGAGCTACTACAGACAGTTGAGCAGCCTGCTCACTGCCTATGGGTGTCCAGAGGAGTAAGTGAGTAAGTGAGTGAGACTACAGTATGTTCTGGGCTTGTAGGTGCAGGGCCTCTAGAACACCTTTGCCTCGGTATTAAGGAACTATCCAGCAACAAGGCTGCAAACATTGCGCTCAAAAAGGGTGCCATTCTGTGATTTGCACAAGGTCATCTTAGAGGGGTTTCTGGTCCTGCTGGTGCCCTCTTCTCTTTTGGAGTGGCTCTCTCTGGCCCGCTGCCACTATATGCCTCTGGGAAATAAGGGTTCCAGCTCATATATTGGAGCCCAAACTTTAACTGGCTTTTTGTTCGGTTGGCTTTGATTTATTTTATTTTATTTTCATATTTTTTTTTTTGTGGCAGGGTCTCATTCTGCAGCCCCAGGGGCTGGCCTGGAGCTCACTATGTGTCCACAGGCTCACTTTCAGTTCACACACAGTGATCCTCCTTTCTCAGGCTCCCAAGGGCTGGGGTTAGAGGCATGAGCCACCATGCTCAAGGGGTGGGCTTACTCATCTTACAGCTCTACCCAAGAAGGGGTCCCAGACCCTCTGCGCCTGGCACTCGTCACCACCGTGCCTTTATTCCGCTTCTTGAGCAACCCCTCAAGATTTCCTACTTGTCAGGAGAGCCCAGCTCTCCTCTGGCTCCTTGGCCAGGAACTTCCTCCCACTTGTGTCTAGCCGAGATCTTTCTAGTGTCCCTAAAAAACTGTGCCAAACTGTATAAGTCAGCTGGGCTCTTCCCTTTTGGCTTTCTGCCTGGGACAAGACACTTACCTGTGCTGTGAGCTTGAGTGGTGGGGAGAGAGGCTGCTAAGATCTTTTAACTACCAACTGGGTGGGGCGGGGTGGGGAGGGGCCACATGACTCCACCACTTTTCCAACCCAGAATGGAAGCCCCTCTTTCTCCTAGGGGTTTTCATTACAGGCTATCTGTGGGACCCTGGGCTCTCCTCCGCCCGTCCCAGGGGCCTCCCTCTACCCTTGGAACGGGTAGTTTTGGTGAAGTCATCTGGGAGACTTCTTGGCTTTCTCCATCCTCAAGCACTCCCGTGACGGGAGGTCTTCACTACTTCCAGATTTCACCGAAAACCCCCTTCTTCCTGTTTTCCTCCAATTCTGTGTTAGTATTGATATTTCTTTCCATTAAAACAGTCAACGGGTTAGTTAGATAGTTCTTGAGGTGTTTGTCTGCCAAAAAGGATTGAAAACAGCAATTAAATTAAAAAAAAAAAACCCTGAACATTTAAACTGTAGTCTTGAGCAGAGCCTGGGGGGAGGAATGCAAAATGGAGGACTGGGTAATGCGGTCAGTTTGAGGCCAGCATGAGAAATAAAAGTGGGCGGGACCAGGAGAGGAGGGAATGCCAAGCTGCAGAACATTTGAACATTTACCTAACACACACACACACACACACACACACACACACACACACACACATCACCACCACCACCACCACCACCACCACCACCACCACCACCACCACGACCAGCTCCAAGAAATATCATTTTTAACACAGTGGTAAAAAATCTGTTTTATATTAGGACAATTCTAGAAAGAACTATTTAGAGGCCAGTGGTAGTTTGAATGAGATTGGCCTCATATATTTGCACGCTTAGTCCCCAGTTGATGAGCTGTGTTGGAAAAGGTGTGTCAGTCGCGAGGCTGAGGGTGGACTTTGAAGTTTCAAAAGCACAAGCCAGAGCCATTCCCCAAGCCCCTGCTGGAAATCAAGCTGGCTGCCTCTCAGCTGCTTCTCCAGAGCCATGCCTGCTGCATGCCGCCGAGCCATCCCACGTCCCCCCAGGATGATAAAGGAGTAAGCCTCTGAAACTGAAAGCAAGCTCTCAATGAAATGGTTTCCTTTTTAAGAGTTGTTGTGAACCTAGTGTCTCTTCACAGCAATAGACACTGACTAAGACAAGATCTCTTTTTCATTTAAAGTGAAAAACATTTTTTAATTCCATGGTGAAAAAAATATATATACCTATAGATATATGTATTAATTTTCTAATATATGTGCCTATATTTGTGCAGCTTAGATTACCTACTCCATTTAATGAAGGAATGAAAATAAGAAACAAAGACTACAGAGATTTTTTTTTCTAGTAAGACGTTAATTAAAATGCATACCTCTTTATAGTGTGGCAACATTGAGACAGATTTCACATTTTTATCATCAGCAATAACCATGTAGCCAATACTCCTTATCATTGATTCTTAAAGAATATTCTTGTGGCTTTTTGAGGACTCAGGTGTTGGAGTACGGTTGCAATTGATGAATGGGTATAGCGTGGCATGGGTTCTTGTTAATATTTTTGGTTATCAAATAAGGCAAACTGGTGAAGCATCTTCATTCCAAACTTCTTTGCTGATAATAGTTTCGAAAGACTGAAAAAAGTTCTTCAGCGTTGTTATTGTTGGCATATAAGCGGCTGCCTCTAGGTTGCTTAGCAACCTATGGTGTCATCTTACCAGGTGTGCCAGACAATAAAGGGACTGAAACTGCCCCTCTTGTCTCTCTCTTACTTTGTCTCTTACTCTTGTACTTCTCTCTTGCACTTTCTCTAAGGGCGCCCCGCCCCTCTCTCTCACTGTCTCTGTCTCTCTACCCTCATGACACACTCAGGCCCTAACTCCTCTTCCTTTTCCTTCCCTCATACAAATTTCTCCATATCATATCTATTGTGTGTCATTCTATTTTCTTTTAATCCTAACAGTTATGCTATACCCAACTCAATAGCTCCAACATAACACACTGCTAAGTTTAACCTGTAGCCTTAACAGATGAACGCCAACGGGGGAGGACTGAGACCAGCCCACCCACAAAGCAAGGCCCCAGCTAACGATAACAGATCACTGACTGATTTCTATAGTGCAAATATTCAACACCCTGACAAAGATGGCCACGGACATTACCCATGGACAGAGCTTCAAGGTAAGAAAAATTCAGTTGAATGATTAGGGCATGTTAAATTTTGAGTATTTATTTCCTCGAATAAGCTCCACGGATTATAGTATACCTCTGTGAGTTATACGCTTATAAAATTATTTTCAGCGATGGCTGTGTCGACCCCATGGTCCAAATGTAACAGCTGTCAGCCTCGCGCAACAGGAGACCTATCCCATACATCCCTGTCAGGCTTCGGCTGCCACGGTGGGAGATGCTGGCAGCAGAGCAACAGGAAGAGGGAGGCGGAATTCTCCTTCTCCCTCTTAGTGTGTGTTCTGTAGCTCCTCCTCTGTCCAGGGGCCATCTCCCAGAGCTCCAGGCTCCCCCAGCACCAGGACACTAAAGGCTCTTGGCTTGATGCATCCCCAGCCCTACCCAGTGCTTTGCAAATAGCCCTCTCCTCTCACCAGCTTGGTTAGTCTCTTCCTATTGAATGTGCAGCCCTTGCCTGCTCTGGTTGACTCCCCTGGTCACCTCTAATATACTTGCTCCTCCCACACCTCGTAGCCATGTACTTAGGGAAGTGAGTCCGTGCCTCCGAGTCTCAGTTCTGTGAGAATTTAGATATGATCAGCGGGATACTGTTTTGTAATACTAACCAGCGGCACACGCTGTTTCTTCCGCTAAGCCGTGCCCTAGAGCAAGCATTTCCCCAGAGACAGATTTACAGCAGAAGCGAGGGGGAAGGTTTGAGTTTCAAAATCCAAGACTCTGTAGGCATGAGGCAAGAAAAACCTAAGGAGCAACTTCTTAGGAGGCCAACTGTGAAGGCTCCCCCCACTCGGGCAAAGCCATGCCCTACCCAGCTAGAATTCCTGGAAATGGGGCCATTCAAATGTGCTGAGAATTAACGGTTCTGGATGAGTCCAGGTGACGGTATAGCTGTCCCATGCTGTCATGGGTGGCCAAGGAGAGGACGCTGAGAATGGGTAAGCAGGCAGGTCTGGTGATGATTATCAAAGGCCAAGTGTTGAGCTGCCCCTGATGTGAATGGGAGGACATTGAAGACCAGGGTTCCAGGGCTTCCGGCCCGATGCCTAGGTGCTGGACACAACCACCCTCCACCCGCACCCAGCCTCAGCCAAAGAAGAGAGGGGATTCCCGCCTGAATGACACATACATGTGACGCATCCATTTCTATTCTTTGCAGAACGGTGCCTTGGAAATGGGGTCTTTCGAGAAACAAAGGCCCACAGTTGGTTGTGGGCAGATTCTTGCCCCTCACTAGGAAAGTCTGGGTACTTCCTCTGGTAACTGGGAGCAACCCATTTTACCCCCCGCCCCCCCCCCCCCCCGCATACACCACTGCCTGGTGGCCTTGCTGGGAAGAGCCCTGTGGCCACTATGTGATGTCTCCAGACCCCCTCAGCGCTCTGGTTCCCACAGGGCCAGCTGTGTGTATTCCTGTGCTCTTTAATGCTACCGACTCTGGCTACTGTCATTTATAACTTAAATAACTGTCGTGTACAGTAATGAAATACAAAAGCAGAGAGAGAACTGCGGTTTCTATGGTAATTAAACTGGTGTTTTCTTAAGGGCACACTGTTGAAAAGAAAAGAAAACCCGGCTGTCACAGCAGGGGTGTGTATAAGGCAGTTGCAAGAGTTCGGAGGGATGGTAGTTGTCTAGAATGTTCTGTGCTGGGAGCACTTCAAGGTCCTTCCGGGTTCTTCCCCCACCAGAATGAAGCTGATATTACAGAGCATCAAGTCCCTTAAAGGTGAATTGTGCGAGTCAGAAGGGAACAGGGTTTCCCACCCTGCTTGGCAAGGAAATCTTACCTGAACACAAAATATTGGCATTCATGCCAGAAGTGAAAAGATGCATCTGTAGGGATGAAGAGATGGCTTAGTGGCTAAGAGCGCTGGCATAGGAGGGCATGGGTTCAGTTCCCAGAACCCACATTTTGACTCACAACTCCCTTAATTTGTCTTTAGCTCCAGTTCCAGAAGGATCTGATGCACTCTTCTGATCTCTGTGTGCACGGACATGGTGCAAATACACACATGCAGGCAAAACACTCATATGCATTAAACAATAAAAACAGAATCTTGAAAACGCTGGTGATCTTACTCTAAAAATGAGAACGTGTATATATGTAGATGTAGATGTGCAATATACATGCATAAAGTTGGTCTTTGTTTTTGTTCTGTTCTGTTTTTGTTTTTTGTTTTGTTTTTAGTAGTGGGTGTTGATATATGAGCCTGGCACCTGCTAGGCAAGTTCTTTATCATTGAGATACAACAGTAGTTCGTGTTTAAAGAATACATCCTGCCCCCCATCTCCAGTGCAACTAATGAGAAGCATCCTATATAACTCTCACTTATTGGAAACTTATTTTTCATTAAGGAAAGCTGGGGCTTTGGGGTGACTTAGGTGCGCCTCGGGGTGTCCCAGATAGCCAGACAACCGACACGGATTCCCTCGGGCCACCAGGGGCCAGTGCTGGGCAGTCTCGCCATGCCACGATCATTCCGGCAGGGGGCGCTGTCGGGCCGCAGTGGCCACGCGGGCCGCGTTCTGATTGGCTGGAATGGTGGCCTGAGTCCACGGCCTCGCGACCCGGCCACTAAGTGGCGAAGCTCGCCCGTCGGAGCCCCAGTCCGAGGGCCTCCGAGTCAGCAGCAAGGCGGGCGCAGCGCGGCGCGGCGGGGTTGGAGGGGACAAGATCAGGGCAGGAGGCGAACGGTTAAACGAAAGAGCCCCGCACACCCAGCAAGATGCTGTCCTGGCGGCTGCAGACCGGCTCCGAAAAGGCCGAGCTTCAGGAGCTCAATGCCCGGCTTTATGACTACGTGTGCCGGGTGCGGGAACTGGAGCGCGAGAACCTGCTGCTGGAGGAGGAGCTGCGCAGCCGGCTGAGCTGGGAGGACCGCTGGGCCGAGGAACAGGCGCGCTTCGCCGAGGAGGCGCGCAGCCTGCGACAGCAGCTGGACGAACTAAGCTGGTCCACAGCTCTGGCTGAGGGCGAGCGCGACGCGCTGTGGAGGGAGCTGCGTGAGCTGCAGAGGGAGGGCGCGGAAGCCAACACCGTCCGCAGCCGCCTGGACGCCGAGCTGGGAGCGCAGCGGCAGGAGCTGGAGGAGGCGCTGGGCGCGCGCGCCGCCCTCGAGGCGCTGCTGGGCCGGCTGGAGGCTGAGCGCCGCGATCTGGACGCGGCCCACGAGCGCCAAGTGCGGGACCTACGCGCCCGCGCCGCCAGCCTCACCATGCACTTCCGAGCCCGCGCCGCCGGCCCCGCCGCGCCCTCGCCGCGCCTGCGGGACGTGCACGACAGCTACGCACTGCTGGTGGCCGAGTCGTGGCGGGAGAGCGTGCAACTGTACGAGGACGAGGTGCGCGAGCTGGAGCAGGCGCTGCGCCGCGGCCAGGAGAGCCGGCGCCAGGCAGAGGATGAGGCGCGGCTGTGCGCGGAGGAGGCGGACGCGCTGCGGAACCAGGCGCTGGAGTTGGAGCAGCTGCGCGCACGGCTGGAGGATGAGCTGCTGCGGATGCGCGAGGAATACGGGATACAGGCCGAGGAGCGGCAGGTCCGTGGGCAGGGACCGCGCCCTTTTCCTATAGTCTGTTCACGTTCCCCTGTGCACCCAGTGGGCAAGCTGCGGGGTTCCCGGGACCCACAGCTAGTTCAACCCCACCCAGAGAAGCGTACACTGTCAGCAACTTTGCTATTTATGAGACCACAGGATTCTGGCGTGTAGCTAGTCTAAGAGTAAGGGCCTGGTGTAATGGGCCTTCACTCAGAGGGCTGATGCCATGTGACAGGTCCTGGTAGATAGCCTAGTGTCAATCATCTTGTTTTAGAGCGACAACCCTTAGATCCAGACTTGTCTAGGCACATTCTGATCAGCGATCCTGTCAGCTCTGTTTTTGTTGGTTTCTTTTTCTTTCTCTTTCTTTTCTAGGCTTAGTAGATCTGGTAAGCCTGAAATCCACAACTCAGCCCAGACTTCTGAACCAGAGTAGGGCAGCGTTTGGAGACTAATCGCTGCTTAGGCACTGATGAGTCTTACTTGGAGGCCGCCCATGCTTAAATAGCGCCGCACCCCCTCCCCCAGTACCTTTTTTATTTTGCCAGAATTATCTCCCAGCTGGAGGCAGCTGCTTGTAGCTCTCTGGGCAGCCATCATATTTTTTCTAGGCTTGTTTGTTCTCTTGAGAGGACTAAGTAACTCATACAAAAAAAAGGGTGAGAGCTGTTTTGCTCATAGTATGAGCTGAAGGCAGATCTCCCGGGTTGTGTAAAAACTAGGATAAAGCAGGTCCCTGTGGTGAGATGTTATTACAACTCCTAACAGTTCCTATTGCAGAGCAGCTGAGCTCTAACCCTCTGACTCGGCGTGCTACACCTGTGGCTGGACACTCAGTTGTTTGGCTTCCATCCTGCCCAGCCCCAGCCAGAATTGGAAGTACTCCCAAATCATACCATTAGTGGTTCTCGGGAAGTAGGTCTGAAATAACATGAGCACTACCTTAGAAGGGTTTTAAGAGTTTTGCAGCTGGGAGCTAAAGAGTGGAGGTGCTGTTACATTGTTGCCTTAAAAGATACAAGTGAACATGACATGTGTGGCATGGGCAGTGGGGTGATGTGACAAGTATCAGCAGATCTCTTGGTTTCCTCTGGGTCCCCAGCGCTAGGCTGGAGAGTGAGTGAGTGAGCATGGAAAGTGATAAGGAATCAAACTGATGGGAATCCCTTCTTTGGGGTTGTAGACTTTGGGGGAAGGCTCCCTCTCCTACCCCACTTGGCATATTTTGGGGCCTTAAAGCTCTGGTTTCAAGGTTCTTATTAGCAGCAGAATCTCCTCCAATCCCCACCCCACCCCCAAGTAAAAACCTTCACAGAGACAGATAAAGGCAGAGTTCCCCAGATGGAGGAGAGATTGGGACTTGGAAATGTAATAGAGTCACTGCTCAGCCCTTCCACGGGGACTCCAGACCACTAGTGAGGTCACACCGAGGTCACACCTGACTTGGAATAGGACCCCATTCTCAACTCCCCACCCTGGGGTCTCTCTGTTTTGCACTTGGTGCCTCCCACCCACCCACCCTTCCCAGGAAATGAGAGCTAGGACAGGGCTGATGAGGACCTGAATTTTGTCTTCTTCAATCCCAGTTTGCTTAGGTTTCATTTTTTTGCTATGTGTTACCAGTGGCAATCTTAAACTATATTAAGACTCTGTCCAGTTAGTTTAAAGCGGCTGTATTTCAGATCCCATATTCTGAAATACTGATTGCTGTGTTCAGAATTATGTTAAAGAGAAAATATTGCTTCAACCCAAGCCTCTACTTTTTTTGGTTTGGTTTGATTTTTTTTTTTTTTTTTTCAAATTCCTTAGAGGCTCACTCGGGAGAGACTGAAAATATAAAGACTGGCTGAGCTGACTTCCAGTAAAAATGTTGCATTACTCACAGCCTGGGGAAGTAGCAGGCCTATTCTGTGTGCACTCTTAGTCCACACTCCAGTCTCAGCAACCCTGTTTTACAGATGGTAAAGCTGATGGTGGGCGCCCAGTCAGTAATTGCCAAGCAGAGTTCCATCCAGGCTTCCGTGAGCCACGCGCCCTCTCTTCTGTCTGTTTTAGTCAAGAGAAACCTTTAACCCTGCACAGGTGAAACAATAACTGCTCTCTCATGGGGCCAGCCCAGAGGTGGCCTGCTATCACAGCGCCTGTGGCAAATGTGGAAGAGCTGTAAAGGGCCTCAGAAAGGCCTTGAAGATACTGTCGTTTGCTTTAGCCTTACGCTAGAGACACTGATGGTTTTCCTATGATGGGGGCTCTTAGCTGCCAGCTCTGACTGTTTGTGAACGACTCCAAAAATATGAATGATAAGAAAGCAGACAGGAGCAGGGCATAACGCCGCACGCCTGTAATCCCAGCACTCTAGGAGGCAGAGGCAGGCAAATTGCTGTGAGTTCGAGACCAGCCTGGTGTACAAACCGAGTCCAGGACAGCCAAGGCTACACAGAAAAACCGTGACTCAAAAAACAGAACAAAACAAAAACAAAAAGAATGCAGGCAGGATTATCCATGTAGTTAAGGCTCAGCCTTTTTGTAAGCAGCCTTCCTGTTTCAGGCTGAATTCTGACTCTCACTCTCTCTTAGACTGCAACAGTTTCTTTTTTTTTTTTTTTTCTTTTTTTTTTTTTGGTTTTTCGAGACAGGGTCTCTCTGTGTAGCGTTGGCCATCCTGGACTCACTTTGTAATCCAGGCTGGCCTCGAACACACAGTGATCCGCCTACCTCTGCCTCCCGAGTGCTGGGATTAAAGGCGTGCGCCACCACGCCCGGCCTCTGCAACAGTTTCTTAAGACTAAGCTCATCAACCCTTGTGTGGTCCTGTTTCCTCATCTGTGGAAACAAAAAGCAGCTCACAGGTTGCTATCGGCTGAATGAAATTAAGTAACTTCTCTAATTAATGGTTGCTGAGAGCTCAGGGTGCCAGTCTCATCCTTTGTGGCTGGAGATAAAGCAGTGAAAAATAACAAAGTGAAAGAGGGTGAGCCCCAGGATGGCACAGAGGTGGCACCAGTGCATGCCACTCAGGGAGAAGCCAGGAAGCCAGCACAGCTGCGACAGTGAACGAAGCACTGAGTGGTTGCCCAGGTACCTTTTTTAAAATCTGAGTCCCACTGGAAGCCACCTGGCAATATATTAACAGATCATTCTTTGCTGTGTTGAGCATAGTCTGTTGGACCAGGGTAAGAACTGGGAGACCTGTTGCAGTGACTGAGGCAGCAGGGGGGCTTGGACTGGGCACAGAATGGTGGGTTGAGGAAGGGCCTCAAGTTGAAGCTATCAAGGTTTGCTGACAGGTTGGATAGAGTGAGAGAAAAAGGGGGAGGGGGAATCAAAGCTGATCCCAGGACCGTGGGTGAGTAACCAGGAGAGGGTGTTCCTTGCCGAAGGAAATGTGTGCAGAGGAACATGTAAAGATCAGAAGACTGCCTTCAGTTTACACACAGCCAGTTTGAGATGTGTCCGAAATGCCCTCCTGCCACTCACTGTGAGATGAGCCTGGAGTTTACAGCGTTGCCTGGTACAGCTACAAACCTATACATAGCACCCAATGCATGCTGCTGCTGCTGCTGCTGCCCCTCCTCCTCCTCCTCCTCCTCCTCCTCCTCCTCCTCCTCCTCCTCCTCCTCCTCCTCCTCCTCCTTGTTTTGAGATAAGGTCTCTAGTCTATGTAGTCCTGGCAGTCCTCAGACTCACGATGTAGACCAGCCTGGCCTTGAACTCACAAAGATCCTTCTGCCTCTGCCTTCCAAGTGCTGGAATTAAAGGCGTGCACCACCACATCTACCTCAATTCGTGCGTCTTATTAATACATTTAGTTTTGGATGTGAATGAGCTATCCTAGATTTAAGTCCCCTTGAGCTCCAACTTTTAAGATCCTCAGTGACTAGGACGTTAGCAAGCTCCAGTTGCCGCTGCTGTTGCTGCTGCTGCTGCTGGAAAGTTCTCTGCATAGCAGCTAAAAGACCCATCCCTCCCCTGAGTTCATGTGGCCTTGGATGAAACTGCTTCTGTGTGGGTTGGAAGTACCGCCCTGTGTGGGAAGCTCCAACACTCCCAGCCTAGCCCACGGCATGAAAAGTGTTGGCAGAGCAGAGCTGGAGTCTGAAGCTTCCTTCCATTGGCAGAATTGGTTGTGATTTCATTTCTGCCTCCAAAAGTCAACGGCTTTTCCTTTCACCATTTGGGGAAAGTTGACTCACATGGAAATTTGCTGGGAACTATGCTTATTTCAATGCCTGCACAGTTTTATTCTGTTCCTGTTCTGTGGGGTGGGGTACAGAGAACTAGCCTTTGTTTGTGGGGGAGGGAGAGCATCTTCCTGGACAGGACTGTGCCATGGCTCCATAAGTTTGAGCCGTGGGTGGAGGACTGAGTTCAGCTGGTAGTTTTCTCTAAGCAGTTTAGCAATGGGTAAGCTTCTTTTTGAAGGATAATTGATGGATCCAGAAGTTTTAACGTTTAGGTCAGATTTTTTTTTCTATTAGAAAAAGTATCAAGCCAGGCACAGTGGCACACATCTGTAATGACAACACTCTGATGGCAGTTATCTTGGATTGCAGGGAGACCCTCTCTTTCAAAGGTTCAATACACAGGTGCGCACACACTTTAAAGTAAAATCTTTAAGAAAAAAATTAAAAATTGGCACCCTTTATAAACAGAAAACTTAACAATCTTTGGCTTTAAAATGGAAGTTTTATAAAAAGCAGATTTATCTCTATGATAAAAACTTTTTGAAAATGATTAATCCAGCTGGACATGGTGAACACCTTTAATGGCAGCACTCAGGAGGCAGAGGCAGGAGGATCGCTGTGAGCTTGAGGCCAGCCTGGTTTGCATTTCGAGTTCTAGGGCATCCAGGGCTGCACAGAAAGACCCTCTCTCAAGTAAAATCGAACAACTGTAAAATGTTCATTAGTTAAAAGATAGTATTGGGTTGAAATGGACATTTGGAGCAGTAATACCGTCTTGGTCATTTAACCTTAAATTCAGCTTCCTGGTGTGTCCTGTGTGACTGATCTGTGGTGGTGTCTAGGTAGAAACCTGACTGCAGGGACGGCAGTGTCCCCCAGCTCCGGAGAGGACAGCTCCAATGGAGGAAACTAGGCATCTAGGAGGAGGCTTATTAGCTACATCCCAAGGGGAAGATTCGTGTACAAGTCTACGTTTGCTCATATATGCCCAAAAATGTCTTTCTCCCAAGATTATTGTAAAATAGCATGTCTAGGTAAAATAAAGATATTTCTGCCCACTTTCTTACTTGCTGTTCTTGGGACAACGATGACTCTGGGAGACATTTTAGTTCTCACGAGGGTGGCTTCCATTATAAGTATTAGAAAAGGTTTCTAGTCACGGCTCATGTTTGAATAACATCTTAGCTGCCTGACTGGGTGTGTTTGGATCTCCTGTGTGGCCTGATATCCGAAGCAAAAGTGATTTGAATAAACCAAGCCTTCATTTTGTGAGGAAGTCCAAAAAGAAAAGCACCTAACCTATAGAAATCCTCCACGAGCAATAAGGGAAGAACGCAACATCTGTAAGAGATTTGCTCTATGAAACTATGCTTACACACGCCATTATCTCTTTTTATGCCCTACACGCTGTTGGTATCTTTCTTTTGGTCTATGAAGCTCCGGGATGTGGATCTAAAGGTTTTTTGGTTCTCTACAGAAAGTGATTGACTGCCTGGAGAGTGAGAAGGAAGCCCTCACCTTGGCCATGGCGGACCGGCTGCGGGAGTACCAGGACCTTGTGCAGGTGAAGACTGGCCTCAGCTTGGAGGTGGCCACCTACAGGTGAGAATCCATGAAGCCAGTGATGTCAGGTCCCTGTGGCCTTTGAGGAGTCCCTATGGCTTTGTGACAGGGAGAACAGCCCTTGGCATGGCCAAGCGTGGAACACAAAGTCAAACAGGAGAGAGGAGCAGGGAGAAGATGGGCTTGCCTGAGGTCCCCGGATGACTGCAGTAGCTGGGACATGCATGCTTCTTGCGTATCTATATCCTGGACATAGTTTAAGACCTTGGCCCATATCTACTCTGATCTCTGGAGTTAGATACTTTGCTTACAGAAGAGCAAGTGTAGCTCGGAGTAGTTAGATGTAGAGAGTGGAGGGTCAAAGTTTGGATGCTAGGGGTCTTGATCCATCCACACTGCTCCTTCCAAATCTCAGGGAACTGACCTTCTGGGACTCTTGGGTTTGGTCTTGTAAAACAGCAGCTGTGCTCTGAGAGCAGGGTGGAACTCCAGGGCAGCTTTTCTTTTTTTTTTTTTTCAAGATGCCAACTTTAATTCCACCAGCCCAGATGTGAAGGTCATGGTATGTTTAGAGAGTGTGTGCCATGTAGGACATAGAAGGCAGTTAGTTAGTCCTTAGCACATTGCCTCTTCTTCCTGGTTGGACCCCTCCCCGCCTCTTGGGTGGACACCGATGATTGGTTGAGATGGTAGCTGTCCTTCTGTCCCCTTTCATATACAGTGAGGGCTGCTACAGAGGGAGCTGGACCTCATCAACCTAAGGTGGAAGGACTGTAGAGACAGGGTTCTCACTACCGAGGATGGTGACGGTAACCTTTATTCTCAGTGGATGCCCTGCATCCCCTTTACAGGTGTGAGAGAGATGTTTGCAGCTCAGGGATGTTGCTGGTAGAAGGTGGACCAGCCAGGTCTGGCTGTAGACCTGTGCTTTCCCCCATCAAATCATGCAAAAGGGGCATTAAGCCCACCTCATCCACAGAGTTGTGGTGTTCACAGATCAATTACAGGTGTGATGGGGCTTTGGACACTGCCCTGGCCAGTGAAGGGGGCACAGTTGTCAGTGAACTATTGCAATGGTGTCACCCTTAGCAGAGGACAGAGTGAAACGGGCAGTGGATGAGAAGGGGAGTTTGACTAGGGACAGAACAGGTAAGAAGCAGGCCCAGCTCATCACGTCCTGCAGGCTACCTCTGCCACATCTGATTTTTGCTATCAGATTACCAAAGTAAGTTGGGTTGCTTTATTCTCATTGACAGACAGTAGTATTGTCTTGGTGTATGCTTGAAGTTTACCCCGCAGCCTTGGGCTGGCCTTGTGCATTTTCCCAATGGAGGACTAGCTTTTGCTTGGCTCTAATCTCCATTAATGGAGAAGTAGGCTGCTCGGTGGCTCAGGCCCTAGAAGGTTGTTGAGAGGTGGTGCTCACCTTCAATCCCAGCACTTGGGAGGCAGAGATAGGTGGATCACTGTGAGTTTGAGGCCAGCCTGGTCTACAAAGAGAGTTCCAAGACAGCCAGGGCTTAGAGAGAGAGAGAGAGACAGACAGACAGACAGACAGACAGAGACAGAGAGAGAGATAGAGACAGAGAGAGAGACACACAGAGACACAGAGAGAGACAGAGACACAGAGACAGAGACACAGAGAGACAGAGACACAGAGAAACAGACAGAGAGAGGGGGGCCTTCCCAGTAGCATGACTGCCCTTGGAGGAGCCTTAGGTGTCCTGGACCATGCCTTGCTTCCCTCTATGCAGAAGGTACCTGGACCCAGGGCTCAAAGAGGGAGGGGGCAGGGCCCCTTCCTATTGTTCCTCCCCTAGACTTTCCCATGGCATTCTTGGATATTTTATGGAATTAACAACTGCAAAATTAAGCGGGCTGGGCATTCACTTAGATGCCGCATGAGAATTCTGAGTTTCTCTGGTAAGGGAAATGGGCAGGCTTTACTGGGGAGAAAGAGAGCGCTAATGTGGAACGTTTTTCTGGGTGTCAGTGATAGGCCACCCTTCTGGTCTGCAGTTTAAATCAAAGAAGGAATGTGGTACTCAGACAACTGAAAGAGCCCTGGGTTCTAGGTGTGGCTAGTGCAGACGGCTGGACGAGGTCTGCCCCTGTGGGTTCTTCGCATTCAGTGACAGCTCTAGGCTTACACTCCAGCCTCATGCTTCTGAGCCAGCTCTCTGGCTTTGTGAGTAGCCTTTGCCAGGGGAATGGTGTGCTTCAGAGTGGGGTGGGGCTAGCTCCTGGTGAGGTATGTAGACTGGGGCTGGCCCTTTGTGGAGGGAGCCCAAACTAGGCACTGTTGTCTGGCACATGCCAGGGAGCCCCAGAATCTGACTCCTGTGTGCATCTTAGCTATCACTTCATGTTGGGGGTGGAGCGAGCCAACTTTCACATTTCCTTTTCATATTAGTTCATATACGGAAACTTTGGTTTCATGTGCTGCTGCTTCTCTGGGGTTTTGAGCCCCCTTTTTTCCCTCACTTGCCATGCCTCTGATCCTCAGCCGACAAAATCAAGAGGGCAGGCAGCTCTCCCAAGCATCCAGAGCCTGGCTTTTTGGCTGCAGTGCTTACAATACTCCCGGTTTCACTTTTCCAAGCACATTGATTATGAGCCATTTCTGCTTCAGTCAGCAGCCCGACCATCTGCAGAGATACAGTTGATTGCTTCTGCCCGTTGCTGCCATGCTTCTAACTCCATTACAGATAAAGCTGGCCATCTCTTAGGCACTTAAAAACCTCAGCCCTTCCAGGGAGTGAGTGATGGGTTTCACTGGACCTCTTTCTGCTGTCCAAGTTTGCCCAGGGGAAATCAGAAGTCTAGGCTGCCTTGCCCTGCCTGGCGTTGGGGGTCAGCATGGCTGCACTTTCTACCTCCTGTACTTAGGTTTAGCCTAGTAGATACCCTTAGACACGGAAGACACAAAGACTGTTAATACAATTCATTTCTTTATGTAAGGCAAAAGCCTGGGTTGTTGTTGTTTTGTTTTGTTTCCTTTTTATTTTGTCAGCAAGGAGTGTATTGAAGCAAGTTCATAGCATCCTTTATTCAGTTCTTTCAAGGTAAGGTAGGTATAAGTGCAGGTGAGGCAATTCCTGTGCGTGTTAGCACCCTTGCCAGCTGGTGACCTAGGCCCTCCATTGTGCCCTGTGCTCTTTTGAAAGTGATCTGCCAATTTTGAAAGTTGACACTTCTGCTGGCCTGGCCTCCTTTCTGAAGGCAATGGGGCAAAACATTTGGCCCCATGGGACAGAAGGGTGACAGCAGCTGACACTGAAGCAAGAATTGCCCCTTTCTGGGCCTCATGGGGTTCACCCAGTCTTTCTCTGTGATAGTCATGGCTCCCAACTGCTCACTAATTAATTATCTTGTCCCGTGGTTCCTCTGACTGAACAGATCACAGGGAAGAAGGGGCCTGTGCCTCTGTAAAGCCTCAAGTGCATTTTGCTGCAGTTTATCTCCTGACCAAGGTCCCCCTCTCCAGGCCCCTGAAAGCTTCCTAACCCAGATATTTTGCCTTTCCTGGAACCTTTATTGTGCAGGAGAAATGTAAGTAATCATAAAACGGGGCTGCATGTTTACAAATCTCCAATGCAGGCTCATTTATAAATAATATATATCAGCCAGGTGTGGTGGCGCACACCTGTAATCCCAGCACTCTGGAGGCAGAGGCAGCAGCATCACGTGAGTTTGAGGCCAGCCTGGTCTACAAAGTGAGTCCAGCACAGCCAAGGCTACACAGAGAAGCTCTGTCTCAAAAATAAATAAATAAATAAATAAATAAAACATCTCTTTTAAAAGTAAATGTAGGATAGGATGAAAAATCAGATGAAAAGCCCAAGGCTTTCTCATCTGGATAGCCTGCATCCCCTTCCTCTGTGTTCCCACAGGGCCTCTCCAGCAAGAGGCAGGGATCAAATTGTGGCACCAGAGATCGTATCGAAGGCAGACACCACACACACACACTCCCTCCCCCCCCCATCCCCTCTCCTGCCTCCGGGCCAACCATAACACCCTGGGGCTGGGAGCGCTTGCCTCCCTGCTCTGTCCTCAGCAGATTTTCCCAGAAGGCAAGTGGTGAAAGGAAGGATGGTTAGCTGCAGAACAGGGAACCCTCCAGAGCTCCTGGAACGGAAGATATCGCCCAGGGCCCTCACTCCAGAGGTTCAGTTAAACCTGAAAATTGTAAGGAGAGAGACCAAATCCAGTCATCCAATTGAAGCAAGCTTTATTAAACACTGGCCAGGAAGATGGACATGGCCAGGTCTGTACCCATCCCCAGGATTCCCAGAAAATGGCACTGAATTAGGTTAGTCAGGTGCTCATAAAGGCAGAACCCACAAGACTGTGGTACTTCCACCACTGTCCAGTCCGGGCAAACACAGGTCCTGGCGTACTCCCTGCCTATGTCTGACCAAGCACATCCTGTGCATTTGGGACAACCAACCTTGTCTAGTGCAGTAAAAACACGTGACTTGTTATCTTCCATGAACACCAGCCCCCAGCATTCCGGAAAGCTATCTGTCCTTGGGCAACTGAGGCTTACAGCCTAACATTAGCCCTTCAAATTCCCATTGGATTGGTGCAGGGTGAGGCCAGGCATGTGGTTTTGGCCTCTCTCCAGGTGATTATCAAGTGCCACCAACACGGAGAGCCTCTGGCCCAGGACCTCTTGGGGTATGCACCCAGCAGCTGCTATAGCTGGAAACATCACAGGCTCAGCACAAATGCGGAATCTCAAGCCCAAATCCGACCCGCTAGATCCAAGTGGCCTTCTAACAAGCTCCGAGGTGATTGGTACGTGCACTGCTACTAGGAAGCTGATGCCATCACTGTCAAGGCTGAAGCCTGTCCCATCAGCAGCCAGGAGGAGAGACCAAGGGTAGAATGTTGTATGTAAGCAGCCCAGAGGGGGAGCGGGTTGTTTTTGCAGACTCCAGTGGGTCCTGCTCCTAAGTTTGAACAGATGTGGTCATCTCCATGGGGTCACAGGGTGGATCTGTGTGAGGTCATAGAGTGGGAGAGATGCAATTTGGATGGAATGTGACGCTAGGAACATCCTAGCTGAGCAATATATCACATCTCCTGAGTCCTTGCTTGCAGATTTGTGTCTAAATATAGGATCTCATTCTTCCCAACAGTGTCTTATGAAATTTTTGAAACAAAAGTATTATGAGGATTTTCCTCCTGGCCCCAACCTCCCGGAATAATGACTCATGAAACGCAAAATATTTTTACAAATACCTAGGCCACATAGCTAGGCTGTTCTCTGACTAGCTCATAACTTATACTTGTGCATTCTCTTCTAAGTTCTGCCGTGTGCCTGGCTACCTGTGCTCAGGTATCGTGCATCTGCCCTCCTCATATCTTGACAAGCAAATCTTTTTGTCCCTGGCTCTATCCCAGAATCCTTTCTGCCTGCCAGCTATCCCACCTCCTTTTTCCTGCCTAAGCTATAGGCCATCATATTTTGTTTTTTATTGACAGGTGTTGCATCTGTACAATGTACAAGCTATTCTCTCAACACAAAACTTACAATTGGAAGTGCTCTTATATACTTTGTAGGTAAATTTATTAAATTTGTTCCCTCTCTTGATTAGCTGCCTGGCTGCCAATCATTACCCATTTCCTTTTTTTTTTTTTTTTTTTTTTTTAATGCATCCTAAAGGAACCTGCTTGGGCCTCTAATTGACAATGCATAACAGGTTGTAATAGCTGCTTTCTGTTTACCACTTGCTACCTGCTGGGTTCTTGGTCACAGTAACTCCCAGTTCATACCAAGGAGGTACACTTTGCATATGATGAAACTCAAGTTCAGGGGAGCGATTACTTAAAAGATCACACTGTTGATAAGTTGAGAGCCTGAGGTTTGAACTTTAGGACTGTCCCTCTGTGGAGCTGGGTCCTGGAATGCTGTGAGCAGTATATGATTCCAGAGAGAGATTCCAGTTGGAGGAACCTAGGGCATGTGCAGAGGAGCTTCTGGAGGTCCAGTCCTTGGCTCTTGTGGAAAGGGAAGTCAGGAAGCTGCTGTATGGGATGGGAAGGGCGTTCCAGACAGGAAGAATGTCTGGCACCAGGGCAGAGGCAGGTGGCGTTTGTGGCTATGGCAGTCATTCGAGGGCCTGACCTGGAAGGCTGCAGTTCATGCATGACTAGAGCCAGTGCCTCACCTGTGGGGCTGTGTCTTGTGAGGGAGGGCCTGTGCCCTCAGGGTGCCCCAAAGACACTTGGGATGCAGTGTGCCGTGCTCACGGTTGCCTCCATGTTAACAAATACAAGCTGTAGCCGTAGGTAAGGTGGCATGACCCCAGGTAATGCTCTTCCCAGTAAGAAAAAAATTTCCTGGAAGATAACTGGAGTGCAAGGTTCTGGAGCTCATCGTTGGGCTGGAGGCTTCTGGCAGTGATTGGATCCTGGGGGCTCGGCTGCATCGGTGGGTTAATCCATTGGACTCACAGTGGGTATATGAGTACTAGGAGGTGGGCCTTGAAGGAAGAAGGAGGTCACTGTGGTCTCTGGTCACCTCTCCGCTCTTTCTCTTGCTCTGCCCGCCATAGCACTTCAGCCTCCAGGCAGTTGCACGGGCATTTGTGAAACTGAGCCATAGAGAAACCCTTCCTCCTGTGAACTGTTTCTCTCACAGCGAACACAACCTAAGAAACCAGGAAAGCAACACAGACAGTCCCAGAAACCCTGTCTCCCCAGCTGTGGTTACATAATATGGATATGGACTGGCCCAGTCTTTAGGGCAAGAGCCCTTTTTATTTTATTTTTGTTTTTGTTTTTGTTTTTTAGATAGGGTCTCTCTTGTGTAGCCTTGGCTGTACTGGACTCGCTTTGTGGAGCAGGCTGGCCTCAAACTCACAGCGATCCACCTGCCTCTGCCTCCCGAGTGCTGGGATTAAAGGCGTGCGCCACCATGCCCGGCAAAAATCCTTTTTAAAGTTTTTAAAGTTCAGGCTGCCGAAGGTGTCTCGATGGATAAAGGTGTTGGCTACCAAGCCTGAGTTTGATTCTCTGGAGCCCATATGGTAAAAGGAGAGAACCAACTCCCACAGATTGTCTGATCACAGACATCATGTGGCACATGTGTGTGCACATACATGTTCAATAAATATAATAAACCATTTAGGAAAGGTTAAGTTAGAAACAGCCACCTCTGGGCTGGGGAAATGGCTAAGTGGGTAATAGAGCACATGCTGTGCAAACACGAGGACGTGAGTTCTTATGCCCCGAAGTGACCATAAAAAAAAAAATCTCTATGTGACTGTGAGCTGTAACCTCAGTGCTGTGCTGAGCAGAGGCAGGGGTGAGGGTCATTGGAACTTGCTAGCTGCCACCTTAATTCTAGGTTCAGTGAGAGACCCTGACTCAAGGGAACAACACAGAGTCTGGCTTCTGTGCAGGCACACATGCGTATAGCCTCCTCTACCCCAGGCCCCCAAACAAACAAAACTCTAGTAAGACTGCACAGAGCTCCCTGCTTCTGCTTTCTGATCACAGTGGATAAGGTTGCAGTTTTGTTTTTTGTTTTTGTTTTTTAAATCAAAGGATGATAGGGTGTGGTCTCTAGCCTGCTAGAAGCAATGCAGATGACTCCTAGTTTATACTCTCACGGTACATTGTATTTCTGGTTGTCCCATTATTTTCCAGGCCACCTGTACCTTTTCACGTGTCTTCAAAGAATATATTTCTTAGACCTTTCACAAGGTTTCAGTGAAGTACATTTTATTTGTTTTTAAAGTTAAGTCCTAGCTTGAAGGGTGAAATTTAGAAATCTGTGTTTCACACTGAGGCTTGGTTACTAGGTAGAGTATTTTTGAAGTTAAATCCCACATTAGGGGGTTAAAATTTAGAAATCTGTGTTTCACACGGAGGTAGAATATTTGGAATGTGATCTACAAACTCTCATAGTTTACAAATAAATAATTGAGAGGAGGTGGGTGTGGTAGTGCATGCCTGCAATCCTTGTACCTGAGAGACCGAAGCAAGTTCAAAGCCACCCTGAGCTACACTGTGAGACCCTATCTGAAAAACAAACAAAAATAAGCGAGAGAATCCAGCAATATATCTGGGTGCTGGCCTGATTAAGAAAAATACCGATCCTTTCCCCCCTTGACTGACTTTATTAGCTGAAAACCACTCTTCTTCAAGGCCGTAGAGGAGGAAGAGGAAGAGGAGGTGGTGATGATGATGAGGATGAGCAGGAGGAGGAGGTTGAGGAGGAGGAGGAAGGGGGGCATATTCATCAAGTGCTTACTTAGTGGCGGCCATTCTTCTACAGACTTTAGTACTTACTTAACTGTCTTCCCATTTCCGAAATGGGGAAAGTTAAGTCCCGCCTGTAAGAGCGTCCTGCTGAGGCTTCTGGAACTCTGCAGGTAATGTCATGCCCAGGATTTGTGACAAGGCCACCTGCCTCTAGCACTTGCTCTGTTGCCTATTGTCAGTGGTTCTGTTCTGCTTTATCCTTGTTCTTCGCTTGTCTGCCAATTACATCATTTTTTCTTTCAGCCTCTGGTATTGGTGTAAAGTTGGCTTTTGGGATACGGTTTAGAACTGATCATGAAGAGAGTGACCTCAGATGGCTGGCACTGTCCCTTCCTTGTTACTTTCACATCACAGACACTTACAATGTAACCAGGTGGAGGCGTGTTCCTCCTGTGCATGGAACTCAGTTTGTCTCCCCTGTCTCTCCTCTCTCTTTTTCTCTTGCCCCCCTCCCCGCCCCATCCCTGGTGAATGACTGGGTATGGATCCCTGTCTAGGGTCTAGGGTGACCCACGTTGCCCTCCTCCCCCTGTGGAGCTCACTGTGTACAGTGAACAGGCTGAAGGGCAGCTCTGAGCATCTGTGGCCCTGTGTTCTGAAACTCCCCCAGTTCCACACCTGTTTGGAGGCACAATGTGGACCACCCACAGACCATTGGGCCACGGCAGGCTCCTCATAGGTGTCACTCCTGGAAGTGACCCTGGAAGTGGCCCCTTCTGTCCCTCTCCCTAATCGTGTCCTCAGTTGTGGGAGATGCTGTGTGCTCACAGTGCTGAGCGCTGTTAGCAGATACACCCTGAAATTCTGTTCAGATCATCCATCTTACATAGGCACCCTCAGCTCGGGCTGGTTGGGATGCTGGGTGGCCCATTGGGGCCTGGAGTGGGGCCAGAGGCCACATTACAGCTCACATCCACGTCAGGGAGTTGTGTGAAGTTCCTAACGAGGCCAGGGACTGGTGTCCCTCTTGCTTGCGTAATTGTCCCATGTAGAAAGGCTGCCAGCCTGTGGAGCTGTATAAACCACTCTCTGACAGCCAGTGACTCAGGGGGTTGGCATTCTCACGGGCTCTGTGGCCTGGAGGCAGCTTTCCTACCCTGCTCTCAAAATAACCAGGTTTGGTGCGAGCCTTGAAGAGCGCTGCACACATTTCTTAAAGCTGTATAAACCCGTCCCTTCAGCTGCTCTTTGAAGGGATTGTAGGAGATCTCCCTAGCAGTTTAGTCTCTCTGACTTTGCCATGTTAATCCCGGGAACTGTGGTGACAGGGCAGGGTTCAGAGCTGTCACTGACGTCTCTGTGCTTCAGTAGCATGTACTGAGAACCCAGGGGCCAGCAGCCGGCTACCTCAAGGCCAGGTGCTGGGTGCCCAGGCTGTGCAAGATAACATGTGCCTCTGCCTTCTAGGATTCAGCCAGTGACTGGGGGCACAGTGAAGGCGAGCACAAATGGCAGGGATTGGGAAGAAATTGCCGAGAGGTTGAATTTGCTTTTATGAATGATGTATAGAGGGTCTAGTGACAGAATTTGTGTGTTCTGGCATTTTTTTTTTTTTTTGCATGTGATGTCATTACCTCTGCCTGTCTCACAGAGAAGCCTAGTGTTTTGGGAGTTTAAGCCACCTGGGTTCCAGTTTCTGTCTTTGGGTATTCTGTGGGCCATTGACGAAGACACTGTCATCACACTGGTCAAATTCCCTCAGCGAGGGAGCTGAGCGAGGCTCCAGTGTTCTGGGCAATCAGAGCCCATGAGTAAGTGGATACTATATGGGAGGAGAAACTGTTGTGCCCTGTGCTGGCCTGACTGCAGTAAAGCCAGATAAGGCTTTGCCTTTCTCCTGGAGGGGAGACAGAACCATTCTCCTTTGAGAGGTGAGGGAGGGCATAGTTTTCCTCAGTCACTGGTCCCCTGGGCCCATCAGCAATGTTTTCTGCTGACCTGAACTCCCAAAAGCTCCTCCTTCTGCCCTGAGTCTGGCTGACGGGGTCTAAGTCTGGCCTGTGGCATGTGATGCTTGTAGGGTCTAAACTTGGCCTCATTGCCAGGCCTTGCTCTGGCTCTCAGATGTAGAGCACCACTCTGCTGCAAAAAAAAAAAAAAACCCCACAGAGTCTGACTTTGCCCTGGAACATTCTTTTTATTATACAGACCTCAGAGGGTTTTTTTTTTTTTTTTTTGATGATGGAAGCTGTTTGTGTTCCTGCAAGCTAAACTGCTTGGTCATGAGGGTGTGGGATTAATGGATTGGTGTCCGGTTTCCTGGCCTTCGTCCTGAGTGGAAGGGCTTTAGCTCTGGCCTTGGTCTTCTTGGATCTCCATGCGTGTGTTTTTCAGTGGCTGCTTCTGTGCTCAGCCCACCAGTGTGTGCCTGGGGTGCGTCCCCTGTGCCTCCTCTGTTTTCTTCCAGTGCACAAAGGGTTCTAGAGCATTGCCGCACAGCAGGGGTTGCCACGTTTAACTCAGGGACATGAACTCTGCTGTAGTTTCCCCAAACTCAGTGCCCAGCTGGGACCTGAGCTCCCTGCTCTGTTTCCCTGCTGGCCCTGGGTCCTAACGCCAGCCTTTCCAAGGGGGCTGCCTTTGCCATGTGCAGCGTATCTCTGGGAGTCGGGGTTAGTGACTCCATACATTGCTCCAGCAACCTCACATCTGTAGGTCTTTGGAAGCGACCAGCTGAGTGGCACCCCACTGACAACCCTCACTCCCAGCATGTTGCTCTATTTGGGCCCAGGCCTTCCTCAGTGCCTCTCTGAAGTGGTAGATGCAATTGACAACTTAATGGAGACTATAATTTTAGAAAATTGGAGCTAAACCTAGCAGAGTACTTTCCACTGTGTGTTATTAAAGGAGGCAAAAAGGACGCCACTCTAGGTGAAGTAGGGGGGCCCATAGGGGTGTTCTTCCTCATGCTTGTCTTCCTCTCTGACACGGCCACATAGGTTTGCAGGCAAAGTACCTGCCTAGCATATATGTGGCCCTAGGTTTGATCATCAGCATATAAGTGTGTGTGTGTGTGTGTATGCATATATATATATATATACTCATATATACATATGTATATATACATACATATGTATATCCATATATACATATTATATGCATATATATATATAAAGAAAAAAGAGAGAGAAAGAAATGAAAGAAACACCTGCTTCCATCCAGCCTCCTGCTTCCAAATAGTGTCTGCCCTTGCTCTACTCCTAGTTCACTTTCCACAGACTCTATCACTCCCATGACTCCTTCTGTGTGTGTGAGGGGCGGGGGTGCTCAGTTGTTGTGTGGCCCTGTAGTTTGGGTGACATACTGGCCTAGGCTTCTCTCTGCTGGCCAAAGATGCTGGGCCCTAACCTGCCCTTCTCCCTCATTCTCCCCAGCACTGCTTGGTGTGTACCCCTCTTTGCATAGGGCAAGAAAGGTTTCTTTCTTTCTTTCTTTCTTTCTTTCTTTCTTTCTTTCTTTCTTTCTTTCTTTCTGTGTTGGGGGAGGCTTTCTAGAAAGGCTTAAGTCTCTAGTATGTCTGAAGCCCGCCCTGGCCTGCATCTTCTTCATTCAGAGGGTACCACTTGAGCATCTGTCATGTAGCAGATGCTGTGCTGGGCATCAGGGGCATGGCAGGAGACAGAGCAGGGCACCATCCTGGTCCAGCCCCTACCCAAGCCACATCTCCAGGAACGGGCCTTAAAATGCACAGCCCTGTGGTGGTAGAGTCACTGACAACATGTTACCCGACATATTTGATGAAAGTATTTCCCCTCCCTTCTTTCACTCTAATATAAATTATTTCTAAAAATAACTTTGACAGGGCCTTGTTGGAAGGAGAAAGCAATCCGGAGATATTGATCTGGACTGAGAACATTGAAAACATGCCACAAGGTAAATATGAGAGATGGTATTTGTTAACACTGTAATGTTCAAATGCGGTCTATCTGAGCTGCCCACTCCGCAGATGCAAAGGGTTTAGTCATGCTTCCCCCACCTCAGACAATAGCAGTTCATTGTTCTTTTAATTACCACTTAGATTTTAGTTGAATGAGATGTGATTTAAATTACAATGTGAATCAGGGTGACCAGATTAACCTGCTCCTGGAGATGATATTTTGAGGCACTTCCTAGGAGCAGAGGAGCAGTGGCTAATGCAGGGCCTTCTGAAGGGTGGGAGGGCATGCACTGTTCATTATGCCCTTAGAAGGGACATATTTTCTTTTTCCAGACCAAACAGTTATGGCTGTAACTAACATACAAAATTATTACTTTGGACAACAGGCAGTCATCACTCTGGAAACTGTAACCTTACCAGGTCAATGACCCTAGCATGCCACCTTAGGTTGGAATGGCAAGTCAGGAAGGGGGAACCCCATGTCCTTAGTTTGGGCCCACAGCTTCAGATCAGGGCTCTCCTCCTCCTCCTCCTCCCCTTCCTTTTCCTCCCCTTCCCCCTCCTCTCCCTCCTCCTTCTTCTTTTCCTCCCCTTCCTCCTCCTTCTCTTCTTCCTCCCCCTCCTCCCTCTCTTCCCTTTCTTTCTCTTCCTCCTCCCCCTCTCTCTCCTCTCTTTCTTCCCCTTCTTCCTCCTCCCCGTCCTCCTCCTTCTCTTCCTCCCCCTCTTCCTTCTCATCCTCCTCCTCCTTTTCTTCCTCTTCTTCCTCCTCCCCCTCCTCTTCCTCCCCTTGTTCCTCCTTCTCCCGCTCCTTCCCTTCCTCCTTCCTCTCTTCCCCCTCCTCTCCCTCCTCCCCCTCCTCTTCCTCCCCTTCTTCCCCCTCCTCTCCCTCCTCCCCCTCCTCCTCTTCCCCCTCCTCTCCCTCCTCCCTTTCCCCCTTCTTCTTCTGACACAAAAGAACTTAATATGCTCATGTGGAAGACCTTAGAAATCTATAAGACAACTTTCAAATTAAATATTTAAGCCTGCTGAATCTTAAAAGAGATTCTGGCTCAGCAGTGTCAGGTTAAAAGACATATGGCATGCTCAGCATAAGGTCTGCCTGGGTGTCTGGGGTATCTCCAGGGTGTCTACTCGTACCCAAGTCTGCAGATGCTCAAGTTCCTTGTCTAAAATGCTATAGGATTTGCACATCCTCCTACAGACTTCAAATCCTCTCTAGATTACTTTCAGTATGTAGTACAGTGTCCGTGCCATGCAAACTGCTGTCACACTGTATTACTTAGGAGGAAATGACAAGAAGAGTCTGCATGTGTTCAGTACAGATACAGTAGCAGAAATAGTCTTGATCTTTAGTTGACTGAGTGTGTGAATGTAGAGCCCGTAGGTTGGGTACCTTCGGAATTCATCACCCACAAGGCCCACCGTGTACCTTCCTCGGTGTGGTTGCTTATGTTGTCATTGCTCCTGCTGGCCACTTCTCAGATTGGGCAGGTCCCTGGGCTCAGTCTCAGAACTTTGGTTCTAATTGTTGTCCTTAGATATGTTGTCCTTAGGTAACACCTAGCACATGTGTGCCCTCATTTTGATAGGAAGTCTGAAAAAAAGAATTGGAGAGATCCATGCAAGTGGCCATTGACTGGCCTGACTGACGTCAGTTGGCATCTGACATCTGGAAAAATAAGAGTTGTTCACCTTCCTACCAGATTTCAAGGCTCACTAAAGAAGAAGAGAGGGAGATAAAGGGTCCAGGACCACACTCCTGGAGAAGCAGCATCCTGAGTGTGGGGCTCGCTGATATTTTGCTAGGCATGAATTTAGAGTCAGAAGGAAGGCAGGTTGTCATCTCTGTTAGCTTGATATACTCACCCATTGCTCTTCAAGCTTCTTGAACAATATACGTACTTTACAGTTATTAACCCAACCCATTTTTAATGCTTAGGTCCTGTGCTAAATAAAGATTCTGTGGAATGAAGGTGACTAGTTGTGAGTCAGCCTTTCTGCTTCTAAGTAGTTCTGTTTCCTGTGCAGTATAGATGTCCATTAACTATTTATGGAATAAACCTGCAGATGGTTTCCTAGTAAACCAATCAATGCATATTAGTGCTCTTAGTTGCCTTTTATAATGTTCTCTGAAATAGTGTTGTCTGCTTCCTATGACATGAGAGCCCCCCCAAAAAACTAGCCTGTGAGCTGCCAAGTTCCTTATTGACCTTGGGGGTTCATCTTCAGGGGTTTCTCAATTAGGATTAGTATATTAACCTGAAAAAGAAATCTTTGTTTAAAAAAACAGAAAGACAAGAAAAGCGTATCTTGGGGACCTTCCCCTTGAGGCCCCTAGCTTCCATTGCCATGAGGGAGGGATAGAGAGATATCCAGCCAGATGGGGTGTGGCAGACATGAAGAGCCACTCTCTGAGTGGGTGGCCCTCCAGCCCACCCTCTGAACATGATCCCGAAGCCCCAAGACTGCTTCTTGCCTCCTGGAGGATGCCACCAGGGCAGGGGAAGGGAGCTCTGACAACTTGCTAGTTTGTGAAACTGTAAATTGTCAAGCATAAGCATACAAGGCAGCAGCTTAGAAAACCTAAAGTCTTCAATACCCGCAGCTCAACATGGGGGCTGATAAGGCAGGCATCCATGAAGTAGACTGGTGTGTTGCTTGACATCCAGTAATTGTATGCTTTGTAATTATGGAGCTCTTCTTTGCTGAAATAAGTTAACTTATCTGAATGTGGCTGAAGTGAAAGATTCTGAAATATTGTAATATTGTGAAAATTTCACCAGAACACCCAGTGCCTCGGACCTCTCTGCACGTTTGGCCCACTTTACCGTCAGACCTTTAACAGTCCCCTTACAGGATTATTGTGAGATCAGGGACTGGAGAGCAGTGCCAGGCTGAGATATTGCTGGGGCCGTACTTTATTGTGACAGCAGTTCTAAAATAACCAAAAGATAATGTGGAGAATAACAGTATTCCCTTGAAACGATCCTTCCTGTAATAATAGTATATTTTATAATAACCTGGGATTTGACCTACAGCAGTGCTTTTATAATGGAAAAAAATTGATGCCTGTCATCGAAATGAACTGTTTGTTTGATTTCTACAGAGTCCAGGAACACATCCTATCGCTATACCAACTCGGTATTACAGAGGAAAAACGAGAAAAACCTCTTCCCAAGGCAAAGAACGCCTTGGGCGGCTGTAAATCACAGCTCGGCTTTGCATTCTAACCGGCCAGGGCACCTTGAATCCCAGTCAAGCACAGCTGTCGGGAGTGCTGCCAGGAGGGGGTTCCTGACCTCTGGGTATTCTTCCAGGGCTACAGCCCTGGAGAAGACTGTCAGCAGCCAAGCCAGACCTGTTGCACCAGCCCACAGCCTGCTACGAAACACTGATGCTCAAGTGAGAACATTCCCGGACAGATCCAAAGTTGAAGGCACCAAGGACACCCTGACACGGCAGGCCACAGAGTCCGTTATTGCCAGAGAGTCATACAAAGATCACCGAGGCGACGTGGCAAGCACCCAGTCAAACGAGAGGGTTGTCATTTTGGGAAAGAAATCAGAAGTGAAAGCCACTAGGGAGGAAGAAAGGGACAGATTCGGGGTCATCAAATTAAAGCCAGAGGAGAAAATGTTTGATTCTAAAGAGAAGGCGTCAGAGGAAAGAAACTTGAGATGGGAGGAGCTGACCAAGTTAGACAGAGAGGCAAGGAAGAGAGAAAGCCGGCAGATGAGGGACGAGGCCAGAGACAAGGAACCGACGAAGGAGAGAGGTGTGAAGGAAAGGGAAGTACCCATCAATCTAGAAGTGTCCCGGGGCAGCAGACCAGAGGTGTCCACAGTCCGCTTGCAGTCACCTGGAAGGAAGGATGCTGGCGACAGTAGGGGAGGAGAGGCAGAAACGAAAGGGACAAAGCTCCGCGTGGACACGCAGGGCACTGCGGGCTCTCTGCAGAGCGATTCTGTGACGGAGACCATAGCAGAAAACATTGCCACCACCATCCTTAGGCAGTTTACTCAGTCTTCAGGTGCTGAGGAGAGTGCCGGCTCTTTCCCGGACACAAAGGTCACTTACGTGGACAGGAGAGAACTTCCTGGTGAGAAGAAAACCAAGACGGAAATCGTCGTGGAGTCGAAGCTGACGGAAGACGTTGATGTTTCCGAGGAAGCTGGCCTGGACTACCTGTTAAGCAAGGACGTCAGGGAGGTGGGACTGAAGGGGAAGTCAGCCGAGACCATGATAGGAGAGCTGGTCAACCTGGGTCTGAAAGGAAGGGAGGGGAGAGCCAAAGTCGTAAACGTGGAGATCGTGGAAGAGCCCGTGAGCTACGTAGGCGGCGGGAAGACTGAGTTTACTACCCCCTTCCGAGTGGAAGAGGTCGACGATGACGTCTCTCCCAGCCCCGAGGGGTTTGTTGAGGAAGAGGATGGTGAAGGAGAGGCCCGTACGGCGTTCTCAGCGCATCGGCTTCAAAGGGCCAGCCAGCCGCAGGGGGACATCCCTCGCGTGGAAGAAGTGATGGACGCTGGTGACTCAGAGGGGGAGCAGAATTACTTTGTGTCTACGCCAGATGAGTACCCCGGTGGGCATGACAGAGAAGACGACGGCTCAGTGTACGGGCAAATCCACATTGAGGAGGAGTCCACTATACGGTACTCATGGCAGGATGAAATTGCGCAGGGGACTTGGAGAAGGAGAGCGAGAGATGACACCCGGGAGGAGAAGCATGTGCAACTCCTGGAGGTGCCAGCACCTTCCCTGGGTGGTGCCCTTGGCTCTGCTCTCTTGAAGGAAGAAGCCAGCGGTGAAGTGCACGCCGAGCCCACAGTCATCGAGAAAGAAATCAAGATCCCGCATGACTTCCATACCTCCATCAAGGGCGTTTTCTCCAGTGAGCCCCGGCAACAGCTGGCGGAAGTCATTGGACAGCTGGAGGAAACCTTGCCTGAGCGCATGAAGGAAGAGCTGTCTGCCCTGACCAGACAGGGCCAAGGAGAGCCAGGAAGTGTCTCCGTGGATGTCAAGAAAGTCCAGAGCTCTCCTACTGGCTCCGTGACCTTGATGGCTGAGGTCAACCTCTCACAGACTGTAGATGCTGACCAGTTAGACCTGGAGGAGCTGAGCAGAGATGACGCTGGAGAAATAGAGAGGGCGGTGGAGTCGGTGGTCAGAGAGAGCTTGACCAAGCGCTCCAGCCCAATGCCCAGAAGCCCAGGCAGGGAAGATGGACAGGAGGTGCCCGCGGGTGGCATTCTCTTCAAGCGCTGGGCCACCAGGGAACTGTATAGCCCATCTGGTGAGATGGATGATGCTGGCCAGGGCTCTCACAGCTCAGATCAGCGCGTGACCCAGGGCCCAGTGTCGGCCACTGTGGAAGTCACCAGCCCAACAGGTTTTATACAGTCTCATGTGCTGGAAGATGTAAGCCAGTCTGTAAGGCATGTTAAACTAGGCCCTTCTGGAGTGTGGAGGACTGAGCAGGTGTCCTACGGAGGACCCACCGCACAGGTGGTGGAGGTAAGTGGGGACTTCAGTGAGGCGGTTAGCTCTGAGGGAGCCAGCCGCTGCTCCGAGAGGCACATTACACTGGGTCCCCATCAAAGCCAAGTGTCCACAGAAGTCATTTTCCGAGGCTCTGTGCCTACCTGGCAGAAAACAGGAGACACAGAAGAGCCTGGCCCAGCAGCACCGTCTGTGGGGGCTGACATATTAGGGAGCCACAGAATGCCTGGCTCTGAGCAGTTTCACAGTGAAACAGAAATTCATTTTCAGAGTCCTATTTCTGGGACAGCCCGGGTTGGCAGTGACTTTGCAGCTGAAGAGTCAGTGGGTACCCAGACCTTTGTTAGGCATCTCCAGTTAGGCCCTAAAGAAGGGTTCAGAGAAGAAATCCAGTTTATAGCTCCCATCCCAGAAAGAGTGAGGTCAGGAGTGCAGGAGGCATCTGGGCACATCGAAGTGCCTGTAGGGAGGAGCACATCCATCCAGCACATTGACATTATGTCTCAGGGGCACCAAACCTCCAAGCAAATGGCTCCAGAGACATTGGAATTTAGGGGCTCAGAAGACATGGTCCTGGTGGAGGGCTCAGCAGGTATGACCCAGGCCACTTACAGTGTCGCCTCAGGTAGAGAAATCTTCAGGACCAAAGAGAAGACATTCCAGAGGATCATTTCTGGGTCTCCTCCAGACAGTGTGGGGGACACAGGAGCAGAGGCGACAGCAGGCATCAGCAGATCCTTTAGGCACATTCAGATAGGTCCTGTAGAGGAGGGACCCTCTGACCACATTGTCCCCCATGGACCTATGTCTAAAACATTTGTACTCGAGAGTTCCGTGGGCTCCCCTGAGCTACGTGGGTTAGCTGATGGCAGTAGCGTGAGTCACGTTGCACTGGGGCCCAAAGAAACTTCATTTACCTTTCAGATGGATGTGAGTAATGCAAGGGCGATCCGCAGCTGGACCCGAGACACAGGGTCGGAAGTGGAAGCTCACAGTATGTCTGACCATGATGGCTGGAGAACTGCTCACAGCAGGAGTGAGCAGGGAGCCAGCACGAGCTCTCAGGCCTCCGCTGGGGATGGACACCAGACCCGTGGAGAGAAAGGCACTGACCAGGCTGGATTTGACAAGACGGTGCCACTGCAGAGAAGGGCAGACCAAAAGTCGGTGGCTTCAGATGAGAAGAAGGTGGCCCTTCTCTATCTAGACAATGAGGAAGAGGAGGAAGAGGAGGGTGATGGGTGGTTTTGAAAAGCAGGACTGTCTTGTCTTATACTTCAGGAGCATATCAGTGTGCAAAGCCTCGAGCATACCAACATACAAAGCCTTCACTAAGTGTACAGAGGGAGAGGAAAGCTGGTCATCAATACCTTTATTTAGAGACACCCCGAGGCAGAGTCAGCTTGTTCTATAAAGACTTGAGGTTTTACATTTGAGTCAGGACTTTCACAGACACTTTTCATCTTTTTTTAGTCTTAAAAAGTTCCTTTCTCTGAACTTTCTCTCCATGCATGGAGACAGTTTATAAGAGTATTTTTTTTTTGCACTGGGTCACAGCCATGGCTTATATCTGTTCTACTATTTATCTATAGGCAAGACACCTTAATACTAACCAGGTTTAAATAATATACTTAAGGATAGGTTTTGTTTGCATGTGCTAATATCAAATGGTAAGCTAACACTGGAAAGGAAAGTACAAGGGTATTCCTCTTTCCTAAGTCTTTTCAAAAAGAAATTATAGAAAGTAAGCAAGACTGTATGTTTGGTGGGGAAAAAAAAACCTACTACATGATATCTCGAAGAAAAAGTTAATTATCAGAAATTTAAAATTATTTTCAGATAGAATGAGTTGCTTTCTATGTACAGAATTTTAAAGGGGGAGGGGCTTAGGATTATTTATGAAAGCACAGCTGTGGTCTGTTGTAGACGCTTCAGATCCATGTGTCTGCTCCGGCCTTGGGCAGCTGAGGATGAGAACGGCCCACAGCATCTGTTCAGGCCTTTACAGTACCCGGCTGTGAGGTACCAGAACACCTTTTCGACCTAAGCCCTGGAGTAGCTACCTCTGCTACAGCAGTGTTTCTCAACCTGTGGGTCCGGGGACATCTTTGTGGGAAGGCAGGCGTCGACCTTTCATAAGGGGTCACCTAAGACCATCAGAAAACGATTCCTAACAGTAGCAAAATTATCGTTAGGAAGTAGCAGCAAAATATTTTATGTTGGCCGTGGGGCTGGGGGTAGGGGGACTGCATTAAAGGGTCACAGCTGAGGGAGGTTGAGGACCATTTTGCTCCCGGCTGTGTTCTGAACCTCTCTCTCAGCCTTAACCCACAGAACTTCCACTCTCACTGGTCAGAGGCACCTGTGCAGGCAGTGAAGCGTGTAGGGACGTAGTACACCAGCAGCTGGTGTGGCAGAAACGCCCGAAGCACAGAGAGTGATTCTCAAATCAGCTATTCTAAAGTCTCCTCTTGGCCTAGAGCTCCTAGAATGCAGGAAAAAGAAGAAGAAGAAGAAATACCATCTATATACAAACCTCACAAAAGCGTTTTGCACTCTGAACAGAAATCCTAAGGGTGGGGGCCTTTAAGTCGAATATAGTATTTAAGGGAAGGAGCCATGCATCCCGGCATCAAGGCAGGCACCCAGGGCAGGCTCTGACAGACGACAGAGGCCCCACCCTCGTGGGCACAGATCACACACTGGAAGCTGCTGAGGAGGGCTGTGTTCATTTGGAATTGTTTTTTTTTTTTTTTTTTAAACATATGGGCGTTGTGTTTAAAGCTCCCACCTCTGAAGATTTGGCCTCACACAAAAGACGACAGCACTCTGTGGGTGCGGAATAGTAGCTTTCCTAGGTCTGAGCCGTGCTTTTGAACCCAGGCCACAGAGCTGCCTGGAGAGTGTGGAGGAAAAGGATCCGAGGTGATGCCACCTTCAGGTAGGGGAGGAGCATGGTACAGGGGCCTCCCTCCCCAGGAGCTTCGCCGGGTACACGCCCCCTCTGGTTGCCAGCAGGTGGGCGGGCGGGGGGGGGGGGGGGAGGGGGGGAGGAGGAGAAAGAGGTTTTTCATTGCTGAGTGGAAGAGAAACGCAGAATGGCTTACGATGATCTGCTTTTCAAACGCCTTGCAACAGGGTACAGGAAGGAATGGAAGGCTTAAGCCTTCGTTTCCCATCTGCCAAAGAGGAACTCACGGTTGTCATCCCGATGCAGAAGTTACTGCCTTGGCTTGTCACGTCCAACACTGCCAGGGATGCGCTGACTTATTTCTCACTGTAATCAGCGAGCCTGAGCGAGTTATTAGAATGTGGTCGAGGTGAGCAGCCCGTGGTGTGATGACATAAGACAGAGTGACAATGTAGGGTTTATGACGAGCCTGAGTGGACCAAGCTGGATGCCACTGTCATAGTTCATCAACTCGCACATGGATGCTGGTGTGAGCAGGTTACTGATATCATGGCCGCTTCTCTTTATCTTGAGAAATAAATGTCTTAGGATTAAATATTAATTTCCATTTCTAAGTTGGAGTGCACATCGGGCAATGTTCTGTTGGAAGCATTTACCAGGATGGAAGGGTCCTTGGCTGTCATTGATTGCTAGGCCTCCAGGTCACTAAGGGTAGGGCTTTTGCCCTTGATGCTGTAGCAGATCACCCCAAAGCTCCCTGAGGTTTTTGAAATCTGTCAGTCTGGAGTCCGGTCAACACTGTGGTAGGGCAGAGAGGGTTGGGGCACACCCAGCCTCTCCTCTGTTTGTTACTGTGGAGACTACAAGACCTTGAATGTTTCTCAGCTTTCCCCTGGTTGTTTTTGATAGTTTGTTTAAAGTGTTTATTTAGAATTATTTAAGATGTTTATTTAGCTAACCTTCTGTTCCTTACAAAGGGAAATGTCACAAGACTGTGTAGAAATAAAGATCTGAAGGAAAAAAAACTGTATTTTTGTTTGTTTGGTTGTTGGTTGCTTTTTGGTTTTTGGAGACAGGGTTTCTCTGTGAAGGCCTGGAACTCAACTCTGTAGACCACGCTGGCCTCAAACACAGAGAACTGCCCGCCTCTGCCTCCCAAGTGCTACCACACCCAGACGCCGTGTTGTTCTTAAAGAGAATGTTTTCCGGCCAATTTTCATGTGGTCCTTTCAGACTTTAATGAGAGCCGACCTGGGTTTATGTCCACGTATCGATGGTGGCCCTGAGTTATTGGAAGGTCACATATGGGAACTTGCAGTTCTCCAATTCCTCCTGAGATCAGAACTGCGTACTATAGGTACCAACTAGAAAGCATGCACTAACTCGCTTGTATCCACGGGTAGACCTGACAGTTGGTAGTAAAATGTCATTGCAGCCTGGAAGCCTGTTGCCAGCAGGATGAGACACTCATCCATTCTGCCCTGGATGGAGGAGGGTGCCAAGGCACAGCTATTCGGTGCTATATATATATATATATATATATATATATATATATATATATATATATATATATATATATATATATATAATTAGCTTGGAACAAGAAGCAGGTGACTGTTGTCTGTTTGTAATCTAGCCTTTTATCAACACAAATAAAACCACGAATAGCTGTTGGAGTTAACGGCATCAGCGGGGGGCGGAGCACTGGTAAGACTCACTGTATTTGTTCCTTTTTTATTGCTGTGATAAAACAATGACCCAAAGCAACCTGGGGAGGAAAACGTTTACTTGACTTCCACCCACAGATCATAGTCCATCCCTGAGAGCAGCCAAGGTGGAAAGTCAAGCGGGGCAGGACCGTGGGGGCAGGAACCAAAGCAGAGACTGTGGAGGAGTTCTGCTTACCGGCTTGCTCTCAGCCTCATGTTCAGCCACCCTTCCTGTACCTTCCACGCCTACCTGCCCAGGGGTGGCTCCACCTGCACAATTTATAAAAGCCAAGCCAGCACCCGCCCACACCCCCCACACTCTTTACACTGGCAAACTCACCCTTCCTGGGGCAGGAGCTGACATTTAAAGAGGAGTTTATTATCTGTGATTCTAAAATATAGTCCCAGAAGTTCAGTAAAGATGACGGGACAGAAGCAGATATCACGTATCTTTGAGTGCGCTGCTGGGTAGCTCCCACAATGCGCTTTTATTTCTGGGGTCCGGAGGTCTGAGAAATACAAGCCACGGATGCGGCCAGGTTTGCTTCTGGTAGGTAAGGAGTCGCTTCCTGGATTGTAGACAGCTGTCTTCACAGAGTAGAGAGAGATCGTTTCTCTTCTTTATAAGGACATGGATCCCGCCTACCAGCACAGCCTACCCATGCTGCCGCCTTGTGATCTGATCATCGTTGACAGAATCCATCTCCACATGTCGTTAGGGGCTAAGGCTTCAGACATAAGATTTCGGGGACAAGGAAGCCTGTGTCAGCCTCTGTTTTTAAGATGCTTTTCTCACTAGCCTGGAACCCGTGTCTTCAGTTAGAAAGGATACTCTGTAGCGGCCACAAATAAATGCACCTTGCTGCCATCCCACAGGTCCGAGTCTGAGACAATGGGTATAAGCAAGGATGCCAGGGCCTCCTGAGCTGTCGCACTCCTGAAGAAGACAAAGGGCCCTGGCTCCACCCTGTCAATGCTATTTTCTCCTTCAATGTCACTCTGAACAAATGACATGACGTGAAAGGGCTGTGCTCCAATCCTATTGCTCTCTTAGCATTGGCCTGTGGCCTCATTGCTAAGCCATGGGATAAGAGAAGGGAGGAATGAAGGGACAACCCTGCCTGGACCAGCACCCCCTTCCCCTTGGGTGAGCTACCTACCTTGCCACCGTCACCCAACTGTGGTGTCCTCTGAGGAGAATGAAGGGCACTGTGGACGTGGCACTAGAGACTATGCAAACAGCAGCAGCAGCTGCCTGTCCTGCCTAGGACCAGAGGCGACAAGGAAGTAGCAAACCAGGGTCCTCCCAAGTCACTCCATGAGGACCTCAGCACCAACATCCATCACTCCTGAAGCCTGGTCTAGTGTCCCCAGAGTGTCACAACCGCTACACTGCCGTATACTGATTCCGCTGCTGTGTTTGATTATCTAGCAAAATGTGGGGAACACGCTTGAGACCGTGGGGCTATGTGTTGTATTTACCGCTTTCGCCTCGGTTTACCACACAGGCCTAATAACCCACTAGGTTTTCAGAAAATGGAGCTGAGTACACTAACAGAGATGCGCCTTTACCAACACACCTTTTCAGGCTCCGGGTAACCCTTAGAGCAGTCTTCGTTTTATTTGTTTGCAGTTCCAGAGGTCACACTGAGGGCCTCACGTTATGCTTTTTCATTGCTGTGACCAGTTGCTTGACAAGAACCGAGAAAGGCGGGCTTAGTTTGGCTTACAGTTCGAGGGGCTTCCGGTCCCTCACAGCAGTGAAGGCAGAGCAGCGGGGTGTGGGGTGGGGCTAAGAAACATCAAGGCCCACCTCCACTGACACGCTTCCGCTAACCAGGCATCACCTCAAGGCCCACCCCAACCTCGGACAGAATTTTCAAACTCTTGACCACGACATTTTGCCTCTACAGGCTCGTGGCTATCTCATAATGCAAAATGCATTCAGCCCAGGAGGGAACTCATAATTCCGACATCAGTAGCGCAGAGTTTTCCCATTCCAAAAGGGAGGGATCGGGCCATAACAAGGGAAGAGCAGACAAAAGCAAGCTCAAAGCTGAGCCGGGTGCAGCATCCTTCAGCTCCATGCTCCCGAGGCTCACAACGTTGCTTCCGTCTCTGCAGGCTCCTGTGGGCCCTGGTGAGCTGGCTCTGCTGGACTTCTTGTGGAGCTCCCCTCACCTCCAGGTCCTTCTAGTCATCCCCCACTTTTCTTCTTTTTAAAATAAGAGTCCCTAAGCTTTGCCCAATGTTTGGCTGTGAGTCTCCACATCTATTTGGATGGTACTGGGTGGAACCTCTCAGAGGACAGCAAAGTTAGGCTCCTGTCTGTAAGCATAGCGGAGTATGGTTAATAGTGCCAGGGATTGGCTCTCTGCCATGCGGTGGGTCTCAGGGGGACCAAGCTGCTTTTCTTTCTTTCTTTCTTTCTTTCTTTCTTTCTTTCTTTCTTTCTTTCTTTTTTGAAGATTTATTTATTTATTATGCATACAGTGCTCTACCTGCTTGTACCTCTATAGACCAGAAGAGTGCATCAGATCACACTACAGATGATTGTGAGCCACCATGTGGTTGCTGGGAATTGAACTCAGGACTTCTGGAAGAGCAGTCAGTGCTCTTAACCGCTGAGCCATCTCTCCAGCCTGCAAGCTGCTTTTGTACCTACTTTATTTCTCATTTTAAATGTATTCTTTTCTGCATAAAATGCCACATCCTTTATTCTCCTGTTCCACTTGCCGTTCTCTCTGGTAAGAAGAGTGAGCAGTAAGCTACACAACACCTGAGTGCTACCATCCACCAAACACATTGGTCCATTGCTTTTAAACTTAGGTGTATACGAGTTCTTGGCCCACAGGCAGAATGCACAAAGATTCTTTGCTTTAATGTCGGACAAATTCAGTCCAGGTCCTAATGGAGCCCTTATTTTCCTCTACTGTCAGGATTCGTCTTAGCATTCTGTCTTCTAGAACCCCACCAGGGTGGTCTATTAGGAGCTGCTCTCAGCATCCTAGGGGCTCTCTTGACCATAGTTCCAAACTCTTGCGTATTATCCCTGAAAATCAATTCAAAACACCCAAGAAACACAATCAACCCTACCTTGGCGTGGACTCACTCCTACTGCCTGCTTTCCATGTTATTTTTTTTCTCATTGCTATGATCAAACAGCAAAAAAGAAAAAGGTTTATTTTGGCTTACAGATAGAAGGTGTGTATGTGTGTTTACATAAACACACACACACACAAACACACACACACACTCACCAAAGTGGAGAAGGCAGGGTGGCAGAAGCACCAGGCAGCTAGCCACACTGAATCTGCCACCATGAAGCAGAGAGTGGATAGGAAGTGGGACTCAGGCTAAGAAACCTCAAGGCCACCTCCGGTGACCCACTTCACCAACTAGACTCCTACCTCAAGGCCTCCCAGCAGCGGGGAACAAGTACTCTAACACATGAGTCTGTGAGGAGCACTTCACATTCAAATCATGACAGGCTTCATGGAGGCCAGGCAAGCACCCTGTCACGGAGAGAGCCACATCACAAGCTCCAGTCTTCATGATAAACACACAAAGTGACACAAGCACACGTTTCTCTTTATTGGCATTTCTTCTTGGTTACTCTTACTTTCCTATAAGGAAGGCATTGCGCAGAGTCTCCCCGCCCCCAGAAGCAGCTCTGAACAGGGGTTCCTCTGCCTGTGATCAGGTGAGTCTCCTTTCCTGACGTGAAGCTCCAACTTCAGAAGAGCCTTTCAGCCTCAGCCGAGATGACGGGAAGATTCTCTTTGGGGAAAGGCGACCAGGAGAAAGGGAGCACCATCTCATCTTGAAGGATGTCCGCAGTTGAGGCGTGTGAGGGTCACGGTTGGCCGTTGCCTGATGGAGCGCACAGCCTTAAGAATCTGCAGTAACCGCTAAGTTCTGCCTTCTAGCTAGAGGGAGCTTTGCTTAGCACCCTAAAAGCAATGCCAAGTCTTTCTCGGCGTGTTCTCTGGGGCGGTGAGGGGGGGGGGGCTATCAGTCTGTTACACTGTGCTTGGCCTTCCCTGGCATGGTGTACTGAGGGACACTGGTGCAGAAAGCTACTTTGGCTTTCAGAGACTGCCTTGACTTCACGGCAGCCTCGGGGATCCTGTAGGGAGAAAGAACATGAGTGAGAACAGCCCCTCAGATCCTCAGAGTTCCCACCAGCCTTGCTTGCTATGAAGAATCCCCAGGAGGCTGTGCAGATGAGAGACGCGTCATGGCACAGGAGTGTAAACATGAGGCGTGTTTCTCCTCCTTTCATGCCTTGCAGCCATCTTCACCAAGCTGAGGCAAGAGAAGATTGTCCAGGGGTGGTGGTAGTGGTGGGGAATCTTTGTTCACCCAGCTATCCCACCCTAAAAGGGGATGGTATCCTTTCTGGCTGGTCTGTGCCTCCAGTGAAGGGCACTGTTGTAATTTCCCGACCTGGACTTGACCCTCGGCCTGTAGGCTCTCAGGTGATGCCTGCTCCATGCAATGGGAGCCCTGCCCAGAGTGCCACACTTCTCCCTCTGCTGAGGAAAGACATAGGGCCCTGTCTTCAAGGTACAGTGGTGACACCCTGACACCCACTCCTGAAAGCCCAAGGGAGAGTTCCAGAGGCAGGGCCTTCCCTCTCTGCAGGCGTGTAAACCTACAGGGACTTGTCTGTGAGAGGATGAGAGCCATACTTGCTCAACATAAATTGAAGAGTAAATTCCTTTCTAATACTGGGGCAAGGAATGCGTTTTCTAGCTGGCTTCTCAGAGGACCTGTTCTTACATTTAACTGTATGTCATGGGAAGGCAATGAGATTCCCACAGAACTTTTTAATACCAGGCTGGGGTTCAGAATAGTGGCGGGACGTGGTGTTCAGAGGACATGGGAGGGAAGCTGACTCACTTGGACATTGTGTCTAGGGTCTGCTGGGTGGACACGGTCCTCTTGTCCTGCGAGCCGTACAGGAACGTCTCAATCTGAGCACACTGCAAACACCAAAGAATTGTCGTGAGGTTAGGAAATGTCACAGGGAAGAAAGGCCTCCTTTGAACTAGACACAGAGGGCTTCATTCTTAGACCCATGCTGTGATGGAATCAGTGCCCTCTGGGGGGTTTCTCTAGGGACAGCGTGACCTTTAAAGTGGATGTTCTTAGGAATCCAAGACACAAGTGTACAGTTTGAATGCTACTTCTCAAACCTCTGTGTACAAGCATGTATTTAAAACTCGGGGTTTTTGCTTGTTTGTTTGTTTGTTGAGAGAGGGTTTCTCTGTGTAACAGAGCCCTGTCCTAGGCTCACTTTGCAGACCAGGCTGGCCTCGAAGTCACAGAGATATGCCTGCTTCCGCCTCCCGAGTGCTGGGATTAAAGGCGTGCACCACCATTGCCTGCCTTAAAAGTAGTACTTTTAAAAAGCAAGGCAAATGCATTGGCTGGCTTTTGCTTAATTTCCTTATTTTGCTAAAGTTTTGACATTTTATTGTTTATGTCCAGTCAGGATAAAGTTGAGGAAAGGATAAAGATGAAAGAAGTATTAAAAATGGCCAAAGTAAGTCTGAAGAATGAGGTGGAGGAATTCGTTTTGCCGACCTTCTGTAAAACTATAGGGATGAGGACAACAAACACTTCCTCTTTGGGTGTCAAGTAGACCAATGGGAAAGGTGCGAGGGGCCTCAGTACTTGGTAGCTAATGGACTGTCCTTGGAGGGCCAGTGATGAATACTTAATAGATGGCATTAGGACCACACTTTTGCAAATGAAAGAAAATGGAACTTAGCTCCTACAAAACAGAAAAAAAAATTATCCCGAAACAGTTAAGTAGTTAAATGTGAAATGCGGACCGTGGGGTTCTCCTGTGAAAGTGCCGAGGACAGCCTCCTGGGCTGGAGATAGCAACTGTTTCTTGAGTCAAGCTCTGCACATCCAAACTGCTGTAGAAAGGTAACCAACTGCATGAAGATGATCAACAGCTGTGCAGCAAAGCTCACCCACAAGCAAGGAACAGGAGTGAGGGGCAGTTTCTGCATGCACCGTCCCACGTGTTAGCACTCAGAACACGTTGAGACCGCCTATGAGGTAATGAGGACCAATGGCAACAGCCTCCAGCTTCCCGAGGGGGGGAGTGACTGAAGAACAGAGTTATTCCGAGAGTCGAGAGACAGCTGCCCAATGAGCAAGCCCCACCTCAGGAATCACTGGGAATGCAAACAAAAACCAAAGAGCGCGTTTTGTAAAAATTGGAAACTTTATACTCTGATGCCATCAGGATGCCAAAGGAAAGACGGCAAGAACCATTATAGAGTTCTGTGCCTTGATGTGGGTGTTTGAGTTGGTGTGTCCCTCTGTAGACACTTCAGCAATAGTCAGTCAAGTTTAAGTAAGAGTTAAGTAAAGAGTGAACGTGCCTGTTTGTTTTCTAATGAGAGACAGAAAAGCAGTGACTCTGGATGGGAGGGGAGATGGCGAAGAAGGGAAAGCTGTGATCAGTATATATTATGTGAGAAAAAAATCATTTTCAACAAAAAGAAAAAAAAACAGTGTTTCTACATACACAGAAAAATGACAAGTATACCAAGGTACAGTAACAAGTTATAAAAAAAAAGAAAGAAAAAAAAAAGAATTGCAAATAAATGCATAATCACAGGGAGTTTTATAAGAAGCTCAAAACATGACAAACCAAGCATGTACATGGGGACAAGGTCAAATTCAAGACAGTAGCTGTCTGGGCAGAGGAGAGGGCTAGAGGAACTGCATCTGTGCGGCCCATCTTTGCTTCTTCCTTTGAATAGTGAGTTCAAAGGCATTTGTTTCCCATTACACACTTTTCCTGCATACCTGAACGAACTACTTCTTAACATATTTTAAAGACTGAAGTTTTCTCCCTGGTTAAACTGCTTGAATCACAAAGAAAGGAATGCGGCCTGGGGAGACATTCACCCATTCGCACCCGCTCACCATTTTTAGGTCTTTAAGAAAATGAAGATGTACACACCACACGCCTTGTCTGTAGAAGCCGTGGGAGATCTCAGGGCTGCCCAACAAGGGGCTGAGATTATGAGTCTTGTGGAGGAAATAGCAGACATGAATATGATGGGATTTTATTTTTCAAATAACAGAAACCATTCCCTGTTTCTTGGCTGAATCAATCACATGACGTAGTAATAGGCTCCTTCTCTCTCTCTCTCTCTCTCTCTCTCTCTCTCTCTCTCTCTCTCTCTCTCTCTCTCTCTCTCCCTCTCTCTCTCTTTTTATCTAGTTCATAATTTAAATTCTGCTAACGCAAGGATCTCAGTCCCTCTGTGCAACAGGCCTTGGCCTTTCTAAATCTGCACAGGGGTCTCTGCCTGGCATTGGCAGGAAGTTTCTCACCCCAGGGGCTTTTCCAGGGCCACTTTAACCCACAGATATATGACACACGAGCTTACAGCTTCAGCAAGTCTGAGGCAGACACATTGTTTTGAGGGAAGGGATGGAACACGCTTTGGACAGTTGTAATAATCCAACAAAGCCTCTTCCAGCCCTCAGTGCGGGAGGCAGCACGCAGAAGCCTAAATGCACCTCACCCTTGCTCACTCCACACAGCGGGGCAGAGGGGAGTCACTGAGGAACAGACAGTGGGCCAAAGGGGCCAGCATGCTTCCCCTCCCCACTGCCAGGCTTAAGATCTCACTCTTCCCACCAGAGCCTACTTTCTTTTTCTCTTCCATGAACAGGAATGCCTTCACTGGGTTTAAAGGAGCAGGTCTAATTTTAAACCCGCCCCAGCTTTCCTGTGTACATATTTATGAGTGCTCCAATGCAGCTCACTTTGACACCAGCTGAAGTCAGCAGGGCTTGGTGTTAATTCATTCACTGTAGCATTAGGCTTTGACTGACAATATAGTAAGTCTTTGAGACAGTCTGATGAGGTCTCAGTTCACCCTGGTGAACAGATGGCTTCTATGAACTGCGCAACACGGGCGAGATTTCCATCCTACCTCTTTGGTGGTTGAAGTGTCTTCTCCCTGGCCCCTAATTCCCTAGGGAAGAGACAATTGGTAAATAGTCACAAATTCCCAGGAAGAATGAGAAGGTAAGTGATCAGATTGGGGCAGATTTCCCTGGGGTCTTACAGGCTCTACTATGGTCCCTAGGCCTTCTGCTCAGATCACTTTCCCTGGCAGCATGAAGTTAGTGCAGAGAGGGGATGCCTTTGGGACTCTGTCCGAGACACTCCGAGATGCTGCTCTTGGTGGTAGAAATCCATCTCCCACCCCAAGGCTAACATCCTCACAAAAGACATCTGCTTACAGTTCCAGCTAAAGAGATGCAAAGGATGTCAGAAAGGAGACAGGGGTGGTGGATCCTTAACCTTCTCCTCCCAACCTTATTGATGATTCCAGCACCCAAAGAGGCAGGGTAGAAACCCACACAGGAAAAGCTATACTTCATATATACTTTAACAGACACCTTTCCTATTTTTAACATCCCAGGTTAGCCTCAAAATCCCTCTGTAGGGAGGATGACCTTGAGGGACTGACCACTCAGTTAGCGCACTGCTTGCCTACCACGTATCAAACCCTGGCTTCAGCCCTCAGTACCACTGAGTGTAGTGGTGCATGCCTGTAATCCCAACACTATAGGTGTCTTAGAAATCAAGGTTGTCCTTGGTTACATATGAAGTTTGAGGCCAGCCTGGGATACATGAGACCATCTCAAAAAAAAAAAAAAAAAAGAAGCAAAACATTAATATAATATAGTTAACATAAGTAAAATAAAACACATCAGCCTTATTCATTTAAAAAGAAATAAAAGTCTTATTTTTATTTAAAAAGAACCCATACTTTATTTTATACATAGCAATATAATTTATATATTAAATAATACTATAATAGAATGATTTGAAATAGTTTTCATTAGAAGAAAAATGGGGAAATTTCTAGGTTGTTTTTGTACTGTTCTCTATTTTCCAAATTTCCCCTAGTTATAATCCTTTTTAAATTAAAAAAAAATAGCCTTCAAATCATATGTCCTAATAGCATAGCAATGTTTCAGATTTCGTATTTTCTGACATGAGCTGATGAAGGTCATCCTTTAAAAAAAAAAAAGCTCTAAAAACAATTTTATGAAACTAAAACTAGCTTTCTCCAGGGATGTTTGAAGAATGGGATGCTGAAGACCCGTTTATGCCTACATCGACCAGGCAGGTTTACCAGCCTAATCCAACACGGGGATGGGTGTGGGTGGGGTGTGGGTGGGTGGGGTGGGGTGGGACTGACAGTACAAACCAAAAGCTTCTAATGAAGGTGCCCTCACATGAGGAAATTCACCTTCTGCTAACTCCTTCGTTCCTAGTCAGTGTCACCTTTACCCCAGGCTGGCTTTGAACTAGCTATGCTGCAAAAGATGACCTTAACTTCTGACCCTCTTGCCTCTACCTCTTGAGCTCTGAGATCACAGGGTCGCCCCCACACACAGTTTAGGTGGTGCTGGGGATGCTAAGCAAGTGTTCTACCAACTGAGCCCCGTGCCCAAGCAAGCGAGCAAACGAACACACACACAAAACTCAGGGGGCTGTGCACAAGAGTATGATTTTTAAAAGAGCAGAATGACCTAATAGAGGCTGTTTAATAGCTGTATATTTGTGTATTTACCTAAGGAATACAAGTTGAATTCTTCAGTGCTCTGCTCCACTTAGCTGAGTTTGCTTAAACGTGTGTGTGTGTGTGTGTGTGTGAGAGAGAGAGGAGAGAGAGAGAGAGAGAGAGAGAGAGAGAGAGAGAGAGAGAGAGAGAGAGAGATCAGGGTGGTGTTTTGATTCTTCTGTTAAAACTAGAGACAATGACAGAATCAAAGTCAATAAATGTTAATTGAAGCTGCTGGGAGCCAGGGCTGAGCTAGCTATACGTAAAGGCCCGTCAAGCCTTGGCGTCAGAGCATTCTCCACCAGAGTAAAGGTGCCCTGTGCTCTGTTGTAGCAAGACACCGATGCACCCCTCTTTAAACAGCATTTCTCAGTTACAAAGCAAAGCTGCCATTGCAAGGTTGCTCTTGTTCTCTAGTTTTTATATGCATAGGTTGCTAGAGTTGCAACCTGGGCTGATCCTGTTTTTCCTTAAACACCAGACAGGGAGCTTTTCTTAGCTGGCAAGAGATGCTGAGAAAGCCTGCTTTCCCTGTGCCTGCAGCAGTCCCCAAAGGGGCTGAGTCTACCTTGCTCACCTGGGCCTGTCACAGTCTCTGGCATGTGAGTAGCCAAGCGGAGGAGTGAGAGAAAGTTCTTATATGGAGCTCATGTGTATGTATGTATGTGTGTATGCACAAATAGTTATGACCATGGGTGTGTATGTGTGTGTGTGTCCAGAATGGGCTATCTAGCAAGTTCCAAGGATATTCCCACCTTTGTCTCACAGCACTGGGATCACAGGTGCGTACTACCACACCTCAAGTTTTAGGTGGGTGCTGGGGATCTGAACTCAGGCTCTCATGATTGCAGAGCAAGCACTTTACCGACGGAGCCATCTCCCCCGCCCATTACGTGCTGCTTTAAGATGTGCTTGGCTCCAGTGACCCAGCAGTTCTGAACCATGCACTAAGGAAGCTGCACTGAGTGGTGCTGCAGACCTCCAGACTTGCTCCCCAGGGGGGAGCACTCTGTGGTGCTTTTTCCCAGTTTCTCAGTGACTCACAGAGCCAGGGCAGAAAAGAGATAATCTTGCACCTGGGCGACAACTTTTCTAAGGCCCAGGAAGCTGAGATGGCGCCATCGGCCTGCTGCCTTCCTTGCTGTGGCAGGTCTCTGTGCTTCTGCACTACCACCCTTCCCAGTGAGGACAGGAGGTGGGCTTACAGGCAGCCATGGCATGGAGGTTAGCAAGTCTACATGCTGGCTTTAAAATAAACAAATGAAAACCTCACATACACAAACGCACAAGGAAATCTATTTGGGAGGAACCTCTGAAAGCAGGCTGCTGTTGCTCAGGGCACTCTTCCCCCAGTGGCACTGCTGAGGCGTGGTATCTCCGGTGTCTATCCCCCCCTTGCCCTCTGGAATTACATCACCATTTCTATGGAGGAACTCAGATAATGAAACGTGCTGATGGGAGAAAGAACAGCCAAGGCTCCAACTAAGGAGTCATTTCAATGACGAGCTACATGACCCTGTAATAGAAAACTGAGAAAGGCAAGTTTGTCGCTCCTGGCAAGGGTCCAAGCCAAGCTTGGCATGCTGAGGATCTGTGGTCACTGTTCCCCAGCCCAAGCGTGTGCTGTCCATGTCTGTGTGTGAACAAGGGTGTGCAGTGCACAGTATGCACGTATGTGTGAAGGTCAAATGTCAATGTTGGGCGTCTTCCTCAATCGCTGTCCACTTCCTTTTTGAGGTAGGTTCTCTCACCAAACCTGGAGCTCACGGATTGTCTGGGATTGCTGGTTAACAAGCCCCAAGGAACATTCTGTCTTGTGTCTTAGTTAAGGTTTCTATGGCTATGATAAACACTGACTAAAAGCAATGCGGGGAAGAAAGGGTGTAATTCATTTTACAGCTTATGTCATCCAGGGAAGTCAGGGTAGGAACTCAAGGCAAGATCCTGGGGGCAGGAGCTGATGCACGGGCCGGGGAGGGGTGCTGCCTACTGGCTTGCTCACCATGGCTTGCTCAGCCTGCTTTCTTATAGCACCTGGAACTACCAGCCTAGTGGTGGCACCACCCACAGTGAGCTGAGCTCTCTTACATCAATTACCAATCAAGAAATGTAACGCAGGCTTACCCACAAGCCAGTCTAGTTGGGGCATTTCCTAAACGGATGTTCTGTATTCCCAGGTGAACTTAAGTTGTGTCAAGCAGACAGAAAATGAGCCAGCACACTCCAGAACTGGGACTCGGGTGTAAGCCACCTGTAATTTTGTAGGTGCTGGGATCTGACCTCAGGTCCTCATGCCTGTGCATGGAGCACTCAGCCAGTGGGCTAAGTCACTTCCTAGCCTGAGCACAAACCACTGCACGTGCCACACACATTATCTGATGCCAGATTAATACTCCTGTAGAGGATAAATGACTCAGAAACTCAGGAATTGTGCCTCTGTTTTCATGTCAACACATGAATCCTAATACATTAAGAGAAAATATTTTAGAAACCTTAATGCGCACTGATGTGAAGTGTCTTCCATGCTTGAAGATACAACAACATATGCTCATTTACTAATGGTTGCCAGGCAAGGAGAAAGAGTAACCTGGAGCTGAACGCATCAGCCAAAACAGTTCATCAGCCAGCACTGTGGGGCAGCGGCAGGGTTGGGCCCTGGTTTCCCTGAGTCAGTCAGAGCCCACGACTTCCTCCACATCCTTCCTGCGGCCACTGGAGCACAGCGACCTTGTGCCAACCTCAGTAGTAGGGCAGGCGTCAGTCATGCTCTCATTGCTTTCAGAGACACTCGGGGACAAAACACTGATAAATAGGGGCTGCAGAGATGGCCCGATAACTAGGAACACTGGCTGCTCTTGCAGAGGACTTAGGTTCGGGTCCTAGCACCCATACAGCAGCTCACAACTATCTGTAACTCCAGTTGCAGGGGATACCACACTCTCTCCTGGCCTCTGTGAGGACTAGGCATGCTTGTTAGAGTTCTTCAGTCTGCCTACCTATGATGTCACTGCTTACCTGCCATTGGGGGTGTGGCCTTGCCCAGGGCCATATAAAAGGACAAACTGTCCACATGGCCTCCTCTCTTACTCCTCTACTCTCTCCCTACCCCCTTCTTCTCTCTGTCTCTGTCTGTCTGTCTGTCTGTCTGTCTGTCTGTCTCTGCCTCTCTCTCTCTCTCTCTCCTTCCTTATGCTCATTCAATAAACTCCTCTACAACATAATATCTGCTGCCTGGTACCTTATTATACCTTATCTTACCTTATATCTTATATCTACCTATTAAATATAACACATGTGGTGCACATATATACATGCAGGCAAAATACTCAAACAGAAAATAAAACAATCTTAAAATAAGCAAATGAACAGTGATAGTATTTGAAATTACACAAATACGTTGTAATAATTTTCAGTAAGAACAAAAATAAAGAAGAAGAAGAAGAAGAAAAGGAGGAGGGAGGGGACAGGAAAGAGGAAGTGCAGCAGCAGTCGAAGCAGCAGCAGCAACATGGGGCCATGAGAAAGAGTGAAATGTGGTTGTGGTGGCGGCCGAGGGTCCACGCAGAGCTGATGGTGGATCTGAGGGCTGCCAGGTGCTGAGACGGTCAGACGGAGGCCATGGGGAAGCAGAAAGGGTGGAGGTCTGCAATTCCCCTCCTACAAAGACAACTAGGCCCATGACCTGAGGATGCCACGCTGATGGGTGGGTAGGAGCCTCCAGCAACAAAAAGACAGATAAGGTGAAAAGGGGGACCCCTGGGCTGCAGAGAAAATGGGAGATGAGGGAGGGTTGAAGGGAGTAAGTCATGCCTGGTGCTAGCCACGGTGTGGATGCATGCCATCCTTGTCATCGCCTCTCCTCACCCGCAGGTTGTTACCTGCTGTGGGTTCTGACTTTATTGACATCTCTTGACTCCCCCACGACTTTGCTCCATCCTCTGGCCACTACCATCACCCTTCTCCAGGACAACTGCGACACAGTTATTTAGACAGCAAGGGCATCAGCAGGACTTGCTGCTCAGGTAGACCCAGCTGCAGGTCCCCCCTCCCCCTCCCCCTCCCCTTTGCCCCTCCCCCCAGCAGAGCTTCTGTTCTAATGTACACACTTCTGAGACAGTGCGCTGCCTGCCTTCCTGCCGGTGTGGGGCTCAGCAACCTTGGTGGGCCCTTCCGGACTTTGTGCCACTGGAGCCTGCCGTTCCTACCTCCTGCCCAGTGAGCCTGCTTAGGATTACACTCTGCCGTTGGGGTTTGGCCTTGCCCTCTGTGTCTGTCCATCTCCTGTAAACCTTGATGCCAATGGAGGGACTAAAGCACTGTGCACCGTGAAGCTGCAGGAAGAGCTCTAAGATCTTAGGAAGGGGTGTGGGTCGGCCCATGGGCAGTCTGGGTCCAGGGCATTCTGTTTCCTAGGGGTCAACGAACACAGAGGCTGGGCTGCCAGGGGGTTGAGGCAGAGTTCTGGAGACCAGGTCAGGAGACCAGGTCCTGCAGACCTGGAATTCAGATTTCCTTGAGTCTACCACAGGCAAGGGAGACTCCGTGATTTGCCAACAGCAAGTTAAGAATGAGTGACTCCTTGGAATATCAGTTCTCATTTTCTCACCAGCCAAGTTACAAACATCTTCAAAGAGCCAGTGCTTAAAACATCCCTTCTCCACTAGGGAGTGCAGCTTAAGGAAAGGCAACACCATTATGACCTTCCTCTCTCCTTAAAAGCCACTGTCTGTGTGTGTGTGTGTGTGTGTGTGTGTGTGTGTGTGTGTGTGTATGGAATATGGCTTGTGTGTGTGTGTGTGTGTGTGTGTGTGTGTGTGTATGGAGATATGGTTTGTATGTGTATGTGTATGGAATATGGTTTCTGTGTGTGTGTATGGAATATGGTTTGTGTGTGTGTGTGTATGGAATATGGTTTGTGTGTGTGTGTGTGTATGGAATATGGCATGTGTGTGTGTATGGAGATATGGTTTGTATGTGTGTGTGTATGGAATATGGTTTTTGTGTGTGTGTATGGAATATGGTTTTTGTGTGTGTGCATGCGTGCATGTGCATATGTAAGTGCAGGCAGGTGTGTGCCATGGTATGTGCGTATAGGTTAGAGTCAGCCTAAGGAGCTGGTCCTCATCTTCCACATTTTGGAAGCAGGGTCTCTTACTTATGCTGCACGTCCCAGGCTAGCTGGCCCAGGGGCTTCCAGGGACTTTCCTATCCCTGCCTCCCATCTCCCCACAGAGGAGTCGGAATCATGCGCTACCTGGCTCGTGTTTACGTTAGTTCGGAGATTTGAACTCTGATCCTCCTGCTTTTGTGGCAAGCTGTCTCCCCAACTCAGACCTTCCTCTCTTTAAAGAAAACGGACAGCCACATCCCAAGAATGGCTCAGTGAGACAATTAGGAAAGCAAGGAGCACAGAAAAACAGGATCTACACATAAAAATGAGTTTCTGATGTAGAGGCCCTTAGGGACTCTAAATTCGGCTCTGCATTTCCTGGAATAACCAAGGAGGGAAAACAGTCTAAAGGGAAAGTAAATTTTGTGGGCCACTGAGGAGCAAATGCAGGCAGATCGGTGCAGGGTGAGTCCACGAGCTGCTCACGAAACACATCATCTAGGGAGATTTGAGTGGCTGGCGGCAGGAAGTCCAGGGACAGCACGGCTTACTCTCCAGTGCTGATGCAGGACCATGGGAGAGGCTGTAGGTATTGACTGTCTCGTCTACATCCTATATAACTCCAGCTTGGAGTTTGTTTGTTTGCTTTTTGTTTTATTTTTTGAGTTTTTGTTTTGGCTTTGATTTTTCAAGACAGGGTTTCTCTGTGTAGCCTTGATTGTCCTGAACTCACTTTGTAGGCCAGGCTGGCCTCACACTCACAGAGATCCACCTGCCTCTGCCTCTGCTGGGATTACAAGCATGGGCGGCCACGCCAGGCTTTCCAGCTTGTTTCTTTAAAAATTCATTATAGTGGGTTTGGCGACTGCTATTATTTTACAGGAATGTTAAGAGCTGACAGCTGTGACACAGTGGAGTAAAGAGCTGAACCTCACCAATGGCAGTCCTTAGTAGGGAGGCCACATGAAGGCTATACCCCAAGTGAACATTATACTGAACTTGAGTCTGCTATAATATACCCAAAATATTACTGACCGAGGGAACAGCCACACAGGGACTGTTTCTGCAGCCTTTCACCTGACTGAGTATCAAAATAGGTCTCTATGTTGCCAAAGGGAGCGAGTGTGTGCTGTGGAAATTTCCATCTGGAGCCCACAGAGTTCTCCAATATTGCCCTGCAGGCAGATGCCTTTTAAAAGACAAACCAATAATTTAGTTTCCTTTTTGGTAATTCAATCTGTTGTCTGCTTTGTTTCTGGAGCCCTTCCTGTTTACCACCATGACCTTGGGCCCACATCTGGACCATTTAGCACACGCGGGAACATCTGGAAAATCTACCCTTGGTGGAGTCTGGCTTCTGAGATGAAAACTCAGAGGCGAGCCTGTTGTGATAAAAATAAGACAAACACTTAGCTAATCGCTTTTAGAAAGCTGCTGGCTTCCCAAAGCCCAGTGAGAAACTCCAGGCAGCAGATGAGAAAGGCATGTTTAAAGTCCCTGTCTGCATCCTTGTGTCAACTGGGCGGCCAGGTGTGTCCTCAGATGAGAGCAAGTGGGGAGTGAGAACTTGCCCTAGCATAGCATGTACAGCATTCACTCACAGTTTCTAGCTTGTCTCTGATTCTGGCAGTAGCCAGAGAGCATCAGTACATCAGAGCTGCTGCTGTCAGGACTCAGGGTTAATGAGTCCAAACCAGAGGCAGAAAAAGTCACCTTCCACTGTGAGTTTGAGGGTGATGTGACCTGAAATTTTCTTGAAGCTCGGCTGGGTTTTGAGCCCTCTAGGGGGTTGCAGTGTCAGCCACAGCAAGACCCTGCAGTCCTCTGAGGAAACTGACAGGCATGTAGACCTCCAGGCTCTGGTCCCACTCCAGGGACCACAATGCAGAAGCATCAAAACTGGCACCTGCCAATCACTGGAAGGAAAGGAAGAGCTGAGCTTTGCTGAAGAGCAATGTATCCTGACACCATTGACTTACCATCCGAGAGCCCAGGCCCTTCCTTGCAGATAGTATAATGGGCAAGGTTGCTAGGTAGGTAAATCATGACAGCTCATCTGCACCTGGCCTCATTAGACTGTCCCAAGGCTATGGTGGGAAACAACTACTAAAAATGGGGATTTAAACAATTCCTGAGATTGCTTTGCATATTTTATATAAACAAATAAAAATATGTAAATGAAGTAGCTAACTACTTAGAAAATATTATTTACCAAAATGATTCAACTACTGATAGAAAGCTTTAATAGCCCACCTCTTGTAGAATAAATGGAAACAAATTTAAAGACATTTTTCAACAACAAAAGAAGCAGCCTAAAGGGTTTCCTAAGAGATATAAATTTTTAAACACCATGCAACTAGGTATATGAAAAATTGAGGTGAATTTCTTAATTTTTTTCTGAAGCAACTACAACACTGATGCTTAAATATAACATACAAATATCAGAGCAGAGGCCCTAAAATAAACAACAGCCAGTAGATTCAACAACTACTATGATTTCAGAATGTCTCTTGAGAAACAACGTGTTGAAAATTTAATTCCCAATACTCTGAGTCCCAGAAGCTTGTGCCTTCATGAACTGTCTGCGCTGTAATCCTGGGTGGAAGCTCACTGATAGTCTGACTTCAGTCTGACTTCAGTCTCCCTTCCCCCCCCTGCCTCTCTTGCCATTCTGCTTTTGTCTTTGAATGAACAAAACAAAGAAGCCACCTTCAGAGGTAAGCTCCTGGACTTCCGACTTCCTAGCCTCTAAAGCTACGAAGAAGACATTTCTATTCTTTATAAGTTCCTCAGTCTCTGATATTTTATTGTCATAGTACAAGACAGACTCAGATAATACTCTAGAAAAACAATCTAGTCTGGCCAAGGGGGGCGGGGGGGGGCAGGGCGGTATTTATTCCAGGAAGGCAAGTATGATGTGATACCTTAACACCATTTACTGTATGATGTGACCTAAAAGGACTCATGGTCATCCCTGCTAACACACACACACACACACACACACACACACACCTTGTGGAGACAGGGTTTCTCTGTGTAGCTCTGGTCATCCTGGAACTCATTCTGTAGACCAGGCTGGCCTCAAACTCAAACACCCGCCTACCTCTGCCTCCTGACCCCTGGATTACCTACGCCCTGCCTAAAGTCAATATCTCTCTCTCTTTTTTAAAAGATTTATTTATTATGTATACAGTGTTCTGCCTGCATGTACATCTGCAAACCAGAAAATGGCATCAGATCATATTATAGATGGTTGTGAGCCACCATGTGGTTGCTGGAAATTGAATTCAGGACCTTTGGAAGAGCGGCTAGTGCTCTTAACCTCTGAGCCACCTCTCCAGCTCCAAGTCAACATCTCTTAAATAGAGAATGTCTGGAGAGGCTTCTGGTGAGTTGGGAAGAAGGCAACAGATCCCGCTATCTCCTCTACTCTTTGCTATTGTGCCGCACATGGGAGTCAAGGCAGTTAGATAAAGGAAATCAATCAGAAGCATAGAATTGAAAAACATAAAGAAAAATTATGTCTATTTTCAGATGACATAATAGTATACCTAAAAAATTGGAGAGAATCAATGTTCAAATTAATTCAAGCAATAAAAAAAAGCTAAGCTAGTTTGAAAGGTTATAAAATTAAAACACAAATCCCAATAATCCTTAGAAACACAGAAATAACTAAAAGTATGTAATAATGAAGAAATCCCCACTTACAGTAGTAATAATTAAATGCATAGAAATACAGTTAAAATATGTGTAACTTAGAGACGGAACACTTTTCCATATGTAGGAGAGACACAAAGCAGACATGGGCAAACAGGATGCAGCCCTTGTTCTTGAGTAGAAAGACTCAACATAATGTGAATGTCAGTTCTCCCAAAATTTATTTATAAATAATAAAAACAAACTCATTCTATATAGTGATATATATATACATATATATACATATGTATACACACACACACACATATATATATATATATATATATATATATATATATATATATAATGTAGAAAAGCAACCAAGTGTCCAGAAACCCTGATAGGGAAAGGTCGTGAGGGTTGTCTTGCATTGCCTCACATTAAATCATTCCATAGACTCCCAATAACTGAAACTGTGATATACTAACACCTAAGGAAATAGGGAGTAGCAGACTGGAACAGAAATCCAGAGACAGACTCAAGTGCAGGTGGGGACTAATGTATCCTTTCCTAGACCTGTGTCAGGGGCAGCGGTGGGCCCTTTGGTGAAGTGTGCCAGGCAAGCCTACATTCAATGCATTTCTGCCATGGGTGCGTATGGGGGGGGGGGGAAGAACGTGAGACCTTATCCCAGCTACACAAAAGAAACTTCAGGTTCTAAAGAAAACTGAGGAAAACAAGCACGACAGAATCCCTCCATCAACTGTCTATGCAGAAAGACCACAGTAACAAGAAAGGCTTAATAAGGTACACTGTGAAAAAGCTTTAAAATATTCGTGTGCTCAAACTTGACTGACAATTCACTTTTTAAATGTATTTTAGAGGAATATTTTTGCTCCGAAAATGTTAACTTAATCTACCACATCTACCACATAAATCTACCACAAAATCTACCACATAAATAAGACATTATAAATTTTCATTTAAAAGTATGGTGGAGGGAAAGGACTTGACGAGGCAACTGAGGGAAGAGTTTTACTTCGTGTCAGTGCTGGCCCCCCACTTTACCTTTTTCAGTTTCGTGTGTGCTCCGCTGTGGTTTCCCTGTGCCAGGTCTGCCCTGCCCAGGACCCGATATGTTTCTGCCACTTCGGGACTGAAATCACCGAATGCTCCTACTTTGGCTTCCAGGGACTCTCTCAGTATCATGGTGGCTCTCTGAGAAAAGGAGAAAATGTTGTGTGGTTTAAAAGTTGTAAGGACTGCTCAGTGGTTAAGGGTGCTTGCTATTGTTGCTGAGGACCCAAGTTCAGCACCCACATGGTAGCTTGCAACCTCTGTAACTCCAGGTCTGCAAGCATCAGGCATGTAAGTGGTGCACAGATATACATGAGGCAAAACACTCATACACATACAAAGACAGACGTAAGGGGCTGGAGAGATGGCTCAGTAATTAAGAGCACTGGCTGCTCTTCCAGGGGACTGGGTTTTAGTTCCCAGCACCCATAGGGCAACTCACAACTGTCTGGAATTCCCATTCCAGGGGATCTGACACCTTCACACAGACATAAGTGTAGGCAAAACATCAAAGTACATAAAATAAAAATAAATTATTTTTAAAAAGAAAAAGAAATCTTTATAAAAGTTCAGGGACTGAGTAAGAACTCTGCCTCTCAGGAAAAACCATGAAATTGATATACATTTCACATTTTAGAGAAAAGTGTTCTTCGGAACTGCACCACTGTCAGTAAATAACATATTTGGGAGAGAAAGTACAAAATATGAAGAAAGAAAGCAACAAGGACATTGTGTCAGGTTTCAAAATCTGTTCCACTGAGCAGAGGTAGCCTGTGTGGAGCCCTTATGTGCCAGGGGCTTGGTTTATGTGTGATCCGATGTCTTTTTTTAGACATCTACAACCTTCCTCTTCCTCTGACCCAGGAGGAGGTCAAAGTGCAGAGCAGCAGCAGAGAGCATCCTCATGTCCACAGGGCTCACCGATGGCCGAGCTGGACTCTGTGTCCCAGCCCTTTCTCGGTCCACACTCTCCCAACTCTGTGCACTACCGCTCCCACGGCAGAGAGACCCAGGCTGCACTCGCAAGTCATGCTTCTGGCCTTTCTACTCTCACAGAGAATGCTTAGGAAGCAAAAGAATAAATAAACACTCCACGGAACGTGACGTCATTGTTTTGTTTGCTTTGCCCTATTTATTTATACCAACGTGGGACAGAAAAAACATGAGTTGGTCCAGATAGCAAGATACAGGGGAAAAGTCTGTGAACTACCAACCAGTTCTTTTACATGGAAACAGTTTCAAAAACCAAACCAAAACAAATAACCCAATGACAGCTAGGTGGTGGTGGCACATACACTTAATCTCAACTCTTGGGAGGAGGCAGAGGCAGGCGGAGCTCTTTAAGCTCCAGGACAGCAAAGGCCACACAGAGAAACTCTACCTCAAAAAACAAAACAACAACAACAACAAAAAACAACCAAAACCAAAACAAACATGTACAAAACCCAAGAACTCAGTATCAACAACAACAACAACAACAACAACAACAACGCCCATAATTATGACTGCACAACACTAATGCTGAATTCAACAGCTAAATTAAGCCAGGACCACAGAAAGAAAGGGCTTCGCATAGCACAGCCCTGGGGGCACATCTCGATCCTCTGCTACACACAAGGAAAGGTGTTCATGAAGAACATTGTTCCTTATGTTGGCGGTATCTTGAGTCATGAACTGCGGCCAGCACATTAAATGTGGTGATGAGCAGAGACCAATTTCTTAGGCAAAACAACTGTGTAATCTGCCAAGTATGGCCCATGAAAGCCCACAAAGGACCGGGACCTCCATGCCAACCTGCCTGTTCCCGTCCACTCCCAACACCTGTGAGCGAGGACGCAGACAGAAGCAAGGGTTGGGGGAGGTGGCTTTTCCATGTGTATCAAGTTAAAGGCATGTTCTGATGACGACGGAAAACAGATGGGGAAAACTTAATGGAGAGAACCGAGAATCATTAAGACTTAGACGAGAAGAGGGCATGGGCACCTGGGAGCCCAGGAGGAGCACACAGCTTCTGTGGGGCTGTTGAGGAGATCCACTCGACCATAGCAAAGCATGTGATGAAGAAGAGGGAGACGAGGCTGGTGGATGGCTAGCTCCTGTCAGGGACAAACATTTGTATCTTCTCACAGAATACCTTAGCCTGCAGTGGAGTGGCCTTCATTCACTGTATAGTGTAAAGGTAATTTCCTCCAAGAGGTTACCCTGCTGCTGGAGCAAGCAGGCCTATGAGCAGGCAGTAACCACATCTGGCCACATCTGGCTTAGCTACAAGTCATGCTCCTCTGTGTAGGCTCCTTGGACCAGCTCTTGTTAGACTTCGCCTGCTACGCTCCCTGCTGATAGTTCTGCAAGCAACGGTGAGAAGAACATGAGGCCATCATGCGTGGCTGGGCAAGCTGTGCCTCTGCAGGGGTACCTGTCAGGAGAAGGAGAGCTGAACCCCAGGCCGTGTTGTGTCCTCTCAACAATACACCCTAGCTTGGTTGTGAGCACCTAAGGAAGGGGCAGCTTTTATATCCTTGCAGAAGCACAGAAGGGCTGAGAATAATTATGGAGTGAAGGAGCCGGTGTGTTAAGACCTCCAAGGGCCGTCTGGGAGTGCGAGGCACATCTTTTAATCAAGGCTACTTGTTTGTGTGACTAGGGCAAGGAGCTAAGGCACATCATCAGTGACACTGGGCATCAGCTGCCTCTACACTGTGGCAGGAAGGATGGCAATGCAGATTGATTACATGAACTCTGGAAGCTAAGGCGTCAGCTGGTCAACAACAATCCATTCTGAATCAGCTCATTAACTTCACCATGAGCAAGACGGTCCCTGCTTTCACAGAACTCAGCTGCATATGAGCAGCATTAAATACCCATATAAATAACCCGCATAAAAGTGCTCAGTGTGCTGGCATGGGCTTGTAATCTCAGAGCTAGCGGGACAAAGGCAAAATGATCCTTAGTGCTTGCTCGATAGCCTGTCTAGCTTATCTGGTGAGCTACAGGCCAATGAGAGACTGTCTTAAAGGAGGAGGGTGGCCTTCTTGAGGGTGACATACAAGCTTATTCTCTGGCTTCCCCATATGTGCAAATGTGTGCATATGCATCTGCACACACATGAACAGGCATACCCACACATGCCTTACGGTAAGAAAAAGCTACTATTACAGGAATTAGCTTAGGGAGAGGAACAAAGTGAGCCTAGACCTGTCAGAAGAACGGAGACGCTGGAAGGCTGTGTCATCTTTGCTGTGAGGGCATTAGGGCTCATTGGAGTACCAAATGAGTGCTCACTGCTCGGGTGTGCTTTTAAAGTCTGAATAGACAAGACAAATGCATGTGAGGACGAAGCGCCTGGGAAAGAGAGGATGCTAGTGTGGCCCTGACAGGAGATGGCGCCTGGTAGCAGGGGAAATGTCAAACTTTGTGTGTATTAAAGAGATCTGGAGGTGATGAGGAACAGTCAAAATCCCCATAGGAGCAAGATGGAGTGTGGGGTAAGAACCTAAGGGCCCAGCAGGGTCCCCCTCTCTATTTGGTTGGGTGATTTGGGAGAACGGTGAAACGCTTTGTCATGGTGACTGTTGATGTACTCTGGCCTGACAGACTTGCATAAATACAGAATAAGAGCCCATGTCCTTTAGGTGGGAGAAGAGAAATGGAGGGCGAGGAAAGAGCTGTGGGGACGAGTTTCCAGACAACAAAGAAAAAACACCTTTAGTCTTCATCTCTAAGATATGGTGTGCTAGACTGAAAACACACACACACACACACACACACACACACACACACACACACACACACACACACACACACACACCAAACCTCTGAGGTATCTACTGTCTCTTTCTGGAATGGCTACAATTTACAGGAAACAGGTTCCCAGGAGTTTTATCACAGGAGGATATAAGGTCTGACAAGTACAAGCGCTGGTCTTGTTCCACTTTTCTAAGTGATGTCGAGCAACAAACCAGCAGTAAAGAGAATGAGCTGAAACCTCTGTGCCCTGTAGTTTTCATTAGTTATGAAAACTCCACTCAGTACTCAAAGTGAGAAGGTCGGGACTGGCCACACTGGCTGCCACACAGCGCCACTGCTAGAAGCAGCACGGGCTGCAGTGAGGAGGGGTTTGCCCACTGGGTTCTCAGTGTTTTGTGATCTTTTACAGTTGGTGTAGCATTCGCTTTCTCCCAGCTCTGTCTCTAAGAGGAAGTATCTCCATGCTGCCCGGGACTGGCTCCTTGGTTTATGTACCAGGGTCCCTCCCAGGTTAGGACATGCCATGTGCGCAGTAGGTGCTTAACAGATGCTTGCTGAGTGACATAGTCTTTGGCATCCCATGAGAACAGCTTGACAAGTGTGACCTAAACTCACTCACTTCTTTTTGTCCGGAGATTTGCAGAAAATTGCAAAATTCATCTTGAATCGAGAGAAACTTGGCTCTTCCTGTTCCTTCAGAATCCTTGGCATGAGTCATGCTTTCCTGAAAATACTTCTCCGCCACATCTGAAAAGAGCACAGCACAACAATCTTCAGTAGAGCTCAAAGATCTGAAGCAGAGACGGAGCAAATATGCTGCGAGTGATGGCAGAACACTTAAAAATAAGCCTTGGGATTAGAGACGCCAGTTCAAGGGACTCTTCTGTGCCCATTAATCTGCCTGTTTTAGCAGAAATTATTTATATCTCAGAAGGTCACAGCAACTTACTTTCCTTATTTTCCAGACATTTTAGCCAGGAAGCAAAAGGTAATGGGGTGGAAAAGGAGAAACTGTTCCCAGACACGAACACCCTAGGGTATTTGCATGTTGACCGCCTAGAAATCAGTCACTCCTCACAATTCACATAGTTTTATGGGCTCTAACTGTAATCTTGACATATAGTCCTGTAGCAGATACACATACACACAACACAAAGCAAAAACCTAGAAAACCTGGCTGATAAACTACTGAAAAACCCCGACCATTCTAAACTCCTAAACACCCGGGTTAATAAGACAAAAATAGTTTAAAGTAGATGACAATCATAAAAGAAAGAAAAAGAAGACCGCGGGCACAGAGAAGGAAAAGGGAACTGAAAACAGAGCGGTGACTACACCCAACCCTCTTTTTAACCAAATACCTGAGATAAATCAACTTAAAGGGCAAAAGGTTAATTTTATGCTCACACTCTTAGAGGCTTCGGTCAGTGACCCAGTAGCTCGGTTGCCTCAGCTGTGTTCAGGCTGAGCGAGCATGTGATGGAGTGACGGAGCGTGTCGTGGTAAGTAGACGTGAAGAGAATCAGGAAGGACCTGGCTTCCCAACATCACTGCCTAGAGGTTCTGTCACAGGCTGGGGACCAAGCCTTTAACACAGGGGCCTTGGGAGGACACCTGGCCGAACTGTGGCAGACAAGGAACTGAAGTTTAACAGTCCACAGACCTATTAGGAAAAAACAGTGTATCCACTCAGCAGTGCAGGTTCCAAACTCGCACAGGCCTGGAGCCCGTTTGTGGTAGGAAGCTGAGTGAAACTCCCTGCAAAAAAAGCCAGCGTGGTCCTTCAAAGATGTCTGAACTGCTGCTCAGCCCAGAGGCTCTGGGCAAAGTCTCGAGTGTCATGTGAAACCATAGGTTTCTGCTGGCTTTTAGAAAGTGAGATCATCCCTTGGGCACAATGGAATCACATGGGCTTTTGTTGTTGTTGCTTTGTGGTTTTGAGACAGGGATTTTCTGTGTAGCCCTGGCTGTCCTGGAACTCACAGAGATCAAGCTGCCTCTGCAGTCTAGAATGTTGGGATTAAAGGCGTGCACCGCTATGCTGGGCACCGCCCAGATTTTGAACGTAGAAGATTTTCTCCAACTGGTCAGAGACTCTGGGAGCTGTTTTGGTTTGAGTCTGGACCGTCTCCTAGTGGCTCAGCTGCTAAAGGCTTGGTCTCCAGACTGTTAGCAGGTGGTGGGACCTTTAAGAGGTGGGGCCTACTGAAGGAAACTATGCTACTGAGGTGGGTACTTGACGGTAATGTTGCTCCCTTCTTCTGTCATTCCTTTCTTCCTGGCTGCTATGTGGGAAGTAGTTTTCTCTGCCATGTGCCTCCTCCATGGTATTCAGCCTCCTGACAGGCCCAAAAGACACAAATGGTGACTTCTGAACCACTGCCACATAAGCCTTCCTCCCGTTCAGCTGCCTGTCTCAGGGATTTGTCCCCATGGGAGAAGGCTGACCATCACAGAAGCATCCCAGGGCCTGAGTGACAAGAAAGAAGCTCTCCATTTCCAACATGGACAGGGACCCTAGAGGAGTCAGAGGCCAGTAAGAAGACCAGGGCTTCGGACCTGTGGCTCCAAGAAACTGTAATCTGTTAACAACAGTAAAGAGATCAGAAGACGGTCCAGGCTCTAGATGACAACGGAGCTGGCGGCTTCCTGTTTTGTAGCCTGAGCAGAGAAATCAGCCTTGCTGTGCCAGACATCTGACCTTCAAAACCAGGGGCTAATCAACAGGCACTTAAATAACTAGGACACCTTTGTGTCTATGTGTGCATGCACATGTGTGTGTGCACACACGCATGCATGTGTGGAGGTGTGCATACCCATGTGTATATTGAGGCCAGAAGCTGACATTGGGCTGGGCATCCTCCCCTGTCTCTCCACCTCATTATTGCTATGGTATTCTGGGACAAGGTCTTGCACTGCTTGGGAGCCTTTCCATTTCAGGTAGACTAGCTGGCTGGAGCTCTCCAGGGACCCGCTGGACCCACTGCTGGGTTATAGTTGAAGGCCACCATTCCTGGCTTGTATGTGGCCTTGTATGTGGAAGGCCTCCATTCCTGGCTTATATGTGGCCTTGTATGTGGAAGGCCACCATTCCTGGCTTGTATATGGCCTTGTATGTGGAAGGCCACCATTCCTGGCTTGTATGTGGCCACTGGAGATCTAAAGCTAGTTCCCCTCTCTCTCCTACCAAGCACATCACCATCTGAGCTCCCTCTAGCCTCACAAGTGCAATTAGCGTGAAACAAAAGAAAACTAATGTGGAAAATAGAACGTTTAAAGTTTATATTGTTTGGATATGTATTTTACATTAGTTTGGAATTCACCAAGTTTTAAAACCAGAGAAAGAAAAACAAATACAGCCAGAGTTATGTTCTAAATGTTGGATCCCCTCAAATTCATATTAAAATTCAGATGGCCTTTGAGAGGTGACTGTGTCATGAGGACGGAGCCCTCGCAAATGTGACTTGTGCTTCTGTGAGTGGGACCCTAGGCAGCTGCCTTGACCGCTCTCCTCTGGGAAGAGGCAGTGAAACGCAGCTGTCTGTGAGCCAGGAAGCAGCCACAGCCACACATCAAACCTGCTAGTACTTTGACCTCAGGCTTCCCCAGTCTCCAGGATTTTGAAAAACAAATTATTAAGTCACCTGATGTGTGGTGTTTGTTATGGCAGCCTGAGCAGTTAAGGCAGCCGAGAACCACCTCGAATGGAAATGCGCTCCACCACACCGACCCGGGCGAAGGCTGTAGGCCTGTCCACCCACAGAGGCAGGGGGATGTTCAAGATACAGGCTCACAGGTCCTGCAAGCTGCTTCCAATCCTTAAGGGCTGCGTGCCCGTTTTTACAGTTGTAGCTATGGGCTTCTCTCGTGCCAGCTGAAAACCGGAGGCATCAGTAGTAGCAGGCAGCCAAGACGGACATAGAAACACCGTGAAAATGGACAGACGGAATGCCCCAAAGACACAGAAGCCCCCGGTCATTTGCTGATTAACAATCCTGCGTAGTGAAAGAGCTCTGAGAACATGGCTGAGATGCACGGCGAGAGTCCTGGCTGCTGAGAGATGGTCCAAGCACACTCCACGAGATCTTTAGAAAGGGAAGAAGCAAGCACAAGGGGAGGTGGGGGGTGAGGGTGGGGAGGGAGAGTGTCTTCCAGATGGACTCGGCTGAAGAGAACTCCAGTCTGGAAACAAGTAGTGTTCGCCTGCAAGGTTCCGTTTGAGGATCCAGGCAGGGGCAGGATTCCCTCCACTTTGTCCCCTGGGCACGTCCTCACTCCCGGCTCTTTAGGTGGACGGTATTAGCTGGGCTTACCTTCTCCCAGGCCAGCAGGTGCATTCCTATGGTATTACCCAAGCCCTGTGGAGGAAAAGCCTCCCATATAAAAAATGCTATATCTGTTTACTCATTGCCTAACCCTCAAACTAAGTATCAACTCTGGCTTGCTTTGGTAACCTGATGGCAGTATCTTTTTTTGTTTTGTTTTGGGGTTTTGTTGTTGTTGTTGTTGTTTTGGTTTTTTGAAACAGGGTTTCTTTGTGTAGCCGTCACTGTCCTAGACTCACTTTGTAGACCAGGCTGGCCCCAGTGGCCCATGCCTTTAATCCCAGCACTCGAGAGGCAGAGGCAGGTGGATCACTGTGAGTTCGAGGCCAGCCTGGTCTACAAAGTTAATCCAACATAGCTAAGGCTACACAGAGAAACCCCGTCTCGAAAAACAAACAAACAAACAAACAAACAAACAAACAAAAAAGGCACGCGCCACCACATCTGGCACTGAAGGCAGTATCTTATGGATAAAAGCACAACACAAACATTCCAAGTCTGCTGTGACTAGGGTATGCTGGAGTGGATGGTGCTTGATATTTTGATTTTTCTGCTAATTGGGAACCTATAAAAGAATGTGGCCCAACCCTTTTAAAGTAGAACAGAATTGGTTGAAGGGCAAGCCTGATGGTGCTTGGCAGTAACCACAGCACCCGGTCTCTACCAGGAAGGTCTCTAGTCAAAGAACAGTAAAACTAGGGACTAAAATGTCCCTGATGGCAGGTGTCACAGGCAAGCTGACCACATCTGTAATGGCATGTCAGGACCTTACTTTACAAGATGTAAACACAGGAAAGGGCGAGGCGGGGCAGTCTCAGGCATCAACAGACGTTCGTCTTCCCTGTAAATCTAAAGTCATTTTATGTTTATCTGGGATAATGGAAAACTCTCTAACTCTCTCTCTCTCTCTCTCTCTCTCTCTCTCTCTCTCTCTCTCTCTCTCTCTCTCTCTCTTCTCTCTCTCTCTGTCTCTTTGGTTTTTCAAGACAAGGTTTCTCTATGTAGCCTTGGCTGTCCTAGACTCGATTTGTCGATCAGGCTGGCCTCGAACTCACAGCAATCTGCCTGCCTCTGCCTCCCGAGTGCTGGGATTAAAGGCGTGCGCCACCACGCTCAACAGAAAAACTCTTTTATGAAAGACCCTGCCTTACTTCCCTCACCTCTTCAGGCCCTAAATGAACTGTGACCCATGGTTATATGGCTGGTCTTTGAGGAGAGAGTGAAGCGTGCTCTAGCTCATAGCAGAGGAGTCATGTCCTGAAAGAGATTGTTTTCCGGGCCTGGGAGGGGGAGTTTAGGCACCTTAGACTCATCTGGAACAAGTGATAAGAGAATTTCCAAAGAGACAGGAAGCCATGGCCTGTGGACAGGAAGTCATGTCCTGACATGTTCCTGTGTTCTGAAGCTGGGTAGGAATTCACAGAACCAGCAAGCAGTTCAGTGTTCTTGCACACGACTGCCCTTAACTTTAAAAAGCACTTCTAGAATTCTCTGCAACCTGATGCCGCTAGCCTGGGCAAAGATGAAGTCATTCTCTGACAGACGGGAGTGTGACTCAGCTGGTGAACCTGAGCCCTGGTGGCAGAGATGAGCCAGGACCAGAAACCTCTTCCCCTTGCTACCCAGCTGAGTGTTTGGGTTGTCTATGGGTTCCAGCAGGGGCGGGGAGTGATGCTGTGGACAGGTACTTTAACCATCTCTGCAGGTGGCTCTGTCTATGAAGTCAGACAGACTTGCACGGAGAGGTTCATACATACTCGAAAGGAAACAAAGCTTTGTTCAGATAGCCAGAGAGCAGCCCAGCAGATGTCACAAAACTTTAAAGAAAATCTGTGTGTGTGTGTGTGTGTGTGTGTGTGTGTGTGTGTGTGTGTGTGTGTGCACGCACATTTATGTGTGTGTTGGTATATGTGCTGCCAATGCATCTGTGACAGAGGGCAACTTGTAAGAGTTGGTCCTGCCTTCCTACCATTTGGGAACTTGTGGTCAAGCTTAGATAATCAGGCTTGGCAGTAAGGTTCTTACTCTGAGCCACCTCTCTGGCCTAGGCCAGGAAACCTCTAACTAAAATAAATTCCAGTTAACCTGGGGTTCATCTTCCTGAGGCTGCTCTAAGGCCGGAGAAGGGATGGTGAGGACAGCTTCATTATTTGGGAGGACTCCATGTACAATGTGACAATTATTTTTTGCAACAGGACAACAGGAAGTCTGCAATTCTAGCCTGACCTTCACCCAGCAAAGAGTAAATGGTTGAGACCATGGTGGGTGTTGCTCCCCCCAGCCACCCATCCCCTTTATGGGGAGACCTGGGAACTCACCCGTACTTTTCCCATATCTCTGACCCCACACAGTGGGTGGCTGAGGAAGTCCATGTGTGTTGCTGGGGCAGGTATGAATCACAAGGCATGGTGGCTGACTGGGCACGAGGCCAGAAGAAGCTTGCAGGGTATAAAGATGCTGAGCGTGCTCACGGGGCTTGACAAGGGGCTCAGACAGCATGGGATGGGATGGGCTTGGGGTCCTCACTACCAGGAGCTGTCTAGACTCCCCACTTGTCTCTGGGTCCTCCCTACCAGGAGCTGCCCAGACTCCCCACTCCCATCCCTTTAGCACTTAGAGTCCCACACAGACAAAAGTGAGGCACTTTGTAATCTCAGACCTCCAGTACTTTGGGTTAGGGACGCATATATTTTCTCCAAGGAGCAGCCTTAAGATCCTTTTCAAAAGCACTGAGTATAAATAGCAAAGCTTTTCTGAGAAGTTCTGAACATAAATCTTACATGGTGGCACCTAAGTGGACGCCCAAGACTTGTGAAAGTGGCTGTCACAGGCTGTGTACTTTGTCCTGCCCAGAAATGGCACAGAATCCACAGGCCTCACTCCAGACACACAGAAAAGAAGGCAACTGGCCATGTTGGACTCCTGAGGTTTCTGCTCTACCCTGGGGTGCTACCTAGGAAGACTGTACAGCAACCTAGGCTCTTCTACTGACCGCAGGAGCTGCCGAGTGAGTAGTCCTTACTGACAGAACAAGGCCCTTTGGGGCTTATGACTTGTACCACTAGGGCCAGGGATGTGACATTCATGGTGTGACCACCTTTCTTATGACTTGTACCACTAGGGCCAGGGATGTGACATTCATGGTGTGACCACCTTTCTTATGACTTGTACCACCAGGGCCAGGGATGTGACATTCATGGTGTGACCACCTTTCTTATGACTTGTACCACTAGGGCCAGGGATGTGACATTCATGGTGTGACCACCTTTCTTATGACTTGTACCACCAGGGCCAGGGATGTGACATTCATGGTGTGACCACCTTTCTGGGTGGAGGGTATGGGACGGAGGCAGTACGCAGTCTCCGTCCTAAGGCCTTGGGGTGTTCTAATTTGCTGAAAAAACCTTGTATTCCATTTCTCTAGATGTAATGATAATTCCAGAAGTTTCTGAGAGAGGATCATTCTGGTGCCAGAAGAAACAGTAAGAACCTCTTCTTTCTTTCTGTGGCCTCACCCATGACTCCCCTGCTTCCCAAGGGGGTTCAGAGCAGGTGTGGACAGATATGTGCTTGGGTCCCTCACAGGCAGGCACGTGCAGGCTGGCCGGGTATTCTTAGAAGCAGTAAGTAGAAGGGTGGGGATGAGAAAGGTTCTCTTACAGCACACAGGGCACCAGGGTATGGGAAGACTGTGGAGGAAAAGGAGACCACGAGGTGTGGCATCAGGATAAGGAGTACAGAGAGTGCTGCCACCATGGAGGCCTCAAGTGAAGGAGGGAAGGAGGAGGCAGCTAAGGGAGGCCACAGGAAGGTGAGGGCTGTGGGCAGTGCCAGCTCCCAGGAGCCTTCCCTGCCAGGAGCCCCCAGGCTCCAACAGCTACAGTGGATGCCTGGAACTACACTTCCAGTCTCTCAGGACACTCAGGGTCCAAGGGACATCATAGCAGGTAACCGCTGTGTGGCGAAGGGGAGGGGGGCGGCGCCTGAGGCAAGCAGAGCAAGCAGGACACGGGGCAGGGGAGAGGGGGGGAGGAAAGATGTTGGGGGAGGGGAGAGTCGAGCAAAGGGAGGATTGTGGAAGACCAAGACCTACCCAGGCCAAAAATAAAAATAAAAATGAATAAAAAGCTTGATAAACATTTTTCATTATACCTGTGTACAATATAGGGCAAGGCTAGGACTGACGAGTGAGAGATGGGAACTAGATGTATTCATGTATAAGGAATTATACACAGGGAATCCAGTTACCCAGAAATCCCTGTCCTTGGCTCCAACAGGGACAGACACTATTCCCTCTGCTGTCTTGGGACTCAGAAGAACTCCTCAGCCTGCTGGTGGCCAGGACTAAGCGGGGCCATTTCCAAACAAGGCTGCCTGTACTGAGCAGGCCCTGCAGCACAAAGGTTTACGCCGAAATATACTTGGCTTTAGACCATTTCATTCTAATATCCTTAAGGAGAAGCACTTTAAACACAGGGCCAAGGCTCTGGACACTTAGCAGAGTTAGGAGAGCTGTTAATACCAAGTTTGTCTATGGCTGCTCTGGGAAGCTGGCCAGGCCCAGGTTAGTGACATTCCTTGAGCCTGAATTGGGAATCCTCAGGCAAGCATAAGCCTCCCAGACTTCTAGGGCAGTTTTATGTGCACTAGGAATGTAGAGAGGCGCAGGGCACAGGCAGCACTCCAGCGTGGAGCCTGAAACCCCCTGGGCCAGCAGCACTGCTCGTTAGCAGCAGACAATGCCTTCAATGGACATCCAGCAAAGGAGCAGAAGCCGACTGGCGACGGAAAACCCTCAAGCGGGAAATTATGTTTCTAAAGATTCTATTGTTTTGTTTTGCTTTTTCTCGGAAAACAAACACAAAGCCAGAAGTCTATATTGGGTACAGACAGGCATAAACATAAAAGAGCAAAGGACAAATTGCCCCTCGACACTCTGAAAGGCATGCAGGTTTGCTTCGGGGGGGGGGGGGTCGTCTTGGGGACTAGAAGTGAGCATAGTCCAGGTCAGAAGGTCCTGGGTGGGTGAGAGCAGAGGCTGGGGTGGGGTGGGGACAGAGTTTTATCTTCCCGAGTTCCCAGTAGGCCTCTTTCCTTTCCCCTGCAGGGGGCAGCAGAGGCCTGGCCAGTACTCAGTTCTGGGTGGGTCTCTTACAGCCTTACCATGGTGGCCTTTTCCATGTAAAGGGACAGCAGAAAAGACAGGGCATGTGCTTGCCTGGTCTCCAGCTGTATTCCCTGCCTGGCGGTGTCTGTCCTGTCCCGGCTTCCAGGGGGAGGCTGGATCCCTGAGCCCTGGTCAGGCTGCCCCTGCTCTGCCCGGGCCACACACAGCACTTGCAGAGACAAGATGGAACAAATCCCAGGTCTCCACAGGCTGGCAGGTGCCGTCTATGACATGAACTCTGTTGCCTGCTTGCGATCACTTTCCCCTGGCAGGGCTGCCTAGCCTGGCCTCAGTGAATAAGGATGAGGTGGGCTGGTGGTGGGGGGGCTCCCTTTTTCTGAGGAGAAGAGGAGGGGTGATGGGGAAGAGGGTGGGAGTGGGGGGACCAGGAGGAAAGGAGGGAGGGGCCTCCATTGGGATGTAAAGTGAATATATAAATTAAAAAAAAAAAAAAAAAAAAGAACCCTGTTGTCCACAGCAATCCAAATGTCTTGGCAGTGTGCATATATCAGGCATGTAAGAGAAACTTAACCGGGTACAAGATAACACCGTTGACAACAGAGTGAGAGAGAACACAAAGCGGTGAGGACTGTGGGAAGATTTTTAAGGGAGCCTGTGTCCAGCTGTTGTACTCTAGCAACATGGCTCCACATGGCAGGCAGCGTCTATTGCCAAGAGAAGAAGAAATTTGGATCTTCATGTGAAAGCTCCAATTGTTGGATGATGGTAACTAATTAAATATGTTTAAGGTTAAAATGAGGATGAGGACAGCTTTGACCCAGGGTAGACTTGAGATTCTAAAAGGAAGTTGCCGTGGCTCGTGGCTTTCCTCATCCTTGCACAGTAGAAAGAACAGCAAGCTTCAGGAATTTGGGGTCCACAGCTTATTTTATTCTCTTTTAATCTCTTTTTCAGTCTTATTATGGTGATATATATTATACATATATATATTATGTATCACACACATGTATTTAATGAATTTTAACCACTTTTACATTTATGGTTCCATAGTACTTACACTTTTCTCTGATATATATATATATATTTTTTTTTTTTTTTTAAACAAAGTTTTACTTTGTAGCCCAGGCTGGCTTCAAGCTCAGTCAGGACAGTCCTCTTGCCTCAGCCTCCCAAGTGCTAGGGTTACAGATATGAGCCATCATGGGTCCAGATCCACAGCTTCTGGCAGAGTGCACACATTTGTCACATGGCAGGAAGGACTGGCTGTGGCGTGGACTCCATGTCCTGCTTCTGCCGGTTGTTAAAGGCATTAACAGCAGTCTGTGTGAGTCCCAGCACCTACATACAATGCCACTACTGTCAGAGCTGTCACTATTATGCTAGGCTCCTGTCTGTAAACATAGCAGAGTAGTCTTAATGGTGTCAGGAGTTGGCTACATCCCATGCGGTGGGTCCCAGGCTGGGCCAGACATTGGCTGGACATTGCCTCAGTCTCTGCTCTGTCTTTTCTCTGACAGCAGGGTTCCTATAGATATTTGGACGCGTGTGACTTTTGTCACTCTCAAATATTTGTATTTCTAGTGTTTGATTAAGAGTAGTGAACATTTTTTCTCTCACTTAAGGAGGGCAAGACAACAAAAGCTGCTTAAGGCCTTGGCTCTCTGATGGCTTTGAAGGCAAGTCTGACCAGCTCGTGTAGAATGCTTAAGGGAAGGGAACTAACAATTAACATGCCTTCATCTCTGGTCAGGCTCTTCCACATCTGACGAGGTCAGCCAGGTGGGTGAAAAGAGGGTAACCTAGGGGACCCCTGCACCAGCTCCTGCGTGGATGAGGTCCCCGCCTGGCCTGTTGACCTGTTCAGATCAGGCTGCTCCTTGGGACGTCCCTTCATCTCCTAAGTTTGGCCTGCTCCCTGGAATCCTGCTTCCTGAACTGACTCCACACCCTCCCAACTCTGATTTCTGGCACCCTGGAATTAATTTCATTTATGATAATTTCTGTCTGGTATCTTGAAATATACCTATTGGTCTTCTGTAACACTAAAATGTGTGTTTCCTGTCACATCTAGGACGCCAGGATGGTAGAGTGGAGAATCCCCAAATCTCATGTACTAACTATCTTGCCAAGATAAGAAAATGCATACAGAGTGGCAGCATCTTCCTGAAATCCTGACGCTGTGTAAGCTCACCCTGGCTGAAAGCTCTGCCGAGTGAGCCTGGAGATCACAGCTGTTGCCCCAACAGCTCAACACCCTTTAAAACAGTTGCCTTGGAAAGCAGAGGCGCCTCTCTCAGCAGTGCATGAGTTCCCCGTGGTTCATAGTGGTGTTTTGGATGAAGAGTGATTCTAAAGTGGGAAAGGGCTAGAGGGCAGATGGAGGAAAGTCCATGGAAGCTGCACACAGTATAAAGGGCCCACACAACAGTCTCACCCACCAGTGACACATGCCCGAGCCCTGCTTGTGTAGTGGGGGAGGATCTGTTCTCACCATGGTGGTCGTACATCCCAGAAGCAACAGCAGCCCGGGCAATAAAGTGTGCGGAGTCTGCGGCTTCCGCTGGGGAGGGATCTTTACTCAGGACGATGAGATGTGCCTGTCACCACGGAGAGAAGAAACAAGTTGTTTACATGCTTGGCAGCAGCAGTAGGAAACCGTCCTTGCAGTGATAAGCAGGAAGCCAAGCGCCGTTCCAGCGAGCTGGAAGGGATGACTGATGAAGAAGTGCAATTGACTTTGGGGGATTTGAAACACACTGGGTGGAGGCCAGAACCCTGGATGCTGAATCCACTTGGCTAGAAGCTGTCTCTGGAGCCCATCCCTAAGAATAAATCCCTTAGAAGCTTATGGTCATTTGAGTGAGCAGAGATGATGAAGCTGGGGGATGGGAGAGGTGAGTTTCAAGAAGTGAAGGTACCAAAAAGGTGCAGAAGGCAATCCCAGTTCCTGGCCTGTTGCTCAGCCCAGAATGAGGCTCCTGCCCACAGAGGGGCAGCCTGCTGTCTGGTCACCAAGGCCGCCTGCCTGCCTGCCTGCGCCCTTTTGCCCTGTGGCCCATGGGAAGCTGCTGTTGCATAAAGAGCTTCTCAGTTTCTTGGTAATAAAGTTCATTTGAAAACTGCTTAATAACAGTTGGAGAGAGGGAACAGAATGGGGGCCTGCCATAGCGGTCCTGAGAGGCTCCGCCCAGCAGGGGATCGATGCAGAAGCTGAGGCTCACAGCCAGACTTTGGGCAGAGCGCAGGCAGCCTTATGGGAGATAGAAGGATCTGGAGGGAACAGGAGCTCCACAAGAAGACCAACAGAGCCAACAAACCTGGACCCGAGGGGGAGGGCTGCAGAGACTGATAGGCTGGGGTCAGATGGTAGGGGAGGAGAGCTCTTCCTTTTTGAGGACTAGGAGGGGGGAGAGGGAGGGAGGGGAGAAGAGGAAAAGGGAGGGAGGGAACAGGAGGAGACAAGGGAGGGGCTACAATTGGGACATAAAGTGATAAATTAAAAAAAAAACCTGCTTCTTCTTCCCCGGGAAAACACCAAATGGCAATGATGCTGGTGCAGCCCAGAGGACCCGGGCCCCAGGATTAGGAGGCTACCAGGCTTCTGCAGATAATTCGGCAGATGTCTTAGGGCTCACCCCTACCCCCCAGTCGAGGCTCAGGGACACATGGAGGTAAAGTGGAAGACAAGGAGTGGATCCCAGTCACCAAGCTGGGTAGCCTGGTTAAGGACATGAAGATCAAGTCCTTGAAGGAGATTTATCTGTTCTCCCTGACCATTAAGGCGTCTGAGATTACTGACTTTTTCCTGCATGCACCCTTAAAGGATGAGGTTCTCAAGATCATGCCAGTACAGAATGAGACACAGCAGACCAGGTTCAAGGCTTCTGTCGCTACTGGGGACTACAATGGTCATGTTGGTCTAAGTGCTCCAAGGAGGTGGCCTCTGCTATCTGAGGGGCCCTCATTTTGGCCAAGCTTTCCATCATCTCTGTGGCACTGGGGGAACAAGATTGGCAAGCCACACTCTGTTCCGTGCAAGGTGACAGGTCTCTGTGGCTCTGTTTTGGTGCGTGTCATCCCTGCCCCCAGAGGCACTGGCATTGTCTCTGTTCCTGTGCCCAAGAAGCTACTGATGATGGCCAGTATTGATGACTGCTACATATCAGCCAGGGGCTGTGCTGCCACCCTGGGAAACTTTGCCAAGGCCACTTGTGATGCCATTTCCAAGATCTACAGCTACCTGACACCCAAACTCTGGAAAGAAACTATGTTCACCAAGTCTCCTTATCAGGAATTCACTGATCATCTTGTGACAATCCACACCAGAGTGTCTGTTCAGAGGGCCCAGGCTCCAGCTGTGGCTACCACATAAGGGTTTTTATACAAGAAAAATAAAATGAATTACTCTGTTTAAAAAACAAACAAACAAACAAAAAACTGTTAAATTACCAGGTGGTAGTGGTGGCACGTGCAGGCAGATCTCTGTGAGTTTGAAGCTAGCCTGGTTTACAGAGGGAGTTCCAAGACATCCAGGGCTACACAGAGAAACAATGTCTTGAAAAGTAAACAAACAAACAAACAAACAACCTAAAACCAAACCAAACCAAACCAATAACAAAAACCCTGGTTAATACAAATCATATTCTATAAACAAAATAATAAAAATCTTTCAAGTGGGATATAAGATATAACCTTCAAAGAAAATGGTACCAATCATCTTTCTACCAGCATTTTAAGTTGAAAAAAAAAAATGGGGCCAGAGGGGTAGCTCAGCTCTTAAGAGCAGACACTGTGCTTGCAGAGGACGTGAGTTTGATTCCCAGCACAGACATTAGGCAGCTCACAAGTGCCTGTATGTAATTCTAGCTCCAGGTGATCACACACACACACACACACACACACACTGAGGAGGGAGGGGGTCTGTCCTCACCTTCTGTGTCCTTTATACACACACTAAATTAAAACTGTTGTGAGTGATCTGTTTACACCCCTCCGACACTCACATAAAGGATGCCCACAAGCGTGGACAAGGATGGACAAGCTGTGCACTGCTATGGAAAACAGGGCTAAATGTGGTGAACTGATACAGGATGCTCACGCAAGATGGTAGGCAGTTTGGACTATTGCCAAAGAATGCACATTCGTTACTTTTCTTATTGTGGCAAACTAACACACACACACACACACACACACACACACACACACACACACACACACAGAGTTTAACATCGAGCACAGCCCACCATGGTGGGAATGTGCGGTGACAGGAGTGTGAAGCCTTTGGTCACACGGTGTTTTCAGTTATGAGGAAAGAGAAGGGTGCTGGTGCTCCTCAGGCTTTCCCAGTGCCGCCCCTGCTGTGCCTGCAACCTGGTGTGTGGGGAGATGGGTCTTCCTGCCCCCTCCATCACACCTCTCTGGACACCAGAGGCGTATCAGTTCAGTACTACATCTAAATCCAGCCGTACCAACAACGAGGATTAAACCTTCATAGCGACAGAGAGGAAAAACACTGGACTGGGCAGGCAGACTGTGCCAGCAACCACTGAGATTTAAGCTGGAGTTTAGTTCTTTCTCATCTGTGATATGACACTTAAATTACGGGGATACTTTCTATGGGCTTCAACTTATATATGAAAAGTAAGAGTGCTGAATGGCTCTGGAATATTCCTCAGAGGTACATGTGTTAAAGGCTGGTTCCCAGCATGGTGCTACTGAGAGGCGGTGGACCCTTCAAAGGGGGTGGGGCCTAGTGGGAGGCTTTAGGTCACTAGACGCTTGCTCTGAGAAGAGACTGTGGAACTCCAGGCCCTTCCTCTTCTTGTTTTTCTGGCCACCATGTAGTGAAAAACATGAACTCCAGGCTTCAAAATAGTGACCCAAATAAACCTCTCCTCTTTTTAATGGACAGTCTCAGGTATGTGTTACAATAGTGGAGCCCCAGCAGGGCAAATGGTCCAGATATGTCTCAGTAAAGGATGGAGACGTGCTCTGGCTTTGATAGTCTGACTTCAAATTCTGCTAGCAGTACCATCCATGTCCTGGATGCTGGTACTCATCCATCAGCCATGATGTGAAAGAAAGCCAACTGATGCCAGCACTTAATGGCAAGAGCTATGACTTAAGTGACACCACCTGGGGGAGGAAGGCCTTATAGTCTGCACCCACTGCTCTGAATGGGTGGACAGGTTACAATCAAGGCAGAGGCAGCTCTGCCGCAATAGGTGGCCCGGTGTTAAAATCTGAGCTGCGTTAGGAGGCTTTGTATGGCCCAGAAGGGAGGGTGGCGGGGGGTGGGGGGGGAGAGAGGGGGGGAGCTTGGACTTGAACGGCCCAAGGCACCCAGCTGGCAATGGCTTTTGCTGCTCTGTTGGGACACCAGAATTCTTAAGCATGAAGGCTTGGATTTGAAACAACTCACTACTGGAGTTCTTCATACAGAACTGAACAAGGGACTTGGGGAAGCCCAGAGCAGTCACTAGTTTCAATCTGGTGCAAAAGAGCCCCATCTTGAACTCTGATTTGAAATATTACTGAAATAATAGGTATTTCAAAATACAGTTTCATGGATGTTCAGACTACAAGAGCAAAAGGGTAGAGTCAAGCTGTCAAGTGTCCAGTATTTGCAGGAAGAAAAGAAAGAGTAAAACTGCCCCCCCAAAGCCCCATGAAGACAGACTGTGCACTCCCCACCTTTGCCTCAGTTGTCTATCCCTACAATCCATTGCTGGAGAGCTCTCTGCAGGATGCTCAGGAAGGTTTTCCTAGGCTCTTTTTACAACAGCTCAACACACCAACAAGTGCTGATTCAGACTGAATAAAATTCAAATTCAAAGATTTTCTGTTTCCTTTCTAGTCACTAGCACGAAAGGTAATAAATCTGTTTATCACAATTTTTTTCAAATGAATAATTACATGTTCTGAGATGATCAAAAGTTGCTTTTTGACTCGAGGCAGAAAGTGACACTTTTCAATAGCAAAACAACAGCAAAACACCCACTTACAATAGCAAGAAAATAGAACCCAAGGCTCAGGGCAGCGGTTCACCTTCCTAATGCTACAGCCCTTTAATAGAGATCCTCGCATTGTCGTGACCCCAACCACAAAATTATTTTCATTGTACTTCATTACTGTAATTTTGCTACTGTTATGAATAATGTAAATATTTGATAGGTAGTATATCAGAAATGCTACCACTAATGAGAGGGTCATTCTACCCACAGGTTGAGAGCCACTGGCATAGTGGCATCCGAATTCATCACACAACTTTCCTGACTTCAGCATTTCCCTATGTGAGATGCTAACAGGCAAACATTGACTGTTTATTTCAAAAGTTCAGTTTCTGGTCTAATTTATTACCTGGTGTTCAAGAAGCTTTTCTAGGCCTCATGCTGAGGGCGGGAGGAGTGATGTCAGAACACGCAGGGTGTTTAAAATGTGTCAAGTTAGCATATCACTTATTCAGTAAAATCCCATTCGTTTCAGCTTAGTTTAATTTACTCCTATTTGGCTCAGTGTTACTTTAATTTTGAAGTGCTTTCCACTTGCCAGGTATTGTTCTAACGCTAGGGGTTCACACACAAAAATACGAAGCCGACTTCAGCTTTAAAGGAGATCACAGATGAACCATAAGATAGATGTGGGGTGGTTGGATTTGTGTAGACATGCAGATGCTTCTTACCATGTCCCTGTACTCAGCTAACGTCCTCTCTGCATTTCAACTGTTATCATTTTGACCGGATATTAAAGGAAGAGAAAAACGGCACATGCATGCGGGTTAACAAATAGAACGACCCTGTGCATTGATGTCCAAGACCAAGGGCTTTCCTGACTTAGGTCAGCGGGACACAGAATAGACAGGTGAGTAGCAGAGGGAAGCACAGCAGCTGTCGGCCACCTCGGTGACACATGGGGAGGCCCCGGGGGAGTGCCTGTCTCTGCTCTTCTTCCATGGTCCAGGCTGTGTGACTGTCAGTCAGAGAGCTCTCGGTTCCTGCACTGCGTCAGCCTCCCGGGTGCAGAGCAGGACTAAAGCAGCGCAGAGAACATGAGACGGAATGAAGAAACACCTTAAAACAGCAAATGTCAGTATCTTACTAAAGAAGATCATGCATTGCAAAAACTCATTCAAGAGAGTAGCCGTGACCAGTTCCCTCCATCGCTGTGAAATAACAGAGTGGGCATTTGCTCTAGTATCTCAGGTCTGTTTCTGAAGGAAACCACAGGTCTCCCTGCCCCATCCCTTTGCCAACAGACAGAGCCAGAGCGGGCAGACCCTTCTCTAACTGGGCATGCTGCCTTGCATCTGGAAAATGTGTAACACTCCTTGAGGAGGAAACTCGATGCCTAGTAAAACAAACAACAGCATTTCTACTTATGGAGAAACACCGAGGGACAGGGTACCCGGGTGACTGGGGCGAGATTCCCCCCCCCTGTCTTGTAATGGGTAGGGGACCACAGAATCAGAGGGAACTGTTTTCTTCTGTAGCTAAGAGCAGAGTAAGTATTCAAGTAGTTCAGGGTGCCTTTGTGGATGTAGACTATATTTACCTGGACAATGAGAACAGACATGGGGTGGTAACAAAGTCTCAATTTAGCAATAAGCCCCTAGGCTCTCTATAAAGCAGAGGCTAGCACGGGGAGAGACTCAGGGGAGAAGGGATCAGTAATGAGTGTGTACTTACTTTGCTGGGTATGGTGTTAGGCAGATTCTACACACTAGCTTGCTTTAACCCCAAAAGACCAGTGACAGATATTGCCAATTCACATCAAGGTCACATGGTGGGTCAGCAGAGGGCAGAGTCAGCCTAAGGCCTACATTATGCAATTGCATGCTGTCTTGGCCCAAATCGTGATCAAACCAACCACTAAAGTTACAGAAAGATGACAATCTTAACAGTGTAAAAGGGGCTGCTAAGTGGTGGACTCTGCCAAAAACTAGAATAAACTGGCCAGGGAATAGTGAGGTACCAGTGAGTGGATACCCAGGTTGCTTCTGAGAGCCCTGGAAGCCACAGTGCAGAAGGGACGAAAGCAGGGGATGGGATAGGCAACGCTGTCTTCCGCCTTCTACTTTAGTTCAAGTTTCTACCTTCATTTACCAGCTCAGGCACATTCCTCACTATGAGGCATGAGCTTTGCTGAGCTTATTTATAACTGACCAGCTTTCTGTCTCCGCCCTGCCACGGACAGCCATTCTATCTTTGGCTTTGAGGTGACAGCCTTATGCAAGATAGGTCAGGTTCAGCGCAAGGTGGTCACTTCCTTTCCTCCCAGGCTCTGTCCAGTAGGGAGGCCTTTCCTGAGGGGCTGGGGCACCTACAGAGGGCAGGCCAAGCAAAGGATGCTCCTGGGAGCCCCAGGGAGGATTAGATGAACAGGAAGTCACCAGGGGGAACAACCTCTAAGAATGGATGCGCTGGGTGAGGCCTGTTTCTTTTAATAGTTACAGAGAGTCCTCAGTGGCTTGCTTCCAAATGCCAGTTTTATCACCTCCAAAGGGCTCGGGAGAAGAAGTCCTGTCATCTATAAGGATTAGCACCTTTATAGATACCACGCAGGCACCAGAAAATAGTCATGTCAACAGTATTCTTTGTTTGTTTGCAAGTATGAGCTTTCTTAAAATGTAGCTAGATTTTTTTTCCACTTTTAAAAAGATTTATTTATTTATTATGTATACAGTGTTCTGCCTGCTTGTACACCTGCACACAACAGATCTCATTATAGACAGTTGTGAGCCACCATGTGGTTGCTGGGAATTTAACTCAGGACCTTTGGAAGAACAGCCAGTGCTATTATCCTCTGAGCCATCTCTCTAGCCCGTAGCTAGATTATAAATGCATATAATTTTTAAAAATCTTAAAATATTAAGTGGTCAAAAAGAAGAAACTCCTTAGAGTCACTGTGCAGCATTCCAGAAACACTGATGTGTGTAAACAAACACCCACACAGACACACACATCCATGCATAGGTACACATGAGCACGCATGCTCGGTGCAAACACACAAAAAGCACTTAGGCACCATCACGGTGTGCGTTGCTTGGCTTCATTTCCCAGGACACTCCAGTCCACTGGCAGACAAATAAACAGGCATTCTTTAATAACAACTGATGTTGAGGATTAAATTTTTTTTCTTTTGTTTTTTCAAGACAGAGTTTCTCTGTGTAGTCTTGGCTGTCCTGGACTAGCTTTGTGGACCTTGAACTCACAGCGATCTGCCTGCCTCTGCCTCCTGAGTGCTGGGATTAAAGGTGTGCGCCACCACGCCTGGCCTCGAGGATTAATTTTAAATGGCCTTTCCCCATTTGTTTTCTTTTCTGTAAACTGTTCTTGTCTTTTGTCCACATTATCTATGAGTTGTCTTTTTCATCTAGACTGTGTGAGACTCTGTAGTTTCCCTTTGACATTTTTTAACTTTATAAATATTGTCACATAGTAGCACTCTTTCATTTTTCATGCCACCAAACCTCCTTTCCTCCCCCTCTCCTCATCGTCTTTTCCCTCTGTCTCCTAATCTACACCCATCTGCAAATGTGTACTCAATCAGTGTCAGCACTGGCCACTTTTGGGCAGAAAGTGTCACCATTCTGACAGGAAGGAAGAAACTCTAAAGAGACTGCTGAGGTCCTCCCTTTGGCTACCAGACCATGGCAATGATGAGATTGCCGCAGGAATCTCCTGCTGAAAGAAGAAAAGGGATGAGCTTTGGTGTCAGCCAGAGGGGATCTGTCTCTTGGAGAGAGATTTGCAAGTTGTCAGACAACCTAGCAGGAGAGGCCAGAGCCAAGGCCATGATGATGATGATGGGCAGGACCGCCCACAGCTTGCCCAGGGCTGCTTAGTGCTGTAGAACGCTTGCTTTCTACCTACGCCTGACCCCTCTTCTAGGACCTTGAAGACAGACTTCAGGCAGGGGTGTCACTGGACCTCTGCTCCCTTCCCTATGTAGCCACACCGATTAAGTCTCCTTTCTCTGCCTTTTACAATTATCCTTTATTGGACTACTGTGAACAGATGGATGGCTGGACTTGGCTTGTGAGGGGGCTGTCAGAATGAAGGCTCTCACATTGTTCCTTAAGAGCAACAGCAATGTTCCCCTTTATGGCACCTACATTTATGCCATACTTAGAATTTTGTGTAAAGAATAAAACCTCCGTTAGCTTTTCAGAGATTTGAAGTTTTAAAAAATATATTTATTTATTCACTTTACATCCTGATTGTAGTGACCCCTCTTTCCTCTTATCCCCCCTTCCATGCCCCACACACCCCTCCTAGAGATTTGAAAATTTTAAAACAAGCCTTATTCATATTATTTCTAATAAGTGCTGGTCTAACTGGATGTCTACATGTAGAAGAATGCAAACAGATCAATATTTATTATACTGCACAAAACTCACGTCCAAGTGGATAAAAGACCTCAACATAAAACTGGATACACTAAATCTAATAGAAGAGAAAGTGGGAAAAAAACCTTGAAGTCATTGGTACGGGAGACAACTTCCTGATCAGACCACCAACAGCTTGGGGATTATAATCATCAATTAACTTCATGAAATTGAAAAGATTCTGCAAGGCAAAGGGTACTGTCAATAGGACAAAATGGCAGCCTACAGATTAGGGAAAGATCTCCACCAACCCTACATCTGACTGAGGGCTAATATCCAAAATATATAAGGAACTCAAGAAATTAGACACCAACAAACCAAATAACCCAATTTAAAAATGGGGTACAGATATAAACATAATTCTCAACAGAGGGAGTTCCAATGGCTGAGAAGCATATAAAGAAATGCTCGGGACTGGAGAGATGGCTCAGCGGTTAAGCTTTTCCAAAGGTCCTGAGTTCAATTCCCAGCAAGCACATGGTGGCTCACAGCCATCTATAATGAGATCTGGTGCCCTCTTCTGGCATGCAGGTGTACATGTAGGCAGAACACTGTATACATACATAATAAATAAATAAATCTTTAAAGAAAAGAAATATTCAACACCCTTAGTCATCAGGGAAATGCAAATCAAAACAACTCTGAGATTCCATCTTACACCTATGAGAATGGCTAAGATCAAAAACTCAAGTGACAGCACATGCTGGTGAGGATGTAGAGCATTGCTAGTAGGAGTGCAAACTGGTACAACCACTTTGGAAATCAATCTGGAGGTTTCTCAGAAAATTGGGTCTAGGTTTACCTCAAGACCCAGCTATATCACTCCTGGGCATATACCCAAAAGACGCTCCACCATACCACAAGGACACTTGCTCAACTATGTTCATAACAGCTTTATTTGTAAGAGCCAGAAACTGTAAACGACCTATGTGTCACCCAACTGAACAATGGATAAAGAGAATGGGATTGATACATTTACACAAGAGAATACGAGTTAGCTATTAAAAACAAAACAAAAAAATCACCCAGTTTTCAGGCAAATGGATGGAAATAGATTCCCCTGAGTGAAGTAACCTAGACTCAGAAAGACACACATGCTATGTTCTCACTTATAAGTGGACATTAGCCATAAAGTACAGGTTAACCATACTATAATCAATCCACAGACCCAAACAAGACAAGGAGGGCCCAAGGGAAGATGCTGAATCTCACTCAGGAGAAGAAATAAAATAGACATCTTAATTTGATGGAGGGAGAGAACTAGGTGGGAAGGGGTTGGAGAGGGTAAAAGGTGTGTGGATCAGGTGTGTGGAGAGCAAGGGTTGGGGGGAGGACTGTGAAAGAAAACAGAAATTGGTTGTGGGGGGAGCATCTCTGGGACAGGGGAGGCTCCTGGGAGTAATATGGGAGTGACCACAGCTGAGAATTCTGGCATTGAGGGTTAAGGAACTTGAAGTCGCCACCTCCTGTAACCAGGTGGGATTTCCAGTGGATGGAAGGGGACACCACCCATACAACTTTAGACCCAAAATTGCCTTGCCTATAAGAAGTGTAGGGATGAAGATGGAGCAGAGATCGAGGGAATGGCAAACCAGTGACTGGCCTAACTTGAGACCCACTCCATGGGAGAGAGCCAACCTCTATCATTATTAATGATACTCTGCTTTGATTGCGGGCAGGAACTAGCATTAACTGTCTCTGAGAGGGTTCATCCAGCAGCCGATGGAAACAGATGCAGAGACCCACAGCCAAATAATAGGCCAATCTCAGGGAGTTCTGTGGAAGAGCGGGAGGAAGGACAGAGGGAAGGGAGGAAGCTGGAGGGGTCAAGGTTACCATAAGAAAACCTACAGAGTCAACTAAGCTGGGCCTATGGGGGCTCACAGAGACTGACCTACAAACCAAAGAGCATGCATGGGCTAGACCTAGACCCCCTACACATAAGTAACAGATGTGCAGCCTGATCAACATCTGGGTCTCCTAACAATGGAGTAAGGGCTGTCTCTGATTCTGTTGCCTGCCCCTAGCTGGCTGCCTTGTCAGACCCCAGTAGGAAAGGATTTGCTTAGTTCTGCTGTGACTTGAGATGCCTGGGTGGGTTGATGCCCCTTAGGGGGCCTCATCTTCTCTGAGAAAAAGTAGAGAGGAAAAGTGGTCACAAGGGCAGGACTGGGAAGAGAGGAGGGCAGGGGCTGGGATCAGGCTATAGAAAGATTAAAGTAATAAGTAAATGAAAAATATAAACAAATAAAAGAAAAAAAGTGAATTATACCTGGGATACATCCACAGCAGTTGCTCAGTTGGTGGGAAGTGCTGTTGCCCCTCACAGAACACTTAGAGGCAGGTTTGCGCATCCCGCTGTCAGCACCCTCCCTGGCCACAGCTGGGAACGGAAGCCACATGGTCTGGCCCTATTGCTTTTTGCAGAGTAACTGACAGATGCTCTGACTGCACGATATGTGATATGTTGCACATCAAAGGTCCCCACTTTTGCAGCTCAGCTGCCCTGAAAATTGAACAAGAGGAATATGCCACTCGAGTGTCAGAGATGTGAAACAGCAATTCCAGTGAGCGGAGCTGGGGGCTTCATCCCCTGCAAAACAGACCAAAAGCAGTCGCACCCACATGGAAGAAATCTTGTCGTTTATTTCTTTAGATAATAAAATAAATGTGTGATTACTAAAATCTGTCAGTGAGGAGTCTCACAAACTGGAATGTTCGCCTGGCTTTCCCACAACCGTGCCACAGTGCAGGTAGGCGGCACTCCTTTTAAGCCACTTTTTCTTGTTTGGTGGCTCTGCAGGGTTTCCCTTTTTCCCATTTTAATGGGCTACTTTTTAAAATGCTGTGGAACTTTTCTGCATTCTACTGAAACTAAAATGTTTTTTCTCTGTGTGTGTTTTTCTCACTCCAAAGGAATGAGGAAAGAAAACCCACTGGGAAGATAACAAAACCTCTTTGTGTGTATTTAATAAATGCCTATTACTCATGGTCTCCTTGGAGACCTGTGGCCATGCTGTTCCCTTCAGGTAAATATCCTTTAAAAAAGGGAACCGTGATAAGTGTTTAATAATTACTGTAAATAAGTAAAAGCAGCTTACCCCTGGCAGTGGGCCTGTGAGTTTGGAGCACTTACGTGTTTTGAAACTTGGAGCAGTTCCTATGAAGCGGAGAGTACTTTTGTAGAGTTACTGTTGTTAAAGGGGCTGGGTGACTAGCCTATAATGAAAGAGCCGCTAAACAGAGAGTCTGGACTCCAAGCCTGACTTTCTGACCTCAGATTTAATGTTACTTTCGCTTTGCCAAGTTTCTCCTTCTTTAAAACACTCTTTAATCTTTATTAGCCTTAAGAATAAATAAAAATAATAGTTAACTATCAAACTTGCCAAATGTTCTAAAAGCAAGTGGTTTCCTCTATAATACAGGTAGAGAGAAACCTTCTAACTTAAATTCAAAACTTAAATGCAACAGAAGATAAAAAAAAAATTTAGACATACGGAGACAAATGAATGACAAAAAAGAATCACCAATAAGTTCACCAAGGTTGCAATACACCAGAGGAGCACTAAAAGGCATTTACTTTCCTATACTATCAGTGAATACTCAGAAAAGGTTAAGAAAACACCTTTTCCTATAACAGCATCAAATACAACAAACATGTCTGGCAAGATGGCTCGGTAGGTACATAAAAGCTTCTGTGAAGCAAGTCTCACACCCTGAGTTTGGACCCAAGAACCCACAGAGGAAGAATAGAACCATTTTTGAAAAGTTGTCTTCTGACCACCATATGTGTGGCTGCCCTCACACACATACATCACACACACACACACACACACACACACACACACACACACACATACACACACACACAGATGATAATGAATAGAAGTTTAAAACAACAACACATATTTAGGCATGAGTTATCTAAGTAAGTACGAAGCGTGTAACTCTAAGGCTGGAGAGATGGCTCAGTGAGTACTTGAAGGATAAGGATCTAGGTTTAGGACACCAGCATCCATGTAAGATATCAGTCATGGGTACCAGTGAGAGGCACACATGCTCACAGGCATGCACACATACACTGTATCCAATACATTCCTACAACACACACACACACACACACACACACACACACACACACACACACACACACACACACACCCCAAAACAGTAATCAAACAAAACCATTTAAACTCATACTTACAAAGTATACTGAAATGTGCGGCAGCACAGACCTTTAATCCCAGCACTTGGGAGGCGGTGGGTCTCTAAGTTTGAGGCCAGAGTCTACAGAGTGAGTTCCAGGACAGCCAGGACTACACAGAGAACCCCTATCTCAAAAAACCAAACAAGCAAACAAACAACTCAAAACTTAAAATAAGCGTACTGAAATAAGCAAGAGAAAACCTAAGTCCTGGAGAGATATCCATGTTTATGTATAGAGCAAGCTATTGTTAAGATTGCAACATTTTACATCATAAGTACAGATTTAATGCAATGTCTTTCAAAATGCTGGTGGAGCTTTTTGTGGGGGCAAGGGGCAGAAATTGACAGGCTGGTCCTAAAATTCACATGGGAACCCAAGGGGTCTTCAATAGTCAGGACATTCTTGAAAAGGAATATCAAAGTGAGATTACAGTCACTGATTGCAAAACTTAGATCAAAAGAATAGAGCTGATAGTCTTCAAATAAGCCCCTGTTACTTGAGGCTGTTTGACTTTGACAAGCATGATGAGGCAATTCCACGGTGAATGTATGAGCTGTGTATAGGCAGGTAGCCAAGTACAAAGAGTGGAGTTGACCCCTTATGTCAGAGCACACATGAAACTCAAAGACCGTGTGTGTCCGACCTGAAAGCTGGGAGCTGCTTCAGGGAAACTGAGATACAAGCCTTCATGAACTTAGATTATCCACTGGTTTCTTAGATGTGAAACTAAAAGCAACAGAAAAACAGACAAATTAGAATTAATTGAAAGTAAAAGCTTTGGCACCATTAAGAAAGTGAGTGAAGAGCTGGACATGGTGGTGCATCCCTGTAATCCCAGCACTCTGGGAGGCAGAGGCGGGAAGATAGTTGTGAGTTCGAGGCCAGCCTGGTCTACCAAGTGAGTCCAGGACAGCCAAGGCTACACAGGGAAACACTGTCTCGAAAAGCCAACCAAAAGAAAGAAAGAAAGAAAGAAAGAAAGAAAGAAAGAAAGAAAGGGAGTAGAGGAGACCATTTACACTCCATGTCCAATGGGCAGCCTGGCTCTAGCATCAGGATATGCAAGCAACTCCCAGAAAAGAATGAGAAGTCAAAGAACTGTCTAAAACAGGCACAGGATTCGAAACATTTGACCAGTAAAGGTATAAAAATGGCTAACAAGCCGGGCGTGGTGGCGCACGCCTTTAATCCCAGCACTTGGGAGGCAGAGGCAGGCGGATCGCTGTGAGTTCGAGGCCAGCCTGGTCTACAAAGTTAGTCCAGGACAGCCAAGGCTACACAGAGAAACCCTGTCTCGAAAAAAAAAAAAAGAAAAAAGAAAAAAAAAACCAAAAAAAAAAAAAAAAGGCTAACAAACGTAAAAGATACACAGTTAGTAATGAAGGAAGTTAAAACTTAAAATATACTCAATAGTCTAGTTATGATTTAAAAACACAGATAATGGGATGGAGAGATGGTTCAGAGGTTAAGAGCACTGACTGCTCTTCAAAAGGCCCTGAGTTCAATTCCCAGCAACCACATGGTGGCTCACAACCATCTATAATGAGATCTGGTGCACCCTTATGGTGTGTAGGCACACATGCAGCTGTATACTTAATAAATAAATAAATAAATAACTCTTTAAAAAAAACCACACAGATAACAAGATGTATTGGTGAGGAAATACCTCATTGGTAGGAACAGAAAACGTTGAGGTCACTTTGGAAAACAGCCTAGTGGCTCCCCAAAGCTCAGATAGTTACCCTGTCACTAAGTGGTTACTCCTAGTCTTACACACAAGAGAAACAAAAATGTCCTTATTAAAGTTGAGTATAAAGTCTCTTTTAATATAATTTATTTTTATTTTATGTGCATTGAGTCTTGTCTGCATGTATGTCTGTGTGAGGGTGTCAGATCCTGGAGTTACAGACAGTTGTAAGGTGCCATGTGGGTGCTGGGAATTGAACACGGGTCCTTTGGAAGAGCAACCAGTACTCCTAACCACTGAGCTATCTCTCCAGCCCTTTGAGTAATAATTCTTATTAATAGCCTCAAAGCAATTGGATATATATATAAATGAAAAGGACTGAAATACAAACACATACTAAATGTGAATAAGGCATGAATATATGAAGTCAGACACAACAGGCCATATATTGTCACACTTTGTTTCTATGAAATGTCCAGAATAAGCCACATAGACAGGAAACTGACAGATGCTACGAGGAGGGAATGGAAATTGACTGCTAATGGTTTCATTGTTTCTCAAAAACTGTATGGAATTAGATACTGGCTGCAAAAAATTATAAATAAGAACACCACTAAGTTGTATACTTTAAGAGAATAGCTTTAATGTTGTATAAACGACCTCAATAAAAATGAGCCAAATTTAAAAACAAATGACAATTTGAGTGAAAATATTTACAACATGTATCATGGATACCAGGATCAATATTGTAATATATATTTCAAAAAACCTTTAACAGCTATGAAAAGCTAGATCAAAAATCCTATTTAAAAATTGGCAAATGATATGAATAAGTCACACAAAAAGACAATTCACAGAATTAGAGTTCCTTTAACATATGAAAAGATATTCAACTCCAGTTTTAAAAATAGAAATGCAGATTTAAGCTATATTGAAATGTCATTTCTCACCCATCAGATTGGAACTAACTTGAAAGCTTGACAATACTCTTTGTTGAAACAGACTGTGCGGAGACTGGTGTTCTTATACATATGAGTAGAAATACACATGGCATGTGTTCCTGAAAGGCAACTCAGAAGTATAGCACAATGAAAAACAAGAGAAAAATAGCAATGTATTTTTCAATAATATAAAGCCACCAAAGTACACTGTACTTAATCTAGTAGTCTCACACATGTGTGGTTTAAATGAGAAGGGCCCTCATAGGTTGGAGGAACTATTTCGGAAGGAGTAGGAGGTGTGGCCTTGCTGGAAGAGGTTTGACCCTAAGAGTGGGTTTTGAGGTTTCAAAAACCCATGCCATTCCCAGCGCTCTCTCTCTCTCTCTCTCTCTCTCTCTCTCTCTCTCTCTCTCTCTCTCTCTCTCTCTGCCTCAGGCTTCTGGACCATATATATTTGTTACTTACTTGGTGCGAAGAAAGTGGGAGCTATTCCTAACAGCAGAATGTCAACTGACAAATGCAGTAGGAATGATAGTCTAGAAAACCAGAATTTTCCAACTATCACAGTTAAGACTCTGTCAGGAAGTCTGGCAGAGGTGGCGCACACCTTTTATCCCAGCACTTGGGAGGTAGAGGCAGGTGGATCGCTGAGTTCCAAGCCAGCCTGGTCTACAGAGTGAATTCCAGGACAGCTAAGGTTACACAGAGAAACCCTGTCTCGGAACAAACAAGCAAGCAAACAAACAAACAAACAAAGAAGCAGAATCTGTCAGGAAAGAGTTACCAATAAATGTTAAACTTAGAAGGAAATATTTGGCAGGGAGAAGAATATAGAATGCTAATTAGGTCCATGGGAGGAAACAGTCGCTACACAGTGGAGAAACTATGTATCATCGTGACAGGGTGATGAATGTCATCAATGTAGGACAGATGGGCACTGTGCCTCTGGATGCAGTACACATCCCCCTTGTAGTGTTCTATCGGGGCACACATCACTCAGACCTAGTCACGAGAAACACCAGGCAAACTAAAACTGATAAACCACCTATGCAAAGCTGGCACACGTGTGTATATATTTAAATTTCAGTGTCATAGAAGGCAGGGTCTACAGAGAAACCATCCCAGATTAAAGACCAGAGTTCTGATCCTTAATGCAACACACGCTCCTTTCCTGGGTCTGTACTGGCTGGAAAATTACGAAGGGCAGAATGGAGACAAGCAGCAAAGTGGAATGTGCCCTGTGCCAACAGAAAATTCCTGCGCTTCATAACTGCGTTGCCAATATCCTTGTCCTTACAGAACACACACTGAACTATCTGGGAATACAGGGGCATGAAAATTTCCAAATGCTTTAAATTTTTATTATACTTTGATACAGCTTGCGTGCATGTCTGTATAAGTGTATGGACATGCAGATACAATGACCTACATGTGGGGGTCAGAGGACAAATTGTGGAGATGGGTTCTCTCCTTCCGCCATGTGAGTTCCAGGGACTGACCTCAGGTCTTCTTGCTTGGCGGCAGGGGCTTTACCTGCTGAGCCATCTCCCTGGCTCCTCTAAAGCATGCAATTATCCCTTTGGGCATATGCAGATAGCTATGTATGTTTATATGTATGCCAATATATGTAGGCAGGGAAAACAGGTACAGCAGAGGATTATAAATGGGGAATATGGGCTCACAAACAAGAGGCACTTAGCTAGGTCAGTTCCCATCACATAGTGCTGAGGTCTCCTGAAAGTGAGAAACCCTGACATTCTGGAAAGGGCTTCATCTGTGAGTCACATATAATTCCTTTTCTGATACATGCTCTTAGACATGTGCATTTCTCAGTGTAGGTTCTGTACTGTGGCCTACCTAGCTCTAGTGCCTCACAGACTGCTGGGTTTGCCTCCCACAGAAAAATCCAGGATGCCATATCTACCACACTGTAAAACAATGTAACTCTTCAGTTTTAACTAACATGCCTGGATTTTCTTTAAGCACACATGCCTTTTCTAGGAAAATCCAGCACCTCTAGGGATAGACTAGTACACTCTGGAGGGTGGCCTGGGAAGGCCTCTCTACACTGACCTCAAGTCTTTGTATGCACGTTGGCAATACTGGGTCTTGCAGAAGCCGCTTTCATCCTAGTGTGTTTTGTTGAGTTGTGGCCCTTTATGAATTAATCTGAACATAGTATCACTTGATATATTTCTTTTGCGTTATAGGCATTGGCAAACAAAGGAAAAATTAAAGCTTTAAGGGTAGACATAGATTTAGTCATAAAGGTTTAAGGAATAGCATTTGAAAAGCAACTTATATACTCTAAGGAATATATAAGATAAAGAAGAAAAATCTTAAGATCATATCAATGCATGTGAAAAAGCATCCAACAGAATCTAATGCCTATTCATGATTAAAAAGAAAATTCTCATAAAAGTGGGAAAGGAGGAAACTTTGTAACAGCTGATGTCATTCTCAGTGGTGAAAAACCCCTAGCTGTCTCCGGAGATCAGCAGCAAGGCTGTCCCTCATCACTGCTTTGCAAACGCTGAGTCCTGAAGAGTCCAATGGGACAGCAGTGAAGTGAAGGGCAAATAGACAGATTGGGGATGAAGAAATAAACTGTCCATATTTGCAGAGGATACATTGAAATTCTGAAAGAAGTCCTTTGTTTCAAAACTCCTGGGCCCAAGAGGCACTCACAGCAAGATAACAGCTGGCTGTTGCTATACATCCGACAACAAACGGGAATCTGAAATTAAAAGCAACACCGCTTGCACTACCATCACTACAAAGTGAAATATTTAATAAAATTTGATTTGAAATCAGATCCCAAACTGAAATCTAATGAAACAAGTGAAACTCCATGTGACAAAACTATATAAAACTACAGCATCGATAAGCGAAAGTTGTTGAAAGAACCACACAGAGACGCTTTGTGTTCGCAGACAGCAGGATGCAGTGCTGCTGAAACATCAATTCTAGAGACTGAGCATAATCCTAACCAAATGTAAATGGGTTATTTTATGGTGACCGACAGGTGATTCTAGAGTTTATATGAGAAAAAAAAAAAAAGGACTGAAAACAGTGAACCCAACTCTAACAAAATGAAAAGTGGGGCCTAGACTCCCTGATGGGGCAATAGGTCAGTGGATCAGAACACAATGTTCAGAGTTAGGCTCACATGGATATTAATCTGTGTTGAAAGCCCAAAGGCAACATAATGGAGGTCAGACAGCCGTTCCTACATATACTGCTGGGGTCAGTGAATATTCAGATGAAATAACATGAACCTAGCACGGATCTCACACTTCACAAAATTAACTTGAAATGGATCAAAGACCTACAAGTAAAGCACTAAACTACAGGAAAATCAGGTGGCACTTGGGAGGCAGAGGCAGGCGGGTCTCTCAGAGTTCAAGGCCAGCCTGGTGTACAAAGCAAGTTCCAGGACAGCCAGGGTGGTTATACAGAGAAATTTTGTCTTGAAAAAAAAAAAAAGCTGGGGGCACAGGGAAGGAAAAAAAAAAAGCTGTGGAGACTCTCAATGATCTTGGGTTTATAATAACTTTTTAGATAATATACAAAACATTGAGTAACTGGTAAGTTGGATATCATTAAAACTGTAATTTTCTGAGCCAGTGAGAGAGCTCAGTGGGTAAGAATGCTTGCCACCAAGGCTGAGACTCAGAGTTCATCTCCAGAGCCAGCATTGTAGAGGAGACCAGACTCCAGCAAGCTGTCCTCTGACCTTTACCCATGTACCACGGCATTGTGCATCTACATACATAAACACACAAAGGGAAAAATTCAATTAAAGACAAATTCTTCCCTGATAAAGACAATGCCAGGAGATGACAAATCTGGGAGGATGTTTGCCAAAGATACTTCTGATAAAGACTTACTCAAAATATAGAAGGACCTCTTAAAACTCAACAGCAAGAAAATCTGATTTAAAAGATAGCAAAGGCCTTAATAAACACCTCTCCAAAGAAGATAATGGATGGCAAAAGTGAAAAACATCCGTATCATATCAGCAGCAGTACCTATTAGTGCAGCTACACACAGCACAATGACATCTCCAAAGGTCATTTTGGTTCCTTGGTACATCCATTATTGGAGAGCTTGTAAAGGTCCAAAAGGAACTATAAAGTACCAGAGCAGTCTGCATCTTGACTTAATTTTAGGGCATTGCATGCTAATTTGTGTGTAAAGTTACATGTGTGTGGTTGCAGGTAGCAAGTATTTCAAAGAGATCTGGCTTGTGCTACCATGAAGCTAATTTATCTTCTCACGTAATAAAGAGAATGCATTAAGGGGGAAATACAGCCCCTCCCTCCATGTTCCTGCTTTCGGCGTTTCTGAGTTCTGAGAGGATGCAGAGGAACACAAAGTCTCACCATGGCTGGCAGGAACATAAAAGCATGCAGCTGCTCTCTGAAAGCACGGTGGCTTTCATACAAAACTCTACGATCCAGAATGTACCCAAGACTGTGGAACATATGGCCTTACAACAACCTGCAGGGATTTACGGCAACATTATACAGAAAGATGGCTTAAGTAAGAGGTCCTTTGGTAGGTCAATGGGTAAATAAGATAGGCAATGTTAAAATGAAAAGTGTCTTTAACCCATGAAAACACACAGAGGAAACATAAATGTGTGTTGGAAAGTGGAAGAAGCCAGTCTGGACATAAACTATATGATTCCAACTAAGTGTCGTTCTGGAAGAGGCAAAAACTCTAGTGATCAATGGTTCCCAGAGGAAGGAAGAAACAGACGGGCAGAGAGGACTGATAGGGCAGTTAGGCTATTCTGCACGTATCTACCCTGGTGGACACATCTATGAGACCCACGGGACGAGAAGCAGCAAGAGTCAACCCTGGTGCAGACTGTGGGAGTGGGTTCGGAGAATGTGATAATGCAGGGCCATCACTGGTCCTAAAACACCACTCTAATAAAATCAAAACAACAAACAATAAATCAAAACCAAATCTTTGGCAGGATGTCAATATGAAATCGAGATTATAAAATATTCATAGCCTTCCTCTTAGCAGCTTTTCTTCTGGGAGCTGACTGAAGCGAATAACTTTTACGCAAGGATATCCAGAATTATTGGTACAAACACAAAGAAAACCACACACCAACCAGAGTTCCTACAGTCAGTAAATGATGCCACACACCACACAGTGAACTAAGCCGGGACCTGGTGAGACTCAATGCTCTCGCTTTTGCTCACCCGCAGGCACCTGCCACTCACAGCCCCTCCTTCATTCCTACTGCTCACAGCTCTCCAGTCTGTACACATCTGCCCATTTCCACAGGCCTCCTGAATCCCGGCCACCTTCCCCCCATACCTAGGCTGCTGAGGTCCCCTACAGGCCATTCCTCTGCTTATATCCTTTCATCTAATTCCCACGGAGAGATCCTTTTAGACCAATAGTCTCATGCCTCAAAAGCTCCAACTGCTGGCAGGAGCGAGCTCACACTCCTAACTAGGACGTTCATTTTCATGGCCCTATGGCCCTAGGCATGACATTATACCTGAGTGGCCAATCTTTGTCTCTCCTTTTATGAAGGTCCTTTTGTGCTAGACCTCCTCGCCTTCCAGTACTTTAGAAACCACCCTCTCCTAGGACAACCACGGAGCCCAGGTGGATGTGGCCCTTAGCTCTAGTCCCAAATCTCCAACTACCTGGCTGTCGCTTGCACTCTTCTGCCTCACAGGCATCACAGACTCATCATCCGACCTGCAGCCTAGCTCTCTCTACCATCCCCGCCCCCCAGAAACAGTACAAGCAATCCCCTCAGTGGTCTGTACTCCCAGAAATCTGAGATTCTGCTTTGGCTCTCCTCCTGTCCCACCAGGTCTGGTTTCTAAGTCCTATCTACGCTGCCTCCCAAGGCTGTCTCAAATCATCTGCTTTTCTTGGTCCTCAGTATCTTCATCCTACATCAAACCCACCTTATGCTCTGCTTGTGCTATTTCAGTAGCCCCCCCAAAGTGGTTTGCTCCCTTCCGTGCTACACACACACACACACACACACACACACATCCCAAGTCTACTTCAGTATCAGGCTTTGCTCTGAATGATGGCTTTTCGGATTATGTATTTCTGAGTACATCACTCAGCCTTTCTAATTCTCATCTTTCTTATCTATAAGCTGGAAACAATATGTTACACAGTAGTATTAATGACTAAAAGAGATGATCTGGATACAGGGAGAGATTGAGACCCTCCAACACACTGTGAGTGGGAGTATAAATTGTCAGACAAAATTTAAGAGGCACCGGTTATGATGTATTCTTAGTACCATGTCATTATTATCTCATTTAAAATAACAGGAATGGGTTAGAATAGATTTTAGATTGCCAGGGGGAAAAAAAAAACGTAAAAAGGTGCTTGGAGCAGATGGTGTGATGCAAAGCTGTCTGGCTCCCTGTGGTGCTTAGCCGGGTGGCATCGCTGTGGCTCTGGTGCCTGGTTGTTTACTCCAACACCAGTCCAGATGTTGCTGGACAATATCTCATAGGTACAATTAACACAGTCAACTTTAAGTAAAGATGATGGTCAGTCAAATGAACGGACCTCAGGCAATCAGCTGGCCTGAAGAGCAAACTTGCTGTAGTTTCCCAGAAGAAGGCGGCAGAGCAACCCTGTCCCATTTCCAGCCCTTCTGCACTTGCTAGTGCTCCAAGCCTGAAAACCAGTTTCTTCAAACTCTCCCCTCCCCGCCCCCACCCGCTGCTACACAATCTATTTGTAGTGATTGTGCATATTCTATGTTATTTGGAGGACTCCGAATGACACACATGCTGAGGAATCTCATAATGACAGCGTAGAAAAACACCTCCTAGTACACGTTGAAAGGTCTTCAGACAAAGAATTTAGAGGGTAAATAAAAGGCGTAGTCCTGGGGCTGGAGATGGCTTAGCAGTTACCAGAGCATATTGCTCTTGCAGAGGACCTGAGTTTGGTCCCCACAGCCGTGTCCGGTGGCTCCTCACTACTCATAACTCCAGCTCTAGGGGGTCTGATGTCTCTGGCTACTGAGGGCACCCATACACATGAGTATATGCACACAGAGAGACAGAGGGACACATAATTTTTTAAGTTTCTTTTTTTAAAAAAATACTAATCAGTTTAGCAGCACACATTCTAAATAATTTAATAAATATAAACAAACTCCTGGAATCGCACTTGAGTGGTATGTGTAATGTGAGAAACAGAGAGTTTCAGGCTATTTTCATTAGCAGCAAGGACTGGGGTCCAGCACACACCTACTTAACTTTCTAACACAAAAATCTTTGCTGAATAGTGACCAAGTGTTCTAATTCTCTTCAGCAGATGACAGGGCCAGCATTTCAGAGCTGTTCCGGTTCCAGTGTTTAGAGAAGCATTGGCCCAGCACAGCTTTGGGGGCCAATATATTGCACCTTACCCGTGAGAAATGGTTGATGGCTGCATCGTAGAGTCCCAAGGCTTGTTCCACGCCTGCCAGTTCCCTTAATATGGGTACACACTCAATACTGTTTTCGTCTCTGATGATCTCAGTATATTCCAAAGCCTTTTGATAGCAGGGCAAAGCTTCTTTTGGTCTTTTCTGGCCTTGATATACCCTAAAGTTAGAAAAAAAAGAAAGAAAAAAAGACAAAAGCTGATTGGCTGCGGTTCATTCGTATGATTGACAGCAATCTCCTTTACACAGAGTTGATAATGTTAACTGTACCTATCAAACACAGTCTTGCAACATTTTTATTTTTAAATGAGCCAACATTGAAAATCTAGTCTCCCTGACCCTGGTACTGAGGCTTGTTTGCTTGCAAGCTAAGCTTTCCCTCGAGAAGGAAGCAGGGCGTGCTGGTGAGGAGGCTCTGTTCTGGAGCCTGAAGACCAGGGGGGCTTAAGAGCCGGCTCTCCATTTGCCAGATTTATGAAGTTCAATCTTTCAATCACCTATAATCAGCTTCCTCACCTACAAATTAAGAATAATAATAGTGCCTGTTTCACTGGATCATTATAAATATTAAATCAATTCGTTCACAAAAGTATTTAGTAGAGTCTCTCGGCACAGAGAAGAGCTATGTAGGGGTTTCCGTTTAAAGAAGTACGGATGCTGAGATTCTGTAACTGATCTGTTTAGAAGTTGTCCAACATGGTGCTAGGCATGGTGGCATATGCCTTTAATTCCAGCACTAGGGAGGCAGAGGCAAGAGGATTTCTGTGAGTTCAAGGCCAGCCTGGTCTACGTGGGGAGTTCCAGGACAGTCAGGACTCTGTTGAGGTGTTGTCCAGTATGGATGGAGGGATGCTCAGTGGGTAAGACCACCTGCTCTGCAAGCATGAGGGCTTGGGTTTGGATTCCAGTATCGAAGTAAAAAGCCAAATACAGCTGTGCACACCCCTAAGCCCAGCGCGACGAGGCAGAAACAGAAAGTTACTGGGGACCCAGAGAGTGACAGAGCAGGACATCCAACATCCCCCTATAACACCCACACCAGCATGTGATTACAGCTACACACACACACACACACACACACACACACACACACACACACACACCACACAAACATGTGCACACACCACACCCATGCACGTGCATATACCAAACACATATGTGCATATACCACATATCCTTGGCTGTGCTGGACTTTCTTTGTAGACCAAGCTGGCCTCAAACTTATAGAGATCCTCCTGCCTCTGCCTCCCAAGTGCTAGGATTAAAGGTGTGAGTCACCACACCTGCCTTAAAATTCCTTTTTTTTTTTTTTTTTTTTATTTCCTCGAGACAGGGTTTCTCTGGGTAGTCCTGGCTGTTCTGAAACTCTGTAGACCAGGCTGACCTTGGACTCACAGAAATCTGCCTGCTTCTGCCCCCCGGAATATTCTCATTAATTTTGAGGAGATAGTAATTGAATAAAAACTCCTCAGTACCAAGATTATACACAAAAATGGAGAGACACACATTAACCCTGCTGATATCACAGAAATTTATCTTCAGGAGATACTTGGACATAACAGTGAGAAACATACAAGAATGTTTGCCTCAGTTGTGCTATAACAACAACAACAACAACAACAATAGAAAAGTACAGAGCACTTCAAACTCAGCGTGAAGGAACTGTCCACGGAGATTACAGTAGGAATATCTATACGGTAGAATGCCAAAGAGCCATTAAAGCTGATGCTGAACTTTTTATTACCTCCCTCACATAAAATTTTATGTTCTTTTGTAAAACGGTAGGCTTTAAAGCTATTTTGTTCATCAGCTGCTGCATGTGAAATTTTTATAGCTGATCTATATGGGCACAAATACACACAGAGAGGTCACAAACATGTTAGTGAGTGCACCGTCTGCGCAACTGAATTGTGAGTGGCTGGCTTACTATTCTTGTTTATGATTTTCTAAATTTCCCAAAATCTCTTTTATGTGTTAGCTCTCAAAAAAAAAAAAAAGTCAGCTTAACATCAGAAGTAAAGGTAACAATGGGGAAAGTCTTAGTTTCTTAGGACGATAACCTCTCATATTAAACAAAGAGTCCCTAGCAATTGTTTAGCAAGCATAATAACTGACGCTCACAATGTCAGCCTGCAAAGCCTTAAGACTAGTTGATAGTTTCCTCATAGAATAATGTTAGGTCCAAAGTTCTTAAGGAAAGACATTCCTCCCTTCCATGCCGCTCTCCACGTGGCAGCCTCGGTGTAAAAGGTGCTTCCGCTCCATGGCCGTGGGCCAACACACACCACGGAGCAGGACTATTCCTACTCAGCTGCTAGGCAGTTCTCACTTCTGTGTTTGCTCTACAGAGGAGCTGACTGATAGATCGTAAGACACTTTTCACATCTGTGGTCTCAATGTCAGCGGTCAGATAGAGTGGGTGGGGTGGCTCAGTGGTTAGGATCACTAGATGCTCTTTCAGAGGAATAGAGTTCAGTTCCAAATGCTCATTCTGGGTTGTTCACAGTTCAGTTCCAGGGGATTTGACACCCTTTTCTGGCCTGGGAGAACACTGGCTTTCGTGAACGTGTGTGTGTGTGTGTGTGTGTGTGTGTGTGTGTGTGTGTGTGTGTGTGTGTGTGCATACACACCAGAAATCTGGACTGAACGGCTTATGAGCCTGGATGTTGTCTATAATTGGAAAGAAGCCTAGACATAGGGAGAGGTTAAGGATAGAAACACGCTTGGAACAAGCAAGGTTGGAGATCAGAGCAATTCTGATTTGTGGGGAGAGGAGATCACCAGGCAACCCAGCCTAGCTTGACCTTTGCACTCCTGATGAGCTTCTAATGTGTGTGATCATTACCTTTCCATACCATATCTCCCTTTTTCAGAAAAACCCCACAGACTCTCGGTCATGGAAATAGGGTCTAAATATAGTTTTTATGAAATCACTTAGTCAAATAATTAGATTCTTGGTAGATGAGGCTGGAATTTTAAAAAATGAGGGTCAGCAAACTCTGGTGGGAGGACCAAGTCTGCTCACTTGTGAATAAAGGTTTATTTGCACATCATAGCTTTGGGACGACAGTGGCAAATCTGAGTAGCTGTCACAATGATCATATAACCCAAAAAGCCCAAAATACGTACGTCTTCACAGTCTACATTTTTTTTGATTTCTCACTTAAAATGTAGAAAAATATCACACACTTCCTACGTGACTTTAGATTCGTTTATATCCAATTTGCCTAAAGAACTCAGGTGAGGCCACTGACATCTGAGAAAAGGGGAAAGACATCACCACTGTTTTTTGTTTCTTACGATCAGAAACGACTGAGTCTGCCAAGGAAGGAAGCGGACGTCCTCTGCTTCTGAGGCTGCTGTGGAAGTCACGGGGGCAGAATAGAGAAATGCAAACGCCTTCAAAGGACGCCCAAAGCAAAGCTTACGAGTGAGAAAATGAACAAGACAGGGACAAGGAACGCCCGCATTAACTCAGCTAGCACTTCTTTATTCTTGAGACAGGTTTGTAATGATGCTCACCACAGCCAGCTTGCAGTGACCTACCAGCAGCATATTACCTGAGTTTAGAAAAAGCCATGACACTTTCCAGTGCTGAGAGACCATCCTTCTAATTCGTGTCCCTCAGAGAAAATGCTATGGAAAACAGTACAGGCTGAGGGCGGAGCGTCGGTGCAAGCTCTGCACAGGAGCAGAAAGTCCACCCTTAGTTGGAGTACCCACGTGTACAGAGCGCGGGAAAGGACAGACTTCTGAGATTTCCTCATCTGAGCCTGTCCAGTCAGGTTGTGGGGGGCATGGACAGCTCCCCTGAAGCCCGCCAGACACAGTCAGATCCTGTACTTTCGCTCCTGCTCTCCATGAGCCACAGGCAGTGGCCTCAGGCTGTCCTTGTGGAGAAACGGGCTTAGCTCTAGATTCCTTCTCATCACAAGCAACAGAAAGACAGCAAGACTGGGAAGATCAGCTCAACGTGACTGAAAATAGAATAGTGTGCAAATGAGCCAGGAGATCTTACAAACCCAACTGAACTAAAAACTCAGGACATTGTTACAAGAATAAAACATGTTTGTCATCAAAAGTAAGAAAAGATAGGCGAACATAATTTATAACTCTGTGAAACAAGAGCCCTCAAGCCATGTACACAAAAGCTCCACATAAACTATAGGCCTAAGTTTATGGAGCACGGTTTTGATCTGTCTGAGAGAAAACACAAGAATAGTAACCTTGCACCTTCAAGGAAGGAAGCGCTTCTTCTACGAGACACAGGTTAGAACAGAAAAGGCAGGCTAATTGGGCACAGTAAAAACTGAAACTCCTAGCACTGGGGTGCAGCTCAGCGGTAGCAGCTGCCCAGCACTTGAGAGGCCCTGGGTCTGAGTCCTCGCCACCCACACAAGTAATAATAAAGCAGTTCCAAGTACAACTCCTGGGCCCAGTATAGCTCAAGGAAGACGGAAGGGGCGGCCTGCAGCCTATGCGTGTACCATACCTGTAACAAGCAAATTAGGGTACTAGAAACATAAAGAATGTCTACGGAATTAATTTTTAATGTAAACAGCTCCATAGGAAGACAATATGCCAGATGTGATGGCACACACCTCTAATTCCAGCACCTGAGATATTGGAAAGATCAGCTCAACGTGATTGAAAATAGTGTGCAAATGAGCCAGGACATTTTACAAACCCAACGGAACTAAGAAACCAGGACATTATTATAAGAATAATATATATATTTTTTTTTCAGATATACACAGTAAAGGAATGAAAAACTGCTCAGCAGGTTGGAGAGATGACTCAGTGGTTAAGAGCCCTGTCTGTTCCTGCAAAGGTCCTGAGTTCAATTCCCAGCAACCACATGGTGGCTCACAGCCACCTATACTGAGATCTGGTGCCCTCTTTTGGCATGCAAGCTCACATGCAGGCAGAACACTGTAAAGTCAATCAATCAATCAATCAATCAATCAATCAATCTTTAAAAACAAACAAACAAAAACTGCTCAGCTTACTATGGTAATTTTCTATAAACCGCGGAAGAAAACTGGATGGTAAAAATGCCTGACAGGTTTCTCCTTATAAGAATTTTTTTTTCTATTTTGTGAGGTTGGTCATATGCACATGAGAATTTGGGTAACATCTACAGTTTCATGTGCTTCAAATAATCCATTAAAGAAACAAGGACAACACTCTGTTGGACAGTGTGTCAGAAAGAAGCATTTTCTGTCTCCCCACAAAGTGGATGGTTACCGCTAGTACCGAGTCTTGTCACAACCCAGGCAGAAGTGGGGCTATCACACTGATACAACGCACACAGCCTCCTGAAATTCTAGGAGGGTACAGCACATACAACAGAAAAGGCAAATGGAAGACACACTCACTCAGGAGTCACAAAACAGTTAATAAAAGGGGAATTGAAAGAGTGTCATATCGAGGACCTACTAATCTTTCCTCTATCTCTAATTCCCTTACGCGTCAGGCAGTTTCAGGAGAGCTTGCCTCCGTTTCCTCCCGGGTAACCTGCGGGCAGCGGGGTTTCCTCCTATCCCTTTCTATCCGCTGTGGGGATGTTTGAGCATTTATCACCTAGTGTGCCTGTGGTGTGTTTGGTAGCTTGAGGAAACACCAGGCGGATGAAGAGACAGAGAATTCTGAACAACAGAATGTGACAGTATGTTTGGCGGGTTCATGACTTACACCATGACATATTTTACTGAATGGAAACATAATCCCAGACATTCCACAAAGCATGTCACGTGGGGATGCAGACTCGCCCTATGTACACTAAACAAAGCAGTCCCCTCTACTGTCACTAAGGCCTCAGAGTCTCCTCTTGCATGTTCTGGAGTTTGGTGAGAACACTGCGTTGTTGTCAGGAAGCGGGAAGGATTGTTTGGGGACGCACACAGCTGAGGATGACGCTATGATGAGAGACCAATCTCCAACGAGGACAAGTGGGATTTCCAAAAGTCAACACTTGAAAAGACCTATATCTGTGCCTCTCTCCACACATGGTGAAGCTGTGCGGTTAGTGAACACTGCGTTAGTGGAAGCCTTCGCACTGTGCTCAGCACCCTGGGCACTGATGGGAAAGGGCAGGCTCTAGGCTGGGAGTGGTGCTGCACGCCTGTAACTCAGGAGTTCCTGGCCAGACTGCTCTACATAGTGAGTTCCAGGACAACCAGAGCTACATAGTGAGACCCTGTCTCAAAAGAAAAAAACAGAGAGAAAGAAAGAAAGAAAGAAAGAAAGAAAGAGGGGAAGGAGAGGGAGGGAAAGAGAGGGAGAGACGGGGGCAGAGAGAGAGAGAGACAGAGAGACACAGAGAGGGGGGAGAGAGACAGACAGACAGACAGACAGACAGACAGACACACACACACACACAGACAGAAAGAGAGACAGAGGGAGAGAGACACAGAGAGAGACAGAGAGTGAGAGACAGAGACATACACACACAGAGACACACACACAGAGACAGAGAGAGAGACAGACAGACACACACATACACACACACACAGAGAGAGAGAGAGAGAGAGAGAGAGAGAGAGAGAGAGGGAGAGAGAGAGAGGGAGGGAGGGAGGGAGCACTCAAGTAGCTTTGACCGACTACTTATTTCCCCATGCTGTTTTCCAGCCTAATACAAGAGTATCCACCTTGTAGTAGGACCGAGGGTGGAGCCTGCCACAGAAGGTGATGAGTAATTGGCAGCTGATGTGGCTTTTACTCTCCCGTCCTTTCTCTGCTCTCCTCCTCTCTCCTCCTCTCCCTTTTCCTGTCCTCCTCTTTCTGAAGGACTACCGTGTGCTCGGATACTTCAGTCCAGTGCTCACTTAATCCTCACGGCTATGTTCTGAGGGCTCCTGGCTAGTGAGGAGAGTGACACACCCAGGAAGCAGGGGTTTGCCCACAGTCTGCCTGTGGGGGGTCTGAATGAACCCTGACTTGAACCCCAAGCACTGACTCACAGCCCACAGTGTTCACCGCACCATGTCACGCTGCTTAGAAACACTTGGCAGGTGGTCCTCTCGACGCTCGAGGGGGAAAAAAAGTGTTTGCTCGCTCCAGGGCTAGTTCAGCTGTGCTCAAGAGGAAAGCTGGGGAAGGCTCCAAACGTGATGTCACAGGGTCACAGAGAAAACTGGGGACAGATCACATGCTCTGGAGCAGCAACAGACCATCGGTATATCACCACCAGCAATGGCACCTTGCTATTTAAAACATGCATGAATGCCTGTGTGTGTGTGTGTGCGCGTGTGCATGCGTGTGCATGAGCATGAGTATTCACCCCTGTATATAAAGATAACTAGACACCTCTGGGATCGATGTGCAAGTTCCCAGGACAGAACACAAAGCTGAACACTGAGGGAAAGTTTTCTCATCTTTGCTGGTGGCTTTGCAATGGTCACTTTGTGACAGAGGAGGGCACGGGACATGGAGGGAAGACGCTCTGGGCCTCCTGCAGGGGTGGAAGCCTGGGCATGAGTCACTCCGCAGCCCTAACCATCTGTGGCAGGCCAGTCCGGTGGGCACCATAAAAGGAGAAGCAGGAGGAGAGGACACACTAAAAGATGTCCTTTTAAGAGGGGCAGAAACCCAAAGGCTGCCTTCCCCTGGCCTTCCATCTCCAAGACTCACGAAGGAAAAATGCCACACAGTTCAAGTGTAATTACAGACATGTCCCAAACCAAAGCCTTGTTTCTTTTGTCTGTTTGGACAAAATAGTTGTATTTCCATGAGAACACAAAGTAAAGAGATTAAATGAAAAGCACACATTTTAAACCTCCGAGTTCTATGGAAAATGTCAGAGAGAAGGATCAGAACAGAAGGATCTGGCAACACCGAAAACAACTCTATTATGTCCAAAAGCATCTCCGCAGAGTTGAACGTTTAACTGGAACTTTACATTCTTGTGGGTTATTTGACACAGATGTGGACAAAGCTCGCCACCTGCTGTCAAGGTTTGGTATTGCTATTTGGCAAGCACTCTTTAAGGTGGCGCCAGATTCTGGCAGAGGCCACTTGAGTGTTTTGTAGCAACAGTGCTCAACACTAAGAACTGACACATTAGTCAAGTCTCAACAGATGCAACTGCTATCAGAGCCGGGGCCTCAGATCCATGTGCCTCGTTCACAGAGGAAAAGAAAAGCATCTGCTTCCGGGAGGAAGAGATTCGGGGTGGGTTAGCCCACCCGGTCACCACAAGTGGTCACTCCCCTCCAGTTCTGTGAATGGAACCAGACGGTTTGAATATTTGGGGTCTGCCTTCTTTCACTGAATACTGCATTTGCGGGAGTCAACATGATGTTATGTAGCAAGCAGCTTGACAGTTGCCTTTTTATGTGAACAGATGACAGATTTGTAGGCTCCTTTTGAGGAGCCCTGGGCTTCTCTTAGTTCTTGGCTACTGAATAAGGAGGCTGGGAGCATGCTTGCATGTATATTCTCGTGAACAAACATGCAAAGATTGCTGATCAGCATATACTACGGTGACATTGTTGGGTCAACGAGTATGAAGATGTTCAGATTTAGGACATGATGCCAAACGGTTTTCTAAAGAGTCCTATCAGACAGATCCAAGCAGCTACAAGGGAGGGGCATCCTTGCCAACACTTGGCACTAAGGTTTAGGCCTTTTAGTGGGACCGTGGAACGCATTATCTTACTATTTGGGCTACCATTTCCCTGACCACTGGTGAAACTGAACACTTCAGTGTGTTCCGGGCGTCTGGTACATCGCCATCTCTCTGCTCTCGACTGTGGATTTGACATTTTGAGTTTCTGCCTTGACTTCCATCTAACAGACTGGAACCTGTAATGAGCTGATAGGCCCTCCCTTGTCGCTTGTGGTCAGGGATCTTCATCACAGCAATGCAAACAAGGCCAGGACAGAGACAAAGAGGCAGACCGTGACTGCAAGAACGGACTGGTAAGGAGAAATGCCGCGCTGAGTCTCCTCCCCTCCAGCAAACAACATACGTCACAAGGGCAAACCACACAGCGTAGACGGACACAGATTATACTTGGGGGGGGGTCTAAATGCATTCATTTAAATACTAATATACCAACCTGACAAAAATTTAAGGTGTGTCTGACGGGGTGGCGTAATGCCACTACTTGGGAGGCAGAGGCTGGCAGATCTCTGAGTTCGAGGTCAGCCTGGTCTACAGAATGAGTTCTAGGACAGCCAGGTCTACACAGAGAGACCCTGTCTCGATCCACCCTCCTCCAAATTAAGATGTACATTTGAATATCAGAAACCAATAAACCCAATATAATCTGTATTATATTGAGACTCATTAGGTCATCAAACATACAAAGCCCAGTTTCTTCTGAGCAATTGGGAACCTTCATAAGCGTTAAGGGTGGAGTGGCTCACAAAAGAATACGCACCAGTCTCACGGGCACTTGGGCAGACGCACTTCCACCCCTGATGCCCCAGTTGGAAAATCAGTCAATGCTGGAACAGCTTGGAAAGGCACATACATCCCGCAGAAGAAAACCCTTCAATTTGGATAAACTCTGGACCAAAGAGAAGTTTCTAAGCTTAGATGTGAAATACTAAGAATGAGTGACAATTTCACAGTAAAAACATGAGGTAGAGGTGGAAGGGTGCTTTGCCATTTAACAGCAGGTACCACTCCTGCAGAGGACCCCAGCTTCATTCCCAGCATCCATATCAGGTGGATCACAACCACCAGTGCCAGAGATCTGATTCCCACTTCTAGCATCCTCAGGCACTGCACAAATCCGTGTGTGTGTGTGTGTGTGTGTGTGTGTGTGTGTATACACACTTTTTTTTCTTTTAATCTTGAAAGATATAAGGTAGAGGGAAATTATGGAGACTCTCTGATGTTTGAGTGAGAAATATTTTCTAAACAAAACCCCAAGGCTTATATAAATCAAAAGAAAACAATGAATGAATGAACTCTAGCAAAATGAAGAATTTCTATGTTATGAAGAACACCATAGATAATAAAGGGCAACGGATATAAGAAAATATATGCAACACATACTTCATATGCATAACATATAAGAAAATCTCAATTACTCGCATGAAAAGCACAGTGAACGCCAAGAGAAGAGTAAGATAGAAGTTACCAGGAGAGTCCCAAATGCAGAGGCATTCTACTAATTCAGTAAGGGAAGTAGATGGGATTTTAAAGTAGCTGGTAGCACGGTTCATCCCTCAGGGCAGCAAGTTAGAAAGAGTTACAGTGCCAAATATTGTTGTGGCCGCGGGTAAGACAGGACTGCCATTTGTCCTGCAAGAGGCAGTGTAGCTGTGCATAGCAATGGGTCAGTGCTCAGTGAGCTTGTAGTGTCCCCTCCCAGGGGTGGAACCTCAGAAAAACTCTTCTTCTACGTCAGGGAAGCTTCCTGGGCTGGTTGGCAATAATGCTGTGGGAGGGGAGGGGAGGGGGGAGGGAAGAGGAGGGGAGGGAGGGAAGGGGAAGGAGAAGGAGGGAGCAGGGAAGAGCAGAGCAGGCAGAAGTAAGTGAGGGGAATGGCCGGAGGATCTCTGCGACCGTGTGGTAGAGGGTGGGGGCTGGGGATATGAGTGTACTCCACATCAAGTGACAAGTGCCACTGGTGTTTGTCTTGGTTGGGGCTCCTCTGATGTGACAGTGTTGCTCCTCCTTACTATACATACAATGGCCTTGGGAAAGCCATGGACACAGTCTAAGAGGCCCCAGTCACCATGCATACAAGTTCTCAACTGGAGACTTACTGTGCGAAGGACAACTTGATCCGAGCTTGGATTTCCAGCCACTCTTCTTTTATCATGTTTCCACACTGCAGCATCTCCTTAGAAAGTCTCTCTGCTTTCACCAGATTCTCTGAGGCGTCTTTAAACCTGAAATACGTTCAGGAAAACTCCTGCCTAGTTCTAGAATCTGGGCACCCATGCCCTGGACTTTCTTGGCTCATGTGATACTTGCTATTGCCCGCCCCCCCACCCCCACCCCTGACCCCCTGAGTCACCCAGCAACTTCCTGTTTGGCTTTGAGCACTGGCTGTAGGGATTGCAGCAGGAGTGCTTTCACTTGGGGAGGAAAGGATACTTCTGAAGGTCAAGCAGCGCTCTCCCCATGGTGTAGAAAAGCTCTATGGAACACTTGAAGAAATCTGTATTGTCGTGATAGGGACTCTCAATGGAGTTGGCCAGGATCTCTTTGGCTTTTTCTGCATGTTGCCTTGCTTGCAGTGACAACCCTATGGACAGAGAAAAAGAAGTGTCAGCTTCTCTTTAATCACAGCTGGACAGGAACATGAGTCTCTACGGCCAGGAAGCCTGGCAAGGTGGCCACATGCTGCCCAAGGAGCACACAGACGTAGAGCTGAGAAGTAGAAAATAGCATAACAACCAGGGAATTGTTTTATAACAAGTATTCAAGATGGAAAACAGTTCTCCAAATGGCCTTTTTCGAAGTAAAATAAGCAGAACGAGCTGGAACTGAACAGCTTTGAAGCATCACCAGTATCAGATGTAAAATATAAATAATTATCAAAACACAAATGGAATGCAAGGACTAAAGCATTCTGGGTAGGAAGTAAGACATGGACGCGTTATAATCTGGCTGAGCGACGGCACTCGAAATGGAATACTAGGAACTTTGAATCTCCTGCTCACCCGTTTACAATCATAGTGTTAGAGTTTCTTCAGCGTACCACAAATCAAGTCTCTATGAATGCTTCCATAAGCACAGCCCTGAGGGGGTAATGGGCTGCTGTGGGATCATCTCCTGTTCCTGTACAGCAGCAGACTAGCGTGAGACAGGGTAATAATCGTTATTACTGAGAACGCATTTCCCCCTGTGCCCCGGCGTTCTTCTAGGGGTTGGGTAATCCGTGGGCGGGGTGACACTGAGAAACACCAGCTAGGAAGTCTATGCTTTGCACCCTCCTCACACACTCCCACCCTCCGCCCCCACGCTCACACCCCCTTCCACTCGTGTGCACACGTCTCCAGCCCTAGGTTGTGAATTCCATTTAATTGTATCCCAGTTCTCCGCAAAAGCTGTCAAAATACGAAGTTAATTCCATTCCTGTGTCTATAAAACAGAAACAATAATAGACTTTGTAACGGAGAGAAGCAAGCTTGTGTTCCTGGTGTGGGAACTCTTATAGAATTCTGTGTGACCAAGCTGTCAGGAATTTGTTAGTGTTAGCTGTCTGTATGAGCCACCTATAGCGATGGACTAGGTTCCCAGTTACGGCCTCCCTCCCTTTGAACTTGAACTTAATCTACCGGAGACAGCACAGGTTCAGTTTCAAGAACACTGGCTGTGAAGTAAGTGCCCAGCATGACTCCTCTGTTCCCTCACTCACTAAGGAACTGGCCTCAGCTGCCTTGACTGTGAAGGCGTTACTAAGAGTGGCCTCCTTCACAGGCACGCCTGAAGTCTGAGTAGGGTTTGCATGGCAGCTAGCACGGTGGCTGACCCTCAGTGAGACCTTCTGAATAGTGAACACTGCTTTGACTTTAAACTGAGAGAGGAAGCTCCACGCAGAAGAGGGTGGGCTGCAGAAGGAAGGTAGGACTTGAGACCCCAGACGGCAGGACACTGCTACTAGCATTCCATCCCTGGCTCGGAGCCTCGGATTGGCGACATATCAGCAATGGGACTTTGCTGTGAGCTGTTACAACCCCTCACCCGCCCCCCACCCCCGGCTCAGACGGCCTTTGACTAACAGGTAGGAATGGTCTGGTCTTGTAGTGCACGCCAGTTGTAATGCCACTCACTGGACCCTGGGAGATCTATGTCACCACCATGCTACCACTGTCCTTCAGCTGGTGACTGAGTGTGGAGGGGTGCTATGATACAGCTTGTGTGCGTCAGCAGAGTCAGCAAGGACAAGTCAAGCCCATCATGGGTGTTGGCTTTTTTTTTTTTAACCTTCCTGCATCCATCCCTACCTGTACATCCTAAGTTGCTCAACATCAGCATCTTTCCCAGTACACAGGAGAACCAAAAGCCAGGGATACCTTCACTTCTGTGTGGTCTGAATGCAGTGCCTCCAAGATCCTGGGATGTTTTGGTGGTGGGATATTCTTTTTCTCTTGGCCATTCTTAGCAAGGAAACGTAAAGTTGCTGGTAGTCTTATGGACAAAGCTTAGGGTAAAATCGAGCTAATGCCAACACACACAGAACCAAGTGATGTCAAAAGAGAAAGGCAGAGAAGCCTGGCCACATAGTTGGAACACCAGCCATGTCTGTCTAAAGCAAGTTTCACCTTGGATTTTTAAGTTGTACAAACTACAGCCAGCGTGGGTTAGCCTTTGATTTACTGGCTACTTGCACTCAAGAGTGACTCTAGGGGCTGGAGAGATGGCTCAGCAGTTGGGGGCACCAACTACTCTTCCAGAAGACCAGGGTTCAAATCCCAGCACTCACATAGCAGCTCACAACTGTAACTCCAAGATCTGACACCTTCACACAAACAGACATACAGGCAAAATACCAATGCACACAAAATAAAGATGAATAAATTTTTTAAAATGTGACTCTGTCTCTGTCTCTGTCTCTGTCTTTGTCTCTGTCTCTCTCTGTCTCTCTCTGTCTCTCTCTGTCTCTCTCTGTCTCTCTCTCTCTCTCTCTCTCTCTCTCTCTCTCTCACACACACACACACACAAACACACACACACACACACAAAAACAAACAAACAAAACTATAAATGGATCCACCTTAAGCCTCCAGTCCAGGTCTTGGCTTCTTTCCTACACCTTTTGATCCAACAGATTATCCTGTAAGAACTCTAATAAGAGCATTAAAAACCCACCTCACACTCTTCCTTTCTTCCTGCTGGCACCTATATGTTACAGAACTTTTGACTCTTCCCAAAAGGAAATTGCTTCTTAGTACTTAGGAAGGAGAGCCACGAAAACCTGACCCGTCTGGTGTGAATCAACTGGGGAAGAGGGAGACCAGGAAGCCGGCAGCCAGCGGCCTGAGGAGCTCACCTTTCAGCTGGAGATAGCCTTGAGACAGATTAACATAAGCCTCTGCTAGCTTCCAATGGGAGTCGCCATAGCAAATTCTCGTTAATGCCACACAGCGCACCAGCTCCTGGATGGCCTGTTTGTACTGTCGGAAAAAGAAGACAAGTTTACCAGGTAGGCAGAGTAGAACCTAAGAGTCACAAGGCCCTACTTGTATGTAAATCCACCCAGGAAGTATTTACTGAGTGGTCACTTCGGGATGAGCAACTGGGGTGGGTCAGAGAATCAAACAACGATCTGTCGGGGTAGGGAGGGTAGTGGAGGGGGCGGTAGAGTGTTCCTCTGGCTGGATGAAGTGAACAATAATTCATTTAAGAAGTAAAGACAGTTTAATAGTGGAAAATGTGGGATCAAGAAAAATTAGTCAGGTTAGAACATACATTGGGTCTCCTGCTAGGTTTTTTTTAGCTAACCTTCAGTGAACAGCTCCTGCAGGCCCAGCTCCAGCAAGTGGGAAAGCGGTAGCGGTTGTCAAACAACACCCTTTAGCTCTCTACTTGGAACTCCTTTGCAGCTGGGGGTCATTAATTCTGTCACTTTGGCAGGGTCTAGAACCACCCAGGAGGCACACCTCTGGGAACGGCTTAGTGGGGGAGTTTCCAGAGACGCTGAACTTGGGTGTGAAGATGCACTCTGAACTCAGGCATGGGCTGTGGTTCTAGACCGAACCCAAAGGATACAGTAAGCACAACGCCAGCATTCACCTCTCAGTTCTCTTTTCTTCCTGACTGGACGCAGCATGATCAACTGCTCTATGCTCCTGTGGCCATGATGGTGTGCGCTCTCAAGTTGTGACCCCCAGACTCTCTTCCCTTTAGGTTGCTTTCGCCACAGAAATGAAGAAGTAGCACAGTCTCCTGTGACGTTAGCAAAGAGAATGTCAGTAAGCCTGACAGGCAGGAAGCCAGAAGAGAAAGAACCTTTGTTTTGTTTCTTCTCTGGAGACTGGGATTCATTCTCAAGCTGCCCTTTCACCTGGGTATGTAGCCCAGGCTGGCCGCCAATAGTGAGGAGCACATTTGTAGTCAGGATCAGGACAAAGCGGGAGCCGTGGTTCCCCAGCACCAGGTCCACGAGGGCAGCCAGACATCCAAAGCAAGCCTAGATGCTGTTAAGCAAAGCTCTAAACTTTGTCTCACGTCTTTTGGTGGAGATGGGGCTTACACTTCCTTCTCTGTGAGCCTGAGCTTTATGACTGCCTGGCCAACCAGTCCTGGAGGAATTAAGGCGATGCCAGATTCTAGGCCCACACCTTCAGGAGTTAGTAGCTTCCACTCTGTTTCTTCCTGGTGTCACTCTTAGAACCTGAACAGATTTGTTTTCAAGACAGGGTGTCTCTGCATAGCCTTGGCTGTCCTTGAACTGGCTCTGTAGACCTGGCTAGCTTCGAACTTACAGAGATCTGCCTGCCTCTGTCTGAGTGCTGGGATTAAAGGTGTGCTCCATGACTCAAACTAAGTCAAAACGGGGTCCTTGGAGTTAGGGAGATGGCTCTGTGGTTGAAAGTGCTTTCTGTTCTTACACAGGGCCTGAAATATGTGGTTGACAGGCCACTCAAGTTGAGTGGCTCACAGCCGCTAGTAACTACAGCTCCAGGAAACTCGATGCCCTCTTCTGCTCTCCAGGGACACACACACAAATATTAAAAAATAAATCATAAGATAAAATGGGGCCTCCAGGACAAGCCCTAGTCCAACATGACTTTCAGAAGAGGAAGAGACCCAGGCCTCCTAGTGTACAATGACCATGTGAGGACACAAAGAGCACAGCCATCAGCAAGCCAAGGAAAGAGGCCCCAGAATAAAGCCAGGCTTGGACTTCTAACTGCAGGGAAACACCCTGCTGTTTAAGTCCCTCAGCCTGTGGCGTTTAGTTATGACAGCCTTAGCAAACTAACCCGGACCAAGCACTAGGCTGTAAGCAAGCCTAAGTAGCTCCATGGAGAGACTACTTGGCGAGGGCCAGCTGCCAGCAATGCTGATGGTTGGCGCTGATTGCTGACCTGACAGAAGACAGATTCACCTAGGAGTGTGGCCTATGGGCATGTCTATGGGGCATTATCTTGATTGCCCTGAGATGTGAAGGCCTGCCCATGGGAAACACAATACAGACTCAAGGAAAGACATATTCTACAACACAGTTGGAATATATGGTTCAAAATATCAAGAACAGGAAAGACAAAGATGGCTAAGGAGCCTGCAGCACACGGAAAGAGTCTGAAGAGATACTGCATCTAGACTCAGTGTGGGCTCATACCTATCCACGAATCTGTTTTTTTTTAAAAAACATATTCTGTGACATTATTACACAACTATTGGTTTCATCTTCTATATGTAATATGTACTTATATATTATATATAATATTTTAAATATTATTTATAATATCTATAACCTCTTCTCTGATATCTGAGAAAATAATGATAGTGAGGGGAAAGAAAGAGTGAGACAGAATGAAACAAGAGATCCAAGTGAAAACACTGGGATGTGCCTCAGTGGCACAATAAACAGATGAATAAATTTATAAAACAAATGCTAACAACTGATGAGTCATAATTTTTCTGTAAGTCTGAACTCATTTTAATATTAAAAGTTACACAGAAATGGGTATTTTTCAAAGCAAGTTACGCCAGGTGGACCCCGATGAAATGTTAAGGTCTTGTAGGTGGTCCTAACTGAAGTGATTGCTTCTCTAGCCATGTGTCATCTCAGCCGTGGCTCTTCCTCTTCACTACGGCCATGGCACACTCAAGCCTACCCTGAGGCTCTCCACGTGCTGGCTCCTCTCCCTGGGGCTCTGTTCCTCCACCTACTTCTTCTTTCCTGCCTTAGTCCTCAGCTCACCGGCCACACCCTCCTGACACCCTTCCTACCCTAGATAGCCCCACTCTGTTCTCCCCCTTAACACACGTCACGGTCAACGGCTCTGGCTTATCTACAACCTGTCACCCTTGAGCTCCATCCCGTCCGGTATCAGATCCTAGGCAGCCTTCCTGGAACCACAGAACCAAGGAAGGAGGGCAGTTCATGCTTTACACATGCCTGTGTACATGGTGTGTTAATTCTCCTGAGAAGGCCTGGTTGAGGAGCTGGCCCAGAACTTACCCCCCCACCACACTGACACACAACAGGCACAGAATAGAGATCAGGTACACAACGAGTGAACACAGGCTCGCTCACAGCCGTCATGAAGGAAAGGCAGAGCTATGGCCCCAGACACCGAGGCAGACAGAGTCGAAGTCAGAGTCCACACGTCCCTCCATCTCACCCAAATCTCTCTCTCCTATGCTCCTTCCCTAAGCCGGTTCCACCAGCCTGCATTTCTATATTTCCTTCAAAGGAGCCCAGCATTTCTACTGCCTCTGCCTTACCGAGCTCAGTCCTTCACACTTCCTTTCCAAGATTGCTGCAAGCATCCCCCTAGCCTGGCCACTTCTACTTTTATTCATTTCTCATCCAGGCAATGAATAGCCACGGGAGTGAGCATTCTTCTGATTCAAACCTGCCAGTGGCCTTTTCCTTCTCACAGTCATAAGAAGCCCTCCAGTGCCTTCAAGAGAAGGCCAAGACTCTCTCTGAACAGTGAGTGCATCGCAGGGCCCAGCTTCTGTATCCAGTGCGGCTCGCTTCTCACTCCGTGTCACCAAAGCCTTTGCTCTAGTGTTCCTTCTGGTTCAGCAGAGACTGTGCTCCTTCAGGTCTTTGCCACTTATCCATCCACCACTTCTGTTCCGGAAGCTTCTGTCCTCTTCCTCATCTGGATGACTCCTTGGCACTGTTTCTAGTGCAGCTTGAACTCCCATCCCCCCCAGGAACCGAGCTTTAGTTGCTGTCCTTCCTCCCTTTTGCCGTGTATATGGATACTGAATGAACCCGCCGCAGACCTCACAGTGGCTGCCATTATTTGACTGCCCTCCTGTCATCCCAATCCAACCATAAGTCCCCCTGAGACAGAGGCTGTGGTCTTCCTTTCATGTGCCTCTGGCATGGCACAACACTAGGAAAACGTTAGGCATACAGTAGACATTTGTGAAATTAATGAAAGGACAAAGAGGGCCTGGCATGTGACAACCAATGAGTGGCTGAGTTACGTTTATGAGGGGGATGGGAAAGAAGATACGGGGAGCAAGGCAAGTAAGAGCATTCGAATGAAGAGCTGTGCTCAAGCAAAGGTCGCGTGTGGCATGTGCTATAATCCACTGCAGGTCTGTCTGGCATGTGCTGACTCAATATAGTCTTTAACTTTTTGTCACTTTGACCAAAATACCCAACAGAGACAACTTAAGGGAGAGGTTAGCTTTGCTCAGGGTTTCTGAGGGCTCAGTCCGTCATGACAGGAAAGTGTGGCAGAGCAGGGAAGCTATGTCACAGCAGTTAGGAGGCTAAGGGAACCGCTGGTCCTCAGCAAGGTTCTTCCCCTCTCTTCTTTTATTTCAGCAGAGCATCCCCATGGAGAGGCACCGCAGGTACACAGTCAGCGCCTGGAGCCATTTTTTGGAGTGCTTAAAAGAAGCAGGCCAGAGAACTTCCGACTTTGGCTTGCAAACTCTCATACAACCTTGAGGACTTGGCAAGATACTTGTGTTGGTTAAGAAAGTTTATTATTAATTCCAGGTCAGGATGTGGAGCTTGATGTGCTTCTTTGGCCTTGAGATGAAAGAAGTCTAAGCATATAGATAAACTAAAGTAATTGGTAGCTTTTGTTTCTGTTCCAAGAATCTTCTGGTTCACATGGGTGAATACTGTATAAAAGATCTGAGAGAAATAAACTCAAGGCTACAGTATTTACTATTAGTCCTCCCAGTCTTTTTTTTCTTCTTCTTCTTCTTCTTATCTCTTTTGCTATATCTTTTCCCTACATCTATTTTATTTCTTAATCCTCATGCCCCATATTCAGGTACTGGTCGATCCTGTTGGCTGGCAGCGGCAGATCAGTGTAGTCTTTAAATGCCAGTTATTTCTCACTGCAAATGTCCTCCCAGACACACTCAGGTATAACCCTCCAGTCTTCTAATGATTCTGAGTCCAGTCATGTTGACAATGAAGGCTAACCATCATACTCAATAGACAATTGCTGTTGGCATGGCAACCACTGGGCTTAGTGAGAGGACCCACGCTCATGCTAAAAGGCCGGCTCTCTCTTAAGGACTTTTTTTTTTTAATATTTTTTAAATTTAATTTTAATTTTATGTACGTTGGTGTGAGGGTTGTCAGATCTTGGAGTTACAGACAGTTGTGAGCTGCCATGTGGGTGCTGGGAATTGAACCTGGATCCTTTGGAAGAGCAGGCAGTGCTCTTAACCACTGAGCCATCTCTCCAGCCCCTTAAGGACTTTTTGAATCTCAGGCCTGAGTTGGAAATGTGGTCTCATCTACCTTGCTTCTCTTGCCTGGGATGATAGCTCAGCTTCAGAGAGCAGGAGTGTGGCCTCAAGGCGCCTTACCTCATGGCTGCTGGAGTACCACTTTGCTTTCTCTTCGCACAGGTGGAGTTTCTCTCGAGGGGGCTGGAACAGCGCTGTCTGGAGCAGCTTGTTCGGGATCCTCTTTTTAGAAGTGACGTTGACAGCAGCAATGACTTCGTCAAGGTGGTTGGACATGTGGGTCTCCTGGGACTCTTGCATAGTCTCATACACATTGTCCTCTAATTGTCGAATGAAAAAGAAAGGCAGTAAATGGTCACTTTCAGAGTCACTTTTTAAAAACATTTACATTTTTTTTCTCCAGAACTCTAGGTTAACGTCTAGAAAAATGCCAACATCATGCCTATGGCGTCCCTAAGATTAAAAACATCTTATCTCAAAAGGGCATGTGGCTGGTGCTGAGTACTTTTTCAAGTTCCAGGCTTATTTCCAGTGCTAGCTAAACGAAGTATATCTACTCCAAAAGAAATTACGTGGTGCCAAATAACTCCCAATGGCGCTATATTGAAATGAGAACGTATTGAAGTAACTGAACTCCAACTGACCCTGAAGCAGAAAGGAAATGACTGTTGTTACTCTTTCAATCTGGGTAAAGTAGAGCAATTTATCCTATTGCCTAAAATAACAACAACAACAACAAAACAAAATGCAACAAAACAGAACAGAATAATAACAAAAAGCCCAACCCCCACCCCAAAAGTCTAAAAGACAGGATCCTGGCAATAAGACACTGATTCCCGAAAGATGGAAAAAATAGTTAAGGCACACACACCCAATTGCCTCCATCTTTTACTTTGAGTGTTTCCAGGACACAGGGCAGGGAAGAAGGGACCAAAAAGTCACAGGTGGACTCTGAGTTGGAATAGAACTGAGAGCCGGGGAGAGCAATGTGGCTAGAGTGTACAGGACAGGTTACTGAGAAGCAGGATGCAGCACAGGGAGAGGGGCTGAGATTAGCAGAGGTGCCCTCTCAGATACGGGGGAGCTGCTAGCCAGTGAGTAAGATCTTTCTGCAGCATATGCCTAGTACCCATGCTGGCTGGCATTGTCTGTTCTTAGAAATTAAACAAGAAAATGAGGTATTGGGGAAAGTACTTAGAAAGCCCCCCCCCCCCCCGCCGCATCAGTAATAGGGAATATTTCCCAAACTAAACAATGCTTAGACCTACCTGACAAATAATGTGAGATTCAGGAAATAAAGGCTCTTGATGAGAACACTGAACTAAAATGGACCCCAAATTAGTGTAGGCGTTGAATTAACAAAAACGACATAAAATCAGCTTTTATTTATTTATTATCATTTTAAAGATTTATTTATTTATTTATTTATTTATTTATTTATTTATTTATTATGTACACCTGCAGGCCTGAACAGGGCATCAGATCACATTATAGATGGTTGTGAGCCACCATGTAGTTGATGGGAATTGAACTCAGGACCTCTGGAAGAGCAGTCAGGGCTCTTAACCTCTGAGCCCATCTCTCCAGCCCCAAATCAGCTTTTATAGTTGAAATTTTTTCAAAAGACTGAAATTGCATATGTAGTATATGAGAGAAAGATATTCTGCATAGGATTCTACGTGGGTAACACATTAAACACTGTAGAAGAGTCGATGTGCAGACAGAGCAACAGAAACTGTTGGAAAGGAAGACTCTGTGATTGAGCTGTGAGGCAAAAGTGACTTGCTCCACATGTACATAATAGGTCTCTAAAAGGCACGTGGGGGTGTGTGTGTGTGAACAACTCATGGCCAAGCTTTTTCCAAATTGAGAAAATTACAAAGCCAAAGATCCAGGATGCCCAGTGAGTATTAAACATAGAAACACAAAGAAAATGCATGGGGACTCATCATAACCCAAAGCCGAGAAAAAGAAACATCTTAAAAGTAGTCAGGAGGAAAGAAACACTAGGTACCCAAAATAAAATAGTCCAAGTGTGATGGTAGACGCCTGTAACCTTGACATTTGGGAGGTGGAAGATGGAGGATACAGAGTAAAGGTCATCCTTGGCTACAAAGTGAGTTCAAGGCTATCCTCTGGTGTGTGAGATCCTGTATCAGTTTGCAGTGCTTCCTATAATAAACACCATGACCAAAAAGCAACTTGAGAAGGAAAGGGTTTATTTGGCTTACACTCCTACATCACAGTCCACCATGGAGGAAAGTCCGGGCAGGACCCTGGAGCCAGGAACTGAAGCGGAGACCTTGGGGGAATGCTGCTGACTGGCTTGCTCTCCATCGCTTGCTCAGCCTGCTTTCTTTACACAACCCAGAACCACATTCCCAGGGGCAGCCCCACCCACAGTCAGTTGGACCTCTTATATCAATCACTAAGAAAATGCCCTACAGACTTGCCAGTAAACTAATTTTTTTTTCTTTTGGAGACAGGGGATCTCTGTTGGCTGTCCTAGACTCGCTTTGTAGACCAGGCTGGACTTGAACTCACAGCGATCTGCCTACCTCTGCCTCTGCCTCCCGAGTGCTGGGATTAAAGGCATGTGCCACCACGGTCAGCCAGCAGACTAATCTTATGGAGGCATTTTCTCAACTAATGTTCCCTCTTCCCAGGTGACCCCCGGTCGTGTCAAGATGACAACAACAAGGAAACTAGTCAGCACTGCTCAGTCAGTAAATGGTGAAGCAGACTCCGCAGAAAAATGCTACTTAACGATGAAAAAAATTCACTGTGTTGTATGAGTAAATCTCAAAATAGCTATGCCAATGTGTGTGTCTGGTGTGTGTGTGTGTGTGTGTGTGTGTGTGTGTGTGTGTGTGTGTGTGTGTGTGAACAGAATACATGCTGTGTGATTCTACTTCTGTAAAGTTTAAGTAAATCTACATAAATGGCTAGTGATCCGAAGCATCCTTAAATTGAAAAGGGTGGTGGTGATGTTAGGGAGAGGGCAAGCAGGAAAACAGGAGGAGTATCTCTCTCTCTCTCTCTCTGTATAATGGAGTGATTAAAAGGGAGCATGAATTGCATTTGCTATGATGGTCGTGTCCACGCTATAGGATTATGATAATAGTTTAAGGATGTACACATGTCAAAATTTGTCAAATTTACATTTTTGTTCCATTTAATAAAGATGCTAAAATCATACACACAAACCAACCTTTTAGAGATGCTCTCCTCCCCCCTCTGCCCCCCGCCGCCACAGGCCTGGTCTGGATTGGCCAAACTCCAATTCTCTTACTTGTTTCAGACAGCCAATAAGACAGTCCACCCTATTGTCGTTCAGTTAGTTATGAATTCAGCAATCATTTACTAGGCTCTGCTAGCATCACTGTACCAGGCTACCATATATAATGGAAAACTGGGGCCCAGGGAAGTATAAAATATACCAGGTCAAAAGACCACAGAAGCCTGGAGGCTAGTCGGACTTCAGAAACGGGAACCACCGCTGCAGAGGATTCAGCCAGCTTGTAAAGATTTTTGAGAGCAAGGTCAGGAAAGAGAAAGCACCCAAGTAGAGCGACTGAATAATCGGCAAACTTTGGAAGTGGCAATGTGAGATGACTACCTGGCCAGCTGCTGGCAGCTGGATGTGCAGGGTGAAGTGAACATGGATGGTGGGCGGGCAGCACAGCAGAGCTGCAGAGGCTAATGTGCCTGCCACCCAGGTGGGCTGCTGACAGCTGGGAAGAAAAGAGCTGGCAAACGTGTTCCAGAAAAGGAGGACCCTACAGTCAAAGAAATGGATAGACAGGACGAAGCATTTCGCTTAGGTCTTTTCTAGGACTTGGATGTGGTGTAGCACCCATGACTTTCCCATACCCACTACTTTCCCACACTTTTAACCATGAGAGGTTCCCCCACACACACACCCGCACCCTGCACCCCTGCCGTCCGCCCCATGCCCCCCTTCCACCAGAGCATAAAGCTTTAGGAACCAGCACTTTGTAAACACTGCCTGAGGTGTCCCCACCTCATGGGGGGACATGTCCCCCTAAAATGTCATGCCCATATTTCATAGGAGCAAAGTAGGAGGCTGGGTTTCAGGCTGGAAGGCACTGATTTCAAGCTAAAAGTGGAACTGGCTTTATTAGGCAGAGCTGGTGAGCCATGGAAAGTTTTTGGCAGGGAAGGGGGTGGTGAAGATGTCCCCTGGGGACCTCTAATCTCTAGTTAGTGACGACATAACCAAGCTCTAAGAGGTAGAGTGGCCACTGACTTTCAAGCTTCAGACATTCTGGTGCCACCCTGATGACTTTTACATATCAGTGTTTGGTCCGTATCCACAGTGATTAACTTTTTCTTTGAATCTATATGCTTTTAAAAAACCAAAATGTCTACTTGAGATTCATTCTCACAAATAACGAACGGCACTGCGGTTTCAGTGTGCTCACTACATTCCCATAACACACAGTAAAATACCAATAGTAATGTTTTGGAGGGTGTCAGTGTCCCACCTAAGAACACAAGTGTAATTGCTGTATGAGCTTGAAAATTCTAAATTGGAGCCTGGTTTTCTTTAGTTTATATTCAAAGTGGCGTTTTCCATAAAAAACTGATTTATAAGGGCAGGGAGATAGCTCAGTTGGTAAAGTCCTAACTGGCCTTGCAAACATGAGGACCTTAGTTTGATTCCCAAAAATCATATAAAATTTAAGAATCTAGGTTTGGAGGTGTGTGTTTGTCATGCCGTTGTGTGGGAGACAGAGACAGGATCTCTGGGACTTGATGGCAGTTAGCTTTGCCTGAACCTCAACTCTCAGATCCCAGTGAGAGATCTCATCTCACAAAATAATCAAGGTGACTTGCTCCTGAGGAATGACACCCCAAATCTCTGACCTCCATACACTCAAGGTGACTTGCTCCTGAGGAATGACACCCAAAATCTCTGACCTCCATACACTCAAGGTGACTTGCTCCTGAGGAATGACACCCAAAATCTCTGTCCTCCATACACATGCACAAACAAATAATACAAAATAAAACTTATAATGCTGTTAATACATTTTAAATTTTTTCCTAAGAAACTTTCATATGTCTTCAGTAAACATTATGTGGTCCAACAATCACTTCCTTACCTGAAGCTAAAAAAAAGTTGTTGAATATATTAATGTGATTATACCGAATTAAGTTAGTTACATGGTGGTAGTGGTAGTGGGAAGGGAAGGGAAAGCAACAGAAGCAAGGGGTGTGTGTGTGTGTGTGTGTGTGTGTGTGTGTGTCTGAATGGAATACTTGTAACCTGAGAGCTGCTTTAGATACATAACGTAAAGGAAGATAGTGAAGACAGACCCTAATATTTTCATTCTGGGACTCTAGGATTGGGATCCAATTGCTCTGGGCCAAATCCTGAGTCTGGTTTATAAATAAAGTTTTATTGGAAAATGGCCATGTTCATAATGTCTATGGCTGCTTTTGCATTACAACAGAGCCTAGCTTATTTATTACTTGCCCTTCATATAAAAACACAATGAGGCTGTGAACAGAAGCAGTAGAATAAAATGAGAGGCCAGTTCAGTAAGATGATCAACTCATATTCAGTTGAACTGAATTTGAGATTGTGAAAGAACTTAACAGGAAAATGTCCCATTTAAAAGTTTGAAACCTATCACTACCTCTGAGTGAATTTATTTTCTAGTACTAGGGATGGAACTTTTCTTTCGGGGAATGCTGCTTTCATACTTACTTCCAAACTCAAGTCTGAAACAGGCTGGTGAAGGTGCCTTTCTCCTTGATATTCTAAAGCCAAGATCTGGGAGCTGGAGAGACATCTTGACCATCAGGAGCTCACAGTGCAGTTCCAGAGGACCTGAGGTCAGCTCCCAGCACCTTCATTTGGTGCTTTCAACCACTTCTCACTCTAGCTCAAGGGGACCCTACGCTCTCTACTGGTCTCAAAAGGCATCTGCAATTCATGTGCACACACCCATAAACGTTAACTCAATTTTTAAAAATCCTTAGAAAGAATCAAAATAGAGATTTACGTGCATCAGTAAAATGGGACTTTCTTTTGGACCGCCAGCAGATGAAATAATAACACAGAGACTTATATTATGTATATAGGCCTTAGCTTAGGCTTCTCCCCAAGCAGCTTGTATAACCTAACTAACCCAGTTATTCTCTTCCACATGTGCCACGAGGCCATTACCCCCCAGTCTCTCAGTCCCGGCACTGTCCCTTCCTCCATGTCCGGCTGGTGAATCCTGGGCCTCTCAATTCTTCCCCAGAGTTCCTATCTCTGCTGGGATTTCTGACTTATCCTCTCCCACCTTGATATAGAGTGTCCGCTCTTTATTAAACCAACCAGCTGAGGGAAGTGTGTTTACAAAACACTGAGACAGGTGGTGCAGCCTGTATTCCGTTCCGGTCCAGGAGCCAGCATTTGTACGATACTAAGACAGCCTTTCCACAGTGCACAAAAATATCAATCCCAACACACCAGAAAAGATGCTTACTAAGAAAAGGGGGACTTTTCTTTCCTTTTATAGTACTGTGGCATGGAAGTGTCAAACAAGTATGGAGGAAGGGCACAGGTCCCACTGTGAGAAAGCTGGGACTGCTGTACGACTCTGCTGACCTCCTCTTTCCTGGGCAGCCCCTGAAAACGTATCACCCAAATTGTGCCCAAGCTCCACTCTCCCTACTCAGTACTGTTTTGCATCCCAAGATGTTGGCTGGCATTTAAAAAGCATCTGCATACCTTATGCTTCCTCATCTATCCAACTCATGTTGGCTAATGAGATGGCCATTTTAAACAGTATTACGGTCTGAAGGCACAGCCTAGACTGGTACTCGGATGCTGAGAGTCGTGAACTTGCACTGCTCTGACTACATATAGGATTGGGGCAACACTAACAACTGCTAATCCTGTAATGCTTTACGGTTTTTATCTTTACCTCACATGGCTCCTACTGCTACTTTGTGAGTTTCAGTGGGCAGACAGCCCTATTCCTATTTTATCATTGCTACTCCTATTTTACTAATGGGGAAAATGAAGCCGAGGGAAGCTAAATTACTTGAATAATACTGTAGGGCCAGAACCAGGATTCCAATCTTGTAATAATTAGCTGAAATTCTGTATCATATTGGCTTGCACTGAACACAGCCTACAGCCGTCGGAAGCACACACTGTAGCTCTGAAGACCACAGTCTGCATCTTAAAAGTGATCACCAATTTTCGGGAGCAGGAAAGGCAACACCCTTAACAGATTTATACACATTTTCTCATTGGGAGGGAGGAATAAAAAGAAATGTCCCACGATATTTGTTGTTTTGGACCTATAAATCTAATGGTAAACTTTGTTTCTCTCTTTTGTTCCCATGACAAAAAGTGGTTGGTTTCAAGCTGCCTCTTAATACTGTATCCTTAAAACAAATACTTATGCACATATATCCACAGAGTGTTCATAGGTTGGATCTAACATGATTTTTTTTTACTAAAATATTTTTGTTAAAATTGAGCCATTATTTTAAGAACAGAAGGCTCTCAAAACAGTTAAAAACAGAACTACTATATGATCCCATTACCCAACTCCTGGGCAGGCAGATAGGCAAAGGACTCTACATCCTACTGCAGAGATATCTGCACACCCACGCTCACTGTCACTCTAGTCACAAGAGCAAGGATTCTAAATGGAAGCAGCCTAGTTTTCTATCAAAAGATGAACAGATAGTGAAAATATAGTACATGTACACCGTGGAGTTGTATTCATCCACTAACAAAATTGAAATTACGATACTTGTAAGGAAAATGGGTGAAACTGGAAAATATTATATGCTCTGCGGTACCTAGGCTATGAAGGAAGACAAATATCACATGTCCTCCCTCGTGTGTGGATCCTAGCTTTGAACTGTTAAATATCTGTATCTAGAAGGAAGTGGACAGAGCTGGGGGTGGGGGTAGAGGTGGGGGTGGGGGGGGTGGAGGGTGGGGGGGTGGGGGGGGTGGAGAGACTCAACCAAACCTACGAATGCATGAAAATTATGTGAGAAAACATGTTGTTTTGTAAGCTAATTGAAACAAACGAGCAAACAGGAATTTCACACAAAGATCTAGATTCCTTCTTCTTTGAAAACTCAGAACATCTATCGACAATCAGGGCCTCGGACAATTTGTCAGCCAGGGTGGAGAGGTAACTGTCCCAAAGTTCTTCAGTGACCACAACTCCCTACTTGCTCCTGGGCATGACAGAGAAGCCACCATCTGTCGTTGCTCCTGTGCTGTTGTTTTTCTTCTTGTGTAAGAGTAGATTTCTGTATCTGTCTCTCTTTCAAAGTGAGACAAACGGAGCAGAGCAGACGCAGAGGGGTGTGAGCTCCTACTGCTCATTCCCCAAATGTCACCCAAGGCATGGTTGGCTGGAGGGCACTGCCATTTCACACACCATTTGCAACAACTTGCCATTAACTGTAGTATGCATCTCAGGGACAGTTAACTGCCAATGCAAAAGCCTGTTTCTGAACGAAAGGAGTCATGTTACCTGTCTGACTTCTGAAAGGATGTGACTCCGTGACCTTGCTTTAAACACACATTTTCAGTGTGTCGTGCCAGGTAGGCACAGGGTTAGTTTGGTGTGCCATGTAGGCACAGGGTTAGTCTGAAGACCGCCTCTTCAGTACACTTACTTTGAGCTACACGCTTATCATCAGCTGCTTTTCTTTTCTTTGTAACAGTCATAGCTGGGGTTTAAATTCTCATTAGCAATCAGCCCAGGCTCCATACACCACCTTCTCCTTGCCAACTTCACAGGCCTCTCTGTCTGAACTCACAACTGCCAGTCAGACCTACCTAATCAATGGATGCTATTCCTTCTTCCAGACCTGCCTAGTAGAGTGCTGAGACACATGATAGGCCTTGGGTTACAGTGAGAAGAAAGAGGTCTGAAGTGGAAGACTGAGGTGATGTTTAAAACATTAAAAGAGCTGGCAGATCAGGGGACCTACTCAATTACGTAGGTGGCTGCTATGCAAGAGTAAGGCCCCGAAGGCTTCCGATGTTCCAGCTGGTAACTTTTTGGTGCTGTCTTGTGGGAAGGTGTAGAGGGCCTAAGGAAATAGTGCAGACACCCTCAGGGCAGTAGCTCTGAGGAAATAACCATCAGATGGTATCAGAGTATATTAGCTAAGTAGCCTGGCCCAGATAAAGATAGGGCTTTGGAAAATACCCCAGGAATAAAGCAATGAGGCCAAGTAAAAATGAAACAACATTGGTTAAACCCACAATAATTCCAGAAACCGAAATAATAGTTTACAATATTTACATAAACTTAAGTTTCAGATCTAGGGTGCCTTCAGTGAGGAATTCTACCAAACCATTAAAAAAAAAGCAAAGTCAGCCTCACAAACTGAAAAGCACCAAAGGGAACATTTTAAAAGGCACTATATGAAGCCAGACATGAGGCCCAGCAAATTGTTATCTTTCTCTAAGTGTATATTGAAACTCAGATGTGGCCACAGGGTTTGTTAAAAGATTGGAAAGTTAACAAAAACAAAACAAAAAACCCACCTCACCTTGATAGGTACAAGAAAGATAGGGTTGTTTTTTCTTTCTTTTTTTTCTATTTAAAAAAAAAAGTGTGTGCATGCATGTGTTTAGTGTCTTCCTGAACCACTCTCTACCTTATTTTTTGAGACAGGATCTCTCACTGACTTCAAACTTGATTGGCTATCCCTAGCTCTGGGATTATCCAGGGAACTACCGTGCCCAGGCTTCCTATACGGCTGTTGGGGTCCAAATTCAGGTCCTCATGTTTGCACAGAAAGCTCTTTACCAGCTGACTCAGTCTCCCTCTGTCTCCCTGGCCCACCCCTGGTCCAGAGTCTTATTTTGTAGCCCTGTCTGGCCTCAATAACCTTCTGGCCTATATCTCCCAAGTACTGAGAATATGGGCATCTGCCATCCTTGACAAGCTAATGGTGACTGTCTGAATGCTTTCCTCTGATGACAGGATACAAGAAAGGATGTTTTCTCTCAACACCTGTATTTAAGATTGTATTCCAATCAGAGTAAGTAGGCAAGAAAGGCATGAGGACTGAAACAGAAGAAATGAACTTTTTATTGTTCTTTTTGCTTGGGGTTTTGAGACAGGGTTTCTCTCTGTAGCCTTGGCTGTCCTGGAATTTGCTCTGTAGACCAGGCTGGTCTTGAACTCATGGAGATCTGCCTGCCTCTGTTTTCCCAGTGCTGGGATTGCAGGTATGTGCCACCATCACCTGGCTTTCTCTCTCCATCACGTATGATCACGTATGTGGTTTGTGTAGCTCTGTGTGCTCCTGGAGGCCAGAGGCCAACCTCAAGAGTCACTCCTCAGAGTTGTGCACATTGCTTTTCATTGTTTGAGACAGGGTCCCTCACTGGGACCTGAGCCTTGCCTCGGTTTCCTGAGACTAGGATTACAGGTATGCCCCATCATGCCTGGCTTCAAAATTATATTTACATATGCTAACAATATATAGCCTGAAAATGAGATTAAGGAAACATGGTTACTGACAATAGAAAAACAAAACAAAAACGCCATATGAATAAAATATAATGAAGTAAGTATAAACAAACATGAAGAATACCATGGTTTGAATCTGCAATGACTCCCACGGGTTTATATTTGGATGCTATGTTCCCAGACTATAGAACTATTTTGAAGACCGTGGAGCTTGGAGAAAGTGGGGCATGGGTGGTGGAAGTAGGCTATTGGGGGTGGGGCTATCACCACCCTGGATTCCAGGCTGTTTTTCTCTGCTTCTCGTCTGCTGCCATGTGAAGAGTCCTATCATGTTCCTGTTTCCTGTGCTGCGATGGACTCAACCATGAGCCCCGCACACAGACCTCTTTTTGTCTCTTAAGTTGTTTCTGCTGGGTATTTAGTTGTTGCTACCTGAAAGCAACTAACACAAGACATGTACTGGGAATTAAGGCAATTAAAGAAAGCTTAAATACACGGAGAAACGCTGCCAATTTGTGGGTTACAGGCTTCACAGCATTCTCCCCCTGATCAGTACATTTGAAATAATTCCTATCAAAATATTAATGGTCTTTTTTCTTTGCAGTTGAACCCTTTGTACTTAAATTCATGCAAGAAACTCAAGCTAGATTAAGCAATCCCTAAAAAGGAAGGGAGCGAGGTAATTCATACTTTAACATTTCTAAAGTTACTATTAATATAAGAACTATAAAAAGTCAGCGAGGTTATGGTAGCACAGATCTGTACCAGCAAAACTCAGGGAGCTAAGTCAAGAGGACCAGGAGTTCATGCTCAGTCTGGACTGCACAGTAAAAACCCAGCCCCAAACAGGCAAGCAAACCAACCAAACCAACCAAACCAAACAGCAGCAACAACAACAAACAAAAACAAACAACAACAACAACAACAACAACAAAACCCCAGCAAAAGAGGCCCTAACAAATCCACAATAATCAAACACTGTTGTAGAAACAAAATGTCAGTTTCAAGTTCTCAAGCTGTCATGACCAGTATGGTGACTAGATCCTTGGGAAGTAGATCTTATGACCTCATCAGATAAACAATGGTAATGAAATCAGATGACTGTGTGAGTCAGCCTAATTGTGGTAATCACTATATAAGCTGGAAGTATAACAAAACAGCTTGTTGAGGAAGACACCAACAAACATGCCAAACTGGATGGGACAAGCCCAGGAGGCCTCAGTCCTACTCAGAGAAGGGCAGGCAACTGAGTGAAGCTGGGAGCACACCAACGGGTGGTCCAGGGACAAACAGCCTATCCTGAAAACATACAAATAAGTAACATTATATGGACTCAACAGACTATATTTAAAAATATATATCTATAGGTAGATAGATATATACACATATGAACATGCAGTAACAATTGGTGGGGGGAAAGGCTATGCAGGAGCGTGGTAAGGAGTATACGGGAGAGTTTTAAGGGAGGAAAGATAAGGGAGAAATATTGTAAATACAATCTCAAAAAGAAACAACAAAAATTTCTAAAAATACCTTGTACAACTTATAAGATTTTAATTTGTCCAACACACTTCAATTGAAGCTGGGATAAAACAGAACAAAACGGCAAAACACTGGCATTAGGACTGACAGATAGTACAAGAAAGAAAAGAAGTCCAATATTAACTCTGACATACACAGTCACTCCTTTTTTTTTTTTCCTTATTTTTTCCAGTGTCAGCAATCAAACCCAGGGCTTGTGTATCTCCCAAAGGTGCCAAGACACTTAAATGGCAGAAAGAATAGTCTTTTCAACAAGCTAGACTGGAGAGGCACATGCAAAGAAGGAAGGTGAGCCTTAAGCCACACATAAAAATTAACCCCAAGCAAAGCAGACACCTAAATGTGACCAAACACTGGCGTACATCGTCCCCAGCTTGGCTCCCCTGGATACAGCTCCAAAGCGCCAGTGATAGAAGAAAAGGTGGATTATCTGGACTTTATCAACATGGAAATCTTGGTGCTTCAAAGGTAAATGCTAAGTTTAAAAGACCACCTAAAGGATGGGGGAACATGTAAAGAATAAATGACAATAGGTCAACCCAATTGAAAATTAGGCCAAGTGTCTGAATAGACATTTTTTTTTTTAAACAAGGAAAACATATGGATAGCTAAAAAGCACATAAGGTTAATCATTAATCATTATCAGCATCACAAGGAGCTACTAATTCATATTCACCAAATCTGGACAACAACAAAAATAATAACCACAACCATAAACCGAAATATATGAGGCAGTGGGGAGGGTGTGGAGAGGTCGGGGCTCTCACACGCTACGGCGAGAGTGTGAAGGGATGCTGCAGTTGCCTTGGGAAACAGCTGTGGAAACACTGTTGGGAACAAGCAAAAGAAATGTATTCTAATTCCTACTGTTTCGTTTTCAGGTTCCATTTAATCATAGGGAGAAACTAAGTTCAAGGTCCCAGGCCCTAGGGGAGCTGAGGACTTCCCAATAGCTGAACAACTTCTGTAGTAAGGAGACAGTTGTCTGAGTCCAGATACATCGGGGACAACTTGTAAGGAAACAGTTGTGAGTCCAGACATCTCAAGGACAACGTCTCCATCTTGCTGGCAGGGTCAAACTAAGTTCACGTTCCCAGGCCCAGGGACCTACTCCCTATCTTGATTGATGGAAACTCCTTTGCTCAATCCCTTATGTTGAAATATGAATGGGCAATGCCACAGGCCACTCTGCTCCTCGCTCTATGGTTTATCCTTTAAATATGCTGTACAACATCCCTTCAGGGTCGTAGTTCAGCTCTGGGGTCTGTTCTGTGGCCCTGACAGACCAGTAGCATCTTGATTACAATAAATTGTGTCTTCTGCATTGACCTGGTGTAGGAGTTATGTTGGAAGTAAGTGGACCCCAGAACAATACTTCCCCTGAAAGTTAGACACATATGACTCACACATCTACTTGTAGGTAAACGCAATGCAGCTGAAGAAGCAGATCCATACAAAAACCTGTACACATCTTCCTAGCAATGTTGGTCACAATAGCTAAATGCTGAAAGTATTCCAAATGTCTGCGAACTCCCAAATGGATAAACAGAATGTCGCATCACTGTATCGTGGAGAATCCTGACACACACACACACACACACAGAGCACACAGGGTTCAAAGACCTCAAAGTTATCAGATTACATTGTAGATGAAATTTTATGTCTTTTATATTAATCCCCTTCCTTCTCTGGACCAGAGCCATCATCTCATTCCGGGTGAAAGTGGAATTTCTTTGTTTTTCGGAACAGAAATGATACATTCACTAAAAATATTACCTATACATTTTAATGCAAAATCCAAGTAGTAAAAACACTGCTATACTAGGAAATTGAACCTAGGCCTCATGCATGGTAGGTAAGCACTCTACCACTGAGTAACATACTTAGCTCTTGAACTCACTGTGTAAGTATCCTTTCATTGTTTTTCTTGATTTTGCACATAGGAAATGCTAAAAATCCCCAGGGGAAAAGCTGTTAACAGCTGGAGGAAGCCTGGACTGCAGAGGCAGCCCGGACTGCGGAGGCCATGAACACAGTAACAAACGTGAACCCCTTCAGCGCAGATTGGCTTGGTTTAAAGGACGGAGTAGGTAGGCGGGAATGGCATTCTATGGAGAAAAAGGCTTCATACAGCAACAGGAAACATGGCAGACGCTGAGAAAGTATGAGTGAGCATTTCATTGTCACCACCTACACGGGGCACAAGTCACTCTTACTTTGTCACATTTCTTTTGCTTCTCTAGCTTCTTGAAGGCTGTACCGTTTAAGGGACTTAAATGGATAACACTTGTAAGTACTGGACATGGCCATGTGAGAAGGGGACCTTGTCTCAGAGCTGTGTCTAACAGCTAGATTCCTTCCTCTTCTCCTTTCCAGCTTTGGATCCACTGATAGATCCAGCTTGCTCTAGACGCATCTGTACACGAGGGCTGTTGGGTCACGAGAGCCAGGCCGTGGAAGCAGCGTGGGTGCCCATCAAAGAACCAACCAGTGAGGAAAGGGTAAATGTACACAACGAAGATTTATTCAGCTATAAGGAATAAGGCTTGCCATCTGCAGGAAAATGGGTGGAACTGAAGAGCGTGTTAAGGGTTATAAGCAAGCCTCACCAAGGCAGATACGGCATGTTTTCTCTTCTGTTTAGAAACCAGGAGAGAAAGGAGCTTAGATATATGGAAGAAGAAAAGGGGGTGGAGGAGGAAGTAAAAAAAAAAAAGGAGGAAATGAATACGATCAAAGCATATCATCTGCTTCTATGGAGATGTAAGAGAACCCCTTCTTTTAAACAATTTCTTTCTAATTAAAACAAACCATCGGTGTACCTCTTAGGATATGTCAGCTTCATATTTTTAAAAATTTATTTTATTTTTGTTGTTTTTTTTTAAAGACAGGGTTTCTCTGTGTCCTGGACTCACTTTGTAGACCAAGCTGGCCTTGAACTCACAGCGATCCACCTGCCTCTGCCTCCCTGAGTGCTCTGATTAAAGGCATAAGCCAGAGCTTCAGATTCTTTTTTTTCTTCTTCTTCTTCTTCTTCAAGATTTATTTATTTATGGGGTGTGGTGGCGTATGCCTTTAATCAGAGCACTCAGGGAGGCAGAGGCAGGCAGATCTTTGTGAGTTTGAGGCCAGCCTGGTCTACAAAGCAAGCTCCAGGACAGCCAAGGCTACACAGAGAAACAATGTCTCAAATAAATAAAGAAAGAAAGAAAGAAGAAAAAAGAGAAAAAAGATGTATTTATTTATTATTACCTACATAGTGCTCTGCCTGCGTGCACACCCGCAGGCCAGAAGAGGGCATCAGATCACATTATAGATGGTTGTGAGCCACCACGAAGTCATGGGAATTGAACTCAAAACCTCTAGAAGAGCAGTTAGTGCCCTTAATCTCTGAGACATCTCTGCAGTCCGAGCTCCAGATTCTTAGAGTAAGTTTTGGTGCAAGGATGAAGACAATGTCCCTGAAGCACTTTCTCTTTTTTTCTCAGTGCATAGCAGAGCTTCTGGGGCATCACAGCACCTCACAAAGCATGTGACAAACTGAGCTTTGTCCCAGTCATGCCTCGAGTGACATTTCCCATAGTGACCTTTCATGGTTTTGGTTGGGGGGGTGGAAATTCCTTTAGATCAGTTAAGTGTAATCATGAAAAACACATTCCAAAAAAAAAAAAAAAAAAAAAAGACAGAATCCAGTGGGAATAAAAATTACCTTTACTGTTCTAATTATGCCACAACCACCACACCTGGCAAAATTACATTCATTGTGCTAAATTAAAACAGCACAATGCTTTTCAAAGCCACAAGGAAATGCATCAGGGTTTATGTAAACCAACAATGGTAAATAAAGACAATCAAAATGCCTCAGGAGAGTTGGCTACAGTTCTATTCGCCACTTAGATTCCTGAGCTCTGACTATGGCCCTGGCACAATCTTATGCTGTAATGCCAGTTTTCATCCTGAAAGTCCACAACAGAACTTAATTCTCGTGACTGGCTCTTCATGTAAATTCCTGTGCCTTTTTTTTATTTTATTTATTTTTATTTTTATTTTTTAAGTAAAGCACTATCATCCTTTTAAGGGAGGTTTTCAGTGAACCTTCTGCTGTAGGCAGAGCCAGCTCTGTCAAGGCCACAGGCAGCACACCTGTGGAATGTTACTTCTTCCCTAAGTACTGAAAATGCAAACTGGTACTAGCACTTTGAAGTTCCAAGGGGTCTGAGCTCCTGATGCACCTCGTAGCCATCATGGACACCTGCACACTGAAATTAGGTAGACTCAGTCACTGAAAAGCTCTGAGCTCCATTTGTCAAGAATTTTGGCATGAACTTGTATAGGTTTAAAACTGTATTATGTCCTTATAGGTAAACTAACAGTGACAATGCCAGAAACAGTTATTTTAATATATTCCTGAATTTTATATTTTAATATTAAAATACCTCTTATTGAAAGTATAAATGGCCAGATTTGTTTTGGGGGGGAGAATTTATCCACTTGCTGACTCTGGTGTCACATATACCAAAACTATGATTTGCTTGGTCAGAGGCAACCCCATCCCTCAATTTCCTACTTTACAAATATTTGCCCAATTTGAGTTCAGAGTCAACTGTGATTTTTCTTCTCTAAAGAGACGGCTTGCATATTATGTCTGTTATCATAATGCACAGACATGAATACCCATTTTATTTAAATATTACAATAATAGTGTCTAAATACATACTAAAGCAACAATAACAGCAAAACACAATTTCTTGAAGCAAAATATAATCTACAATTAATCTTGTTTACCTTGCAAAACTCCACTGAATATCTGGGGATTGCGTTTCCCACCTCACTCTAAAGAGAGAATTCTTTCTCCAGCCACCCTCAGCACGTGCCTGTATTTTCTCGAGTTTTCTTTTGACATTCCTTTAAAACCAGCAAAACAAAACAAAACACCTGGAAAGTTTCTTTAACACACAGTATCTCTAACTTTGTCATAAAATCCTTTGTGAGTTTTTACCGGGTCCAGTGGAGAGAGACTCGTTTCTTTTTCACAGTTTTCTTGATAATCTGAGTTGCCACTTTGGCCCAGGTCGGTGTCAGTTTGATGATTCTACAGCTTGATAGCCACAGACAAATCTAAACAAAGCGGTTTCATCCCAAATGAGAACAGCATTTTCCCGTAAAGCAACGCAGCACTTCACAAAACTCCAGGCCAAAGAATGAATGACAGACCCACCAATAGGGAGTGCGGAAGAGAATTTTGTTGAACTTTGTAACCCAATCCTTGGAAGCCGGAGGTGGGAATTTTACATTGGGGGCTGTCTTTTCCTTGGAATTTTCTTAAAGTGGTATCGCCATCTTATTGAAGTTAAAAGTTGCCAGAGATTATAAAAACAATGTCCATTTAGAGTTTCTCCTTCTGTGTTAAGTCCAATAAAATATGTAAATAGACCCTCCACAAAATGAGTGAACTTCTAAAGTGGTCATACTACTAATACAGGAATCTTAACATCAATTTGGAGAGGGAGTAAAAGCTATTTTAACATTTTTCATGAGCAAAATTTGGACGTTAATGTGCCAGAAATATTTGTCTTTAAAAAAATTAAAGACAAAAATTAAGAAGTTGGCATTACTTAAAATGTTTTTCTATTATATTTTTGTGATTGTCAATATATTAATATTACATATATATACTGAAATTATAACTACATCATTTTCCCTTTTCTTTCCTTCTGACCAAGTTTCCTATGCACCCTTCCCTTGTTCTCTTTCATATTTATGGCCTCTAATTATTGGTGTGTGTGTGTATGTGTGTGCACGTGCGCGCGCACACACACACTTTCAGGGCTGACTATCTGGTACTCAATAACCAATTGGTGTGCTCTTCCTAGGGAAACTATTTCTCCAGATCCAAGCATTCTTTAATTGCCTGTAGTGTTGTGTTATTATTTTTATTTAACTGCTTTCTAAGTTATTCATTTCTAAGAGTAATTAAGCTATCATAAAAGTAGTACATTTATAAGTTGAGGATGATGGGGGGGGGAAGTGGCACACACCTTTGATCCTAGGACTCAGGAGGCAGAGGCAGGAAGATTTCGGAGTTCAGGTCCAGGCTGGTCTACAGAGTGAGTTCCAAAACAGCCAGGGCTAGACTGAGAAACCCAACCGATGGGTAGGTAGGTAGAGATAGATAGATAGAAAGACTTTAGGATGCTCAACAAGAATCCTCTATGCAAATTAATACTGTTTTGCTTTGTTTGGCAAGACAGGGTTTCTTCAGGTAGCTCTGGCTGTCTCCGAACTCACTCTGTAGACCAGGCTGGCCTCGATTCCCCTGCCTTCTTCACCTGTCTTTGCCTCCAACTGCTGGGATTAAAGGCTTGGGCCACGACTGTCTGGCTCATCATTTTTTAAAGGACAACGAATAAGGTTTAGTGGGAGAATGGATTTAATCAAAATACATCATATGCATGGATAAGGTTCATCAAACCAGAAAGAGTAAGTCTTAGAGGAATTTTTAAAGATTGAAAGTTGTTGCAGCAATCTGCATGACATTAAAAGAATGTATTTCTTCCCTGGTGCTGAGGACCCAATGTTGTGTCTCTACTGAGCTACACATACTTGCCCCCTTTGTTTTTGAAATGCTTTTTTTGAGATAGGGCCTCATTAGCTCACCAAGTTGGCCTTCAACTTGTGATCCTCCTGCCTCAGCCTCAGAGGAGCTCTGCACACTTGCCCCATCAGATCAGGTTTTCCCATCTTTTAATATTTATGACTGCCTACTTAGCCATGTTAGGAACTGCCAGCTTATCGAACTAAATTGATCATCCTTAGTTCTTTTTCACACTATAGCCTGTGTTTCTTTTCAATTTTGGTTTATGAGAGTGTCCCGCATAGCTGAGGTTGGCCCTTAACTCCTGATGTCTCCACCTCTAGACCGTTGGGATTCAGGCATGCACCACCATGCCTAGGCCACGCGTGCCTCAAGGGTAGGCACGATCTTTGGCACCTATCAGCTAGTGTTTTGAGGACTTAAATCCAGTGCTTATGCTCTGCTTGTTGACTCGACTTACTCGCGTTATTTAAACCCAACGGCTTCTACTAAAATATCAGACTGGTGGAGTAACAGTAGCCAGGCGCATTCCTTTAATCCCAGCACACAGAGGCAGGTGGATCGCTTTGAGTTCGAGGCCAGCCTGGTCTACAAAGCGAATCCAGGACAGCCAAGGCTACACAGAGAAACCTTGTCTTGGGAGGAAAAATAAAAATAAAAATAAAGCAAACGCGAGATTCTGCATAGCTCTTAGGACGATGCCTGGTATTTAACAGCTCGGCATCGTTATATTGCTGGCATCCGTCAATGAGAGGGCTGAGAGAGGAATGAACGTATGAATAAAAGATCAGGTAAGAGACGGACAGCTCCTGAGGCTGGCGCCAGGTAAACAACACCCCAAAATGCTAGGCAGAACATCCACTTTCTGGACACTGAGCGGCAAGCCAGAGCCGGAAGTCAGAGCAGAGACACAGCCAGGAAGTCGCACTCTCGGCCAATGAGCGCCTAACTCAGAAAATGAGTCTCTCGTTCTAGTTATCGTGAGACAGCGAGAGTTGAGGCAAGATATCGCGAGGTTTCGTTCTCCTCGCCCCCCCCCTTCTCCCCCGAACCGTACTCCCCTTAGTCAGGCCCGCCCCGCCGCCGGCTCCGCCCCCAAAGCCCCGCCCTCCCTCTATTTCAGGACTGCCTTCCAGCGCAGCCGGGCCACGGAGTGCCGGTCAGCGGCCGCCTAGGTGAGTGTCTGGTCTCTAGGCTCACTGGTCGAGGCCACTGGCTTGGCTCTGGGCGGGAACTCTTCATCTCTGTCGCCACAGAAGCGCCTGGGCCTCTGCTAGAGCGACTGCGTACTGTCCGGCCTTGGGTCTCCACGGCTACGGTGTCCTCCACCGCCCCTGGTACCCGAGTATCCTGGTCTCATCTTCTGAATCCCTCCCTGTCTCTGGGCTCCCTGCTGCCGAATTCTTAGGACTTTAGAATCGAATTAATTCTGGCCAAACCAAGACGTCTGGTAGCCTTTCTCGTAGAGAAAATAGCCTTTCGCACAAATAGAATATACAGCTTGTAAGTCTCTAATCTCTAGTGTTAGTAAGTTGGGTTGTGTATTCTGTCAAACCAGGTACTGGAAAGTCAGTCAGTGACTACTCTTCTTTAAAAAAACTTGTGCTTAAAATAGGGATGTTGTTGTTCTGTCTGTATCTATAGAGAAGACTGAGTAGTGTTGGACTTTTAGAAAACTGAAGGTGCAGCTGTATATGGTTAACACGACATTGTTTACATTAGCTGTGGGCAGGAGGCAATGAAGTTTTGAAAGGGGAAGGAAAGCCCACCTTTGAAAGGCCATATTGCCAATGAGTACAGTTTGTGAAGCCAAGAGCACTGTTGATTTTGGACGTTCTTGGATTTCATTTGTCTACACCTTATTTCCCAATCTGTAGCAAGGTGCGTTTCAGCAGAGCCTAATGGTGCTTTTGTCGCAACCAGTACCAAGCAGAGCATCCAGAAAGAGCCATCTGGTTACAGTGAGTGGAGATGTTGGACATAGTATTTCCTTTGAAAAAGGAAAGCCTTCCATTTTGGCAGTCTTTGGCTGCCTCATAATGCTGACACATTGGCTACATTTCACATCTGTAAAAGGCTGTGTTATAGGTAAGGTGGTACCCAGACTTTGGCGTTAGGACCGCCTGCGTTCCAGTTGTGGTGAAGGACCTCATCTGTGAAGTGGATTAATTAATGTCTGCTGGGCTGTTTGGCTGTGAGATTAAAGATCTTTATGGAAGATAGCAAGTTTAAAGAGTCTATGAGTGATCTCAGTGGATAGATGAGAAATCAACCTGGGAACAGCTGTTCTAATTTTATTCGCTTGAAAGCTAAAAGTATTTTAGAGAGTGTTTATGCATGCATGCAGGTATGAAGAAAGCAGCAATATCTCTTTGGCCTTTGGAGTTTACAGACTCTTGTCTAAAGTGGCATCAAACATATATATAATCTATATTATATATATGTGTGTGTATATGTGTGTGTGCACACACACATATATTTTGCAAATTGGAAAAACTGAACAACTGGCTTGCTCTGGAGGAAAACCAAGGAAATAATCAATTTGAGTTAGGGAAATGAGTTTTATGCTGAAACCCGCAAGGGGAAAGAGGCTATTTCCAGGCTAAGAGGAGAACAGTAAGTGCCTGGAGTTTGGTAGGTCCCAGAATTAAGAGAGGTCAGGAACTTCGTGAATGTAGCAGAGGCGGCTGGACAGGCAGGTTGGGCCCGATGGTCCTTTTCTCAACAAGGAGTTGCTAAAGGGTTTGTTTAGTAAGAGGGAGAGATGCAATTATGGGCACATTGTCAAAGGCTCACTGCTGTGATTTATATGGTAGAAGTGATGAAAGTGGACACAGGAAGCCCAGGAATACAGTGTGCCAAGGCAGGAGGTGGCAGGGCCTTATGGGTTTGGCAGAGGGAGAGATGTGACTAGAATTAAGATGTATTTTGGAAAGAGGAGCACTAGCCTTGTGTGACTGACTGAAGAGGCTGTGGTGGAGAAGATGGGACCCTTCCTGACCTCACATGAGCGGCTGTGTTGGTAGAAGGGTGCTTCCCCTACAGATGCTGAGCTAGGAAAGCCTGGAGAGGTGACTGGTGGTCAGTGTTCCCAGCTGTCTGGAAAGGCGTGACCCTGGAGACGCTGCAAGTCATCGAAACCACTCCCAGCTTACTCAGTGAATAATTACCTAGAAAGCTTTGCCTTCCCCACAGAAGCACGGATGCTGTCAGTCCTGAAGTTCCCTTCACTTTATATAAAGACATACACGATGTCCAAGGATCAGGTGCCTGACAATAAAGTAGGAAAGAAAGTAGATGGAGGAAATATGAGAAAGTATGAGATTCTTAGGTTGACCTGGAGCTGTTATTGAACGTTCATAGAAAACACTTTGAGGTAAAGTGGCAGCTGCTGTCTTCTGAGCTGAGAAATACGAGCTTGGAAATGGTGCAAAGTAACCCCAAAGTTATAAAGCTCTGCATATTGAAAGCCTTCATGCGATGCTCAGCGAGAATTATTTTCTTACAATGAATAAAAAAATTAAAACTGCACCCTTTTTCTGTTTCAATAAAGAACTAGAAGTGGTATCAAGGAAAATTGTCTTTTTGAGCAAAACTGTGGTGTCTTTCATTTCCTTACTGTCTTCTGGAGTCCTGTGCTTCATTGTAAAGAACCCCGACTTTGAAATCCACTGGACCTGGTGTCAAATTTTTGCTTTTAATTTCTTTTGAGGCGTTTCACCTTTGACAAGTTCCGGAAGCCCTGACTTTGTTTCCTCATGTGTTAATAGTGAAGCTTGTTCATCCTTGTGCCTCAAAGGATGTCAAATGTAGCTTCCCTTTCTTGTCCATTTAACCAACATTGCTGCATCTACATGAGTTGTCTGAGGCCTAGAGACATTCATAATTGGATCATACAGGGTTCTTGTTCCTAGTGGAGTGTTTTGGACCACTTTCTTTGCTATTTTTTATAATCTGCAAAACTGTAAAGGATACAAGAATAAAGGAAGTAAAAGTATGAAATATTAGCTGGACATGGTGGTGCACACCTCTAATCCCAGTACTCGGGAGGTAGAGGCAGGCTGATCTCTGTGAGTTTGAGGCCAGCCTGGTCTACAAAGTGAGTCCAGGGCAGCTAGAAAAACCCTGTCTTGGGGGAAAATTTTTTGACAATATTTAGATAGTAGGAAGTAAAGGAGTTAAGCTGTTAGTGATATATGTTTGAATGTTTGAGATGAGCTGCCTCATTTTATATTTAAGATCAAAATGGGGCCTTCATGGACTGGAGAGATGGCTCAGTGGTTAAGAGCACTGACTGCGTTTCCAGAGGTCATGAGTTCAGTTCCCAGCAACCACATGGTGGCTCACAACCATCTATAATGTGATCTGATACTCTTCTGGCCTGTAAGTGTACATGCAGGCAGAGCATTGTATACACAATAGTAAATAAATAAATCTTAAAAAAGAAAAGAAAAGAAAATGGGGCCTTCTGGTATTTGATTTTTTAACAGATTTTTCTTTGGTCATGCTGTGCAGCTTGTCTCTGGGGTCTGGTAGAGTACTTTCCCAGCATCCACAGAGCCTTGGGTTTAATGTCAGTACTGCAGAAACAAAGGGGTGTGTCATACAACTGTAATCCCTAGCACTCAGTGGACAGAGACAGGAGGATCAGAAATTTAGGCTCTTCCTTGCCTACATAGTAAGTTCTAGACCAGCCTAAGGTACATGAGAACCTGTCTTAAGAAAACAAAACCAGAACTTGTCTCTGTTCTCATTAAGATTCCTACCTTAAGTGTGAAAGAGTTTTTACCCAGTTAGGTCTATTTCTAGTAAGTAGTAAATATTGCTTAATCAGATTACTCTATTGCTATTATTTTATTTTTTTAAAGATTTTATTTATTTTATGTCTATGAGTGCTCTGTCTTCATGTACACCTGCACACCAGAAGAGGGCATCAGATCTCAGTTTAGATGATTGTGAGCCACCATGTGGTTGCTGGGAATTGAACTCAAGACCTCAGAAAGAGCAGATAGTGCTCTTAACTGCTTAGCCATCCTCCAACCCCTCTATTATTTTAATGCCCTAAATATGTGCAAAAATTTTAGTTGTCACAAAAGAAGGTTAAAAAGTATAATTTTCTTTTTAGTGTTGTGTTCTATCTGTAGGGCTAACAGATTGATATGCAGTGCTTGCAAGACATCTTATAGTGACTACATTTTTTTTTGTCCTCTTTATAGAAATGGACCAATTTTGACAAGATGTAGTGCTGCAGCGCGCCTGATCGGACATGTTCAGACATGGCATCCGACCTCTGTAAGACGATCTCTGTGGCCAGGCTTGAAAAGCACAAGAATTTGTTCTTAAATTACAGGAATCTGCACCATTTCCCACTGGAGCTACTGAAGGATGAAGGACTGCAACACCTGGAGAGGCTCTACATGAAAAGGAACTCCCTTACAACCTTGGTATAGTATTGTACGACATTAGTGCCGTTTATAAATGTGGCCCTGACCAAGATGTGCTTCATACAGTCACACTGCTTAGATCAGGCTGTTCTGTATGCAGGCAGCGGAGACACACAGGGCCTCACTCCTTACCTAGGTCCTGCAGTTAGGCTCCAGAAGGGATGTGCAGGAAAGTGAGATACCCTCTGACACATAGTACTGAAAAAATTAGGCTTTCTTCAGTCAGCAAGCACATCGCTCATGGCCTGTGCTTTTGGTGCCTTTAAAGCAGCCCAGGTAGAAAGTAAACAAGAGAAGACCAACAAGCCCCACTCTGAGTTGTAAGCATTAAAAAGAGAATGATTTGAAGATCCAAGTATTAGTAGATAGTTGGGAAGTGTAAAGAAGCCTCGTTTCTGCACTTCAAGTTACTTGATTTAGCACAGTAGCTTATACCTGTAGGACAAATGTGTGTCATGTCTTTAGAATTTGGGAATGTCAATATTTAGGGCTAAAGCAGGAAAAAAAAATCCGCGAACTTAATGGAATAGGCCTTTTCACTTAAATAAAGAAACAGCCATTTATTTGCATTTATATTATGTTGAATTTATTCCTATGCCATAAGTTCCTTCTGGGATACCTTTTTTCTTTTCTTTTCTTTTCTTTTTTTTTGGGGGCATCCTTCTGCTCTGCCTTAGGAATAATGCTTTCCTATTTAGCTAGGGCCATCTCAGTACAGTGGGGGAAGCACATGCATGGTGTATTAGTCAGGGTTCTTTTTAAGACACAGAACTGATAGAGTGAATATATATATATATATATGTTTTATATATATAATATAATATTTGTTGTATATAAATCTTATATATACATGGGATTTATTAGGATGGCTTACAGGCTGTGATCTGAGTGGTTTAACAATGGCTGCCTCCAGTGGACAGGCCAAGGATCTAGTAGTAGTTTAGTCAGAAGGCTGGCTGTCTCAGCATTCCCATCTAGGACTGGAGTACCAGGGAAGTCCTAGCTGCTGCCGGTGTTCAGTCCATGTTGGAATATTGAAGAAATAGGTTCTAGCACCATCGAAGGAATGGCTCAGGGTAAGTGAACTTGCGAGTGAGAACGAGGGCGAGCACACAGAAAACACAAGCTTCCTTTTCTGTCCTTTTATGTGGGCTGCCAGCTGAAAGTGGCCCAGATTTAGGGTGGCTCTTCTGACTTCAAATGATCTGGATATAGATAGGGTGAGTCTCCCACTTCAAATAATCCACCCAAGAAAAACCCCTTACAAGTGCACCCAAGTGCTTGGGTTTTAAATACTTTTGAGTGTGATCAGTTTCACACCTGCGACTAGCCTAGTCATCACACATGGGTTAACCTGACCATGAACTCTGTAAGTTTAACAGTGCATCATGAGTGTGTTGCATATCCAGATATACTTGACTACGTCAAAATCCTTAAACTTCATGTTACTCTTTGTTGCTATGCTCGTGCAATAAAAATTCAGCACTGCAACGGGCGTGGTGGCTCATGCTTTAATCCCAGCACTCAGGAGGCAGAGGCAGGCAGATCGCTGTGAGTTCAAGGCCAGCCTGGTCTACAAAGCAAGTCCAGGACAGCCAAGGCTACACAGAGAAACCCTGTCTCGAAAAACCTGACAACAACAACAATACAATTCAGCTCTGTTTTTGGGCCATCAGCCTTGAATCCAGTGGCCGCCTGGCCTGCACACATCTGCACACTCCACCATTGTACTACAGAATGGCACTCACTGTTTTTTGAAAGAGACACCTTTCAGATACTCAGTAGCTCTTTGCATAACCTTGATGACCTGGTCAATTTCAGTGTTCTTAAAGTGAACACAAGGATTTGAACCTCTTGATTTGTATGATTGTGTAGGGTTTTCTGGCGTGAGAGTTGGCCTTTAGATAGGCACGGACCACAGTGCCTCTCTGCCATTGCCTGGTTTTGCTGTTCCATGGGCAGCCCTCTCATTGATGTATGGCTGATAAGGGCCTGTCTGACCTAGGGCTCCAGGTTGGACATGCTGCTTGTCCCCCTGCACCTGGGCACTACTGCCTCTGGTAAGGACCAGTGCCCCTGAGGCCAGGATGGCAGCCGTGATGGAGGACTGTATTCTCTGCTTCTCTGCCTCCAGTCCCCAGAAGCTTGACCAAATTTTTAATAAAAAATGATAGCTGTCATGAGGTCAAACGACACAGAGGCATGCTTTCAAGCAGCAGAGATTACTGCTCATGATCCCAAATATGATGTCCAGGGTCAGATGCTCTGGTGAGGCCAGCTTGCTTCTGTGTAGATGGTGCCTTTTTACTGTGTCCTCGTACAGTTGAATGACAAAGGGTCTTCCTTAGGCCTCTTTTTATAAGGATACTTGGCCCACTCATGCTGGCTCTGTTTCCATAGCCTGATCACTTCCCAAAGTAAAAGGTCTTAATACTATGATCTTGGAGATAAAGACTTCAGTGTGAATTTTAGGCTAGATATAGCACTCAGACCACTTACATTTCTACAACTCTGCTGTATTTCTTTATGTGGTTTCCCTTTTTAAATAATAGGTTCTACATATTTCACTTTGCATTCCTCTTTGTTCTTGAAACCTCTAGGTTAGTAGATAGAAATATATCTTTGTGTGTATGCAAATACTTATGTTTAGGAAGTTCTCAGAGGGCTAAAGGGATGAATGCTGGGTCAAAAGATAGATATATTTTATTTTTAAATACTTTGAAGTAGTATTTCATAATATAGTATTATCTTTATTTGTATAGCTAAGAAATTGTTCAACTTTTTTTTCAATGTAATATGAGTTGATTTATATAGGAACCAAACTATGTAATTAAGGAGTGAATACAAGAATAGTTAGGGGTGCACATAGGGGTACACACCTGTTACTTCAGCACGTGGGAGGCTAAGGTAGGAGGGGCATGCATTTGGGGCTAGGCTACATTGTAAGACCCTGTTTCAAGCCAAACCATACCCAGAGCCAGAGTCAAAAAATCCAAAAGCAGGTAGGAAACAACAATTTTGGGCCCTAAAACTTACATTAGAAAGTGTTTTAAAGAACTTTCCTGTTACAGCCATAGTCTAGAGACTATGCATTTGGGTTGTTGTTGTTGTTGTTCTTTTTCTTCTTCTTTTTTAGATTTATTTATTTATTATTTATAGTATTCTGCCCTCATGTATGTATACAAGCCAGAAGAGGGCAGCAGATCACATTATAGATGGTTGTGAGCCACTATGTGGTTGCTGGTAATTGAACTCCAGACCTTTGGAAGAACAGACAGTGCTCTTAACCTCTGGGCCATCTCTCCTGCCTCAGCATTTGAGTTCTTGGTCCCCAGCTGGTAACCTTGTTTGGGGGAGACTTAGGAAGTGGCCTTGGGGACTGAGGAGATGGGTCACTCAGGAAAGTAGTGACCCAGAAGCTTGCTAGGCAGCCACCCTAGCTGAATAGGTAAGCTCCAGGTTCAGTGAGAGATCCTGATTGAGAAAGACATCAGCCTTTGACCCCTACACACTTGAGCATGTGTGCCACACATGAACAGGCATACATATATATCACATACAAAATTTAACTGTTGAAGATTATTAATATCTCCCTTTAGAGACTATGAGAAGACATTGTAACTCATGATTCGGGTGGAAACTGACTTGACATTTCTTTTGGTAAAATTTTAGTAAAATTGTATACCCAATAGGAAAAAAAATCAATCAGAAACAAGGATATTCATCATATGCTAACATGGTAATGTGGTGAGCACTTGTTTTCATAAAAATCCATAAGTATATTGGTTAAAACCTAATAGCAGCTAACTTCTTCTGAATCTTTACCAAGGCATTTGCTTGACAACAGATACCACTCATTGTTCTAAGAAATTTACATGTGTTATTTAATCCTGAAAACAGTGCTTTGATGCAAGCACTTTCGTTATCTCACATGTGTGCGTGAATAAGGCATTGAAAAAGGACTCTAGTGATGTTAGTGTGGCTGACTGCAGAGAGCCAGGGGGTGGGCGGGAGCTGAAGATCCCTAAGTATTCACTGTGGCCTATGTGTCCCCCGCACAAGCCAGGCCTTACTTCCCCAGGCTCTGCAGTCTGTCCCAGGCAGCACCACCACCCAGGGACCAAATGTTTAGTTAAACATGGGCCTGTGATAATGGTTGACATTCAGACCTTAACAGTCCTCACTACTCTCTGCAAACCACTATCTTTAGCCTTGATTTTCACTTAGTATAATTTTAAATTTTATATCTTGCTATTATATTACTTTCATTTTAAATAAAATATGTTAAAAGTAATTGAAGATGGTTGCATATAGATTATAAATATTTCGATTTATAATGGTAGCAGCTGTATTTATGTAGTATTGACATAAATGGCTACTTTGTAGATGGTAACTAGGTTAGGGTGAGAAAATTGTCGTCTAGGGAAGTTTCACACTTAGTTCTCCTTGTCCCTCACACCTTATGCTTGGAACCAAAAGTAGTTTTCTATTTTAGATATTTTTCTTTGGATTATGTATTTGTATGTACATAGTTAAGTTTTGGGGATGAGACTCAAGTCTAGTCACATAATTCATTTGTATTTCGTACATCCCTTATGCACATAGCCTAAAGTTAGATGTGCATTTTGACTGCATCCTGTCAGAGAGCAGGTATGAGTTTCCCACCTGTGGCTGTTAGGATTAGATGCTCTGCCTAGAGTAGAAGGTTCACCAATACTGGCGCAGCTTAGGGGAAGCAGGAAGTGAAGGTGGTATGAAAGGGCTTTGCATGGTCACTGTGAGGTGGGAGAGTTGGGAGGAGGGGACTAAGTGTGGCTCCTTTGGAGTTCTCTTGGGAGTTTCTTTCTGCTCTTCAACCTGTTGGACCTTCCAGACTTGAGCTGCTGCTCCACTGCTGGCTCTGCATCCACCCTGCTTGTACTGTTCTTGCTTTAGCTGACTGTGAAAACCATCTAATTATTTTTGCTTGTTTGTTTGTTTGTTTTTGAGACAGGCTTTCTCTGTGTAGCCTTGGCTGTCCTGGACTCACTTTGTAGGCCAGGCTGGCCTCAAACTCACAGCGATCTGCCTGCCTCTGCCTCCCAGTGCTGGGATTAAAGGCGTGCGCCACCATGCCTGGCTCCATCTAATTATTTTTGTACTGACTAAATGGAAATAGGTAAGTATGTCACTTGCTCAACTTTTTCAGTGTAGTCCAGGCTGGCCTTGAACTTGTGCTTTCTTCTTGCTCTAGACTCTCAAGTGCAGAGATTCAGGCATTAAGCTGCCACGAGCAGCAATCTGCCTGCATTTTAAGAATTTATGTAGTGTCCTAGAAGTCATTAGAAATGTAAGCAAGGGTGCAGTGACAGCACACTGCTCTGTGGGTGGAAAGAAGTAAATATGAAACTGCCTGGTGGCTGTCCTCAGGTGGTAGAGAGAGAATGGCCAGAGGCGTTTGGGGGAGTCCAAGGCTGCCATGCTACCTGTTAGGACAGACAGAGAGGAGCCATAAAGGTAGGGAAAGCCTCACCAGTTACAGAGAGCAGGTAGCTTCAGAGCAGAGGAAGCTATAAGCTGGCCTGGAACATGTGGGGTGTGCATTCGTGTGCGTGCATGCACGTGTGTATGTGTGCATGCATCTGCATTCATGGTGAGCAGTGTCTAGTTTGGGGAGATTGGCATGAACAGTTGGGCATATAATTTCCAGTTACACAACACCTGCAGATAAAGGCAGTCTTATTTGATCAAAGTCCAGTCCTGGTCAAAAGTGTGTCAGTAGGCTGCAGCTCCATGGTGGAAACAGGTCATGGCACCCATGGTTACCAGTTTGTTTATTTTTAATTAGAAAAAAAATTTTTTTTTTGACACAGGGTTTCTCTGGGCTGGAGAGATGGCTCAGAAGTTAAGAGCACTGTCTGCTCTTCCAAAGGTCCTAAGTTTAATTCCAGTAACCACATGGTGGTTTACAACCATCTATAATGAGATCTGGTGCCCTCTTCTGCTTTTCAGGTGTACATTTGGGCAGAATCTGTGTACGTAATAAATAAATCAGAGAGAGTGGGCGAGGGGTGGAGGGGGAGAGAGATTCTCTGTATAGCACTGACTGCCCTAGAAGTACAGGTGCTGAAACTGGGTCCCAAGAGCTTATAGCCACACAGGTATTTCTTCTTCTGGATGGATGCAAACTATTACAGATTGCTTGGGTACTCTGGCTTGAGGCATTTGAGTTAGACTTCCTGGGAGGCAAACAGGTAGGGAGAGAGGCCACGGCTAAGGGATAAAGGCAACAAACTTCCAAGATGGCCATCTTTTCCTTACTTACCCTCCTGATTTAAGACAAAAGCCTGACAGCTTAAAACAAAACCTTGTAGGCTTTTGTCTCCCACCAGCAGGCCCCTTGCTGACGGACTGGATCAAGGCCTGATTAAGGAAGGAAAACTCTTCAAAGATGTAAAAATCCCAACCACAAGAGGAGACTGGATTTTTCGGTTTTGCAAATGTTCCCTTTACTTTTTTTCTTCTTTCTTTCTTTCTTTTTTTCTTTCTTTCTTTCTTTCTTTCAATTTATTTATTATTTATACATTATTTCATTTGCATGTGTACCTGCACACCAGAAGAGGGCACCAGATCTCATAGATGGTTGTGAGCTGCCATACCGTTGCTGGGAATTGAACTCAGGACCTTTGGAAGAGCAGCCAGTGCTCTTAATGTCTGAGCCATCTATCCAGCCCCTCTCTTTCTTTTCTTTTTTAATTTAAGATTTATTTATTTATTACATACACAATGTTCTGCCTGCATATATGCCTGTATGCCAGAAGAGAGCATCTGATCTCACTATAGATAGTTACGAGCCACTTTGTGTTTGGCAGGGAAAAAAAAATCCGAAACTCACCAAGACCCTGGACTGCCACGTTTGTCCTAGTTTCTGAAGGAGAAGAGTAAGGACAGTCTCTACCAGAGAACGTCAGATCTGTTGTGGCTTATAAAATACATGAAATACTTGTCCAAGTTACAAACATTTAAAAACCTTCACACTTAAAGAGAGTTTGAAAGCAACATTTTATGCCAGCTATACATGTTAAAGCCTACTTTTGCATTGCTTATGAAGACACCTTGTTGATGTAAATGTTAACAGAATATTTTCCATGTCCTGAAAGGTGGGATTAGAAAGTAAGGAGTGACACTAGAAAGCATCAGTAGGGGTCAGTCATAGCCTGTTCAACGGATGCTGCTTCCTAGGCTGAACATTATTCAGGAGAGAGGTATTTCCTTATTTTGTATCTCAAAAGGCAGTATTCTCATTAACTACAGTCTTCTCAAGGTTAGTGTACCTGCTTTTAAATATAAGCACAGGTGCCTAACTTGTGATCAACCTCATACTGATGGCCTTCAGTATGTGTGGTGTCAGTGCTTTGTATAAAGCCGTAAATCTAAAAGCAAAACAAAACAAGGAGCAAACTAGCTTATCATGGAATGCCCTCTGACAGAGTCAAGTAGGCAGAGGGTCGTGCAGCCTCGTCACAAACAATATTGGTACTCCAGCAGATGAAACTAGATGAGGGCCTGACAGGTTTCTTCCCTGCCCCCGTCTTTGCTTTAGTGGGAGCATTGCCAATTAAGCCTCTGCCCTACAGCTCTCTAGTTTTGCTAGGTATGCCCATAAATGGAAGTGTGTATTGTTACTAGAAAAGATACCAATACTAAAAGTCCATTCCAGGATTTGGCTAGATCCACTTGTGAAGTCTGAGGAAGTAAGTTTTGAATGTTTACTAGTATCCAAATGTAAGTATTCACAGTTTGTAAGTGGCCCCGTTAACCGTGAGAGCTCAGAACTTCAGTCAGTTCACCATATCCATGTTCAGTGATGCAACTTAGGAGAAAGGGTGTGGCTATAGGGATAGAGCAGCTGCAGTGTATCTGTATGCCTACATGGAATTGTAATGCTATTTTCTTACCTAAAATAAACCAGTGGGTTTCTGTTGTGTTTAGGGTTTTAAAAATAAAGCTATTCCTTACAATAAAATATAAGTCCACATATGGGTTAACTTCTCTTATCATTGTGGCCTATCTTTCCCACCTGACAAGCTAGGCCTCACTTCCTAAGGCTCTATAATCTTCCCCAGATGACACCACCACTCAGAGACCAAATGTTTAGACATGGGTCTGTGGCTGTGGTCGACATTCAAACCTTCAGAGTCCTAGCCACTTCATGCAAAACCACTATCTTTTTCCTTGATTTTTACGTGAGGTAATTTTAAAATGTATATATGTTTGGGAGTATGTGCACATGTGACTACAGGGGTCCAAGGAGTGTAGAAGAGGGCGTCAGATCTCTTGGAGCTGGAGTTACGGGTGGTTGTGTGCTGCCAGACATAGGTGCAAGTGCAGACTAGGTTTCATGTTAGTTACTTTCAGTTGCTGTGATAAAACAGTTGCTGAAGCAGCAACTGATGCATTCTGAACTGCAAGAAGGAATCAGAGAGCCAACTAGGAATGGTGTGTGGCTTTGAAACCGCAGAGCTTTGCCTCTGTGACATCCTCCAGCAAGGCTGCGCCTCCTAACCCTACCCAAATAGTGGCCCCACTGGAAGGACATCTTGTTTAATCCACCACGCATGCTTCACTCTGGCCACCCCTGGTCCCCAAGCACAGTTGTTTTTATAACAGGAGTTGTGAGGCGATACAGGCAACAGACAGTTTGCTAAGCACCCCTTCCCTCTCCCTTTTGCATGAGTTACTCCCTGTGCCCAGCAGGTGAGCCAGAGCTACCCTCCTGTCACCTCCTGCCGCTCTCTTCTATTTGTCTTTCAGAATCCATGCCAGGCACTTTTTTAGTTTGTTTTCTAAAGGCCATTCCTGGGCCTGTCTGTGAAACTTAGCTTGTCTTTTGGTGTTTGGAGGGGGTAGAATGAAAAAACATATCTTGTGTGCTCCGTAGTTTTTCATAGAGTACATCTTCATCTCCTTGTAAATCTCAACCATGCTTGTGATTATATATAGTTATTTGCACAAACACACACCCCCTGCCCCTGCCACACACACACCCTCACACAGGTGTACCCTCCTTTCAATCTGTGAGTAGAATTGTGCAAGTTTTCTCTTGAAAAAGCACTCCTCCCCCTGCCCCCACTCCCATGGCACATTTCATCTCTCTGTCATACCTTCTAGATGCCACCCTCAGGCCTAAAAATGTTGGACCGTGGTCCTTGTCTTTCATTCTCAACCTTCTTGGGTCTCAGTGCCTGGAAACCCTGGAGATCCACCTCTCTTTAACAGCAGGACCCAGGCTGGGGTGGGGTGGGGAGCTGGGAGCTAGGAGTGTGGCTGGGGGTGAGGGCTCTGTTGCTGTGAGGCCACCATAACAAAGCTGCACCAACAGCAAGCAATGCATTTGCTCACACTTTGGAAGCAAGCACCCAAAATTAGAGTGTGGTCATCAGGGTGGGGTGCCCCTTTGGGGACTAGAGTTTTTTGAGTGCCTTCTCCCTGTGCATGCTGTTCAGAGTTCCTTGTCCACAGCTGCCTCTCTAGCCCCTGATCCTCTTTCTACTGTCTGTCTCCTGAGAGGTGTCTTTCTTTGATGACCATGGAGTTGGAGGAAGGTTCTGGTTTCTTTAAGGCAGTGGTTGGAGGTTGAACAGCCCTTTCACAGGGGTCGCCTAAGACTATGGGAAAACTTGTTTACATTATGATTCATAACAGGAACAAAATTGTAGCTATGAAGTAGCAACGAAAATAATGTATGGTAGGGGTCACCACAACATAAGGAACTGTATTGAAGGGTTGCAACAGTAAGGGGTGCTGATTTTAACTGTTTGAATATACCAAATGTCTTGTGATTGGTGTCAATATAAATCCCAAAATGTATTATTTTCACATTCTCAAAATTTATATCCCAAGAAGATAGTCTGTTGTACTTAGGGTAACTAAAAATGTTAATACTTTTTTTTCAAAGATAAAATTTAATTCTCAGTTTTTAATTTTCAGCCAGACAACCTTGCTCAGAAGCTTCCAAACCTTGTGGAACTGTGAGTCTGTTTATTTATTATTTTAAAAATAATAATGGAAATTTTAAGTTATTTGAGATAGCAGGACATATGATTTTAATACATTCATTCATTATTTTTGGGTGTGGTTGTCATGTTGCTTCTAGGGGTAGACTGGAGGCTGTGCTAACCCCTGTGGTGTGTTAGGGCCTTTTGATGTGTTGAGATAGCTCAGATGATGATGATGATGCTCTGAGTTCAGCATGTTTGCATTCTTTGGGGAAGTCGGTGCTGCTGGGAGACTCCTTACTGTTGTTATCCCTATGTCAGACTGGAGCTAAGCTCCTTGATGGCATGGAGTATTCCAACAAAAAGCCCTCCCACTTCCTTCACGTCTTGGTAGTTTCAGTGCTTTTGAAGATTGCCTCCATAATACTACATTTAGCTTTTTGGTTTCTGTTTTTTTGCTGTGGGTCTTCTGTGTGCTTCCCCACTGAGCTGCATCTTAAGACCCATGCTTTTGTTAATTGTTTTAAGAGTGTGTGTGTGTGTGTGTGTGTGTGTGTGTGTGTGTGTGTGTGTGTCTTTTGGGGTCTGCTGGCTGACTAGCCAGCAGGCTCTCGAGAGCTTTCTGTCCTTGCCCTCCAATGCTAGGGTTACAGACCCACAGCTCTCTGTGAATTTTATGTGGGTTCTGGGTATTCATACTCTGGTCCCTAGCCTCACCATCCCTGCCGCACACACACACACATACACATACACAGTGTTTCTCTGTGTAGTCCTAGATGTCTTGGAACGTACTCTGTAGATGAGGCTGGCCTCTAATTCAGAGATCTACCTGCTTCTGCCTCCCAGGTGCTGGAATTAAAGGCCTGGGACACCAGCCACCACTGCCTGGCCACTTTTGTTTTTTTTAATATGTGCTAGTTTGAATAAGAATGACTACCCTAGGTTTATATATTTGAATGCTTAGTTACCAGGGAGTGGCACTATTTGAGAAGGATTAGAAGGATTATGGGCTGAGGCCTTATGGGAGGAAGTGTGTCATGGTTTCTTCTTCACAGCAATAGAACAGTGACAAAATGATTCATGTATTTGTGTTTAATTTACCACTATGAAAGATAAAAATTTAGATAGCATATATTTTTCTGTACTAATTTTATTGTACAGAAAAAGCTTTATTATCTAATTTTATTTCAGAACTGTTTCTATTGGTATTCCTTGCTCTATGTGTTAATTTGTCTGAGTGTTGGAGAGATGAAGGAAAAGCTAAGCTCTCGCATCCATCCTTACATTGAGTCTCTGTCATTGTCATTTGTCCCATCCTTTTATTTATGAAAAACTCTTCAAACTAACAGAAAAGATAAAAACATAGTACAGTGAACACCCACAGACGGTCACCAAAATGTAACCACACTCAGTACTGTGCCACTCACTTTCTTTCTCTCTCCTCCCACCTGGGTAGTATGTGCTGAGTGGCAGCTGCCACTTCACCCCAGGAAGCATAGCCAGTCCAGTGCTGCCGGCCTGATTTGCCTCTTGTTGAGCAGGCCTTAAGTTCAGTTAAAGAACTGTTGATTACCACCAAGGTGGCAGGTTTTTTATGTACAAGATGGTGATATTCACAGTAAAAATAGCTTTACATCCTCTCTTTTATATGCCCTTTTTTGTTCATTTTTTTGTCTTTTCATCTTTCATTAATTCACATTTCTTAAGTTCCCCAGCTTAATCAACATAGAATGGTGAAAAGAAGAGATGACAGCATGGAGGATTCACTGCGTCCCTTTGTTCAGCCTTTTCCCTCTAAGTGTGCTAGCTCTAGGCCTCTTGTAGGTAACTGGAAAGTTCTCTTCCACGCCTCACCTGCAGGGTTGTTGTTATTATTTTTTTTATTCCAAAGGGTTTCTCTCTCTTTTCCCCCCTGTTTTGTCTTTTATTCTACTAATGTTGTACATTATACTGATTAATACATGTACATTGAACCAATATTATAATTCTGGGATAAATTCTATTTGGTCATAGACTATATTTTTATATGTTGTTGGGTTTAGTGAGGTAGTGGAATTTTGTAGCTGTCTTTAAAAGTATTTCTCTGGAGTCTTACAATTTTTATCTTGTTTTGTCTGTATTTTGTGTCCTAGTATTATTGGCTTCAGAATGAGTTGGCAAGAGTTTTCCTGGCCTTTTGTTTTCTTCACCTTTCCCTCTTTTTTCATAAAAACTGCTTGCTAAGTGTGGTAGTGGTCCCTGGCTGATGTCGAGCTGACCAGTAGTCAGCCTCTAGACAGTGTACAGACTTGAGCGTAGGCTGTGGTGATCAGCTCACAATTGGACAGGCTTACTGTAATTGCTTAGGCTGACCAATCCCCTAGCCTGTGAGTCTCCATGCGGCTGCTGAGACATGCCTTAGCCTCTCCATTGTCGGCCACGTGACTTCACTAGCCTTCACTTCTTGCCTATGTAGGGCTTTTGCTCAGCAGATGTGAGAGCCCAGGGCCTCCTCAGATCTTACGCTGCTCGTTTGCACAGCTCTGGACCTGTGTATGTCCCACGAGTGCCAGGTGGTCTGCTGGGTTGCCAAAGCCCTTATAAACACTCCCCACCAGCTTTTCCTTCAAGTTTTCTGGCCTGTGCATTATTTGTTACAGATGTTTTCTATTGCCTCAGGAAGCTGTGAAATTAAACAGTTGCCTAGAATTTGTTTCAGTTTACCACTAGAGATAGATAGGGTTGTGTTTTTGTTTTTGTTTTGTTTTGTATGTGTGTGTACTTAACCTTGCTAATAAGATCTTTTTATCTATCTTATTAGTGTATGTATATATGTGCAGTTATATGTGTGTGCATATATACACGAGAGAGAGAGAACTTTGCTAGAGAGGTGGGGGGTGGGGAGAGAAGAGAGAGAGGAGAGAGCGCTTTGCTAGCGAAGTCTTCCAGGCAATTGTGAGACCACAAGAGGATAGTAATCCTTTGGGGATGCAGCTTGGGAAGCCTTCTCACCCAGTTCCCCCCAAGCTACTGCTTTTCAGGTTGTGAACTCTTAGCTTTCTTTAATTCTGCAGACCTGGACTGTGGGATGGGACAAACACACATGAGAACACTGCAGAGCTCATAGCCAGGGTCTGACACCCCACAGCATTTTTCTTATATGCATCTTCCTCTGTCATTGTAGGCCTTGGGCTAGTTTCCCTGTTTTTATGTATAAGCCTCTGAAAAAAAATTTGCGGGGGGGGGGGCGGCGGGAAGTTTCAAGACAGGATTTCTTTGTGTAGCCTTGGTTGTCCTGGACTCGTTTTGTACGCCAGGCTGGCCTTGAACTCACAGAGATCCACCTGCCTCTGCATCCCCAAGTGCTGGGATTTTAGGCATCTCTGATTTTTTTTTTTTTACAGTATTCTGTAAAAAGAACCTCTTTCCAGAGGTTCTTACTTATCACCTTTTTTCAGAATTGTCAGTTTTTATAAGAAACTGCTGAACAAGTTTCTAGATTAGCTGTGCTGTTTTACACTTCCCTAGTGTATTAGAACTCTCTTCCCACAACAGGAACTCACAAAGCCTAGCTTGGCCTCGGACTTGCTGTGTAGGCAAGGGTGCCTCCTCACCTTCCTGCAGCACTCGCCCTGCCAAGTGCTGAGATGACAGGCGTGCGTCACCACACCCATCTTGTTAGCTACTGTTCATGCTGCTATGACAAGATGCCTGACAGGAACACCGTAGGACCGTGGTTCTCAACCTTCCTTATACAGCCCTTTAATACAGCTCCTCATGTTGTGGGGATCCCTCCCAAACCATAAAATTATTTTTGTTGTTACTTCATAACTGTAATTTTGTTACTGTTAACAAATCATAATGTGCATATTTTTGGAGATTTGTCAAATATTGGTTTGTAGTGTAAATACTTCGATGTTTTGCCAAAGGGGTTTGAGCCACAGATGGAGAACTGCTGACTTAGGGGAAGAGGTACTTACTTTGCTTCACAGAGAGGGAATGTCGGTGAGTGACTGGAAGGTGTGGCAGGGTCACTCAGTGCTGTAGCTGGCAGAGGCAACTCTAACACGTGCAGGGAGGAGGCAGAGAAGGGGAAATGTAGACCATCAGTCAGACTTCTGCTTGCTTTGTCTAGGGCCCGGCCCATGGTGCCACACCCTCAGAGCATACCTTTCCTCTCAGTTAATTCTCATTGAGAATGCCCTCACAGGCACACCTAGAGGCATGTTGGCTGCTTCTTGGCTGAAATTGACAATGAAGATTAGGCAGCACACCCAGCAATGCCCCCCTCCTTAGTGGTGTCGCTGTTTCTCTTTCCAGCCATTCTGATGTGACTGTATCACAGTGTGGCTTCACTTGTGCATCCCTGATGGCTGCTGATCTTGAATACCTTTTCATGTACCTATTTGTCATCTGTGCCTTGTTTGTTTTTATGCTAAGGTTTTAATGGTTCCTGATATATTCCATAAACAATCTTCTTGTCTGGTATGCTACAAGTACTTTCTTGTAAAACACATCTCACCTCTTTATCCTTCTCTTCTTTTGCAGAGTGAAAGATGTCCGCTTCCGTGCAATCTAGTGCATCCGTTTTTACTTTTATATATTATGCTTGGATCTCAAATGTAGAAGCCTGAGACTCAATAGTGCTTTTCCCCTTTTTCCTTCCTGAAAGTCATGTTTTGTTGTCAGGTCCCTCCTGCATCTTCTGGTGATGTTCTAGGAGTAGAGTTCTTAGTTGTTGGTGTGTCTGCCCATCACACTTGGAGCTGTTTATTCCCCTCTGCCTTGTGGTTCATCAAGACACATCTGTTGCTCTTAGAGTTATTTGTTAGGTGGTTTTCTGTTGTTGTTCTTGTTTTGTTTTGTTTTTCTCCTCTGAGGCATTTTCTTTGAAAATTAAATTTCTTTCTCTTTGTGGAGGTGGCACTATAGTGGTACCCAGGCCTCTGTGCCCTACGTAATCACTCTGCCTTCCATAAAGCTGCCCTGACAGCCCCAGGAGCCTCCAGCTTTTTACTCCACTTTGCAGGAATTTGATCTTGGTTCTCTTGTGGTTTTCTTTTTCCTCCTCTCTGAGTGTTCGGAGCTTCTGGGGTTTCTTTACTTCTCCTTGGATAATCGTTGACGCTGTTGCATCAGATGCTTTTTTGTGTCTACTCTGCCGTCGGCCGTACTCGTGAGACCCTTGCATGCTCACTGGACTGTCAGATACATCCCATAATGGGCAAGGCTGTTCTTTGCAGGGTCTTTCTCCATTGTGCTTCAGTTTTGATAAACAGCATTTTTCTGCCCTTGAGGTCAGTTACTAAATTAACTTTATCCAGTGATTTTTATATACTGTATATTTTCATTTTATATAGAGATATCTTTGATTTCTAGACATTTCATTTTTCTTTATATTTATAGCTTTTACAATGTTTATTATTTTCGTCTAACTACCTGAATGTGATCATTCTAACTATTTAAATGGCCTTATTTGCTAATCATTTGTTCAGTGGATTTATTTGTATTGATTAAAAAAAATTTTTTTTGATGCTGGAGAGATGGCTCAGAGGTTAAGAGCACTGCCTGCTCTTCCAAGGGTCCTGAGTTCAATTCCCAGCAACCACATGGTGGCTCACAACCATCTATAATGAGATCTGGCGCCCTCTTCTGGTGTATAGGTATGCATGCAAGGAGAACACTATACATAATAATAAATACATTTTTTTTTCTGGTTTTGTGTCATTTTCCTCATTGGATGATGGGCTTTATAAATTCCCATAGTCAAGTGTCTACATTTTGTTTTGTTTTGTTTTGTTTTGCTCTTTGCTGACTTTATGTTTGGCTCTTGTATGGCTTTCTTAGAATAGGAGCAATCTCAGTGGTGGGTCGGCTCTCTCTGCAGAGGCCCAGCCCGTTTAGCATCTCTGAATGGCCTGGGTAAGAGCAGGTTTGCAAGTGTGCTTGAACTCACACCTCTCAGTCCAGAGACCTTTGTGGACTGTTGAGCTGACAGATTTTCTCCTGCTTTTTGCCCAGAGTTTCTCTTATATATGTGCCTTTTAGAAGTTAGCAAAGAGTCAAGAGCGAGGTGGTGGAGTGGGGCAGGACAGCTCTTTGTCTCCTGAACTCCCTCCCCTTGGCTGCTGGCTGCCTGAGTCCTGATAGCAGCCTCGTAACCCGGGAATTGTCTTCCTGTGCCGTAGCTTAGAATTTCCCCCAGAAGCCGGCAGTTAGGGGCCGATGTGGCTTGCCTTGCTAATGCCATTCCTTTAGGAAGCAGAGTCTTAGTCACCTGTTGTCACTGTCTGAAAGCAGTTGTGTCATGCATCCCATCTGTTTCCCCCTTGTTTATAGCAGTCAGGTCAGTCTGGTCCTTGTTACTCATTATGTCTGGAAGTGGAAGTCCTGTTCCTTCTATTAAGAAGATAGCTTTTCACCAAAGAATACGTTTCACAGTTACAGGGAAGTTGTAAAGATAGCACAGAGTGTTCTGGTATATCCCTCACTCAGTTTCCCCTGTGGTTAACATCATGAGTTCCATGGGATATTTGTCAGCACTAGGAAACTGACAATTAACATATTGAATAAATGTTTGTTTCAGTTTATTTAAAAAAAAAAAAAAGACAAAATGACCAAGCCATTGGCCAAAGCGACTGTACCCTTAAGTGGTATTTTTTTTTTTTAGCATGAATTTGATTTCCTGCAGTATTTCAGCAGAACATGAGGAAAGCTGGTTACTTTGGAACATTAAGATTTCAGTTACTCTGAAATTAAAAAAAAAAAAAAAACTCATAAAATTGAAAGTCCTGAATCTGTGATCACAAGTGCCCCACAGCTGTCCAGAAGCAGGCATGCTCATTGAGGAGCAGGGTTCTAAGCTCCTCATTATCAGTCCTCTAATCTCTGGAGAGATGTCCACATGCATTAAGAGACTGAGGGTGTTGGTAATGCCCCTGTGGTCATGTGACTGTGAAGGTGCAGTAAAGATAGGAGAGGCTTGCTGCCTGTACCAGGTGGATTCTCCTTTGCTTGTACCCTAAAGTTATTTGTAGAATTGGGATTGCATTGTGCTTAGTGGACAATAGATGATCTTTTGGAGACCCTGATAATTTCAAGGTGTAGTTAGCCTCAGGAACACTGTGGTGCTTTGTAGCATCTTTATTATAATATAGACACATTTAGTGTATTAAATTTGTTTTTAAGTTTCAGTCATAATAGCAGGTACTTTAGTACATATTTTGACTTGGACGTTTTCATAGGTAGAACTCCAAGCAAGTGTTTTATTGAAGCAGCTTTTTCATTTTGTTTTAAATGATTTATATATTTATTACGTATATAGTGCTTTGCAGGCATGTACACCTTCGCACCAGAAGAGTGCAATAGATGGTTGTGAGCCACCATGTGCTTGCTGGGAATTGAACTCAGGTCCTCTGGAAGAGCATCCAGTGTGCTTAACCTCTGAGCCATCTCTCCAGCCCCCATATTGAAGCAGTTTTTAAAGCTCAGCTCTGCTTCTGTTTTTATGTGATGACATCTTGTTTTTCTGTACAACAAATGCATATTTACTTACTTTAGTGTATGTACCTGAACATTTAACATTTATCAAGAAAGTTTCCCAAAGTATTGATTTTAAAATGATAATCAATTCATATACACTAAGCAAAGAATGAATCTGTTTTAGAAGCACACTTGGTTAAATTGTGTCACGTAGTTATCAGGAGAGGGCTTGCTGCCTGGCAGACATACCAGAAGAAAAGGGGCCTTCTCTGTGCTGTCTGTCAGAGGCGCTGTGGGAGCGTGGAAGGCAGGAGAGGAACCGCTGTTGGCCAGGTGGCGAGGCAGGTGTGCTTGCTTCTCCTGCTTGGCTGAGGAGGTTATTGCGTAGTGCTGGGGATGTGATCTTGACCAGAGGAACTAGTGGCTTCTCTTTACAGCTACTTTAAGAGTCACTAGTGAAAGGCCTTTATAGGGATTTCCTGGGGGGAATGCTTCTCACATATGAGTGTGGCTGGGCTTGAATTGGCTTAGCCAATTTCAAAACCCACAGGTTAACCTCCTCTAAAACATAATTAATTCAGCATAGAAATGCTTCACGAAATTATTACTTTGTTTTTATCATTCTGTGCTCATTGACATTTTAACATTCACCAAAGATTTTCAAAATGCAAAAGAAATTTTCTAAGTTATATTTTAAAATACTTTTGGGGATTTATTTTTAACCTACAATAAATAAAATGATTGGTTTGAAAATCAAGTATTCTAAAATCTAGTTTTCTTACCTCAAAATCACTAATAAAACTTATTTTCATATATATTTTTTCTTCTTCTTCTATAATAAAACTGTATGATCTCCTGCAGTCCCAGGCTTTGGCTCTGAGTTATCTGGTTTCAGATGGTACCTGGAGTCTCCACCAGAGTGTGCCAAAGATACTTCAGTGGGAACGAGTCGATGGCTTAGACTTGCCTGGACTTGTAGGTCTTTTTAAAGGTCCCTTGTTGAGAAGCCTTGTCATCTGAGTATTTCTACAGATATGTTAATGAGCATTTGATCTCTGTTCTTGGGTTACAGTGAGCATACCAGCCAGAGAGATCTGTAAGAGTTTTTTAGGTTATTTTGTCTATGCATGTTTTCCCTGCAAGTATGTTTTGTGCCCCATGTGCATATCTGCAGCCTGTGAAGTTAAAAAGAGGGTGTTTGGCTGCTGTAACTGGAATTTCGGGCAGTTATGAGCCACCAAGTGGGTGCTAGGAGCTGCACCTGGGTCTTCAGTAAGAGCAACAAGTCAAGTGCTCTTAATGGCTGGCTGAGCCAGTGAGAAACACCTTTATTGCATTGTTACTCTTTAGAAATTAAAACTGATTTTAATAAAACTGATTCTCCTTTTACACAAGAAGTATTGATTTTTTTTATACCATAGATGTATTTCTGAAAACCTAAATAATTTAAATGTACTAGAGGAAATAGTATTTTTTAAAGATTTATTTATATACTAGGTATACAGTGTTCTGCATACATGTATGCCTGCACACCAGAAGAAGACACCGGCTCTCATTATAGATGGTTGTGAGCCACTGTGTGGTTGCTGGGAACTGAACTTAGGACTTCTGGAAAAGCAGTCAATGCTCTTAACCTCTGACCCATCTCTCTAGCCCCTGGAACTAGTAATTTTTCAATGAGGTTAAAAATACCTCATGATTTTTATAATTACTAATCATTTTTAAATGACTAAATTAGAAGATAGATTTAATATTTGAGATTTAGCATAGTCAAAGTGTTATTACTTACCTATTATGTCTGTGTGTCTTGGATTGTGTGTGTCCTTAGGGTATGAAAGGAAGTTTCACCTTTTATTTGATAAGCTTCCAATCAGAACTTGTATCAGCTGGTTATCTGACAAAATACCAAATAATAACACTACTTCTCCCCCACCCCATTTGTTGCAGGTACCTCCACTCAAATAACATAGTTGTGGTTCCAGAAGGTAAGCACATTTATCGTTTTTAGCTTGAAAACAGCCTAGTTTATATTTTGCTTTATGAGTAGATGAAATTATCTCTTTAAATCTACTTTGGTATGTTAGGAAATTTTAATCTAAAAGACTTTTATTTTATTTGCTTTAAAATGTAAGTGCAGTTAAGAATTAAGAATAAGTAGGGAACTGTAAAAAGACAATAAATTGCCAGGTAAATTATTAGACAAACTGCTGTCAGGAGACAATGAAATAAGTATTAAATGCAACAAATTAAAAGTTTAGTTACATATAAAATAATATATTCTTTAAATTTTTGTGTGTGGGAGAGAGGGTGGCAGAGGACAATCTTGTGACTTGTTCCCCAGATGCCTGCCTTCCTTCTTTGTTTTTGAGGGGAATCTTTCCCTAGTCTGGAACTCACCAGGCAGGTGAAGCTGGCTGGCCAGTGAGCCTGAGACCCTGTCTCTGCATCTCTAGCCCTGGGCCACAAGCATCTGCTGCTAGCTCTAGCTTTGGGTTCTGAGGCCTGACCTCAGGGTTCCTTGCTGGCAAGACAAGCACTTAGCAGCTGAGCCGTTTCCCTGGCCCCTCCTCTGAGTGACTTCATCTGAGACAGGCACCTATGTTTCCTGCTGGTCTCAAACTCTACCCTCCTGCCTCACCCTCTGAGAGTCAGCTGTTACTGGTGTTTGCCACCACAGTTGGGTTAATCTTTGAATTATTTAGTCACACATTTTCTCCATTGTTTTAACATTTGTACTTGTAATTTTATTAAATTACATTTTATCTTAAGGTAAAAGTATTTATAACTTGCACAACTTTGTTTTCACTGTTTTGTGAGTCAAAGACTGGCGAGTAGAGATTAAAGGGCTTCATCTAGAAACACCCAAGTCACACTCATTCTGCCTCTGTTTTCCCTCTGAAGCCATCGGGTCCCTTGTGAAACTCCAGTGTCTGGATCTCAGTGACAATGCCTTAGAGATTGTTTGCCCAGAAATTGGTCGTCTGAGAGCATTACGTCATCTTCGATTAGCTAATAACCAACTACAGTTCCTACCTCCAGGTAATCCCTGTCTGCATAGTTTGTGTGTCAGGAATCTGCTTTTATCACTGTGTGCACCAGCAGTGGGTATATAAATGTATTTGCAAGTATCTGTTTATTTGAAGATGAAACAAAGGAATGTAGGTGAAACATGACCAGGCGTTCTCCTGGTGTGAGTGTAAGATGACAGCATTTCTGGTGTAGGGCCACTGTGGGGTGCATTATGATCGCGTCCTCCTGTCACTGGTGGGCAAGGTGCTTGTGTGAAGAGCTATGTGAGCAATTTCAGATGCTTACGGTGTTGTGGGGGTCTTTTGGTTTTGTTTTTTGTTTTTGGTAAAAATAGCATTAAGAAATTAAATAATATTTAACCTCATATATAATGAGTCAGTTACTACTTCCAGCTATAAACAATGCAGAAACTTTGAAGTCAGTAGAGAATACAGCTTTCAAGGCTATCATGTGTGATTACCTGTATGGCGTTTGATCATTCCAGCTTCCAAGTTTCTCTTTTTATTTATTTATTTATTTATTTATTTTGGTTTTTCAAGACAGGTTTTCTCTGTGTAGCCTTGGCTGCCCTGGAATCACTTTGTAGGTGAGGCTGGCCTCGAACTCACAGTGATCCACCTGCCTCTGCCTCCGGAGTGCTGGGATTAAAGGTGCACCACCACACCCAACCTTCTCTTTTTAGATAGCCAGAAAATTAGATGCTCTTTTGGAGACTGCCTAGAAAGTGTTGCAACAGGGGTAGCAGTTGTCATATTTGACACTAATACATGCATAATAGGAGCTGGGAGTGTAGCTTAGTTGGTAGAGTGCCTGCCTTGCATGTACAAAGCCCTGCATTCAGTCTCCAGCACTGTACAAACCAGGTATGGCAATGCAGAAAGATCAGAAGTTCAAAGTTGGCCTCAGCTACTCAGTGGGTTCAAGGCCAGCCTGTGATACAAGAGACCCTGTCCCAAAATCCAAAACAAAAGAATGAGGTAATCCCAGCACTCGGGGTGGCAAAGGCAGGAGGATCTCTATGAGTTTAAGGCCAGGCTGGTCTACAATGCAAGTCCAGGACAGCCAAAGCTATACAGAAAAACCCTATCTTGAAAAAAAGACAAAAACCAGGCTGGAGAGATGGCTCAGAGGTTAAGAACACTGGCTGCTCTTCCAAAGGTCTTGAGTTCAATCCCTAGCGACCGCATGGTGGCTCATAACCATCAATAATGAGATCTGGTTCCCTCTTCTGGCCTGCAGGCAGAACACTATACACATAAGAAATAAATAAATCTTAAAAAAAGAAAGAAAGAAAGAAAGAAGAAAAAAACAAAACAAACAAAAGAGTGAAATCCATGGATCTAATGCTGCTTATATACATACAAGGACACTTCTGTTTTTCCTGTGCATCACATTTTGTGGTGGAGTGTGGTCATTTCCACAAGTTAATGGTGTTTTTTGTTTTTTAACATCATTTGACTGTCTCTTAATAACTGCTGAAGGTATATATTTCATGACTGCTTTCATATAACTTGTTTTATCTACACTTCTGTTGCATAAGAATTCAGACCTGAGCCAGGCGGTGGTGGCGCACACCTTTAATCTCAGCACTCGGGAGGCAGAGGCAGGCGGATCACTGTGAGTTCGAGGCCAGCCTGGTCTACAAAATGAGTCCAGGACAGCCAAGGCTACACAGAGAAACCCTGTCTCGAAAACAAACAAACAAACTGAAGAATTCAGACCTGTAGTTTTTTATTTTAGTTTCCTAGCTTTGTTTCTGTTGTCTCCACTTGGCTCTTCTTGTTTGAGTGATATTTTATTCTATGGCAATTGTGTGTTTTGAATAGGGGCTTTTTAGTGAGCCATGAGTAGGGTTTTGTTTGTTTTGTTTTGAGACAGGGTCTCACTGTGTAGCCCTGGATGTCTTGAAGCTCCATAGCTCTGCCTGTCTGCCTCCTGGGTACTGAGAGGATGGGCATGTGCCACCACGCCTCGCCAAGGGTAGTCATCTTTCTTCCAAGGCATCCTGTGTAATGCCAAGCAGGCCTTCTACTTCCTGGCCTCAAGTTTATACAGCTCATTGTGGGGCCAATTTAAATATTTGATTGGGCTGGGGGCAAGTCTAACCATCTCTCCAATGCTTGGCTGTGTTTTGAGGCGTAGTATGAAGAAAAGAAAGGAAGGGTCTCACTTGTTAGTGGTGGTAGACACCAGCTGATATGTGATGGTAGCCCTCCTACATACTCGGTGCTCTTATGTAGCTGCTTCCTGTTTTACTGTGATGGTTTGTCTGTTTCGTGTGTCTGCATGTGGGGCGGCATGTATGCGTGTGAGCATGAGTGTGTATATGTGTGCGTGAAAACCCTTTGAAAATAACTTCACAGCTACAAGTATGCAGGATGTAGAGTTAACATGGGTCACATATAAAAGCCTGGCTATATCGGGAGTCAGAGCTCTCAACTGCTTTTAAGAGTGCACACATTTGGTCTTTGAATGTCCAGACTGCCATGAGGCCCAGTGGTCTATCCTTTTCTGAAACTTACCCCTGGCTAACATGATAACCAGAGGGTGGGTCCTGATAAATACCCATTCTTGGAGAAACTCTGTTTCCGACCGCAGAGTTCTGCTGTCCTCTGCTGTGAACCTTTGCCTTTTCTCAACAGCTGCTCCAGGAGTGAGGCCTGACAGAAGCAGGCAAGTCTGAAAGAGATTAGGGGGAGGGGCAGAGGGAGGGAGGGAGGGAGAGAGATGAGGAAGAGAGAGAGAGACAGAGAGAATGAAAATGGAGGAAGGTGTGGGAGATGTCAAAAGTTGATTTGCCGTATTTTTTATTATTATACCATATTGTGATATCTCAGGTGCTAGGTCATAGACATGTATATTAGAATAAAAGAAAAGGGAAGCTAAAGCCTTCAGTAAGTTGGGATATCTTCTCTTCTTCAGTATTCCACTCCCTGGCTCTGTTTTTGGGTCACCAAGCTTTTCTACATGAGCTAGTTCTAACCGGCCACCCCACGGCACACCATGGCATGCTCAGGCTGCTTGTCTGAGGTGTTGGAGCTGGAGCACACTGATCTTCTCACTCACCTCTACACCTTGTTGTGCATCACATCTCCTGTTCATGGTTAGTCACAGCATCACTGCTGGCGTGTTCCTGTGGGACCTGGATCATTGCTTGTCACCTCTTTACCTTTTATAATATACTTGATGCTCACATATATATATATATATATATAATTTTTTTTGCCCCACTTGAATGTAATAATACTGTACAGGGTGCAGAGAACACAGAGACAGAATGAAGGTGTGTGAAAGAACTGTCCAAAACTCTTCTGTGGACTGATCTGACTGTGCGTGAATGGAATGTGAATAAAGCCATGCCGCATGTTCTAACATTAACATTTTATTACTGTACAGTGCATTATTTTATGAATGAAGTATGTTAAACATTGTATTATTCTTATGTGGGAGAATATGCTATGTAGGTCTGTGGGGTGTGCCCTGGCACTTCAGTGGAGGTCTGGATGACTTGGTGGAGCAAGCTCTGTCCTAAACCTTTATGTGTGCTCCAGGGATCAGACTCCAGCCATCAGGCTTTTCCAGCCACCACTCTTAGCTGCTGACCCTCTCACTGGCCCTATTGCTGCACGTTAAGTATACAAAAGAATAGACTTTGTTGAAACTTTTTCTTTTTCTTTTTTATCTAGCCCAAGGTTTCCCTGAGACGTTTTCATTCATACTTATCATTACATTGTTCTCACTGCCCCTGCCCTCCACCTACCACTTGCTCATCTCCTTCTCCCTCCAAGCAGTCCTTTCTGTTTTCCTAGCCCATATTCTGTCATCCTGCCTTGCCCTACAGTGTGTGTTCCCTGTATGGGGCTTCTTTCACTGAGAATGGTTTTGATATTGCTGTTGAATATGTCAGTACTGCTTTTTTATTTCAAAGTAGTATTCCATCACATATGTATTCAGCTGCCTGATAAGCATATAGATTTTTTTCAACTGTTGATGTTCATATGAATAAAGCTAACAGAACGTAATGGAAAATGGCTTTTTGTGAACATACTTTTTTTTTTTATTTCTTTGGGGTAAAATATTCCAAGAATGAAAGAGTTGTTGCTTCATACGGTAGATGTACATTTAGCTTCATAAGACCCTTCCCAGCAGTGCTCAGAGTGGCTGTCTCAGTTCTCCCCTTCCCAGCAGTGCTCAGAGTGGCTGTCTCAGTTCTCCTCCACAGGCAGTGTGCAGGAGGCTCCTGGCCCCACCTCCCACTGTGCTCCTGTCTGCTTCTCCTGCTTATTTTTAGCAGTGCTCCTGGGTATAAAAATAGTTGTTTTATTTTGAATTTAGTTTGTATTTTTCTCTTGCCTGAGAGTGACACGATCCTTTCCTTTGATTTGTAGGAGATAGCTTCCTGTTTAACATGCTGGTGACTGACTTTTTCAATTGCTGAGAAAATGTCTTCCATCGTTAGTGCTGCCCCTTGCTCCTGTCCCATGAGAGTTCTTCCTGCTGTTTCACTGTGGCCTGTTTTGGCTTCTCTGTACTCTGAAGATGTCTTGCCTCCCAGAAATTTATCTTGGCTTTCTTATTATCTCCATCCCTCAGTTTTTCCTAGCTGAAAGCCTCTAGTATCTTGGGAAAATTGCATCAGCGTGTGTGTGTGTGTGTGTGTGTGTGTGTGTGTGTGTGTGTGTGTGTGTACATGTGAACGTGTGTACATGTGCACTTGCAGCCTTTCACAGCTGGACTGATTTCTCATTATCTTTTGTCTGGGGCATGCGTCTTTTCCTCCCTTTCTTTCAGTCGGGGACTAGCAGCCAGGGAAGCGTTCTTTTAGAGTGGGCTTGTTACTTATTCTAGTAGGCTTAGTAACTATGATTATGTGGCATAGCCAGCTTGTGCTGGTTGGTACAGGAGAATGGTGCTCTCTTATGACTTTTCTATTTTATTTTTTCTCTTTATTATTTTTTAATTTTGTGTGCATGAAGGTTTTGCCTCCATGTATGTCTATGCCACCACATGTATGTGGCACCTGTGGAAGCCAGGAGGTGGCACTGGATTCCTAGGATTGGAGTGATGGCTGAAGCTTCATGTGAGTGCTAAGGCTAGAACCCAGGTCCTTTGACGAGCAGCTAGTGATCGTAACTACTGAGTCATCATTCCAGTCCCTTCTTAACTTTACTTTGCAGTTAAGTGTATGTGTGTATCTGTGTGGGGGTGTGACCATATGATGGCAGGTGTCAGTTGGGTCCAGGGTCAGACCCCCTGGGCCTAGAGTTATAGGTGGCTACAGGCCATCCAATGTGCATGCCAGGAATTAAACTTAGATTCTTCATAAGAGCACTACATGCCTGTAACTGCTGAGCCATCTTTCCAGCCCAAATTTAAATTTTTAAATTTTACTTAAAATCGTGTGTGTGTGTGTGTGTGTGTGTGTGTGTGTGTGTGTGTGTGTGTGTGTGTTTGTATTTGCTTGCCAAAGTGCATGCATGATGACTGGAAGACAACTTGAGGAAGTAAGTTCTTTCCTTCCACTTGTAGATGCTGGGGTCAAACTCATGCCACCAGACTTGCTGGCAAGCACCTTTGCCCGGTGAGCCATCTTGCCATCCCAGTGTCTCTATTTTGAACTTGATCTTCCCATAACTGGCTGCCTTAGGTTGTGGTTCTTCTATGTGTCCTATCTGTTTTCATTTGCATTACTTGCATGTGTTTCATTGTTGCATTTTATTTACTTTGATAGCTTTTCTCTAGGACCCACAATATGCACCTTTAATACTCAGGAGACACTGCAGGCCTCTGTGTCGAGGGAACCTGACAGGAGCGTGCTTCCATGCCCCTCCTTCCTTCTACTCTTAGAGCACACACTCTAGTTCTGTGTGTAGTAAAATGTACACAGTGTCTTACTTCTTCTTCCCACGTGCCTTTCTGCTGCTTGTGTTTCTCTCTAGCTTGAAGCTCTTCCTTCACTATCTCCTGTACAGCAGCTCTGGGTAGGGACAGTGAGCCACACTGAGAGTTCGTTTGCTTTTGTTTTAATGACAAAGTTATCTTTGGTTTTTCTGACTATGGAATTCTGAGTTGGCTAGATATCTTCTTTAACGGTGACTTTCCATTTCCCCTCTGCCCTCCATTGTGTGTGGTAAAAAGTCTCGTGTTATTTATGCCATCACTCCCACATCTCGAATGGCTTTTACTATTGCTGCATGAAGGTATTTTTTGTTACCCTTGGTGTCAGAGTTTGTCTATGATGTGTCTCAATGTAGGTTTTAATAATAATTATTGTTGTTGGGTTTGTTTGTTTTTTCTAATTCCCAGCATCGAAAGTTGTCTGTTATTTCTTCAAAAATTTTCTGCATCCCATTCCTTCATTGTGGAACTCAGTTACATGTAGGATTTTGTTCTTTGCTGTTGATAAATTGTTTTTAATATGTTTTAGCTGAAATAGAATAGTATCACCTTTTCCCCTTCCTCCATGTTCCCTTTCAAGGGGGAGCAAAGATAGTCTCTTTTTCTTTGGTTTTTAGTCCGTCTCAACCCCTGCTCCCCTTCTTTTTCCTCTCTCCTGCTTATAGTTTCAAGGTTGGGCACTCTGCACCAGACAAGAAATAGGGCAGCTCATTCCTAAGAGGGGCTGGGTCTCCTCCTAGCAGGCACTCGTAGTCATAGTAGTTCGCCTTTGGTGAGACCCCATGACCTCTCCCCCGTCTACGTTAGCATGTCATTGGTGCTGCCATTGTTCAGATCTTGTCTGTGCAGCCATTTCTAAGAGGGACTGTCTCATAGCCAACTCCTGGTATTAGGGCTCTTACAGTATTCCTACCCTCTCTTCAATAATGTTCCCTGAGGCATAGATGTAGGCATTGCTTTGTAGATGTGTTGGTTGGTTCTGGGTTCCCCAGGATCTGTTGGTCTGTGTTGTGTCCAGTTGTGGATTTCTGTGATGGTTTCCACTCGTGTCAAGAATGGCTTCTTTGATTGTAGCTGCACTGACCTGTGGGTGTAAGGATAGGATTTAGAATTCAGTGAAAGGATTTTGCTGGTCGAGCAAAGTGCTAGAATACAGTCCTTCCAGAGGACCACACCAGCTCTGAGAAGCTGACCAGAGCTCCAGTCCCAGGCATGGTTTCTCTCCTGTTGAATGGTCCTTAAGTCCAGTCAGACAGCTATTGGTTGCCACCTTTTTTTAAACCTCTTGATGTAAATTGGGTGGCATATTTCAGCTTGTCTTCTCTTCTTGAGTCCTTGTGCTCTGCAGCCTGCTGTTCTGCTCCTCCCCTTTACCCACGCAGCTGCTGTAGGGAAAGCTGCCACGGCTGATAAGCAACAAGTTTGTCTCTTGTGGTTCTGGAGACTGTGAAGTCTAACATCCAGGGGCTGCAGATTCAGTGTCTGGGGATGGCCGCTCCCTAGTCTACAGGCAGAATGGCATCTTCTCACCATCTTCTACTGATGGAAGAGGCAAGGGTCTCTCAGTCTAATCCCTTTACTAAGGCCCTCGCCCTCCAACACTAATGTCTTCCTAACCTTTCTAGTACCATCAGGTTGATAGAGAGCTTTTGACATTTGAGGGACATGCACATTCAGACTATGGTCCATTTCCACCCTTTTGCAGTATTTTTCTTCTTAGATTCCCTTTTCTGCATTCCCAGGTGTTCTGTTTGCCCAGAACTCTGCCCTCTGCCTCTATAGCCTTGTGGTGCTGGGCTGTTTCAGTCTACTTCCTTGTTCCATGGCCTAGAATGTGCTGCTTGGCTGAGGTCTGAGCCCATCACGGACCTCATCTCTCGTTTCCTTTGTTTTAAGGATTATAGTTTAGTGATGCATGTTCATTGATTCAAAACACATATCATATCATTAGGAAGAGAAATATTACACAACTACAAGGGACAAAGCCCACATTAGTCCAAGTTCACTTGCCAAATACTTTGTGATTGTGTAAAGACCCCAAGGGCCAATGATACTGGACAAAACAGGAAAACTAACTAATCCCCAGGCAAACATGCTTGATGCTATTGTGACCATCAAGTCCCTAGAACTCCCATGAGAGAAAGTCATGGTGACAAACAACAGAAAGTAAGCCTGAAAAGATGTTGCTTACATCTGGCTTATAAATCAGACTTTTAAAAATGCTTTAATCTTTGAAAAGCTGTTTTGCATACCAAAAAAGGAAGGATGTTTTAGCTTAAATTAAAAACATGAACGGATTGTACTTTAGTGGCTAAAAGCATGTACAAGCACAGCTGTGTCCTTTATGTAACCAGTGCACACACAGCTGTGTCCTTCATGTAACCAGTGTACACACAGCTGTGTCCTTCATGTAACCAGTGCACACACAGCTGTGTCCTTCATGTAACCAGTGCATACACAGCTGTGTCCTTCATGTAACCAGTGTACACACAGGTGTGTCCTTCATGTAACCAGTGCACACACAGCTGTGTCCTTCATGTAACCAGTGCACACACAGCTGTGTCCTTCATGTAACCAGTGCACACACAGCTGTGTCCTTCATGTAACCAGTGCACACACAGCTGTGTCCTTCATGTAACCATCACACACAGCTGTGTCCTTTATGTAACCAGTGTACACACAGCTGTGTCCTTCATGTAACCATTGCACACACAGCTGTGTCCTTCATGTAACCAGTGTACACACAGGTGTGTCCTTCATGTAACCAGTGCACACACAGGTGTGTCCTTCATGTAACCAGTGCACACACAGCTGTGTCCTTCATGTAACCAGTGCACACACAGCTGTGTCCTTCATGTAACCAGTGTACACACAGCTGTGTCCTTCATGTAACCAGCACACACAGCTGTGTCCTTCATGTAACCAGTGCACACACAGCTGTGTCCTTCATGTAACCAGTGCACACACAGCTGTGTCCTTCATGTAACCATTGCACACACAGCTGTGTCCTTCATGTAACCAATGCACACACAGCTGTGTCCTTCATGTAACCAGTGCACACACAGGTGTGTCCTTCATGTAACCAGTGCACACACAGCTGTGTCCTTCATGTAACCATCGCACACAGCTGTGTCCTTCATGTAACCATCGCACACAGCTGTGTCCTTCATGTAACCAGTGTACACAGCTGTGTCCTTCATGTAACCATCGCACACAGCTGTGTCCTTCATGTAACCAGTGTACACACAACTGTGTCCTTCATGTAACCAGTGCACACACAGCTGTGTCCTTCATGTAACCAGTGCATACACAGCTGTGTCCTTCATGTAACCATCGCACACAGCTGTGTCCTTCATGTAACCAGTGTACACACAGGTGTGTCCTTCATGTAACCAGTGCACACACAGGTGTGTCCTTCATGTAACCATTGCACACACAGCTGTGTCCTTCATGTAACCAGTGCACACACAGCTGTGTCCTTCATGTAACCATTGCACACACAGCTGTGTCCTTCATGTAACCAGTGCACACACAGCTGTGTCCTTCATGTAACCAGTGCACACACAGGTGTGTCCTTCATGTAACCAGTGCACACACAGCTGTGTCCTTCATGTAACCATCACACACAGCTGTGTCCTTCATGTAACCATCGCACACAGCTGTGTCCTTCATGTAACCAGTGTACACAGCTGTGTCCTTCATGTAACCATCGCACACAGCTGTGTCCTTCATGTAACCAGTGTACACACAGCTGTGTCCTTCATGTAACCAGTGCACACACAGGTGTGTCCTTCATGTAACCAGTGCATACACAGTGTGTCCTTCATGTAACCAGTGTACACATAGCTGTGTCCTTCATGTAACCAGTGCACACACAGCTGTGTCCTTCATGTAACCAGTGCACACACAGCTGTGTCCTTCATGTAACCAGTGCACACACAGCTGTGTCCTTCATGTAACCAGTGTACACACAGCTGTGTCCTTCATGTAACCAGCACACACAACTGTGTCCTTCATGTAACCAGTGCACACACAGCTGTGTCCTTCATGTAACCAGTGCACACACAGCTGTGTCCTTCATGTAACCAGCACACACAGCTGTGTCCTTCATGTAACCATTGCACACACAGCTGTGTCCTTCATGTAACCAATGCACACACAGCTGTGTCCTTCATGTAACCAGTGCACACACAACCGTGTCCTTCATGTAACCAGTACACACACAGCTGTGTCCTTCATGTAACCAGTACACACACAGCTGTGTCCTTCATGTAACCAGTGCACACACAGCTGTGTCCTTCATGTAACCATTGCACACACAGCTGTGTCCTTCATGTAACCAGCACACACAACTGTGTCCTTCATGTAACCAGTGCACACACAGCTGTGTCCTTCATGTAACCAGTGCACACACAGCTGTGTCCTTCATGTAACCAGCACACACAGCTGTGTCCTTCATGTAACCATTGCACACACAGCTGTGTCCTTCATGTAACCAATGCACACACAGCTGTGTCCTTCATGTAACCAATGCACACACAGCTGTGTCCTTCATGTAACCAGTGCACACACAACCGTGTCCTTCATGTAACCAGTACACACACAGCTGTGTCCTTCATGTAACCTGTGCACACACAACCGTGTCCTTCATGTAACCAGTACACACACAGCTGTGTCCTTCATGTAACCATCGCACACAGCTGTGTCCTTCATGTAACCATCACACACAGCTGTGTCCTTCATGTAACCATTGCACACACAGCTGTGTCCTTCATGTAACCAGTGCACACACAGCTGTGTCCTTCATGTAACCAGTGCACACACAGCTGTGTCCTTCATGTAACCATCACACACAGCTGTGTCCTTCATGTAACCAGTGTACACACAGCTGTGTCCTTTATGTAACCAGTGTACACACAGCTGTGTCCTTCATGTAACCAGCACACACAGCTGTGTCCTTCATGTAACCAGTGTACACACAACTGTGTCCTTTATGTAACCAGTGCACACACAGCTGTGTCCTTCATGTAACCAGCACACACAGCTGTGTCCTTCATGTAACCAGCACACACAGCTGTGTCCTTCATGTAACCAGTGCACACAGCTGTGTCCTTCATGTAACCAGCACACACAGCTGTGTCCTTCATGTAACCAGTGCACACACAACCGTGTCCTTCATGTAACCAGTACACACACAGCTGTGTCCTTCATGTAACCAGTGTACACATAGCTGTGTCCTTCATGTAACCAGCACACACAGCTGTGTCCTTTATGTAACCAGTGTACACACAGCTGTGTCCTTCATGTAACCATTGCACACACAGCTGTGTCCTTCATGTAACCAGTGTACACACAGGTGTGTCCTTCATGTAACCAGTGCACACACAGGTGTGTCCTTCATGTAACCAGTGCACACACAGCTGTGTCCTTCATGTAACCAGTGCACACACAGCTGTGTCCTTCATGTAACCAGTGTACACACAGCTGTGTCCTTCATGTAACCAGCACACACAACTGTGTCCTTCATGTAACCAGTGCACACACAGCTGTGTCCTTCATGTAACCAGTGCACACACAGCTGTGTCCTTCATGTAACCATTGCACACACAGCTGTGTCCTTCATGTAACCAATGCACACACAGCTGTGTCCTTCATGTAACCAGTGCACACACAACCGTGTCCTTCATGTAACCAGTACACACACAGCTGTGTCCTTCATGTAACCAGTGTACACATAGCTGTGTCCTTCATGTAACCATCACACACAGCTGTGTCCTTCATGTAACCATTGCACACACAGCTGTGTCCTTCATGTAACCAGTGCACACACAGCTGTGTCCTTCATGTAACCAGTGCACACACAGCTGTGTCCTTCATGTAACCATCACACACAGCTGTGTCCTTCATGTAACCAGTGCACACAGCTGTGTCCTTCATGTAACCAGTGCACACACAACTGTGTCCTTCATGTAACCAGCACACACAACTGTGTCCTTCATGTAACCATTGCACACACAGCTGTGTCCTTCATGTAACCAGTGCATACACAGCTGTGTCCTTCATGTAACCAGTGCACACACAGCTGTGTCCTTCATGTAACCAGTGTACACATAGCTGTGTTTTTCATGTAACCAGTGCACACACAGCTGTGTCCTTCATGTAACCAGCACACACAGCTGTGTCCTTCATGTAACCAGCACACACAACTGTGTCCTTCATGTAACCAGTGCACACACAGCTGTGTCCTTCATGTAACCAGTGCACACACAGCTGTGTCCTTCATGTAACCAGTGCACACATAGCTGTGTCCTTCATGTAACCAGTGCACACACAGCTTTGTCCTTCATGTAACCAATGCACACATAGCTGTGTCCTTCATGTAACCAGCTCACACAGCCCTGTTTGTCCTGTAACTAGCACACAGTTGTGTGTAGCCAGCATAGCGTTTTTCTGATAGCCTTCAAATGTGATTTTTCTTAAAGTTATTTTTTTTTCAGATGCCTCTGTTTTTTCATTGAACTGTGGTTTAGTAGCTCTTCTTAGGGTGATCCTGTTGGCACCCAAGCAGCTTTGAACTCTGTGCTTACTAATCTCTGTGGAGGCAGAGGATTAGCCTTTTGCAGAGACCAAAGAAACAGTGCTCAGCCCTCTGGGCTCCTGGTTGCTTGCTACTCTGTTGAATTTTATTGACACAGACTAACCAAGTGTGGCACAGGCTAACAGTTTGTGGCAGGTGCTACATTGATTCTTCAGAGGCATGGCTTTCTCATAGTTGTAGTCCTGGTTGCATGGGCTCCACCTCCGACTTCCTGCATTAATTAACTCTTCTAAGATTGCTAGGTGGCCAAGGAACAGAACACTGGGTCTCACCAACTGCATTCTCTATCCCATTGAGCTCTCCTTTCAGCTTCTTAACAATTAACTCAAAGGCAGCTCTTTTTGAAATCTCAAAACACAAGGTACCGTATTGGGCCTGCTGGGCCCCCAGTGATTTAGTGCCTTTACCCCATACTACTCTCCTTACGTAAGCGACATTATCACAGGTAGTGGGCTTCTCCTCCCACCTCTTTGTTGTTGAAAACACAGCTGAGAAATGGCTCCCCTGTAAAGCACTCCTCCAGTGACATTGGCCATGTATGTGTGGCCAATGCAGTATGTCAACAGACTGTTTCTCTTGCCTTACCAGACATGCACATTAGATGAACCCTCCTGTGTACTCTGGAAAGTAGGCAGGACGATGTGGAATGGAATCTGGTCTCAGGCTCAAAGGACGGAGTACTTTACTGTCTCTTTGAAAGAAGAGACTGAAACGGCAGGAGAGAGAAGAATGGTCATTTTAGGATCGCTGGTTGTCATTTCAATGGAGAGCTGAGAAACGTTGCCCACTTCAAAAATAGCAGGAGAAGGGGCAACAACAGGCAGTCTTGTCCTCCCCAGCCTGCCAGCATGACCTCTTAGCAAGTCGTCTGTCTTAGGGCCACACTGACAGCATGTGCTTTGAGTGGCCATTATAGACTTACAGTGTGTGGCACATCAGTATTTCAGTAGCAAATACCTCATAGTATAATTAGATATAAGTAGTTTTACACAAATATTTTTATGTGTTTGTATAAAATTATCTTAGTATTGTAGATTAAATGAAACATACAACTTTCTCAGAAAAACATGGAACTAAGGCTTTTACATTTTATTGATATACTTTTAGAAACTTTGACAATTTTGCCAATAGCAGAGAATAAAAATGGCCGTTCAAATCCTTCTAAAGGAAGAAAAAGTGTTTTATTTTTTGGACTGTGAATCCTTCTCAGTGTGGAATACAGAAAGTATTCCTTTTTAGGAAAGGTGTGAAGGGAAATGGTGGAAAACTTGCCAAATGTCTGAACAACGAAAGTTCATTGTGACAGTTTTTTTTTTTTAAGTAATTTAAAAAGGCAAGAGAAGCAAAGTTGGTGCCTGAGACTTGGTGGCTCTGTCATCTGCCCTGCTGCTGGTCAAGGCACACCAAGTGCATGCTCATAGACCATTCCCCTGTGATGTAGCATTAGGGCAGCTAGTGTCATGGAGTCCCTACACTCAGTGCTCTGTCTCGGCAGGCACTTGTTACACCAAGCTTTCTTGGTCTTGATGCTCTGAGGGGACTCCAGCAATGCTGCTAGGGCAGTGAAGGGGGGCTGAGAAGTCAGGTCCAGCCTCAGGGCCCATGCTAGCCTGGGCGTGGTTTGCAGAAATGCCCATCTCCCTCTTAGTGTGCACCAAGCACTTCAGCCGGAGTCCCCTCAGGCTTGGTATTTCCTTAGTAAAACTGTAAAAGCAGTTCTGTTTGCTATGATAGAAGCCTGCGATGGGTTTATAACCCTTTTTAATGTTGAAAGCCAAGAAGTCAGAATATTCTTAACTGCCTGATGAACACAGAGGGGGTGAATTTTCTTGAGGACTAATAAATTGTGTTTTCTTAAGCACAGCCTGTTCATGAGCCCACAGACTGGGAGTTCTCTTTGCATCTAAACCAGCTTTCAGTACTCTAGAGGTACCATGGAGCAGTTTCTTTTGATGTTTTGGCTGAACTTGTCTCATTTTTATTATAAAGAACTTTCAGGTATTAAACACAGTTTTCTTAGCTAGTAGTGTCTTGAGTATTGTGCTTATTAACCAGGCTCTGAGAACAAAGCACATATTTGCACCTAACAAGGATTAGATTTTCATATTGTGATAGCTTGTCAATTTGACACAAGCTGAGTTAGCTTGGAAGGCAGTCTCCATGGGATCATCTAGATCCTGTTGGTCTGTAGGGTTTATCTTCATGTCAGTAACTGAGGTGAGAGGCCCCACCCACTGTGAGTGGTGAGCAGAGCACTGCCATGCACTGCCATGCCTGTGTTAGTGCACTGTGCTCTGCTCTGCCATGCAGAGGGACTGGCTGCTGCACGCTCCTGCTGCCTCCGATTCCTGCACTTCTGTCCTCTGACTCGGAGGTGTGAGCCAGATCAGCCCGTTCTCCCCTCAGTTACTTTTCTCAGGGCATTTTATCAACAGGGAATAAAACCTAGGTGCATAATGATGTTATAACAGCCTAAGTTGATTTTTCTGCCTTGATATGAATATACTACTGTTATTTGCATTGCCATAAAATTAGTTTCATGTTAGACTTTATAACTGAAGAAAGACAGAACTGGTAGCATATAGGTTAAGTACAAACATAAATCTTTAAAAGGAGTGTTTTCGGTGTGTAAAACCAGTAAGCTTTATTCTCCATTTATTTGAAGCATAAGTGTTGCTTTATTTCATCTGCAAATTGAGTCTTAACCCTGTTAAAGGTTTTAATTTAAATCTGATGATCTATTCTGTAAGTGATTTTATGGTTAATGATTGTTCTAATGAATGAAAAGCCTCACAATTTGCCAAGGAGTCGATGTAATGAGAACAGTTACAGAAATGCAGTTTGATATTGCTGGTTAACAGCCCTCCTCACATGCATAACTGTTGGTATTGATGTTCTCTGTTTAAACTTTGCAGTCACCATCTTCATCAGATGCTTTCTTTCTTTCTTTCTTTCTTTTTTTTTTTTTTTGTTTTTGTTTTGTTTTGAGACAGGGTTTCTCTGTGTAGCCTTGGCTGTCCTGGACTCACTTTGTAGACCAGGCTGGCCTCGAACTCACAGCGATCCACCAGCATCTGCCCCCCGAGTGCTGGGATTAAAGGCGTGCGCCACCACACCCAGCCAGATGCTTTGATCTTAAAGCAGACTCAATTTCTCTGTGCATTTGTTTATAGATTTAAAAACAAATAAACAAACAAACAAAAAGCCCACCCAAACCCTGGTGTCAAGACTCTTGGCTGTGGCAGTGAGGAAAGGCTGCAGAGATGAATCCTATATGCAGGTGACAAATGTCATGAGCTAGCTATGTGTTTCCTCTGTTCCTTGGCCGTCTGCTGACATCCTTGCTCTTAATATGATCTGGAGAAGAGTGAAAGCCTGGCATCTTGCCTGTGTCTTGATTTTGGAATGTCCTCCAGAGTTTCTTGGGCTGAGGATTTGGCCTCCAGCTGGTGGTACTCGTGAGGAGACCTAGTGTACTTGGAGGAAGTAAGTTACTGGAGGCACACCTTTGAAGAAGGGGGTATCTTGTCCCCAGCCATCCCTCTCTTGTTCCCAGCTGCCATAAGGCAAGCAGCTGTATTGTACTTGTTCCATACCGTGATGCTTGGCCGAGCATGGATGGAGTGAAGCTTCTAATACCATGGCCTGAAGAAGTCTTTCTCTTTCAAGCTGATTTTCTCCAATGTATGTCACAACAGTGGACAACACAGACCTCTTCTGGTATGGTTTGAGGAGAGGAGGGCTTGCTCAGGGGGAGATTTCTATGATTTCTTCACTGTGAGTGATAGGATTCTGTGGCATTATTGAAGCTGTATTTTACATAGATTGAATCTCTCAATTATCAACTGTCTATGAACCAACTATCAAACCCAGTCACATGACTCAGCAGATGTTGGTACTTGCCTGAGTTCCCCTTGATAGCCTGAGGTTAGCCTCCAGGGTCCACATGGTGGAAGGAAGGAGAGACCTGGTGCCTACAGATTGTCCTCTGAGTGCTGTATGTATACTGTGGACTATGTGCCCACACCTATACACACAAACAAATAAAAATACTAAAAAATGTTTAAAAGAACCAAATAGTGTATGTGTTGTATACGTATATTTATATGCTACTAATTTTAAGGAAAAAGTGATGTTTTAACTTTTTTTGTTTTATGCCTCTTAATGTAAATAAACCTATAGCAGTGCTTACTAATCCCTGATTCTGGAATGCCATGGCTGTGTTGCTTCATCTACTGTCATTGGTTTGCTTTGCATTGACGATGACATTGTTTTTGAGCTTCATCCATGGAGCTATTTAAGTTTCCTGTAGTTGGGTTCCATGGAACTTTATGTACTGTAAATGTTTAATAAAATAAATGTCTATAAAATTAATGTGACTTGGAGTCTGGGAGTATAGGTCAGTGATAAAATATTTGCCTAGCATGTGGGTTCAATCCCCACACTGCCCCTCCCTCCAAATTAATGTTTTTTTCATCCCTGCTTTTCTTTGCCTGTGTGGCAGAGAGATTTTAATTCATGGGTTTTGATAGCCCTCTCCAACTACACTTCCAACATCCATGACATAAAATAAAATTTTAAAATTTGCTTGTGTTCCTAAAATATACTATAAGGTGTGGGGTTAAATAAGTCTGTTTCCTGTCCATAGCTTAAATTTAAACAGCTTTTAAATTAAAAACTCTTCTATTATGAGTACCACAACAGGAAACAATGCCCTGATTTTCAATTCCCAGCATCTTATCTATAGCTAATTTACAGTCTGCCATCTGTACAATTCTTTTGTCTGTACAAGATGTTGAATCGTCTTTTTAGTAATATGTTGTTAAACTTTATGACAATACCAGTAATTTTGTTCGTGGCAACAGTTAGTAATTAATTTTTTTCCTATTGACTTTAGTAACTTGCTTGAGGTTTTTTTCCTCCCAAGGTTTTTTTTTTTTTTCCACAAGGTTTCTCTGTGTAGCCTTGGCTATCCTGGACTCCCTTTGTAGACAAAGTTGGCCTCGAATTCACAGCGATCCACCTGCCTCTTATATACTATAAAACACACCATTTTAAACATGTAGTTGATAAGATTTTTAAAAATATACAGAGATTAGGAATTTCTCCTATAATCTAGTGAAAACATTTCTATGAGTTTCCAGTTCCATAGTGCCTGTTTGCTGCCAGGCCCTGCTCCGACCTGACCAACTAACTGCTGGTTGTGGATTCTGTCTCTGTAGTTTGGACTTTTTCAAAATTCTCACCTGGATAGAGTCATGTGCTGTTGGCTTTTCTGCGTGGCTGATTGACTTATTACACTGTTTTTGTGTGTGTTGTCATGGAACATGAGTTTTACTAGTTTGTTACTCTTTACTTCCAAGTAGCATCTTTATAGTATGGGCGAGCCATGTTCTGTTTAGCCATCAGTTGACTGATAACGTAGATGTTTTCTGCTTGAGGCTGTTATGAATAATGTTGCTATGAACATTTATAAACAAGGCTTTTGTGGACATGTTTTTCTTTCTCTTCCACAAATACCTGAGTAGAATTCCTAGGTTATAAGGCAAGTGGATTTTTAACAAGAAGACATTTCTAAACTTTTTTGTTTGTTTGTTTGTTTTTTGAGACAGGGTTTCTTTGTGTAGCTTTGGATGTTCTGAACTCACTTTTGTAGACCAGACTGGCCTTGAACTCACAGCAATTTGCCAACCTCTGCCTTCTAAGTGCTGGGATTCAAAGCGTGCGCCACCACGCCCTGCTTTCTAAACTGTTTTTCAAAACTAGCTATGCCATTTCTATGCCTGATAGCAGTGTTGAAGGTGTTGGTTCTTTCTTATCTGTGTTAGCATGTGCTACATTCAGTTTTCTTTAACTGTACTTCTACTGGCCACGCAGTAACATCTTTTTTTGCAGCTTAGATTTGCATTTTATTATTAACAGTTCATATCATATTTTATGTGTTTATTTGCCATTTCTTTTTTTAAGATTAAATTTATTTATTATGTATACAGTATTCTGCCTGCAGGCCTGAAGAGCATACCAGATCTCATTATAGATGGTTATGAGCCACCATGTGGTTGCTAGGAATTGAACTCAGGAACTCTGGAAGAACAGGCAGTGCTCTTAGCCTCTGAGCCATCTTTCCAGCCCTATTTGCCATTTCTTTAGTAAAGTATTTTAGATATTTAAATCATTAAATAAATTTTGTTCTTTCAAAATCATAGAGGATTCATACATAAAATAAAAAATATCATCTTTCTTCTTTATATGTATGTGGAGTCTTAATATTGATTTTAGAAATGTTCTAATACTTGATATCAGAACTCACACCTTTAATCTCAGCACTCATGGAGGCAGAGGCAGGCGCATCTCTGTGAGAGGCCAGCCTGGTCTACAAAGCGAGTCCAGGACAGCCAAGGCAGAGAAACCCTGTCTTTAAAAAAAAGGGGGGAGGAGGGTTCCTCAGTCACTCTTTGTCTTACTCTTTGAGGGACAGTCTCTCATCAAATCCAGAGCTCCTACTGTGGCTGCTCTCACTGCCAGCTAGCCCCAGGTATCTCTCTGGGATGACATTACAAGTGAGCTGCCACACCCACCTACATGCCTGTGTGCTAAGCACTTCATCTGCAGAGCCATTTCACTGCCCTCCAAATTGTTTTGTTCTTGGTTATTGCATTATAAGGTTTCTTTGTATATTCTAAAGTTCTCTATTCATTTGGGTTTTAAAACATTATTTAAAAAAACAAAAACATAAACAAAACTGTGGTTTCCACACAGCTGAAGACTTGAAATGTGATAAAGTTTTTATTTAGCTCATTAATGAGGACATTGATATGGTTTTGCAACTATTCCAAAGGACAAACTCGAGATGAGTGATACTAAAATTCCTGTTGTACCAGCACTAGAATCAGCTTTCTCCCTGGGGCCAAAGCCATCCTTCCACCAGAGGAAATATTCATACATGCTTGTAAACAAAGAGGATGCTATACTGTGGTCAGTAATCTACAACCCGGAGTGTGACATAGCCTACATAGAGTCCAAGTCAGCCTTGGAAGGATGAGGGGGCAGAGCACTGAAGTCCTGCTGGAGCGCAGCCATGCCCACTCTTATGCATACAGTCCTCTGCCTTTGTGTTGAGACAGTTGTTATAATTTGCAAACGGAAACGGTTATTAAATGGCCCTTAAGTAAGTGTCCTGGCCAGTACTCTTGCCTGCATAAAGTATTCTTGCCTTTGTCAGGTAGATGACCTGGAAGTGTTTTTTCCCCCCTTGGTCTATGGTGGTTTGTATTTATATTTTAATGATGTTTTTCTTTAAAAGAACAGACATTTAAAAATGTAATGATGCAGCCAGATGTGGTGGTGCATGCTCGTAGTCTCAGTACCCGGGAGGCAGAGGCAGGCGGATAACTGTGAGTTCGAGGCCAGCCTGGTCTACAAAGTGAGTCCAGGACAGCCAGGGCTACACAGAGAAACCTTGTCTCGAAAAACCAAAACAAAACAAGGTAATGATGCCAAGTTACCAATTTTTTTTTATTTTGTAGATTGTGTTATTGATGGCGTAGTTGAGAAATGTTTGCCAAAGTCTGGGTCACAAAACAATTATATTCTGTAAGTCTTAATGTAGTTTTGTTCTTGAGTATGTGTGTGATTCATTTCAAATTAATTACTGTGCATGCTGTAGGTAAGGGTTGAGGCTTTGTTTAGGGTTTTTGTTTGTTCCAACATACAGGGTATTTAGCTGTTCCAGCTCAGTTTGTTAAAAAGGCTGTATCTTTGTTGAATTACTTGGCCCTTTTGCCAACTGTTGGGTATCCATCAGCATAGAGGTTTAATTGCAGAAGCTATTCTGCCCTTCCACTCTTCAATGCCTTGTGCCCTGGCCACTGTAGCTTGAAAGTAGGGTTTTTTAATGAGGCAGTGAAAGATGCCCAACTTTTTTTTTTTTTTGACATCCTTGAATCTTTTTAAGATTTGTTTTTATTTTATGCGCAGGACTGTTTGTCTATATGTGTGTAGTGCACCATGTGCATGCCTGGTGCCTCAAAAGCCAAGAGGGCATTGGATCCTCTGAAACTGGAGTTACAGACTGTTGTGAGCTACTGCCATGTTGAGAACGGAAACCCTGCCCTCTACAAGAACAGCCAATGCTCTCAACTCCTGAACTGTCTCTCTAGCCCCTCATTTGTTGTTGTTGTTGTTGTTGTTGTTGTTGTTGTTTTGTTTTGTTTTTCCAAGACAGGGTTTCTCTGTATAGCTTTGGCTGTCCAGGACTAATTCTGTAGGCCCGGCTGGCCTTGAACTCACAGAGCCTGCCTTTGCCTCCTAACTGCTTGAATTGAAGGCGTACACTACCACCAGCCAGCTCATTTTTCCTTTTCTGACACTGAATTCATTCGCATGTTTCTTTATGTGCATATGAGTATAGTGAAGATGAGGCTTAGGGCCTAAAAGGATCTTTTGTCAAGGAGGACCATAGAGACTGTTGCACTATTCGCTCTAATTTTAGTCCCCCAGTCAATTTCTTGTTTTTATTTATCTAAACATTTGATCTGGCCTCATTGTCTTGTGCCTGCACAACTTTTCTCAGTAGCACAGAGACAGCAATGGAGGAGAATAGGAGGCCTGACCTGGTCTGATGGCCTCTAGTTCTGAGGGACAGCACAGACTTGAGATGGAATGGCCCAGGCCCTTCCCATGGGCCTGCCTTGCTTTTCATGCATGGCCAGATTGTAGGGATGGCAGCTGAGGGATGCAAGCAACAGGCTCTGGGTTTGGGCACAGGCCCGGTCAGTTCAGTCCATTTGAAGTTCTGTAGATGTCATATAAGTTCATCAGAGTTCAGATGAAAGCAGGCTAAAGCGCCAGGGCTTGCAGAGCTGCTTGGTTGTCCTAGAGGGTGGGTCCGCAGTGTAGCAGTGGCCAGTCTTCCAGCGCTTCTTACCACACTCAGACACTGTCAGTTTTCTGTGATTTCTAAATCTGGAGTTTAAATACATAAACTATGGAAAGTGAAAAGGGGACTGCATAGCAAAGACACGTTTAATTTTTTTTATTTCACAGAACTAAAGTGTAATAAACAGGGCTCTGAGATTTATGAATGTTTAACAGTGTTTTTAAGGGAAATGTTTTTCAGATGTTCTTGGAACTAAAATTCTCCCAAACACCTTCAGAATTAAGACATTAGCTTTTGATAAAATATAAAGGTGATTTTAAAATAGTTTGGGGAATGCTAATTAATAACTACTGTCCTTTTTAAAGCCTTGCAATATGCTGATTAGAGACTAGTAAAGAGGAAAGAGGAAAATTATATATTTTCCCTCCATATTTTTGTCATTTATAAAGTGAGTATTTTCTGTTTTTCAAGCCTCCCCAGCTTACGCTGACTGCTTCCTTCACAATGCCTGTCTTTGTACAGCTGTGATGAACATCACCTGTCTCCTCCAGGGCTTGGAAACACATGGCCGTATTCTAGCATCCACTATTGAGACTTTGAGCCTGAAGTGCTGGTTTATTTTCAACACCAGGATAAAGGTTGTTTCCAAAGAACACTCTGTTAAACACTTGGATTTCTCTTTTTTGTCTTCATTTAATTATTTCTAGTATTGCTCCTTATTAGGCTAAATTACTTTGGTTCTCTAATTAAAAATTAAATATCTTCTAATGATCTGGCTTTTAAGGAGACTTGCAAGCTAATGATGCTGAGCCTTTTTAGTTTGTTGTTGGCCCAGACATTGCCTACTTTAGTTTCCTAATTTAGTAACAGAGCTAAAACTATTCAAGACCTGGCAGGTTTGGTATGCGGGCTCCCAGCCAGGAAGCATGGGTTTCTTAAGCAAATGGACGCTTGGGGATTTGAGGGAAACACAGCTTATGTTACATGAGCTCTGCACTTCACAAATCCCTGACTATTTAAAGGAACTCAGCTAAGCTGCCGCCACACACACCAAGTCTGTTTCGTTAAAACACACATAAAATGACAGTTTCCTTTTCCAAAGTTAAAATTGCCTTTTGTACTTGTTTTTAATTTTTCACAAGTAATATGTAGAAATTAATTGTTTAGTTTTATTCAGAAGTTATTTTGTTGTTGTTGTTGTTGTTGTATTTTTTGAGACAAGGTTTCTCTGTGTGTCCCTGCCTATCCTGGAGCTCTGTAGACCAGGTTGGCCTCAAACTCAGAGATCCACTTACCTCTGGGGTTAAAGGTGTGTGCCCCACAATCCCCTGCTAGTGATTCTTTTCTCATGTCTGATACCTTTCACAGAGGTTGGGTGATCTTGTACCTGTTGTCTGACCAATACCGGTTCTGACTCATTACCATTTTACTCTGGAGGTCTGGTACAGTGGTGCACACCTTTAGTCAAAACACTCGGAAGACAGAGGCAAGCTAACTAGCTTCACAAATGAGACCTGGCGGGTCTGCAGCGGGTTTCCTGGCTGACTGCTTGCCTGGCACACGCTGATCTTCTTTGGTCCATTGCCTCTGAGCTTGTGAGAAGAGTCTTAGACCTTAAGTCTTGGCTGTTGCTCTTCTCTGCTACACCATCCTGTTCTGGCCTCCCTTGTTACGTGTGAGGAGACCAGCTGTATATCTGTTTGTAAACACTGGAGTTGGGCTATTATGAGGTGAATTTCATTAATAAAGAATTTATCTTATCTCTTATAATGCAACATTGGCCTCAGTGGGGGGAAAAAAAAGGGAAGGAAAGGCCATGGCTGCTCCTAGATCTGGTGGAGAAGAAAGCTAACTGTAGATGAATGGGAGAGCATAGCCATGGGCAGGCACATCTGGGAGTGTCCAGACTGGGCTGGGCCATGAGGCGGGGCCGGGAGCGGGAGGGGGGGGCCCGAGGTGCAGCAGCCAAGAGGTCAAAGATACTGGATAACCAAAATATCTGGATTATATAGGAAGAACCTCAGGGGGAGGGCAGCCCAGCTGCTGGGCTGTGCAGAGTTGGAGGGGTGGGAAAAGGGAAGGGCATGACAGGCATATCCTGTAATGGGCAGGGACTGAAGGATAATGGGAGAAGCTGGGGTCATGCCTGCTTTGGTTTTATGAGACAGGGTTCCTCTATGTAGCCCTGGCTGTCCTAGAACTCTCTGTAGACCAGGCTGGCCTGGAACTCACAGAGATCCACCTGCCTCTGCCTTCCAAGTGCTAGGATTAAAGGCGTGATCATAGTTCGTACTTAAGTAGTCAAATCCCATCTGCTTCAGGTTAATAAAATCTCTGAGTTCAAGGCCATCCTGGTCTATAAAGAGAGTTCCAGGACAGCCAGGGCTATTACACAGAGAAACCTTATCTCAACAACAACAACAAAAAACATAACAAAAAACAAAAATAAAATTTCTCATCAAAAAGAGTAAATAACAATACTAATCATCACAGATTTCTTGCAAAAATTTAACTACATTTATTTCTTTGTTTTTGTTCTGGAGGGGATGGCACCCACTTGTGATGGAACATGTTTAGAAATCAGAACAGCTTGGGTCCTGGGGATTGAACTCAGGCCCTCAGGCATGGTTGTAAGCACCTTTAGCTCCTGAGCTATCTCAGGCTCAACATCACAAATTTCTTGACCAAAATTGCTCAGTTTACTAATCTGTAAAATAAAGTTTGGGGCCAGTGGTTTGGTTGGAAGGAAAAACTAAATCCTGAAAGTTGTCCTCTGACCTCAGCTAATGTGCCATGGCATTTTTGTATCCATATACATACATACAGATAGACATATACAACAAATGAATAAATAAGGAATGTAAACAAATTAAAAATTGTTTCAAAAATTATCTATTCTTCAGCTGTCTGACTAAGGCAGTATGGTGGTTTGAATAGGTACAGCCCCCGTAGATTCATGTGTTTAAATGCTTGGCCTATAGGAAGTGGCACTATTAGGAGATGTGACCTTGTTGGAGTAGGTGTGGCCTTGCTGGAGGAAGTGTGTCGCTGTGGAGGCGGCCTTTGACGTCTTATATATGCTCAAGCTAGGCCCAGTGAGACACAGTCTCCTCCTGGCTGCCTGCCAATCAAGATGTAGAGCTCTCAGCTCCTTCTCCAGCGCCATGTCTCCGTGGGCACTGCCATGCTTCCTGCCGTGGTGATAATGGGCTAAGCCTCTGAAACTGTAAGCCAGCCCCAATTAAATGTTTCTCTTTATAAGAGTTGCTGTGGTCATGGTGTCTCTTCACAGCAATGGAACCCTAAGACAGGCAGGTAGATGCAGAAGGGTTAGTGACCTAAGAGGCCCAGGTGGGCTGAGGAACTCTGGGCAGGAACATTGGCAAGGCTACCTTGATAACATCTGCAGGCAGTTAGAGCTGAAAAGCTGCTGACACAGTCACATACCAGTGTCCATTGGGATTTACCACTATGAGTTTGCAGAGGAGCAGACCTATATATTGACTCTTCCACCCCAATAATTCCGTTTTCTTCCAACCTCCCCATGGTTTGACCCGGTCTGCACTTAGGCAGAGAAACTGCTGCCCTTCATTGTTCTAATTAAAAGACAGTCTTCCTCTGTTGAGGTCCTCTCCTTTATCAGTCCCACTCTAACAGATGCTCAGTCCTAGTCCAGAACTGGAAATCCTGGTCACTCTTTTTTTTTTTCAATCATGGAGGTGGGGGTGTGGTGGTGAATACAGTTGAAGTCTAGAGCACAACTCAGGATGCTTTTCCTTTGGAGCAGCTCATCTTGTTTATTTCGGTGGCATGTAGGCTGGTCGTGATCCCATCTTTCCGCCCCTCTGTCCCCACACTGGCCTACAGATGTGCACTGCTGCACAAGCGCTCTCCATAGGTGCTGAGGTTCCCGGGGTAGGTCCTTATGCTTGCACAGCAAGCAGCCTACTGGCTGAGCTGTCATACAGAAAGCTTAAGATATAAAAGTGTGCACTCGGTGAAATAACCTTTTTCCTTATTATTATTTTGCCTCATGGCTTATTCCTGTGCTCCGAGAATCCACACTCTGTGGAGGCTGGCTCATGGTTGCTCTGATGCCAGCCTTCCCTGGGCTTCCCTGATAAGAGGACCCTGGCGCTACAAGGAGTGGTCAGAAAGTAAACACCACTTCCTAAACAAAATCAGCAAAAAGAGATACCACAACTGAAGAGCTTCAAGGTGCAGTATACTGTGCTTGTTAAATAAAGTCTTCACTTTTGTGATATTGGTCGTTATGGCCTAAGTACAGTGAGAAGCCACGGGAGGATTTTTAGCCTAGGACATGTTCTCATGAGGTTCAGAAGAAGCCACTAAAGCAACGGTTGTAAAACAGGACCCAAGAGCGAACACTGGAAGGTGAGTTAGCAACCTGTTTGGGAGACGGTGGTGGCTCCTACAGCCAAGCAGAATTGTTGTTGCAGTTTAGTGTTTTGTTTTACTTAGAGCTTTAAAGTCTTCATGAATCTCCTCATTTTCTTTAGCCCAGTGGGAGGCTTTATCCTTGATTGTGTGTAATGACTCCCAAGCACTGAGGAGCTGTAAACCTTACGTGGGGTGACTTAGTAAGATAGAATCAGGAACAGGATCTTCCAGTTCTCCGTCCAGGGCCTTCTCCCACCCACCAGCAGACGTATGTAGTCTTTGAAAACTGTTTGATACAAGTGTTTTATAGTATCGGGGAAGAAAAAAAAAGAAAAGAAAAGAAAAAAGAAAATGTACCAGTTTTTAGTATTCCCTTAGTTATTGTCTATTAGTGGTTATAGACAACAACACAGTTTATTATCTTAGGTCCTGAGGATATGCAGCTCATGCACAAGTTAACTGGATCTCCTTAGATGTCTCACCAAGCTACACTTGAGGGAAGAGTGGCCTGGACTGTGGACCCAACCGAAGCTCAGCTGGAGAAGGAGCCAGTTTTGTTGCAGATTTTTAACCACTGTGCTTTGTAGTTGAGAAGAGAACAAAAATAATTGAATACATATAGGGAGACTGACTATGTTTTACTACATTAGCCATGTACTAAAGGAATTCTTGACTGTTTTTTGCCCCTCAGCAAACAATTTGTAATAATAATAATAATAATAATAATAATAATAATAATAATAATAATAATAATAATAATATCCGTATCTCTTTTTCTTGAGGTTTGGGGATGTTATTCCCAATCCTACCTGTGCTTTAAAGTGTTAATCTTGCTCATCCCATTCTGCCAGTTTGGGATACAGGAGGTTGTACCAGATGCTGTCGTTATGGCTGCTGTGAACCAGCATCCTAAGGAAGCTTCACAGTAGCATGTTCCATTCCACTTTCTTGTCTACTATATAGGGCCATGTTCATTGTTGTGGATTGTTTGCTTACTGAGCTATAAAAATTAATTATAGAAGGTTCAGAAAATGCAGCCCCTTTCTCCATGGTGCTCGGAATCTGTACAGATAACGGTTTTCTAGGTTGTGCTCTAGCTTGGTTCACTATTCTGAAACAGTCTTCCTTTTTGAGGTGCAACAACTGAAGGAATGTGTCTTTGAAAAAGTTTTGGGTTCTCTCTTCCACAGTTTCATTTCTCAGTCTGTTTCCTCAGTCTTTATCTTACTTGAGAACTTGGTGTTGCGGTTGGAGGTGGCTCCACAGTGAGGTCTGCTCCCACAGAGGGCTGGAGCTTGCTTCCCAGTGCTCAGTCCAGGTAGCTCACTACCACCTGGAACTCCACCTTCGGCAGAATCTGATGTCTCTGACCCCAAGGCCATACACTTACACAGATGTATCCACGCACAGACTGCATGCATGCATGTCACTTAAAAATAATGAAAAGCTTAAAGGCCAGGCGTGGTGGCACATAACCTTTAATCTCAGCACTCTTGTGAGCTCAAGGCCAGACTGGTCTACCTAGTAAGCTCCAGGACAGTCAGGGCTACACAGAGAATCCAATCCCTGCCTCAAAAAACAAGCCGTGTCAAAGTAGTTTTGCAAATGCAGTAGTGTCTGAGGGAATGAGAAATGCTTGTCACCACCCGACAGCATAACCTCATAGCTTCCATGTGGCAGGGCATCGGCAATCACAGTTCAGTGTTTGACATGAGCAGAACATATTTTCTTAGGTAGAGTACAACTAATTTCCCCATGGTTAACCTAATAGAATACATAGCATATAACACACTATACAAAAAATAGAGGTCATTTTCAAGCACATAGACATTTTGAAAACTCCACCAAGTGAAATTATATATTGTTTTCTTTCCACAACTCAGGTAAATTAATTTTCCCAATGAATGCAAATAACTTTTTTATGACTTCAGGGTAAGGAAGCAACTTCTTAAATAGGACACAAAGCACAGATGCAGAAGATTAATAACATTAATATTAATATTTGGGAAACATGTTCGCTGAAGATCACCACTTTATAAATGACTAGTTAGTACAGGCAACATGGTCTTTGCCCCAGTTACACTCTCATTGTGGCATGAAAGAGCTTGAGGAAAATATACTATATTCTTATAACACTTTATTCAAAAATTGGTGGTCCAGTATTGGCCTGGTGGGTGTAGTTATGGAGCCCTGCCATAGATAACTAAGTAATGAAAAGGTTAAGTATTTCTCTAGGAGAAGATACTTGTAATCGATGTAACTGGCAAAGGGCTTTTATCCATAATGAAGTATTACAAATAAAAATGAGACAGACCAGCAATTTAGTTTAAAAAAAAAAGTCAATAGACTTGGACAAGCACTTTACCAAAGAGGAAACCCAGATGGCCAGTAAACATATGTTAATATGCTTTGCCTCATTAGTCATCAAGGACATGCAGATGAAAATCACAGATAGGTTCCACTAAGTAGCAACAGGGATGACTCAGATGTGCTGGCCAAACAAGCACTGATGAGCCATGGAGCGACAGGGCTTGTAGCACGGATGTTGATGCTGCTCATACTTGGGAGTTTTGCTTCCATAATGGAATGAGAAGACATGTACGATTGTGTCCATAAGTACTTGAAACCAGAAATAAATATTCTTTTATATTGAAGTGGATGAAGTGGTCAATTCATGTATTAGTGATACTGCATAGTGACAGAAGGAACTGAACTGGCAGATACATTCAACTCCAAAGAGATGATTTTGAACAAAAGAAGCCAGTCACAGCAGATAGAGTGCGTGATTGGGAGTGTGAGAGTTCCAAGCCAAGTAAGATCAGCCAGTCTTCACAGGGTGTGACATAGGGTGTGACAAGCAAGAGAATGAGTGTGTGTATATGAGAGAGAGACAGAGACAGAGATACATACAGAGAGAAAATTCTAGAATTCATCTGTTAAATAGTACGTGCTTCACATTATCCATCTGTAAATATATTACCAGCTCATCTACTTGAAATTTTGAGAGTTCTTATATCTCCAGTGATACATTAGGGGTTTAACATTTCATTGATATTATCTGGTTTGGAACATAAATGGTGGAGGTTGGTCTGGAACTATGTATTTTGATGCTAATTACTGGCTCCCAAGGTCTACTTGCTGTTCTGCGCACATTCTCACCTACCCCTATGTAACCTTGCCTCCACAATTTGCTGAATAAAAGGCCTACACCTGGGAAGGGCAGAAGGAAGGGGTGAATCGAAAGTTCTTGTGGAACAGAGAGGACGTTGGGAAGGAGAAGTAGACAGATACCAGAGGAAGAGAAGAGGTTAGCCATGGAATGGGAAAGAGCCGCCTGGACCAAGAGGAGGGGCTCTGGAGCTCTGCAAAGAAACGGCCCAGATGAACAGCCTGAATAAGTATTTTGGGATTATGGATAGGAGGTAGCCCAAAGAAGTTACTAGAAGCAGATGGGCAGATGGCATGGATGGAGGCTGGGAGATGATGGGAGGTAGTTTAGGAGACTAATATCTGTCCTGCCCCAGGTAAACCAAGGCTGTTCTAAAATATAATAGGTCCAGTGTCTTATTTGATTATGATAGTGGGTTAGATAATACTGTCATAATAATATAGCCTAATAATAAACATTTATTAAACCATACCATTCAATTAATAGCATATAAAGTTCAGTATTCTTTAGTGGGTCTGTGATTTTGGAGAGTTTATCTTGATTATGTTCATGTATGTTATGTGATCTTGTGTGTTCTCATTAATTCTTGCCCTCACTGCCTTTACCCAGGCTAGCTCAGCACTTAGCATCCAGGTGATTATTCCAAGAGCACACTGTTGTCCTTGTTCACTTTGCCTGTGGTTTTTGCTTGATATATTTTGTTGACTTTGCCACCCCTAATCTGTTACTTCCTTCTTACCCTTTGTGGTTGGTTTACCCTTTTTCACTATAGTCTCTTGAGATAAAAACATACATTATTTTTAGCTCACTCTTGGTAATACACACATTTCAAGATAAAAATTTCTCTAAGCAGCGGGCTCTGCTGTCCCCTGTTGCTACTTGCTGCAGCCTTGGACAACCCCACAATTTTCTTCGACATCTTTGCTGATGGCGAGCCCTTGGGCTGTGTCTCCTTCAACCTGTTTGTAGACAAAGTTCCAAATACAGCAGAAACCTTTCATGCTCTGAGCACTGGAGAGAAAAGATTTGGATATAAGGGTTCTTCCTTTCACAGAATTATTTCAGGATTCATGTGGTGACTTCACACACCATAATGGCACTGGCGGCAGGTCAATCTATGGGGAGAAATTTGAGGATGAGATCTTCATCCTGAAGCATACAGGTCCTGGCATCTTGTCCATGGCAAATGCTGGGCCAAACACAAACGGTTCCCAGCTTTTTTTTAATCTGCACTGCCAGGACTGAGTGGCTGGATGGCAGCATGTGGTCTTTGGGAAGGTGAAGGAAGGCATGAGCATCGTGCAAACTGTGGAGCGCTTTGGGTCCAGGAATGTCAAGACCAGCAAGAAGATCACCATTTCCGACTGTGGACAACTCTAATTCTTTTGACTTGCGGGCATCTTACCCACCTGACCATTCCTTCTGTAGCTCAGGAGAGCACCCTCAGCCACTGCCTGCAGTACCTTGTAATCTCTGTTCTCACTGAAATTCTTTGGGCTTCATATTTTCCTCATCCCCCTCCAAGTCTAGCTGGATTTCAGAGTTAAGTTATGTTAAGCTATTACATGAGTTTATCCACAGTTTCTTGACTCATGAATTTTTACTAGCCTGTTGTTCAGTTTTCAAGAGTTTAAAGTCTCTATTTCCTCCTTCTTATTGATTTCTACTTTAATTCTGTTTTATATTTCTTGTTGTATTTTATTTGCAGCATTTAAAGGTAAATAGTGAACTGGGAAACACATTCCTATGATTACAGATTTAGCAGACTCTAGTGAATGGTGATTTTCATGTAGACATGAGAGCTATTCGTCTGTCAGGACAAGTTTGTGGGATCTGAGTTCTGCATTTCCATAGCTAGTGTTTCAGGTGCTGTGAGGCTGAAGTAGAAACAGCCCCCAGTACAAAGCAAGAGGTTTTCCCAGTTCCATCATTTTCCTGTAATGTGACTTTTGCATGGTTGAGTACAATACTGCTGCATATAGACATGCTACATTCTCACCTGTTGATGGATGTCAGGCCCGGCCCAGTCTCTGGCTGTTGTGAGTAGTGTAGTAGTGAACATGGGTTTACAAGTGTTTCTGTGGGACCCTGACTTTGAGCCCTTTGGGCAAAAGTGGTACGTTGTCTGTGTGTGAGTGTGAGCATGCACATGCAGAATTGGAGGACAGAGTGTGGAAGCTGTTATCCTTCTGGCATTTGGTCTTGGAAATTTAATACAGATCATTGGGCTTGACAGCAAGCACCTCCATCCACTGAGGTATCTTTATGAATCTCCTGTGATAATACTATTTTTAGGGTTTTTTTTTTTTTTTGAGAAATTTACACTGATTTTCATAGTCAGCAATTTAAGAAATGACAAAATACGTTAAGACAAAAAAAACCTTAAAAGGACAATTTATAATAATATGTTAGGAAGATATAGCAATTATTAATGTAATGCATGTATCAAGATAGGCCCAAAACATATGAAGCAGAACATTCACAGAACTGAAAGAGGAAATGAGGAACACACTTATGAATGAGGACTTTAATCCTTCTGTGTTGGCATTATGGTTGAACAATCACAGATAGAGAACATATGAATGACATTGTTGTCTACCTTGAGCTAATCCATCACTGCTACAGAAATAGAACACACAGTACAAAGCAGGTCCCAGAATCCTTTCCCATTGTCTTGAGTTTTCCCTCTTAGCTACCATTATCTTTAAGCCTCTTTAATGTCTTTCTTTCTTTTTTCCTTTTTTGTTTTCTTTTCTTTCTTTCTTTCTTTCTTTCTTTCTTTCTTTCTTTCTTTCTTTTTTTTAACCCTGCCTGTCCTGGGCTTGCTTGTAGACCAGGGTGGCCTCAACCTCACAGAGATCCGCTTGCCTCTGCCTCCCGAGTGCTTGGGTTATAGATGCATGCCGCTGTGCCTGGCTGTCCTTTAACATTTCTTATTGAGGAGATGTGCTAACAACTGATTTTGTTCTTCATTTTGAAAAGAATTTTACTACATGTGTTTGTTTTGTATGTTAGAGAAGGGGTGCACCTGGAGGTCAGGAGGTTCTCTCTCTACCCTGTGGGACCCGAGGCACAAGTGCCTGTGCCACTGAGCCGTCTAACTGACCCCTTAGCTTCATTTTCAATCACGGTTTTGCTAGCTGTAGACTTCTTAGTTGATATTTTCTTTCCCTACAGTGTTTGCCACATTAGCTGGCACAACTGTAGAGTTATCTCCTTCCCAAATGGTGAGGCGTGCCCTCACTGGCAGCTAGCTGATGTCTTCCCTGTGTCCTATAGAGGAGCCTCCCAAGGCGGAATGGACCAACACTGCTTTCCTTACATGGAGCTTTTAAGAGTTACAGGAGGAAGTAGGGGATTCAACCATGGATAGAGGTCCAAGAAAGATCAGGAGGAAGGAGCTGGAGTCGAGGAAAGCTACAAAGTACAAGTATTGCTGGGATGTTGGCTAGAAGAAAGACAAAATAGCACTGAGGGTTACGGGCAGACTTAACTGCTCAAGGTTGTGGTGTAAAGCCTTGTATTATAAGAATCTCAATTATTTGTGTGATAGCCTGGTTAAGAGAGAAACTAAAGAGAAACAAACACTGTTTTGTAAAAATAACGACAATAACTGCCATATCAACGAGGGGCAGAGTTTACAGTTATCTAACAGGAATGTACTTAGAAAACAAAACTACAGAGCAGTTTCTTAATTCTGTTAGAGAAGAGAGAGAGAGAGAGAGAGAGAGAGAGAGAGAGAGAGAGAGAAGAGAGAGTGAGGGAAAAACTGCAGTTTCTAAGCAGGAATCACAGCATCCTGATTAGACAGACACCTCCCCCCTACCCAGAGAGACAAAGCAAAAGAAAAAAAGTATGGTTCTGTAAAACAAGCAAGCGTCTCAAAGTCAGACTCTCCTAGTGATGGCCGGAAGCTAACTCCTTTTGAGAAGGTGTTCTTGCTGGCCTGACTATGCAGGCCAGAGGAACAAACTCTTAATGACCCAAAAACTTCCCAGAATGGGGGAGAGGTCAGGATCCAGTGAGGGAGCAGGGAAAAAAAACAAAACACAAAAACCCTCTCTGTGGAAGCAGGAGCCAAAGACAGACTGAGAAGCCTCAAGCATCTGAACTGATATGGTCTAGAAGGGAAGCTGGAAACTAAGAAAGTCAAGTCTTTAAGAAGTTTTGAGATTAAAGAAAAAGATTATTTTTTATGTTGAAAATGGAGGAAGAAACAGTGACACAGTGCTTCTGGATTCCATTTGAGCTTGTTCCTCTTAGCATACAAATAATTTTTTCAGTGACATTACTGTTTTTTTTTAAAATTAATTTGTTCAGATTACAACTCAATTGTTCTCCCTTCACTTGTATCCTCCCATTCCTCCTACCCTTCCACCCCGACCCAATTACCTTCCCTTAGGTCCATGTCTGAGGGGGCTCTTCTCCCCCACTTTATGGTCACAGGCTAATAAGTCTCATCTTGGTAGCCTGCCTATTCTTTCTTTGAGTGCTACCAGGAGTCCCCACTAAGGGGAGGTCATCAAATATGGGGTACCAGAGCTCATGTCAGAGTTATTCCCTGCTTTCCACATAACTGTGGAGGATGTCCTGTCCATTGGCTAGATCAGAGTAGGGGTTCGGTGTTTACTACTTGTATTGTCCTTGGTTAGGACCAGTACCATTTATTGAATATAGTCTTTTTTTCCAATATATATTTCTGGCTTCTTTGTTGAAACTCCGGGGTCCACAGGTGACTTCTTTCAGTGTCTTTAATTCAATCATCAGTGTGTGTGTGTGTGTGTGTGTGTGTGTGTGTGTGTGTGTGTGTGTGTGTTTCTATGTGAAGCTAAAAATGGTCCTTTCATGTTCTGTAAAGAGTTGTGTTAGGATTTTGATGGATACTGTGTTGAATCTATAGATTGCTTTTTACTATGTTGATCCTACCAATCTATGAGCATTGGAGATCTTTACATTTTCTGAAACCTTTTCAGTTTCTTTTGTCAGTGTCTTAAAGTTTTTAATCATACAAATCTTTCACTTCCTTGATTAAAGTTATCTGAAAATATTTTGTATTTTTTTAGACTATTGTGAAAGGTGCTATTTTCCTGATTTCTTTCTTAGTCCATTTGTCATTTTGAGGAGCGCTCCTGATTTTTGTAGTTAATTTTTTTATCCAGCTACTTTGATGAAATTGTTTATCAGCTGTAAGCGTTCCCCAGTGGAATTTTTAGAGTCATTTATGTATATCTATAAATAAAGATATTTTGACTTCTTCCCTTCCAATTTGTGTCCCCATGATATCTTTCCATTGTCTTACTGTTCTAGCTAAGACTTTGAGTACTACATTGAATAGGTATAGACAGAGGGAACAGCCTTGTCTTGTTCCAGTTATTACTGTTTTTTACTTGAGTTTCTCCCCATTCAAGCTGATGGTGGCTATAGACTTGCTGTGAACTACCTTTATCATGTTAAGGTATGTTCCTTGTTTCTCTAATCTCTAGGACTTTTATTATGAAGAGGTGTTGGATTTTGTCAGAGGCTTTTTCTACATCTAAAGGGATGATCATGTAGTTTTGTTCTTCAGATTGTTTATCTGTGGTTACATTATTGATTTATATATGTTGAATTGTTCCTGTATCTCTGAGATCAAGCTTACTTAATCAGGGTGGAGGGTCATTTTGCTGTGTTCTTTGTTTGCAAGTATTTTATTTAGAATTTTGTCATTTATATTCATAATGGAAACCAGTCTATAATTCTTTTTCTTTGTTACGTCATTATGTGTTTTAGGTATCAGGGTACCTACAGTCTCATAGAAGGAATTGAGCAATACTAATTTCATTTCCATTTTTATGGAATAATTGAGGAGTATTGACATTAACTCTTCTTTCAAAGCCTGGTAGAGTTCTGCACTAAAACTATTTAGCCCTAACTTTTTTGGTTGGGAGATTTTAATTACAGTTTCTGTTTCATTAGGAGTTTTATGTCATCATCCAATTTTGATTTGGCTTTGGTAGATGGTCTCTATTGAGCAAATTATCCATGTCTTTTAGGTTTTCTGATTTGGTGGAGTACAGGTTTTAAAGTATGTCCTTATGATTCTCTGGACTTCCTCAGTGTCTGCCTCCCTTTTTGTCTCTTATTTTGTTGATTTGGATCTTCTCTCTTTGCCTTTAGTTAATTTGCCTAAGAATTTCTCAGTCTTACTAATTTTTTTCAAGAAAACAACTTGTTTCATTGATTCTTTGTATTTTGTTTGTTTCTGTTTTATTGATGTTAGCCCCAAGTTTGATTATTTCTTGCCATTTACTTGTTTTGAGTACTATTTCTTATATGTGTTCTAGAGGTATGCTATTAAGTTACTAATGTGAGATCTCTCCAGTTTTTTATGTAGGCACTTAGTGCTATGAATTTGCCTCTTATAGGTCATGGTGAGCGTGGTTCCTTAAGTTTGGGTATGTTGTGTTTTCATTCTTATTTAATTCTAAAGAGCTTTTAATCCCTTTCTTAGTTTCTTTCTTGATCCATTTTTCACTCAGTAGTAAGTTGCTCAGTTTCTGTGAGTTTGATAGCCAGCTTTAATCCGTAGTGGTCACATAGGATGCATGGTGTTATTTCAGTTTTCTTTCTTTTTGTCCAAGTTTGTGCTCAGTTTTGGAGAAAGTTCTATAAGCTACTGAGAACAATGTATATTCTTTTGTTTTGGGGGTAAAAAGTTCTGTAAATATCTGTTTGGTCCATTTGGGTTATAACACCAGTTAAACCCAGCATTTCTGCTTAGTTTTCGTTTAGATAACCTGTCTATTGGTGCAAGTGGGGTATTGAAGTCACTCACTATCACTGTGTGAGGATTACTACGTGATTTAAGCTGTTAGTAGTGTTAATAGTGTTTTGTTATTGTTTGTTTTTGTTTTTTAATAACTTGGATGCCCTTGTGTCCAAACAACCATTTCTAAGGTGTCATCTGCCTTGGCTTGCTTTCCAGGGCTTTAGTGGTGAGGTTGTTTGTGGTATGTTTAATAGCTGTCCACTATTTTATGTTTGCTGTCGATGGAGAAAGCACATCAAGTTCCTCATGTACTAGGCTGCTAGTCTTCTAAAATATCCCCAAGCTGTTTAAGTGGTTGTTTAAAACACATGGAGAGTGCATGGGGCTGTACAAACTACTTTTTATCATGAATTTTGTGCCACTTCTTCCCATGCTCAGTTCTCCTGTGTCATTGGACAGATTCCGTGTTCACAGGAACTGGCAGAAACTTGCTGGTGTTTCCTGCAGCTTCTCCCCTTTGCCCTTAGCTTTTCTCTGAGGTTTTGTAGTGTCTGTTTCTCTTGAGAAGCTGAGGCAAGCTTTCTGCATGTAATTCATTAACTGATTATTCTCAGTGAAAACATAGCTTTAGCAATCTCTTTTTATATCTGGAGTTTTTCCAGAATGCAAGTCTTTCAGGACAATTGAATTTTCCATTCTTGTAGGTTCATTTCTAAACACATAATCGAAGTAAAATGTACCCCTCAGACTGTAATTTTCCTAGATGATACTAAGATGACCATGCAACTTCACAGTTTGAGTTTTCCTTACTTGGGATTTTAACATCAGTTTTTATTTTCTTTAATGCAAAGGAATAAAATGGTAAACGCTAAAATGAGTTAGTTTATATAGATTTTCAACTTTAGAGAATGAAAATAATAGACTTTTAAAAATAGGATATTGATTCAAACTAGTGAGCATGCAATTATTGTAACCATAGCTAGGAGAGCACATTGTAACTTCGGTGTTGATTATTTATTTACAGTGTAACTGAGAGGACCACAGTGTATTAGGCAAAATGCTTTGACAGCAGAAATGTACATTTGTTGGCTTTCTTGTATTGTGAGCTGCTGTTCTACATCCATTATGTCTCTGGTGCAATGTCCAGAGCTTTGGATCACTAAGCCTAGTGGGTGTTCTTACTTTTGAACTGTGCGCTCAGGATGAGTTTCCAGTCTCCTAAATTAGTCTCCTAAAATTTTTATGGTGGGAACAGATTCCAGGCACATATGCCTGCACTGCCATTGGCATTCAGTAGGCCTTTTTAAAATCAACTTTTCATTTTGAGATAATTGTAGATTCACATTCTGGTATAAGTCTGTATGCTTTAAACTAATCATAACTTAAAGATTTTTCTCAACAATTAATACAGATGAGCCTTTGCAACTTGCTGGTTAATGACAGGGAATATGTAGAGAGGTTTGGAATTAACTAAAGCCCTTGGCAGAAACTTTGTTAGTACCAACTATGATCATGCTCATGAATAAGAAAGAAAAAAAGGAAAAAGAAAAAGAAAAAGAAAGAGTATCTTATGCCCTGTTCCTCCCTAGCTCTGACCACCCAGAAAAGATGCCAATCTATTTCTCACTGATGAGACACTTCATTTTAAAATGTCAATTTGTAACAAAATGTATTACAAGTAAAAACTTGGATAAAGAAAAATTAGCAGCTTCTCTACACAATTACTAAGAAAATTAACCCATTTTTTTCTATAAACCATAAAACATCTGAATTCTAGCCCCGTATGGGTTCATCCAATAGGCCTTGTATAATGTGGTCATGTTGACACGTTTCTAAAGTTAAAGGTGTATAAAAATAACCTCATGTGTGGTGTGGTTGCACATACCTAGAGTCCTAGCACTCCAGTATGTTAAGGCCTGAGTAGCCTAGCCAGGGCTATCCAGGTCTCAAGGCACACTGTACAAATAATTTGTCATACTTTTAGTCACTTGGAAGTACATAAGCCATGTATACTGTTGTGCCTATTTAAAATGTGGACAAAAGGTAGCACTAACATTGGTTTGACAGGTGTACATGTTTTTGTCAAGTCTTTTCAAACCAGAGGGACTGTGTCTTCCTTTAGTCTCATGGCCTCACTCTGACTGTGGCTTGCATTATAAAAGGTTTCTGTGGTGGAAACCCTTGTCTGGAAATAATCAAAGTGATATTTTGGGGAAGGATTTAAGGGGGGGTTATAAACATGGTTTTTCTGAATGTTAGAGAAAACTTTTTAATTACTACTACTATTGTTTTGGAAATATGAGCTGGGGGAAGACAGAATGATATCTGCCTAGAGGAGAAAGTGAGTGTGATGGGAGAAAATTATAAACACAGATTTGAGGTTAAGATATATCCCAAAGCTCTTTGAACATCCTTTGAAAGAATAAAACAAAAATATCTGCAAAATGAAGGATTTTTGTAAAGGCTAGGGAGTAAATAGAAATCCAGGTAAATACATTTATGAGTTCTCATTAGAAACACAATACAAATTTCTGTGATACATTTGAAAGAAACTGTATAAACTTAGAATATTTTATTGTATAATGACAGAACTTGTAAGACCCTCAAAAGTATGGGTTTTAACCAACTAAATAAACACATTTATTAAATTGTTTAATCTTTGTTACACTGAATTTCAACAGCTGAACTATTTAAAAAATCCAATTCTTAGAATTTTAATAAATTTCTCTGTGATCATTCTTAGGTAAAGTAAGTGAAACCAGTTTTTAAAAAACAATGTAACAAGTGTTTAGCATTTTTTGCTTTTCTTAGAATCACAAAATGTTTGATGAAGTAGTCATAACAATTAATCTTTAACATAAATGTTCACATGAACTTAGAAGTAAAAATTGAAGGAGCATATAGAAAAGTTTCAGTGTTTACATCTCTCCATAGTGTTTCATCATTTCTCTGGTGTCACTATTTTCTTCTGCAGTGTCAGTTCTAGTAAGTAGTCACAAACGTAGAGTCCTGTTACTTTTGAATTAAGACCCGTAAGAGTTATGTGCCAACTCGCAAACCCTCTTAGTTTTTCATACTGCTAATGTGAGTTTGCTAGGTTAGGGAAGACACAGGATGTCCTATTGTAATCTCCACTTGACTGCCTTGAGTCAGAGTCTCACTTAACCTGGAATGAGGCAGGTGGCCAATAAGAAATAGTGATCCTCCTGTCTCTGTCATGCATAGTACTGGGAACTACAGGGGGCTCATACCTGACCACACCCAGAATTTTACATGGGTACTGGGGAGTTCACTCAGGACATCATGCTTGAACAGCTATCACTCTTACCCACAGAACCATCTATGTGGTCCTTGGAGATTTTAAATTTTAATATAAATTTATTTACTTTATATCCCAATTGTAGCCCCCTCCCTCTTCTCCATATTCCAAAGGGGACCACACACATACACCTACCCATCCCAGCAGGTCAGGTTGCATCAGGACTGAGTACATCCTCTACCACTGTGCCATGCCAAGGGAGCCCAGCCAGGGGGAAGTGATCAAAAAGCATGCAAGAAAGTCCTTAGAACCAGTGTTTTTCAAGTGGATTATAGGCATTCAGTCAGTGGTGATGATCATCAGCTCCTCTCTGTTTTTCAATGTAGTTACTTTTCTTATGGGAACTTCAAAGAAATAAAACTAAATGAACCAATTTGGTAATGTTGTATATACACTAAATACTTCCTCTTTAAACCATCTTCTTGGTTTATGCTTAGAAAGTAAGATGAAAGTAGCAACATTGTAATATTCTTTTTAGAGGATAGAATAGGGTTGCTTTTAGTTCTTGTCTATAAAGTGGTGAAATAAAGACATATTCTTGTCTGTGATGCTGTGCTGTATCTTGAGACTGATTATAATGGTTTTATGCCAACAATGGACACCTAGTGTTTCCTGCAAGTCAAAGCCTGGAAATTCCTTTGTGCTACCTCAGTACAGAGGAAAAAGTCAGACCTATCTGCAATAGACAACCACTAAAATAAAACACAAATGAGAACCTGTGAATGTGGTCTCCATGAGTCTTGAAGAATGAAGGAGATAAAGAGCTTTTCCAAAGAGACATCCATACCCTGATGCAAAGTAATAATAAAGATGCTAAGTTTTAGAATAAAGGCTTTTAAAATTCAAAGAGAATATATCTGAAAAGGGGAGTTGAACCATCTCTGTTGCAGTTAGTTACAGTTGCTACTCCGAGCACTTTTCTAGTTTGTGGAGTTTTATTGTTTTGTTTTTACTTTTCCCTTCAGTATTCTCAGTGGCATTTTGCCAGATACTTTTAGATACTAAATTATTTGGTTAGCTACTCAGTAAACATCTGGGAAGTAACTTATTTTTAAGAATCTTGGCTGGGGGTCAAATGAGTAATCTAATCATATACAAAGTACCGGGGAAATGTCAAAATTATTGAAGTAATATCTTTTTGTTATTTTGACTCTTTCTCTCTCCTCTCTCTCTCTCTCTCTCTCTCTCTCTCTCTCTCTCTCTCTCTCTCTCTCTCTCTCTCTCCCCCCCTATTATTATTACTATTGTTGTTGTTGTTGTTGTTATTATTATTATTATTATTATTATTATTATTATTATTATTATTATTATTATTATTTTAAGAGCTGAGGACCCAACCCAGAGCCTTGCACTTGCTAAGAAAGTGCTCTGCCACTGAGCTAAATCTCCAACCCCAAAGTAATACCTTTTAACTAAACATTTTCTATTGGAAATTTATTGACAAGCTTGACACTTAGGCACAATTGAGTCAAATGATTTCTTATGCTTTTCACATGTCATACATGTAGGTATATTTGATTTTAAAACTTTCCTGTAAATAATTTATCTTTTATAAATGTACTCAATTAATGGGTCTTCTTAATTGCTAGCTTTTTAAAAATATGTATGAGTGTTTGCGTGTGTGTGTGTGCGTGTGTGTGTGTGTGTGCGTGCTGCATGTGTGCAGGTATATGCATTTGCCAGGAAAGAGTGTTGGATCCCTGGAAATGGAGTTATAGACAGTAACTTTCCTGTGGGTATTGGTAACTGAACCTAGATCAATAGCAGCAAGTGCTCTTAACTGCTGAGCTATCTCTCCAGCCCTATTAATTTGATTTTTTTTTACTTTAAAAAGGTCTATATCACTGTATTTGTAAAGCACACAAATGATGGTTTTTTCATTGTGCTTTCTGATACTCTCAGTGATGACAGACTCGTGCATATTAAAGCTATGACTGTACAACGAGCTCCTTGTGATTATGTGCAGTGGTGGCCTATTCATTATTCCCAGTCTATTTCTAGGTCAGATTCTAGTGACTTTTTTTTCAGCCTCTGACTGTGGGCCACATTGTCCTGGTTTTTTTGTCATAGGTGTAGTTTTTGTTTGTTGGAGAATTTTGTTCTTTCTGGGGGTTTTGCTTTGCTTTTAGCACTAAGGGCTGTTTTAATAGTCAACATTATGGCTAGAATGTCCAGGGACTCTAGATTGTTTTGTGTTCCTTCTCAGCGTGTTGGCATTGGTTCTACTCTGCCTCTCCGTTATGCCTGGTCATCTCGGACTTGGTAAGGACAGATGCTGCATTGTGTGGCCATTCTCGTGGTTACACTGGGTCTTTTTTTATAAAGGTGGCTGCTTTTATGAGGCTAAGCCTTGGTACCCAGCAGTGGTTTTATACATTCTGAAGTCTTGTCTACATCTTTCAGTAACTTGGTAATTTTAGTATGAGTTTAAAGCTTTTCTTCCTTCTTTCCTTATTTATTTATTTATTTATTTATTTATTTATTTATTTATTTATTTGAGATAGGGTTTCTTTGTATAGCCCTAACAGTTCTGGACTCAATTTGTAGACCAGGCTGACTTGGAACTCACAGAGATCTGCCTGCCTCTGCCTCCCAAGTACTGAGATTAAAGGGTGTGGGCCACCCCCCCACCCCCCGCTAAGGATATTTATAATTTAAGTCTTTCACCTTATTAAAAATAACTGGAATTGCTTTGCAGCCAACTAAGCTGACCAAGTCCCTTTCCCGATGGGGACTTGGTATGCAATAGTTGCAAATTACAGCTTCTTTGGCAGTGTATGCAGCTTGTTGCCTATATAGGCTCTTCCTAAGGACCTTGGAGACAATTTTCTGACAGCTAATTCAAGCCTCTGATTTCAGTGCTGTCCCCAAATCTAGATTCCAGACAGGTATGTTTGGTGCCTTCGGGTTTAAATTCTAAGATACACAAATTCTGCCTTTCAAAAAATGGTATTAGAATGTATCTCGGGCCTGATCCTAGAAGTTACAAGCAAGGTATGAGAGGCTGCAGAGTTGATGATTGCATGCTATTAAGCCTTGGAACGTCATATTAAGGTGCACTAATAATTCAATCATACATGAGTTGGTCTTGTTATTAGGCTTGTGTGTACGTGTAAAGGCTTACTTTATGCCTTGTGCATGTGTGTATTTGTGTTTCAATTTTTTTCCAAGAAAAGTACTCCTCGGTTTCTAGAAGACATGTGGCTCTTAAGAGCCCCCTTTTCTGTTAAACACAAAACACACGTGTTTGTAGTTGTTTCTATAACAAGGCATCAACATAAAATGCAGAATGTCCATTGAGAATATTTTATAGTATGATGAACTGGAAATTAGAAACCCTTCTTTTTTCTGCCATGTGTTGTTGAATTTAATTATATGGTACATTTAATGTAATCAAGTAATTGAGCTCTTTAAGGTAAGGTTATTTTCTCTTTTTTAAACAGATATTTGTTTGTTTACAGCAAACTAATGGTATAAATAATAAGTAAATAACCCAAAGTCTCATGGCTGATTATACATAGTAGTTACAGTTTTAGCCTGTTTGTATCCAAATAATCATGGAATACCTTTAAAATGGCATCAGAAGATGTGGATGAATGAAAGAGATGAGTTGTGTGGAGAATGAATTGGAATGTTGGTTTTTCTTTTCTGCATGTTCTCCTTAGACCAGGGTGCATGTGAGTTTAAGTTTGAGCTGTTTTTAGTGGCACCGGAAAGAGGCGGACTTGAAAATAGCAAGCCTGTTGTTGATCTTTGTGGCCACTGGGCTGGCCTGGAGTGGGTGGCTTCCTTCCCATTGCATTTCAATTCTAGGTTAAGTCAGTGTTCATCTGTGGAGTCATGATTTAAAGGGGCCTTGCTGTTTTTCTTTGAAATTGGCACCCAGATGTTATTTCTGTGCTTGGTCTCAGTAACGACTGTGGCAACAGCAAAGCATCTTCAAGATACAAGTGGCTGAAAAGTTTTAAGGAATTGTGTATTTATCATAAACTAACCAACAGTTGTGAATTTAGGATTGTTCAAGAGACATTAAGGAAATGACACGTACAGAGTGATGGTTACTTTCAGGGGTGAGTGGAGCAGGGTCAAAGAGGTGTGTGGTCCAGAAGACCCAGCTAAGAAGGGGAGGAGTCTGCCAGCATTCCCAGAGGAGCGTGCATAGCTGTCAGTGCTACTGTGTTGATTTCTTGGTGACATTGCAATAAATAACTTTAAGGTTGTCAAATATTAAAGTTGTTAGTATAAATCACTTTCATTATGAACACTTTCAGGATCAAGAATGATAAAGCCAGAGCTGGGGACATGGCTCACCTGGTAGAGGAGTTACCGAATAAGCATGAGGCCCTGTCAGCCCCTGTTCTGTTGCTGAGGAGTTTAGCCTTTGCCAAAGTAATGATACCTGTTAGCATGTGGTGTGCCCTCTGAATGAGTGAACATGAGCTTCACTGGGCTGTCTTCATTGTTTCCTTTTATTTCTGGTTAGTAGTAGATTGTATGTACAACCAGAGTGTCTGTTCACCTACTGAGGGGAACTGTTTAACATCTGTAAGGTTGTTCTGTCGTTTCAGCAATTCTGCCTCTCTCTTCCTCTCTTCTTCTTTTCCTCTGCTTCCCTAAGATTTGTCAATTTTGTTTCCAAGACAGGGTTTCTTTGTGCAGCCTTGGCTGTCCAGGACACTCTCTGTAGACCAGACTGGTCTCATACTTTTTTTTTCTTTAAAGAACTGACTTTTGTTTCTATCGAGTTTCTGTTTTTCAGATTTCTACTTCATTATTGTAGCTTTGATTGTTCCCTTTCCCCTTACCCCGAATTTAACCTTCACCTCTTTTTCTCCCGTCTCATCATGGGAACTTCCAAAGCATATCTGGAGCTTTCCTGGTGAGAGCTGCCGAGCTTCAGCTGCCACCACCACTCCCCTGCCTCTGTCCCAGCAGGCTGGGCAGTTTGTCTTGATTGTTTTCATTTGCTCAAAAACATTTTCTAATTTTCTTTTCAATTTCTTTTACTTGTTGGCTATTTAGAAATATGTTACTTAATTCTCAAGTATTTGAAGGATTTCCAAGACTTCTTTCGTATGTATTTCAGCTTTAATCCCTATGTGGTCAGCATCTGTCCTTTTAAACATGGGACCTACTTAGTGCTGTAGCACATAGTAAACCCTGGATAATGCTTCATGTGCTTGAAAACAGTGTGTTTTCTGATGCAGTTCCTAAAGTGTCAAAAGATGAGCTTGCCTGGTCACATAGCTTGAGTCTACTGTACCCTTGCCCTCTTAGGACCTGTTGTTCTGTCAGTGGGTGTCGGTGTGTGGTGTTGTTGAAATGCTACTTTTCTTCTCACTTATGTCATTTTGTCTCTTCATTTTGAACTTTCATTATGTATGCATATACTTGTAGTTAATGTTTCTTCCTGAGTTACCAGTTGGCGATTATGTAATATTTTTCTTTTATAGTAATGCATACCCTCCTGTCTGTTTGTCTGTCTGTCAAAGAATAACCTTGTTTCTCTTGTTGTTGTTCCCCTGCTGCACTTCTTCCTCCTTTGACTTAAAACCTAGTTGTGTCTTTGAATAAGAAGTGTGTTTCCTACAGGTACATCTCTTTTAAAGGTAATCTACTATCCTTTCACATTTGATCGGGTTAGTCAATTTCCTTTTTTGTTTTTCAAAACAGGGTTTCTCTGTGTAGCCCTGGCTGTCCCAGAATTTGCTTTACAGATCAGTCTAGCCTTGAACTTAGAGATCCATATGCCTTTGCCCCCCAAATACTGGGATTAAAGGTGAATGCCACTACCCACGCTCAGTTTATACATAATATAGTTATTTATGTGGTTGTATTTGCATCTGTCATTTGGCACTTACAATCTATGTAACTCACAAAAACTTTTGGTCCATTGCTTCTTTTTGTAAGATTAATTTGTGTGTGTTTTGGGGGGGGGTGAGGGTGGGAGGATTGCACGGTCTGGAGTGTGATGTGGATTGAGCCGAGATTGGACTCAGGCTATCCGGCTTGATCAAGTGCTGTTACCCTCCGAGCCAGTCTCCAGCCCTAAAGTGTGCATTCGGTACTTGCAGTATACGAATTCAATTGCTTTGTTGGCTTTTAGGTTTTCTGGTTTTGGGTGTCTTGATATCTTGAACACGACAGGTCTTTGTTTCTAACAATTGTCTTTAACGGCGCATGAGTGTCGGTGTAGATCTCTTTGTGTTTCTGGTCTCTTTGAGCTTTTTGGATCTTTAGATTAAAATGTAACCACTATTTAGAAACCTTTTCTGCCCACTTTTCCTGGTTTTCATCTTATTAGGCTATCGGGTGTTTTTGTAATTGCTTTCTGTCCTACAGGTATCTGAAGTTCTGTGCTTTCTGATCATATAATGCCCATTATCTGTATGTCACTGGTTCTTTCATCTGCCTTTTCAGATCTACCATGGAGCTTTCCCCTTGTGCTTTTAACCTCGCTTTATCGGGGCACTCACTTTATACTATTTCAGTCCTTTGGAATGTGAGACCTGCTTAATGATATGGTCAAACCCGGATAATACAGCTCATGCACTAAAACAATGTATCTTCTGCTCCAGTGTCTGAGGTGTCGAATGACGTCAGCTCAATTCATCTTTAATAAGTTCTATTAACATACTCATACTCTTTTATAGGAAAACAAATGTTTGCATTTGCATCCCTTTATTTTAAATAGTGGTCTAGAGCAGTGGTTCTCAACCTGTGGGTCGTGACCCCTCTGAAAGTCACATAGCAGATATCCTGCATATCTGATGTTTACATTACAATTCATAACAGTAGCAGAACTATAGTTGTGAAATAGTAATGGAATGATTTTATGGTTGGGGCCACACAGCATGAGAAGCTGTACTAAAGGCCACAGCACTAGGAAGCTGAGAACCCCTGCTCTAGAGGGAAATAGAAGCTTACATTTGACTCGCTCTTACTTCATTGTTTACCATATCCAGACAAGTCTGTCTGTTTTCCTTTAAATTTCTCTGGACTTTTCTTCAAGTTCCTTCATATTTCTTTTTTATAGTGACATACATCCTTGTCCTCTCAGAGCAAGCTCAGAGCAGGGCTTTCTGCATATTTATTGGAAGTTCCAAAGGGACTAATAAGTTTGGGCCTCTCAGTGTCTGTTGCCATCCATGCCTCCAGCAGGCCTTCGGCCTTGGCATCCTTTCCTCTCTTCTCGTTGTTTATGGGTGCTTGCTGGGCATGGGCACACTGTCTAGTTTTTTCACTTCTGTGCCCTTTCTCATGCTCCCAGTTACACCCCACACCCTGCTGGGAGTGCAATATCCTCTTTCCTTTTGGCCTTTCCAGGCTCCATTCCCAGGAGCTTTTCCAAAAGCCTGTGCTCTTCATGTGACCTTCCTTCTTCTGGGCTCCTGTCACACCTTGTTTCCTGTACGTGCCCATGGTTCCAAGGGCACTGCCTACTGTTACATTCTCCTGTCCCCTGGCCCACGTGGATGTCTGATCACTCTTGTAGTTACTGGTAAAGCTAGGTCAAAGTTTCTTTCCTGTTTTTTTTTCCTTTGTCTTTTTCTACTCACTTTTAAAACATGGGTTCACTAGTTCCCTCATCATTATACCCCACATAAATACTAATTTTATTTTGTGAAATAGATATGAAGTGGACTTTACCAGCTACATAATGCCTAAGAAAAAGCACAAGAGTGAATTTGAGTTTCATGTTTTACATATCAGTTAAGTTCAAATGGAACAAAACTCCAATTGAGACTCATGCTGTATACAGAATATGCCTCCCTGTTTCCAAATGAATATTCCATCCAGTTTTGGATAAATTAAACAACAAATAATGAATATCCTAGGGCAAGTTTGTCAATACTAGAAAATAACTTGAAGTCAATATATTTTGACCTTCATTACTTTCATATAAAAAATTAGATGTTAACAATGCTCCCAGGGCCAGAGAGATGGCTCAGAGGATAAATGCTCTTGTTGCTAGTCTTAAAGATGGGAGCTAGATGCCCAGATCCTAGATGCCCAGGTCCTAGATGGTGGCAGAGAGAGTGAACTCTCAGAAGTTACCTGTTACCCTCTGACCTCTGAGTACAGGATGTATATATATACTTTAATAATAATAATAATAATAATAATAATAATAATAATAATAATAATAATAATGAGATAAAGATTTAAGGAATGTTCCTAATAATAATTCTATAGTAAAGACAGAAAACTTCTTCTGTAAACGTCCAAGAAATAAACATATTTAAGCCTTATAGGTCACATATGAGTTCTACCATATAATCTCCTTTTGGATGTTGTGGTTTACTTTCTTTTTTAAAAAAATTAATTTATTTTAGATGCATTGGTATTTTGACTGCATGTATGTCTGTGTGAGGGTGGCAGATCTTGGCATTACAGGCAGTTGTTAACTGCCATGTGGCACTGGGAATAAACCCTGGTCCTCTAGAGCACTCGGTGCCCCCAACTCTGAGCCATCTCTCCAGCCCCCGTGCTTTACTTTCTTAAAAATGTAAGTGCCAGCAGGTGTGAGCTAAGTGTGATTTGAGAGAAGTGGTGTTGCTCATCCACATCCTAAACAAATCGTGGGTGCCCGGGGTGGTGCCACGAGTCTTAACCTACAGGAAATGGCCTGGAAAAGGAGGATGGTGAGGTGGCATCACAGCCGACTTTGACACCAAGTATCTATGGAGAGGCAGAAGTAGACTGTCCTGCCCAGTGTTCAGGTGGAGCCATCTGGGGACAGAGTAAATGTCTTCCCCCTGAAGTGATGATTTCTTCCTGAGAACAGCCTAGTTTCTTGTATAGAATATACCATTAATCACTTAGCACTCAGTGACTGGCATATGACAAGAGCATGGTTGGTTTCACCTCAGAGCAGATTACCCTGATGCCCGTGAGAAGGGACAGTTGGGGTAAATAGGAGGTAGAACCAAAAACTTCCCGTTTCTTAGTCAAGAGTCTTCCATTTAGTCCTGCTGTGTTTACCTGGGTGCCTCTTCGGGTACAGCCCCTCTCATCTGCTAAGAAGGTCAGCTAGACAGGCATCCGAAGCAGCTGCTGTGACAAAGCCCTTCCCTTCTCACCTCACTAAGAACTTGACTTGTCACTGTCAGACTTCTGGCTCGGGTTGATTACTGTGTGCCCCACCCTTTCTTTAAGCCAGCACTTGTCAGTACTTGGGGATCTGACAGGAGCTGGGGAGGTGACTCAGTAAGTGAAGTGCTTGCCATTGAAGCACGCAGACCTGAATCCAGATCCCCATAACTGTGTAAAAGCCACATAGCACGGTGCACGTAAGGGGGTGAAGGGAGGGAGAAGCTGGCAGTAGCCATAGCAGTAAGCACCAGCTCAGTGAGAGACCCTGCCTCAAAATCTAAGGTGGAGAGGTGTGGAGACAGTCGGATGAGGTGACTTCTGATCTCCACATGTGTACACGGCTGCACACATATGTAGCCCCTCTCCTCAAATCTGGCAGGCTAAGAGAAACATGTTTACCAAGGCTGGGCAGTTTGCAGTCTAGCCCCGGATTCTGTGCTTCAGTATCATGTCTGTGGAAAAAGCCCTAGGAACTGATTTTATTTACTTGAACTGTAGCAGTATTGATTCTTTTTATTTTATTCTTTGAAGTTAATCAGAATGAAATTTATCTTAATTTTGATTTTGGTTGTAGAGGTTGGCGATTTGAAGGAGCTGCAGACACTAGACATTTCTACCAATCGTTTGCTAGCTTTACCCGAGAGGCTTCACCTGTGCCTTTCTCTGCAGTACCTCACTGTGGACCGCAATCGGCTATGGAGTGTGCCGCGCCATCTCTGCCAGCTCCCCAGCCTCAATGAACTCTCCATGGCTGGAAACCGTCTTGCATCTTTGCCACTTGGTAAGTGTTACTGCCATAAGATGAGTAGACTAGCCAGCACATAAAATACAACATATTTCTCTAAGATGGTTAGTTTCTTTCTGTTTATCCTTATGATTCCTCTGTAAATCTGCTTATGACATGAACAGTATCATTATTACCAGATGACAAGTGAAGTTATTTTAGTCAGGGATGATGTCGTCGCTTATTTTCCCAAGCAGGGTTTCCCATACTGTTCTTGAACCTTCAGCCTCCCATGTGCCACCATGCCTAGCTTAGGGATCCCATACAGACAGATCCCATCACAGAATACGCCAGCCATGAGGGGTTACTGTGAGAAGGAAATGGAAGTGTGTGTGCCTGTAAGTCTGACAGAGAGCCTTGAGTGTTACGAGTGGGTACCCACACAAGCACATCTGCTAGGTCTTGTTTCCCTTCTCCCTTGGCTCTGCAGGCATAACCGAGGGCCACACATGCTAGGCAAGCTCTGTGCCACTAACCACATACCCCAGACCCCAAATCAGTCTGTTTACATATTGGCTTCTACCTTGGAAAATTATTTTTGCGTGTTGTTATAAGAACTAACACCAGAAAATCTGACTGTAAAACTTTGAAGACCTCATTGACTGAATTGCTCACTGAGGTAGAAATGCCACCTTGGTGAATAAAACCCTGTCTGTAGATTTCTATAGCGGTCCATGTTGACGTGCTACACAATAGTCACCATCGGTCTTTAATAATATGGTACATTTATTTCATGTAGAACTACACCATTTTTCAACTTCTAAGAAACAAAAGTGCCAACTAAAAAATGAAGTCATATAGGACCCTAATATTTGTAATTTCACTCATAAAAGAAAGGAAATATTTGCTATTATAATTCATATTACATATTTTCAATTTAAAGTCTCTTCATGAAATCTTTAAAATAATGGAAACATTAAAATCAATTCATATAATAAAAAAGCTAACTTAAGGAGATTAATTTCCCACAAATATATTTCATAGTTATAAAGTTAACAAATTAACATAAAACCGTTTCAAAAGCAAAGTATATTTCTAAGAATTCTAAGTTTTTTGAGTGAGAATATCAAGTATACATGCTTAAAGAACAAGTGTACCTGCTGCAGTAACAAAGAGAATGCAGAACAGTTAGAGGGCCCAGCACCTGGGACAGTACCACTTGCCAGTGTGTGACCTGTAGTAATTGCTGAGCTTCACTGTCCATATCTGTAGGCCAGAAATGACAGCCTCTATCCTGCATAGTTCATGGATGGGAATTATAAAGAACTGCACAGGTATAGGTGACTCACAAGTGAGGAGATGCAGCTATAGGGCAACGTATCCAACTTATGCTCATCCTGTTTCTCATGTTCAAGACACTTCCTGCCCCACAGAGGCCACCAGAACCCTTGGACCACTTCCTAATCAACTGTGTGATTGCCAGGAAGGTGCAGCCAATGCTCGTGATAAATGAAGGCAGGCAAGAATGAGAGGGAGGGAGAGAAAAGATTAGATTATTTGATTTGTGTGGCATAAAATTCAACTTGCAAATTAACCTCAGAATTTGGAGTAAAACTGCTAATTCTCTTATAAGCAGCCTTGAGCTTTTCATGATTTGAATGTCAGATGTTCCCAGAAACAGATGAGCGAGTTAAGTCTAATGTGGCCTCTACAGTTTTCTGTCATCGTCATCATCATCATCTATGTGTGTGTGTGTGTGTATACATATATATGTGTGTGTGTATGTGTATATATGTATGTATGTATTGTGTGCCTCCATTAGAAACTGCACATGTAAGACATGTTATCTGTATTGATGTAACTGAGCAAGAACAGTAAGCTATTACTGCACACTGACTCGTTAGCCAAATATTTTGTTTAATTGCTGCACATAACTTACTGCAAACCCCTTGACAAACGAGCTTTACAGATAAGAGGTTGATGTACAGAGTATTTGTGTGACCTGCCTAGCGGCGCAGCTAGTGACAGAACTGAAGTGCAGACTCTGAGTCTAGCCCTGACGTTCTTGCCATGCTGGCATATTCTCTCCTATTCCAGAATCGGTCTGTGTAAGGCAACCATCTCTGGGATCAGGTTTCACTCTGCCATTTGGGCCATCTCTCCAATTCTTGGCAGTGGCTACTGCCACAAGCTAAGTCCTGTCTTGGTTTTGGTGATGCCATTGCTTACTCTGTGCCAACTCTTGACTTTTCCACAACTGCACCTGCCTTCAGGTTACCCCCGCCCTGAAGTAACTCCTTAGCCCTGGCCCCTCGCTCCCCTGGTCATTTGCTGCCCATTCCTGCCTTAGCTTCAGTAGTGGCAGCTTTGAGGCATCTTCTAATCGTACTGTGCTTGTGTTGCTCAGAAAGCTGAAACAGTAGGATAGCTGTGAGTTTGGAGCCTGCCTACACTGTACAGTAAATTCTAGCTCATCTTGGATTGCCGTGTGAGCAATGTCGATGGTGGTGGTGGTGGTGGTGGTGATCTTTTTAAGTGTGTACACTTGAAATCTTCCTTTGGACTCTTATCATAAACTAATTCAAAGAACTGAACAAGAAAAGGTCAAATGGAACATGCAGCTGTTAGTGCTTCATTTTTACAGAACTGAACCATCTAGAAATTTGGCAAATATGAGTGCTTCCTTATGGTAATTGAGACAGACTCTTGGAAAATATGAATATTTAATGGTTATTCATACAGACAGACAGACAGACAGATACACACACATACACACTCTTCAAGCAATGGAAAGCTTTGTATTCGGCCATGCTGCTTAGAACTTGGCATAGGAACCATAAGTCTTGTGAGATATGTGTTGTCTCTGTGAGGGAGGTGGGACCCATAATTTGGAGGCCACTTACTGAATTCAGTTTCTTACAGAGGTTGGGCTAAAGGGAACCTAGTCTGTCTATCTTATGTGTCTGTCTGTCTCTCTCATTTGTTTTGGCTTTTTGTTAAGGATATTTATACATACATACGTACAGTATTCTGCTTGCATGTGTAAACACAGCACCAGAAGAGGACACCAGATGTCATGACAGATGGTTAGGAGCTACTATGTGGTTGTTGGAATTGAAGCCAGGACTGTTGGAAAAATAGCCAGTGCTCTTAACCACCAAGCCATCTCTCTAGCCCTGTTTTGGCTATTTGAGACAGTTTCTCTGACTGTCCTAGAACTTGCTTTGTAGACCAGGAGGCTGTTAAACTCAGAGATCCACCTGCCTCTGCCTCCTAAGTGCTAGGATTAAGGTGTGTACCACCACACCTGGCTTAATTTGTTTTTATTTCATATGCATTGGTGGCCTGCATATATATCTGTGAGCTGCCATGTGGGTGATGAGAATTGAACTTGGGTCCTCTGGAAAAACAGTCAGAGCTCTTAACTGCTAAGCTGTCTCTCCAGCCCCCTGGAGCTCAGTTATTATGGGATTTCTTGTACGGCTGTTGCATGCTTGCTGCTTCAGATGGCAGCTACAGAAGCTGCTTGTAAGGATGACTTGGATGTGTGTGTGATACTGGCAGGCCCATTAGCTATCTTTGACTATGTGCTGCATTAGTCATTTGTAATACTGTCAGAGACATTGAGGCTCTTTGTCTGTGTTCTTCCCGAGTTAAAAAGATGCATCACAAAGAAAGATGCTCCTATTATTACTGTACACTGACAGGTGAATGACAGATGAGCCTACAGACAGGCTTTGCTCACAGAGGTGACTATCAGCCTGGGAGGAAAAAAGGAGCCACTTGAGCCTCATGCTACAGAAGTTAGCAGAGATCTCAAAACTTGAATTTTCACTGTTGGCTTGGTAAAACTTGGTTGACTAACTAGCTCACAGATTTGTGACTTCACCTCTTAGATTCTGAGAGCTCAGGGAAATACAGAAAAAAAAAAGCTTTTTCCCAGGCGCTCCTGGTTTTCCTTGCATAATTAATAAGCCTAATTATTTGGGAATGTTTACTACTTAGCCCTGTTGAATACTAGATGCAAGGATTGGGGGTTCCTAGGCACAAATCAGCTGCAGAAAACCATGTTTTGCTCCCTGAAAGTGCTGTGTCACTAAATTCAATGCTTGTAACATTTGTAGTTGAGAAACAAAGGTGCATCTACTTTAGCAGGTTAAATTTTTATTAATTGTTTATTTAGAAAAGGATAAATAAGGGTAAACATGATGGCTCAGCTACTAAAAGTGCTTGCCATCCAGCCTGAGCACCCAAATTTGATCCCCAGAACTCACAGAGTGGAAGGAAAGAACTGAGTTGTGCAAATTGTCCTGTGACTCGGCATGTTCATGCCGCTGCATGCACATGTGCACACGCATGCCCACACACATGCACGTGCACGTGCACACACACACACATGTGCATAAAATAATAAATATTTGTTTTGAAAGAGTTGTTTATATTGAGTGTATGTGTGTATGTGTGTGTTGCCTGCATGTATGTATGTGCACCATGTGTGTGCCTGGTGCTCTCAGATTTCCTGGAATGGGGTTACATATGGTTGTGAGCTGCAGTGTGGATGCTGGAACTGAATATAGGTCCTGTACAAGAACAGCAAGTACTCTTAACTGCTGAGCCATCTCTCCTAACCCCAGTAAGTTCTTAAGAACATTTAGCATGTGATTGAGGTTTACAAACTAGCCTTGCATAAATTATCATGGAATAAGTCCAGAAGTTAGTAGAGCATAATAATGAGAAATGATCTGGGCTTCTAGACCAGCCTCAGCGTTGTCCCTTAGGAAGTCCAGTAGTGCAGTGTTTGCTTGGGAAGTTGTGAGTGTTAATGGTATTCTGATGCATGTGTAGGTTTGTAGTTTCATGGCCCCAGCTTTAGAGATGCTGGTCAGCCCTGTTGTGAGCTGTAAAGGTGTGGATATAGTTGGAAGAACTGCTGCTATGAGGCCCTTGTAACTCCAGTTGATGGGAGTTAGGTGCCAAGTTTGTGGCCTTCAATAAGTTTTGATGCTAGCACATTTGTTCCAGTAGAGACAGTCTGAGGAGTTGGAGTTAGACCTACACTTGACCTCAAAGTGGGATAACAGCTTTCTACAGGGAAACCTAAACATGAGGCCAAAAAGTTTTTTTCTATGGGAATAATGTTGGATAGGTCTGTAATCAAGGAAAAATGTTAATACAATGAAAAACTCAAAAAGAAATTAAAGTAATTACAAAGTAGAAATAATGAGGAAAAAGCCTTGATAATAAATTCCAAAAGTTATTAATGGGAAGATATGGGAGGGAATTGATCTATTAATTAAAATCCATAAATATTTTGTTTTAAGAGTGAAGTTTTAATTCTGGAATCCATATTTCTTCAAGAAAATGGATATTTGTACTAGGGATGTAGCTCAGACTAAGTGCTTGCACCCAAGTTCAAGCCAGAACCTTATGAGAGAGCTGGGTTGTGGCTCTCACACACATGTAAGCCTGGCCTACTTAGTAAGCTTTTTGCCAGCAGAGAGCCTGTCTCAGAACACAAGATTAACAGCATCTGAGGGACAACACTGAGGCTGACCTCTGACTCCCATATGTATACATCTGTATTGGGCACTGAGGGAGAAGAGGAAGGGGGGAGTAGGAAGAGAGGGAAGGTGAAGGGAGGAATGCATAATTGATGTTCAGTGCTCCCTTTTGTAAATATTTGTGATAAAAGTCATTTTCTTTGTCTGATCCCTTTCTGCTGTCACATGATAGGGCTACATTGTCCTTCCAGGTATTTGCTTTGGCTTTAGATTTTCTTAGACAGCTAACAGAGATTATTTAATGTGGCTTCTGTGAGGATGGGTAAGATGTTGACTTTCTATGCTATTATGTAATGAGAAAGCACACTGAGATTAGCTGAGCTTATATGGACAAAGATGTATTTTTTGCTAAGCTCGAGTAGGATTTGGTGGGGTGGAAAAATCAAGCCCTGTCTCTTGAAAGTACCAATTAAAAACAAAACAAAGCCAGATGGGGTGGTACATGTCTATAATCCCAGCACTTGGGTGGTAAAGGCAAGAGAATTGGGAGTTTGAGGTCGTCCTTAGTCACATAATGAGACTGAGCATCCTGGACTACATAAAATTCTATCTCAAACAAGCAAACAAATAGCCTGTCACCCATTCATAGAAAGCTACAGATGTGAAATTTAGAAAACTAAGTGCCGAGAGGGTAAGCCTGGAGCCAGATACTCACCAGCAAAACTTTTGTTCTTTGGGTTCTGGCATTTACAGTTTTTTCGAACAGTGACAAGAATGTGCAGTGCTGGCAGCATCTGGATGATGTCGTTAACTGACTTAAAAGTAGGAATCTGGTGTTTCTATCAGACACTGTTCCAAGTTTAAAACACAGGCCCAAGTCCAACCATTCAGGATGCCTCAGAGCAGAGACAGTCTGCTCTTTGGCTGTCGGCCATGGCACTAGCCAGTGTGTTTTCTGAGTCCTCAACTCCCCATCATGCTGGGCACATGTCCTTCCTAAGGATCCCCCTAAAGGAGATCGTCTCACCCTTCATATCTCTACCTGAAGTCTGTGAGTCAGAACTTACCTACTAGTCTCCTGGTATTTTAAAGGAAGAAAAGCAATATTTGTTCCTCACTTGTTTCCTTGGCAATGCCTCTTACAGAGCCAGCTCTGACATCACAGTTGGATGCCTGAGATATGTTCCTTCAACATCCATGCCTTCTCTGGGTGGTACCACCCCTGTTTTCTGTGTGAGGCCTACTAAAAGGGCTGCCCAGCGCACTTCATGCTGAAGCAGGCACTTACGCCCGCAGTTCCAGTTCTGCACTTAAATAGCTTCATGGATGTGGCCATAGGAAAGTTATTAAATCTAATTACCAGTAATAGGGTAATAATACATGTTCAACAGCACTATTGTCATAATTCTGTAAGATACATGTAAAATGCATACCACTGTGTAAATGCTTCATAAATTACAATCAGCACGAACTACTTTTGTTCTTACATCAGACTATAAAAATGATAAACAATATGTCTTAATGTTTGTGCCCCAAAACTTCTTGTACAGTCCCTAGCCCATTGCTTATGGTTTCTGTTACTTGACCCATGCAACGGAAATAGAGACCATGGAGTGTGACTGTTTAAGCCAACAGCAAAGGAAGCCTTCCACCAGTCAAATCTATTGTAATAAGCTTGTTTTAACAATCATTTATGATCTACAGCGTAGGAGCCATCTCAGCCACAAGCCATTGTGCAAGGGTTTTGTTAAATGTGTCTCCTCTCCTCCCCTCCTCTCCCGCCTCTGTGCATGCATGTATGCACACACTGCACAGTCCAAGGATAGCATGCTGGAGCTGGTGCTCTTTTACCACGTAGGAACTTGGAACCACTTCAGATCGTCAGGCTTGGTGCAAGCGCTTTACCCACTGTGCCATCTTGCCAACCCTGAAGTTTTATCTTGTGAAAGTTGGCTATATCAGTGACTATGACTGTGTGAAAGGTGTAATGGAGTCTGGAGCGTGGGTTGTGTGGAGAACCCTGTGTTTTGTAGTGCTGGATGTCTGGCTTACTGAACTATAGTGACTGGGTGGACGCTGCCAGAGAGTTCCAAGCAGGCGGTTTTGATCTGCTGCTTTGATGCTTTGGTTTTCTTAGCCCCATCTTTTCGTTTAAGGGGTTTTATTATTATCTTTTGATAATTAAAAGAATTTTATACTAGTCAAGGTATAATAAACACAGACGCTGTTCTGTTCTGGCATGCATCACCCTGTGCTTGCTTATACTGTGTGGTTAAGAGAGCAATAGCCGGAACACAGAGGTGCTTGTTGTCCCTACAGCCATGTGGACTGCATATGCCAGAGCCTTAAGGTTGGAAAAAAGGAAAAGAACTGGGGTTTGTGCAGGACTCTTAGCTTTTGCTAATTTCTAAACACCACACTTTGATCTGTGAGTCTGTAAAAGAAGGAACTACTTGAGGTATGGTACAGTTATTTTAAAAGTAACCTGAAGCCCTGGATGATGTATGTCTTTAATCCCAGTATTCAGGAGGCAGAGGCAGGTGGATTTCTGTGAGTTTGAGGACAGAGTGAGTTCTAGGACAGTAAGGGCTTCACAGAGAAACCTGAAAAGTTATTGATGGCTTTAAAATCTGGGCTTTCTAAGTTTAACATACTGAGCCTTTTTCACCAGGCTTTTTTATTATGTGTTTGGGGTTTTTGAAACAGGATTTCCCTACATAGCCATGGCTGTCTTAGAACTCACTATGTTGGCCGGACTGTCCTTAAGCTCAGAGACCCACCTGTCTCTGCTTCCCAAGTACCCAAGTTTTGAAAAATGTTCTTTTATTATTTAGCCTAGAATATTGGTGGATTAATATGAATAAATAATATCAATCAAAAGAAGAAAATAAACTGTGATCTTATTAGCTAGTAGGTAAATAGTCTCTTCTAAAGCCTATCATTGAGTGAAGATTTTCTGTTTTAAGAATATAAGAACCAGGGGCTGGAGCAATGGTGGAGTGGTTTAGAGCACATACTGCTTTTCAGAGAACCTGGGTTCAATTCCCAGCACCCCACGGTGGCTCACAACCATCTGTGACTCACAGCTTCAGATCCAGGGGATCTAATGCCTTCTTCTGATTTCCATAAGAACAGGCATGCCTTGGTGCACCTGCATACACATAAAATAAATAACCTAAGAAATAACACAAGTATGTTACATTAATAAAAGAACGTAAGAACCAAGTCAGGCATAGGGGCTCATGCCTGTAATCCTAGAATTGAGGGGCTGAAGCAGGAGGATTGCCATGAGTTTGACACAAGCCTGAGCAGCGAGTTTCCGGCTGGTCTGGGTGAAAAGCATTCTCAAGGCCTTTGCATGCAGCAGACACTCATGCTTCAGCCGCGGTTATTTACAGTGCTAGTCCTCTGGCCTGGGAGCCCTGCCAGCTGACGGTCTTCTGGCCAGCTTAGAGCATGCTTTCCTGAGGCTGCCAGAGCACAGCCCTCTCAGAATAGGGTCTTGCCAAACATGGGGCTGTCTCACCCTCACCAGCAGGCTGCGCTGTGTCAGCTGAGACAGCTGCCTGGCTCTCTTCAGGATTGCCACTCTTTCTGATCTCTACATTCAGAAGAGGGTGGTGAATGACCAAGATGTGCTGGGCACCAGTTACTGTGCAATCAACCCTGGCACCACACACACCAGTGCCGTGGATCACACATCTGTGGGCTGTTACAGTGTCATCCTCATTGTACAGCAAAGGAAGAGACTGAATCAGAATCCAGTCACCAAGTGCAGAGCCAGGGTCCAGGCAGCTCGGACTCTAAACACATTAAGAGCATCATTGTGCCTTCTCTCTCTCTCCCTCTCCCTCTCCCTCTCCCTCTCCCTCTCCCTCTCCCTCTCCCTCTCCCTCTCCCTCCCCCTCCCCCTCCCCCTCCCCCCCCCTCTCTCTCTCTGCCCCCCACCCCAGATTGTGCTACTTGGAAAGATTAAGTGGCACTAATATGTAATAGGTTTTAACACAATTGATACTAGTTTTGATTCAGCTGTTGCACAAAATAGTATCCTCTGTTAGGGGCATATGTAATAAATTATGAAGTGCTCAGGATGTACCAGCCAGATTCTTCCTAAGATAGAATGTAAGCTAATAGTATTTTTAAATCATTAACTAGACATCTTTTCCCCATAAAGCAAGAAGCGGGGAGAAGGCTAAGCTATGTAAGAAGTAGCAAGTGTCAGTGTGTATTTAACTTTGTGGTGTGATCTCTGCATGTCACCTCATTTAATTTGCATGGGGGCTTTTTTTCCCGTGGGGTATATTAGAGCAGAGAGGTGCTTCCTCTGCCATGTCCCATTTTGTGTCCTTGGCTTGAAGGGATGAATTCTCATCTCCAGAAGCTATAGCCTCCAACTCTTTCTATGCAATTAAAGTGTAGAAAAGTGTTAGTACCCTTGCTGCATGCCAAAGAAAGTTCTCTGTAAATTGGCCACAATTCTCAGTGTGTCACTTACTAATAATAATGAGAATAATAGCTGTCATATACTAGAGAAGGCTCTGTACCAGGACTCCTACTTGATCCTTTATAAACCTAGTCATTCTTACCAAGCTTGGGAGACAGTTTTATTTTCCTTAATATACAGATGAGCTCCTCAGGCCACATATCTAGTAAGAAGAAGAATGAAGATTCAAACCCAGGTGCTCTGACTCTACTCTCTACCTTTCCTTTCCTAATTGTTAAGTGTGCTCCATGCCTTCCTTACTACTGTTCAAGTCCAAGCCAGGAATCTTCTATTGGCTTTCCTTGAGCCCTCTGGGGCTCAGAAATGTAAATCTGAGAGTAGAGACCATTTATAATTTTCATGTTTTGTTTTTGAGACAAATTCTCACTGAACTTGCTATTTAGACCAGGCTGGCCTTGAATTCATAGAGATCCTATGCACCTGCATCTGCCTCCCAAGTGCTAGGATTAAACTCATGTGCCACCATGAGCAGCCCACATATAATTGATCAATGAAGCTTTTCTTTTAAAAGTTTTCTTGAGGCTGGAGAGATGGCTCAGCGGTTAAGAGCACTGACTGCTCTTCCAGAGATCCTGAGTTCAATTCCCAGCAACCACATGGTGGCTCACAACCATCCATAATGTGATCTGATGCATACTGTATACATAATAAATAAATCTTTAAAATTTTTTCTATATGCCTTTAAACTCTCTAATATTTCTGTCTGTTTAAAAACATTTGTCAAAGAAATTGTGAGGAAACAGGTATTTTTTAGTGGATTTCTGAGGCCTTTTTTGTTGTTAATAAAATATGGTATTGATCAGTTGATATTTTTCTTACCTGTTTTCTAAGTGTAGAATTTTTTGATTCACTAAGAAAACAGTTCTTAGTATTTTGGTAATACATATTTTAATACTTTAAAAATATGGCATATAATTATTTAAACTTGAGATTCTTTTCATATGATCCTTACACCTGATAAAGTTGGGGAGCAGGCAGTATTGTGCCATTTCGAATATGAGCTTGCTGAGGCACAGAGATCCCTCCTAGTCCCACGGGTGCCAGTGTCACAGCCACTGGGATTTATGGATAGTGCTTTTTTCTCATTGTCTCTTCACACGTTTGGAGCTTAATTTAGCAGCAGTTAGAAAGTCTGGAATCTGAGCACTTGGTGATACTCTTTCCCTTTTGATACCCTGAGAGATTTTTTATTATTCATGTGGGGTGTGTGTGTGTGTGTGTGTGTGTGTGTGTGTGTGTGTGTGTGTGTGTGTGTGTGTCATGGTGGATGTGTGGAGGTCAGAGAACAACAGGCAGGAGTTAGTTCTCTCCTTCTCTGTGTCATTCTGAGGGTGACACTCAAATCATCATATTTGGCAGGCAGCACCCACTAAGCCATCTTAGAGATCTTTTTTTTTTTTCCTTTCTGGTGTAAAAGTAAGAAAAAATTCAGAAATGGAAGAATAAATTACTAGCTAAACATAAATGTTTAATGCTTAAGTATTTTATGCTAAACATAAGAATAGATTTGAACTGGGTTATGAGCATAATAACTACCAAAAGGGAAAGAGAAAGAGGGGAAGGAGCGGGATGGAAGGGACACCCCGCAGTGCTGACAGGGAACAGATGAAGTGTGCCTCAGCCCTGTGTGTCACAGGACAGGCCCGCCCAGCTGTCTCCAAGTCCAGAGGCAGGGGGAGAAGCTTGGTGAATTTGCATTAAAAGCTTTTAATATTCTGATTTTTGACATTTGTTTTATTGAGACATGGTCTTGCTAAATGTCCAAGGAGGTCTTGAAGTCACCGTGTAGTTCAGTCTGGCCTCAAACTCACATGCTCCTGCCTTAGCCTTCCTAATACAGGGGAAGGGATTGGGGGGGGGGGTTGGCTTATAATTCTTTTGTGTAACAAAACACTTATCCACAAAGTCAATGACAACTGACAGACTGAAGGAAAATATGAGTAATATATAATAAAGACATGGAGTTTTCCCTTAAAAAAAGAAAGGCAAAAATTCCAAGACCCTGGTAGAAAATGGGGTGGGGGTGGATTTACAGAAATTCAATTTTTAATTGTTTGCTTATACTCAACTAAAAAATTATGATGTAAACAAACCTGATATTCTGTTTCTTAGCAATAATTAGCAAAAATATAAAAATATGATACTAATTGCTTCCTGTGGGTGAGGGGATGCTTTCTCACTCACAGTGGGAGTGGGACTTGAGACTGACATACTCTCTGAAGGAACATGGGCAGTGGCAGAGTCTGACGTAGCAGACTCACTCCTCGGAGCTATGCTAGAAACATCTCCAGTAACTGAGACGCATGTCTATGAGGGTCAGTGTACATGCATGCTTCCCTGACACCAAGATCTCCAAGTGCTATGTCTCAGTAGTCATGGACACGCCTGGTTCATAGATGGTTTCTTCAGGAAGAGGAAATACGACTCCTTGGAGAAGTCAGCTTCAGAGCTTTGGCAGAGAAGTTGTGAGCCGAGCCTGCAGTGTATTACAATGCCAGAATGTCTTGAAATGGTCAGAAAAGAATGAGGACTTGTTAAAAGAACTTAGAGCAAAGTGCATCATCATTCCTAATTGCTGAGACTGAAGCATTTGTGCCACAGGACAATTTGACAGTGGTACTGGGTTTTTATTCTTTACAGTAGAGTGGTCTGTGAATCTATGCTTGAATAAAAATATTCTTAAAAGATGACTCTTCCTTTTTTTTTTTTGAAAGTTTGCATTGCAAAGCCAAATTTTATTCATTATGAAAGTAACTAAAGGCCAGGCGTGGTGGCGCACGCCTTTAATCCGAGCACTTGGGAGACAGAGGCAGGTGGATCGCTGTGAGTTCAAGGCCAGCCTGGTCTACAAAGTGAGTCTAGGACAGCCAGGGATACACAGAGAAACCCTGTCTCAAAAAACAAACAAACAAACAAACAAACAAACAAACAGAGTAACCGAGAGGAGAGGAGCTGGAACCAGCGTCCACCTATCCCACAGAGTTTGGGCTTTTGTTGTGGGTGAGGGGACCTCAGCATGACTCATCCTTACAGAAGAATTCAGTTAGGAAGGCCAGAACAAAGAATGGTAGAAAAGTTGCCATTGCATTGTAACTATGTGATGTTTGCAAACAAGATCCATGGTAATATTATGGGCAGTGCTAAAACTGTTGGGTAGAATTTTGTGGAAGATTTTAAGACAATATAGGATGTTTGTATAGGCTCAAAGCTGGAACCATGGAAGGTTTGACCTGGGCCTTGAAAGTGCTTCTTCAGAGGATATGGCTTCCCTCATTTTCTCACTTGGAGCTCTTTCCACTCTTTGTTGTCTTCATTGCCTTGCTACCTCTGAGTGACAGGTGCCTTCTGCCTCATCCAGCAGCTGCAGAAGAATCACTCGTTCCCATATATGCCTGGCTCCTCTCTAGGCAGACTCTTACCACCTCGACTATCCACCCCTCGTCACCTACCTCGAGTCATCATCACAGGGCCGATGAGAATCTTGATGTTTGTAATGCCTAAGGAGAACAAGTATTCAGTGACAGCTTTTAAAGCAAGTAGACCCCTGCTGTGAGTCTGCCATAGAAGAGAGATTGGGACAACTCCAGATACAATGAGGGCAAATAGAAATCGGGACACTTGAGTAGCAGGGTAAAGGTCAGTAGGGTTAGGGTCAGTGGATAGGAAACAGCTAAGAGGGTAAAGAGGCTCCTGACTTAACAGTATTCTTCCTGCAGTGAGCCAGCCTGATCAGAAATCCCCTAAGGGATGACGGAGGCTGAGCTTGAGAATCAGCAGACAGGAGGGGGTAGTTCTTGCTAAACTGACTGAGCAGGGCTCATCATTAAAATTGGATTTTACAAGGAAGTACACAGAGGGACATAACAGAAAGTTCAAGAGCTTGACTAAAGTTCAGCCAAGCAAAGAATCTTTGTCAAAGGGCAGAAGTAGGTGCTGGGGCAAAGACTTACTAGGTAAATGGTTGTACAAACTGGGGAGCTGACAGATTCCCAACACTCACATAAAAAGCAAGGCATGGTTCTATAAGCAAGTCTGAGTGCTGGGGGAAGACAGAGACTCTGGCCATCCATTGTAGCCCAGTTGGTGAGTGCTAGGTTCAGTTCACTGAGAGAACACACACACACACACACACACACACACACACACACACACACACACACTGCTTAAAAGCACTGGCTGCTCTTTCAGAGGATACAAATTCAATTCTCAGCACCCACATGGTGAGTCATAAACCTCACAATTCCAGTTCTTGGGAATCCAATGCCCTCTTCAGGCCTCTGTAGTCACTGCACATGTACTACACAGGCATGCGTTCAGGATCACACACATACATGTAAAAGTAAAATCAAGGGTTTGGTTGGTTGGTTTTTGGTTTTTTTGAGACAGTGTTTCTCTGTGTAGCCCTGGCTGTTATGGAACTCTAGACCAGGCTGGCCTTTAAGTAATAGAAATCTATCTGCCTCTACCTTCCGAATGCTGGAATTAAAGGCATGCGCCACCACTGTCCAACGTAAAATCAAGTTTTAAGAAGGAATGGATTCAAAACAGGTGTTTGTTTAGGTTGACCTGTCACCTTACTTTGTATCACATTTTCTGTGGACCCAAAGGAGAAAATGAGGGTCCTATAACAAGACAATTGAAATTGTTTATAAAATGTCAAAGAAGTTTTATGTGAGAAGAAATTAAATATTCTACTGCTGATAATTTCATCTTCCAGTTTAAAAATCAAAGTTTAGGTTAAGTAAGTTTTCTACGGTATGTTTTCTGACACAAAAGCCAATGTTACAACTGCCGTAAGTTTACACTCAGAGTCAAGCACTCATTTTTGTTCTTCCATAATAGAAATTTGGTGTTACTTATGATGTCATGCATTACATTTTGTATTTCATACCGTCGGCTCATTCCTAAAGGAGTTACAGCACTGTTCCCTGTCCTCCAGATCTAGGTCGCTCTCGAGAACTGCAGTACGTGTACGTGGACAACAACATCCACCTGAAAGGCCTGCCATCGTATCTCTACAACAAAGTCATCGGCTGCAGTGGGTAAGGCCGCTTCGCAGTCCGGATTTCAGAGTAGATGTGCTAGCTTTGATGAGTCTACTTAATTTTATCTTTGCCCTTAATATGCTAAACCAAATATCTTTATGAACTAAGACTATCAGGCAAACAGTTTAGAATATTGTCTTTTGAGTTCAGCTGGCAGGATGTGTGCAATCAGTGGTAACTTTACAGTCTAAGGAAAAGTGTGAGAGCGTGCATTTTATCTTTTCTTTTTCACCATAGACAGCTCTGCTTCTGTCTCTATTGACAGACTTGGGTGTATTTAAGCCTAGAGCATGAAGATTGGTGTATGACTCCATTGCCACACATACCATTATAAACTCTAGAAAGGAGAGGAATTGGCATTAAGTGAAACAATTATCTTCCGTGGGCCGTGATTGCATAGACCATTTGCTGTAGTGTTTGCCTTTCATCTAAGATTGTTACCAATTGTACGTAGAATTCAGCAGCAGACCTAGTCTCTTCCTATGAATCATGAGTCAGGCCACCAAGCAGATGTTTCAGTCAGAGCAACAATAATCCCCTTCTCGGGTGCTTTCAGGAAGGTGGCCTCAGCCTCCCTGTAGTGGGACAGCACAAGCACCTGAAATGAAGTGTTTCCATGTGGTGTGAGGTGAAAGAACTGCCACACTTCCAGCTTACTTCCCCACCCCAGCAGCCAAAGGGACACCTCTGAGATGACATAACTAACACATCTGACTCCTTCTCACTCCCAGCCAGCTGCACAGCCTGACTCACACTCCCTGTAGCTCAGCGAGAAGATAGGCGGTGATACTGAACACAGAGAGGACAGCTGTTTCTGTGTTGGCCTGGCTCCAGGGAATGGGTAGTGAGTGCTGATTGCTCCAGAGACAGCCATCCTAGGAACCGTGCCGTTCCCTTAGGAAGAAGGCACATTTGTTATCATGGGAAGCCTAGATGAACTCAGCCTGCTCAGGCTGATGAAATCAAAACCTTCTTGAAGCAGGAACAATAGATCGTGTTACAGGTTTTAGCTGAGTGGCTTTTCTACAGCTGACTTTGCCACAGTTGTGACACCATATAGCCAAAATCTAGTGAGTTCTTAAAGGGCTTTATTATAGCCTGACCTCAGTCCTTAGTAAAGAAGACGTAAGCAAGCTCCGGCACTGACCCCCACAGGCTGCCCTGAAAGGTCAGTTAGGGAATAGTTGTTGTTTAGATAGCTATTACTGACTGCCAGAATCTTCTGTTTGAGATGAGTAGAGAGTGTTTTTCATCTTTGAGTTTGTACCAACAGCAATGGTAGTGGATTTTAGGGGAATGCCAAACCTTTGGAGAAATAGTTAGGAAAAAGATAAATGAAGTGTTAGTTAGTGGTCTGTGCTTTCTTCATATTGTTAGGAGCTTCCCTCATTGATAGTAATAGGACATACATAACACCCAGTATTGGAGTATGTGGGTCCAGCTTGTGAATACACTGTGCTCCACGTAGTCTGTTGGCATAACACAAAACTTTGAGTGTTCTGGTCATTGGATCCCTAAGCCATTCCTCCTTTGTAGGTCATTCAGCGTAATTTATGGCTAAAAATGGTACTACTATGAGTAGTAGTTAAATGGCAGAACATTCCCAAAATTCTAGGGGTGCTGTAGAGAGGTATAACTTTTCCCTCTTTTTTCTACCCAGAATAAAACAAAAGCCAAGGTACCCATTCCCAGCCAGAGTCCTGCTCTTTCCTGCCTTTCTGTAGGAGAGGGGAGGAAAGACAGAGAAGGTCCTGATGGAAGGAAAGGTGTGCGTGCCTGTGAGGTCTAGCAAGGGAGCTTGTTTGAACAGGAATGTGGGTAATATGTTCATCTGTTGGGTGTTTAGTGGGCAAATTCCATCAAATACCACGATGAGCAAAGTGACACAGTGCCAGCCCTGATGGCCCTGACGTGCAGCTGGAGATCAGGGAACAACTGTTACAGAAAGGACCTGTACAAGATGCTGTGTGAACTGACACACAGGCTCTATTCACTTGGTCCTTCACTCTTGCACATGTTGCTTCCAGCTGCCTTGTGGGCTGAGATACAAAAGCACAGCAGCTCTGCTCGGCTGCACCAGCAGTACAGAGTGACACAGCCTTAGGGACCCATAGAACTTAACGCAAGAATCCGGTCTATAATATATGTATATATGACATATAGAGAAATGCTGTCTTAGATATTTCATTGATAGTATTTTGCTTATGTTGTGTGTATGTGTATGTATGTATGTATGTATGTATGTATGTATGTATGTATGTATGTATGTCACAACTCTGGGGGAGACTAGAGAATAGAGTATAAAACATACAAAAAGACATAAAAATATAAACAAAAAATTATTGACAGAAGTTTCAAAAGTCTCATGAAATTAACTTTGATATTTATAGAAATGTGGATAAAGTCAGTCCCTGCTCATTGTGTGTTTATTTGTTGTTCAAATACTGAGAACCAACTAGCATGTCAGGACTGTGCTAGAAGTGACTAGAAAAACAAAGACTTCAAATGCTTTTTCTGGCAAAAATACAGTGCAAATAGTAAGTACTCTGAGAGAGGAGGATTGACACCCACAGCATGGACTAACCTCAGTGTCCCAGCTCAGGGTCACCTGCTAAATCCTGTAGATTACATAGGTCCGCCATCTTCATGAAAAAAGGAAGGGCCCGGGAGAGCCAAGGGGAGGCCAACTGGCTGCCACCGTGTCACCTCATTCGTGCGCTTTGCCAGCTTCATGAGTGCTGTTTTCTCTGGGGTTGTCTGTCTCTTACTACAGGAATGAGCGCGCAGAAAGAGTATTGCAGTGCAAGCTAGGGTTTTAGAGGGTGGTGTGTAGCACATTTGAGTGTGAGGAGCACTTAGTGGTAAAAGTGGTCCCACATGGGCTATTTGTCCAGAAAGCACGTGGTGTGAGGAGAAGACAACAAACACCTGTACATGGACGCTTCTGGCTGGACCTGGGGGCAGTTTCATTAAGTGACTGAATGGTTTGTTATATAGTTACTCAGGATAATAGAATTGAACCATGGACTAAAAAAATTTTTAGGTAACAGACCAGTTTTAGTTTTTTAATTTCCAATCAGTGAAAGCTATTTGCTAATATATCATAAATAGACTTATTAAGCTATAATACATTTGGAAATTATTTATTTTGAATTAGCATACAAAGAATTGTGTTTCGAGCATAATTTGTTTTTTGTTTATCCTCTCCCCCCCCCCAGCCCTTTTCCAGGCTCATTTCCATGTGCCCCATAGCACCTCTCTCTTCCCCTCTCTGGTAGTCTCTGCTTTTACTAACTGTACCCACATGGCCACGTACACATACACATTGAACGCTAGGATCCACATGTGAGACAGTGTGCAATACTTGTCTGAGTCTGGGTTTCTTAGGTTAATATAATTTCCAGATCCTCCATTTTCTGAAAAGTTTATATTTTTCATGATCTATTTATCTGTTGATAGAATCTGGGCTGGTTCCATCTTAGATATGGAAACTAGAGCAATAAGGATGGATGTGCACATGTCTCTGTGTAGGGATCGTCTGGGGTACACACCCAGGAGTGTGCCAGCTGAGTCTCATGGCACACGTTCATCAGCATTTGTTGTCCTCTGCATTCTTGATGGTAGCCATTCTGACTGGGGTGAAATAGAATCTCAAAGCAGTTTTAATTTGCATTCCCCTGATGGCAAAGGATGCTTTGTGCTTTTTAGAATATTTATTGACCAGCTGGGCGTGGCGGTGCATGCCTTTGATCCCAGTACTGGGGGTGGGGTGCGGTCAGGCAGGCAAAGGTAGGCGATTGTTATGGGTTTGAGGCCATCCTGGTCTACAAAGTGAGGCCAGGACTGTTAAACAGAGAAACCCTGTCTCCAAAAAACAAAACAAAACAAACAAAACAAAACAAAAAACCCAACACACACATATACATATATATTATATATATATAATTGTCTGTTCAGTCATTATTTTTGAGGCAAAATCTTACTTATGTAACCCAACCTGGGCTGGAATTCACTATGTAGACAAGACTAGCCTTGAGTTCATAGAGATCAGCTTGCTTCTGCCTCTTGAGCTTAAAGGCATGGACCACCACACCCAGCTAACCCATTTATTGGTTGGCATTTTTGTGGAGCGCTTGTGTTTAATTTTTGCAGTTCCTCATATAAACTCTGGATATTAACTCCCTGTTAAGTACAGGTAGCTGAGACTCTTACTCTGTAGGCCGCCCGTTCTTCTAATAGTTTCCTTTATTCACAAACTTTTTTTGTGTGTGTGTAAGAGCTTCCTACATTCAAAACAATATTTGAATATCCAAATTGCACCTCCTTAAGACAGGCCCAGAGCAGCCTAATTGCATCTAACAAAAGTGTTACTTGAGCTGTCATCACTCAAGATAAAATTTATATTTTGACTCCAACAAAGTAAATTACTTACTGTTTCCCTTAAGCCTTAGAGGAATATAATAAAATCTAGAGTCCCTGCAGTCTAGGCGTTAATGTCTAGGATGCAGTTCAGAATTCTGTGGCATGTAAAGAATAGGACGACTGTGGCCCATTCTCAAGAATAAAACTGAAAAGATGTTTTTGCTATAAGGAAGGGTGAATTGGATGCCTTTGAGAAGAGAATTCAAGTCATTTTAAAAGTTTCTCAATATCAATATCAATCTCTGTGTGTGTGTGTGTGTGTGTGTGTGTGTGTGTGTGTTTACGCACACACGTGCATGCATGTGTGTATCTCTGTGTGTGTGCACACAAGTGCGTGTTTCCAGGCTCAGTGGTATTGCGTGTTGTCAGAAGACAACACTGGTGTCATTCAGCCCTCCCGCTCCAGCCATGGTTGAAGCAGGCTGTCTTTTGCAGCTGTGGGCCAGGCTGGCCAGCCCACAGCTCCTGAGTGGTCTTGTGTCTCCTCCTGCCATCCTGCTGTGGGAACACTGAGATCACAGCCACGGGCGGCGGCTGCTGCACCCAGCTCCTCCACAGTGCTTCTGAGGATTCAAACACAGGGTCTCGTGCTTGCACGGCAGACGCGTCACCCACCGAGCCGTCTTTCCAGCCCTAACTTCATTTTTGACATACTGTTAGTTGGAAAAATGAAGGTGAAAATGGATATGAGTTAATTTGCTACATCATATATTTTGGGGCAAATATGTAGCAAACTTTCAGAGGCAAGGTGACATTGCTATTCATTTAACCTGTTTAAAGCTAAATGATGTGTGACAGCTATGACAATACTGAATTAAAGGGAAGTTGTCTAATAATTATTATAATTATCTAAACCAGCGATATTAACATTGAAATTTTTAACAAGTTATTAAGGGTTCAATGTACATATATTTTTGTAACCTCTTAGGCATTTACTCTAAAATGTTTTAGATTGTTTGAATTATAGATCAGAACTTCCAGTGTTTAATGATTGTTGGATAATAATCGAGCTTGTTGTGAATGGAAGGACTTTGTGTCTTCCATTCCTTCTTATTGACAGTTTGTTTCATTGTTACTTCCTTTTGTTATTGTTGTTTTGCTTTGCTTTCTTTTGTTTGTTTTTTGAGACAAGGTTTCTCTGTGTAGCCCTGGCTGTCTTGGAACTCACTCTGTAGACCTGGCTGGCCTTGAACTCAGAGACCTACCTGCCTCTGCCTCCCAAGTGCTGGGATTAAAGGTGTGCACCACCACCATTTGGCAACATCACTTCCTTTTTCAGATGTATGATGCTCATTTTTCAAGGCAGTGGCTTTCAGCCTCTTCCATGTACCAGACTCTGTGCCCTGTGCAGTACATGGCTATTTCCCATTTTGTGTTTTTGTCTTCCCTTGACTGCCATGGCTCTAATCTTACTCTGAAGCAGTAATAATAATATTAACAATTTATAATAAAAAGCAAGCTTAGCTATTCACGTAGATTAGAATTTGCTGTGTACCAGACAGTGTGCTCTTGGTTCATTTGTGTTACTGCACAAAATCTTCCCAACAATCCTTGTGAATTATCCCCATTTTAGAAATTGGAGGATGAAGGAAATGGTCTAAGAATCCCGGTAGCAGCCATGTCGTCATCCGCTCTCAGCCTGTGCAGCGGCCATATTGCCTCCTTCTCCTTGTCTTTCTCTCCTCTGCCTAGGCTCTGACCTCTTGAGCTGGGTCTCTTCTGCCATCTCCTCCAGAGTCAAGTTCTATGGAAGCAGCTCAGGGAAGGTGGGTGGCAGAGTGGCTGACTCAGCCCTTACATCCTTGCAGCACCTTGCTGCAGCCTGCTATTGAGGGTGAATCATAGGAGGCATTTAATAGATGGATCTTAAATTTACTTCACTTCTTATATCTAGTGGTGAAGAGCAGGGGTGTCTGCTAAAAGAATTAATAAGGAAAAACTAAACTTTGTATAAAATTTAGTTTAGTGTGAGGCTCTTCAATTTAATGTGTCACTGTAATTACAAGGGACAATAAGCGCCTTGAGAAAAGCTGCTTTCAGAGTTCTACCCTTTCGTAGTTAATGGGTTTGGCCTTTGTTCGTGCAGAAACACCCAGGATCAGGCTGGGAAGCAGCAGCCGCTACAGCAGCAGTGCTGTGAAGTAAATATCCATGAGTGATGCACTATAATCCCAGCATTCAGAGGCTAAGGCATGGAGGATCATATACCGGAAGCCAGCTTTTTAATATGCTTTCTACCCCACATTTTTATTGTTTTGTATTTTTGCTCAGGGTTCTCATTCTTCAGTATGGATGTGGAGTTTGGAAATGCAGCCCTCAAGCTATAACTCAGATAAGTCCTGCTCAGGTCAGGGCTATTATATGCTGCATAAAAATGTCCCTGTGGTGGCCATTCATAATGTCGAGTCTCTGAGGTGATCCACAAGGCCACAAAGAATGCTGTCAGAGAGATCCACAAATGCCTATCATTAAACACGCAAAATGAAAAATAAAGTTTAGATATAGGAATCTTACTACAGGGTTCAGTTCCCACAGTCGTGGAGGCTGACAAGTCCAGGATCTGTAGGGAAGGGCGGAAGTCCAAAGCAGGCTAGAGCCAGCTTTCCCCTTTCTGTGGAAAAGCTCTGTCTTTGTTGTTTGGCCTTCACTGAGCACATAAGGTTACTGAGGTTCCAGGGGTGATGTGCTTTACTCACGGTCTACTATTTTAAATGTTAATCCTGTCTAAAAATACCTTCACAAGGACATCTAGCCTGGTGTTTGACTCAGTACCTGGGCACCATGCCCTTGCCGGGGTGCCATAAAAAATAAGACATTTGCCAAAATTCCACTTGACAGATGGCTGTTATTTTCCTAAGTCATTGTTTCCTTACATGCGGCATCCTCTTCCTGTTGGGTCTCCACACACAAAACATTGTAGTACTCAGTCCTCCTAACTCCTCACCCCAAGAACTGTGGACCCCGAAGAGTTTCCCAACAATTGCAGGGGTTTCTATAGTTTGCTTTTCTCTCATGCTCCTTAAATTCTGGAGTATGTGTCTTCTGCTCTTGTTTCTTCCATGCCCATGATATAGGGGTTTGTTTTGTTTTGAGTTTTTTTGTTTTATTTTGTTTTTGTTTTTTGATAAAATACCTAAATAGAAGTAACAATTCAAAGGAAATGTTGGGTTCAGCTTACAGTTTGGAGGGCACACAGTCTGTCCCTGCAGAGGAAGCAAAGGCAACGGGATATGAGACAGTGTAGCAGTCAGGGAGCAGCAGAGAGGAGTGCTGGTTTGTCAGCTTGCTCTCTTGGTGCTCCCACATGTACAGGAGGATCTTCCTGCCTCAGCCTAGTCTAGAAGTGCCCTTACAGACACACCCAGAGGTGTGCCTCTTAAGTGATCTTATGACCCCTGTCACAGTTTTTTATAGTTTACAGTCTTTTCACTGGCTATTAGTCTTATGTGTGTGCCCTGTTCAGTCACATTTGGTTTTTATTTTATTTTACTGACTCCTTGCTGGACCCTCACAGGTATAGTGACCTTGTAGCAGCTTACAGTCACTAACAGCTGTCTCAGTGTGCAACTTGAGATGAGTTGAGATTAGGTTTCAGACTCTAAGATGGCCATTACTTTGTATTCCTACTTACTGTGAAGGAGAAGAAAAACAACACATATTCTAGTTCAAAAGACAAACAGAAAAACTTGTCAGCCAACAGAATGTGGAGGAGTATCTATCTGATAAAATGGATTTTTGAAAACAACAATCAATATTATACTTCGTGTTGAAAGAACTGAATCCCAGGAAAGTATTGGAGATGTCCAGATAAAACTAGTGTAAAGTTCAAGGCAAAGACTAAGCAACTGAGAGTTGAAAAAAAAAGAAAAAAGAAAAAAGAAAGAAAGAAAAGAAAAAGAGAAAAAGAATTTAAGAAGGAACCTGCAGGCAGGCAGATCGGCTGACAGAATCTTCTGTAAAGCAGGGAGATCAGAGCCGTGTAGGATAGTGGATTAAACAAATGCAGTGCTAAAACGGATAGGAAAATCCTCAGGCAAATTCAAAAGTGTGTGTTTGGGAACTGAGTGTGGTAGAGATGGCATTCCAATTCAGAGGTGAACATTTATATTATTTGGTAATGCTACAATTTGTTCTATTTTATATTATGGACAAAAAAGAAAAGAAACAGCACTGATATGTAAAATAGTGTAGTAAGTAAGGAGAAGAAACTTTAGGACAGCCCTCCTAACAGAATCAGAAGAGTGAGCTGCCATGCAGGGAGAGCTGGGTGCTGTAACAGCACTGGGGAGACTGATAAGTGGGGAAAGGCACCATCTCTAAAGGGATGGGATGGAAATAACTCATTGTGTGTGAAAAGGATTGGCCAATATAAAAGGTTTCTAAGAACTGATCCTTTCAATTCAATTGAACATGAAGCAAACAGTGTGATTGGCAGGTCACAGAAGAGGAAATGTGAATGACCAGTAAATATCCCCAAAGATGATAAACCCAGAAACCGTGTTGTCTACTTTCATCAGTCAGATCTACCAGACTGAAGTGATTGATAAGTTGGTCATGATTATACAAACAAGTACTATCCTACAATCTTTGGATGGTACAATTTACAAGCTCAGTGTTTCCATCTTTGTCTCTGTGGCTTACAGTTTCCACTTGGGGAATACTATCTTCGGTAATGAAAATTTCTGTACATAAGGATATGTTACTTTTATTATGATGTCATGTGATAGGAGAGGAAACTGAAAACACTGAGATGAACATAGTGTGTTCCAGTCACACTCTGGACTATTACATGGCTATTTAGAAGATTTCTCTAGTTCTATGTCAATGCCCATGTGAGTTTGTGAACAACAGAACATTACAGTGCTGTGTGATCTCATTTGATTAAGGGGCAGACTCAGAGAAAACTCTACCTCTGCTTTTTTATTCTCGTGAGTGTAAACTAAAAACACCGAAACAGTATGAGACTAAGAGACTGAAGGTAGAGTTTGGAGATAGAAAAAAATCATTCACTTTTTTTCTCCTTTTTTTTTTTAATTGTTTAACTCATGGCAATAAGGAATGTTATTTTTACAATTTAAATTTACAATATTAGTAACCCTTTAAAAATGATTTCTGGCAGCCAGGCATAGTGGCCAGTGGTGCACACCTGTAATCCTAGTATTTGGGAGGCAGAAGCAGGTGGATTTCTGTGAGTTTAAGGCCAGCCTGGTCTACAGAATGAGTCAAGGACGGCCAAGGTTACACAGAGAAACCTGTCTCGGAAAACTAACCAACCAACAACAAAAAGACTCCTGGCTAAAACACCAGAGCTCATAGGATCAGATGAACGAGAGCAGCTCTTCTGAAAAAGAAATCACTAGATGGAGTTACTCCAGTCCATCTCATGTGTCCTGCTTCTGAAGTGTAATGACACTTCTCTTGAGGACAGATCAGATCCCCAGTCATCAGTAGTTAGGAAACATGAAGTATCTGCATTTACAGTTTGCAGAGAAGGCCCCTGGCTTCTTAGCCAACTAGCCATTCCACACCTCTTCTTAGTGCCTGGGTCCAGGCCCGCACGCCTTCCTCAGCCTGTTTCCTTTTGTGTCTGTAGTTGTCTCTCCCTCTTTGTAAGCAGTCTCTTCTCTGTCCATGTCACTGGACAATTTGCAAAGAGACATCCAGTAGTCTTCACCATGAAGTAAAAGCCCTCTGACGTCAGCTGGCATTCCTGCCCCCCCCCCCCGCCCCCAACCTGGCTCCCTTCCTCCAGCCCCTGGAATGCACACACAGCTCTAGTCTTGAGGCCCTAACACTGTGCATCATCCACCCCTCACTCTGTGTGGCATTCCAGTCTGTCAGCCTTCATTCCCGTGGAAAGTGGACCCTCTGAAACATTACCCCTCAAGGTCCCGTGGACAGATTCACTCTCCTCCTCCTCCTCTGCCCCCTCTGCTCCTCCCACCCCCAGGATACAGTGCACTGCTGTGTAGCTGTTTTCCAGTGGCATGAAGCAAGGGATACAGCAACTTTTTGTTTGTTTTGCTTTTTTGAGACAGGGTTTCTCTGTGTAGACTTGGCTGTCCTGGACTGTAGGCTCAATTTTCTTAATCAATATATTTTATTAACAACTTAGTGACCGAGCATACGTCACTTATAACTCGACTAACCCAAACAATAGGAAATGAAGATTAATAGACACAATAACAAAACCATAAGGATATCAGTTCTGAGGGATGATTCTCCAGGCCTGAGCTGCAGGATTTCTTTTGCTGGAACCTGAGGTAACCAGAACCCAGAACCTCAGCAGGAGCCAGAGCCGCGAAGCCTTCCCTCCAGCGGTTCTCTCTAGGAGTGTCTTGAAGTGCAGCGATGAACAGCCAAATCTATCCCAAGTCTCCAAAACGCCCCGCCTCCAGTTCTGGGCTCATTTATATATCTCCTCCCAGAGTCTGTTCACGGGATCTTTTCAGCTGGCAACAATTAAGCTCCTGCACGAAGTAGTTGCTCTTCTAGTGGAGTGACCTCACCTGTTCTCTCACGAGACCGTTCCAATCCCACACTTGGAATCCTAAAAAACAGGTTTATCTCTCCTTCGCTGGACTCCCTTTGTAGACCAGGCTGGCCTCGAACTCACAAAAATATGCCTGCCTCTGCCTCCCGAGTGCTGGGATTAAAGGCGTGCACCTCCGATACAGCAACTTTTAATGAACAAAGGAGCCCAGGGCTCCTGCCTTCTAGCCCTTTGACCAATGTGTCCCTGCCTTTTCTGGCCAAAGTAAAAAAATATTATCTTAGTAGTTTTTTTAGTTTGTTTTTCTGTTGTTATGATAAAACACTCTGACCAAAAGCAACTTAAGGAGAAAAGGATTTATTTGTCTGCTTCCCAACCACGTGTCATCACTGAGGAAGTCAGAGGAGAAACTGAAGCAGACGCCACGAGGGAGCGCTGTTCTTCAGTTGTGCTCCCTCAGGTGACTCTACGTGGTGTCTGTTGATGGCTGAGACTAACTAGGGCAGTAGCACTGGAGAGCTGCCTTTCTTAGCACCTTGTGGCTAGAGCTACCTGCAGCACAAAGAGCAGGAAGTAGAGCGTGGCTTGCTCTATTCAGGGGCTGGAGAAAAGGACCCAGGTTGTGGGAGGGTGGGCCATGAGTTAAAACCATAAACTTAAGGTAACATACTGTCCTACTGATTTTCCTCCACATTTATACAGAAAGACTCAGTAAAATTACTGTCTGCCACTTTAAATGTATGGCTGTGAGCTTAGCTTTTTCTACACAAAAATGTTAAAAATATTAAACTAGAATATTATAACTCAACAGCGTACAGAATACCAGCCAAGGGTACCTTGGGGATGGTGGTGTATAACACAGCATAGATGTGGCGCTCAGAGGACAGCTTCAGACAGCCTCTTCCACCTTGTTTGAGATACTTTCAGTCTTGTTCACTGCTCCATGCTCTGCTGGCTGGCCGACACTCTTCTGACAAGTGTCCTGTCTGCATCTCCCATCTTTCAGTAGGGACACACTTGAATCACAGATGGCTGTTTCTATCTGGCTTTTCTGTGCAGTCTGGGCATTCAAACTCAGGTGATGAGGCTTGCTTGTACAGCAAGCTCTTTACCTACTTAGACATCTCACCAGCTCTTTCTCTACTCTTGAAAGTTAAGGCCAACATGGTGAGCCTGGAACCACAGCACTTAGGAGGCAGAAGCAGGGGGATCTCTGCAAGCTCAAGACCAGCCCCAACTATGTAGTGAATGCCCTGTACAGTGAGACTCTGTCTCACAAAAACAAAATCAATTTGGAATCTTCCAGCGGCATAAACTCAGAGCGGGTACTAAAGTGGGGAAAGTGAAGCTTGCACAGCAAGTGCTCCAGATGCTCTGAAGGAGGGCTGCTACAGAGGTGGCCTTGCCGGAAGTGCTGCTGCGGCACTCCAGCTGCTTCAGTCTCTCTCTAGCCAGGACTGATTAAGGAGCCTGGGTCAGCTTCAGCTTACTTTGAAAGGAGCTGGCAGCTCAGCCACCGTGAACTGTTGTATATGCATTGTGATTGTCTTGTGACCTGGCCCACAGCCTTGCCTCATGGCTGACACCACTGTGTTATGTCTTTATGCAGCTGTGGCATCCCCATCCAAGTGACTGAGGTGAGGCTGCTGACCTTTTCATCTGGGCAGCTGACTGTGTTCCTCCCAGCTGAGGTGAAGGCCATCGGCACAGAGAATGATCGTGTCCTGCCTCTGCAAGAGCAGGCTATGCGGTGTCTCTACCACACCTACCACAGGCTTTGGAAAGGTACATACATGGCCCTCTTCTGTCTCAGTCAGGAAACAGATACTTGGCTTTTGTCCTGTGTTTTGGTTTTCATCTTAATTTTTTTTTTTTTAACCATGACAGCATACACATTTCACTAAATTTACCATCTTAACCACGTACAGTTTCCTGGTGGTGAGTACGTTAGTGATCGTCCTGTTTCGGCCTCCCTTAAAGTTTGTCCTGTGGGCATATGCACTGTGCAGGCCTGGGACTCTCCTTTTAGAAGTTGTAATGTTTTCAACACTGGTTCCTTTGGCACCTCCTGCAGACACATAGGAACACTCATTAAAATGCAGTTTCATTGTGAAGGACTGCAGTTCACAGAGAGCTATAAGTTAGGAAGACCGGTGTGTGGAAAAGTGTGTTTGGTTGAAGTGAAAGGCTGACAGTAGGGAAGCCGAGTCGGATGTCTCCTGCAGAAGAGCTTGGTTTTGCCTTTCTGTCTCCTAGTACCCAACTAATGTAAAAAGAAATATCAAAAGCCTTTGGCATCATTAACAAGCCAGCTCCTAACTACTGAGCCAACCTTACATCATATGGTTGGGGCGGATAGTTGTTTGTTTTCTGTTAGTTTTTTTTTTGTTTGTTTTGTTTTTTTTTTTTTTTTTTTGAGACAGAGTTTCTCTGTGTGATAGCCCTGGCTGTCCTGGAACAATCTTTGTAGACCAGGCTACCCTCAAACTCAGAGATCCATCTGCCTCTGCCTCCCTGAGTGCTGGGATTACAGGCATGCACCACCATGCCTGGCTTATACAGTATGTTTTTAAAGCTAAATGCTATGTTTTTGCAGAGGGGCTGTGACATTCAACTAAAACAACAAAAACCAACATAGCCTTCCAAGAATGTCTAGTTAGTCCAAAATTAAGGTGTTTAAAATAATATATTTATTTATGGTGTGTGTGTGTGTGTGTGTAGGTACACACCCTGCACATGTGGAGGTCAGAGTATAACTTGGGAGAGTTAGTGTTCTCTACCCACTCTGTGTGTTCCAGAGATCAAACTGAGGTCTTCAAGTTTGACAGCCTTACCTACTAAGCCATATTGCTGGTCTGTAGGCTGGGTTTTGTTGTCGTTTTATCTTTTTTGCTTATCCTGAACAGAAAAAAAATTTTAGTTATTTGCTTATATATAAAAACCGTATTCTTCGAAGTGGATAGTGATCATCTTGAACAGATACAGAAAGGTTAAAGAGACAGTGTGTGTTTCCTGGTAAACTTGAGACTTGAGCTCATCCTGAACACCCTTCTTCCACTGCGCGTTTAACGTGCGCGTAAGATAGTGGAAATCTGTGTCAGGCTTGCCTGGGCGGCTGAGAAGGCTGCCTTTCAGCGTTCCTTTGTGCAGCTAAGACGAGGCTGGAGAAGACAGGGTCTGAGGATGAGACAAGGGAAGCTTGCCTTCCTTATTTCTCGCTCATCCTCTTGGACTCCAGCACCTGGCACTTTTCAGTAATTAGCCTTTTCATAAGTTAGCCTTCATTGGCGTTTAACTGACCAAGTGCCTGATAGCTCTGGGGGGAACTAGGGGAGCTGGTGAGAGTCTTCAGCCTCACCTTCCTTTAATTCTCTGACTATGAAAGCCTGCGAAGCCCGCTCTGCATAGACGGATGCCTTTTTGATCCTTGTTCCTAAAGACTATTTGATCTAATTCTTTCCTTGCCTCTGCCTCAGGACAGCTTCTAGCTGCTCTTAAAAGAGTGGATTTTCATTTTCCTTTAGTATCAAAAATATAAAAAACATCTTTCATTTCCTAATAATGTTAGATTTTTATTGAATGCCTATCAGATAACAGAATTTTCAACATGAAGTACTTTTAACTATTTGAACTTATTTGGTAACAAAGAGAAGTTTCAAATGTCTAGTTTAAGGAAATAGGATTTTTCACTCATGTGCCTGATTTTTCTCTTGTGTTCCAGATCTGAACGTTTCGTCTCTAATCTCATTACCCAGAAGTCTCCTGGAGCTGCTGCACTGCCCCCTGGGGCACTGTCACCGGTGTAGTAAGCCCATGTTTACCTTCGTCTATCCCAAGCTCTTCCCCTTGAGAGAGACTCCGATGGCAGGCCTGCACCAGGGGTAATGAAGCCTACGTTGGCACTGGGGTTAACCTGGGCTGGTGGTGCAGCATGGGAAAGGGGGGTCGTGCACAGAAGGGATGCTGGGTCTGCAGCTTAAAGGGGCTAAATCTGTGGTTCTGAACCTGTGGGCCTTGACCCCCTGGGGTTTCAAACCACCCTTTCACAGGAGTCACCTAAGACGATCTGAAAACACAGATATTTACACTGCAGTTCTTAACAGTAGCAAGATTACAGTTATGAAGTAGCAATGAAATTAATTTTATGGTTGGGGGTCACCACAACATGACGAACCATATTAAAGGTCACAGCATTAGCAAAGTTGAGAATCACTGGGCTAAATGAATTGTGCTCGTTTTCCTTACTACAAGAAAGCCTGCCTGCCCTCCTTAGTTCAGCTTTGGGACATGTACAGAGCTCACAGGCACAGGCACAGCTGCGTGTGATGTTTGGAGTAGGTCGTTCCTCCCAGCTTGACCCCAGGTGCAAGGGAGGGAGCCTTCTGCATAAGGAGGACTCAGCCCTTGTGTTTCCCTGGCATAAGCAAGTATGTGGCCACACTGTGCGCACACATGCACGACTCACTTCTGAGTCTGCCTCTTCCACGGCATTCCCGTGCCACCCTCTATTTCTTGGCAGAGTGTCTTGAATTCATGAAGAATGTTCACTAAGTAAAATCCAGAGAAAGAGACAGTGAAAGGCAGAGCATTGGAAAAGTCCCCTTGTGCCTTGCCTTGGCTTTTCATGGTTGATTTTTTTTTTTCCTTCCTCTTTTGAGACAAAGTCTCAAAACAGGGAAAGAACAGCTCTTTCTCTCTCTGCTGCACTTCCTCTCTCTACCCCCTCTCTTCTCTCTCTCTCTCTCTCTCTCTCTCTCTCTCTCTCTCTCTCTCTGGAGTACCCCTTCCCCCTTTCCTTCTAACCCCCCATGTTCATTTAATAAACTCCCTATCAGACCACATCCAGCTTAAGATTGAATACCTTAAAGATAAGCAAAGGAAAAAGAAGTATGATGCTGTCTTGCTTGTTGGGGTGTTGGGATGAGGAAGTTTCCAGATGGTGGAAGCATTTTACTCCTTGTTGATGCCAGCAAGTGTTTCCATTGTGATCATTTTTTGTTTGAGACAGAATCTTGTTATGTAACAGCCCAGGCTGACTGCAAACACAGGAACTTTCTGCCTCTGCCTCCTGAGGGATGACGGCTCACAGGTGTACACCACCACACCAGCATTGTTGGGGTCATTTTATAGAGCCCTTCCCAAGGTGCTCTACTCTCCTTTTTTTCCTCTTTTCCTGTCTTTTTGTTTCCCCTCTTTCTTCCCAGGGCTGGGAATAGAGCCTACAGCCTTGTGGGTATCCTAGGCAAGATCACACCTCCTGCCCTGTTTTTGTTTCTTAATCTAAGTAGGATAAGAGATAGAAAGCAAAGACTTTGTACTGAGAACTTAGGCAGTCTGCCAAGCTTCTCTGAGCCTCAAAATGGGACAGAACAGTCTGCATTGTTGGCCATAGTTCTGCTTAGCAAGCGAGGAAGGCAAACCCTGGCATGCGGGAGTTATTCAGAAAATGGAGCTACCTTTTCTGTCTCTGCCTGCTCCTCTCCCAAGCTATGCTTATTTCCCCCTTGCCCTGCACAATCCTTCTGATATGTTTAGGCTCCTGTTTAAGCATTTTTGTATTTTTTTTTTTTTTTTTTTTTTTAGTGATTTCTGCATACAGGAAATAAAGCTCTACTCTGAAACTTTTTAATTTGATGCTTGTTCTTGGGAAAAAACAAGCCTCCAATGCAAACTCCTACAGTTTGTTTTACTGTGTACACAATATAGTGTCCAAGGGTTTTCTACACACATGATGTTAGTTGTCTGAGCCTGTCTTACCTGGACATGGTAGCAGATACCACAGGCTGAGGCTCAGACCCCAAGGCTGCCCTCCCCATCTAGAAACACTCACACAACTCCCCCAGCTATCCCACCCCCATGCCCCACCCCCACCCAGCTAGCTTTAATCATGCCTCTCACCAGGGGGCACCAGTTAGGGCTCCAACAGAGTCTCTTCCTTGGTCTTAATTAATGCATTTAAGCAACTCACAGAGTCCAGGGAAAAATTTAAACCAACTTACTATAAAGAACATCACAAGGGATTCATATGCAGGGATGCTCAGAAGAGGCCTGGGGAAGAAATGTGGCGTGTCCTGCCCTCCCCTAGGTATAGATAGGTATGTCATAGCGGAAGCTACGCTGTGGTGTGATTGATTGCTAGTAAACCTGCTGTGGGAATCCAGCAGGTGTGTCTTTCTCAGCATCCACCTTGACCTCTCTGTATGTGTCATTCTTCCCTTTGGGATACATTCTGGACCGCTCTGGAATGAGGAGGGCTTGTTTGTTTGTCTGGTTGGTTGGTTGGTTTTTTAGACAGGTTTCTCTGTGTGGCTGTCCTAGACTCGCTCTGTAGACCAGGCTAGCCTCAAACTCACAGAGATCTGCCTGTCTCTGCCTCCTGAGTGAGGAGGTCCAAAGGCGTGCAACACCACAACTAGCTATGAAGAGAGTCTTAAGACACATTCTGAGATACCGGGGATGGGGCCACTTACAAGGAATTTGGGAGAGATAAAACTGTACCCATAACAATCCCTAGCACATTTGAGATAAGAAAATGAAACAAACAAAAACACCCTGGAAACTTCACTTCTTTTTTGTTATAAACATTTTAAATTTATTCTTCCACAATTTCATGTGTGTGTATGTGTGTATATTGTACTTTGATCATATATACTTCTGTTGTCCTTCTCTTAACCCCTTCCTTCTACTTCCAACCCCCCTTATCGTCCCACATCTTCCTATGTTAATGGCAGTGTGTGTATGTAAGAGAGAGAGAGAGAGACAGACATGCATGCACACACACAGAGAGAGGGAGGGGGGTCCTATTGCATTTAATTGGGATTCTTTGTATAGACATGGGTGGGAGATTATTTACTTGAGGAATGACAACTGAAGAGAGCCCACATCACCTTGAATTATGACTCCCCTTTTCCCAGTAGGCAGTGGCAGGGAGGTGTGGGGTGTCATAAGCCCCTTCCCCATCCGCGATAGAATTTTGATGGGCTCAGTGTTGTACAAGTTTAACCACCACTGCGATGAGTTCATGTGTTTCCTAGCAGTCCTTCCTATCCTCTGGCTCTTACATTCCTTCCACACCCTTTTCCACAATATTCCCTAAGCCTTGGAGGTAGTTATATAGATACTCCACTTAGGGCTTGGCAACCAAGAGTCACTTACTCTCAGCATCCTGACCAATTATAAGTCTCTGCTAACCATCTCCCCCTGGAAACAGAAGCTTCTCTGACCAAGGCTGAAAGCAGCACTAATCTATGGATACAAACATATTTAGTGACAATTTGGCAGTGTGTCACCTCCTCCTTGGGTTCAGTTAATCTTCTAGAGCGGCGCACAGCTCAGAGCAGCACTCGCTTACACTAACCTGCTTGTTATCAAAGATATTGCAGACTCCAGATGAGTAGCCAGAGGGAAGAATTGCACAGGGAAAAGCATGCGGGAAGTGCACTGAACCACCATGCCCTCTGTGGTACACTGCCCTCTAGTACCATGTGCTCCATTTGCTGGAAGCTCTCCAAACACAGGTTTTTAAATTTCTAATATATGTCATAAACATGATAGATTAAGTCATTGGCCACTGGGAACCAACTTACCTCAGCAAGTAAGCTCTCCCCAGATGATGGGTGGGGTGGGGCCAAAAGTGGAAAGTGTACAGTAGTGCACTGGGAGTGACAGTCAGGGTGTTAGCAGGCAGAAGATGCTGAAGAGTGTGGGATCATTGTCAGGAAAGGAATGTGAAGACCACCTGCTGCTCCAGCTTGTTTCACATAGTTCATGCGCTTCTCACAAAATAACTCACTCCATCCACCATGTAAGCCCTGACTTCTTCCTGCACCAGCCCTTTTTTGGTTTTGTTTCCTATAAGCCAGACTAGCTTCCATAGTCCTAGGATTAAAGGCATGAGCCAGACATAGCCCGCGCACCTACAGACACATGGTCTTTGACAGAGAAGTTAAAAAAAAAAAAAAACACTGGAGAGAAGGCAGCATCCTCAACAAATGGAGCTGGTCACACTGGGAGGCTGTGTGTAGTAGAATGTAAGTAGATCCACATTTATCATCCTGCACAAAGCTCAACTCTAAATGGATGAAGGAGCTGAACATAAAGCTACATACCCTAAGACTGGTGGAAGAGATTGTGAGAAATAATCTTAAGCTCATTGGCATGGGAAAAGACTGTGTGAACAGATAATGAGAACAACAGTAAACGGGGACCTATGAGACTGCAGGGGTTTTGTATAACTAAGTGTCAGGCTACAGAATGGGAAAGAGCTTTACCAATTATGCATCCAACAGAAGGTTAATATCTAAAGTAGGAACGGACTTAAAAACTGAGCATCAAAACCATAAATAACCCAATTTAGAAAAGTGGGTTGCACAACTAAACAAAGTTCTCAAGATGAAATGCAAATAGCTGAGAAATACTTGAAGAAGTGTTCAATGCCTTCAGCATCAACTCAAGTACAAATGCTTATCTTGTTTAAATTAGGTATAAACAAAACTTAGAATATACCTCTTTCTAGGCAGAACACATCTCCATCTGCAAACATGAAAGCAGACAGTGTCTGCGATCCCACTGTGTGATGTGGAACAGGTAGAGGCTACATAGCCCCATTTGAAATGAGAGAACATTAGAAGGAAAAATTGGATCCCACATTCTAACAAGTTCAAGCCCCAACGGCGTCCATGATCTGACTGTCTTGGCTCCCTAGCAGGATGACCCCACCCCTCAGGCCTGGTAAGCCTGAGAATTGAGAAGCCAAACTCAGGCTGATCCTTCCCTTCAAACATAACATGCTTGCAGCCAGACACCTCATGAGCCGATTCTGACCCATGGGACCCAAATGTGGGATAGTCCTCCTCCATCTTACTCTCTCTCTCTCCTGTCCACACCAAGATGGCAGCATTTCTGCTGGAGCGACCCACCACTCACACACCTGATCTCTTTGAAGAAGGCTACCCCACCACACCATATTCACCATTTGGTTCAAGAAGGCTTGAGAATTTTCCAAATCTTTAAGGTGTGCTCTACATTGAATTTTCCCGCTTGCCTTCTCTCCTCTTGCATCTTGCTGTAAGCAACAGGGAGGCAGGCAGTGCCATCGGTACCTGGCCTAGAAGCCGCAGATAAGTTACCTCATTATCACCTCTATTGTGCTTTCTGCCTCAGAGAACAGGACTCAGTCAAGGCATCTGCTGCCTCATGACAGAGATCACTCCATGGTTTCCAGGGCCATGTTCCCTCAGCAGGCCCTTCTCTCAGCATTGTGTTCATGATGGCTATGTATCCCTAAGGCAGTAAAAAAGTGCACTCCATCACCCCCATCTTCCTCACCACATCTTCTCCTCTGGCTCTGTCAGTAGCTGTTGCAAGCAGCATAGGCTTTTTTCTATCATGTATCTCAAAGCCTTCCATCCTCTCCTGTTACCCAGCATGAGCACCATTTCTGCATTCCCCGGCTTGCAGCAAGCCACCACTTGGCTGTAGCAGGTTCTCATAGAAATTTTCATTTTCCCCCCAGAGTGAGAGAGAAAGGTTGACTGATTTCAGGGACAATTGTGAAGGGCTGCTACTCAGAGCCTCAGGGTGAGTCAAGAGTGGCTCCTCATATAGGACTTGACGGTGCAGGGTAGCAGCTAGGAGATGCAGGCAGGGCTTCTGTGTCTTAGGGAAAAGGTCTTTATAGCTTTGCTCTTAAGATGAATTGGAAGAGGCTCACCACTGTATGGCGGTGGTGATCTGCTGAGCTCAAAGTCTGTTAATTTAAACATTAATCACATCTTTTAAAAACACCACAACAACATTGAGGCTGATTTGCCTAAACAATCAGGGCCCACAGCCTACGTAGTTTGGCATAAAAGCAGCTGTTACCGGCTCTAAAAGTTTTCATTTAAATCACCAAGGTGTTTGGAAACAACCACCTGCATGGTCCTTCCTGTGATGCTGGGTTAAGTTTTACGGAGCAGATAGTACAAAGTACATTTGGGTTTGGGTGGTTACAAGCTCTGCTTTTCTACTGTTCGGCCCTGAGGGTGCAGTGAAGAGTCAGGAGCTCCAGCTTGCGCGGTGACAGTATGCTCCTCATATTGCTAAGTTCAGTGGTGTACATCAGCACTTCCTGTGGTCCAGTACAACTGTACTTCTCATTTTACTAGGCCGGAGCCTTGAGGTGGAGCTGAGATTTGCACCCTAGCTGTCAGGCTCCAACTCTGCATTTTAATCACTGTATCGCACAGTGAGAACACTGTTGAAATAGTGTTCAGAAATACGAAACCAATGTGCCCTAATACTCTGAGCAAGATATGTATAGCCAAGCATGGTGGTGCACGCCTTTAGTCCCAGCACTCAGGAGGCAGAGGCAGGCGGATCTCTGAGTTTAAGGCCAGCCTGGTCTACAGAACGAGTTCCAGGACAGCCAGGGCTACACAGAGAAACCCTGTCCTGCAAAGAAAAGAAAGAAATGTGCATGTGCATACCTGTATGCATTCACACATACATATATATGTTTTAATACATGACTAAGACATCTGGAAAGATGCCAGTTCAACTGTTGATGTGATCAGCCTCGGAGGGAGGGATTGGGAATTGTGAGGTTTGAGGTGAGGAGGTGCCAAACTACCAAAGGCAGGGTGTTTTATAAGGAAATAAGGTTTATTCTGCTCATAATTACAGAGACTTTAGAGTATTTGGTCAGCTGTGGTGGCATCTCAGTGACACAAGGACATGTGATGAGGAAGAGAAGCAAAAGCTGTGGCAGAAGCCAGCCTTGTCCCTCCATATCCCACAGCTACCAGAACAGGCTCATTCCGTCTGATAGGTGCTGTCTTAGTCACTGTCCTACTGCTGTGAAGAGACACTGTGACCACAGCAATTTCCTGGAAAGGAAAGCACTTAATTGGGGCATGCTTACATTCAGAACTTTAGTCTATTACTGTCATGGTGGGAAGTGTGGCAGCACAAGAGCAGACATGGTGCTGGAGAGGTAGCTGAGAGTTCTGCATCAGGGTCCACAGACAGTAGAAGAGAGAGACGCTGGGCCTGGCCTGAGCATTTGAAACCCCAAAGTGTATCCCTGGTGACACACTCTAACAAGGCCACACCTCCTCGCCCCTGTCAAGTAGTAACACTCCCCCATGGCCACATGTTCAAGTATATGAGCCTACAGGGGCTATTCCTACTCAAACCACCACAAGTGCCATCTGTTGGTGACAGTGAAGCTTCTATACCTTAGGATAGCACCATTTCTTAGAGGTTCTGCCAAGCATGGCATCATACTGGCAGCCATGCTACGACCAATGAACTTCTAGGGACAAGCTACAGCCAGAACATGGTGGGCACACTTGGCGTTTTTAATTTTCAACCCTATATGCACACAGCCAATTGTTTTTACAGTTTTATAAAACAAAATGTGTCTGTGTGTGTGTGTGTGTGTGTGTGATATGTATAAGCATGTGGGATCACATGTGCCACAATATGTATGTGAAAGTCAGAGCACAACTTTGTGAAGTCAATTCTCCCACTTCGACATGGACTCTGGGTATCAATCTTAGATCTGGAGTCCAGCATAGCAAGCCCCTTTATCAGCTGAGCCATGTTGCTGGCCCTAGCAAAAAATGTGATTAATCAGAATGTTTTAAGATATGTTACATAGAAGTAACACAAATGTCATTTGATTTTTGTTAATATAAACATGAACATGTACATATGGGCACGTATGTACATGCAGACACTACATATAAACAATTGTATACTTATTTTTAGAAAGCCTTGCCACAATTACCAAAGAAGATAGAATTTTGTTGAAAATTGATAATGACTTAGAAATTGAACTTTGTTGTTGTTGTTGTTGTTCTTGTTGTTTTTTCTTCCAAGACAGAGTTTCTCTATGTTATCTTGGCTGTCCTGTACTAGCTTTGTAGACCAGGCTGGCCTTGAACTCATAGCGATCCGCCTACCTCGGCCTCCCGAGTGCTGGGGTTAAAGGCATGCGCCACCATGCCCTGATGAAATTGAAACTTCTTAATTGCTAAAACACTAACAGGCCACTGACTCCTTGTAAGAAATACTGTCATGTCCTGTGCATCTCAGAAGGCTCATCCTTGCCTGTACTGATGTGTGCATTCCAGTGGAGCCTGTGGTAGAAGGCAGCATGGTGGCTCTATTGAAGCTGCTGTCAATCTTGGAGTGACACTCTGATCCTCGGAGGGAGTCTTAGTCTTTCCTGCCAGAGTGACAACGTGAGTGCTGCCAACATTAAGGTCCTTGCACCTTGGGATGGGGACCCATTGGTTAGACAGTGTGCAGAACAGTGTACTATTCCCTTCTCCCACTTGCCACTGGTTTACTTTTTAATGATCTCTTCCAGATAGTTCTTCCCTGGTGTAGTCGCTTGTGAAATGGTTTGCATTTCCTTGCCCTCTATTTCATTCACATCACTTCCTTCTATAAAACCAAATATATCAGTAATATGTCATTTGTATGGATGTTTGAGGATTTTTTTACCCTCTAAGAGAAACCTATTTATTAACACCCCCCAAGGTAAAAATACTCTTCAACAGATATTTAAGTTTGTTTTGTTTTCATTCTCCCCAGTATTGGGATGGAACTAGGATCTCCCTTGTGCCAAGCAAGTGCTGGACCACTGAGCTATATCCCCAGCCCTTTTTTCTTTTCATATTTTGAGGCAGGGTCTCATAAGCTGCCCAGACTGGCCTTAAACTTGCTTTTCTCCTGCCTCAGACTCCTGGGTAGCTGGGATCACAGGCCTGTGTCACTGTCCCAGCAGTAACTACACCACCTAATTCTTCTCACTCCCAGAGTCTGGAGCAGCCTCTGGTTTTGCACAGGGATGTTCTCATGAGAAAGTCGCTGTGGCATAAATGTGACGCTATATGATGCTCTGTTAGGTTACTCTTCCACAAGTTATGTGCGTGGGACTTCATCCTATCAGCTCGTATAAATATTATTTTTCCTTTGGCTTGAGTTTTTGAAATGAGTCAAAGATATGCTTTTTATTTTTAATCAGGAAACACATTTACAAGAGAAAATCCCACATTTCTCACGATGCTTGTGGGCTCCAGTCTGTGCCAGCAGCATTGTGATTCGCCTCGTAAGGCATCATCGTAGTTCTGTATTTTTAAACTAGCTCAAATGCTCTTTCTTCTGCCTCAGCTGTAAATACACACAGATTCTAAGTGTGGGTAATGCCTTGTATTCTTTGTACAGGTTGCAGCAGCCTTTCCCAACTGGAGCTATTGCTTAGCTCAGTTTCCCCCCCTAAAACCCTGAAGCCTCTGGGGCCACAGCGAGCACTTATTCACTGTGGTGATGGTAGATTCACCAGTGGACTTGGGACAGCGAGTCCATATAATAAACAGGTGCAGCTAGTTGCTCCCAGAGTCTCTCAGAAGCAGAGAAGTGTGCAGCCTTGCTGTGTCCTTTTAGCACAGATAGAACACCTCCAGGTCACTCGTCCTGCCTGTCCGAGACTTGGCTTCTTTTGCTTAACTCTTAGAAGCTCTGTGGTTACAGCATTAAGGATACTATCCTTGCTATGAAAGAGCTGGATTAGCATAAATATTGTTAAAGCCAAGGCAAGGGCTGAAGAGCTGCTGTAGCAGTTAAACGTGTACAGCTCTTGCAGAGGACCTGAGTTTGATTCCCAGCGCCCATGCTGAACAGTTCACATGCTCCTGTAATTCCAGCTCCAGAGGCATCCAGTGCCTCTAGGCTCTGAGGGCACCAGCACGCACATGCACATATCCACGCACAAACATGTACATACACATAATTTAAACTGAGAAAAAAATCTTAAACAGGAGAGTCCAGTTTATCACATTATACACTTAAGCTCTTTTGTGTCTGAAGTCATTTTACTTGTGACTTATAGAAGAGTTCTAACTGACTTTAATCATTGAGAAGGAAGGGCGGGGACATAGCTCAGAGATACAGTGCGTGCCTAGCATTCTTGAGTCCCTAGATTGTATCACTCCTAGCACTATCAAAAAACAAAAAACAAACAAACAAAAAAAGAAAAACAAAATTATGAGCAATGGAAAATATCTAACAGAAAGCTTATGTAGTTTCCTGCATTAATAAAAATAATTCCATCCAGGCTTTGTGGTTCAGGCTAGGCTACATCTTCTAGGGCCATTGAGTGAATTCAGAGAGAGCCTGAAAAACATAGTTTTCTCAAAATGAAAAGTAGAAAGACAAGTGGAAACAGCAGCTCAGTGGTAGAGCACTTACCTGCCTGTCGTGCACCATGCCTTAAAATCAGTTCCTGGTACCATGGCAGGGTCCCAGTTCAAGGCTCCTAAGCATGAACCACTCCTCCCAGCTCAAATGCTTCTTGTAAATATAGCAGAGGTCATATGGTTCTCCTTATTTAGCTTGTTGGTACATTGATACATTCAGTTATTCCACCACTCTGGTATGATTTTCGGTGTTATTTTTGAGTATTTGTTAATCTATCCTCATGAGAGGTACTAGGTTAGTCTGTAGTATTCTTGGGCTTGGGAGTGGGAAGAATCCTGTCCTCGTGTGTTGGAGACTCTTGTTTTTCTGTAAAGGAAATTGTATTAAAATTCCTTCTTACTTGTCTTTAACTTTTGGCAAGGATTTTTCTAAGAAATCCCATCTGGTAATGGAATATCCTTTAAATTACAAATCCAGCTTCTTCAGCGGCCATACGTTCCATGGGCTGTCCACTTCACCTTGGCAGAGTTCAGTTTTCATCCATCATTTGTGCTCTTCTTCTAGGTTGACAAGTTTATATATTCAAAGTGTTCCTTGTGCCCTTTCAGTAGCCGTGAGATCTCTAGTTACAGTCCTTGTTTCATTTCCGGAAGAATTAGTGTGTTTTCTCTGACTGTCTTGTTAAAGACATCAAATTATTGGCCTTCATGGAAGAGGTTTGTTTTTTTGTTTGTTTGTTTGTTTTTTAAAATCTCATTGCTTCCTTTCTTCCTGTCTCCCTTTGTTTGCTTCCCTGTGGCATTCCATCTCCCTAACCCTGACTGCCTCTACAGTCTGAAGGGCGTTTGGGCATCTCGTCCCTTCATCACAGTGAGTGCATTCCCAGATGCTCTAGTAACACATTAAACACCGAGGCCTAGGTGGAGCTCCCTTGCTGGCCAGCAGCCTGCTGCTTGGTTTCTTTGGCTCGTGTGCTTAGAAGCCAGGTCTCATTCTCTCCAGTTCCCGCGGTACAGCGAGACTCTCAGTGCTTGTATTGCCTCCTAGGAGCTACTCGTGGGGTGATCTCCAGATGGTCCTAGAATTTTATCCTTTGTGGCCCTACAGGCCGTGAGTATTGGTGAGGATGGATTAGGCTCTTCCTTTTCAGACAGCCGTTGAAACCATTTCATGTAAAAGAACACTATTGTTCTTAGGAGGTGGACCTAGAGGCTCAAGGCTCTTAGACTGATTCCGTCCACAGCCTAAAGGTCCTGTCCTTACCAACCTGAACCTTTGCCTTACTGAAAGATACTTTACATCGGCACATTGCCCAGAACTGAGCAGAAGTTGAGGCACAGGTGTGACAGCTAGGGTTGGGACCCCCAGCACCCACATAAAGGTATATGGGCAAGCAAGGCTGTCTGTAATTGTAATCTCCATGGGTGCCTAGAGCAAGTTGAACAGCCAGCCTAGCAGAACTGGTGACTCTAGGTTCAAACGAGGAATCCTGCCTCTGTCTAGGCGGAAAGATGAAAGAAGCTGTACGTGTCAGCCTTTGACCCCACACACTTATGCACACATGTGCATCCCGGACACATTCTATCAGGCACCCACACTACACATGCAGAATATCAAGATACCTTTCCCCGGTGTGGGATTTACTATCTTCTGTAGCCTTCAGCGCATGAGAAAACAGTTCATTTAGGGACCCACAGATGAGACTGGAAGACACTAAGCAGATCTGGGTTTGATTAGTTTATTTGTTCGGTTGTTTTTAAATTCTCTTGATTCAGAGTTGGCCATCTCACCCCACAGACTTTGAACTCACCATGATGCTGTAGCTATTGAATGTTCCAACCACTTGCTCTCCCAGGCCTCGCCATCCACTGGCATTCCATCTGGCACTTGAATGCACATGATCAGCAGTGCTGCTTCAAAGGCAGCCTGTCGAGGGTACTTTCCAGGCGCACAGACAAAGCAGAGATAGCACTGTGTGCTAAACAGGCAGCACAGGTAGTCCTGTGAAAACAATATACGCTCCCCTCCCCTGAAACTGGCTCTCTGGGTGGAAGGAGAAGGCCTCTAAGAGCCTGCACTGTCCAGAGCACATGAGGAGCCCTGGGAACTCATGACTCACCATGCAGAGGTGCCCATGCAGAAGTTTGAGGAGAGCTTCTCTGTGACGTAAGGTCCTTAAGCAGATTCTGAAATGACTTCTGTGAGTACTCTGAATGACTTAGGAGGATAAAGTCCTTCAAATGATGGTGATTTTTACTTTCTTTTTATCTTTTTGTTACTGTTTTGAGACAGGGTCTGACTCTGTAGCCCAGGCTGCCCTGGAATTCATAGCAATTCTCCTGCCTCAACCTCCCAGGTACTGGGAATATTATACTTAGCTGTGCCTTGTATAATGTACTTCAAATTCTTTGGCTGCCTTGTTGGCTTTAGAAGGTGGAAAAGCTTTTTTTCCCTTAGTTGTTAACAGGGATGGTTGTCATAATGGAGGGAGCACACCTGCACACACATGCCTTACCTGCTGCCTGGGCTTGGCTTGAGAACGGCATCTTAGCGTGTCTACAGTGCAATCTGCTATTCATGCCTAGTCACTTGCTCTAACAAAGACTGTCTCCAGTGGGAAGAACCAGACTTCACTCCTGAGCTAACAGCGCTCCTCTCTTCTTCACAACCCCCCAGGAAGACAACTATTGGCTTCGTGGCTTACTGCTGCTCCACCCAGTGTCTGCGGACTTTTGACCTGCTGAGTTGATAAACACAAGAGTCTTAGGAGCACTGCCAGCTCAACACTGCAGCTGCCTGCCATCGCCCAGTGTGTGTGGCGGGGCCAGGAGAGTCCAGCCAGGCAGAACAGACCCTTCCATCCTGCCCTGCCCTGCCCTGCCCTATCCAGTGCGGGTGCGTGCCGAACTCTCTGGAAATGTCCTGATTGGGCTTGACAACTGAAAGGCCTTCACCCTTTCCTCGAGTTGGAATATACCCTCCCCAAATTAAGGACATTTTGTCTTGTGTGTTTTTCTTTTTATGGGAGTGTGTCTCATACATAAACTATTTAGTCAGATGAGCTTCCCCACATCTAATTTAAAGCAAGTTGCAGTTCCCTGAAGAACTCTTAATTTGATAATAGAACCAAATTAACTCTTGGACGACATACCTTTAGTGAGGATCCTCTGTCTTTCTCCAGAGGATTATTTCCCCTTGAGATTATTTTATTCTCCGTGGCCTCTCCATTGGAAACATGTCAACTTCTAGAGTCTCCTATGGCAACCCCAATGGCCTCAGCAGCCTGCACAGCAGGGCAGGGTGCCCGCCCAGGCTGGCACAGCTAGGCTCCTGCAGAGGCACAGCAGGTTCCAGGGCACACGCCCTCTGGAAAGTTCCTGCCTTATTTCTAAGTATTGCAACCTATGAAGACATTTTTAAAGAGGAATTTAAAAACAAAAATGTAGCACTAATTAAATACACTCTTGTTCTAAACTACAGGAAAACAAGTTTTGAAAGGTTCGGGTTTTTTGCTAAGATTTTCTTATATATAATTGGGAAGCGTGAGGCCTCTGATCCTCCACCACGGATGGGACTTCATGTCCTTTACCCTGTGCATGACACTGCCTTCATTTTACATCTGAATTCTCACCAGGAAAACAGAAGGAATGAAGGGGTCCAGCCCACGGTCCACCTCCAGCCTTGCAAAACCCGTGAGCTTTCCCTCGCTCCGCTCACCGGAGAGTCACGCTCTCTGCAGGGGAGTCGAGTTTGCTCTTCCTTTGAAAGGATGGCATCATAATCTGCTTTGCTTCCAGGTGGTCATCTGGTTGCAGTGGAGTGCTTCCATTTTTGGGAGGGGGCAGTAGGGGAATTCTATGTCTTAGTGCTATGATTTATGTAGGATAAGGTTGAAAAGAGAATCAAGAAGGGTTTCTTGGTGGAAAACCTGTTTCCCAAAAGTTTGCTTGATGACATTTTGTAAGCCAGCCTAACTGTAATTCTAGGCTCTAACAGTGCCAAAAATCCTACATAGTTACTGACAAATGTGTGATCTCTTCGCAGTCACACCACCTGCTGCCCGAAAAGCAGACTCTCCAAGTAATGGCAGAGGCAGAAAGCGACCATGCCTGCCAACTGTATCATCACTGTTCCCACTTCCTCCTGTCCCTTTCATAGCTTGCTCTGTTCAGCCTTAATATTTCAAAGGCTGGAGTATAATAGGAAGTGAGGGTCTGGATCAAAAGTGCCATTTCTTTCATCCTTTGGGATAATGGAAGTTTCAACATAACCCTACATGTATATGAGTTGGAGGCAGAAAAATGGGACCTGAAACTTCAGGTATGTGTTTGGCTTAAGGAACTGCTACCTAGCACATGAATGGCAGTAAATACATGGCTATATCTTTTTGTGTCACCCTCTACCATCATATGTCTCAGGTGGAGCTATGGAATGTGCCACTCTGATACTGAGGAACTCTCATCCAGATAAGGCATGGGATACCTTCGTTTAAATTCTTACAAAGGTGCTTCCACTCCAAGCATCCGCTCTCCCTGCCTAGAACACCAGCAGGGGGCGGAGCAGACAGCCTCTAGGCTGTCAGTCTCGGCTTTTGGGTGCAGCATCTGGGCTTCATTGATGAGAAATAGAAACTTACAAGATGGTTTCCCTGATGCTGTTCCGCATGGAGACTTTGTGCTGGACTCGTGGATGTCATTGTCAATCTTTTGGTATTATAAACAAACGTTGTCAACTGGAGAAAACTTGCCTGGATACTGTGTACTCCACTTGTGTCCCAAGCTTTAGAAAAAAAGCAAGACTCTTTTGTGTCTTCCCTCCTTCCCTTCCTCCCTCCCTCCCTTTCCTGGGGATCCTGTCCAGAGCACTGCACATGCTAGGTAAGTACCCTCCTGCTGAGCTATACCTCCAGCCCTGTATGCTGCTTTTTCTGATCAGGTAGACAGATGTTTCATATAATAAGGATGAGATAGATATGTTGTTTAATGATGGTGGTAGTGGTGGTGGTGGGCTGCCTGGAAAATGTAATCAGTTCAGGTAAATTTTCATCTTCAGCTCATGTGTAGTTGATTAAGTGTGCTAATTTAAAAGCTAGGAAACCAGGCACAGTGGCACACACCTGTAATCCCAGCACTCAGGGAGGCAGAGGCAGGTGGGTGTCTGTGAGTTCCCGGCCAGCTTGGTCTACAAAGTGAGTCCAGGACAGCCAAGGCTACACAGAGAAAGCCCCGTCTCCAAAAAATATAAACAACAACAAAAAAGCTAGGACAATCTTTGAAGACAGGTCTTTCTACTTTCTACAATGTATAATAGACCCAAAAAGTCCTTTTTAGTTGATTTTCCACTGGTGCTCTTAAGTATAATTGCTACCATAACAAGTCCTGATTACATTCACATTGTGCAAGTGAAAAATGTATTTTAAATGTATACATATATATTATACATATTTAATTTAAATTTTTGTTTGACAGCTTCATATATTATGTAGTGACTTTTAGTTGTTGACACCCCCAAATTCCCCTTTCTTGTCCCCTTCCCTCTCTGGGTGGAGCTGCTCTTCTCACCAAGTCCCCTTCTAATTTCATGTCTTTCATGCATGACCTACTGAGTGTGATGAGGGTTTCTTGTCCAAGTGTGGGTGGGAGGTTATTCACCTGAGCAAGGGGAACCGCACCTCTGTAGACAACGGCACCTCCTCTGGAACACCCTTTAGCGAGTACCACCTCGGAAGGGCCTGGCTGGCCTCTCCTGCCTCAGTGCTGAAGCACTCGCAGTCGCACTTGTGTAATGCCCTTGTTTCTCAGCCCACTCTGCCTGGCAGCTCAGAATGCTCAACTGGGCTTGGTTTCTCGTCCTCTTCTGGAAACATCTTTTGGTTATTGTCATGAACATTCACTCACTGGAGCCTTTCACACACAACTCACATTTGTCTCACATGGAGTATTTTGAGTTAAAGTGCAGTCTGAGGGGGAAAAAAACCCTTCAGTACAACTTTGCAGACTCCATGTGTAATTTTCTCTAAAATATATATATGTACTTCACAGTCCCGGGGGCCTTTCAAACCAGCTTTAAGATTGTTAATAGTAAAATTAAATTTCTTGAGTTGAAAATTCAGACCTTATTTTGACTATAGATAGCTCAGATGTGATAAATGCTTCAGTGGAAATGAAAACTCTTAAAGTTATGAACACAGATTGCTAATGGAGGGACACCACGCAGCCTCCTGATTACACACTGAGACATAACACACTCTTTTTACATCTGTGTACCTTTGTTTAATGCTGGGCATTAAACACAGGATTTTTATTTTTTGTGATTTCCATCTACCTTGTTTGCCCCAGTGAACCTCTGCTGCATTTCTCTAGGAACTCTAAGCATCTGTCCTTTTCTTTAAGCAGAGAGGATTTAACAAACCCTGAAAATAACCCATGTTTAAACCCAAGTCTGACTAGCTCTATCCAGGAAGTACCTCCCAGTGACATCAGCTAGTAGATCTAAGTGATGCAGTGTCTGTAGGAAAGGGATTGAGCATAGCCCACTGACTGTCATCCTCAGGAAGAGACAGTGCTTCTCAAGCTAAGATGCCCTTTGAAGCATGACTGCATGGTCTTTGTTCTTCAGAGACAGAAAGTGCTGACAGCCAGAGTGGGGGTGGGGCAAAGGGCGGAGCCAATGGAGATAATTTCTACATCACTCAAGGTTTACTGGGTGTTGGTGTGGTTTTTGGTTTTGTCACCCTACAGTAGGGACAGGATTAACCTTTCATCTGCATTAAAGAATATCAGGTTTTGTTTTTCATACTGTTTTATGGGTGTGTGTGTGTGTGTGTGTGTGTGTGTGTGTGTGTGTGTTGGAGCATAGTAATTGTTTAAAATATATTTAGTTTGGTCTAGTATGCTTATGCAATAATTGATATTTATAGGATAGTTGATCTTGAATTACATGACTGCTCAGGGAACATTATATATATATATATATATATATATATATATATATATATATATATATATATATATATATGTCAAGGCCAGTAAAATAGTGGGTGAAAGACATCTGAAAATTATCCATACTACATAAAAGCAAAGAGAAAATTGTCCAGAATCTTAGAACAGCTTTTTCCAGACATTAGCAATTACTAAGATGCACATCAACCCAAGGACTATTGTTTGTTAAGAGAGGCGGGCCTCACCAAACCAGTGAGCTTTGGGGTACAACCTGCCCTGTTGCCATCACTACCACAGAACACAAAACTGAACTGACAGCCATGTGGGAGCCACACAAAGGGGCAGGATGAGGTGAGACTTCTCAGGCCCTCACTTCCAGTTCGATGACACTTGATATGCTTGCCATTTCCAAGATGTCACTGGAAGGTTGTCTTTATTGCACGTGATAGCTTGTCAGGTGTGATGGAGCTTTTCCTTTGTAGCATGCGTCTACTTAAAGTGGTGCATAACCGGATTATTTGGTTTGGTGGTGTGTAATTTCTTCAGTTATTTCTATATTTTGTTTTTTTTAAATAGCAACTTTTTGTTTTCTTTCTATATTTTGAATGTTAGCACCACCTCACACAGGTTACCAAGAAGAGACTTGATACCCTATGAGCATATACAGGGGGAGGGTAATCCCCCTCAGGAACAGTCATAGGGGAGGGGAATAAGGGGAAAATGGGAGGGAGGGAAGAATGGGAGGATACAAGGGATGGGATAACCATTGAGATGTAACAAGAATAAATTAAAAAAAAAAAAGTGGTGCATAACCTGTAGAATTAGCAGTAGTCTGAGAATTTTTAAGGACCGCTGGGGGAATGAGGCAGCCAGAGGGTTTGGGGAAGCTTTGATATTCCCGAGGGTTGGATGGTCATGCACATATGCAGGGTCTTGCATGTCCAGAGGGTCCCACCCTTGCTCAGGAGAGACCTGTTAGCATCCTAAGCACTCACCTCAAGTTGTCTTTAAGGCTCTGTGAAAGCAGTTGGCAAAGCCAAAGGCAGCACTGTCACCTCTGACTACTTGAGTGTTGAAGGATTGTCACTACATGTACTCAGAGCCCTGAGAACACGTGGGGAGACTTGCCGGTTTGGGCAGGGAAGTGTCTGTCCCATCATTAGCGGATCACTAACCTACCAGAGCAGACATGTTAGTGTGCATGTATCCCAAGGAATATAGACACCGCTGAACCACTTAGGAGACTCACCCAAACCAAAGCCATGGCTACGGGAAACCTCTTAGGGGCTGAGTAAACAGAACTTGAGTCACCACAGTATCTTTCAAAGTGTCCAGTTTTCCATAGGAAAAAAAAAGTGAAGCCTTTAAAGAAACAAAAAAGTATGTAAGAAAAACAAGTAATAAGTAGAAACTGCGTCTGGTCCTAACATTGGACTTTTAGACAAAGATTTTAAAACATGTTAGTTTAAATCTGCTTAAAGAAGTATAGAGAAATGTCTACAGAAAGCCAAAGGAAGGAACCACAGGTGTAGCTCCCCTTGGTAGAGTACTTGCCCAGGACATATGCAGCCCTGGATTCCAAACTTGGGAAGTAGAGGTGAGATGGTTAGAAGTACAAGGTTGTCTGCCTCAGTTTCATAGAGTTTCAGGCCAGCATGGGTTACCTGTCTTTAAAACAAAGGTGAGGAGAGCATAAAAATGATGTGCCCCTAATAGAAACTATTGACTGTAAATTCTGAAGTTGAAAGTACTGACTAAAATGAAAACTTCACAAGCTGTCTCCAACAACATTTGAGCTTCCAGAAGAAGGACAAAACTTGAATATAGGGTAATTAAGACTTATCATTTCTATCCCGGGCGGTGGTGGTGCACACCTTTACTCCCAGCACTCCAGAGGCAAAAGCAGGTGGATCTCTGAATTCAAGTCCGGCCTGGTCTACAGAGAGAATTCTAGGACATCAAGGGCTATATAGAGAAACCCTGCCTCAAAAAACAAAACAAAAGATTATCCATTTCCCAAGGACAGAACAAAAAAGACTGAAGTAAAATTAATAATCTCAGAGACTTGAAGAGCATTACCAAGCACTGAACTTAAACATAATTGCACTCTTAAAAAAGGAAAAACAAAACCAAAAAAAATTTAATGGTCAAAGACTCCAACTGGGTGAAAATAACTGATTGGCAATTCAGGAAACTCAGTGTATACAAAGAAGTCACTTAGCCACATTGTCAAAGACAGTCCTAAAATAGGGAAGAAGTAGCTGGAAAAGCATGGAGACCACAGGGTAGTGGAATGACCTATTCAAGTGCAGGAAGTAAATGACTATCAAGGAAGAACTCAGCATCCGCATGTCCTCAGAAGCAGACGCAGAATTAGAGCGTCCCAGATGATTAGCAGCAGCACATTTCCATCAGGCTTGCATGAGCATAGACAGTAGCTCAAGTCTACACAAAGAATGAGTGCTGGTAAAGCTACCTACTTAATATATGATAACACATTCATTGCCTAATTCTCTTTCCCTCTAGAGTTAGGCAACTGTATAAAACAATAATTATTAATCTGTGGTGATGGTCACACATACGAAAACAATTTGATGAAAGTACAAAGCCCGAGGGCAGTAATAAGTTTACACAGTATTCTAGTTGGCTTTTTGTTGCTGTGATAAATGCTACAATGAAAAGCAACTTGGGGAGGTATCTTAGGGTTTTATTATTGCTGTGAAAGAGCACTATGACCAAAGCAACTCTTACAAAGAAAAATATTTCATTGGGCCTGGCTTACAGTTTCAGAGGTTTAGTCCATCATCATTATGGCAGGAAGCATGTGGTATTCAGGCAGACATGGTGCTGCAGAAGGAGCTGAGAGCTCTACATCTTGATCAGAAGGCAACCAAGAGGAGACTGGGTTCCACATTGGGCATAGCTTGAGCACAAGGCCACACCTTCTAAGTGCCACTCCCCATGGTCAAGCATTCAAACACATGAGTCTATGGATGCCAAACCTCTTCAAACCACCACAGGAGGAAAGGATTTATTTCAGCAAGGAGAAGTATCACTGAGGGATGCCTTAAAGCAGAAACCATGGACTAGTGCTACTTACTGTCTCTCTGTCTCTCTGTCTCTCTGTCTCTCTGTCTCTGTCTCTGTCTCTGTCTCTGTCTCTCTCTCTCTCTCTCTCTCTCTCTCTCTCTCTCTCTCTCTCTCTCTCTCTCTCTCTCTCTCTCTCCTCTCTCCTAGCCTTGTGATACAGTTCAGGCCAACTTGTCCAGGATAGTGCTGCCCACAGTGGGATGGGCCCTCCTACATCAATCAAGACAATTCCTCATGGACAGGGCTATTCAGAAAGATGTTAGATGTAAATAAAGCTGCATTTGGTGGGTGATAGTTGGCTACAGTGCTTAAATTTTAAAAAGAAAGTTCTTAAGTCAATAACATAGCCTTCAACATTACAAAGCAAGATCAGCAAACAAAAAGCAAGGAAAAGGAGTAATGCAGACTACAGTAAAATAAATGAGGGTGTAGGGAAATGGCCCGGCACATTTAGTGCTAGTTGCTCAAGCCTGAAGACATGAGTTCAATGCCCAGAACCCACATAAAGCCCAGATACAGTGGCAGGCATATTCCTAGGCAACATGAGAGAGAGAAAAGGAAAATTGTCCCAAAGCTCAGGGGTCAGCTCGCATAGAATACGTATTACAGTAGCAGGAGCAAGAGACTTCCTCAACAAGGTAGAAGGGGAAACCACTCCTGGGCATTGTTATCTGGCCTCCGCATGCATGCTGTGGCACCCAGGCGTGTGCAGACACATAGAATTTTTAAAAGTGTCTTTAAAAAAGCAAAAGCTGCTGGTTGGAGGAGGAAAAAGCAAATTTAATTCACCTTTAGCTACATTAGAAAAGTGTAGGAGAGAGTCAAGTTATGCCAAGTATACAGAATTACTCCTTACAGGAATAACAGAGTTATAAGACAGTGAGTATGTCTGTGTGGTGCTTGGGAAATACTGATTTTCAACTTGATAGGATCTAGATCCACAATGGAAATAAGTCTCTGGACATGGCTACCATCAGGGTAATTGAAGTGGGAAGACTGACCCTGCTATGGCGACACCATTCCGTAGCAGAGGTTCCTAGCTACATATAAAGAAGAAGTCTAGCTGCGCACCAAGTGTGTTGTTCTCTGCTTCTTGCCCAGCTGTCACCTTAAGCTCATGCCAGGAGACCTGCCGCCAGTGCTGCACTGTGCCTTCAAACTGTGAGCCAAGTGCGTGATCACAGTGATAGATTTCTGCATTGGTGAATTCTTTCAAGCATTTAAAGAGTATTTAACACTAATTATGGACAAATTTTTACAAATTATAGAAAATACTTTCCCCAACTCATTGCTTTGACCAATTGTTACATACCAAAGTTAGACAAAGTAAAAAATATCTTAGGTCAATGAAGCATTCAACAGTATAATAACAAAACTGACTCCAGAAACATGTAGAAAGGATTATACACACCATATCTCAATAGGATTTATCTTAGAGATACAAAATTCAATGTAGGAAAAAAATCAGTCAATATACTTACGGTTTGAATAAGTGTGAACGGCACATGACATCCTGTGTGTGAATTCTTGGTCCATAGGGAGTGGCACTATTAGGAGGTATGGCCTTGTTGGAGGAAATCTATCACTGTGAGGGCAGGCTTTGAGGTCTCATATGTTCAAGCTACGTCCAGTGTGGCACACAGTCTCCTGCTGCTGCCTGCAGATCAAGATGAAGAACTCTTATGTCTTTCTCCAGCACCATGCCAGCCTGCATTTTGCTATATTTCCCACCATGGTGACAATGGGCTAAACCTCTGAAACTATAAGCCAGCCTCAATTAAATGTTTTCCTTTATAAGAGTTGGTGTGGTCAGGCTGTCTCTTCACAGCAATAAAACCCAAACTAAGACAGTACCACTATAGGACAAAGCAGTCTCCTATTAACCACAGAAAAAGATTCAACATTTGACAAATATCCAACACACTTTCTTCATGAGCACATTCAAAAAATAAAAATGGTGGATGAAAGCAAGCTACAAAATTTATAGTTAATATGTTAGTGGCAAATGGAAAAATACCATATGCCTCCTCTCTGCCTCCTGGAATCAGGACTAAGACAAAGATCCTATCTATTCAACCTGGAGTTTCTAGCCAAACAAGCAAAACAAGGGAAATGAACAGCATTCAGTTTGGAAAAGAATAAAATATCTGCAGGTGACATGTTCTTGCACAGAGAAAATACTATGAGGCGTAGCGTGGTGTACACCTTTAATCTTGTCATGGCAGAGGCAGGTGGAAGTCAGAGTTTGAGGCCAGCCTGGGCTACATAGTCTGTTCCAGGCCAGTTGGAGTTAGTGAGACCTTGTCTCAAAAAACAAGAAAAAAAAAACTCTCCCTTCTCTCTATGTATATACTTATATAGCTACAGACAGACAGACAGATATAACCATCCATAAGGAAATTACTAGAGATAATTATCAAATTTGGTTAGATCACGCAAGACAAGATTAATTACAAAAACTGATTTCATACTACTGAACAACCCCCCCATAAATTAAAATTAAGAATTCAATTTGTAGTAGTATCAAAAAGAATAAAGTATTTGGCAATAAATTTAACAAAATAAGCCAAGACTCTTGCACAAAGCTGAGGGCCATGTCTGGGTCCATGGTTCTACTGCAGCCTGGCTCAGTGGTGATGTCCATGCTCTGAGTTACCACCAAAGGCCACGTAGAGGTCTGTGGTCTGTGCTGCTGCCTGAAGCCATGTCAGTGTCCACAGGCTGTGCTGCCTCCAGGGCCCCTACTGATCTAAGTAACCTGAAGCCATGTTAATATCTGTGGTCTGAGGTGCCTCCTAGGGCCTTGTCTGAGTTTATGGCCCTAGTACAGCAGGGGGCACGTTTGTGGTCTGTGCTCCCACCAGAAACCCTGATGGTGTTCCTGACAGCTTTGAAGAGCAAGGAGGCTACTTTTGCTGTGAAATCAATGACTGCAGATGCACAGTGGAGAGGGAGGGATGTGGAAGGCTTCTGTGACAGCCCCTCCCCTCCCCTCAACCCTCCCCACACCAAAACAAGTGAAAAACAAGAAAAAAAAAATAACAGCCTAGAGAGGAAGCCACCAAAGAGAACTCTTAAAAACTGTAACACAGAAACAGGTAGATCGCTGTAAGTTCGAGGCCAGCCTGGTCTACAAAGCAAGCCCAGGACAGCCAAGGCTACACAGAAAAACCCTCGCCCTTCTCCATCAAAAAAAGTGTGAGGAAGAAGCTGAAGTGTAGCTCTCTACATGTGATGGCTTCCGATGGGAGTGTGGAGAAGGACTCAGTTCTATGTAAGGGGCAGGCCACTCAGAGTTGGACCATGTTCCAGAAAATATATGGATAACACAAAGTGTATTTGTTATGGTTTTAATTGTTGTTGTTGTTGTTTTACTTTTTGTGTGTGTGCTGGCATGGGGGAGGGGCAGATGCAGGGTGTGAACTCCCAGAGAATCAATAAAAGGGTTATATAGGAGAAAAAAAATCAGAAAACACTGAAGAAGCTAAGGATAAGTAGGTTAGTCCCTTGTGCTGGGAGACAGGACTCAGGATGCTTTGCTCCCCACACTGATCTGTAACTCAGTTAAACATTTGTCAATATACTAGGTGCACTTTTTGCAGAAAAAGACAAACTTGTATTAACATAAATGCAAAACACCTTGAATATCAAAATAATCTTAAGAGAATTCACACTTCTTAATTTCAAAACATGCTAGCATTTATAACAGTGGCATAATTGTACAAAGATAACACATGTAGACAATTAGGATAAAGTTGAGATTCTAGAGCTTAATTTCTACATTTATGATTAACTTAATTTTGGCAATGGCTTCCAAGACAGTTTTATGAGGAAGGGACTATGTCCCCCCTTTTTTATTATTAATTATTTTTAACATATACATTTATATTATTATACATATATACACTAAACTACCTACAGCAAAAAGAACCCTGAGACTATCAGGAACTATATAAATGTTACATTCTTAGTGTTTTGGCTATTTGTACTTGGCAGCCTTGAAGAAAACATCTTTCCTATCTTGGTGCATCTAAAATTCTAAATGTAAATCAATATCTATCATATCTCATCATTATCAACTTGAAACATCTATCTAGACCTAAAGACATCTTAACCCCTAAACAACTAAGCTTAACTGTCTGGTCTTCAACTCCATTAGAGAGTTGAGAAGGAATAAAATTATTTACCTGAGTATATAGGGGATGCAGGTTAGCAGCTTCCAAAATAAGAAGATGTAGAGACAGTTTGCTACCTGAGCAGTCAGCCAAAATTCTCTATAATGGAGCATCATCTTCAACCTTCTGGCCCAATATATCTGACAGACATATCTGTGGGGCAGGAACTATTGAGGACTTGCTTACCCTGTCTTGGCAGACTTTAGATGTCAACTCTGCCTGCATCCAAGCTTGCCCTCTTTTAGGCAGAATTCTATCTGTGGTAGAAACGAGGACATTTTACCCAGTGGCTGCTTTGCCACATTTGAAGCCATCTCCATAAGGAGGTTCTTTGATGCTTATCATCCACTCCCTACCCCCCTTTAATGGTCTATAATGGTCACATGTAACAAAATTAAATTAGACCCCTGCTACATACCGTATCTAAAAAAATGTCCTAAATGGATCATAGACTGCAATTTAGGAACTAAAATAAAACTCTCAGAAGAAATTGAAAGAATAAACCTTGGTGGCATTGGGCTACATGAATAACAAAAAGATGAAATCTACTTATCAACATTTTAAAATGCCTCAAATGACACTGTCGAGAAAATAGAAGGATGGACACATACTGGGAAAATACTGTCAAGGCAAAGATCTGGTAAGGATCTGGTATTCAGAATATAAAGAAAAACTTACAACTAAGGGAACAAAGACTGTGAATAAATGTCTTCCAGAGAAGATTAGATGTATACACCCAAAACCAAGTGAAAAGAAACCCATGAGAGCCATTCAGGAAGCAGACAGAACAGTAGGCACCACTTAGTGGCCACTGTTTTCCTAAAAGGTGAACAATAATGTTGATGAGGTGTGTGTGTGTGTGTGTGTGTGTGTGTGTGTGTGTGTGTGTGTGTGTGTGTGTAAAACCATCATAAATCACTGGACAGAATATACACTCCTGCTCAATGTTTGTAGGAAATAGGCTCACAATGCCTCAGATAGCTGAACTGAGACAGTAGTGCGTACTTTGTCCTAACTACGCAAACATGGGGATAATTCTAATGCCCATAGATGTGGCTAAACAAAGTGTAGCATCTTCATATGGGATGGTGTGAAAGAGATATAAAAAATGAATAAGCTACTAGCATATGGTACAACACAGGGAGACTTCAAACACATTATTACATAGAAAGTAATGAAAAGATCTAGGTGCATAAGTCCATAAGCTAGATGAGTCTATTTTTAGGGAATGTCCAAAATCTTCAAATCTATATGGTTTCCAGGGGCTCATGGGAGAGAAAAATGATTGATAATGGGTATGGAATTTGGGGAGGAGGTGCTAAAAACAGTCTGAAGATAGTCTGGAATTGATGATGAACAGTATATAACCTAGTAAATACATTACTGGAGAACAATAAATATATATAGATTTTACCTCAGTTTAGCTAAATCTGGTGATGCATTTGCCGTGCATGTCTGTTAATAAACATGGGCCAGTCCAAGAATCCTTCCAGAAGCTGTAAATAAAACTGCTGTCACTATGGCTAGATGTAAAGGTAATAGAACAGTGCTGGGTTTTGTTCTCACTGCTTGTGCCAATATCAATTACTATGACAAAACACTGCCTGAGAGAAAAAAGTTAAAAAGTGAAAGCTGTATTTGAGCTCAGGGTTTCAGAGAGCTCACTCTATGACTGCTGGCTCTATTGTTTTGGGCCTTGGGTGAGGCAGGGCACCATGGTGGCTAGTACATATGTCAAAGGAAGTGGCTTATCTCGGAGTGGCCAGGAAGCAGAGATGAAGGAACCTGGGTCTGCATCCTGCCAAGTACATGCCTGGTGACTCACTTCCTTCAGCTAGGCTCTACCTTATAACAGCCCATTCCACTGTGGGGTCATCAGTAACCATTGCAGTGAAGGCCCCTCAAGCGCCCACTGAACAGTAGACACTATTGAGCTGATGTATGTATTTAAGAACAAGTGGGAAGGAGCTCCTTACGTACTAAGTACTTTCAGGTAGATTCCCAGATTCCTAGATTCCCAGAACTGCTTTGGTTTATCATTCTTTATGTAGAACAAATGTATGGGGAGTAATTATTTACCAAAAGTCCTATCTTTTTAGTAAAATTATTAAATATTCATCATAAGATCAAGTAGTCTCGAAATAACCCAAAGCACTTTGCTGTTCTCTGAAACTGATCAAAGTTACTGTTAGATCCACAGGCCAAAGAGTTGTCCTGCCCTCTGTGATAGCGTGCAGCCGATGGAACAGAGCCGTCATGACTCTAAATAGAGGATAGAGTATTAAATCTCTTGACGTGTGTTTGTTGGTTTCAGACGCCTGGGCTGTTAAGGAATTTTAAGAGAACATATATTCCTGCCCTGACATCATTAGTATGATCTTACTACTTGAGAGAACCTGGGGACGCTGGGTTCTGAGCTGCTCCTGTAGCTCGGCCATGCAGAAAAGTAGCAGACAGACCCCCATGAGAGAAGCCTGCTCCCTCACGAAGGTGGGAACTTATTCAGTCCCGTTTCCTTCTGGGGATGCTCAATGTGGCGTTCACTCACATAACTTCTAGTACAGATTACCTCATGTGGATTACAAAAGCAATTCTGCAGGCCAGAGCAGACCATGAAGTGATGCCTGGAGCCCTAGGTACCGCCGCGGCTTGAGTGGACATGTCTTCCTATGCATGCACCAACCTCTGGCAGCACGCATGTTTAGTTTATCTTCTATGTATTTGAATATTTAATGTATTTTTAATACTAATGTGTAGGTTTTTTCCTATTGTATTTGGAAATATCAGTTTCCTCCCCTTTTTGCTTTGTAGCACCTATTTAAGAGGGCAAACAGATTAATTCTTTAATAAGCAAGCATTGGATCACTGCTGCTGTTTTAAACATGTTAGTTTAGTTCTTTTTTGTTTCTTTTTTCTTCTTGTTTGTTTCAAGACAGGGTTTCTCTGCTTGTAGCCCTGGCTGTCCTGGAACTCACTTCATAGACCAGGCTAGCCTCAAACTCACAGATATACACCTGCCTCTGCCTCCCAAGTGCTGGGACTAAAGGCATGCGCCACCACACCCGGCTGAGTTTAGCTCTTTTCAACCAGAGCAATCTTGGAAATGTTTTACTCTTTTGTTTATGTCAAATTCATTTTTTAGTATAGCTGTGCAATATGATGTAAGTCAGAGTACACGTCAGTCCCTGTGACTGGCATGCACTGCCATCAGGTCTCGTCAAAGGTTTTTCAAAATCATTTCTGCTTAGCACAGTGTTTAAGGGCAACAACAAACTGATCGAGAATGGATCAATTAAGCCATTATTTGATGCTAAATCCACTGTGTCCATTTGCATCTGAAGCACGTCCTGAATAGGAATGGTTGACAGGGTCACTGAGAACTGGGACTTGGGGTCTAGCAATAGTTAAAAAAAAAAAAACAGCTTGGAAAAAGAGCTGTGTTAATGCCGAGGAGAAAATGGCACCGAAATCCAGGCAACGGCAGGCTGCGCACCCCACCCTTCGGCAGCCTTGGTGGCCAAGGAGCTCTGCAGACTAACAAGTGTGAAGGCACTGGCATGAGGAGAGGAGGGTGTGGAGGCCTGGGAGACAAAACCACCACCGCTTACAGAAGACGGCGAGTCCTAAAACTGAGCATGAGTTTCCAGTGACCGTGCTGCTCTGCTGTCTTTTATTTTAATGTTATGCACTGTGCTCAGAGGAAGAAAATCTAACTGTAAGGAAAGAAATGCTGTGAGCTGGTACCTCTGCCTCCACCAAGCCACAGCCCTGGGGTTCACTCAGTGCCTGTCTGTTTTTCTCGACTGAGCACTCCCTGCCAACATCTGAGCTTGCCCTACGCCATCTCCAGGTTCATGATGGTGATGGTGTTGGTGTTTTGAACAAGGACCAGTGTTTAGACTGTAAGTGAACTCACCTCAGCTTACTTTGTAGGACGCTAAGTGGACAGTGGTGATTTTGCAGGTTCAATAAAGCAAGCCCAAATCAAGACACTGTGCACTACTTCAGAAGAAACGATGCATGGCTCTCTGCAAATATCCCCTGGATTTGCCATATTTGGCAGAAGAAGAGACATAAGAAATATTGAAACTACAGACAAGCATGGAAACATGAGATTAAAGAGCAGAATCATCTGATACCACCAATATCAAAAGAAAGCAAGAAACAACTTGACTTCCTCATGTGCCTGTGGCCACCTTCAGAAGCTGTCTTCACACGCCACCTCCCTCTGGGACACTCGTGCCCAGTTCTGTATCTTCCCATGGATCTCACAGATGTATCTCAATTGGCAAACCCATCTCACAGAAAGTGGAAAATTCCACAAATACAACTCATCCCGCCCCACCCACCCCACCCTACCTAGCCCTTGGGTTCCTCTCAGGATCCCTCATGAGTCCTTTGCCAAACCTGCTGCATGTGGATGCGGGGCGTCCCCACAGATACCGTCTTCTGCTTCTGCTGCGTGCAGCCAGCAGTTGGCTTGCTTTGACCTGGAGTTATGGCCAGAGTGCATATTGCATTGCCCCAGTTCCCAATATCGAAATAATTCTCCACCCTCTTGTACAGAAGGGCCCTTCCGGGAAAACCCAGGAGCTAGACTTGGGACATTTCATGTGGTGTTTTTCTCCAGAGCCTTCTTTTTGAAAGCACGCCATCTGGTACCTCAGCTTTGAATTGTCACTGTAGCTGGTGAGACAAAGCCCACTCCCAGGCTTTAGTTATGTGGCTGTTTGCGTTTTGAACCTGCAGCCCCTAGCAAGACTTTCTAGTGTTACTATGACTTTTCAAAGCAGCGCACTATACAAAAAAATTTTTCAAGTGATATCCTGGCTCCTCTGAAACTCAAGGAAAATTCCAAATGCTACTGAAGTCTAGGAAGGAATCTCACTCAGACTAGCAGCTCAAAGGGAACTTAAAACCATCACTCTGTACAACACTAAAAAAAAATAAAAAATAAAAATAAAATAAAAGAAATAAAAAATTCTCCTTCTCAGAGGTGAGTGCTTGGTGAATGCTTGAATACCCTGCACTTGCAGGTGGAGATGAAGGCCAGATTTGGCTACATGTTCATTAAAAAAAAAAAATCCTCCCCTCTCTGCTTAGGGAGAAAGAATTGAGGTCATAAATAATGAACGAATAGAATAAATAACTGTCATGGTGATGTCGGGTCTAAGAAGCAAAGCACTGGGCTTTCAGACTCCTTGAGCCTGCTCTCCTGTTCTGGCCTATATAGAGGTTTAAGAACATCCAGACATGTATCTGCTACATGAAATAATCACCTCAGTCCTAAAAATACTCTCTTGCTACTAATTCAATTAAAAAAAATGCAGTGGGGAAGCTTAATTAAGCTTTCTAGGTGGTTAAAACTCTGCTACCAGAAAAAAATACTATTCTCAGAGCCTCACAGTCAAGTGGCAAGAAACAGAAGATATGCCTTCAGTGGTGGCAGAGAAATGCTAGCCCTTTCCTGCACTTGAGCACATCTTGTGAGCCCTCACTGAGCCAAGCAGAGGCTAGGCAGCTGGGCAGGGCTTGGGTGTTAGTATTGTGCCCCTCAGGGGAGAGAGGAATTGACAAGAGGCCAGATGCCCGCAGGACACACGGGACTAGTTGAAACTATCCTACCCCGCCTTGCTTTGATGAGGCAGATGGATGAGATAAGTTTTCATTTTTCAGCACCTGGTGTTAACAAGGCAGACTTCACAGCATCAAAACAACAAAGGAAAAGCCAAAACAACGTTTACAGATTGGCAGCGTGTCAGCCAGAGCAGAAAGCAGCAACGGAAGGAGGGAGATCTCTCTCACTCCAGACACCATCCGTGTGAAAAGATGACTTGCCACAAAGCCATGGGGAGATGGAGTGCACCTTGGTGGCCTTTGTGGAGAGACCCACAAGTGGGTCCAGACTGGTGTAGGGAGTCCTTGGAACACAGCACTTCCAGAAATGTGGCCCAAACCAGTACCCACCCCACCACCCACTACTCTGTAGGGTCTCAGCCTCCTCCTCCTTCCGGGCCCATGTGTGAGGCAGGGTACAGCTGTGTGTGCCATTTTGGAAGACTCAGCATACAATGATGAAGTCCAGTTGGCAGAAGGAAGCCAAGGTTTCCCATGGCTTGGGCCACCAAGCAGAACTGGGTACCTACACAGAAGTGTCATTTTCCTTATCAATCCTGAAAGAGTATTGTGAGGACAGATATTTGCACCCACACTCGCCAAAGGACATGGAGGAGTTGAAACTAAAAATTCACAGCCTGATTGTAAAGGATTCATGGTTAAACTTTAATCCTTAATTCTGGGACACAAGTGAACAGTACATGGCTGAAAGGGAAAAACATTAACAAAAGCGGACCACATCAATACAAGTTCCCAGGAAGGGAGATGTGAGAAGGGGGATGTGAGGGGCAGATGTGGCCAGGGTGTCTGAAAGATACAAAGCTGTCAGGAGAGGAGCAGGCTAGAATGTTCCAGACAGAGGAACATTGTGGCGAGGTGAGGAAACACTGGGAACGTTCTGGAACTGAGAGAAGACAAATATGAGCAGTTGTGGTAAGAACTGGACAGAATCTGGACTGGAGAAAAGGCTCGGCAGTTATGAGCACTGGTTGCATTTGCAAAAGACGCAGGTTTGATTCTCAGCAGCACCCACATAGCAACTCTCAACTTTTTCTTTTCTTTTGGTTTTTCGAGACAGGGTTTCTCTGTGTAGCCTTGGCTGTCCTGGACTTGATTTGTAGACCTCAAACTCACAGAAATCCGCCTACCTCTACCTCCCAGAATGCTGGGATTACTACAGGCACGTGCCACTACACTGGGCTAACCCTCAACTCTTTGCTTCAAGGACTCCGACCTGACCTCCCTCTTCTGGTCTCTATCGGCACATCATGCTAGTGAGGCACAGACACATATACATGCAGAACACCCATGCACATTAAAGAAAATGATTTTTTTTAATGTAGAAAAATCTTCAGAGTGGGATTGTTGAGGGGGCAGCGAGGACACCCAATCACAGGCTAGAGCCACCAACACTGTGAGCCAAATACAGCAAAGGCTAGTAGGAATTTAGGATATTGTCCAAAAACCAGGACCTTGGGAAAAGGGCTTCCCAAAGAAAACCTCACTTTTAGGTACCTCAAAAGGTCAGGCATATGTCTAGGTGAGGCAAGTAAATGAGAAAATAAGTCAAAGTAGGAACGTTGGCATCTAGCCCTTCACTCTCACAATTCCGTAATATGATAGTCAGCTTTCTGTTACTATAACAAAATACCTTGAATAACCTACTTATCAAGGGAAAAAGGCTTAGTTTGGTCCACAGTGTTGCCAGTTCCAGCCTGTGATTGATTGGCTGTCCTTGTTGCTGTGGCCCTGTGATGAGGGAGCACACTATGGTGGGAGCACTTGGTGGAGCAGAGCTTCCCACCTTGTGGGCAGGAAATGTGAAGAACAGGAAGGAGCTGTTAGCCCACAGTCCTCTCCAAGGGCATAGCCCCAGTGACCTCAGGACCTCCACTGTCTCCCAAAAGCCCAACTCTGGAGACCGAGGTTTTAGCCCATAGTGATTGAGGGACATTGACCATGTACACTATTGCAGACCGTGTCCCTGGCTTATAGAGCAAGGGGATGGACATGGCTCCTTCTAGAGAAGATTCTCCAGGAGTCTTAGTCTCCAGCCTCCCCCTCACATCACCATGTCTACCCTAAGCGCCCTTAGGCAGGTTGTGGCTGAGGAAACTGAAGGCTGTATGCCCAGAGGGCAAAGCGCGCCTAAGCTCATCCCTGGAAAGTGAGGAAGTGTGGCTGTTGTCAGCAGGACAGCTCTGCATCCCTGACTTGAAGTGACTCCTGCAGATGTGGAGTGATGTCACCCCCGCTGTCTTCTTACTTATGAAAATGATCCTGGATCCTAAAATTGCTACATTTTTTTTAAGCTGTCTTCACGCTGAGACTACCTATGGGCCAGAAGCTTGTGGAGAGAATTTGGGCGCTTCCCCTGGAAGCTGTGGTCCGCTTCCCAGGTGTCCCCATGGGGCCTGCCCTGTGGGATTACTAGTGCCATATGTTCTTAATGCCTTGAAAAATAAAGGGTCCTCCTGAAAAGCAGACAAGGTTCTTCAGACTCGAAAAAAGCAAAAGAGCAGATTCTCTAAGAAGTGGGTCCCACTTCTCCACAGACCCATGCCAGGCTCCTGAACTTAAAGTTGTTCCTAGCAACCTCCCGCTGCCCTTTCTGTAGCCCCATACTAGCGTGGGGATGTGTGCCACTTCGGATCCCTTCAGGTGGCCCTGTGGGGACAGAGACAGCCCAACATGGGTGGATATAGTGGAGACAGCCCTGGGCTGGTGTTTCTCTTTGGTTCCTAACAGCCATAGTGTCTAGGGGTGGGGTGGTTTATGCATCCCTCAACATCAGGGCTGACATGTCTGTAGGTGTGCATGGCAGCACATCCCATACAGACACGCTGCCTGTGGCCACCCCAGCTGTGCCTCTCTCTGGTGGCGTTAAGGACAGCTATGAGGAGGCTGAGAGCAGGGTGCTTCTAGCCACAGACCATGATGACTTGGGGAGAGGAGATGAAATCAGGTGGCCACCCAAGGGCTCCACCAGCTCCCTTTGATGTCTACACCCCAGGGCCAAACATACTGGAGAGATTTTTATCTACGATGGAAAGCTGAAGTTATTAAGTAACAGCTACTTTTAAGGGCCCGTTTCTCTTTGTAATCAAAGGAGAGATGTCTTTCAGCACAGCCTTGGGTCAGGCTAGCGGGCTCTGAGTCTCTGCAAACCCTGGTGGATCTGAGACTCGGGCGCTTGCCTTTGTGCAGCGCTGCCTAGGTCTGCCTTCCCATTGGCCCTGAACTCAAGTGCTCAAAGGCTCCTCTGAGGCTCCCTGAAACTGGAGAATGGCGGACAGGGCAGAAGGGAGGCTTAGCCAAGAGCGGCCGAGTCTGGAGGTGGCACTGTCCAATTTGCACACACTGACACCCTCGTGTCCTCCTGACTCCAAGGGCCAGAGGCATCCTTAGTCTGGAGGTATCACAAGTTTGCATTTAGAAAAAGTATCTACACTGAATCCCTTGGGCTATTAGATCTCATTTCCTTGTCTTATAAATGCGGGGGACAAAGAGATACTTCCCGAATATAGGAGTAAGAGAATGTACCCGACCTCTCCATTCATCAGCCCCAAGTTCTCCCTTCCTACCTGCCCCTTGCTCCCTGGGCTCAGCACAGTATATGGCATCATAGCCACAGCTGAGTGAGGGCAGGATGCAGTGTGGTGTAGGAAAGCCTTTGTCCTCTCCTCAGAGCGATTCCCTCCCCAGGGCCTGCTTCCAACCTCCACTCAGATGACAGGCTCCTGCCAAGTCCATGGCCTCTTTTCCTCTCCTGGTGGCTCGAGGCCCAGTTTTTTGAGACATTTGGCTTTGATGCTCCTTTAAGTGCTGGGACAAGTTACTTGGAGGCCTTTAAGCCCAAACAAGGTCAGACATTGTACCGTAGCTCCTTGTGCAGACAGGCCTTTGCCCTCAGCGGCCCTGCAAAGAACTGTCAAAGAGTAAAACCGCGAGCTGTTAATACTGCACTCACCCCAGCTGCAGCCCTTGGTCACTCAGCCTCGCTCATTGACTATGGCTGAGGTCTCTATTTTTATAAGGTTGAATATATATACTATAAATACAATGTTATATATGATAACATACACAATATATATATATTATTCTACATACTAGGATTTCATCATGGGCCTTGCTGAGAAAGACCCTTGGGGTAAGCATTGGACCTGACTCTCCCTGCTCTGGGCTGCTTCCAATCCAGAGCCCACCAGCACTTAAAGGCTGAGACTAGGCAGGAAATGCTGCTCTTTCCAAACCACAACACAATTGCTTTGGTGATGAGGGCACTTAAAGAAAGAAGAAACAAGGCCCATTTGTTCAATATTTGTGTGCGTGCGTGTGTGTGTGTGTGTGTGTGTGTGTGTGTGTGTGTGTGTGTGTGTGTGTTGCGTATGCATCTGTGTGGATGAGGTTATACACTTTCAGGCTCCGGCACAGAGGCCAGAGGAGGATGTCAGTGGTCCTGCTCTAACATTCTCCACTTGGTTCCTTTGATGCAGCGTCTCTCACTGAAGCTATGGTGTCAGCCTGCAAGCCTGTCTCCGGTCCAGCGCTGGCGTTACCGGCGCAAGTGCAGCCACAGCGAGCCTCTTACATGAGTCCCAGAGACTTGAACTCGGGTTCTCATGCTTGCTTAGCAAACATTCTTACCCACTAAAGCCACTTCCCCAGATCCCATTTGTTCGATTTCAAGCTGGAAGTGGGCCCCGCATACTGGCTTAGGGCTGCTGACTGACTTCGGGTGACAGGCGGTACATAAACTGGACAGCACCCTGGAGAGTACCATGCAGGTAGCACAGGAGCCCCGCCCGCTGGGCAGCACACATTCGGTCCACTTCTGTGTCCTCAGCTGTACCGAAGGTTCAGCCGCCGTGTTTAAGCACCTCTGGAGTTGCCATGGAGAGCCTCACTGAGAACCTGGTGTAACCTGGGCTTCACACTGCCAGTTACCTTCTACAAGGGCCTCGCTGCAGATGCTTCCTACATGGAGCTGTTAGCGGGAAGGTCTCAGTGCTCACCCTGGTGCTATGTGAGGCTGCCATGCCCTTTAGGAGTGGAGTGAGCGAGGTGCCAGCCCCCACCTCCTGTGACAGAGCCTGTGATTCACTCAGGGCTGCTTCACTCAGATGTGAGTCCGGCAGAGGGCTTCCGGCTTCACGGGATGGAAGGGCAATGTCAGGCAGAGGGCTTCCGGCTTCACGGGATGGAAGGGCAATGTCGGGCAGAGGACTTCCGGCTTCACAGAATGGAAGGGCAATGAGTATTGTGTTTGTTACATCTACGTCATTTAACAAAATGCCTGATGGAAGTGGTAAGATGCGGGGGGCAGAGGCAGGTGGGTGGCACTGGCCTTTAATCCCAGCACTCAGGAGGCAGAGGCAGGCAGATCTCTATGAGTTCGAGGAAAGCCAGGTCTACAGAGTGAGTTACAGGACCAAAGCTACACAGAAAAGCCCTGTCTTGGAAAAAAAAAAACATAGATAGATAGACAGACAGACAGACAGACAGACAGACAGATAGATAAATGCCTGATGGAAATGGCTTCTGGAGGACTTCTGTTGGCTCATGGTCTCAGGAGGTCCAGTCCCTTGTCACGTGGCTCCATGTTTGGGGCCTGTTATGATGTAGAACATCATGGTGGGAGAAATGTGTACTGTATCAGAGCTGCTGTTTCTCTTATGATGTACAGGAAGTAGCGGGGAGAGGAGATAAACACCCCCAAAGGACTACTATCCACCACTTCTCAGAGGTCCCAGACCCTCTCAAAATAGCCCCAGAAGTTGAGGATCAAGCCTCAACCTATGATCCTGTGAACGTGAAGGGGGACCTACATATTGAAGCCACAACAGGTACAAAGATCCCAAATTCCAGATACTCTCTTAAGGCCCAAGAAACCCCAGCAGGGGATGACACTGTCACACCCAGTCAGCAAGCTGTCAAAAGAATGCCAGGGTCCTCCCCCTGCCCCTCCTAGTATGTCTCCCGCACTCCACCTGTCTCTGGCTTTAGTTTCAAGCCAGCCAGGGGTCACCATTGGGGTACGGCCTGTGTAGCTCCCATTCCCGGAGACACAGGACCACTCTGGGAGGCAAAGTTTCACGGTCTGGTTTCTGACACACCTCCTCTCCTTTTTTTTTTTTTTAAACCTCAAGTTTATTTGTTTGATGCCTGTCAGCATCTACCCCTTCTCCGGGCCTGCCAAGCAGCCTAGCTGTAAGGCAAATGTGGTTCTCTGAGCGTGGGCCCCGCAACTGGTTGAGAGATAAGCACAAACCATTAACTTGGGCCACAGAACTGGTTCTCCAGTGACTCGGTGGAAGTGCTTGGCCCAATCTAAGATGGTGAGATGGGAAAACGATTGCTTGCCCTCAAGAGTGAGCCTGGATAGAAGCACTTCCCAGTTCCCTGGGCACGTGGGTGTGAGGCGTGTAACATCTGCCATCATGAAGGGAGCCTGTCTGAGGATGAAACCACAGCAGTCAGGGGTGGGGAAAGAGTGCCGCCGGGAAGTCAGAGCCGAGCGACTGGGTTAAGCCAGCCCCAAAGTCTACCCTAACAGTGGGCATAGACACAGGTGAGAGCTAGCCTCCTTCTTATTTTACACCTTAATAAATCAAGGCTCCTTTGATTTGAGGGGAGCAAGAGCTGAGGTGCCCCCTTCAGGAGCCTCTGCCCTGCTGCAGACCCCTCTGTGGTAAGCACACATTCTCTCTGACCAGTCAGTGGGACCCAGGGACCAACACTGCAAGTTGATAGTACCCAAAAGTCCATGAGGACTGACCAGGAGGACTAAAGCCTTGCCTTGTCCCTTCCAAGTCCCCTTCAAAAGGATGCAGCAGGCCTGAGGGCAGTGGGCTTCAAGACCAGAGGAGAAGAGAATGAAGCCTCCAAGATCAGCACTCAGCCTCTGCTTCCAGGGAGGGACTCAGATCTACCACTTGGCGATCTTCTGAGGAGAAACAGGAAGTCCTCCTCCAGGTCTGGACTGCCAAGGAGCCTGTCCAGCTGCAGCTCTGCTATCAGTAGTTTGACCTCAGACAAATTCTCAAATGTCCCTGTGCAATGGTCTCCTCAGCTGTGAAATGAAAGGCACACTGATACTGAGGTCAGAGGCCTAATGGAAGGATGGGGTTCATCACTCATGAAATGAACTCACAAAATCAAGCCTAGTGCTGTTGTCACTAATGTTATTCTCGCTGTTGGTAGGAATGGGGACTTCGTTATATTTCTCTCTCTCTCTCTCTCTCTCTCTCTCTCTCTCTCTCTCTCTCTCTCTCTCTCTCTCTCTGTGTGTGTGTGTGTGTGTGTGTGTGTGTGTTATTTCCTTGTAATTTCTTTCACTGACAAATAGTGTCCGGAAGTCTTAGGCAGTGCTTCTTGCTTCCTGGCAGCACTGGAAGATTGGGAGCTTTCAAATCACCTAGATTTTTCAAGATCTGCACATCCTCACTGGGCAGACGTGCAGATCAGAGCAAACCCAGGACCAGTGACCAGGGCCTCAGGCATCTTGACCATAAAGAAAGCCTTGGAACTGGGTCTTCCCAAAGGCGGCTGAGATCAAATGCCCTCCCGACAGCACATTGGGGCCCAGACCTATGGGTCAATCAACAGAACCTAAAGTGGTGGATCTTCCTGGTAGCACTGTGTGTGTGTGTGTGTGTGTGTGTGTGTGTGTGTGTGTGTGTGTGTGTGTGTGTGTATCAGGGAGAGGTAAAAAGAAACCCTCTAAGCAGAGGCCTACCATGGGGATGCAGCAGTGCTATGTCTGCCTGAGGTAGGGGCTTGGTGATGCCAGACTCAGAAAGGTCAAGCTGGAAAAGGTCAACAGAAATCTGTCAGAGGGGAACTGGTTTTTCCCTGTCATGTTCTGTTCTGCACTGCTGTGGGCCCACCAAGAGCCCAGCCTGGGGAAGGGCCCGGGGAAGGCTATCTCTCCTCCTTGGCCCAGCTTGCCCTTCAGTCCCCTAGCCATGCAGTGCAGGCCAGCCATGTGGCCATCATAAAAAAGAGGCTACTACACTGTCTGCCCAGAGCATTCCCTGGAGTGTTGGCTGTTACATACCAAGAGCCACCTAGGTCAGCTCCTCACAGGGCTAATTAGAATCTTTCGGCAATTTGCTTGCTCTGGACTGTTGGGGCCTCATGGATGCTGGAGACGCTGTCATAAAGCACTGTCATCTGGCCTGACCATTCGTTCTGATGTCAGAACTAGTGTGGTGAGCATGGCCTGTCCTGTCTGGCAGCATTCGGGCCAGAGGCCATCAGTCCCTTCCTCCCTGTGTGCACATCTATCCTCAGCCCCCTGCAGGACTTCCTATTCTAAGCCTGTGGCAGTCAAGACTTGCTTTGGCAAAGGGGTGTTAGCAAGTAGGGTACCAGTGGCAGCTTAAAAGTGCTGGCAGGATTAGGGCTGTGGTTCACTGATGGAACACTTGACTAGCGTGCTTAAGTGTTCCATCCCTAGTGCTAGCAAAAAAATAAAAAAAAATAAAAAAATAAAACAACAACAACAACAACAACAAAACACTTCTCCAAAAACAAAGGAAACCATTGAGCTGCAGTTGCACTGGCAAGATTGAGGAGATGAATCACTAGCTAAGAGTAGTTGCTGTGTGTGCATGAGGAGCTGGGTTCAGACCTACAGTGCCCATGTGAAAACCTGGGCACGGCCTCCCGCACATGTAACTCTGGGGCATACAGAGACAAGAGGATCACTGGGGCTTTGGCTGCCAGCCTAGCTGCAGGGTTAGTAAATGATCCTATCTCAAGAATAAAACAGAAGGGCTGGAGAGGTGTCTTGGCCTCCATATGCACATTCAACACACACACACACACACACACACACACACACACACACACACACCATGCGCATATAACATATATACAAGTACTGGCAAACAGTGCTCCCTCAGTGTCCCTGGGCCACAGCCCAACTGACCTGGAGGTGGACAAGGCTCCTGAAATAAAAGAGCCACCCCAGGCCCCCCCGAAGCCAAGGGTACCCCAAATCAGTCAGCAGCCAGGACCACTGCCCAGGAGAGCCCAGCTCAAGACTTGGGAGCTAAATAATTGCTTATTGTCCTATGCCACCAAGTCCTAGAGTGAACCAGCACACACGCTCTGACAGTAGTCCCTGTGTCACTCCGGTTGGTGCTGTGAGCTGTTGATTCTTCCTGGAAATGAACTGGAAGCCAACACAGAAACTGAGGAAGCTGGTGGTCCTGACAGTATAGGTGTCCAGCACCCTCTAGGGTCAACCCTCACTAGCATCCCAGAGGCAGCAGAGAAGGAGAAGACGAAGAAGGCCCAGGTGTGGTGGCAGCTTTGCTGAACATGCTCCATTTGGGGGTCACGGTGCCCAAGGGTGAGTCAAATCTAGGTTCTTGCTGCTTGAACTTGTCTCAGCAGGCCCGGGGCTGGCTTGGGAGCTCAGAGCTGAGTGATACTTCTTCTTCTTCCCTCCTCCATGTTGTCCTGAAACCCTCCTCCCTCCAGGATTGAGTCATGCCACATATGGTCCTGGGGAAGGAGTGGTTGGAAAGTCTTGGACCTTCCAGGTCTGTGTCTGGGAGTCATCAACCCTCTGGGGAATTACCCTAATGAGGAGAACTGCCTCCCCCACAGAGGGATTTCCAGGGCAGCCCAGATCCAGTGACTAATGGGCTACAGGTATAAACTGCAGTTCCTTTTCTCCAGTGTGGGGCACTGTGAGAGCTACCCCAACTTTGGAGCCCTTGGTAGTTGACACAATCTACCTACTTCTTGGGAAAGGGTGACCCTCAGAGGATTCTGTCCTGGTCAGTAAGGGCTCCCTGAGGCTGTGGTCTACCTTCGGATCCCTTTCCCCTAGCTGGGCTGCCTTGTCAGGCCTCAGTGGCAGAGGCTGTGCTTAGTCCTGCTGCAACTTGACATGCCAGGGTTGGTTGGTACAACTTGAGGGGCCAGGGTCAGTTGGTGCCCTGTGGGGGGGGGCCTCCCCTTCTCTGAGAAGAAGAGAGAGAAATGGGTGGGGGCCTGGGAGTAGAGGAGGGAGGGTTCTGGGACAAGGCTGTAAAGTAATTAAATAAATAAGTAGGGAAAAACTAAAAGGAAAGATTGCTCTGCCCCTTCCTGTTCCCATGGTCACCAGCAGCATTTGGTACAGGCAAGCCCTCTGCCAGAGGTCATCAGAGATATATGGCTAGCTCACCAAGGAAAATCCACATTTGAGAAAATTTCTCATTAGACACCAGGGTTGGATTTCTCATGCAGTTTTGCCCACCCATCTGTTACCTCAAGGACCCACATTTTCTACAGTGGTCACCCCATGTTCTGGTTTGGATCTCAAGGGCCCATGTGTTAAAGGTTAGGTCCCCAGTGGGGCACTTTGGGGAGGCTTTGATACCTTTAAGAAGAGGGGAGCCCACAAGGAAGCTCCTCAGTACATGAGGCATGCCTTTGATGCCCCTCCCCCTCCTGCTGCTCTGCTTTCTGGTATAAGGCAAGCAGTTTGTTCAGTCCTCTCTGACATGTGATCTCGCCCAAAGACCTTACCCTTGTGGGTTGGAACCTCTAAACTGATCCAAATGAACCTTTAAATACTAAGTTGAATCTCAGATGTGCTGTTATGGTGACAGAAAACTGACCGGGAGAGGCTTGGGTTGGTTCCCCCAGGGGATGTGATGGGAGTCATGGAAGCAAGGAGGGGTTCCTAAAAAGTCTGTGCATGGGGCATTTCCAGTGGGCACAGGAGGGGCTCAAGCCATTGAGCCCTCACTTTGGCCTAGGATGCAGGCCTCTGACATGGCCACTGGAGATAGGCTCTTAGACACAGACACCTGTTCTCACAGTGGTGGGCCACAGATTTCCTAGGAGGTCAGGGCTATGCTGCACAGGAGAAAGCATGTTTCTGAGGTTGTAGGGAAAGCGAGACAGACAAGGGATTCTGAGTGAGGCATCTCAGCCTCGGCTCAGTTATGGGAGCCTCAGCTTTCCTTATCTGTGAAATGGGGCTAGTGGGGAGGGACAAGGGGAAGAGGAGTGATAACATGGCAGTACTAGCACACAGTAGGGGCTTTGTAAATGCTGGTTTCCTAAGCATTAGCTCCACCTGAGAGTCAGGGTTGAAAATAGCTGTCTCGGCTCTACTTAACACACAAAACTGGCCTGTGAGGATATAGGCCAAGGCACTGCCCTGCAATGTACCAGCCAGCACAGTGGGGGGGGGGGGGACCACGCTTGTCTGCTCAGTGCCAGCAGCCAGGGCCTATGGTGATCTCCAGAGTCACTGCTACCTCCCTGTGCCTGTGAGCTGAGCCACTTGGCCCTCTGGCTCCAGCAGCCACCTGCTCCCACCTTCAGGAGGTCCGGCTGCCTGACCTTTCCCTCTCCACGTCATTTTCCGATCTGCTGTGTCGGGGCCAGGCTTGGCAAGATTCTCTGGGAGAGCGGGGAAAGGTCGCTCTCGGCTTTGACATTGTTTCAGGATCAGCTTGCTAAAGCTTCAAGCATCTGATAGAAAGCAGAGACCCTCCCGAGTATCGGATACTCTCCATGGGGCCTTGGGCGACGGCAGGGGTGGTGTGAAGGGCAGAAGCTCTCCCCGCCCATCTGTGCTCAGAATGCTTCAGCCTGGCCTTCCTGCCAGCAGCGAGCTTGGGGGTTTTGTAGCTCAGGCCAAGTGCCAACTTGGCATAAGGGTCTGGACTTCAGCCTGGGGTCTGCCTTAGCCAATTTAGAGGCGCTGGTGGTCACCATTCTTGGGCAGGGACCATGTAACTAGTCCCACCTTGGGTCCAGGAAGGAAGTTTTCGGGGCCTGGGGTTAATGCTGTAAGCCTTAAGATCCTGCCCTTTCAGATCCTGCCTGGGCTGTCAAAGCAGAGGAGGGAAAGATGGAAGCTCAGAACCAGCTTCCAGGCCTCCATGTTCACATTCAAGATAGGCCAGGGCATATGGGCCCCTGCCTGCTTCCCAGTTTTATCCTTTCTCCAGTGTCTCTTGTATAAGCACATCCTGAGTGGGGGAGGGGAGGAGCTGCCCACTTGGATCTTCAGTAGCCTAGGGAACAAGTTACAAGAGTTACCTCCCAGCATGTGCAGGCTCCACCACACTGCCCCACACGGGGCTCGGGGAGCTGGCCAACAGCTCTGGCTCCCCTATGTGCGTCGGCTTGGGTTGCAGCCCAATTTCTGTTCCAGGCTGTCTGCTGGGCATTTCAGGTCAAGCACACTGTCCAGCTACATCTGTGGCTGGCAGAAGGCCGTGGCACTGTTTGTAGGGCCTGCTGGGGCCTTCCCAGTCTCCACTTGCCCTGCGGAGTGTCCTCAGAGGAGGCTGCTCCACGCTTCACTGTGGTCTTCCCGCCTCAGCAGAACCTGCCCGCCTACCCTTGCCAGGCCACAGCTGGGCTTCACGGTCACCTGCATCGATCAGCAGTAACTGTATGCCCAGAGATACACAGCACGGAAACAGAGCCCGTGTGTGAGCGTAACCTTTAGTCCCAACACCTGCGGTTTGAGATGCCAGTCACTGGGTTCTCGGTCACTTCCAGATGTGCAGGATCCAGCCCCGTTTCCACATGAGGGAATGGGCTTTTGTGGTGGTGGCGGAGATGTGATTAGCATCCAGCTGTTTTGAAGTCATTTCCTTATGCCATATCACAGCCTCCTCTCTTCCTCCTCTTCTTCCTCCTCTAGCTTTGTGCTGTGATTTGGAGACAGATGAGGCAAGAACTCTCCTGAGCCATCAGTGCAGACACAGATGAGCTAAGGTGTGTGAGCACAGCTCGAGCATTCCAGGAGAGCAGTGAGGGGGAAGAGTCCTCATCAGAGGGTGAAGCTGGAAGGCCCCCGGAAGCATAGCAGGCACACCAAGAGGAGATCCCTGGGGATATTCCAAGGGGACAACTCGGGTAGCTGGATGAGGTGGGAACAGTATGTAGCTACGGCATAGAGTCATGCCCTACAGCAGACTGGGCTGGGCAGAGCTAGGGAGCAGCATGGAGGGCTTACGAGTGTAGTCTAAGGTGGGGGTACCCCGGCAGGTTTTCCCTGGGAAGACAACCCCTGAACATATCCAGTAAGGGGTAGTCAGGGGAGATGGGGTAGGAGAAGTGTCTGCAGGGGCTGCTGCTGCCCACATAGAGGAGGGTAGGAGCCTGGAAACTGTGTTTTAAAACTTGGAGTCACCAGATGGTTCAGTAACAAGTGTGGCACGTCAGTCTGCTAGCAATAACCATAATATATTCTGCGAAGGTAAAGGTCTCCGTGGGATTTCTCCTGCCCAGGGCCGGCTCCTCGGCACAAGTGGCCTAGGTCAGCCTCTGTGGTAGAACCCCACAGACTCTCCTCTTGCATGCAGCCACTAGGGCCTCCCACACCTGCCTAACAGCCTGCTTGGGCTTTCTGCTCCCAGTAGAGCTCCTGGTAGAGCTCCTGGTAGAGCTTGGCTGACAGTCAGTTTTGATCTGTGAATTGTGAAAACACTTCCACAACCACCTCCTCTCCCCTCTGCCTCCTCAGCTTTGCTGGTTTGGGTCCCATCCCCTCACTCCCCCCTCCAACCCCTTAGGCTCCTGTGGAGAGTGGCGGAAGCCATTAGTGTGAGTACAGAGCCCTGAGTGGGCATGTGCTGCTGACACGGGTACTGCCACGACAAGGACACTAGTGTCGGGCCTAGTCATCCAGGGTGAGGCTCAGAAGGATGGCTAAGCTACCTTCTGGTCCATGGGAGGAAGCTGATGGCATGTGCAGAAAATGTTCACCTGAGCTTTCTCCCCACCCTGATATTTACGGCCTAAAGACTGTTCCCCTACAGAAATGGCTCCTACTGAGATCGGCTAGGTTTGTTTCCTTGGCCCAGTGGTAGACCATAAACCCCGCCTCCTTGTTCAGCTGGACGCAATAGCCCCGCCTATCTGTTCCTGCTGTGTGATAAGTGTTACTGTGCTTCCAGGGTCCTACACTTTCTCTAACAGAGAGCCCTATCTGCCTGACCTCAGCCTTTCCTGTGTGTCTGTGTGCCTTAGTCAGGGTTCCCACTGCTGTGAAGAGACATCATGACCTAGGCAAACCCCCGCCCCCCAAGGACAGAGTTTCTTTGTGTAGCCTTGGCTGTCCTGAGCTCGCTATGTAGACCACAATGGCCTCAAACTCACAGCGATCTACCTGCCTCTGCTTCTGCCTCTGCCTCTGCCTACCCAGCCAAGGCAACTCTTATAAAGGACACCATTTGATTGGGGCTGGCTCACAGTTTCAGAATTTAGTCCATTATCATCATGGCGGGAAACATGGCAGCCTGCAGGCAGACACGGTGCTGGAGAAGCCAAGAGGTCTACATCTTGCTCCACAGGCAGCCAGGAGGAGACTGATTTCACGCTGGGTGAAGCGTGAGTATAGGAAACTTCAAAGCCCACCCCCACAGTGACACACTTCCTCCTTGTTAGGCCACACCTACTCCAGAAAGGCCACACCTCCTAAAAGTGCCACTCCCTATGGGTCAAGCAAGCATTCCAACACGAGTCTTCGGGAGCCATTCCTACCCAAACCACACACACTGTGTCTTTTCCTTATTCTCTGCTTGCCCCGTGTCAGGTCCATCGCTGTACGCTCCTTTCCCTAAAGTCTGTTTTGCCTCTGAAAAGATGTGAGCAGTGTATCTTTTTTTTTTAAATTTTATTTATTATTTATACAGCATTCTGCCTGCATGTGTGCCTGCCTGCATGCCAGAAAAGGGCACCAGATCTCATTATAGATGGTTGTGAGCCACCATGTGGTTGCTAGGAATTGAACTCAGGACCTTTGGAAGAACAGACAGTGCTCTTAGCCCCTGAGCCATCTCTCTGGCCCGAGAGCATAGTATCTTATCTTCCTTTAGGGGATGTGACATGTCATCTTGGTCATCATCTTAGTTAGTGGCAGAGAATCTGCTATGTATGTAGTGGATAGATAATAAGCAAGAAGAAAAGGAAAATGAGTTTTGACTACCTGGGTGGACAGATTGGGATGGATGGGTGGATTCATGCGTGGATGGATGGGTGGGTATATAGCTGTGAAAGCAGGAAACCTCTCCCAGGTGGAAAACTGTGAGACATCTCCTTGGGTTGGGCTAAGTGGAGGAGGATCCTGTTGGCTGATGCAGCACTCTTACTGCTTGATGGCTTCTTTCTTAATTCCTCTGGATTGTAAGTGACAGGCGGACTAGCATGACCAGAGCACTCATAGACATGGGGAGAAGTGTTTGCAGGGAACAGACTGGTCCAGCTTAGACCGAGGCATCTCACAGCATCGTTCACAGCATCCACCCCACCACATCCCCTGCCCTGCATTCTCCCCCTCCCCATGTGATGGGGGTCTGCCCTGTCGCACCTGTGATACCAGGCATTGCTTACCCCCTGAATCCCCACTTTGACTTTCTGATCATCTGTCAGATAGGGAGGCTAGACCACAGCAGGAACCCTCTGTTCCTGACTGACAGATCTCATGGGATAAAATGGCAGAGATGCACAAACTTTGGGTTTTCTACACCACTGTCACCACACTGAAAGGGACACTACACTACATATATATGACACTGGTCCTATACATACAAGGGTATCCAGAGACCTTTGCTGCATGCCCTCTCATGTGTGTTTATATTAATACTTCTACGCAAAATATGTGTACAATGTATGTATGTGTACAATGCACATAGCTCTATATATGTTCATACAGATATATATTTATTTTTATTTAAATTAACTTTTTGGCTGGTGCATAAAATGTAAAGTGCACATGTAAATGGGGAATTACTTATTATATATGAGGTTAAAATACGTGTGTATGCACCATGCAATGTTCAAATAAGGATAAACATATCTCTTCAAAGAGTCATCATTTGTTTATGGGAAAAATGTTGAAAATCCTTTCTTCCAGGGGTGTGTGTGTGTGTGTGTGTGTGTGTGTGTGTGTGTGTGTGTGTGTGTGTGTGCGCACACACGCACGTGCATTGCTGGGGATTACTCAGGGCCTCATGCATGCTAGGCAGGCATCTTACTACCGAGTGATAACTGTAGCCTTCCCTCTTCTACCTTTTGAAATCTGAGGCACATTACTATTGTGCATTATGTCAGCAGGCCTGTATTGTACAATAGCATACCAAGAGCTTTTTAAAAATATGAATGTGTATCGGAAGCTAAGATCTAAGTCCTCACTCAGAAGCCGAAAACTGAAACTCAGAGTTCACCACAGTGGCCCTGCCTGGAGGCCTGTCAGCAAGCACAGCACTAAGTTCCATAAGCATGTGGTAGCTTTGGCTCTGTGAGACACGACTTCCTGCTTGCGGGTGGCCAAGGGGCTGAGCAAGCTGGTGGCCGTCACCCCCAGCTGTCTTCCTGGTGTGCAGGTTTGGAGTGGGGCCCTGGACTAAGCCTGGCCAGTCTCAAAACTGACCGTGGGACTTTTACATCTTCCTTCCAAGGTGGTGGCCTTCTCAGTCTACTGTTAGAACAAAATCCCTAGACAGGGTGATTGGTAAAGAGTAGAAATTTATTTCCTCGTAGTGTGGGATGCCAGGAAGTCCAAATTCAAGGCACTGGGAAGCTCAGGGTCTGGTGAGGACCTTTCCCTGCTGGCAAGAGGGCACCTTGCTGCTACATCCTCATATGGAGCAGGGAGGGGGGAAGGACGTTCATGGGCTGGAAATCTGACTGACCTGGACTAAACACTTGAGACCTCATCACCTCTTCAAGGCCCTGCCGTTCATTCGCACTACAGCCTTGGAGAGTTAAGCTTCAGGGAGGAATTCCTAAGGATACAACATTCAAAATGCTGCAGTGGCGGCCCGCCATCAGCCTCACCCTGGATAGAGAAGAGTCTAGTCCTCCGGACATGTGCTGTGTGTGAGCCAGAAGATCACTTCTGCTGCTAACGGCCACAGACGGTCGGGCTCGTTTGCCACCACAGCGTTTACCTGACCTGCTATGACACATTTAAGGCCCATGCTTTCCCGCCCGCTAAGTCACCTCATTTTCCACTAGCCAGCACAGCCCAGATGTGAGAGTTCTGGGCCTCTCGGTGAGCAGTTATATGTGCCCCCCAGACAATGCAACACCTCCAACCCTTCCTCCCTCGATCCCGAGACCTGAACCCACTCATTCTGGTTGTAGCTTGATGGGAGGGTGCAACTGTGATGCCAAGCCAGGCTATGGAGTCGCAGTGACTAGGTAGCCTCCTGGGAAGGCCTTCCCTGGAAGCAGGTCCCCAGTTGGCATAGAAAGCTGTTTTCACACTTGCCTTATTTTTTCACAGGAGCTGGGGAGCTGATGGCCTCCTCTGACTGTGAAGCAGGCAGGGAGAAATCTCTCCTGGGAAATGAGGCAGGGGACGGGGAGCTGCCAAGTACACATAACCTTCACGAGGCTGCCTCTGCCTCTCAGGTCATCCGGGATCCTTCCCCACACCCTGTGGATGGCCCTAAGTGCCTGCTAAGCAGGACAGGTCCCACACTGAGCCGCCCACAGCTCCTGGCCAGCAGCGGGCCCCCGCTAGGAGGTGGTTTTTAACAGCGTCTTGCTGATTGATTTCTGTATGGGCGGGAAGTGGTGGCCACTTCTCTGGGAGCCTGAAAATGGACGCTACTTTATCCCAATCTATTTCCTGCTGGTTTCTCAGCAGCATGACCTTGGATGTGTTCATCCCTGTCGACACTCACTGAAGCCTAGGGAGACCCCGTGCTGCCGCAGTAGCAGGAAGGAAGTTGCTACCTGAGCAGATGCAGGTTTCTATTCTCATTTTGAGACACAGAGAGGCTAAGTAATGTAATAATGTAGGGTGCACAGCTCGTGGCAGCGCACGACGAAGTACTTATTTAGTGTTGAGCCTACTTTTTCCTACTGGCCAAAACATGTGCCTATTTGTCCTTGTCCTCTGTTGGTCCCCTAGTGGGGGACAACACAAAGACACTGTGATCAGTTGTGATGACAGCCATGTCTAAACCTGCTGGGCCAGCTTACTTGATGTTACTGGTGGCAAGGAGTCACTAAGGGAAACCATGGCTGGGTAACATGTTGGCCCACCCAAAGGAGGCATGGGGACTAGGCCTATTCAACAGCTGAAGGTGGGTTTGACCTTTCTCTAGTGACCCCACTGTACCTGACACAGAACACCCCTTACCCCAAGACAGCTTGGCATAGATGCTCCCAGATCTATAGCATGTACCCTCTTGTGTGGTGCCTCAACTAGGGCAGGAGAGCCGGAGAACATCAGCTGTCAGGGGCCTGGGCCAAGGACGATGACAAACCGGAAGGCCCTCTGGGTGAGGTGGGGGAGGTGTCCTAGTTTTGTTTTCTGTTGCTGTGATAAAATACCCTGGCAGAGGCAGCTTATAGGAGAAAGGGTTTAGTTTGGCTGACATTCCAGAGGGGATACAGGATATCCGGTGAGGAAGGCTGGCCCCAGGACCATGACACTATAAGCAGACTGGAAAGAGAGAACAGGAAGAGCGGCGGGCCAAGCAACAACATCTGCCCAAGTGCCATACTTCATTTAGCAAACCTAAGGGTGCCATAGCTTTTAAAACAATGTCACCAGTTGGGTACCAAGTTAACACGCACACACACACACACACACACACACACACACACACACACACACACACACCATACCTATGCACTTCACATTTCACATTTCAGGCATGGGGGAGGTGAGGTCTGTGATGTCATAGGAGCGAGGAGGAACAATCACAAGGTACTGCTCTGGTGCCGGGGACCCAGCTAAGTGCACAGTGCCCTTCCCAGAATGTAGTAACCTCTGCCCATCTCCTGTGGGGTCCCCAGGTCTTGCTCCCTGTGGCTTAGAGACAAGAGCCCAGCAAAGACTTTCACAGCATCAGTTTGAGCTAATGAGCCCTGACTCAAGATAGGCAAGTCCACAGTCCCTTCTCTCATAATTGAATGGTGAGCAGACACCCAGTCATAGAAGCTGCCTCAAAGAGGGTGGAGAAGTAGGGGGCCCATGTGGCAGGGAGGAGATAGAGAGCAGGGCACACCTTTGGTAAAGCCCCATGTTCCAGCTCCTATATGCTATCTGCCCCAGTCCTAGCTGCTCACTCTGGCTCCTGTTTGGGAGCACCTAGTTCCTACCAGGTCATGTCAGCATCCTGTCATGCCCCCTCTGCATCCTCAGAGGGAGGAAAGCAAGCTGGAAAAAACACTATAGGGTATTTGTTGAGGGGGAAACCTATGGTAGCTAGAGGTGGAAGCTGGGACAGGTGGAAGGAGGCCTGGGTATGATGCAGGCCTGAAACTGGGAAAAGGAGGAGGATGAGGGGTCAGGTAGGAAAAGTCTCATTCTTATTCCACCCCTGAGAAGAAAGTCCCAGCGCAGGCGGAGTTGATGGGCAGCCCCAGACGGATGCTGGGCAAGAGGAGAGTGGGCTGGTTCGGACGCATGGTTGTTATGGTCTGAGCAGTGCGGGGAAGCATGGCGTGGTGTGAGCAGTGAGGCCCAACCATGTCAGGGCTGTGTGCAGCTGCTCCAATTCCAGCAGGCTCTCGGGTGAAGGATGCCCCACGATTAATTCTCCTGTATCACTAAGGCATCGTTGTGATCACACTCACACTTGAAGCTGGCTAGTGTCCTGTGGTGGGATGGGGTCAGCCGGAGCTCAGATATTGCCTGGGGACCCAGGTAAAACAGGTGCAGGGCGGGGCGACATGCTGGCCACGCTCTTCAGGAAGCCATAGACCCCAGTTCTTTGTGCTCCTGCCTGAAGTTGACAATGTGAGAGGAAACTGAAGCTGGAGCTGGGAACACATGGATTCAAAAGACCCTCGAGCCGTGGACGTGGGGAAGCAATACCCTGGGAGGGCACACAGCATTCAGTGGGTACCATACCCATCCTCCACCTCCGGGAGCTATTTCAGCAGCTTCTTGGCTTGGTTCCTTTCCCTCTGCCTCACCTCCACCTCTGTCCCTGGCTTAGGCCTGAATGAGCGAAGGCTGAGAGTCACAGCAGCCTGAGGCCTGGAGGGAGGTGGAGCCTCTGGCCTTAGGTTGCGAAGTGAAGGTTGGTTTGAAACCGTGGGGTGCCGACTCAAGGGGAGAATTCAGGGGGCTCGGACTCAGGCCCTGAAGAACACTTGCCTAAGGTTCCCACCTGATTCTTTGCTGGACTTGGGAGAGGATTCCAGGTTCATTCCTCCCACAGCTGGGGGGATACCTCTGTACTGCAGGAGCCTTAGAGGGAGTGGAAGTTTTTTATTATCCTTCCCCTAGAAGGGTCTCAGGATCAAGAAAGTGGGCAGACCCCACTAAGGAAGCCACAGGCTCGAAGCATACAGCAGTGCCTGCCTCTTATGCCGACCTGTGAGCACTCACAAAGACTGTCTTCCATGCCTAGGGTAGCCCAAGGTGGGCTGGACCTTGCCTGCAGTGACCCCTACAGAACAAGCTGGTACGCAGAGGCATCCCTTTGGGCTCTGAAACAGCCCATCTAGAATCCCAGCATGTCTCCATGGCTACACTGTTGAAGTTAACAGCCCCGCTACTACCTTTTCTGTCCTCTGGCCTTCTCTCCTGCTTCATTTCTCTCCACAGTGGTTCCTGCCAATAACACACGCCATCCTGCATCTGGCTCCCTCATCTGTCACCTCTCCCCTCCCCCACTCACAGTGGAAGTGAAGGAGCAGGAAAGAGTGATGTCTGCTTTGGTTACTCTGGAGCCTCCGGACCTGCACTGTGCCCAGCATGCCATAGGAGCGCAGTAAACATTTCTAGAACAAATAGAAAGGACCCTTTCTTTAGAAGACCATGGTTTCCATCAGGACCAGAAGACCTCTGTGGGACCCCGTTGCTCTGACAAGCTCTCCTTCCAGGATCCGCTTTGGGCTACAATGCAGAGCAGTTTCTTCCTGGTCCTCCCTGAAACTGGGGCTAGCTTGAGCCTGTTCTCCCCGCTTGGGGTAGGCCCTGTACCAAGCTGTTCAGGAAGTCTTGAACAGGCCAGCCCCATGTGTCTACTCCCATGTGCATCCCTGTGTCACTCCTAACACTCAGGAGCATATTGGACACACTGAACACCCAGGACCACAGCCTGCTGCAGTCTAACTGCATTTAGTTGTTTGGTTTGGGAAGCCCTGGACGGCCCACAAATGTCCCCTTTGTGCAAGGCTAAGGGGAATGTTTTGTCGAAGCCATCTTGATGCCTTTTTCCTGGAGCTACTGAAAGAGTCAGTGCTGGCAGCTGAGGAGAACAGGCTTCTGCCTTACTGCACAGAAGCGGTGAAGGGCCAACCAGCAATTAGCAGCTCAGAGTGGGGAGGCGAGACAGGCACAATAGAAAGGCAGCGAGGAGCAGCGGCTATAATTGCAGGGTGTGCCAGCCACGGTGACGCAGGGGAAGGTGGCATTATGACAGCAACCACCTATGCGTGAGCGGCTGTTGGGGTGGGGCCTGTGAGGACCAGCAGAGGAGGAAAGGGTGACAGTAATACCAAGAAAACCCTGAGCCTGGCTGCCAAGGACTCCTCACACCTGGGCCCTGTCCTGTGGGGTTGAGGCACCCAAAGGACAATTGCCCCAGGGTACTCAGAGGCCATCAGGAGGCCACTCTTGAAAGCTAAAGGGCTCAGCTTCCTGGAAACAGTCGATTGCTGTTTCTGGTCTACCTCTAGCTTTAAGACCTTAGAGTAATCTTCAGACTGGGGTACCCTGGCCACCGAGGGGGCCCATTGAGACAGGCAGTGGCAAAGAGGAGGCCACCATGGTGGATTTCCTGCCTTTGACCAGTCTGCCAGCCTCACACCCTGACCAGACGGCTCTGCGGTTATCTGCTGTATCTGACAACTCTGTTCTCACTAACAAAGTAAGAGCGCAGGGGTCAGGAAGTCAAGACACAGGGATTGTTAATTTGAGCTCAGCCTCAGCTGTACATGAGTTCAAGGACAGCCTCGGCTACTAGCTACATAACAGGGAGGGAGGGAAGAAGGGGGGAAGGGCAGGGAGGCAGATTTAACTGGGTCCATCTTCTTGAGGAAAAGCAGGGACATGGCACACACAGAGTGATCTTCCATGCCAGCCCCTGGCCTCTGAGAGGGAAGCTCACACTCACTGAGGGTACTGCTACACACACACACACACACACACACACACACACACACACTGCAGATCCCTGGAGCTCCAGAGCGGGGCCTTTTTACTGACCTATAAAAACACGAGGGAGGTGGAATTCAGGACACACATGGCTCACCTGAAGATGCGGAAGTTAGATCTTAGAGGGTGAGCAGGCATCGCCCCCCCGCCCAAAACCTGTGGGGAATATCAGTAGAGGCGAGCCCCTGGGCCACCTGAGGCTCAGTATGACACTGCCCAGCAGTCTCTCATCCTTGGGTGTCCTCTATTCACTGCCAGCGAGTCATTATTTGGCAGTCGCTGTACCAGGTACTGAGATGAAGCTCCCCCCCCCCCCACTGAGTGACCCAAATGCTGCCCCCACCCCCCAGGGCCCTAGAGTTCACACAGAGAGCAAAGGGTATTTGATCTCACCCATGATGAGTGCTTTGATGGAAGGAAGGCTGTGCGGACTGGGAGGGGCTTCAAGTATCTGCAGCTGAGGCAGCCAGCCCCTGCATCTTGTCTACAGCGCCCTCTTGCCTGGAACCCCTCTCCTGCTCCACCCGCCTCCATCTGCCGGGGTCAGCTTCATTGCTTCCAAGGAGTTTTCCGTGGGCCCGCAGAGGATACACAGGTGACCAAGTTCTGCTCCTACAGTGGCTCCCCTCCCCTTACCACACTAGCTCTGTAGCGTTCAGCTAAGGACCACGGAAGGAGAGATGTGAAACTCCCCCTTCTTCTGATAGTACATGGGGCTGTGACACTGGAGGATCTCACACCGACACCCCACGCCCCTCGCTGGGTTGATCTCTGTGGCCACTACTCTGCCACGAGCCCACCCACAGTGTTTTCTCAGTGGCAGATGGGCAGTGTTGCCCTTGATCTCTGGAGTGGGCAACAGGACACCTGTTTGTACCAGGGCCACTTTCCTAGAAGTGTCAGTGGCATAGGCCACACATGTCAGTGTCATGTCAGCCGTGTCATAGGCCACATGGTAACATAGGTACTGGGATCAGTCAGGTATCCCATCGCTTTTCTTACAAGTGCACCCCGTGGGCTGCCTTGAGCGTCCCTGTGTGGCACTGGCATCTGCCAGCTTCAGCTGCTATCCCTGCCCATTGCAGCATGGGTACATATAAGTACTACCCTCCCCTGGGATTTCACAGCAGGGTGCCAACCTGGAAAAAAAAAGGCCCCCAAAACTGAAAGCAGTCTATCATAGGAGTCTCTTCTGCCTCCAAAGGGGCCTGCCCTACATAACAGAGTGGAGTCCATGGGCACATGGGAGCCAAGGAGATTGAATCTCCCAGTCCTGAGTAACCTTGGCAGAGGTGTTCCAGCCCTCCTTCTTGACTGTTTTGCCCTGACAGCTTCCTGGGCCCCGCCTCCTTCTGCATTTTCTCAGGTCTAATGGCCTGGTTAGGCGAGCAGCCGCCTTTGTGTTTTTCTGTGTTGTCGGTGGGTGGTATCCAGCTCTGTGCTACAGACCAGTGGGAGTGTGGGCTGGGATTCAAGCTGTAAGGATGAGAGATACCAGCCGTGGAAACGTACATCTTTAGGGACAGAACTGACCTGGGGATCAGTTTCATTTCATTTCCTCCTGGGGAGCCCAGTGTGCTAGGAACTCTGCTCTTTAGGGACCCAGCACTAGGGAAAGAGAAAATACCAGCAATGTGCAACACACACACACACACACACAACAACAACAACAACAACAACAACAAAAAACATCATTAGGCAGGTGGGTCCATGCCACAGGGACCAGTCAACCATTGGTGACCGGCTCCCTGCAGAAGAGAGTGGCTGGGCTGTCCTCAGAGTGACCTCTTCATGGACTTCCATCTGGGTGTATTTCCCTGGACTACCTCCTTCCTCTTGGGCCCCCTCTTCTGGGTTTCTCTGTTTCCTCCAGCAGGGACGGAAGATGCAGGGACTTAGGGTGGAGTCAGCTGAGCACGATGCCGAAGAAAATGGGGCAGAGGCCATGCTGACCCATCCACCCTGTCATAGTTTTACACTCTCTCTCCTGGGAACACATCATCTTTGTACTCAAACCCCAGCTCTACTTAAAGCTAGGGACCCTTGGACTGTGTGGGAGTTGCCTTCCTGCCCACTGCTTAGCATCATAAAGGCCCAAAGTCTGACAAGTCTGACATTTTCTTGAGTCATTCAGGTCCACGATACCTGGGAAGAGTTAGGGGTGGGGGTGGGGGGGGGGGACACAGCCTTCTGGCCACCTCCACCCCAGCCCTGCTTGGCCAAGTAGACTGGACCACAGTATCCAGATTTCCAAGCAGTAGCAATGCTGCTCCCTGCTTTAGGGGTGGGAGGTCACCTGTCCCAAGGTTCCCTGGGCTCCCCTTAGTCTGTGCTGCCAGGATGAAAGCAGACCCTTAGAATCCCCTGAACCACCATGGGTCCAACTCCACGGGTGTTCCCCAGCCCCAGGGCATGGGTATCCCAGCTGGAGCAGGTTGGAGGCCCCTGTCTGCACGCACCGACCGCCCCCCCCCCAACCAGTTCTAAGGAAGTCAGAAACACTGAAAGGAGGTAAGGCAGGGAGAGACCTAGAATAAAAGGCTCGGAGGATGAAAGCCAGGATGCAGTCTTTGCACTGGAAAAGACTGCCGTTTCTTGAGTAGAACAAAGAGAACAGAGTATTGTCATTGTTCGTTGGTTTCATTTCAAGCCTTTGCTTTGCGGCTTCGGTCTGGTTTTATACTTTTCTCTCTTCCCTATGGCCACTGTGCATAAAAGGCTAGGGTCAAGCCTGGCATGGGGCTGGGGAGTGGGGGGGCTGCCTGCTCCCCTTTGATTTCCCCAAGAACAGCAGGAAGTTTGTTCCACCTGGAGATGTCTGGCTGTCTCCTTCCGGCTGGTCCCAGACTTTGTTGAGAATAATTCTTCCTTGGGAAAAAAAAAATATATATATATATATATATACATATATATATGTAACAATTCCCATTAAATGTTTCAAATTGCCCATGCCAAACTCAAAGCTCAGAGAGAACCCTTTGAAGGCTTTTCAGGGAATAAAAATAAAACCCATTCTTAGACGCTGGAGGGCTGCGGCTGAAGTAAACCCCAGGTCCATGAGATGTGACTAAGGTAGGTGGGCGCCCAGGGTGGGGAGGATTGGACAGGCCAGAAGGAAAGGATGAGGCACACTGCCGAGAGAGGTTGCTTACGGTGGCTTCACACACACTGAGCCCGTGCTGTCCCTGTGGCTGGCTATGTCCCTTAATGAAACACATAGTCCCCAACAACAGTTTGTCCCCAAAGCAGAGACCTCTTCCTTCTTTCCATCTCCCAACCAGATGGCTGGGAGAAGGAGTTTACCCAGGCAGAAAGCTCTTGGGGTGGGGGTGGGGGATGAGGGTGGGTGGGAGGGGGCGTGGGAGAGTGAGGGGTGGGGCTGGGGTGTGCGCAGGTCTGAAACAGACTGAGATCATTCTAGACCGTATTCCAAACCTAGCCATGTCAAATAAAATTCAGTTCCTTCATCCATTCAGTAAACAGTTTTTGAGCATCTGCTCTATGCCATCCTCCTCCTTAGTGTTGGAGATACAGTGGTCCACAAAACAAAGATTTCCTGGATACCTACACTGCATGCCTGAACAAACCCAGAGTCCCTGGGGCAGCACTTGCCAGCTGGAAAGGAAAGACAAGTATCCTCCCCCTCCCCTTCCCTCCCCTCCCCTCCCCTCCCCCACCCTCCTCCCCTCCCCCACCTCCTCTCTCCCCCTTTCCTCTCCTTCTCTTGCCTTAAATGTCCTCATCTATCTTGCCGTCACGTCTTCTCAAGTCACAGGGTTCCTCCAGATCTGAGATGGTGAAAAGATACACAGTTCTTCTCCAAAATGTCACCACTTGGGATGGAGGAAGGCAGGGTTTTCTCTAGATTGCTGCTGGCACATCCTGCCACAGCCTCTAAGCAGCCAAAAGGATGCAATGCCCCCTGTGGGGACCCATAGCATCCCCATGGGGACTATGACAATCTTCAGACAAATGGAAAAGGAAGGAAATGGGACTTGAAATCAGGGGCCACCTGCTCCCTTTTGATTTCCCCAAGAACAGTAGGAAGCTTGCTCTACCTGGAGCTGGCTGGTTGTCTCACACTTTGATGCAGACGCTGTAGAGTCCAACCCTGAGTCTAACTCTCACCCCAGCTGATGGAGACTGGGTGACCTCAGGCAAGAAACTTCACCTCTCTACTTCCCCTCCCTGAAAAAAAAATGAGGTTAGTTGATAGTGCCAGCTCCTAGGCTTGTGCTCTCTGCTTCTTCTGATCCAATTTGGAGAAAGCCTCTAGAATTTTCACTTCAGAGATTTTATGTTCTACTAGACTCTGCTTTTGGTGGCCATGCTGAAAGTTCTCAATGCACGTGTCAACTCTAGCTCAGCACAAGTTCTGGTGTTTTCGTGGCAGATACTCCCAAACCTGAAACAGTAAAAATAACCCTGACGTTGAGGGTCACTGGGCAGGGCATGGACCATTTCCAGGGAATTTGGAACCTATGTACTAGGTGGTGACCATTCTAAGGATCTGAGTCTGTGCCAGGCATGGGCAGTTATGGCTGCATCTCAGAGCCTTCAGTCGCCTCTTGACACCCACCCATCACACCTTACATCTGGATCAGCCACTGATTGGATGTGCAACTGTGAAAAGACTAGACAGCTCCTTCATGCCCTTTGGATCTTGTGTTTTTCATGCATAAGATGAGCGCGTTGGGATGGTGGTTTCTACGGATGCTTGGCTTGGTGCCAGGTAAAGGATAGAGTCTCCCAGAGAGCAGGGGTTTGCGAGAGCATAGCAGATCTGACTTCACCTCAGTGCAGTACTACCCACAGTTCATACTAAGCCGTCCTCTTCTACAGCACTACTATATAATCCAGTTTTAATCCTCTATTTTATCTGCCCTACTATCTTGTCCTCTCTTCTGGACTCCCACCCTCACTTCCCCTGACGTCTCGCCCACTCTGCTGACCCCTCCCCTCCTCAGCTGCAGGAAGAGGATGTTCTGTCTCCTTGACAGGATTATTTAGTTACTACAGTATTATTAAGTTATCTGATTATCTCCAGCTAACTTTTAGATTTGCAAAAAGGTACTTTGGATTTTAAAACAAAACAAAAAACATTGCTGCTGGTTCTTGATTTCTTTTCCCTCTTTTCTATTTTTTTTTTTTTTTTTAATTCACACCATAACATCCATCACCTCTTGTGAGCATCTCTGGATGTGAGGATGTAGGGGCGGAAAAGAGATTCAGGGAGGAATCCTTTAGAGGACATCTTTGTGCAGGGAACAGGGAGCCCACCCTTACTATAGGTGGGGTGGGGGGGGGTTCAGAAGCAGCAGGTGGGGGAAGGGCCGCAACCACTCTGGTAACCAAGAGGGTGGCCAAGGTTTACCCTTCTGAGGGCATCTCGCTTGGAGCCCAGCTGTGTGCATTGATGAGGCCCATTTAAATATTTAGAATAATCAGCAAATTCATTTTTGGAATAGGAAATGCTTGTATGTTATTATTAATTGATTCTGGTTGTGTTGTGTGTGTTTTTTGGTTTTGTTTTTTTGTTTTTTTTTTTTTTTAATTTTTACTCAAACAGTGCAAACTGAAATTGAGTGAAGTCTCAGGGTTACCCATCCCTAAACTTTTGCTTCACTCCCAGGGGAGCTTGTACCAGGCCAAACCCTGATTACCCCGAAGTGTGTGTTCCTCTGTGTCCGGGTGTGTTTTGTGCAGATCCCATAGCAATGCCGCACATGTGCTCTCTGCATCCTGCCTCCTTTCCCGGGCTTTTGTGTCTTGGAAAGCATGCTGCCCCTGCCCTGTTTAGAGTTGCCTTGGGGTGGCTGTTGGCAGGAAGTGGAGGAGAAGGGCCTCGGTGCCTGTGCTGAGGTGCAGGGACAGAGCCTGGTACCAGACGTTTATGAACCACTTGGATGACCCCTGGGAATGCTACCTTCCTCTTGGGCCTGTTGGTCCAGATTACTGGTTAATATTTTCAACAATAATATAAAACTCAATCTAAAGAGGGTTGGTCTTTAGAGTCGGGGCATAGCCTTGAGATTTCATCTGGCCTTGGTTAGCGTCCTTCCAGATGTTTCTACACAGCTTCAAACGACGTATACATGCCTTTTAATATCAAATGTTCTTAAGCATTTCCCTGCACTAACATGAGATGTTATCGTTTGGTTTGCAATGGAAAAACTGTTTCACTGTGCTCTTTTTCATCACCCAAGCATCTATGGAGTTGATCTTTTTGCCAGAGTTCTTTTGCTGGCATTTAAATACAGCGAAGAATGTGAACTGTGTCTTCTGAGAACTGCTAACTATGAGGACGTCTGGCTCTCGGTGACTCTGTGTAAAGAGAAAGCGGCGAAGGTCTCGCATCCCCCTTCCCCTGCTTCAGAAGACAGCCCACCCTGGCCCATCTCCGTCATGCATGCTCTTGCTCAGATGCTCTTGGCAATGGAAAGTCTTCGTAAATTATGTTAAGGCCGGGAGCCAAAAATCACGCCCCGAGCTAGCCAGGAAAACATTCTCCTCCCTAGCCATGCCCTCTTCCCGCCAAGCTCCGACACCGCCCCACACACACACACCCATCCCTGGGCGCCTGGTAGAAAATCACTGAGCAAAATCATTGGGTGCTTTGATGGCTGCCACTCCCTGACACGGCACCCACTGAGATACTTACTGGATCCAGTCAGAAGAGAGTACAGATGGGTCTCTGGGAGTTCACCTTAAAGATGAAACCTGAGCATGGTACAGATATGGGTAACCAGACTCAGTGTGACAAAATGCGGAGAGAGATGCTGGAAGAGACTGGCCCAGTCAGAAGACAGCTGGTGTGTGTGTGTGCGGGGAGAGGGGGGTAGCGTTGGGGCCTGAGTCCCAGCGTACATCCCATGGTAAGGTAGATTGGGCTGGCACTGTTAGTTCTGGATCCTGGAGAAAGGGCTGAACTGATCAGTAGTGGGTGCACCAGCAGACAATGCTTAGCTACAAGAGGATGGCAGAGTTCTGACAGCCACTGATGGGAGCACGGTTAAACACAACCCCCAAGAGTAACTGAAGAGTGCTGAGTGTCTGCCTTCCTCCTCCTCCTCTTCCTCCTCCTCCTCCTCCTCACAGCCTCTGCTCCACAGTCCTCATAACCTACAGAAAGACCAGGCTCCGTAGGAAGGGATAAAATGCCAAAGGCGCCGGGAGACCAAGAGAAACTCATTTAGTGTGGGAAGGAGCTTCACAATTTCTCCTCAGCCATGCCTGCTCCTCCCCAAGTCCAGTGGCATCCACTCTGACATCTAGCCCTCCTCGGCCAGGGAGCTGAGCTCCAACAAAGGGGATTTAGCCGGGATGGTTCACACTGGCACCCTCAACGTGAAAAGGCGGCTGTAGATTAAGTATCCTTAACCCAAAGCTCTGAAATCCCAGATGAGTCAAAACCCTAAACTCTTAGAATGCCAAAATGGTACCCCTAAGCTGAAAATTTTCATTCCTGATCTCATACTTATGGTTACAATAAAAACATATATATATGTTATATGTTATATATTGATTTTTTAAAAAATCACCTTTGGGCTCATTATGTGAAGTGTACAGCATGTGAAACATGAGTAAGTGTTCTGTTTAGGTGCTGGTCTCATCTCCAAGATACCGCAGTACACATATGCAAGTATTTCAAAGTTCTAAAGCGCTTCTGGTCCCAGGTATTTCAGAGAAGGGACACTCAAGCTTATTAACAGGCACACCAGGTCTACCCAGCAAAGCACAGATGTTCATCTCCCGATTCTGACTTATATGCCCCCACCGGGACTAGAAGATCTGGTGGTTCGTTAAACAGGAAGCCTTTACTCCCTGCAAACATACTCCTTTTAGGTAAGTACAGGTTGCTCTCTCTGGGCCAGTTCAGCAATAAGAACCCACTCTCTTCCTCATCGTCCCTGTATATTGTCAGAAGGAAGATGGAAATAAACGCATTCGGAAACAGGCATGTTCTGGGCAGTCTTTGGGCATCAGGAATTCTGTATGTCATCTCATTTAACTTAAGCCTCCCAGGCCTGTGGGGAACGCGAGTTGTTACCCATTTCAAAGAAGAAGAAGAAGAAGAAGAAGAAGAAGAAGAAGAAGAAGAAGAAGAAGAAGAAAACGACGAAGACATGGAGACTTGGAGTGCCCCAGAAGATAGGTGGCAGGGTTACAATTCTAACCAGATAACCAACTGTGCCAACTACTTCTATGTCAACTTGACACAAACTAGTCATCACAGAAGAAGGAACCTTAATTAAGAAAAGTGCCTCCATAAGATCTGGCTGTAGGGCATTTTCTTGATTAGTGATCAGAGTGGGAGGGCCCAGCCCTTTGTGAGTGATGCTCTCCCTGGGCTTGCTGTAAGTCTTGTCTAGCAGGCTGAGCAAGCCATGAGGAGCAAGCCAGTGAGCAGCACCCCTCCATGGCCTCTCTCCTGCCTCCTCCAGGTTCCTGTCCCACTTGAGTTCCTATCCTGGCTTAATTCAGTGATGAACTTCAAAATATAAGTGTAAGCCAAATAAACCCTTTCCTCCCCAACTTGCCTTTTTTTTTTTTTTTTTTTTGATCATAGTGTTTCATCACAGCAATAGAAACCCTAGCTGAGACACCAACCTATCTGGCTTCATGTCCTGTGCTTTTCCTTATTTATTTAAGGAGAAACCATCTTCATCAAAGGAACAACTGTGTGCATTCAGAAGACAAATATATGTGCTCAGAAAACCATTTTCACTAAGCCAGCGTCCTTCATCAGGGGCTCAGCTCGAGGCTGGGAGACTTTCACCTTTTCCTGCATAAGCATTTTCCATTTTCAGGATGGGCCTTTCTGACTTCCCTCATCAGCAGACTGCTGCTGACTGGATTTGGTAGCCACATTTTTATTTACATGCAAATTCACAGCAAGCAGCTCACATGTAAATACTATACTAATTATTAAGCTTGTATGGCTCATCAGAATGCTGGATGCTAATTGGCTACAAGATTGCCCAGAACCCACAGCAGCCTGAATTGGAGCCTCACCAAGTTTTGCATCTGCATAATAAAAGGAGACAGGAGGCTGGGAAAATGTATACCTATTTTATGTGGTTTCTTCAAGGTCAAATAATCTTTTATTCCCTTTCCAATCTGCATATTTATAAAGACCCGTGTACAATTAATGAGACGGAAGATTAAATGGTTGTAGATTAGGAACAAACCCTACTGTTCTGATTAGAGTTAGAGTTACTTAGTCAATCAGATTAGAATTCCAAATTCAAACTAGCTAACAGAGGAGTAACGATCTCTAACGGTCCCCTCAGGAATGCCACTGGCCTTGGGGATTATTTCTACCTTTGCAAAGACCCCCTCTAAATGTCCCTGAAGAAGGAACCAAGGAGAGGGAATGAAATCTCATCCTATCACACGGAGGCAACCAAGCTCATCTGGCTCTGTGGGCCATAGAAAGAGAAAGCGATTGCCCGAGCTGATTGTGCAAACTCGTTGGAGATGTTAAAGAGCTTTGACAAGCACTCGGAGCTTATGGATGACATTCTAGGCATGGGGGCTGGCTTCAGAGGTTTCAGGTGTGTGGTATCCTCTCCCTGCCCCCACCAGCAAGCTTGCAGCTTCCTCTGGGATGCTAAGACTTAGTGTGCATCAGCAGATAGTCTCAAAGGGGGACCCTCACCTGGGCTTTTACAGATCTTTTGAGCAGGGTTTCCTGAAATGTGATTTTAAGCTCCACCTCTGACGACCTGGGACACTGGCCAAGCCCCAGTGAGCTGGTCAGACTTTGCCATCTGTATTTTTGATGAGCACATGGTGATTGTGATGTGCAGTTAAGACTGGAAATCACTAGTGGTTGGAACTAGACAATACAGGGACTCCTGGAGACTGAACATTTTATTTGTTTGTTTGTTTGCTCCCAAACAGCAAAGTCTTGGGGACACTTTACAGGGAGTTGCCTTGAAGAACAGGCTCTCCTATTTCAAAAGGCCCCTGCCCTTCCTTGTGAGGAGCGTCTTTCAAGGCCAGAGGAACAACAGAAGGAGCCACAGGCTGTCTGTCCAAGCAGGGCTGTCTCTCAAATTTGGTCAGCCTGTAAACTGGAAGCCAGCACCCCTGCATTTGCCCATCCTCCCTGTGTGTCCCACTACTTCTGTTACTTACCGGTCTAGGGTCTACGTGGCTAGCTTTCAGGGACTGAGGAAGGAAAAGCCAGGAGTGTTTTGGTTATGTTGAGATGTGCCGCCAAACCACCCACCAGAGGCCTTGTCTACTCTTTACATAAAGCCCTGCCCACCACCCTCAGGAGGTCCCACCTACCACTGCCAGGCCAACCAGGAGATCTAAGTGTCTCAGAACCAGGGGCCCCACTGCCTTTTGCCAATTACTCTTCACCCATCTTGGCCCCCAGCCACTCGGTTGTGCTGCCCACCCCAGCTCCCTGCAGCCTCACACCTGTTCTTGCTGCAGCTGTCTCTAGGCCTCTAGGGTGTGCTGGGGCTTTGGGGAGGTCCTTGTGGAGGGCTCTGTCCACATCCAGCAAAGAAACAGCCTAAGCACCTGCCCTTTGACTTTGATGTTGGTCCAAACCCAAAGCCTCACATGTTATCTTTCAAATTATTCAGTAACTATGGAGCAAAGAGGCTGGGAACAGCTGTCTGCACCTGGGTCGTAGCCATCAGCCTCAGGTGAGGGGTAAAAGAGACACCTCAGAGGATCCGTACCTCTCCTATCCTCACATGCGTCCTGGAGAATCAGAGATGAGGAGCCGTACACCTGACAGTTCGGCACAGGACAGGCACAGCCTCTACGGTCCTCTACTCCAGTTGCCCTCAAAACACCCCAGACCGAGTGGCTGGAGCAACCGAAGCTTGCTTTCTAGCAGTCTGACAGCCAATGTTCTCCTAAGTTGTCTCTTGTTGACTCAGATAGCCACTTCTTCCTGTGCCCTTGTGTGGCCTCTGTCTCTCTACCTCTGTCTGCCTCGCTGTCTCTCTGTTTCTCTGTGTCTGTGTCTGTGTCTGTGTCTGTGTCTGTGTCTGTCTGTCTGTCTGTCTGTCTGTCTGTCTGTCTGTCTCTCTCTCTCTCTCTCTCTCTCTCTCTCTCTCTCTCTCTCTCTCTCTGTCCATCCAAATTTCCTCTTATAAGGACACCAGTCAAATTGGTTTAGCCACCCTCTAAGGACTTCATTTTAATTTAATTATCTCTTTAATTATTTCCAAATATGGTTACGTTCTGAGGTTCTGGGAGTGAGGACCTCAACATGTGAATCTTGTGAAGGAACACAGTGCAGCTCATGATAGGATTTCAGGAGCTCCCCAGTTCCTTGGGGCTTGCCAAACTCTGAGCCGGAGCCCATAGCCCTTTGCTGGGAAGCTGCTGCCTCTGGGCTGAGAGTCAGTGAGGAAAGCAAGTATGTACAGCCCAACAAAGGCTGATTAGAGGTGGGAGAGCAGGAAACAGCCCGTCTGCTCCAGTTTCCTTTGCTTTTAACTGTCCTCACGTTAAGGATCCATGCAGAAATCCCCAAGAGAAGCAAGAACCCACCCTGGTTTTATGAAGCCCAACTTTACAAAGTGAGGCACAGAGTGAACCAGAAGTGGGGGTGGGGAAGGAGTGGGGAAAGTGGGGAGGGATGATGGTGGTGGTTAGCGTTTGAACCATCTCTGCCTGAAGCTTACACTCTGACCATAAACTTGAAAGAACTGAGGGAGGCGGAGTTAAAAATGATAAGATAGAAAGGGATTTCTTTCTTTTTCTTCTTCTTCTCCTCTTCCTCCTCCTCCTCCTCCTCCTCTTTTTCCTCCTCCTTCTTCTTCTTCTTTTGTTTGTTTTTTTGAGACAGGGTTTCTCTGTGTAGCCTTGACTGTCCTGGACTCACTTTGTAGACCAGGCTGGCCTCAAACTCACAGTGATCTGCCTGCCTTTGCCTCCTGAGTGCTGAGATTAAAGGCGTGCACCACCATGCCCGGCTAGAAGGGGGATTTCTAAAACATAAATCCAGAAGCACTGACATAAAACATTAATATTTGGGCCTGGATTATCGGTTCAGTGGATAAAAGCACTGGCTGTTCTTCCGGAGGATCTGGCTTCAATTCCCAGCATCCACATGGCAGCTCATAACCATTCATAACTCCAGTTCCAGGGGATCCGACCCACATGCGGGCAAAACACCAATGCATGTAAAATAAAAATAAATCATTAAAAAACATTAATATTAAGCTGGGCGTGATGGCACACACGCCTTTAATCCCAGCACTTGGGAGGCAGAGGCAGGCGGATTGCTGTGAGTTCCAGGTCAGCCTGGTCTACAAAGCTAGTCCAGGACAGCCAGGGCTATACAGAGAAACCCTGTCTTGAAAAAAAAAACCACATTAATATTTAACACCATGCAAAGAAGCTCTCTCATGGCTCCAGGTGACAGTGATAATCCCTGCCACCACAACCGAGGCACAAAAGGAGACACTAGGTAAGACCACTGTCTTTAGTACATAGCACGCATTTCAAAATCAGCGAGAAAACATCCAACAACCTACAGGAAAGCAGGGCAGTAGCAGGTGGGGTAGGAAAGCTGTGAGGAGACTGCTCACTGAGCAAATACAAGTGGCCTCTCGAACTCAGAAGGGTACTCAAGGTCACTCAGAGGTGGAGAAAAGCAGCTCCCAACACTTTGACATGGGAGGATGGAAAAATAAGGATGAGACAGGAGACAGGAGGCTGGGGTAAGAGAATCAGCTTCATTTGTTGAAAGTTGGTGTTAGTTGAGGGAACTTGTCTTAGAGCTCTCCATTGTCTGGAAGTAACTACCGTATTTTTTGGACTATAAGACTCACCTGACCATAAAATACACCCAGTTTTTATAGCAGTAAAAATAAGAAAAACAGTAAAAACGGCAATTGGACCATAATGCACACCCTAATCCCCCCCACACACTTTTGGGGAGGTAGTGTGTCTTATGGTCCAAAAGATACGGTAAATAAAAGTGTCAAAGCCAACACCATTCTAATAAGCAGTGTCAACACAAGGTACCTGCTACAAACAGACCCTCATGAGCGTGTTTTTGGTACCCACTTTTTTTTTTCCAAGACAGAGTTTCTCTGTGTAGCTTTGGCTGTCCTGGGCTTGCTTTGTAGGACAGACTAGCTCACAGAGATGCACCTGCCTCTGCCTCTCCAAGTGCTGGGATTACAGATGTGAGCCACCAAGCATGGCTCCCACTTTTAAACATTAAACCCCAGAAGCAGCCTAAATGCCTCATGCTTAAAGCAAGTGTGCCCCCTCCCCAGCAACAGAATTCAACAGAGAAGGAGTGAAGGAGACACAGACATCTTCAGAGTTGGAGATGGGGACTTAGGCTGTATTTATTAGGCATAAAGGCCACAGCATCTCACTTGGCTCAAGTTGGCCTTGAATTCCCTGCACAGCCAAGGATGAGTTTGAACTTCGGATTTGCCTGCCTCTACCTCCAGAGTGCTGAGGTTACAGATGTGTGCCCATCACACCTGGTTTACACAGTCCCGTGGATGGACCCCAGAGCTCTGTGCATGGTAGACAAGCACTCGACCACTGAGCTATGTTCCAAGACCTGCCAGTTTTTAAAATAATGTTTGTTTTATGAGATAGGGTCTTATGCATGCCAGGCTGGCCTCAAATTCTCTCTTTAGCAAAGGAAGAGCATGCCTTTGAATACCAGATCCTCCTGCCTCTACCTCCTACTGGCTGGGATTACAAATGTGCTACGTGCCTACCCAGCTTTGCTGTTGTTGTTGTTGTTTTCTTAAAACACGGTCTTATTCTATAGTTCAGATTGGCCCAGAACTCATAGGCAATCCCCCTGCTTCTGTCTCCAAAGGATGCACGCCCAGCTCCTAATCTGTGGCCCAGACCCCAAACTGACATCAGGCTGCCCTGATGGGTTGTTCTTGCCCTGTCAGTGATGGGGAAACCACTCCCAGTACAAATCCCAGCCCCTCTGCTTTGTTCTGCTTGCTCTCTCTCCCCAGTGAGGTCAGTCACTCACAGGAAGGACCAGTCACAGCGAGAACAAAGCTCCTTGAGGCCAGGCTATCAGACAATGAGCAGACCCCACCTCTCGGGCCTCTTCTAGAAGATCAAAGTCCCAGACTCCTCCATGTGTGAGCCCTGTGTGACCACACATCACAGGCTCTGTTTCCCTCTCTGCCCTGCCCCTCATGACAAGGACTGACAAACCAACAATTGGGACACCACCCTTCCAATTAAAGGCCCTGAGTTCCTGGGACAAGCCACAAATTTGGGGCCTAATTCCCGAGAGCCGGTGTCCCAGTATTTGACTTATAAAACAGACAGCAAAACAGGAGGGGAGACAGTAGGGCAGAAGAGGGAGACAGGTACCTCCTCAAAGACTGAGGTCAGGGTGCCAGGGAGAGCCTTCAAGTCACCCCAGGAAGAGGCCCCTCCTTCAGGATGTCAGATTATCAGGGTGAGCCAAATTCACTGCTCAGAGATTCAGTGCAGAGTCTCAGTTCTTTAAGCCTAAACTAAGGGAGAGGGGTCACACCCACAGTCTCCTGCCTTCCAGCACCCTGGAGAAGCTGGTGGCCTCTGGGACAAGGACACGTTGACCTTCATTTTCTGCTAATCATGGAGTAGCACCATGCATGTGGTCCCATTCCTGCTGAGTGGGTGGGGGGCTCCCTGGGCCAAATATGAAGAAAGTCACAGCCCCAAAAGAGGGGCTGACCCCTCAGTAATGAGGTCCTCTTCCCTCCTCCCCTCAAAGCTGTGACCCCATTCTCCTCTCCCCATTCTTTGTACTCTCCCTCCATTTCTGTTTTCAAAAGAGGGGGAAAGGCATTTTGATTATGAAGCATTTCTAGGGCCGCTTAGGTCTGCCAAGAGCTGGGCTCTTTGTGAGCCCCTCCCCTTCTCAGCCTCTGCCTGAGTGGAGGAGACAGCAGCATTATCTCTTCATTCCAGGTGAAGGAGTGCTGACCAAGAAAGGTCATAAGGCTGCCCAAGGTCAGACACCCTGCGGCCCCGGGCATGACAGAGGCCCTGCCTGATTCTCAAGCACAGAGCTTGGGAGCATTTGGGCCATAAGAGCCCAGGCTCCAGCCAGTCTCTGGAGCCAATAACTGTTGGAGGGTGGGGTTGGCACCCACTGGAAGCAACAGACGTGAAGAGGTGAGAAGGCAGATGCTGGGACTGGGTGGAGAAGCCACACAGATATGAACTGAGGAACCAGACAGGCAGGCTTCAGCTTTGGTACGTGGATTAGACTTTTAACTCACAGTCCTGTGCAAATTTGATTCCTATGGGTAGCCAGAGAAAATAATGGAAACAGAGCTTGCAAGCACAGGAACATAGCCACAGCGTGCAAAGAAAGGTATCCAAAGGCGAATCTTCCCAGTTAGGGACTCTCCTCTGGATGGAACTGTGTCTTTGGGTATAGTCTCCATTTTTGGTGGCCAGGACACTCTGGAGTGGGAGGTCCTGTTCTGCCCTCTAGCATCCTGTGGGCAAAGTCACTGTGACCTGGCCATGGAGTGTTGAAGAAGAGCCATCCTAGAGTTGTCTGTGTCCACGGTGGCCAGCAGGAAACCCCCTCTACTCTTGCTCCAGCGCCTGCCTCACCACCTGGCTTGTGTTCCAAGCAGCTGGGCTCTGGGGTAAGCTGGGACTTGGAGAGAATCCATTGGATCAACGAGCTGCACGTGGCAGGGTGCCGGGGCGCCTGGGGAAGTGTGGTGTTCCAGACATGGTCACCGCCCTGTCTCCTCACCACTTCCTGCCTGAATGCAGAAGCTGGGTCTGGCTAGAGTAGGCATTTGGTGACTAAGGACAGAGCGGATGCTGGGGACAGCAGAACTGGGGAGCTCCAGGTTGTCCGGGGCCCCAGTGCTCCCTCCCACAGCTCCCCCTCCCTGCTCTGCATCTGGCTTTGTTCTGTAAGAAGGGAGTCTTCTCTCAGGTGAAATGCCTGTAGCCGGCTGTGGTCAGGAGAAGCAGAAGCAAAGCAGAAGGTGCAGGGTGTAGGGTCCGTCAGAGGAAAGCCTCTTGGATACGCTTGGCTTTTGTTGGGATCTGATCTTTATCTGGTAGAGCCCTACAGCTAGGCTCTGACACACACACACCATTGCCCCCCACCCCCGGCTGTTAGGAGCTGTGAGATGCACCCACCAACATCCTGATCTCTCAGCTACACCACAAACCACCTCCACCAAGCCCTCTTCCGCACAAGGCAGCTGTTGGCCAATGGGAAGACAGTCCAGCAATTCATCATGTCTGCCCCATTCTCCCTAGATGAGCAAGCAAGCTGCACTCTCTCTACCTAGTCTGGGGACAACTCTGAGATGGATGAGGCTCTCTCCAAGTTATATGTGAAGCAACAACTGATGACGTGACTTGGCTAGGGGGATATGGAGGCGATGAAATTTGGATCGGGTATACACAGAAGCGTTCCCTAGTCCGATCCCACAGCTGACTTGGTTACCTAGAGTAGGCTCCAGGAATCTGTATCGGCTACCAGACCCGCCAACATCCAGCTTGGTTCTGATGGACATCAAAACCCAAGATATTCTTCCTATCCAAGTAAAGGTCAGATTGTCATGTGTAGTCGGCACATTATGGAGGGACCCTCAGATTCTAAGTGGGAACCCTGAGTCAAGCCCTCCAGAAAATTTACTCTATGAAAATCCTGAACCCCAGCCAGTAAACCCCAGATCTCTGAGGGTAAGGACCAAGTCACATGCATTTCAAATTTTTAATTAATACATAAAATATAAAACTTACACATATTAATGGGGTACTGTGTAAAATGTATACGTTGCTTAGTGTTGAAATCCTCAAACACTGAGGCATCAGAACTCTTTCAAGTTCCCTGGGTGAGTCCAGGACTAAGAACAACCTTCTGAAAAAACCTCGTGTTTTTCAAGCCCAGCAGGGATCTCAGTCCTCCAGGAGGGCTGCGAAACACGGAGGTCTTGGGTTTTTTATTTTTGTTGTTTGTTTTTTGTTTTGTTTTGTTTTTTGGTGGATCTTGGTATCTGCATTTCTAAGACGCTCCTAGGCTGTGGGAATAAGGCCACTGAGGTAGAAGAAAGAAGAAGGAGAGGAAAAGGCTTGAGTAGATCCCAGTGGCCATTGTTAAGGAGTACCTATTTTCTGGAACAGGTCCCACCTGGTCCTATTTTCCTAAGTGTTATATGCAGCTCCCTGGGGATGGGTTCACACACACACACACACACACACACACACACACACACACACACACACACACACGGGCTACGCATGGGAACCTAACCTCTTTCTTTGAGTATAATTGCGGTTATATAGATGGAGAATTGGGACCTGGTGTTCAGGGTCCCAGGGGATGGCTGGGCAGATTGTGCACTGCACACAATCAGGAGCCACCATCCCGTGAGTGCGAACTATGCCCTCTTCCTCCCACTCAGTGTTGCCAAGCCTAAGCGGCTTCCTGCTGAAAGCTCAGCAGGTCACCATGGAGATTTTTACACAGTGCCTCCGGAGAAAGTCTGCTCCTACATTTGCTTGAACTGTTCATCTGTGCCCCTCCGTGTTTTCCAACGGATCTGTTTCCTTTTTTTTTTTTTTTTTTTTTGTGGCCCCTAACTGTGGGATGACTGGGTGGGCCAGATCTGGTTTGTGTGGCATGGGTGGTACCCACCAGAGTTCATCCTCCATCCGGCTTAGCCTGGCTGACCCAGCGGATCCTGGCACTGGGCCCTTGGCTCGGGAGGAGCCCAGAGTCTCTCACTGCTACTGCATGTTTCTGATTCTACCTCCTCCCCGGGGAGATAAACCTGCTGCGGGAATTTGTTTTCTTGGGGCAGTGCACACTGCATCCCACAGAACTGCAGGCTGAGTCACTGTGCCGGTTTCCTCTGAGAGCCACCCTCCCTCCCAGCCTGCTTAGGCCTTCTCCTTTCCGGAAAGGCGCTTCCTGACCTGACTACGTGTCCTGGGTGTTTCTGTCTTGTGATCCAAGGCCAGCTGCCACCACATTCCTTCCATGACACTTGGCTGGTGTGGGTGGGCAGCTGTGAGTGGGCTTTTATCGATAGGGCCCCACCACAAAGAGAGCTCGGCAGCCCGGGAGGAGCCCAGCTGGTGGGGACAGAAGTCCACAGGCAGCCTACAGGGAGAGAGGGAAGGTGGGTAGGGCACTAAAACGCTGGGGGTAGGGTGGCGGGCACCATCTGACTTGTGAGATGGGTGCCACCTCTACCAGGTGCGAAGTTGCTGGAGAAAGATGTGCAAGTCCACTGGTACCTCCCACTGCTCCCGCTCCCAGCGGCCTTGCCGCTGAAATCAGGGCTCTGAAATCAGCCAAGCAATGCCTCCCTCAACAGCACTCCTGACTTCCCACCCCAAAGCCTCTCCTCCCAACACCTCATCAGCTCCACCCTTTCCTCCCTCTAAAGATAAATCATAACCATGTCTCTTCCTTGACTGGGATGTTTCGCTTATTGCCTACATCCAAAACGTCTGGACCTTCCACCTACTGCATTGTTGTTTGTTTGTTTGTTTGTTTGTTTGTTTTGGCACACCTGAGTTTGGCTGAGTGACTAGGCACTGTCACCAATAACTCTAGCCCGAGCCAGGTGCACACTGTGACAAACTTACAAGCCATCTCTCTCTCTCTCTCTTGCCTTCTTCCACTAAGCAGGCAGAGGAGCCACCACTCTGCGGGGCTTCTCCCATGGGAAGATGGTATCTTCCTCCAAGCCCTCCCTCCAGGGGCCACCAATTAGATACTGCATTTGGGAAGGGCCCAGAGACACCTGGTAGCTGGGCTAGCCCCAGAAGGTTCCTGAAGATGTCAGTCAGGATGTCAGCTGGGCTCTACCTGGGTGGAGCCACTTTCTTGCAGATCAAGCCCAACACGTTCTCCATCCCGGACTGAGGTTGACGTCGAGATGAAAAAGAAAACACGGGCCATGTCCCTCGGTGACAGCTGAGCCTTGGGACCTGCCACCAGCTGCAATTACTTGCCTCTGCCTATAATTTTGTGTTGAGCGGCCACAGGTGATGGAAAAGGAAATTGGTCCCCATGGGCAGAACGCTGTTCTGATATGCATTTATTATCAAAGCAAAGGTATCACCAAGCTGAACGTGCAGTAGCTGCCTCTGGAGGTGAGATGTGCAGGCCAACTGGAAGAGGCAGATGGGAGCGAGGAAGAGGTGCTCGGAGGCGGGGCTCTTCTGTTAGCCAAGAACCCTTATTGTCAAGTTCAGGGCATTCTTGCATCTCCTGACCTGTTCTTCCTTTCAAATCCAGATTGCTCCAAGGACTCATCCAAATGGAACCAAGGAAACTAAGAATTTTAATACAAATACTCTTTGCTTTACATAATTGATGTGTGTCTAAAGACTTGTGTGTTATGTTAATTAGCTGTATTACGAAGTAGGGGCTGTTTCAAATGCACTAAGAGAGTTTGAAGCATGAGATAATTTGACACCAAATTCTTTGTTTTCAGAGGTCCTCATAGCTTATTATGCTCCAGTTCATAGCTTCTACCCGAACCACCTTGAAAACGTGGCTGGGACAGTTTCTGATTAATGTCATCCCAGAAAGTCACACTTGAAGGGAAACGCGGGGTATGTTCACTGTGGTTTCCAAGGGCTTCCTGTGCCCCACCAGCAGTGGATGAGTTGAACAGAGGAGCAGGTCCAGCCGAATCCGGCTTGAGAACCCAAAGTTGTACTTACCAGGTACCTTACTATATATATATAGTTCCTGCTTAAAGTCCCCAAGCACTCCGTGGGACCTCCAGGTTGGATGGCATTGCCTTCCGAGTGTCCTGAACGTTCCCTATGACAAGATAATCTGACTGTCTCATAAATGCGGATGTCTGTAAACAGACAGGGCAATAGGATGCTGACATTAGCAAGTATGGAAATAGAAGCCGTAAGTCTGAAGGAGAAAAGACTGTCTACCAGCCCTGTGTGCTAGTTGATAAGCTGATTTCCTTGGGGTGGTGGCCTACCCACTCTGAAATGAATACGTATGTATCCTGGAATCAAACAGTGATGGCCGTGAATGCCAGAGTCACTGTTTGAAAGGGACATGCAAAGGAGTGAGCCACCAACTGTGAGCTGACAGCTGTCTGCAGGTCTACCAGAAAGTGATTAAAGAGATGGAGAAAATGAGAGAGTCTACATGGGGAATAAAACCATGTAGAGAGGGATGGTAACCCCTTCACTCCTCACCTGTGGGCTGTGCCTCCTTATTAAGCTTGCAAAGACTTCAGTCTGAAAGTGAGGGGGGCTGAGGGAGGGATGCGATGGGAAATGGGGTAGGGAGGAGCTACTGTAGAAAGCCTGGCTAGCACTGTGTCAGCCAGGGGCTCGACATTAGTCCCAAGAGAGCTAAGTCATGCTGCCTGCACTGTGTACGTGGGTGATGGAAACGGTGTCTTACCAGATGTGATGTTTTTCTCTGAAGCCCGTGATCCCAGCCCAATGATGAGAAAGCCACCAGAGAAGCTTCAGCTGAAGAGAGAGAGAGAGCTGCAAAACATCTTGCCACTGCTCAAAAACAAGGGAGGCCTGAGAAAGTGTAACATCTACGATTTCCCCAAGGAGATAAGATGACTAAGTGTAACAGAGTAACCCGAAAGAGCGTTGGACAGAGGAAGGACGGTAGGAGGGCTGGAAGTGTGCCACCTGTGACATTTTGTGAGGTCATCAGTTTGATTCCCAGTACCAAAATAAGGAAGGAAGGAAGGAAGGAAGGAAGGAAGGAAGGAAGGAAGGAAGGAAGAAAACAGGTTAAAGATGGAAGAAATCTGAATGAAATATGGGTTTTTATTAACAATAACCTATCGCCAGGCAGGGTGGCACACACCTGTAATTCCAGTACTCGGGGAGGCAGAGGCAAGTGGATCTCTATGAGTTCAAGGACAGCCTGGTCTACAAAGTGAGTTGAGGACAGGCAGAGCTACACAGAGAAACCCTGTCTCTAAGGGGGTGGGGTGGGGGAGAATGTATCAATACTATGCACTGGTGGACATGCATGACAAATGCACCATGCTGATGTAAGACATTAATAATAAATAAAATTGGATGTGAGGTACATGGAAACCCTCTTTGAAACTTTTCATAGTTCTAACTCTGCCCTAAAGTAAAAGCTTCTTTTTAAAAGGAAGGCAAGAGAGCTCAGTGGGTAGATGATGCTAAGCCTGACAACCTGAAGAACCTGTTTGTATGTCAGAACATACAAGTAACCAAAAGCAGAATCACTTCCTAACAGGAGGCCCAACCCACTGAGATGTAACAGCCAACTGTGGATGCTCCAGAACAGAGTTCTACAAGAAACTGAAAAGGGAGAGGAAATGAGAGAACAGAGTGGAAGAATAGGTGAGGCCATAGGTCCAGCTGGAAACGAGTTCAGCAGCTGACACAATGGCTGGACGGAAGTGCAGCAAGGATATGAGTGAACCCAGCAACTCATCAATATCTGTGAAACATTTCATCCTATAGCAATTGGATGTACACATCTTACAAGAGCCTAGGAAACATAGAAAATATGGATCAAGACAGACTACACCCCCAGACACAAAATAAACTTAACAGTCTTAACTCTGACAGACCCTAACACCTGATTATGCCTAAGAGAAGTCAACAAGTTAGAAATGGAAGTTCTCCTTGACTGAGAGAACCCTTAAGAAGCACAAAGGCAAACGTTATGTTTAATCATGAAGGCAGAATGCTTTCTGTCTAAGATGAGGCACAGAGCCAAGATGTCCCCTGTCATCACTCTTACTGACTGGAGTCATGAATGTTCTGACCACTGTAGTAAGATTTAAAAAAACAAAAACAAAAAAAACCCCAAAAACCTCCAGAGCTTAGAAAGGGAGAATCAAAATGTTCCCATCTGCTAATGATGTACTTTTATATGCAGAAAATCTCAAGACATTTACCAAACCAAAGCAAAACCAAGAACCTTCTAGAACAGTGGTTCTCAACCCTTCACAGGGGTCGCCTAAGACCATCGAATAACATAGATACATATATTATGATTTATAACAGTATCAGAATTATAGTTATGAAGTAGCAATACAGGTCATCTTATGGTTGTGGGTTACCACAACATGAGGAGCTATATTGGCTAGCACTGGTCTAGCACTAGTGGGTTCAGGAAGGTTGCAGAATCCAGGACAACTGTACAAAAGCTGCTTCTTCTACTAATAGTGATCACTACCAAGGTAACATGGGCTGCACTTCATGAATATTGTAGAGGATTTTATGCTAATTTAATGTGAGACATATAACTATGCTGAAAACTACAATGCTCTGAAGAAGGAAACTGAGGATCTAAAAAACTAAAGAACCAAAGCATGCTCATTGTATTTCAATTTTCCCCTATCTGGCAGACAGTTTTAGCATAATTCCTATCAAAATGTTGTCAATGGCTTTCTGTAGATATTGATAAGTTCCTTCTAAATTTATATGGGGAAGCGAATGAATTCAAATAACTAAACTTTTTATTTAATATATAGAAAGAAGAGCCTGCCCGGTTTTGAGCCTTATTATCTACTTAGAGCGGTGCAGACTGGTGCTGGCAGAGGGTTACATACATAGATCAATAGAATAGAACAGAGAACCCAGAAATAGACCCACACAAAAATGCCCGACTGATAGCTGGAAAAGGTGCAAGCAATTCAGCGGAGAGATGCGCCTCTGCACCAGATGGTGCTAGAGCAATTGGACGCCTGTGGGCAGAAGAGTAACCTTCGACCTAATTCCTCATCCAATTCACACCAGATCCAAAACAGACTACGAACTTCAATGTGAAACTGTGAAACTTTTAGGGGGGAAAAAAAACCTATAGAACTTTTTGGAATTTAGGGTTGAGCCAAGAGTTCCGAGACAAGAAACCAACAGCATACTCCATCAAAGGGAAAACTAATAAATGAGACTTCATTAAAGTTTCAAACTTTATAAAAGATTTTTGCTAAGGATGAAAAGACTCACCAGGCCGGGAGAAACACTTACCTCATAGTCCACTTGGAGTTAGAATATGTGATGATATCTCAAAACGTAGGGGGAGGGGAACTTTAGCAAAATAGCCCGTTAGAAAGTAGTACGGAGAGAGATGCTGCAACACCAAGTGTCAGGGACGTGAAAAGTGAAGCAACGATGAGATCCCAATACAATATCTATGAGGATGACTTAAATTAAAGGCAGGGACCTACACTTGGTTCTCTACATAGTGAAAGATAAGGATGGTGCCAAATGCCAGCTGAGGAACTGGATTGCCCATATGTTCTGTAGTAGGGGTGTAAATGGCTTAGCTGCCCAGCAAAGCAGCTTGGTATTAAACCAGGCATTCTTCATTTGGGGTGGGGGGGTGGGGGTAGGGGTGGGAGAATGTGGATGGATCTGGAGATATTGTTAAGTGAAATAATCCAGACTCAGAAAGGCACATGCATGGTCTCACTCAAATGTGGACTATCAAACACTGACCTCATGGGACTTGACAGAACAACAGGGGAGGGGCGCCAGATGGTGGAGGGAGAGGCGGGTGAAAGGACAGGTCAGTCAACACTAAGGTGTAGGTTCTGGGGTGTTACAGCACAGACGGTACCCACATGTGCCAATAGTGTGCTGTATGTTTCAGAAAGTTAGAGGAAAGGATTGAAGGTGTTTTTATCACTAAAAATGACAACTATTTGATGACATAGAGATATTTGATCTGATTTGACCATTATGCAATTTAAAGAGGTATTGAGATTTTATATGGTACCCACTAATACATACATTTTATGCTTTTTAAAAATCTGTTAAAAATTAATTTAAAATTTTAATGTATGCAAAATAAACTAATACTACATACAACTCTGGGTTTTTTAATTGTAGAGAAAGGAAATGTATATTCCTATAAAACCTGCACACAAATGCTTACAGCGGTTTTATAAGTTGTGCACTCGCACTGTAAACAAACCAGGTGTTCTCCAGTGGTGAGTGAGTAAACAGACTGTGGGACATCCATTTCAAGAATACTAGCCCACAACAAAAAAGGAGCCAACTGTTGACGCCTACAACCTGGATAAATCTTCAGGAAACTGCTGAGATAAAAGCCAGTCCCCAAATGTTATGTGCTGTGCTGCATTGCTCCATTTGCACGGCAATTGTAAAGCAACAAAATTATAGAAATAGCAAGCATCTTTGTTATCTCCTGGGGCGAGGAGCAGAGTGCAGGGAGTGGGAGCTAAGATCGGGAGGGAACAAGTTATATATTTTAAACAGCCAATTGGATATTGTGGGTTTCTCTTGACAGTTTGCATGCTAACATCGTTGTTGCAAAGCTGTATGGTTTTGGAGGGTTTTTATCATTGGGGGAACTTGGAACGGAGTGCGAGCCGGTTCTAGGGCTGGAATCCAGGTCATCAGACTTGACGGCAAGTCTGCCATCCACTAAGCCATCTCACTGGACAATTTAAATGCCTGCTGTTGAGGATCAGCTAACTGACCTGCAGCTCATTAGTCCCCAGCAAGTCAAACAATGGCTAGGAGCGCCCCACAGGAAGAAGCAAAGGAGGCAGCTTAGGAATCCACAAGGCATAGGAGGGCACGCGTATGGGATTCTTGCTACAGCAGCGGGTCAACCTTAGATGTTATTGCAAATTCGGACAGTAACAGCTCTGGGCAAGCCAGGTCCACTGTAAAGAGTCTTTGTTACAAAGACTCTTCCGGGCGAGGGAGGGGGAGGGGGCACATGCGGGGCCAGGGAGAGCATTGGTTGGAAGGAACACTTTTAGTTTAACTAAACAAACTAGCGACGACAACAACAAAGCCACTTCATTTTAGAGGTGAAGCGAAGGCTTGACAGTGATGAAAACAATGCCCAAATTTCGCGGAGCTGGGAAGAAGTTCAGAGCCTGGGTCCAAACACCGGCCTTCTGACTCAGATCCAGAGTGGCAGAGGCAGGAAATGGGCCAACAGGGCCTCCTCCAACTTGTACTTGGGTGGGCGGGGGCCTTAGATAAGGAACTCTCTGGAGAGGAAGAAGCTTGGGCAAAGACGACCTGTGAGGATGTGGAGAGCCGGAAACAGGCCTGCCTGGGGTTTTCCCTGGCCCGGGTGATGTCTTTGGTGGGCCTGGGAGACCTGGACTGGAAGGGACATCTATTGTCTGGCGCTGTGCTCAGTGCACCTGCCTCCGGGTGGTCTGAATAGCTAGCTAGGCAGGAGACTGACCATAGTCAAGTCACCAGGGTGGGTGTGGTCCCGACATCACAGCCCAGGGAGCCATTGACTTTATTGGGAATCTGGGGAAGTCTTGGGAAAGAGGCTACACTTGTGAGTTGGAAAAGAGGTGACTTTTTTTTTTTTTTTTTTTTTTTTTTTTTTTGGTTTTCCGAGACAGGGTTTCTCTGTGTAGCCTTGGCTGTAGACCAGGCTAGCCTCAAACTCACAGAGATCCGCATGCCTCTGCCTTCCAAGTGCTGAGATCACAGGCGCTTGCCACCATGCCTGGGAGGTGACTTCGTTAGAGAAAGGACAATGCCCTAGAGAGGCAGAGGGTCCCCTATAGCCAGCCTGCTAAACCCACTTGCCACATGAAGCCAGGCCATAGCCTTGGGCCCCATGTTGATGCTTCGCTGGGAACCGTAGAGGAGTCTTGCACGAGAGTCAGAAACCACTGTGTGCTTCTGGCTGAGAGAAAGGGGGAGAGATGGAGTAGGCTGCAGGGCTGGCTATCCCTGAAACAGCAAAGGCCGCACAGATTGGGGAAGGGGAAGGCGAGTGGGGAACTGGAGAAATCTTTTGCAGACTGTATTTGAAGTCCATCTGAGAACCGTTTTTAAGGCGGACTGGTTATGGGCGCCTGTTGATTTGTGGCCACTCAGCAACCTTGCTCTCCCCTCTGATCCTGGGGACTGACTTCCTTTGGTATCCTAGTTAGGTTTACTATGGCTGCGATGAACACCGTGACCAAAAGCAACATGTGGAGGAAAAGGTTTACTTGATTTAAACTTGTGCATTACTATTCAACATCAAAGGAAGTCGGGAACTTAAGCCGGGCAGAAACCCATGAGAAGGAGCTGATGCCGAGGCCGTGGAGGGGTGTAGCTTACTGGATTGCTCAGCCTGGTTTCTTATAGAGCCAGGACCACCAGCCCAGGGACAGCACCACCCACAGTGGGCTGGGCCCTCCCCCATCAATCACTAGTTAAGAAAATGCCTTACAGGCTTTCCTCTAGCCTGATTTTACAGGAGACTTTTTTTTTTTTCCAATTAGGTCTCCCTCCTCTTAGATGACAATAGCTTGTGTCAAGTTGACATAAAACCGGCCAGCACAACTGATTCCTTGTCAACTTGACACACAGACTCATCACTGTCAAGCCCCAACCTTTCCTTTCTTTTTCATCCCCAAGAGCACACATTAATGAAGACATTATAATATAATAATATATTTTGCAAACTTAAAAAGTCCCGGAGCTTTACAGATACAAACACCTTAAAAGTTGTCTCTTTTTAAAAATAGCCAGTCTTTTAAAACCCAAAGTGTCTATGAAACTCCAAATTTTCTTTGTTTTTAAGTTTAAAATCTGCCAACCGTGGACTCCTATAAAAAACCAAATCCACTTTCTTCTTTCAAGAGGGAAGAACCAGGCCACAGTCATAATCTGAACAAAGCAAAATCAAACTCCAACAGCGTAAATAACTCAAAGTCCAATATCTGAGACTCACTCACAGTCTCCTGGGCTTGGGTTGCGTCTATAGTTCCACCCTCTGCTGCACACGCAGCTCGTTTTTCTCCAGCTTCTGCCTAGCTCTGCTCCATCACTGCTGCTGATCTTGGTGGTCATCCCACGGTACTGCTGGGGTTGGCTGGGAAGGAAAGAGGCCAGCCCTCCCACATGCAGGTGAGTTCCTGGTTCTCATTCTGACACTTCGTGTCTGCAGTATTAATTTTGTCTGTCAATGTGTTTGGCCTAAGGAATGCCCATGAAATTGGTAAAAAAAAAAAAAAAAAACATTGCAGGTGTGACTGAGGGAGTGCTTTGAAGAAATTAGCCTCTGAGACAGTAGATGGAGTGGTCTTCTCTGACCTCACCAATATGGCAGCGTCATCTAATGGTGATGGCCTTTGAGCCAAAGGCATGGCGGGGGATGGAGAGAAGGCTTAGCCGTTAAGAGCACTGGCTGCTCACCCAAAGGTCCTGAGTTCAATTCCCAGGAAGCACATGGTGGCTCACAACCATCTATAATGAGATCTGGTGTCCTCTTCTGGTGTGCAGGTGGACGTGCAGGCAGAACACTGTATACATAATAAATAAATCTTTTTTTAAAAAGCATATATATATATGCTTGGTAAGAGGAATTGAAGTTTTCTTTCATCCTTGAGCTGTGGTCCTTCAGAATAAGGCCTTCTCTCAACTTCTTATACCTTCTTCATCTCTAGTGCATGGTCTTTGCCTCTGAGGGAGACATGTCCATTAGCTCCTCTGGATCTCAGGCCCTCAGACTCAAAGTCAATCCTACGCCAGCATTCTTGTGTTTCCACCTAGCAGATGGCAGGCAGTGGGACATTTTGGCCTTCATAGTCATATGAACCAGTTCCCATAGTATGGCTTCTTTTAAAAATATTAAAGGCTCACGCCCGTAATCTTAGCACTCCCGGAGGCTGACATAGGCAGATCTCTGTGAGTTCGAGGCCAGCCTGGTCTACAAAGTAAGTCCTGGACAGCCAAGGCTACACAGAGAGACCCTGTCTTGAAAAAAACAAAAAAAAATTTTTTAAAATCATATTTATTTGTTTATGTGCTCGGATATACACATGCATGCATCTGTCTTGGTGCATGTGTGGAAGTTATAGGGCAATCTGTGGGCCTCAGTTTTCTCCTTGTTCCATGTGGGTCCTGGGGATTGAACTTGGGCCATCGAGATTGGCAGCAAGCATCTGTGTCTTCTGAGCCATCTCCCCAGTCCCTGGTTTCTCTTCTGTTGGTTCTGTATCAGTTCAAGGTGCTATAGTGAGACACCACACACTTGGGCATATTGAAGAGCAAACCTTTCTTTCCCACAGTGCTGGAAAAGCCCAAGAGCAAGGCCACAGCTGATCTGGTATCTGGTAGGGACCTGGTTTGAAGGCAGCTAGCTTCTCTTGCATCTTCATGTGGTGGACAGAGAAAATTCTAACCTTGCCCTTCTGATCCTGTCATGGGTTCCCTCCTCATCTCACTTGAACCTGAATGCCTTCCAGAGGTACCCTCACACACCATCCATTTGGGTTAGATGTCACATGTGAATCTTTGGGAGGCACAAGGGTACAGTATGGGCAATGAAAGAGTTAAACTCCAAGGACATTTATCACAATAATTAAGCCCTATCAAAACTAAGCAGGCATCACTCTCCCTATGATAACTGGACCTTTCAATGTCAAGCCCAAGGACTCCTCCTCAGCTTGTGGGTGTAATTCATCTGTCGAGACAGCTCTGTATTAACCCACTAATCTATGTACGGCTAATGACTCAGGATGGCACATTGACCTTGACTTCAATGGAAGGTTTTCATTGCGGCTGCCCTCCCGAATAAGTGCAGGGGCTGGAGGTGGATGGCTTGGCCCGGCATTTTCTTCCCTCCACAGCTGGACTCGAGTATAGAAAGCATTCCTTTTCTATCTTTTGGCCAGGATTTTACAAGCCTGCCTTGGAGCCTCTCCACGAGCCAGGCAACCTCTCTGAGAAGCTCTGCTTCCTCTGCTGCCACCGCCCACCCATGGGCCAAGCACTTCTGGCAGCATGTGCCCAGCAGTGGGAACGGATGCTGCTTCGCAGAGGAGACCCCAAGAGGCCCGACCCTGTGTTTTCAGACCCATGCCCAGCACCACAGGAAGACCCTGGGGAAGCAGGAAGAAGCCGCTTAGAGGGGCTGTTTGAATTCACCTTCCTGTTTTCTGAAGGAGAGACGTGGATGTGGTCGGCTGCTAACCTAAGCAGGACTTTCTCCCTCTTCCACCCCATAAATGGCCAAGGGGCAGAGGGTCACTGGTGACTGGAGGCACTGAGGTTACAAAACATGCTGTGACCAGAGCCCAGAGGACCACCCTGGGCTTGGTGTGAGGGGCCTCAAAGTCGTCCTTGCTTCTTATTGAAGCCCCATACAAACCCCCAAGTTTCCAGAGGCATTCATTAGGCGCCCTTTTCTTCTTTGTCTCCTTAGACACTAGACCAAAGAGCTACATTTTAAGTTTTCACTGACTGATTTATACCCTGCCTGCTTCCAGGAGGGATGACAATAAAACCGCAGGTACAGTGTGGTCAGGCACGTGTAACAAAGACAGAGGAGAGGGGAAAAAATAAAAAAGCAGAGAATCATGGCCAGCCTCAGGCTTTCAGGACAGCAGAATCCGAGATTTCATTCTCTCAATATCTTTAAGAAGTTCCCCAAGATGTAAAGGTTACTTCCTTTATTTCTAAAACACTCCTCCTCTGGCCCCATCTGAAAGGGAGCCTCTCTTTTGTGACTGAGCAGGGAGAGGGAGGGCTGATTTCTGCTTACAGGAATTGTGTCCCCCCCCCATCCTCCCCCCTACCCCCCCCCATCCCCCCCCCATCCCCCACCACCACTGCCACCACCGCTGCTGCCGCTGGGCTGGCTGGCACAGCAGCTAAGGCCGAAGCTGGCTTCCTCCCTGTCACCGTCACTTGACAGCTTTCAGCACACTGCCTGTGCCCACAGAGAGCCTGGGCAGGGTTATATTTCTCAGCTGAGTCTGCACACTGGTGACATGCTGTCCAAGCTGGGCCCAGCCTGGCTAGCAGTGTTTTCTCATCTTCCTTACAGGAACAAAGGGAGAAACCCAGAGCGGGTCCCTGTTTGAGACCACTTCACATGGCACCGTGGGGCGCCCACCTAGAAAAGGAGGGCACATTCTGCTCCCTGAAAGAGGCAGGCACAACCCCAAATCATGTCCGGAAGTGAAAGGGGAAGGGAAAGGGTACAAAAGTGCTGAGCACAGGCTTTGTACACTATACACACACACACACACACACACACACACACACACACACACACACATCGTGGCCACCCCCCCCTCACCTCCCCACCTCCCACCCTCCCACCCCCACCCCACAACCCCACCCCCACCCCACCCCCAATCTGCAAGTTCCCTCTAGGGAGAGGCCAGAGGAGGCCTGGGTTAAACTCCACCCCTTCTAATCACTCTCTGAGTCTTAAAAAACAAGCCCCAGGAGGTAAGAAATTGAGGCAGGAGGATGGCAAATTCAAGGCCAACTTGAGCAACTGAGTGAAACTTGGTCTCAAAAAGTGGAGAAGAGGGCGGCGGGTAGAGCTCAGTGATGAATCACTTGTTTAGTATGGGGAGGCCTTCAGTTAAATTTTCAACATTGTAATAAATAAATAGGCAGGGAGGTAGAATAAAAGAAAGACACAAAAACTTCCTTTGATTTCTGTTAATAAATTGTAAAGAAATTTGTCCTCGAAAACTTCCACGGATGGACTGGGTGGCGTTCAGGGGGACAAGACTAGCCCAGCATGTGCATCCTGGAGTTCCAGCTCTAGCACCCTAACAAAATAGACGCCACAGTGGTGTCCTCTTCAACAATGGTCAGGAGCTAAAGACACAGAACACAAAGGTCAAAGCCTGGGACTGTCCTTTGCATCTCAGCTTCATACAGGAGGACTTTTTCCAGTTACACGTCTCCTTTCTTACAACATGGGGAGTTAAACCACAGAAATAAAATGTCACACATGCAGGTTACAACATTTACATGTGTGTGTATATGTGTGTGTGCGCACAGGGGTGTGCTAATGTGTGTATGTTTGTGTATGTGTATGTGTGTGCACAAGTGCGCGTTCCTTCCCTTTCGTGGAGTGCTCACACCCCTTACCACATATAGCTCAGTTCGGGTCCTTTGGGCAGGGACAGCTGCTAGAGGCAAGTTTGTGTGCCCCGCCCCCATGCCCCATCCCCTCCCCCACCTCTCCAGCCCCACCTCTCCCCAGCAGCTGATGCCCCTGATAGGTCAGAGTTCCCCTTGGCAGCTGGTCCTGGCTGGGAACTGGGAGGCTTGACCACAGGCAGAGTGTTCCCTGTGTGTGTTGGGGGCAGGGGAAGGGGGGGGTCAGGCCTGGAATGCTGGCTTTTGAAACCCCAGCCTGCTGACCTTTTGGGATGGTGAAGCCACCTGTGCCTGGGAGTCAGGGGGTGGAGTGTGCATAGAGAGCCAGGAAGATGACAGCTGAATATGGCTATGTCATTCACCCTGGCTTCCAAGCCACCTTCCTTCCAGTTTTTTTTTCTTTTTCTTCTTCTTCTTCCCTTTTGCATTTTCATCCCATACCCCACCGCCCTTGGTCAGAGAGTGACAGCATGTGTACTGCACGTGGATTTTCCTCTGTCTTTGCAAGTCCCTCCCACCCTGCTGGCTGTTACTCCATCTCCTAGCCCCTCATTTCCAGGTCTCAGCCTAGTTTACTGATGGCCTTAAGGGTCTCTGGCCTGCTTGACACTCTAACATTTTAGCATTTACCAGCACCTGGCATACCATAATACATGCAGCTATGGACACTACGTACTAGCAAGGAGGAAGTCCAGGCCCGACACAGAGGGAATGCTCAGGAAATGCATGTTGAAACAACGCATGGTCGAGAAGACAACTTCAGAGAGATCAAGTGCCTTTGCCTGGTGCCGCACAGCTGGGAAGGAAAGTTGAGAACTCATTGTCTCTCGTGGATGGATAGCCTGGTGTCTGGGCCTCCACCTCCACACCCCACTCCCCGGCCAGACATCCCTCCCTTCATAAGAAATGATTTACCTTTGTTGTCAATCACCCCCTTAGCTCCGACCCATTGTCGTATCACCATTGAGGCATCGGGAGGTTCAAGGGACCCCACTAGCCCAATGTGTGTTCTTTCTTAACTTGCTGAGGAAGTTAAGATGGCCACCTCTTTCCTGGGCTGCAAGGGAGCCTCCTTCTGCAGGATGCTCCGGAAACCATGCCTGGCGGCCCACTGAAGATGTGCGGGTGAGCCGGCTCTACCTGTCTTTGGATTTGGAATCTAGGTCACTCTCTGCTGTTCCTCCCTTAGAAGATAAGCAGGATCTTTCCTAGGGTCTCCTAGTGAGGAGACAGCAGGGACATCGCTTCCATGGAACACACACCCTGCCTGGGGCTGTCAGGAGCACTTCGTTTTTTTGGTGCCAACATAATTTATGACATGCAAATGGATTTTGCATTTAAAGGAGGGGGGGGGACTTGGAAAAGGAACAAAGTGCATTTTACACCCTATGCTGAGGCCTGTTTGGGGTCCCATTAATCATCTCAGGCTAAAGAGACTTCATCTCCGGCCAGCCAGGCTGCAGAGCTCTTGCGCCTCTCACCCTGCCCAGGAGGCCAGGCTGGCACAGTAGGCTCTGGACGCAGGCCTGCCTCCGTGCGGGCTTCTGCTGCGGGTGCACAGCCCTTGTGTTCAGCTCTTGTCTGAATCACACGGTAGATGAAATTACAGAGGTTCCTGCACACGATGAATCAGAAAGCAGGATCAAGCCAAATATTTGGACAAGCCTTGCCCTGCAGGGCTAGGGAGCAGGCTGAAGATCCTGCAGCCAGCATGCACTCTGCCAGTGGCAAGCTGGGAGATTGCTTTCTGACAAAGCCCTGCTGCGGGGCTGGCTATTTGCAGGGAAGAGAATTAGCTCCGAGCCAGAAAGGCATGCTGCAGCCCTGGCCAGTGCTGGGGAAAGAGGCTGTGAGGAACTCAGGGCTCCGAGCTGTGCTTCAGTGTGGTACTAGGCAGAAGGGGCTGGCCAGGGTGTAGCCTGCAGGCTGAGGAGCACGGGCTGGGGAGGAGATGGCTCCCTTTGAGTCACCCTATCTGCTTTCTCTTCCTGGAAGCCCTCAGGGTGGCAGGCACTGTACTCTCTACCACTCCTGCCTAGGCCTGGGAGAGATGCTCAGAGACAGTGGCTGCAAAATGTGAAGTGAGGCAGCTCAGGCCATTGCTAAGGCTACATTGCTGTGATGGCTCCCACCAGAGGCCCTAATTGTTACCTTCGGAGCTTCAAAGTTATGGTTTTTTTGAGGCTGCTTGGAACAATAAAAATAGTAATAATAATAAAAAAATGTTACCTTAAGACTGTCCTTAAAATACAAAACAAAGCAAAACTCACGTTGGAAACAGCCCAACATTCTCAGGTTTGTTGTTGGGGTTTTTTTTGTTTTTTTGTTTTATTTTTTGTTTGTTTGGTTGGTTTTTGTTTTTGTTTTTCGAGAGAGGGTTTCTCTGTGTATCCTTGGCTGTCCTGGAACTCACTTTGTACACCAGGCTGGCCTCGAACTCACAATGATCTGCCTGCCTCTGCCTCCTGAGTGCTGGGATTAAAGGCGTGCGCCAGTTTCTCCCTCTTGCAAGGCAGCTTCTGGGTAGACAAATCTGCATCGAAAAAAAAAAAAAAAAAAAAAACCAAACCACCTCTTGATGCAAGTGACATGGACTCGTGGACTGAATATATGCTAGATTGTTCCCTACTTGATGTTTCACCTGAAAATGTCTGGACTGGACTCCTAAAAAAAAAAAACAAAAACAAAAAAACAAAAAAACTCTGGGTGTTCCTGTTTTCTCATTTTGCAGATGAATAAACAGTCCTGGGAGGTTATGCAACTCTCCAGGGTCACGTGGTTAGCAAGGTATACAGCCAGAATTTAAACCTAGGCAACCAGACACCTGCTTATATTCTGTCTTCCAGAGCTCTAATGTTATTTGAACCCAATAGCAAAATAACCATGGGAACCAAGTCAAGCAAAGCCTACCGTTTCCAGCCCTCCATAAGTGGTCAGGATCCTGAACCATTTTCCAAGCTCAGAGAAAGTCTACAAGGGAGATGGTTTCCCCAGATACAAAGTGGTCCTCAAGGATTAACTAGAGTCTAACCTGTCTGAACCAGCCCTGCTTCCCCAAAGACAAGACTCAGCAAAGATCTTACCTGGCACCTTCTGAGGCAGAAAGATTGCTGAGCCTGCAGTAGGGAGTAAAGAGAAGTCTGTTCTGGAGACAGAGGACCTGGGCTCAGAACTTGGCTGTGAGACTGTTCTTGCTGCAGAAAGCCTCAACCCCATGGGGTGACACATCTCTTTATAATGGCCACAGATTGTGTGGGATCTACTTGCAACGTGGTGCCTGGGCATCATTTGTGATGGGGTGGGAGTGAGACAGCTTGGCTCAGATGTCTGGTGGATGGTGCTGGGTATTCAGTTGGCACCTCAGCTATAGATGATCCGTATATAGGGCCTCCCCATGTGGCCTGGGCTTCCTCGCAGCATGGGGGCCTCTTGCTAATCAAATTGGCTAAGTAATAATTATTTTTGTTTTCTAGGGTTGCTTAACAAAGCATCGCAAGCAGGTGGCTTGCAACCATAGAATGGGGTGTCTCATTGTCCCTAAGCAGATAAGATCCTTGCATCGCTGCTTAGAAGGAGGCTACTCAGAAAACTCCCACACATGCCGTGGACTGTAACCCAGTGAAAAGGGAACACTTTCACACACTGACAAACTAGGTCTTGGGGTTTATTTGTTACTACAGCTGAGCCTATCCTATGCTGACTTTACCAATTATTCAGTGCCAATCTCCACTGAGATATACAATGTTCAGCGTTAGCTCTACCAAAATCCATTTCAACCGGTACTGGTTGAAATCACAAAACTAAACCACCAAACTTGCTGTTGTTGGTTAATTACGAGCCTGAGCAGGTCTTCATTAGCGGCCTGTCTGCACGGTCCACCTGGCCACTGGTGACTGTCTTGTCATGTGGTAATGAACCACTACCATGGCCCACTGCCTTCCATGGTCTCCTCCTGCCATATTCATCTCATGGGAACGGGCGGTGTAGGCTCTCCTCCTGGTGTGTGTAGAACTCACTATAGAAGACTGTATAGACATCATCGTTCTCAGCCGTGTCTCTTTTCAAGTGCTTCCTTATCAAGAACCTGTTGACATTTTTGCCTAGCTTTAGGTTTCCCCACATTCATCTGAGGGCTTTTTCTTTCCCCTAGCACCTGACCCATCTTGGCAGGACAGAGCCCAGCAGGCTTCTGCCTGTCTCCTCTCCTCCTTCATCTCGGCAGGCTGGGTCTATCTGCACAGTGCATTGGCCTCTTCCCCTGCTTAGCACAACCTCTAGAATCAGAGTGTTTGTGAATAGCCTCTGCGGCACAGTCAAAAGAAAGAGTAAGCACCAAGGGAGTAGACCTTGCTCTGCTCTGGGCTGTACCCTTGAGCTCTGGAACAAGCTGGCAAGTCGGGGAAGGAAGACGCACCAACAGGGCAAGTAGGGAGTCAGACTAAGTGCTAGCAGGGCTCAGCAAACATGGCTGCAACAAGGCAAGACATCAGCCTGCCTGCCAGTGTGACTGCCATGATGCCTCAAGTGGCACCCTTCTGAGGTGTCTGAGGGCTTGCCTGTGTGGCTTCCCAGTGTGATGCCCATGCCTTGGAACTTCAGCTTTCTGTTAGTAGCTGACATGAGAACTGCTCAAGGCGAGACTGACTTTGTTGGGGAAGATATTTTTTTTGTTTTTTGTTTTGTTTTGTTTTGTTTTCAAGCAAATTAGGACAAGGAGAGAGACGGAAGGGTGTGCGCAAATCACATGAGATGGTTGCCCCAGAAAGAGGAGTGAAAATTTCCCGGTGGAGAGAAGCCAGACTCCACTGGAGATGCGGAGGCTCTCATCATAGGTGGAAACCAAAGCAGGATAAGGCAGTGGGCACTTTGGGGAAGACACACTTGTCAACCGGAAATAGTGTGCAGTGTACGACGGCCCTCCGCCAGGCGCCATTAAAGCCTCGATGAGCCACAAAACGCCTGGGTACGGCGGGATTCTTGTGGCAATCTTGGAGACCTCAGGACTTCTGATTCCCGCTTAGATGATGCTGAAATGGTCAAATGTGTGGGGTGCTTGACACCTGGAGCCCGCTGAGCACTGAAGAGTTACTGAATCTGAAGGTGTTCTGAGCTGGAGGAGACTTAAGACAGAAGCAGTTCATTGGAGTCTGCGTGAGTGGGATTAACCACCCATTAGAGCAAACTCATGGCAGAGATGACGTCATTCTCCCAGCCAGACCCAGAGCAGACATTGCCAATGGATGGCCGCAATCTTCCTCACCAAGGCCAGACACCGAATCCTTCTCAACAGTGTTCTCCAGGCAGCCTCGACCAGTGGCTTGGCCTTCACTAGAATGCAGTGGGCAGACCACCCAAGAGCAAGATATGGCCTGGAGATAATGAGGTTCTGTTTGTTTTGTGTTTGCCTCGCAGAGAGTTTTAAAAGGCTTGACATTTTAAGATTGGGAATGTTAAGTAAACATCCAGATGCCCAGCTTCTCCTGAAATATTGGAGTGCCTGCCTGATGCATCGAGGTCATGATTGTGTCCCCCGTAGCCCTTGGAGGCATTTGGGGTTGGTTCCTGTACCTGCCTCTCTGCCTGAGATGGCTGAACATAGCAGGAGCTCCCTGAAGTCTGCCTGAGTGGAGGCCCCACCTGTGCCGTGTATGTGTCCTGTGGCTTTGAAAATGCCCTGTGTCTCTTTCCCTCCTCCTCTGTACACACAGGACATAATAGAACTTACTTCCTGAGCAGATGCAAAGATTAAGTTAATTAGAACAGTGCCTCACACAGGAGTCATTAAAGTAAGTAGAGCTAGCAATGCCTGTGCCCGTAAACATTCGAACCGCTCTCTAGACCGATGCTCTAAGGCCTGCCTCACAGGTAGAAGACGGAGGCACTGGAAGGGGAGGTTGTGGCTCCCAGGATCTGAGCAGGCCCAGACACTGCATGGTCCTTGCTGGGTGAGAGTCTCCACACCTCACCCCAGAACTTAACCGTGTACCAGTGGACGCCCATGAGTACCTACACCCTCGTGCACGTTGAGTGAAGGCACAGATTTGATCTCAAAGGAAGGAAAGAAAATTCTTTTACGACCTTACTCTTTCGAGAATTTAAAAGATGAAGCTAATTAGAGTAGAAGTGCTTGCCTGATGTGCATACTTGAAGTTATGGTTAGAGGGACCAAGGCCTCTCTAATGATCTTTTCCCCTCTCTCCTCCTGTCTCTGACTCCCTCTCCCTCTCTCTTTATGTCTCTGTCTCTCTTTTTGTCTCTTCCTCTTTCTCTCTCCTGGACTCTCTGTCTCTGTCTCCCTCTCCATCTCTCCGTCTCCCTCCCCCTTCTACCTCCCCCCTGTGCTCTCGGGTATTCTAGGCTGACCTCAGATTCACTATGTAGTCACGGATGCTCTTGGACTTCTGAGCCTTTGTTAACCTCCCAAGGGCCAAGATCACAGATATGTGCACCACACTGACTTATGCATTGCTCAAGATCCAACCCAGGCCTTCACACTTGCTAAACAAGCACTCTGCTGATTGAAACACACCCATAGGTCTCTACTGCCATTCTTTAAAGGGATAATTAAAACAAAACAAAACAAAAAAACACGAGTGTATGCGTTACTTGTTGCTGTGACCAAATTCCTGACGAGAAACATCTGAAAGGAATAAGGCTCCATCTTGCTGGTAGTTTAAGAAGGGACATAATAAATCAACTGTCACCACAAGGGAGGCATGGCAGCAGACTTGTGAGGTGGCTAGTCCCCTAACATCTGCAATCAGGAAGCGGAGAGAGGTCACCAAGTGGACCTGCCCCTAGAGACCCACTTCCTTTGGCTAGCTCCTGCCTCAAGGCCTGTGCCCCCTGGGGATGGTGTGTCCAAACAAATGAGACTCTGGAGCATGTTGTACCTTCAAAGCAGAAAAGGAAAAAAAAAATAAGTAAAAGTAAACAAGTAAAAGCCTTCAGCTACTTCCAGTATCACAAACACCACCCACTTCCTCCTCACTCCCCAGTGCACTTGCAGCTTCCTTGCCTTCCTAGCAACACAGACTAACCACACTTATATTGAACACTCATGACCTCTAAAGCAGCCTGTCTGAGGCCCCAACCCCGACCCAGGAATAACCAGCTGCCCCCATGTGATTCCTGCCTCTCCTAAGAAATTCATTTCTAGGGCCCAGAGTATCCACATTAGCCCTGGGATCAGCTGAGATTGTTGGTGAGGAAATACTCAGGGCAGGAACATGGGGTTGGTGGCAGAGAGTGGGAAATCCACAGGGAAGGGACATGGGGTCGGTGGCAGAGGGTGGGCCAGTGGGCAGAGCGTCAGTCAGATGGACATGAGGGTCACAGAAAGGAAGGGAGTGTTGGTGGAAAGGATCAAATCTCCCTGTCTTAGGGACCTGGGTCTGCCTACACTGGACCCATGGAATCGTTCCTCTCTCCTTTGTAGAAATAAAGATGTCACTTGTTGAAACTCAGGTCACCGGGTCTTCAGTCTCCTCCCCAGCACTTTCTCACCATTTCTTGGTAGATTCTGCAAGGATGGCTGTGTGGCTTGGATACACCAGTGTCGATGGCTTTGTCCAAATCCCCGCTTCCAGAAGGGGCTTCAGGGTCATCTCTGGGCCATGAGTATATAGGAAGTCTGGGATCCAAGAAGTGTGTGTGTGTGGGGGGGGGGCAGCAGTAAAGCCAATGGAGGAAGGACAGCAAGAACAGACAAACTAGCCGGGCCTGGCTCTGCCTTCAAGGAGCCCCAGCTGATCAAGGTCAGAGAGACACTGGGAACACACATGTGCCGCCTACAGATGCTCTGAGCTCTCAGCTCCCTGGCACTGGTCCCAGGTGCTGCAGGGGCCAGTTTCCTCAGACTGGTAGAAGAAACCCAGCCCAAGCCCCCAGGGACTAGCAGCATGGTCGAACTGCTTTGAGGTCATCCAGGCAACCACAGACCTGCCCTCATCCTCCGTCCTCTGCGATTGGCGACAGGAGCGGTGTGCAATGTCCCGATATTTTTTTTTTCTGGAGCAGGAAAGAGTAGGTAAGTTGGATAAAGGAGAGATGGCAGAGGGAGCAGGCATTGGGAAAGAAGGCCTTAGCAGTCTGGAGGTGAGTGGCTTTACAAGGCTCTGGGCGTACCTGTCAGCAGTTGACTACAGCATGTGCGTGTGGCACCATGCCCAGGTAAGAAATGCAAAGCAGTTTCCTCCACAGAACTGCTACTACTGCTTCTGGGCCCCACCCAGGTCTGAACCAAACAGGTTCCAGGAGCCAAGGAAAAACTTGCTGACATTGACTCACACAGGGGACCAGAAGGCATCTCTTGGGCCTAGATGGGTGCAGCAAGGAAACCCTTCCTTAATTTCTACTAAACTTCATTTGCTGAAGAATCCTGTTTTGACTCGTCAAACTAAGGGGACAGAGTCACACTGAAGTTACAAGTTTGACCGCTGCGGGCAAACTCAGAGTGCTTGAAAAAAATCCTGTCTCTTCACAGACCGTAGCAGTGCCCACGTATCTACCTGGGAAAGGGGCTGGGTGCTCCACAGGATGTGACGCAAGTCAAGCATTGCATTCTGGGATTCCCAGCCTATCCTTCTCCCTCCAGTGACCAGGGTACATAGGCTACTCACTCAAACTGTAACTCACTCGTCCCACCCCTCTCTGGTCCCTAGAGTTCACCTGTTAAAAAGCCAGAGGACAGTGGCACATACTTGTCATCACAGTGCTGGAGAGGCCGACCCAGATGGTTCCCTAGGTCTTGCTAATCTCCCAAGAGAAATTATACACAGTAGCGGGGCTTTGATCCCTTGAAGATGACCAGACTCTAATCCTGGAACCTTTGCATAGTGCTACAAACGGACCATTGAAGATACGGTTGAACTAAGAGATTATCCTGAGCTATATAGGTGGCTGTATACAGAAGGCAGCCCTATTTCTCTGCCTTCTGTATACATGTCTCACAGTGTCTTGTATGTGCTGGACATTTGGCGTGAAAGAAGTCTACAGCGTATAGAAAAATGTTCACTGTTTTCTTCTGCTGGGTGTTAGAGTTAAGTCCTGAGAACCATGAGGGATGGACCTGGATGGAGGCAGGGCAGCAGGTTTCCACAGACTCCCCTTCGCCTGTTTCTAGCCTCCGGTGGGGCCTTTCCAGATGCTTTGCTGGAAGCCAAGCAAACCTCTGCCTCTTTAGACCTCCAAGGTCTTTGCAAATTAGCTTCTGCTGGTGCATCTATCTTTCCTCCTTGCTGCAACACTGAATTGCATGCAGCTGATTTCTACCCCTTATTGGGAGTGCAAGTCCTTTTCCTCCGCCGCTCAAATCAACATCAGGTGAGAACACCTACAGAATGACCATGCAACAGAGAAAGCATGTACGTGACAAAATGCGCTGTAGTTTCTCAACAAACAAGCAAACACCTTTCTTCTCTCAAATTCTGAAGCCGGTGAAGACTGAGTAGTGAGATAAGTGGGACCCTAACTGCCCCTTTATTATAGACAAGAGTCTTCCCCGGGGCTGGAGGCTTGAAGTCCAAGGTCAAGGTGACAGCATGGTCAGGTTCTGGGGAGCATCTTCTTCTGGATCACAGACCACCATGTTCCTGCCTTGAGTTCCTGCCTCCCCTGACCCCAGTAATGACCTGCTACTGGGACATGTAAGCCAAATGGACCATTTAGTCCCCAAGCCAGTTTGGTGATGATATTTATCACAGTAAGAGAATATTAACTAAGACACTTCCCAAGGTTCAGATTGAATGCCACCACCATAGTCATTGGGATCTCAACATGTGAATTATGGGATAAGATAGGAGTATCCAGAACACAACGCAAGGCTAGAATGGAGGACAGGGCATGACCTTTTAGAATACTAGAACCAAAGGTTTCACACTGAGTGCAGTTCTGGAATTAGTCAGCCTAAGACGTGGAGTGGGTAAAGTAAGTCAACTAATTAATTAATTAAAAGATACGGAGTGAGGCCCTCCGACACAGGCGATTCATGGAAGGCTTTCTAAGCTAAGCTAAGACAAAGGAAATGTCTTGGTTTTGAGTATTGTTTCTACTTTCAAAGTAGCCAGTCGAAAGAGAGCCCATGGGTTAGAGGGGGGTTCTTAAAATATAACAATGGGGAGACAAGAAGTACCGAGACAGGAGGATAGCTCCACTGTGGGGAATCTGGAGGGATTCTAGCTGGAGACTGTGGGAGTGAGGGAGCAGGACAGAAGAAGTGAAGGGGAGCAGGGCCAGAGATGGAAGTGGGTGGAGCATCCCAGAGCCTGAGAGGCTGCTGGCTGACAGCCACTGCAGGAGCGGAGCTGGAAGGCGCAGTGCCCGGAGGGAGGTCTTGAGATTTTAGTCCTTGACCCCATAGGTGCATCTTTAGGAAACTCAGCTCTCACTCAATCCCTGTCAGCAACCATGGCATCTCTTCACCATCTAGGAAGAAGGGCGTGGCTTCTGACTTATTCCATCTCTGTAACTTTTCCCAGCCTCCTCTCTCAGCATCCCACTTTGCTTCCGTCCTACCTTTGGTATTACTTCATGGTTCTCTAGTAACACCTGGTACTCGGCCCTGGAGGGAGGAGGAGTCCAGGGTCAGCAGTTTTCGAGAAGATACAGGCTGGCCGAGGCAACCTAACAACATGGGTGAGCCTAAGACAGGATCAGGCCATATTCCAAGCTGTAACCCTGGAGACAGGTTTGAGGGTTGGAGCTTGACAGGGAGTCAGAGGAAGGATGGGTTAGGATGCTATCAGCCTAGGAATGGTCCCGTGCCACAGCATCCTCTTTACTATGCTGGACCACAGATGCAGCCACCAGACCTCCCTACCCTCAGACCATGAAGAATTCACTTCCCCCAGAGCAATGAACCTGCCCTGGACTCACAACTGGGTCTGGAAGAGAGCACCACCCTTACCAGGATGCTTCATCATATATATATATATATATATATATATATATATATATATATATATATATATATATATATATATACGGTCTGTATTTTCCCATGGAAAAATAACCTCCCTCCTCCCCAGGAGTCCTTTGTCTACCAAGAAGCTACTACTGGCCCTACAAGGACACCATGGCACCTCCTGGCATCGCTTTAATAGGATACATTCATTAATTCTTTGAGAATTTCATACATACATATGTATATTTTTTTAAATCATATTCGCTTCCTATTCCTCCCTCTAACTCCTCCCAGATCCACCTCATCTCCCCACTCCCATTGCAACCTCTTGTTTTCCTTATTAAAATACAACTTAATTACCTTGTTTTTACAATGAATTGAGTCTAATTTGTGCTGCCTACATGAGTATGGAGGCATCCACTGCAGCATGGCTCATCCACCGGGGCTACACTCATAAAGAGACAAATTCTCTCTCCTCCAGTGGTCAAAAGTTGTCAGTAACTCCTCAGCTAGTGATGGAGGCTCATGAGCCCCTTCTCCCTCCATGGTTTCACTTCTTTTTTATTTTATTTTATTTTTCTTATTTTTGGTTTTTGGTTTTTGGAGACAGGGTTTCTCTGTAGCCGTGGCTGTCCTGGACTCACTTTGTAGACCAGGCTGGCCTGGAACTGCCTCCCAAGTGCTGAGATTAAAGGCATGCACCACCACCACCACCACCTGGCTATGGTTTCACTTCTTAATGTACCTTTTCCCTAATCATTCTTTTACGAGTAGTCCACGTGGCCAGGAACACTGTGAATTAGACACACACACACACAAATGTATCAACTTCGAGGGTTGATTCTGGAGAGCCTATTTACCAGCCATCATGATGCCTGACCTCTGACCTCACTCGTCAAACCCCACTGGCCTTTTTAAAGCTACCTTCTTTCATGTTGGTAATAGGAGGGACCAGCCCAGATAGGATGCTTTCTCATTTGGGCCTCAGGAACTTCAAGGACCTGGGCAGGTCTCCAGGATAGCCTTTGGTGCCCTCAAGGACAAGGATGGTTCTCTTGTGACACCCAATACTGGTCCCAGGATGGAGGAAAAGTCCAGGGCCAGCAGTTTTTGAGAAGATACAGGCTGGCCAAGGCAGCCTACCAACATGGACGAGCCTCCTGGCATTGCTTCTATTTCCCATCGCATCGATATAGATGGGACAAGGATGCTCTCGGCTCCCCAGATGAGGTGTAGAAGAGCAACCTGGAAGAAGGGCAGGAAGGTCATCCACAGAGCTGTGGGTTTGGCTTCATAGGCTGCCAGATTTGCTGACTGGGGGCATCTCCTTGTCTGGTCAGTGTGGTGTTAGGAAGCATTTGGAAAGCGTGGCTTTTGGAATGGTTCCAGTAAAGCAGGCCGTTGTGATTTGGAAACTGATACTGTATGCATTGTCCTGGCCACATGGTGTGTGCACAGACCCTGGGGGAAGAGTATCTGTCTCCTAGGGGACCACATACACAAAGGAACTTCCCACACAGACTGTCAGGCTGGAGCAGGCTTTGGCAAAAGGAACTTAAAAGAGAGTGAACACACCTTTTTTAAAAAATGGACTAAGCCCCAAGCCCTTCTGGGGGAAGGTGAGCCTTTAGTCCAAGTGACAAGGCCAGGGTGGCTGCTAGACAGACTTGAGAAACCCAGAGGTCGCTGGAAAGAAGAAGAAGAAGGAGAGAGAGAGAGAGAGAGAGAGAGAGAGAGAGAGAGAGAGAGAGAGAGAGAGCGCTGCATTTGTAAGTGAGAGGGAGCTGCATTATTTATGAAATGGCCAGGCATGGAGTTAACAAGGAAGGAGGAGGCCTTTAGAGGGGAAAGTGGTTTCAAAACATCCGTATTTTGCTGAAAAAACACACACGCGCAAACTATGATTTAGAGTGTGCTGAGGTTTAGAACCGGAGGTGACTTGAGCGGTTAGAGATCATGGGAGGGAAGAGAAGGGTCTGCGAGGGGTGGGCAGAGATGGACCGGGGTGGGTGGGGTGGGAGTGGAGGGGGAGGGGATGAGGTTGGGGGGTGGTGGGAGTGGAGGGGGAGGGGATGAGGTTGGGGGTGGTGGGAGTGGAGGGAGTGGGGGTGGGGGAGGTGCTTCCTGAAGGCTGCACTGAGACTCACGCTATGAGAAATTGAGCTGTTTGATATTTACTTTTTTTGTTTTCTTTCTTTATTGGCTTTTCAAGACAAGCTTTCTCTGTGCAGCCTTGGATGCACACTGAAGCCCAACCCGCCTAGAACTCAGAGATCTGCCTGCCTCTGCCTCCCAAGTGCTGGGATTAAAAGTGTGCATCATCACCACCTGGTGGTATTTACTTTTTAAAAATAAAGATTACCATAGTTTATTTACAATAGCATGCACACCCCTGCCATGTTCCATTTGCTAAGGTTGACCAATGGCATGTGCTTGTGTAACTAGCACTAGAAGCAAGGTACAGAACATATTAGTTCTGGAACACTGCCTTGGGCATCAACTACTTTTGAACTTCTATCAGGATAGCTTGTTCTAGATTTCCGGAAGTGGAATGATGCAGCGTGTGGTTGTTTTCGCACCTGGCCTCTGTGCTCAGCATCATTTCAGAGACCCATCCGTGTGTGCCTATAATGACAAGCCTTGATGATGCTGAGTAACATTCCACTAGAGGGGCACGCCATTTTTAGTTCTTGGCTTATTGTCAAGCCTTTGGGTGTGTATTAGTCAGGGTTTCTGTTGCTCAAAATAATAGCATAACCAAAAGGAATGTGGGGAAGAAAGGATTTCTCAGCTTACCACTGTCAGGTCACACACACTCCATCACTGAGGGGAGTCAGAGCAGGAACTCGAGAGAGGAACTGATGCGGAGGCCGTGGAGGAGTGCTGCTTAGTGGCTTTTTCTATGGCTTGCTCAATCTGCTTTCTTATGGAACCTGGGCCACCCAGGCTCACCACTCACAGTGAGCTGGGCCCTCCTACATCACAGACTTGCCTACAGGCCAGTCTGGAAGGGGCATTTTCTCACTCAAGGTTCCTCTTCTCAAATGACTATGGCTTGTGTCAAGTTGACAAGGGGGAAGAAAAAAAAAAAAACACCTAACCAGGGCAGAGTGTTTCCAGTGTCTGATTCTTAGTATGGCTGCTACAACCATCTTTCTTTATTTTTAAATTTTATCTATTATTAACATGTGTGTATGCATGGACTCCCACATGCAAATATGCACACCCGGGAGTCTCATAGTCTGTATATGGCAGGCAGAGGACAACTTTTGAGAGTCAGTTCTAGCCTTTCTCTGTGGAATTCAGGGACTGAACCCACACCTTCATGTTCGTATGGCAAGTACTTTTCCCCACTGATCTATCTCGACAGCTTTTCATAATTTAAAAAAATTAACTCTTTATGTATTTTTATGCTATGAACATTCTGACACACACATGACCCTGTGTGGGTGCAAACTTCTAGTCCTTGAGGGTTGGTAACTAAGAGTGGGATGGTGGGGGTCATGTGGCTGCCATGTGCTCACCACTCACAGTTCCTTACAATGAACACACATGTCACATCCCCGTGGACTCTCAGCATCTCCACGTACTGGTGGTGTGTGAGGTGCGTTTTGTCATTTATTTACTTGGCATTCCTCTAATGATTATAGATAGTGTGTGGTCCTTTCCTGAGCCTATTGGCTGTTTTATGCATCTTCTTTGTGAGATGCCCACTGAGTTCATTTGTCCATTAAAAAAAAAAACTAGACTGTCCTTATTTTTGCTGTTACTGACTTGTAAGAATTTTTACATATTGTTGACCCACCAGAGGGAAGATTTTAACTTGTTATTTTGAAGTTTTCTTGTGTATATGTAATAGTAAGTTTCATCGTGACATATTCATACATCTATATAATGGATTTTTAACAATATTGACCACCCTATTCCTTTTTTTTTTTTTGTTCCCCTCCCACTGGTCCCGCACTGTTTTCCAACTAATCTGATCCTACTTTCCTGGTTTTTGAGGGGTGAAGCAATGAGTTTAATTGGGGTTATTTGGAGAAGCATACGCGAGGGCCTATTTACAGGAACATGAACACTTTTCTAGTGACCACACACTGAAGAAAATGCCTTCCCCTATCCCCTGCTGAAGGCTTTGAACTTAAAATGACAGTCACGGATCTTGCTATCACTTAAGCTGACTCGAGATCTCCTTCTTCTCCATGCCACTTATATGGCATCCATCTGGGTGGTGTGCCAGGTTTAAGAGTCACAGTAATCCAAATGGCTGAAATGCTAAGGTGTAACTTAATCAAACTCAGGAAGCTCTATTTCTACTGACACTAAAAACAACAACAACAAAGACACACACACACACACACACACACACACACACACACACACACACTCACACACACAAAACCCTAACTAAATGAACAAACAAAAGAAAAGAAGCTTGCTGCTCTTAAGTAAATTCTCTCTCCTTTAAAAGCTTTCACTCCTCAGCATCACTGCTCAGGCAGTGGAGGATGTAATTTAGTTGACCAAAGTGTTTAAGTCCCTCTCAGGACTCTATCCTCTCAAAGCCTGCCCCCACAGCATGGCCAGGAAGTGGTTTCTATTCCATATGGAGCAAACTGATACTCTGGGCCTCCTCAGTGTGCTGGGGTTTCCACTGAGCATGTGTGGGGAGCACCTACAGGTCACCCCGTGGGGTCCCATGATCTTCTCTTAACAAGCAAGGGTAATCTTGTCTCTTACCAGCCTCGTCCCTTAACTTCTCCCTCAGCCATTTCAGCACTATTGCACCTTACCACCAGCCCACACAGGAAGTTGTAAATCTCACCCAAGCCCCACACCCACCCAGTGGAATGGACCCACTGTGCCTCAGACTTACTCTCCAAATGTGCCACAGCTCTATTCTACCTGCATGTAGGTTCCTTTGCAAGGTGGACTCTGCCTGGACTTCTAAACAGAGAGTGAAGACACACTTTCAGGTCCTTCCTTGAAATCGGAACCGTCCTTACCCAAAATGTCCACATGCTCTCCCTGCACCCTTAGCATGGCCTCTGTCTCTCACAACGGCCTCCATGGGAAACGTCTCTTCTCTCTGCCCATCCCCCACCCCTGCACAAGGAAGGCTGGTCCTCTCCTGTGGGATTTATTATGTTGGCCTGGGCATCCTTTTCTATTCTGTGTTGTGAAGCGGCAGCTCTGTCCCACCCCCTCCAAGATTTTCACATTTGAGGGAAATGTACTTTCTTTAGGGCCTGAATCTTGTACTTGAAAGCTTGCTTGCAACCCCGCTGTGCCTGGGTGTGTTCTGTTCACAGGAGAACATCGCCATTACTGCTTCACTGCCTCCTTCTTCCCAGTCACTCCTCACAGTCAGTGGCAACTGGGGGTAAATGGGATAAAACCACAACTAGGAGGAACAAAAAGGAGAAAATACATTAATATAATTCAAAGTGGAAATCCGAAGTCAAGAACTTGCTCCCCTCTGAAACTTGCTCCCTTCTTCTTTCCTTTGATGTCTTTTAAAAAAATTTATATGAATGGCTGGATTTTTTAGATAAATATTTTATCTGTACATGAGTATTGTGCCTGCATGTTTGTATGTGCATCAGAAGGTATAAGATCCTGGAATGGATGGTTGTGAGCCACCACGTGGATGCTGGGAGTTGAACTCTGAGCCTCTGGAAGTGCTCTTAACCACTTAACCACTGAGCCATCTCTTCAGTCCCCTTTTCTTTGAGATCTTGATGGAAGCTTCATGACTCTTAACCTTTGCAGGATGAGGGAGGGAGGCAAGTTAATATGCCCTCTGAATGAGGAGATAATATAGTGGGGGAAAAGTGACATGGAAGTGTGTGGGTAAGGAGAGAGAGAGAGAGAGAGGCAGAGAGACAGACAGACAGAAAGAAAGAGAGAGAGAGAGAGAGAGACAGACAGACAGACACAGACAGACAGACAAAGACAGACAGACAGACAGAGAGAAGCAAGCTGTCCATTGGGAGAGCTGGAAGCACACAAGAAAGTACTTTAAGTCTCAAATCCCCTACCTCAGGCTTTTATCTGTGCTCTAAGGCAGAGTACAGAGAGCAACAAATGCATACAGGACATATATTATTGTGGCTGTTGTGGAGTCTAAAGCTGTCATGAAAACAAGAGGGAAAAGCGGAAGCAGTCTGTTTGTTCATACTTGCCCCCAAAGAGATATGGGATAACATGGAGTCAAAGGGCGCAGGAAAAGTGTCCTGCACCATAGCATGGGAGGGGTGGGGGATGGGGTGGGCTTCAGGCCCAGCCCTGGTAGCCCCCGAATGCTAATCTTTTGGGGACACTTCTTCAACAGGCTCTCAATAACCTTTGAACCGCAGACAGAGTCTGAAGTGGCAACAGCAAGTGGAAATGTATTGATTCCACTGGCTTTATTTCACCTTGTTTTAATTCACTGCAGCGTTTTTCTTCCCAGGAAATAAGTTGAGTTCCCTAGAATTAGAATCTTGGTTTTTCTAGAAGACCCACTGGCAGACATCACTTTTCAGCGTCACTTTGTAGATATTTTCCTTGACAATAAATATAGAGATTTAACCACAGTTCAGACAGCCTGAAATTGTGTGTGTTTGGAGGGGCAGGGGATTGGGGTGAAGATTGAATCTAGGGTCTTCTGCATCCTAAACAAGTGCTCCATCACTAATGACCCCAGCCCCACACCTAGGATGCTGAGTTGAAAGATGGATTTTTTTTTTAACATCTTTTCCTCACTCCTTTCAATGTATCAAATCTAGGATTATCCCAGGAAATAAGGAGGGGCATACATTTTGCTGATTCATTCAAGTGACTAACCCCACACATTTTTTTTCCTTATTGAACTAGATCCAATCCCTTATCTACATGAGGTCACCACTAAATCTTTTTCAGCCTACTGGATAAAAGTAGAATCACTTACCAATTTCCCCCCATCATTCTTTTCTTCCCTTCTTTCCAGAAGTCACCTTTGGGTAGGATGCATTCTGGGCTGCCACGAACAGTATAACTGTGACGAAGATCTTCAATGCTTATAGGATGCATTGGTGTCCACAGTCTGTGGTCCTTCCAGTATCCAGGTCAAAGCCGATGTCTCTGTGTCCTTTGACTCCAGTGTAAAGACTCTCCAGCACATCAATGCTCCCTTGATGCTGAGAGACATTGGCCGTGCTGTCTGGGTTGGCAGGGGCTCTGGGAGACCACCCAGGGCCATTTGCTGAGATTCCTGCAGTATGGCTACTTCCACTATGGCACTAGGGTGTGCGTGGGCTTCTCCAAGGGGCTTGCTTGTGCCCTCCCCCCTTACAACCTTCCCATCAGTTATTTATTGAAGAAGGCAAAACCTTGGGTTATTAATGACTATTATCCGTGCGACATAGTTTTATAATCCCTTCAGAAACTTGGATAGGCTTCTCTCCTTATTCTTGTGTACAAGATGCTTGGAGATACACAAAGAAAAGAGAAAGAAGATGTGATGGGCAGAGACAGGTGTTGTTTGTAAGTTCTGAAAAGCAAGCAACAGACACCAATTTGGGCTAAATTAGGGAAAAGGGATCTTTCAAAAGGACATTGGGAAACTAAGAAAACCATGCGGAGGTCTTCAGCCTAAGCACAAAGCTGATCTTTGAGAAGCGCAGACCTGGCCTAATGGGGACCTCAGCACTGCCACTCAACACGCATGCTTCTTCTGTCTCAAGAGCTGTGCTCAGTGGCTACCACTATGCCTGTGACTACTACTACCTGTTTTTTTTTTCCTGAGTCAGTTGCTAAAGTCTGAGCCTAGTTGCAAGGCATTCTGGGAAAAGGAATAGTTGCTGGACATGCTACCTTTTGGGTGGTTGCTTTTACTCCTCACTAAGACTACCACACATCAACACCAGCACCAGCACCAGTACCATTGTGGTGGTAACAGGCAGCAGTGGCTGGCAATTCTCCAAGTGAAGAGCAAGGTTCAGATGCTGAGAAAGGAAAACTAATCACAAAGGCACTGGGGATAAGGTTGCTAAGAAGGTTCTCTGGTGGTCTCCAAGATGCTCCACTCAAGGATTCAAACTCAGTGGCAAGGGGCACACTATGGAGACAGAGAGATTCCGTGACTAGGAGGGAAAACAAAGGCATGAGGGCGGTCCATAGAAGCACAAGAGCTTTTTGAGGTGCCTGAGGTAAGTCAGAGAGAGTAGCCCTGCCCCCCAGCACTACTCGAGTAGATGAAGGAAGGGCCACTGTGACCAGTGGGTGCCAGCTGGACTGCCTGGTAGCAAACTACTCCACCGTCCCTCCCTCCCATTTCCCCACATGCAAAGTGACACGAACTAGATTCTACCACACTCGGTTCAGACTGAGAGGGAGCAAGAAAGAACTTAACTGTCCAATGTGACTATCAGTGACACCCTTCCATCCCTTGTGTGAGAAAAGAAAGGCCGGGGAAGCAAAGGCTAGTTGAGGGAAAAGCCCCAGGTGAGTCAGGAAGGCAGCTTCCACTTAGTCCACATAGAGACCTTTTTGGCTTCTTTTGTACCTAAAAACCATCTCCCCAAGGGAAGAAATTACTGTTGTTGGGGGAAGGGGGAAGTGCCAGCCACCAGATGTCAAAGTAGACACAAGACAGGAAGAGAAGCAAGTATTTCCACATACTGTGCTTACTGTTTCCTGTCCCTGGGGTTGCTCCGGTCAGCCTGGCTGGGCTGCTCTTCCTGCCCTCTTCTGAATTTTAAACTCCTCCGTGTCTCCTGTTACCCTGTTTGTCCATGCCACAGACTTCCTTTGCTTGGAAGCAAAACAGCCACATCAGTTTGGGTGGTTGTTGGGGGCCAAAGATATGTCCATTGCATTTAACACACCAACAGGGCCGAAGAGGAAGGCTAGCCGAATGCTTGAGATACTCAGCTGGAAATGACATTGTGCCCTGCAACACAAATGCCGTGCATCCCAGGCCCTGTCACAGGCAGACCACCTCACAGCATTCACTCCCCACGACTCCGAATTCTCCACATTCAGTGGCTCTGTTCTTGCTCTGACACAACCCATGCCCCTTGAAAAGGGCAAGATACTCAGGAGGCCCTCATGTCACAAGCCAACAGGAAACACAAAGGCCGTATCACGGACATAATCTCTTTGTTCTGAAAAAACAGCTCAGATTAAAATGCATCGTTTCTGAAACCCTGAAAAGGACCCGCTCTGTGAATTCTTCCAAAGGTCATTTTAATAATCCAAACCAGCAACAGAACCAAAGACGTGTTCTAGTTTGGGATGGTTGAAAACACCCCCCAGGCAAGGTACAGATTTTGGGGGTGGTGGTGGTGGTAAAGGCACATATTTTTTATAGCTTCAATTCCAGATAATGGGGTATTTCCAAGTTTGTCCTTTCATGGCACAATAGCTCTGGGTCTGCTATTGGGCGCTATCACCCTACATCAAATTGAATACATTGTAAACACAACACAAGAGAAACTTGGAAACTTGCAGATGAAAGGGGGGCAGTTTTACTGCACTAGTACATCAAAGGCAGGAATGTAGCAACCAGGCAAAGGACAAACAACTATTGAGAGGACAGAAGAGGAAGGTGGCCTGTCTCCCAAGGATATAGTCACCCCAGCAGGCTTGGTCTGTGTCCTCAGATTCCCTCTCTTGAGGTCTCCACATTAGGGGTTCCCTTGGCCCCCTGATTCTCATCACCACAGAGCAGAGGACTCAGAGTCATCCCTGGAGTCACTCATGCTCAAGTGCGAGGGCTCAGCATGAGCCTTCTTCACACTTCCCAAGTAGCAGTGGAGAACCAACACTGCATCTAAAGCCCACATGAAGGCACATGCAAGAGGAATCAGATGCTCACTGGACCAGTTGGATGGGGCTGCGGTTCTCCATGGCCGCCATTTCAGCATCATCAGGATAACATGGCCACTCACTGCACAGGTGGAAAATCCAGCTCTGCACTTTCTTACACATTCTGTGTCCATGAAGATTTCTGCTTGGGGTGATGAAATGAGATTCTACTTTTGACAATGCCCAGGCACATCGGTTATTCAGAAACTTATGGGACCAGACTGTTGGTTCCTCCTGGGTATCATCAGAACCAGCCAGGTTCAAGCAGAAAACCATGTCCCAGGTGTGGATTATTAAGAGGTTGGTGTATGCACAGAAAGCCACCCCCACTCAGCCTCCAGAGTGGCCCAAAGCCACCATGCAAGCGTCTCTGGCCTGCAGTGGTGCTGACATCAGTCTCTTAACATAGTGCATATTCCTGTGCCTTCTAGAATCGTCCCCTAGAGGCTCTGGCCTCGAAATGCAACACTACCTGACACCCGACTCTTTATTTCAGGAGCCATACCGGACATGGAGTTCCCATGTAATTAGCTTGAAATTAATTTAGGCACAATGGCTTATTATTAGATTTAATTATAAATGAAACGATTCACCTGGGATGTTTTACTTTGTAAACAAGCATCTTGGAGTCGGCAGGGAATTTAGAGGGTTTCCCCCCCTTTCTTTCTAGTCTTTAGTCACCGCAGGGTTTTTCACACAATGGTAACCACTACCACCCTCCCATGCCCCCCCCCAAAAGAGTTATTTGGATATAGCTTTCAAGGAGAGTCCTTTGGTGTCCTGGCCTGGGATACTTGGTTCCTGAACAGGCTGGGTGAGGGACGGTGCTCTTTGCTGCAATGAACACAATCCCAGCGCTCATGAAGCTAAAGCAGCCGCTGAAGTTACAGAGCTCAAAGGTAAGGTTGAGGTGGTCCAGTCTATATACTCTCCCCAACCCTGTTACAAGTGACACACCCCGGCACACAATGATACCACATAAGTGCTGGATAAAAAATGACCACAATCGAGAATTCCAGTTTAAATGCTTAGGATGTGATAGAACAAAAAGTACTCATTATTGTTGTGATTTCGTGGCACTATGCACACATTTTGAAGAAAATTATAAAAGCTTTTGGAAAGTAAAATATACAGTGAGTGAAAGTTAAGCAAGGAACTGGGGAGATGGCTCCGTGGACGAAGTGCTGGCCGCACAGGCATGGGGACCTGAGTTCAGATCTTCGGTACCCATGTGAAAAAGCCAGGTAATGGCTATGAACACCTGTAACTTCAGCGATGAGGTGGGGGTAGGGTTATGGGGAGGGCTTTGGGTTGGCACGGGTATATCTCTACAGCTTATTGGCCAGCCTATCCAGCCAATCAGGGAGCACCAGGTTTCGAAGAGACTCTGTCTCAAAAAACAGGGAAAGTGATGGAGGGAGACACTAACATCCACCTGTGGCCTCCACACACTGGTGCGTGTGCGCGTGCACAACTAAACAAACCAGGACATGCTGTTATACGTTTGTGATCTCAGCATTTGGAAAGCTGAAGATCTGAGGATCATGAGTTAGATGCCAGCCTGGGCCACATAGTGAGTTCAAGACTCACCTGAGCTACCTGAGAGTCTATCTCAACAAAACTAAACAGTTTAACAACAACAAAATGGCATGTGACACGAGCCACGACTAAAGTGTGAGAGATGGTGTCTCAGAGCTCAGGTCCTAGGAAAGAGGTCGCCTGCCAGCTCAGGAACATCACCTACAACCCTAGAAGAACTTTTGGGTCTCTGCACCCTTCCCCAGTTCCTCAGGTGGAATTAGCATTTTAATCACATCCCTGAGAGGTTTGGCAGGCTCTTTAGAATTTCAGAAAAGTGTCTAAGAAAACCCCAGGGCAGAATCCCCTGGCACAGCTTGGGTTGCCTTACAATTCCAAAGCTGCTCGCTGAGTTCACTCTGGCAGAACCGGGCAACGTTTTTATGATCTGTGCCCTGTTTCCACTATGTCAGGGGCTAGGCCACCCCGGTGACCTTCCTTTTCCTGTGTAAAAGCATGACCTCATCTGGCCCTAGAGCGGAGCCCAGGAAGTCTCACCTATGAGTTAGACGAAGGAGCTCAGGGCAGAAGCAGGCTTGGATGGCCCAGGATGGCGGCCTAACAACTAACTCAAAGGGCTGAGCCTAAGGAGAATGTTGGAAGGACCAGCAGGGAGGCTGCCAGCTGCCAGGGCCAGAAGATAAGAGCGTTAATTTAGCTTGGCTGCCATCCAGTAAGCTGAGCAAAGCAAGGCCTCCAAGCTCAGGGTAAAAATAAGTAAATAAATAAATAAATAAAAATAAGTTGGCAGCTGTTTCGGCTCCCTTTGTGACACTAGCTACACGGATCCCGCACATCCCGAGTGTCCGTTAGGCACTGTGTCAGAAACCTGGCATGGTTGTTCCCTCTCCTTCAGCAAAAAGCCCTGGCAGGTTGGTGTTGTCACCTCCATTTCACAGGGAGGGGGTGATGTGGCTCTGGCCACATCGTGATTTGCCTGTGGCCACTCAGCTCTCCACTCCCCCAACCACATTCTGCAGCCCTAGGCAGGAAGTGGAAACAGGCTGGTTGGTTTTTTTTTTTTTTTTTTTTTTTTTTTTTAAGACTTGAGCAGGACCAAACCCTAGCAGATGTGGGCCTGAAAGAACTCTCCTGTATCCTAATACGGTTTCAGACCGGAAGGCAATGTTTTCAGCGTGCTCAGCCTGCGGGCACCATCTTACCAACCCTCTCCCTGGCACTCTGATGCTGACAAGACACACTGTTAGCCACGTGGCAAACTGGGAGACTAAGCAAGTTGCCAAGAAAGTGCCCATCTTAAGACGTGTGCCCCTGTGACAAATAGCCCACGTGGCTGCCCCTCTCTGAGATGCCAGAAAAGATGAAATGAGGTCGCTGAGAGAATGTGCACACAATGTACCTGATACATGGCAGAGCCTTGGTACAGGGCCTCTCCCTTCTGCCTCCTCATCCTACTCTTCCCTTTCTGTCTCCCTCTGGGTGTGCCTGGGCATCCCGAACCATTTCTTGCCTTCATTCCCACAGACAACTGAAGAGACCAAATTGGAATGGATTCTCCCACTGGTTAAGGGAGTTGAGGAAACAGCCCCCTTAAATACTATGTCTCAACAGTTTTTAATTCATCCACATTAAAAAAAGAAACAAAGAAAGAAAGAAAGAAAGAAAGAAAGATTTTACGTCCTTCCTCATTATTATCTGAAGTTTCTAATGCGGTTAAATACTATAATTCAAAGCCAATCAAATGAATTATATGAGTTTAATATGCGTCATGAAGCTGTCCCCCACCCCTTGCGATTCTGATATGACCGTCCAACAAAGACAGCTTGGCCAGCTCCCAGCTGAGTCCTAACGGAGGAAGCAAGTGTGGGAACAAGATGACAGCACATGGACAGGAAGCCAGACCTCTACTTCTTTCGCGCACTGTACTGGAGATTCCCAAACTGGCCAGCACCCCGCGAAAGGGTTCGCGTTCTCTCGCTCCCTTGATAAGTAAATGGTCAAAGGTGGACTCATCAAAACCGTACCTGCCTTTTGGACAAAGTGGTTGGCCAGGAGGTTGGCACACACCACCTGTCCCTGGCTTCAGGGGTTGCTTCAGGAAGTTCATCACATGACCGCATTCTACCTGGACTTTCTGAGTTGTTGGTACCCGGGGCAGTTAAAGAAGGAGAAGAGCACTCTGCTTTGCTCTGGAAACTACAGTGTTTGTGGCCAAGTGGGATGTGGAGGAATGGTCTGAGACAGTGAGAGGTGGTGAGGGGCAGAGGAGAAGGAGGAAGAACGGTCCAGAGAGGGTGTTGCTCCCCCCCCTCAGCTTCTGTGGGCTCCATTGTCCCAGGGGATGGTGCCAACCTGTCTTCCCCACGGCATGGCTGCATGAAGCAACAGTTTCTCTCATTTTAGCTACAGTTTGTTTAGCTCAGCTTCCCTTCACACCCTCAGCCTCGAACAAGAACAACCTGGCTACAACAAGGATGGTGTTTGTGTCCTGGGTGGTGTCCCCTGATGCTGGGTAGTTGGCCTTGATTGTCCCTATACGGCTATGATTTCCTTCCCTTCCAGCCCCATACTTCTTTAGTTCTTTTTAAACACATCCTTTGGTCCACCAGCCCCCCGGGTCTTGGGTGCCTTGGCTGCCGGTTGACACTTCTTACAGTATTTTTTTTTCTTCTTCTTCTTCTAGGAAACCGAGGCGCCCACACACCCCTGCTCTTTGGGCTCTGTGATCTCTGTCTGCTGACCTGGCTGGACTTGGCACAACTGCTTGAGGCACCCACTCTGGCCAGGTGTGCCTTGGTGGGTGGAAGGACTTAAAGCCACAGACAACTTGACAAACGCACACAGGAAGCGGCCCCACTTCCTCAGAAGCTGCCCAAACTGCTGCGGTACAATTATAGCATCTGGGTATCCAAGCAAGTTGGGCCTGATACATTTATAAAAATCATCGGCTGAAGAAATCAGATTCCAAAATCCCATCTGGGAGCTTTTTCCTCTCTCTCTCTCTCTCTCTCTCTCTCTCTCTCTCTCTCTCTCTCTCTCTCTCTCTCTCCGCATGTGTTTAGGAGAAGTCAATGGGAATCATCACATTTAACTTTAATTTGCACAGACAAGAGACACGATGAATCCAAGAGATTCAGGTGACAAACGCAACCTCTTGCAACCGGCTATTGTGTCAACCATGGAGCTGGTGACCCATTCGAGGCCCGTTTAGCTGCGTCAGCTCAGCTGAGTTTTAAAATTCTTTTAGCATCTCTTTCCCTCTCCAGAATACAGGAGCAGTAAAGTGTAAATGTGAAACACAGTTGGTCAGGGATCCAGAGCTGAGGCCGCAACTCAACTGCCAAGCTCGAGTAGGGCTCACTGGATTCAGAAATGCCATGATCTGGGTTAAAATCCCAGTTAACCATACTGTGCTGTGTTACAGAATGTTTGTTAAAGTTTGAGGGAACAGCAAACTGCTGCCTGCCACTGCCATTCAGGCTACAGCTACCACATTTGAAATGAAGAAGTTGCTGAGCCACTGGCCGTCCGAGAAGTGTACAGCCTTCCTATTGTGTGTGCGGGCTTTACAAAGCAGGAATTCCTTCTGACTGTCCGCTGACGTTTGCACTTTTTGCTTTGCATATTAATGAAAATGAGTTTTAGAGCATTTCCCAATTCTTGTTTTTAACTAACGAGAAAGGTAAACCAACTAAGTTTCCACTTAAAATTTTACTAGACTAAGGACAGATAGTAAGGCCAACACTCTTCACTAGGGAGGAAGAGAAGGGAAACTTCTATTTTGCCACCTTTCCATTTAAACTCTTCTGTTCATTATTGACTCAAAAAATATAAAAGTCTATGTTCAAATCTCAAGGGTGAGACCTATGAAGCTTTTTGAAAAAATATAATTTTTGTGGTAAATGGACCAAATAGTTAAGGAGGAGAAAAAAAAATATGGTCTTATGTAACACACACACACACCACACACACACAGAAACACACACACCACACACATATACCAAGCAGACACATACACACATAGACACACACACACGTAGATACAGACACACACACACACACACACACACACACATAGATTCAGATATACATAGACACACGCATAGATACACGCATACATATAGATACACACACACATAGACACACACACACACACACAACTTCACCAACGTTTCTGTAAGGTCCATTCAGAACACTGGTTTTTATAAGATGTGAAATTCTAACTCATCTATGTGCATCCGGATTCTATAAATGCACACACCCAACATAATTGTAAGAGGAGCACATGTGCAGTCGAGGGAGTGGCAGAACAACGGAGTCCTGAGACGGGTGTGCTTGCTCTGGTTATTAAAGAAAGGTGGCAGGCATTTCCGAGGATATGAAAATTTAACATCATCGGAGGAAACTCTTGAATATAGCTAATGCTGCTGCCAAAAATCTCAGCTATGTTATGTCAGATTGTTCAGTTGCAAGCTTCACTTTAATGAATGGAAAGACAGGGAAAGTGTGGGAAGTTCCTGCATCGACACACTACAACCTTGAGCAATCAAATTCCCAAAAGTTGGCTCAGCTCATTCACCCAGGGCCTGAGCTACCAGGTGTCTGATCTACCGGCTAACAATGAGGTCAACAGTTACCTACAAATAGGGGCGCTGTGGAAGACTGAAACAGCCGGGCTGTCTACTCAGTCTCCTACTTCACATAGAGATGGAAAATCAATTTGCTTTGCCCTTTCTGAAAAAGTGGGGTTCTAAGAAGAGCAAGTCTGGAGTCAGAAAAGCAAAGAACTCTGCCACCCCACACTGCAGGCTCGACACCCCTTTCTTCCCCTGCAGCTCGCTTGCAGAGTTAACATTACTATTTTTATCAGCTCTCTGCAGCCCAGCTGTTGCTTCATGTTAACATGGCGAATGGTGTGAAAATCCCAGCAGAGGCGCGTGAATCCCAGAGGGACCTGTCTTCTGTCATTTCTAGAACAGATGAAATGTCAGGAGCTTCATTGGGGGGGTGGGGGTGTGTGGAGTAAGAACATTTTAACACAGAAGCAACAAGAGCATAGCTGACATTTAAGTGACATGGAATCCGGGGGCCAGACTCCCTCCTTACTTCCAACCAGAAGCAGGCGAGTTTCTAATGGCTGCTAAGGTCTCACACACACTGGCACAGAAAAGCTGGAAGCTGCAGTTTTCCCCGCTCCAGAGTCAGGCCATGGCTGTCCCAGGTGCTAGACTTTGTGGCATCATGAGGTTGAGGCAGCTGAGTGGAGTCCAGCTTGGAGGTGGCCCCAGAAAACCCACTGCCTCTTCCGGACTTTAAATGTGACTAGTAATTTTAAGCCCACACTTTGTATTTTCTCTGTGAAAATAACAGCACTTGGCCAGACTTTGTGCAGAGGGGGGGAACAGTGCCACATAAAACTCAGATGACTTAAAAATACAGCTCCAATTGCCGGTTTGTTGTCCCATGGTTTGGCAAATTAGGGGGCAAATCGGAGGGGGCACTTGCAGCTTGCTTCAGGCATGACAAGGCTGCTCAGTTACACATTTGCCTCTGTGGTGGGTAAACTCTTTCAATGCCTATGAAAATAATATTTTAGGAGCTTCCTCCTAGAATAGCAAGTCTATACACAAGGGCAGGGGGTGGTATTTGGTTCTGAGTGCTCAGTGCTGAACGTGAACTCCCAGGTCTTCTCTGAACTTTTCTTTCCCCAGCTTTTCCATGAAGACAAGGGAGGTACCCCTCTTGCTCCAAAGTCCTTGGATCGCCTTAGAACTGGATGAGAGCCATCTCTCTCAGGAGTTACGTGGTCTTTAGGGGTAAGAGTCAGAGAGGCCATGCGTAGGTGCAAACTTGAATCTACTCTCAGTTTTACACTGCTTTCCATGTTATGAAAACGTTTCACGGAGCTGGGCATGGTGACACACATGTGCCTGCCATCTCAGCACTTGGGAGGTAGAGGCAGGAGAATCTTGCCTTCAAGGTCAACCTGAGCTGCAGTGTGAGATTCTATCTCAACAAACAAACACACAAACAAACAGACAAAATACCAAACACAATGGCAAAAGGAGGAAGAGGAAAAGGAAGAAAAGGCGCCATTTTGTCTTTTAGATGTAATTTGTCTACACAAGACCAGAAGGTTATCAACTTTTGTGGCTGCCAAGATGGCTCAGCAGGCTCACCTGCTGCCAAGCCCGATGACCTGAGTTCAGTCCCTGGGATCCATGTAGTAGGAGAGGACCAACTCCTGAAAATTGTCTTCTAACCTCCACATGGGCGCAGTAGCACATGGGCTCCCTCCCTCCCTGCCCCACCCCTCTCTCCCGTCCGGCTCTCTTTCTCTCTATAAATGCGCCCCCCACCCCCAGGATCCCTTGCAGCTCAACTTTTGGATGCTGCTCCCTTTTTGATCTGTTAAATTCAGATGCTGACCACCTTCTGTTTCTCCTGCTGACAAATGATACGGAGACTCTGCTGGGGTCTGCCTTAGCCAGTCCACTGTCAGTCTTTTCTTGAAGTGTCAGGACACAGGAAGCTCCTTTACCCTTTTTGTCTTTTTGCTTGTGGACCAAAAACTACCACTTGGGAAACAACAAGATGGTTTGTGATCAAAGTGCTTGGTATCTAGCCTGACAACGTGAGTTTGGTCCCTGGAAACCCTATACAGTAGAAGGAAAAAGTAAATTGTCCTCTGCCCTCCACATGAGCATAGTGGCTCTTGTGTGCACACACTAAATCAATCACTCATTCAGTCAATCAATCAATCAATCAATCAATCGGTAAAGTATAAAAACATTTGTTTTTAAAAACCACTCATTGGCTTGTGAACTCAAGTTTCTGTTCTTGGTCTTGGCTCACTAGAGTGCTGCCTGTAGGCAGTGTGTCTCTCGCAGTTTCTGGGTGTCCCTCTTCTTCTCTCCCCGCGCCCCCCATCCTGCAGTGGCAGCCCCACACAGCTGAGTTCATAGTTCCTCTCCACCCAGCCTGAGCTCTGTGCTTGGAGCCACCCAGTGCTTTTTAGAAGCGCAGCACGGCCTTGTAGTAAATCCCTTTCTATTCAAAATACTGTGGCTTCTGGTACTTACAAGTGTACCTCCTAGAAAATGGAGACCGAACTGGATTCTGGTCTGCGCTGTTTTCTTAACAACTGAGATGGTTGCTCTCCCTTGGCCCCACATACCCCCCTAACCACAAAGATCACAGCCTCCATCTCTGTTGGGGGAAGTGGAAATATTAACTCCTTCCACTCCGAATTTTCACTTGTATCTAAATGTGTTCCTTGTTCAAACAAAAAGAAAACAGGCCTGCCCGTTATTGTAAATCATGCTAAGTAATAGAGCCTTGAGCATTCCTGTGAGGTTGTCCTTAGGGGGGGCTGTTCCCCAGCACACTCCACAGTCAGTCAGCTTCCTTCACATCCCTCTCCGTCCCCCATTCTCCTCGTGGTTCTTGTGCCTCTTCCTGCCAAGCTCCATCATCCCCTCCTAGACTCCAGGACCTAGAGGGTAGAGCACCATCCCCCAGGACGCTCCACAGCACTAGACACCTCCCTCACGGATGGTCACATAGGCCTGGAGCTTGAGAGAAAAGTTTCCCATCATTCCGACTACCGTTTCCAGGAGAAGGTGTCTGGTGAGTAACGTGCGCTCCTTTGTGTTGGGAGGAAATAACTAAACAAGTCAGGTTGCCTGGAAAGCATATGACCACATGCCCTGGAGGGTGATCTTCAACCACAGAAAGAGAAGAAAAAGCTAAAGAAGGCAAGAGGTTGTGTCTACCCATGAAAAGATATTGATATACAACCCACAATATAACATTAAATGGCAGTTTCATCACATTTTACTTCTATTTATCTTTTGTATGTACATGTACATGTGTTGTGCACGTGTGCCATGGTGTGCATGTGGGAGTCAGAGGACAAGGGATGGGGTGGGAATCAGTTCTCTCTTTGCATCCCGTGAGTCCCAAGTATTGAATTATAGGCTGTTGTGCTTGGTGGCTAGGGCTTTTACTCAGGGAGCCATCGCACCAGCCCGCAGAGGTATTTGCTATGTCCACAACATTGTAACAAGCACAACTCCTTCCAAGTTCGGAGACATTTTCATCACCCTAAAGCAAAATACCCATACTGGTTAGGCAATTACCCGCCCGTCTTGTCCTTTTACCCACAGCCCCTGACAATCCCAGTCTGATTTCCTTTCTAGAGTTGTAATGTAGAAATGGAGTCATTCAGTATGTGGTTAATCGTTTGTGTCTGAATTCTTTCACAGAGCATAATAGGTTCCAGATTCGTATCTATTGCAACTCGTATGAAAGCTGCATTCCTAGCGTGGTGATACATTCTTATAATGCAAGCACTCTGGAGGCTGAGGCAGGGGGCTTGCAAGTTTGAGCCTACTCGAAGCTCCCAGATACTGCCTCGTGGAAGCAAAAACCTAAAACGGCTTTCTTTTTAGAACTGACTAATACCCCACTGTGAGATTCCACCACAGTCTATTTTCCCATCCATGCCTGACAGACAGGCATTTGGGCATTTAAGACTTCTTTTTTGAATAGTGTCATTATGAACACTCCTGTGTAAGAATCTGGGACCCTGTTTTCAATTTTGGAGCATATACCCAGAAGTATTATTGTTGGATCATCTTACATTGAAGTATTTACCTTTTGTGATGTTTTTTCCCCCAGCCGTGGCTAAATCATTTTAAAGTTCCGATAGCAATGCACGATGCTCGTGCTTATTTTGCATATTCATATTGTAGCAGTTCCTGTGTCCGGTGGTACCCAATGTGGTTCTGCTTTTGCTTTTCACGAAGAGCATCTTTTTATGTACTTAGCTTTTTTATCTTCTTTGGGGAATTACCCATCCATTTCTTATCTGGAGTTAATGGTCCTTGGAACTATATGACAACTCAGATAGTTTCAGCTGGCTTGAAATTATGGGCAAGCCGAGTGATCCCTCACCACTTGCAGCACTGCCACACAGCAGCCTTCAGGCCTGAGTCACAGGTGATTGGCTCAGACAGCCTTTGCCAGTGCTGCTTTTTTTAAAAAATATATATATTTTATTAATTTATTCATATTATATCTCATTAGTTATCCCATCCCTTGTATCCTCCCATTCCTCCCTCCCTCCCATTTTCCCCTTACTCCCTTCCCCTATGACTGTGACTGAGGGGGACTTCCTCCCCCTGTATATGCTCATGGGGTATCAAGTCTCTTCTTTTTAAACTAGATTCAAGTGCTGCTCCATTTCACAGTGGCGATCCTCTCTTCTGTGGCCCTCGACGTGGTTTATTATTGTGTTGTGTTTGTCGTCGGTTTCGTTTACTAAATCATTTGCTCTTTGGGGTCAGAAACCATTGATGATCTTCCTCACAGCCTTGTTTCCAGAGCGCTGAGCCAGAATGGGTGTGCTATTAGCATATAGGAAAAAAAATCAGTAAGTTGCTAGGCAGTATTTGTAGGCGATGCTGTGTTGTAGCTGGCACACTGTGTTGTATCGGGGAGGTTATGACTTTAGTTTGTTGTGGTTGTTCGAACTGGAAAAAAACAATGCTGGCATTTAAGGGAGTGAAATGAAACACTCCAGACAACACCTGTGGAGCAACTGGCAATGAAAGAATTGTCCCTAGTTCCACCCAGCTTTAGAATGACCCACCAGAAGTCAAAGGGGCAGGGGGAATCTGTAAGTACCTGCCTTCCTAGCACTGCTGTGTCCATATGCAACACTCTATCAATCTTAAAAAGACTTTTCCTTCTTGTTGGAAACTTCACTGACAGTTGTTCACCTTTTCAGGGGGGAAAAAAACCACATCTTAATTAGCAACATTGTTCATGGTCTTTGAATCTCCAACACAATAGCACTGGTACAGGTAATGCTCACCTGTGGGGCACAATCAGATCGGATCATTCTGTTTGCTACTCTAGACATACCTGAGAATGTGTGTATTGGGATATATATTATTTATTGAAATTTATTTCTTCTTTTATTACATTCAGTGTGCTATTATTAGTGATTTTGAAATTCTGTCTATGGACAGGTTATATGTGAGTTTTATTATATAATCTTAGCTATGAAGAAAGGCATTGAATATAGTAGCAGTTAAGCTGCTACTATGGATCTGTATTTCTCGTCATGATAATATAAATAATAACATAATATTGCAGTGGAATAGCCAAAACCACAGTTGGACTTGACAGTCTTGTCTGAGGTGAATGGCAAAGGAAATATGATTTTCTTGTTTTTATACCAACACGCAATTTTCTTATCCTTGTTGCCAAAATGTTCCATTTCACACTAAGAACAATTTTCAGGCTATTTGGCCAGAAAGATGGCTCAGCTGGCAGAGCATGTGCCACCAAGCCTGGTCACTCGAGTTCAACTTGCAGGTGAGCCCACATGGTAAAAGAACCAAGTCCTCACCTTATCCTCTGACCTCCACATGCACAGTGCAGCGCCGGTGTGAATAGGCACTCACACTCAAATCAAGAAATGAATGTAGTAAATTTGATAAAAAAAAAAAACTTTGTGTGCCCAAAGTATTAGTGGCTCAGAGTGAAAGGTGCATCTCAGAACCTGCAACATTTCCACAGAGCGATGGGAGACACAGTTGGAGCAGCAGCTGTGGTGATGCACAAAGTCTGGCCATCAGTCCACAGACGTGGGAGACAACAGAATGTTCTGGAGCTGGTGTGCTGGCCCGACCTCAGCTGGGTTTCTGGCTCCGCCCCTTAGTAAACCGCATTGCTTCAGACTCTCTTCCATGCCTCAGTTTCCATCTCCAAAGGGTGGAGTCAAGACAGCTGCCCGCCCCCCAAGCATTGCTTTACCACTAACTGTAATCAGGTATAGACAGGAGCTTGTATAGCAAAGTTACACGTTAGGGACTTTGTATTAATTTTCCCTTCAAATGATCTTCTATAGTTCCCTATAGTTCCTCTAAGTTCCCAAATTCACTAAATAATTTTCCAGCGTATGCAGATTCTATCCAGCATCTCTAAATATGAAACCCTAAAGTGACACATCACGGGGCGAGTGGCATGGATAAACCAAACTAAATTTCTACTACTTTCTATATAGTCTGCTCCATATAAACCCTTATTTAGGGTTTGTGAATTCTGTGGGTATGCATTTTTCCCATGTAGCCCATAGCTTTTATCACCCTATAGGTGGATGGAATTTCCAAATGCTGGGCAAAGTCAGTCGACTGGTCTTAGCACAATTAACAGATGGCTGAGTTGGATTATTTTGTTTTTTTGTTTTTTTTTTTACTTTCAGACAATTAAGAATTACATTAGCTAAGTTATGTTGTTGTACCGTGTTCAACTGAACCTTTTTTAAAAAATCATGTTTAATTATTGCAGGGGGAAAGAGAAATGTGTAGCATCATGCCCATACAGAGGTCAGAGGTCAACTTACAGGAGTCAATTTTGTTTCCTCTGTGTGGGTTCCAGAGATAGCATATAGGTGACCAGGATCAGTAGCAAGTGCCTTTACCGGACTGAGCCATCTCACTGGCCCTCAACTCACTCTTACTAGTGGGGACGGTAGTCACTGCATTGGTATGAATGAAAAATTGAATCGAGTATTCAACGAATACAGACCGAGTTCCTGATGTGTGAAGCATTAGTAAGTAGGATGCCGCGGTGAGTCCCGGGGGCGGGGCTAGGGCGATAGGCGGACACTGTGACGTTCTAAATATACAGCCGCCTCCTGCCGTACTAGAGAGAACCAGCATCTAAGAGCTATAACTGGGCCAGAGCTAGTCTGGGAGGCCGAGAGATTTCTGAGATAGGAATTTGGCTTGGCTGAATTCTGAGGGATGGAAAGAAATCATCTGGGTGACGGGGAAACGTTGGATCCTGATAGAAATTACAGAGGAGGGGAAGGGAGGTTGTGCAACCGCCACCTTTACCTTTCATTTTAAACACCTGTAAAGATGACTCCAGGTAGGTAAGCCAGGTAGTGCTGTGTACACCTTCCATGTGACTCTACAACAGCTGTTCTTGTTGTCTATGGTTTCAGTTAATCAAGGCAATGACCCAAATATTTCTAAACACCAGCCTGGGACCAACGGCTTAGAGTTCATGCAAGTTCAGAGCAACGGTCGCCCACTGGAGTGTCTAGATGGCTCCAGGTGTAAAGATGCTTGTTAACAGAGCCTGGTGAGCTGACTTTACTCCCTGATACTAGTGTGGTGGAAACAGGGAACCCGCTGCTGTAGTCCCCAACACAGGGCTGTAGCACACAACCATACCCTAAAATAAATCAGTAGGTGTAATTTTTAAAAAGTAGACTTGCTCTTAGTCCAAGGGAAGGACATGAATTGGAGAGAGGCCATTGTGTGGTGTTGGTGTTGGTGTTGGTGTTGGTGTTGGTATTGGTGTTGGTCACAGAAGACGGGCCACAGAATGCAGTGCGGAGGCCACTACTGTCCCGAGGGGCAGATGCTGGCCTCTACTACAGGCTCCAAGTTGTATCTAACTACTGAATATGGGAGTTTATTGGACTTTAGGTCAGAAATAAGCTGGGGAACATTTTTCTTCTATTTACTTTCCTCTCAAATAGACAGATTTTTGCTATGCCATGCCATCTGGCTAAGGACTTTTTGTTATAACATAGGAAAAAATTATGAGCATTGCATTTGTAATTTTGCAAGTTGGAAATGATGAAAATGAGAGAAGGACCAGGAGAACACAGGACCCTCCCCCCTGGTCTGGTCTTCTCATGGGCTGTGCGTGTGAAAAGCCAGCTGTCTCTGCTTCACTGGCTGGCAGTCGGTGCTTTATAATCCAGCAGTTTACAGTTTGGTGACTACCCTTCTCCTAATGTTAAGACTTAATGTGATTAGTTTCCTTGCAAACACTGGCTTAGCAACTGTATTTCCTCAGAGGCTATACTAGGGACTGAGCCCAGAGCCTTACACACTCGTCAAGCGCTCTGTCACTGTACGCACACTCTAGCCATTGAAAACCCTGGCGGGTTTGTTTTTGTTTGTTTTTGAGACAGACTCTTGCTATTACCTTAGCTGGATTTGAACTAACTCTATAACTCTGGCAGGCCTTAAACGTGCAATCCTCCTGCCTCAGCTTCCTGTGGTTCTGGAATGACAGGACCATAATTCCTCCTGTGCCACCAGGCTCTGCCTACATGTATTATGTATAAAATGTGGTATTTTACTTTCAGTTCTGAATATTTTCAAATTTCTATCCTTTCTTCTTGAATTTTAAAATGTTTTATTTAATTCCTAAATGCCTGAAGACTTCTCCAGTGCTGACCTATTGGTTTCTAATATTGCGTTCACATTGTCTTTCTATCCTAATATCCAATTATAGACAAATGAATGTTGAAATTTCACTCTACAAAAATGCCCTCCTCTACTTTCCCTTACACTTAGCTCTTCCAGCTTCTGCCTCATCGCACACACACGGGAACTGTCATGTCCCCTCATTGCACACACATGGGGAACTGTCATGTCCCCTCATTGCACACACATGGGGAACTGTCATGTCCCCTCATTGCACACACATGGGAACTGTCGTGTCCCCTCATTGCACACACATGGGGAACTGTCGTGTCCCCTCATTGCACACACATGGGGAACTGTCGTGTCCCCTCATTGCACACACATGGGGAACTGTCATGTCCCCTCATTGCACACACATGGGAACTGTCGTGTCCCCTCATTGCACACACATGGGAACTGTCGTGTCCCCTCATTGCACACACATGGGGAACTGTCATGTCCCCTCATTGCACACACATGGGAACTGTCGTGTCCCCTCATTGCACACACATGGGAACTGTCGTGTCCCCTCATTGCACACACATGGGGAACTGTCGTGTCCCCTCATTGCACACACATGGGGAACTGTCGTGTCCCCTCATTGCACACACATGGGGAACTGTCATGTCCCCTCATTGCACACACATGGGAACTGTCGTGTCCCCTCATTGCACACACATGGGAACTGTCGTGTCCCCTCATTGCACACACATGGGAACTGTCGTGTCCCCTCATTGCACACACATGGGGAACTGTCATGTCCCCTCATTGCACACACATGGGAACTGTCGTGTCCCCTCATTGCACACACATGGGGAACTGTCGTGTCCCCTCATTGCACACACATGGGGAACTGTCATGTCCCCTCATTGCACACACATGGGAACTGTCGTGTCCCCTCATTGCACACACATGGGGAACTGTCATGTCCCCTCATTGCACACACATGGGAACTGTCGTGTCCCCTCATTGCACACACATGGGGAACTGTCATGTCCCCTCATTGCACACACATGGGAACTGTCGTGTCCCCTCATTGCACACACATGGGGAACTGTCATGTCCCCTCATTGCACACACATGGGAACTGTCGTGTCCCCTCATTGCACACACATGGGAACTGTCGTGTCCCCTCATTGCACACACATGGGGAACTGTCATGTCCCCTCATTGCACACACATGGGAACTGTCGTGTCCCCTCATTGCACACACATGGGAACTGTCGTGTCCCCTCATTGCACACACATGGGAACTGTCGTGTCCCCTCATTGCACACACATGGGAACTGTCGTGTCCCCTCATTGCACACACATGGGGAACTGTCGTGTCCCCTCATTGCACACACATGGGAACTGTCGTGTCCCCTCATTGCACACACATGGGAACTGTCGTGTCCCCTCATTGCACACACATGGGGAACTGTCGTGTCCCCTCATTGCACACACATGGGGAACTGTCGTGTCCCCTCATTGCACACACATGGGGAACTGTCGTGTCCCCTCATTGCACACACATGGGGAACTGTCATGTCCCCTCATTGCACACACATGGGAACTGTCGTGTCCCCTCATTGCACACACATGGGGAACTGTCATGTCCCCTCATTGCACACACATGGGGAACTGTCATGTCCCCTCATTGCACACACATGGGGAACTGTCATGTCCCCTCATTGCACACACATGGGAACTGTCGTGTCCCCTCATTGCACACACATGGGAACTGTCGTGTCCCCTCATTGCACACACATGGGGAACTGTCGTGTCCCCTCATTGCACACACATGGGGAACTGTCGTGTCCCCTCATTGCACACACATGGGGAACTGTCATGTCCCCTCATTGCACACACATGGGAACTGTCGTGTCCCCTCATTGCACACACATGGGAACTGTCGTGTCCCCTCATTGCACACACATGGGAACTGTCGTGTCCCCTCATTGCACACACATGGGGAACTGTCATGTCCCCTCATTGCACACACATGGGAACTGTCGTGTCCCCTCATTGCACACACATGGGGAACTGTCGTGTCCCCTCATTGCACACACATGGGGAACTGTCGTGTCCCCTCATTGCACACACATGGGAACTGTAGTGTCCCCTCATTGCACACACATGGGGAACTGTCATGTCCCCTCATTGCACACACATGGGAACTGTCGTGTCCCCTCATTGCACACACATGGGGAACTGTCGTGTCCCCTCATTGCACACACATGGGAACTGTCGTGTCCCCTCATTGCACACACATGGGGAACTGTCATGTCCCCTCATTGCACACACATGGGAACTGTCGTGTCCCCTCATTGCACACACATGGGAACTGTCGTGTCCCCTCATTGCACACACATGGGGAACTGTCGTGTCCCCTCATTGCACACACATGGGGAACTGTCGTGTCCCCTCATTGCACACACATGGGGAACTGTCATGTCCCCTCATTGCACACACATGGGAACTGTCGTGTCCCCTCATTGCACACACATGGGAACTGTCGTGTCCCCTCATTGCACACACATGGGAACTGTCGTGTCCCCTCATTGCACACACATGGGGAACTGTCATGTCCCCTCATTGCACACACATGGGAACTGTCGTGTCCCCTCATTGCACACACATGGGGAACTGTCGTGTCCCCTCATTGCACACACATGGGGAACTGTCATGTCCCCTCATTGCACACACATGGGAACTGTCGTGTCCCCTCATTGCACACACATGGGGAACTGTCGTGTCCCCTCATTGCACACACATGGGAACTGTCGTGTCCCCTCATTGCACACACATGGGGAACTGTCGTGTCCCCTCATTGCACACACATGGGGAACTGTCATGTCCCCTCATTGCACACACATGGGGAACTGTCGTGTCCCCTCATTGCACACACATGGGAACTGTCGTGTCCCCTCATTGCACACACATGGGAACTGTCGTGTCCCCTCATTGCACACACACGGGGAACTGTGGTGTCCCCTCATTGCACACACATGGGAACTGTCGTGTCCCCTCATTGCACACACATGGGAACTGTCGTGTCCCCTCATTGCACACACATGGGGAACTGTCATGTCCCCTCATTGCACACACATGGGGAACTGTCATGTCCCCTCATTGCACACACATGGGAACTGTCGTGTCCCCTCATTGCACACACATGGGGAACTGTCGTGTCCCCTCATGGCACACACATGGGGAACTGTCATGTCCCCTCATTGCACACACATGGGGAACTGTCGTGTCCCCTCATTGCACACACATGGGAACTGTCGTGTCCCCTCATTGCACACACATGGGAACTGTCGTGTCCCCTCATTGCACACACACGGGGAACTGTGGTGTCCCCTCATTGCACACACATGGGAACTGTCATGTCCCCTCATTGCACACACATGGGGAACTGTCATGTCCCCTCATTGCACACACATGGGAACTGTCGTGTCCCCTCATTGCACACACATGGGGAACTGTCATGTCCCCTCATTGCACACACATGGGAACTGTCGTGTCCCCTCATTGCACACACATGGGAACTGTCGTGTCCCCTCATTGCACACACATGGGGAACTGTCATGTCCCCTCATTGCACACACATGGGAACTGTCGTGTCCCCTCATTGCACACACATGGGAACTGTCGTGTCCCCTCATTGCACACACATGGGGAACTGTCATGTCCCCTCATTGCACACACATGGGAACTGTCGTGTCCCCTCATTGCACACACATGGGAACTGTCATGTCCCCTCATTGCACACACATGGGGAACTGTCGTGTCCCCTCATTGCACACACATGGGAACTGTCGTGTCCCCTCATTGCACACACATGGGGAACTGTCGTGTCCCCTCATTGCACACACATGGGAACTGTCGTGTCCCCTCATTGCACACACATGGGGAACTGTCATGTCCCCTCATTGCACACACACGGGAACTGTCATGTCCCCTCATTGCACACACATGGGGAACTGTCGTGTCCCCTCATTGCACACACATGGGAACTGTCGTGTCCCCTCATTGCACACACACGGGGAACTGTGGTGTCCCCTCATTGCACACACATGGGGAACTGTGGTGTCCCCTCATTGCACACACATGGGGAACTGTCGTGTCCCCTCATTGCACACACACGGGGAACTGTGGTGTCCCCTCATTGCACACACATGGGGAACTGTCATGTCCCCTCATTGCACACACATGGGGAACTGTCATGTCCCCTCATTGCACACACATGGGAACTGTGGTGTCCCCTCATTGCACACACATGGGGAACTGTCATGTCCCCTCATTGCACACACATGGGGAACTGTCGTGTCCCCTCATTGCACACACACGGGGAACTGTGGTGTCCCCTCATTGCACACACATGGGGAACTGTCATGTCCCCTCATTGCACACACATGGGGAACTGTCGTGTTCCCTCATTGCACACACATGGGGAACTGTGGTGTCCCCTCATTGCACACACACGGGAACTGTGGTGTCCCCTCATTGCACACACACGGGAACTGTGGTGTCCCCTCATTGCACACACATGGGAGCTGTCGTGTCCCTGATTAGTTTGACCCTGTCTCCCTTAGGTTTGTGATGTTGTGATAAAACATCAACACGGAGAGGAAATGGTTCCTTCCATCCTGCAGCTTGCGGCTGGTCACTGAGGGGCGAGAGCAGGAAGCTGGAGGCAGACATGGAAGCAGAGGCCATGCAAGAATGCTGCTTATTCCTTTGCTTTCCATGGTTTGCTTGGCCTGGTTTGTTTGTTTTTTCCAAGACAGGGTTTCTCTACATAACCCAGGCTATCCTGGAACTCTGTAGACCAGAGAAACCCTGTCCCAAAAACAAAACAAGCAAACATTCATGACTGATAACAACCATTGCCCAGGTTAAAATGCTTTTGGCCCTTTTGACTCCTGTGTAAGCGAGCGAGCCTTCTGCCATTTACTTAAACAGTGCCCGTGGTGGTCAGTGCTTGCGTGCAGACATTAGTCAGGACTCGCTGCACTTTGTTTTCAGTCACCAAATATATGTGACTTGAGCAAGTATCTTGTTTATAAGCATTTATTTTCCACGTTAGATTTTTCTCCAACTGTATTATTTTATGCACTAATGCCCTTCAGAGTGTTCTCTCTCTCTCTCAATGAAATTGTAACCCCTACACTCTAAATTAGACCCTCAGCTGGGCTGTGGCAGTGCACGCCTGCATTCCCAGCACTCCAGAGGCAGAGGCAGGCTGACCTCTGTGAGTTTGAGGCCAGGCTGGTCTACAAAGCAAGCCTGGGACAGCCAGGCCTACACAGAGAAACTCTGTCAAGAAAAGAAAATTAGAACCTCGTCTTTTATTGGTTCCTTGAAGATTCTCTGTCTTGAGTACATGAAATTAATAACTGCTGTTCAGATTCATGCTGTTAGCACAGCAAGCACTTCCGGGATTTCCTACATACTGTGCCAATCAGCTCGTTAGATTAATTAAATACCTTTTCAATATTTGTGTTGGCGTCATGTTACTACAAATGCTTTATTTAGGAAGCAGTCATCAAAATGACTCTCTATATTGCTGATTTACTGGTAAATATTTGATTTACACAGGAAAGCAAGAGTTGTAAAGGAAGGTTTTTGTCCAAAAAGAATCAGCTGGAACAAAAGACCTTTGGCCAGGGCTTTCCCACTGTGCTTATAGTGTGCCGTAATTTCTGTTGCTTGTGCTTACAACTTCATGTAAACTACTCCAGTGAGTGTAAGTTACCTGAACTAATCCTTTTCCCCCATGAGCACGTCATCAATTGGCTACAGTTGTTTGTAAATTCATGTTCTGCTTTAGTTCGCTCCCTTTGCTTCGATGTAAATATTATTATTATTATTATTATTATTATTATTATTATTATTATTATTATTATTTATTTATTTTGGTTTTTCGAGATAGGGTTTCTCTCTGTAGCCTTGACTGTCCTGGACTCGCTTTGTAGACCAGGCTGGCTAGGCTCACAACCATAAATGTAAACATTATTTTTAAATATGGAAGCTATGTGTGTGAATCAAAACTCAGGACTATTAAAAAGGAGGAGGGGCCGGGTGTGGCGGCGCATGCCTAGAATCACAGCACTCTGGGAGGCAGAGGCAGGTGGATTGCTGTGAGTTTCAGGCCAGCCTGGTCTACAGAATGAGTTCCAAAGAAAGCCAATGCTACACGGACACATCCTGTCTTGAAAAACAAAACAAAAAAGGAGGAGGAGGCTTCTCTGGAAAACACACGCGCATGTGCACCTTCACGGGCTTTTTAACTCGTGAGTTGTTCTTTGCAAATTAAGTAAAGACATATATGTAGCTGTTTTTCAATCTCCCCTCTTCCTAACATGAGCTGTACTATGCCACACTCCTTTGCACTTGTTTTGCTCGGGAGTTACTTATTTGCTGAGTTTCCGCATCTGTTACGTGGGGGAGAACACTATGTGAAGATAAGTGGCAATTACAAAGCAGGCGGCACAGAGCAAGGACCAGTGAGTGCAGCAAGGCTCAGTCAGGCATGCTGAGTGCCACCTTCACCTGTGCCCACAGCCTCTTCCTGCTGCCTTCACAGACGCATGCGGCTACAGCATTCCCACTGCGCCCTTCAGAACAGCCGCTGGCGACGACGTCCGTGGAACAGTCAGACAAATACAACAGATCGCCCAGCAAGATTAGTTCTAAAGTTTCACACATGTGGTAGCAACTCTAGCCCGCTCAATGTGGGAGGTGAGCTCTGAGATCCTAAAGCTGACTCCTGACACGTCTCCGCGTAGAACCCTGCACTGTCTCCCAAAGGCAGCCACATAGCCAACCAAACCGCCATGTGGAAAGAAACAGACTCATGGCCAGTTTTCAGGTCAAAGACATCTAAGTAGTCTCCACTTGCCCACAAGCTCCTTCCCTTGCTTTGCGTAGGTGCACAGCTCCATCTGTACCCGTTTGCTTTTCACTAAGAACTTTGCTCTTTTCCTGCCTGTCTCCTAGGAATCTAGCCTCTTGCCTCCTGTTGGTCATCTGCAGACTTTATTGAATACTCATTTCCCCAGGCATAGCATTCTGTACAGACAAGGTCTTGTCTCGTTTTCTAATGCTTTGCCTAGTTTCTGATCAAAATTTGTCATTCTTATCTCTGATTTTCTATATGTAGCACGTTCCTCCCTCCTTCCCCTGCTTCTTCATGCTTAAAAAAAAAAATCTTGATCACCAGTTTTCAGCAGCTAAATTATGATGTTTGTGGTGATTTAAGCAATAATGCCCCCCCATAAACTCATATGTTTGGATACTTGGTTTCTAGTTGGTGGAACTGTTTGAGAAGGATTGGGGTGTGTGTCCTTGTTAGAGATGTGCCACCGGGGATGGGCTTTGAGGTTTCAAAAGGCTCGGGCCATTTCCAGTGTGCTTTCTGCCACCTGTCTGAGGCTTTGAGATGTGAGAGCTCAGGTGTTCCTGCCGCCATGCCTGTAAAGTCTCCACCATCATAAAGCCTAACCCTCTGGAGTTGCAAGTCCTATTAAACCTTTCTTTTATAAGTTGTCTTCTGCCTGGGCTTTGTATAATCAAGTCTTTGTCAATTTGCTTGATCATTCTTTTTAAATTTTTCTTTCTACTCTTCTCCTTCTGGGATCTCAACCATACTCTCTTTATCTCCTTGTTTGCTCCCACGGGTTCATTTTTATTTGTCTATATCCCTTCAGAACATCATTCTGTGAATTTTCTATGTCTGTGTCTACAAGTACGCTCATCTCCTTTCTTGTATTTAATGTCTTAACTATATTCTGTATATTTTCTCTCTTACTTCAGCTATATAATTTTAATCTGTAGCAGTTCTATTTGGGTCATTTTAAATCTTCCATTTCCTTTTCAACCTATGTTCTTCTATCTACTTGAACATATGGAACATGTATACAGTGGGAACTTTAATGCCACTTAAAGTAATTTACTTATCTTTAACAAAATATACAATTTTATTATTTAATTAGAGTATATAATTACATAATTTCCCCTCCTTCTCTTCTTTCCACCCCTCCCACCCCTCTGCTGTCTCTCAAAGTCATATCGTCTGCTCTTTATTATTTCATAATAATTATTACCTGCTGAGTCCACTTAAGGTTACTCATACATATATGATTTTAGGGTTGACCACTTGGATTTGGCAATCATTTAGGGTCCATATCCCTGGGGAAGATTAACTTTCCCTCTTTAAGCAGCAGTTAGTTGCCTGTAGCTCTTCATCTAGGGGTGGGGTCTCATGAGAGTCCCCCATAAACGGTGGGACATTAACAGGTGTTGGCATTGTTCAGGTCTTGTTCAAATAGCCAGATCATTAGGATTTCATGAAATCTCATAATGCAGCTGCTAAGGTTTTGTTTGATTTGATTTGGTTTTCTGAGACAGGGTTTCTCTGTGTAACAGCTCTGGCTGTCCTGGAACTCGCTTTGTAGACCAGGCTAGCCTCGAACTCACAGAGATCCGCCTGCCTCTGCCTCCCAAGTGCTGGGATTAAAGGCGGGCGCCACCGCCGCCTGGCTATATCTAAGGTTTTTATTTTCCCCATGGAACATATTTTCTTAATTCTGTCCATAACTGATACTTCCTGAATGCTGAGAGTTGTATGTTGTGTTTTTGAAATAATATTGATCTTTTTTCCTTCTGACATACAGCTAAGTCAGTTGGGACAGCTGATCCTTTCAAGCTCAGTCTGAGGTCCCATTATGAAAAGGACAGAGGCTTAGAATAAGTTAACCCCATCACTACCTGGTACTCGTGTCTTAAACACCATGGCGGGTGGTGAGGTCGTGAACCAGCCCCGACACTGTACTGTGTCCAGGAATGGTCTGCTGTGCTACTATACTAATCTGTTTATTGCTCACATAACAAAATGACACATGCTGGGTGAGTCAAATAGTAGAAAAGTGTTTTTCACAGTTCCAGAAAACAGACGTCCCCGTGCAAGGGCTCTCTTTGTGGCATGCAGAAGGCCATCGTTGTGCTGTGTCCTCACATGGCCTTTCCACATTACATGGACAGAGCATGTTAGGAGGGCTCTCTTGTTCCTCCAATTCTAGAGTGCAAGAGCCGCATTACCCTCATCTCATTTAACCATAATTAATGTTTTTATTCCAAATGCAGCCACCCTGAGGTTGGGTAGGCCTTCAACACGAATTTCGGAAAGACACATTCAGTATCTAACAGAGGGATTTTTCTTCTGGACTGGAGTGGTTTCCTTTTATATAGAGGAAAACTTTGCTAAATATTCAAGGGCACTGCCTTTTATCTGTGTAGTTTCTTCTCTCCAGCAGTCAGCTCTGGAAATGCTTACTCTAACTCAGTGACCCCACTTGGCTGTCTATGGCTCCATCCTCCTCACGGTGCAGCCTGAAGCAGGCCTCTGGGCCTAAAGACCTGGGGCAATCTTTAGTGCTGACTTCACTTGCTTATCTTGAGAGTCGCATGTCTGCATGGCCCATTGGTAATACCTTAGAACTACCATCTCACATATTTGGTCTGATGTTCTAGTAGGCGATGGGCAAGGAAACAGTACCTGCCTATAGTCATGGCCCAAAATAGAACTACCTGAGTTATATAATGTTACTATAATTAATAATAAAAAGTATTATTCCATGAATGAGAATTGAGGCATTTGGCTTTTCTATCTTCAATATACATGTTACTATATGAAAGTAAGTGGAAATATTAGAAGTGTCTAATAAGAGTAAGGGAGAACCCCTCCTTTTATGGAATAGCATAGAAAACAAAAAGCAGAAAATCCAGTGTATTTCTGAACCCTGGAGTTTTTGGTTCCTCAAATTGTCACCCAGCTAAAAATTATTTTGTAATAGTTACCCTCATTCCTTAGTTACCCAACAAATTGCTATTCTGAAAGTTATTCAATATCACACATTTATAGCATTTAGTTTAACTTTATCTGTAAGGGTGTTTTGTTTGTGCCATCTTGCCTGGTACCCACAAAGGCCGGAAGAGGCCATCAGATCCTAGGAACTGGACTTACAAATGGTTGTGAGCTGCCATGTGGGTGCTGGGAATCAAACCAGGGTCCAGTGGAAAAAAAACAGCCAGTACTCTTACCCACTGAGCCATCTCTGCAGCCATTGACCTCAGGCAGTGTATGTTGTCACTTTAATACTGTGATGAGTTGTCAAAGCCCATGGCCAGCTCCACATTATCATACAGACACTCCTGTATGCACTGAGGGACCCAGCACAAGATGAGAACAGTCTAAGTTGAAATGCAGTCAACTAAATCTAGTGTACTGAGCATCATAGCTGAGCCTAGCTGGGTAAGTGTGCCCTGAGGATTCACACTCACCAAAACATGGGCAAACTGATCTAACACGAGGCCTGTTTTACTATCAAATATTGACAAACTCGTGTAAGACATTAACTATCTGAGTAGAAGCAGGGAGACCACAGAGTGCACTGTAGTGCTGTTGGTTACCACTGTGAGCTGTAGGCCTCTGCTCCTGGCCACTGTTGTCAGAGCGCCCTGCCCAGACCGCTGTCCCAGAGAAGGAAAAACTTCAAACTTCAAACTATAGTTTCTATTACTGCACACGTGTCCCTTTCACACCTCTGTGAAGTCAGTGACTGTAAAGATGGAGACCCCTTCTTTCCTTCCTTCCTTCCTTCCTTCCTTCCTTCCTTCTTTCCTTCCTTCTTTCTTTCCTTCCTTCCTTTTTTCCTTCCTTTTTTCCTTCTTTCTTTCCTTCCTTCCTTCTTTCCTTCCTTCCTTCTTTCTCCCCTTCCTCCTCCTTCTCTTCCTCTTCCTCCTCCTTCTTTGGTGAAGACTAAGCTCTCTTTCTTTAACCATATTGGATAGAAGGTATCTGGGAGAGCAAGCTGCCACAAATCAAATAAAACACGAACATTAGATTTTATCTGAGAAGCACTTTTTGTTCTCTTTTAGGCTTCACCCTAAGAAGTCGCCGCTAAAATGAAGCCGTGTTTATGAGTGCATCGGCCCTGGAAACTTTGTCTCGCTCACGTTTCTGACTTCAGATGAGACTCTTTTATGGGCACACTCCTCTCTAGGTCTTAATGCTACACTCAGGATTTAGTTTTCTTGGCTTTTCTGAAGGCTTTGCTATTTACCCTGCCCTGGTCTTTATGTCATCCTGGTGCATTCCACACATGCAGTTTGAGCAGGTGAATGTGTGAGCTCCTCTGCTTGCTCGTAAGGGCGTTCGTCAGTAACAAAACTCAAGGCTCTCTGTCTCCAGTTAGAGTGGCGCGCCCTGAGTTCGCTTGTGAGGCAGCGAGAGGTGTTAGAGGAAACTCAGGTGAGCATGAGACGGTCGTGCCTCCGGGGCCCCTTCCAGCAGTCCTGCCTGCCCTGGGGGTTTGCTCTCAACAGTCCCAATCACCAGAGGTCGACAAGAGAGAAGCACAGCACAGGAAGATATTTTCAGAGAGGGGCGGGGAGACGGATGGGTGGGCAAAGGTGTTGGCTGATAAGCTGGGTGACCTGAGCCCACCTGGCGGAAGGACAGACTCCTGTAAGTTCTCCTCTGCCCTCCATTTGTGCTTTGTGGCATATTTTCAGAGAAAGCGAGCACATTTGCTTAACTTGCGTATGGTTACATTTGTCTACTTTTAAATTACGCATTGAGAATCCCTTACTGTATTCGTGTATAATTTGATTTTAGGTGTGCTTGTAGAGGGAAAAACACAGCATATATATACATACATACAGCCAGGCCTTCCATGTATAAGTTCTGCATCTGCAGATTCAAGCAACCATGAGTCAAAAAAAAAAAACCAAAAAAACAAAAAACAAAAACAAAACAAAACAAAACAAAACAGTTTTTAAACTATGTTTACATTGAACATGCGCTCCGCTTCTCCTTGTCATCGCTCCCTAAGAACGCACTGCAGCAGCAATGCGCATCCTTTCCCTTGTTTCCAATGCTAGAAGAACTGGAAGACTATGCAGAGATGATACACAAACACTACGCATGAGGAATTTGAGCAGCAAGTGCTGTGGTTTCTGGTTTACACGAGGGTGTGGAACCATTCTCCTGTAGATACTGAGGGGCAAGTCTACAGGGCTTGGTACAGGCCCTTCAGTCATCTCCTGGGTGTGCTGAGACCTCTGTGGCTAAGGGGCTACTGGGTTCTGGTGCAAGGTACACTGGAGGGAATAGCTTGACCACACCAGAGAAGGTGGTTTTTATCAGAAGCTAATGTCCAATGTCTATCAAGGAGACACCTTTCCACACCGCGGGTAGAATGGGGCACACCTTCAGCCTTGTATTACTTGGCAAGGAGAGGGATATTAAAAAGACTGTAGTTAGATCCACTCCGTGGGACTGTGGCCTCAAGAACTTAACCTTCTCTGGTTTTCCTTTTGCTCATCTAGAAACGAGATGACCAAGATGAACCTTCAGGAGTTTTTATGAGAAGATAGAAAGTAGTCCCTGTTGTGGGGCTGGCATTAGTGCGCGGGCTTAATAAACAACATGAGACAACAGCATCACTCTTATTAATAAACAATGTGGAACCAACTCACTCTTCAAGAAATTGCTTTGATTGGCTAAAATTTTATTAAATGTCTCATACACGTGTTGGTGAAGGATTTGAGTTTCTAGATTCTTTCTGGTTAATGGGCTGTGTTGGAATGAGGGCAATGCTGACTTCGGGATGCACTTCCTCTTCATTCTTCCTGCTCAGGGTCTGTAAAATCTCATGTATGGTTTCCTTCATTGGCTACCAGGTCATGCCACTGAAACCATCTGAGCCCTTGGAGTTTTTGTGTACCTTGACATTTTTTTTATTTATTTATTTATTTTACTTATAGAATTTTTCTCTCTCTGATAACAAAGACCTATTCAGGCTACCATTTTTTCCATGAGTGACTTGTATCCTTAAGACATCTGTTCATTTCCTCTGAGTTGTCAAATACATTGTCACAACTATATCCTAACATTCTTTTTTTTTTGTAACAAAACCAATCTCACAGCATTTATTATCACTGGATAAGGGGTACTAAACAATACAAATAAACACTTCAGGCTATTCTCTGAGCAGAAGACACTTTTAAAACCACTGAACTGCCTTCTCAATTTCTCCAGTGCATGACTATTTCTAGTTGGAAACACTCTGGAGCAGAGTAATGTTATCCCCTGTTAGCATGATTCGACCCACTTGTTTTCTTGACTTTGTTTTTGAATGAATCTCTTCTGCATCATCTAATACAAGGTTCATGTGCTCATCAAAGCCAATAATACAACCCTCTACCGCATGTTCACTCGCTCACACAGCCACACCTGAATCCGAGATCTATTTTGCAAGTATCTGAAAATGAGGTTGACGGGCTGCACCTGTGCCTTCTGTGCCTTCTGGCCCTGCCCGCCATGCGCCATGGTGGAAGTCACAAAGACCACACGAGTAAGAAGCATCCTAACATTCATATGATCCTTTTACTGTCTGTGTATCTCTGGGGATAACAAGTGTTGTTGGTAATTCAGCCCTTCTCTCCTTTCCCCTGCCAGTTTACCAAGAGTTATGAATTTGTTGATCTCCTCCAAGAGCCAGCTCATGGGTTTCCATCAATTGCTTTATGTCCTATGTATCACAGTCACTTCTCTGATCTCACTACTCCCTTCCTTCTCATGACTTGGGTTTTATTTGCCTTTCCCTTTCAAGTCTCTTAAGGTAGAATCTGAGATGACTGTGTCAGACTCTTTTCTTCTTTTTTTCTTTTTTCTTTTTTTCCGAGACAGGGTTTCTCTGTGTAGTCTTGGCTGTCCTGGACTCGAACTCACAGTGATCTGCCTGCCTCTGCCTCCCAAGTGCTGGGATTAAAGGCGTGCGCCACCACCACATGCGGCTCCAGACTCTTCTCTTCTAACACAGCCAGTGAATGCTACAGAGGACACTCCTCTCAGTTCCGCCTTAGCCTCATCCCACACATTTCAACATGGTGGGCTTTGTTTTGTAATCCATTCCAAAATACTTCTAATCTCTTAATATCACTTCATCATCATATAAAGCAAATGACAGCTCATGCTGGTGAGGATGTAGGGTAAGGGGAACACTCATCCTTTACCAACAGGACTGCAAACTTGTGCAACCAGTATGGAAATCAGTATGGTGACTCCTCAGGAAACTGGGAATCAAGTTACCTCAAAATTCAGCTGTACTACTCTTGTGCAGATGCTCAAAGGACTCTACATTTTACTATAAGGACACTTGTTAACCATGTTCATTGCTGTTCCTTTCATAATAGCCAAAAATTGGAAACATCTCCACGTCCATCAACAAAAGAATGAATAATGAAAATGTGGTACATTTATATAACGGACTATTACTCAGCTATTTCTTAAAATGGAAATAAAAATGAGGTTTTCAAGAAAGTTGAAAGAGCTAGAATCACCCTGAATGATGGAACTTAGACCCCCAAAGACAGATATGGTTTGTATTCTCTTACGTGTAGATGTTAGTTAGCTCTTAAGCCTTCAGTAAACATGCTACAATCCATATCCCAACAGAGGTTAGATACAGAGTAAGGGACTTGGGGAATGGAGGGATCTCCCAAGAAAGGAGAAATAGAATATATAGTTGGCACATGCCTATAACCCCAGCATTCAGGGAGACAGAGGCAGGAAGATCTCTGTGAGTTTGAGGCTAGCCTGGCCTACAGAGATAGTCCAGGACAGCCAAGGCTGCACAGAGAAACCCTGTCTCAAGAAAAGGGAAAAGAAAAAAAAAGAGAATATATAGTTGTGGAGATGAAGTATGGGGTGGTGTGATGGGAGGATTAAACAGAGAGGAAAGTAAAAGGGATAGGGAAAATGAGGGTAAAGGAGGGACTATAAGGAGGAACAGCTAACATTAATGGCCATTTGAGAAGTCATAGGAAAATCAACTACAGCAGAAGCTTCTTTAAAATATATATACATGTATGAAAGAAATCTATGTAGGATCACCAAATAGTAAGGGAGACAAAGCCCCAACTAGACTTCTCTCACCACCAAGGGAAACCTCCAGTGCCAAGAATGGGTTATATATAATAAAGTTGTCCAAAGGAACCCCATAGGAACCCCCAAATAACTCAAGCTATTTCCAAAGAAAGCTATTGGTTGCTCTCCAGAAACTGATAGTAAGAGCCTATTGTTGAATACAACACCCTACATACCTCACTGAACATACAAAAGTCGAGCTGGTGCCAAACCAAAGTCTTTACTCCAACTGACTAGTGTTTGTGGTTCTGAAAGGTACTCTCCATGCCACCTGCTGCAAACCTTTTGATCTTCCACGGTGATGTGACTGCATGATACACTGATGCACTAATGGCACAAAAGTTATGGGAATAACCAGCCAGTAATTGGATTTAAGGGCCACTCCATGAGATGGAACTCATGCTTAACATTGTTTAGGTGGCCAAAAATCTGAGACTAGATAAGCCATGGACCTAGGGGAAAACCAAATGCTACTGTTGTATTAAAGGAACATAACAATAAAATGATCCCTACTGACATTCTAGAATACTTTTAGATCAGTGTCTTGCTAAGCCATCACCAGAGATACTTCCTTCTGTAGGATGTGGGAACTAATACAGAGAGCCATGACCAGACAAAGTGTAGATGATGAGAGACCTTGGAATACTCACTCCTAAATGGAATGGTGTCATCAAGCTCCTCCCCTCAGGAACGATTGATTGTAAGAGCTAGTGGGGCTGGAAGACATCAAAGAAACAGTGTCTTGCAGACACAACAGGACTGATACTCATATGACCTTACAAAGACTGTGGTAGCAAAGGCCCTTCACAGGTTCAAGACAGATGGGGTACCAGTGTTGAGGGAGAACTTGACACAAATCCCCATCTCTAACCCAGAAGCGATCTCAAATTGCAAAGGGAAAGTCAATTTTTTTTTTCCCAATGGAGTCTTACTGAGTATACAAATCACACTGAAAGGCAGGCCTCATGTCCAGCAGTAGACAACCAACACAAAACAAATGTATGGTTTTTTTGGGCATTTCTTTAACCTTATAGGTTTTTTGCTTGCGTATTCTGGCTTCCAACTATGTATTTTTAGTGGGAGAAGTGGGTGTTTGTGCGCATGTGCACACATGCATGCCATTGAGTGTATATGTGTTTCTCTTGCTTTTTCTTTTTTTCCAATTTCTGTTTGACTGTTTTGTTTTATTCTAGTTTGATTGTTGTTTTATTTGCCTGCTTGTTTTCTAAAGACAGAGAGAAGGAAGGTGTGGAGGCGGGCAGATGGGGAGGTGGGGAGGTTATGAGGGGTGGCCACTGTGATGAGAATATATTATATGTAAAAATCATGTTGAATAAAAATTTTAAAAAGAAAGATTGATTCTTCAGCCCATGGGTTCTAGAGAAACATGTTACTTAGTTTCCAGATATGAAGAGCAACATCCATCACTCTTCTAATTATTGATTTCTAACTTAGTTCCAAGAAGATCTGAACTCTACTTTGTATGCCTTGAGTTCTTTTAAACTTACCGAGACTTGTTATGGCTAGGATAATGCCTGCTTTAGTAAATAGTCATGCTCAAAAAGAATGTGCATTTTGTTGTTGTCAGGTGGAGTTGGCTCCTGTAAACATTAACTCAGTGTTTGGAAGTTGTGTTAGTCAGCTTTCTGTCACTACACTCAGAGAACTGAGATACACAGCACACAGGGAGACAAAGGCGGTTTTGGTCCTCAGTTTTAGAGGCTCCAGTCCAAGACTGGGTGGACTCATTGCCTTGGGCCCTGGTAGGCATGCTCAGAGCACCTGCAGGGAGTGTTGGCTAGCACAAACTGCTCATCACAGCGCCAAGAAGCAAAGGGGAAAAAAAAGAATTGGCCAGGCCCCCACCATCTCCAGCAGGGCTACTTCCCTTAGGATCTAAGGATGGCTCCCAAGCCTCCTCTCTTTTGAGGTTCACAACATCCTCAATAGTGCCATCCTGGGGCCAAGTCTTAAGTCTTTAGCTTTTTTGGGGGAAAGTCAGCATTTATATATAGCCGTAGTGTTTGATAACCTTACCAGATTTTCTGTCTGCTCATCAATTATTAAGAAAGGAAATTTGAATCTCTGGGTATAATTTTTCATTGTGTCTTTTCATTTCTAGCCAGGCTGTCCTTAGTGGTTCTTTTGTTTTGTTTTGTTTTGTTCGAGACAGGGTTTCACTGTGTAGCCTTGGCTGTCCTGGACTCATTTTGTAGACCAGGCTGGCCTGAACTCACAGAGATCTGCCTGCCTCTACCTCTGCCTCCCGGAGTGCTGGGCTTACCTGTGTGCACCACCATACCCAGCTTGTTTAATGGTTCTTGAAGGTTCTGCCCTCAGATGGCACACATTTCTTGTTGCTATGTGGTCCTGATGAACTGACCACTGTATCATTATGAAAGAATACTCTTTTTTCACAGTATGATTTATTTCTGAAACATACTCTGAAATTAATATAACTATTGCAGTTCTCCTTTAATTATTGTCAGCATAGTGTGTCTTTTCCTTTCTTTGCTTTTATCCTATGTGTTTCTCGTATTTAGCATGTGTTTCTAATAGGCAGCCTGTATCCAGGTCTTGCAATTACATCCACTCTGACCATCACTATTTTATATTTAGGACACTTACATTTAATGTGCATTTTAATATGTTTAAGTTTTAATTTACCACATAGTCATTTGTTTTCTTCTTCTCATCTATTTGTCTATTTTACTTTGTCCCTTAATACTGTTTTGTAAGGCAGGTCTGCTAGTGAGGAGTTATTCTATATTTGCATGGTTTAAAATGTCCTTATTTCAGAAAGTTTTTTTTTCTGAGTAAAGGCATCTGTTTTGAAGTGGGTATACAGCTTTGTAGTGAAGCATTTGCTTAATATGAATAGGACCTTGTGTTTAATATATAGCACTGAAAGAATAAAAAAAGATAATTCTTCATTATGAACAATTATATAAATTGGGTAACGCAGAAAATAATGGAGACATTTCTAGACCGTGTAATCTACTCAGACTGAGTAAGGCAGACATGGGGAGCCTGAAAAGATCAGTGTGAGTTGGTATGTTCAACTGATAACCAGAAGCTTACAAACAAAAATTAAAACCAAAAGCTCAGGAGCTGATGGTTTTACTTAGGACTTCTAGCAAACTTTCAAAGAAAAGTTAAAGTCAACACTTCTCAAACCACATAGCAAAAAATGCAAAATTGATGAGAAAGATGAAAGAGCGTCGATGGAAAGATACCTTGCATTCATAAATTTGAAAGGATTTAAGTTATTAAAATGTTTATCGGAGATACAAATGTGATGGCCTCACCTGTAATCCCAGCACTTAAGAAAGCAGAGGCACATGGGTCTCTGTGAGTTTGAGGCCAGCCTGGGAGTCCAGGACAGCCAAGGCTACACAAAGAAACCCTGTCTTGAAAAACCAAATCAAACCAAACAAAAACAAACAAACAAAAACAAAAAAAATTGTCCATTGGGCTGTGACAAAATGGCTCAGTGGTTAAGACTTCTTGTTGCTCCTGCAGAAGACCCGGGTTCAGTTCCCAGTGCTCATGGTGAATGTCTCACATCTGCCTGGAGCTCCAGCTCCAGGGGATCCGATGCCCTACGCTGGCCTGTGACGTCACCTAGGCACATGCCATGCATGTGCATGCACACGTGGGTGCACCTATAGAAGATTAGATTGTTCTGTGGCTCACTGACTCTCTGCCCCACTCCAGTACTGGAATTTCTATTGCCAAGCTTTTGAGTTCACAGAACTTTTTCTGAGATAGTACCTGATCCGTTCCATCTTTTACTCTTCCTGTGCAGTGAGCTTTTATCTCAGCTATGGCATGTCCCTGGCTGCTAATAATTATGCCCACTGTGCCATTTGGGGTCTGCCTTTATTGTGCTTTTATCACTATGGGTCATATTTTCCTGTTCCTTTGAGAGATTGATAGTTTTTCTTAGGAAACCAACAAGTGTAGATTGCACAGTTTGTACACTAGGAAGAAGCTTTTCTGTTATCTTGTTCCTTTTAATATTCTTGACGCTTGTTCTAAAGTTCAGTTAAGGGACTTGAGATTTTGGATTTTTTTTTGAAACAGGAGCATATTTTATAGCTTAGGCTGCCTTTGAATAGCTGGGTAGCCCCGGTTTGCTCAAGCTTGTGGTCTTCCTGCTGTCACACGAATACTAGAATTATGGTATGTGCCACTGCGTCCAGTTTAATGCCATCCTTAAATATTTAACGCTGCAGACCCCTGGCCATCTCATGAATCGTCCTCAGGATGTTTTGGAATGCACAAATTAAAATAAAGAGGAACCCACATAGCAGATATATTTATCAGATTTTGGCTAAGTTTTACTATTTCATCAGCGTACTTCTTAGTGACTGCAGGAGGTAGCAAGCTCTAGCTATTAGTCTAATGTCCCATGAGTCTTCAAGTAGTAAAGAAGAGAAACATTCCTTCGAGGTGTCTACAACAATGGCACTAGGACCTGAATATGACCATGCTTTCTACTTATGATAATGTTGCGGTACTGTACTAGACAGGTGATTTGTTGCCTTCACACTTTTATGGGAGGAAAGGTTAAATTTTAGTAAGACATTATTACCTTACCTAAGTTCGAGGATTTCTAATTCTGTCTGTGTATCCCTTAACAATGTGTGGATCCAGGATATGAACTTTGGTAGAAACTGGATTACCTGCGAACTGTACCTTTCACACAACTGGCTAAGCTTGTAAACTGGCAAAGGATTTGATTTTAATCTGATATGGCTTAAATCTGAAATGTGCTCCGCCCCCACGCTCTTGCCTTTGAACACTTGTTCCCCAGATAGCAGTGCTATGTTGGGAGACTGGGGAACCTCTAGTTGATGGTTGCCAGCTGGGAGGAGTGGGTCATCAAGGGCAGGCCTCTGGAGGGACACCTGGCCCTTGGTTCTGACCCTGCTCTTGGCTTCCTGGTCCGGACTGATGTGATCCATCTCTGTTGCACGCTTCTAGCTCTATGAACTGAGTTGTTCCCCCATGACAGACTGTGTCCAAAATAAACCTTCACTTCCTTGTTTCTATCAGGTACTCAGTCACGATGATGCAACTGCAACTAATACTATGTGCGGTGGGAAGGGTTTTGGTACAGGAGCCAGAAAACTGTATTTGCAGGATAACTAACAATGCCTTCATGCCAAGATAGGTCCCTCTGGGGTCCTGAGGCCAAATCAGTTTGCCCTTGATGTTGAGGGGTCCACCCATCAAGTGTCTTCTTACCCAACACCCAACCTGGGTCTCAAAACATCTCTGGAAACTAAGGAATGGTCTATGTCTGCTATTTATTTTTGCTTCTGGTTCCTCAAGCCACTCTCAAGTGTGTGGATACACAGTTCCTTTCCTATCCAGTGTGTCCCAACCTAAAGTCACTGTAATTTTTGGCTTTGTTCCCATTTTCTCCCCAAATGTCATTAGTCATCCCCTCCTTCCCATTGCTGCCTTGAATGGGCCGTCATTATGATGAGGCCGGGCTTGTCTCGGAATTCCATGAGAACCACAGTGTGAGGTCGTCACAGCTCTGGTGCTGGAAATGGAAACGGCTGCGACGTGGGCCTGGCTGGCACCATCCTTGTGAGTCACTGTGGAAACACTGTCCCTGGATGCTGCTGAGAGGGCCCGGTTGCTGGTGAATTCATCTGTCGAATGAGATCCTGACCCCCCTGACATCTTAAAATGTTCCACAAATATGTGGGACATTATGCCTTCCGTCTGGCTACACTAAAATTTGGGTTGTTTTATTCTATTTTTGGGCCTTTCACAGTTCCAATGTGTTAAAAAAAAAAAAAAAAGAACAAAATACATGTTTTTAGATTACAATGTAATACATAGCCACTGTACAGACATTTTTTTTAAAATGCAGGAAGACACACAGAACAAAATTCGACCACCCAGAGATACAGATTTTTAAAAAATACATTACAGTTTCCTTTCTAATGTCATTGTATTGTAGTGACTATAACACTCTGGTAAGTTGTGGGATTTTTCCCCCCGAATGAAAACAGTATAACTCCCACAGCCTGCATTATAAAATTACATCATTTTTGCACAAGAGGAGACTACATTAAACCAGCTAACCCAACACACACTTTCTAAAAATGAAAGAGCAAAACTCCCAAGGGGTAAGTAATTGGCCATGGCTCCCAGCTCATGAGCCAGAGGCAGGAATGGAAGCCTGACCTGTTGCTTCAGCATCCCACTGTCTCGTGACCCACCCAGTTTCCATCCCTCCGGGGTTCATCTTCAGACAAGAGCAGAAGGGGTCCTGGCCTCTCTGCCTCCTGACCCTGGAGAAGCAGAGAGGAGTTCCCAGGCTTGCTGAGCAGGAAGTGTGCCCCAGCCTTCGAACTTAAGTTATTTAACATCTTTGAAACGTTTTTCCCCTGAGGGGAAGCCTGAAATGTAAAGAACAACAAACAGTTCTTTCCCATGTCAAAGCTGTTCCTCATTACCATGTAGAAATTAAGCATCACGAACGGGCATGACTAGCAAAATTAATGGCTCCACCAAGCAGTTAGTTCCTCCGTAAAGATGAAACCCCGCAGAATGGATATTTTTCAGGAGATGCAAATTCGTCCCTGCACCATGTGGGTAGTATGCTATAGCCCAGGGTCTGTGTCCTAGAGTACCATGTAAGAGTGTAATGTATAGGAGAGAATATAGTGTAGTATCATGGGATTCAGGATGGTATGGTGTACAGTGTGTATAATATAGGTACCCAGTATAGCATCATGTATAGTGTGATACATAGTATTGTGTAGACTGTACTGTGATGCACATACAGTATGATATATAGTATCGAATGATGTACATAGCGTTATCTATATTGTGACACACAGTATAACACTGTCTAGTATGCATGGTCCATATATAATATGACATACAGAGTAGGCTATATCACATCATATAGCAAAATAAATGTGGCCTCATGGTTAGGTAGTCTGGATTTAAATCCTACCTTTTTACCTGCCTGGATATGTAATCTTGGAAACTAAAATTCTTTCATGTAAGAAAGTGAATATGTCAATCACAGAATGAATACCAAGGGGCCCTAAATCTATAAGAAATACATAACTGCTTATTGATTGGCTGATTATTTTATTTAGGTACTGGGGATTGAATCCAGGGCCTCGTAGAGCCTGGATTAGTGCTTTATCACTGAGTTAGAACCTCAGGCTTTTAAATTTGTTTGCTTTGAGAAAGGGTCTCCTGCGTTGCCCAGGCTGTCTGTGAACTCTCTATATAGTGGTGAAAGGCATTAGACTTGGCACCCTCCCACCTAACCCTCCCAGGCCCGAGCCACCAATGTCAGCTTGCTTCATTACTAACTAGGAAAAAAAGAAAATTAACTCAATAAGATATCTCTCGTGGAAGTGGAAATGTTAGTTTGTTAATATCCAGGGTTGATGAGAGTAAGAGTAAATAGTTATTCTTTGTCAGTGTAGGTGAAAGTGTTGGCACAACCACTGCCATGCATAATTTAGATGTTCCATTAAGCCAGGCACAGTGGCTCATGCAATAGTAATCCCAGCACTCAGGGAAGCAGAGGCAGGTGGATCTCTGAGTTCAAGACCAGCCTGGTCTACAAAGAAAGTCCAGAGCAGCCAAACCTAGTCAGAGAAACCCTGCCTTGAAAAACAAAAACAAACAAACAAACAAGAAATAATCCCAGCACTTGGGGAGGGCAGAGGCAGATGAATCACTGTGAGTTCGAGGCCAGCCTAGTCTACAAAGTGAGTCCAGGACAGCCAAGGCTACACAGAGAAACCCTGTCTCAAAAAACCAAAAAAGAAAAAAAAGAAAAAGAAACCTCCCAAACGTTCATCAATAATGCCACAGATTAATAAATTGTGGTGTATTCATGTAATAGAAACTCTCCAGTTATGAAAATAAATGCATTACCTATCAATGAATGTGATCACATACATGAACTTCATAACTGTATTCAGCAGAGTAAACGACACAAGAGGTGAGAAAACATCTAAAACAATCCTGGTTATATAAATTTCACAGACAAGTTGAGGTAGTCCCTGCTGTTAGCAGTCAAGACCATGGTGACGATGAGGGGGACTGAGGAGCTGTGAGTGACTATCTGCCTGTGGTGTCTGGCGTCTCACCCCTTCTAGCATGAAAGCCTGTTCATCATGGAACCACCACACACACACACACACACACACACACACACACACACACACACACACACAGACACTACTACTACTACTACACAGAGGTTGAGATTTACTTCTTGCTGCCTCACTTATGACACTGGTGAGAGCCTGAGTAGGAGACCAATTTGTTGTTGGCTTTGTGTATGTCTCCAGGTGTCAGCTTGTCCCAGTACGTAAGTGGGCTGGCGAGTACAGTGATAAGAACTAAGCAAATAGGGGTGTTCTGCCTAATTTTATTATGTGTCCAAACTTGATATTTGTTCTTTTTTTTTTTTTTTTATCCCCGAGGCAAAAGAACAACGCATGGGTTTTTTTTTTTTTTAGAAATGCCAGCATACATCTAAGTTGTATCAAGCACACATTCTTTCAAAACTGTCTCAGAGGGCAGCCTTTGGGCATCTGGTTTCTTCTCCTCTTTTGTTGAATGAAGCGGGCTCTTTCTCACTGCCTCTGGCCCTGCATTGTGTACTCCAGCCTTACCTCATCCGCAAGGTTTTGGATGATTTCCTGTTTCTGCCTCCCCTCTCACCACAGGAAAGCTGGGACTACAGACGGACACCACTGTGTCCGACTTTTTTTTTATGAGCTCTGGGAGTTGAACTCAGGTTGCCAGACTCGTAAAGCAAGCACCATTACTGCTAAGCCATCTTGCTGGCCCCTTTCTGTGTGAGTTCTGAATATACAGCATCACCGAGTCCCTCTCTGTTTCTCCTTCCTCCCCTTCTCCTTAGTGCTATGAGAGGGTTCTCTCTCCTGAAGTTAGCCTATGTCACCCCCATGTTTACTTTAAATGCATCTATTATACAGTGTGGAGTCTCAATTTTTTTTTTTAAGGTTTTGATTTAAAACTGAAGTTATGTGCAATCTTGATGATGGTCTTTAAAATGCCTTTAATAGCCATGAATAAGAAACTTCTTAAAACAAGGAAATATCAGCCAGGCATCAGGGTGCACGCCTTTAATCCCAGCACCCAGGAGGCAGAGGCAGGTGGATCACTGTGATTTAGAGGCCAGCCTGGTCTACAAGGTGAGTCCAGGACAGTCAAGGCTACACAGAGAAACCCTGTCTCAAGCAAAACAAAACAAAACAAACAAACAAAACCTAAGGAAATATCCATTCCAGGGATATTTGATGGGATCAAGGAGTGTTGTCCGCTTGCAGGATATAGTCTGCCTCACGCGGAAAGCTATTTCCTATATAAACAAATTACTGAGACCACAGCCCATCTATAAACCAATCTCAACTGGCAGCATAAGCACCACCCACTAACCAACACATGACATATGCTTCATATAATGCTCAACAGCTGAGCCACCTAGGTATCAACTTCTGGGCCGCAGCAGTTATGGTAGGCACCTGCTGGTGGCTGCTGGCCTGCCTGCTTGAAGCTAAGGACAGCTGTGACCCGCAGTTGGGGCTTCTGGAATTATACAAACTGAATGGCTGACCTTGGATGCTTTTGTGATAAATGCAGGAGCTTGCCACAACTACAGCGATGGAAGTCTGAGCACCCGTTGGGCCAATGGCCGGACTATTGTGTGTCACCTGGTATTAGGCATCAAGAGTTACTCTCTCCATGCTGTGGCTTCCTGCCTTCCTGGAGTGGATCCTGATTCTACCTCCGGCCCCCATAGCGAATGCTCAGTGGCCTGTGGATATCCTAGCATAGTGTGGGATCTGTTTCCTGCCTAGATGAGCATTTCTTCACATCCCTGTGGGCACATCCACAGTACTCGCTGCGGGAACTCCGTGAACCCTACTGTCCTGTAACAAAGTGAGAACAGCTGCTCCCACCGCACAGGCGTGAGACGTGCAGAAGGAATTCTAGATGAAAGACTTGCTTCTCCCCGACGCACAATGGAACACGGCGAGTGCCCTGACGGTTTTGTTCTCCAATCGTCTCCCATCCCCCATAGGCCATGCTGCCAAGATGGGTTCTGCTTCAGCAACTTCTGGAATGGGCTTGAGTCACTCACATCAAAGGCCTTGCGGGCTCTTTCTTCCGATGTGCTGGACAGCTCTGGCCTGGCTTCCACATCTACTCCAAGCTGCACGTCGACTTATCTGTCCCCGGATTGTTCTAGGAACTGACCCCTTCTTCCAAGGTGGTTCTGGGATACTCAGAGATCTCATCCAGGTGTACCCTTCTCTGGTTGTTAGTAGGAACTTTTCTGCCTTGTGGGAGCAGGGGACTCATTCCTCTTACATAGAGCCGTTATCTCTCTGGGTGTATGTATCCAAAGCCATGCTTGCTTAATTCTGAAATGATGGTTATGTCAGGGAGTAGAGAGAGAAGAGGAAGAGTAGAGATGAAGGCATCAAAAGACCCAACTGGTCAAGAGGGGTGGTCTCTTTAAGTACAACCTCAGCTAGTCAACTGAGCTAAATGGGAAAACTAGAGCAGTAGTTCTCTGGTTGGGTGAACATCAAAATCACCTAAGGCCTCTTCAAACGATGCCAAGGCTGTGACCAGGGGCAATTAAATCAGAAGATACAGGGACACGGTGAAGTTCTGACATGTTTTGAAGCTCTTCAGATAATTCTAAGGTAGTCAAGTTAAGGACCACACCTAGGAAGCAAATGGAGGGGATCCATCTCACGGATCTTGGTCCCCTAGAGTTTGAACTGTAGTTTGTAAATAATAAAGTGTGATCCAGGAGCTCCGCAGTTACCTGAGGGATCACTACATCCAAATCTGGGCAGACGCCTACACCAGAGTACTGTGCTTAAGAACCAGGGGGACCTGTGGAAGTCTGAGGATGCATATGGTTACAGGGAGTGGCCATGAACCAGAGTCTCTGTCCTTCTGTGCTACTAAGTCCCAGACAAAAAGGGGAAGGATGGGTGTCTTAGTTACTGCATTATTGCTGTGAAGAGGCACCATGAACAAGGCAACTTTTATAAAAGAAAGCATCTAAGTGGGGGCTTGCTTACTCTTAGAGAGTTAGTCCAGGATCCTCATGGCAGAAAGCAGACAGGCATGTGCTAGAGCAGTAGCTGAGGGCTTTACATCCTGATCCACAGGCAGGAGAGAGAGAGAGAGAGAGAGAGAGAGAGAGAGAGAGAGAGAGAGAGAGAGAGAGAGAGAGAGAGAGAGACTGCACCTGGCATGGGCTTTTGAAAGCTCAAAGCTCGTCACCATTGACACACCTTCTCTAGGAAGGCCACACCCACCTGAACAAGGCCACACCTCCTAATCCTTCCTAAACAGTTCCATTAACTGGGGACCACACAGTCACACATATGAGCCTATGAGGGCCATTCTCATTCAGACCACCAAGAGTAAGTAGAAAATGTCATTTTGAGACATAGGACTTATGTATCTGATCAAGCACATTTTCACCACAAGAATTTCATCTTGAAATGACCTGTCATTGAGCCGGTGAGCTAGCTCAGTAGGTAAAGGTGTTTGCTGCCATAGCTGACAATCATTAATCTTGAGTCTGACGACCCATGTGGTAAAAAGAGAGATACATTTCCTGCAAGTTGTCCTTTCATCACACCCACATGCACATGCATGCATGAATGTGCACACACACACACACACAAACATACACACACAATTAAAAACACAAACAGCCTTCCATCAACTCTAGAACTCAACATAGTACATTGGTTGTTTCTCATTGTGAGGGTGCCCATGCGTGCCTTACTGTTGATTGCTGGTACTGGGCAGAAAGAACTGTACTTTATACCACTAGCCCAGAAACATAGCAAAGTTCAAAATATTTTTAAAAGGTATGTATTATGTGTGTGTGTGTGTGTGTGTGTGTGTGTGTATGCATATGCATTCCATAGCACATGTGGAGATTGGAGAACAAGTCAATTTCCTCCTTCCACCCCACAGTTACATAGGGTTAGATTGAACACAGGTCATCAAGCTTGTGCGGCAAGGCCTTTACCTGCTGAGCCATCTTGCTGGCCCCAAACTTCACAATCTAAGTACTTTTCGATTGAATGTATATCACTTTCTCACATGTAGAGTACCACCAGGTAAGAGAAAAAAGTATAAATTGAATCATCATAAGTTGAGAAAAGTTCGATTTGTATACTGTGTGCATTTTTTGTAAATAAAAACGGGAGAGAAAACACCACTTATATGGACTAGATGTTTTTACCATCCTGGTGTCATGAAAGAGTTTGAAATGATAATGCAGCTATCTATGCATGGTTAGAACATGTCAACAACATACAAGGCAATGCACAATGTTAGGAGAAAGCTTCTGGAGCCATCCCGCTCCCATCCTCACCTCAGCTGCTCGCCCAACAGAGAATACATGGTGAGCTTCTCAGACTCTTTGCCCAAAGCAAAATGTCTGTGTGTGAAGAGGGGATTTGAAATTCCACCTTGATGTGAGTGTTTCTGAGAGAACCCTAAGACAATTCCACATGGGCAGGCGGGGCTTGTCCCATGTCTAGCGGCAGAAGCATATCCCATATGAGGGTCGCGCTATCATTTATGTAAGCTTTTCCTGGCCTGTATTATTATTTTTGGATTCTTAGCATCCTAAACAATATTGAAGTCAGCATCAGTGCCTAGACCTGGTTTGGCAAACTTTTGTGCCTATATTCTTAACTGGTGTTTAAGGTATTTCAAGAGATACTTTGTTATTTGAATGACAGAATTTGCACCTGAAAGGCTCTCGGATCCTCAGAGCTCTGGGGCTATCTGCCTACCTCACATGCTGTGGGGGTGGGGTGGGGGGTGGGGGGAAAGGACCCAGCATTTGTCTGGATCTCCAAGCTCTAAAGTCACCACGAGGAGGGGCAGGCAGGTGGTGAACTCTACATGTTTTTCCATATTTACTTCCGGGATGAACAAATTCATGATGCTTCTCTCACCAGGTGACAGAAATGGCCCAGAAACATGGGACTTTCAAATTGTTCTTCTCAATTCCAACTCATTCTCTGTTTCTCTTACTCTTGGCAAGGAAAGGATCTAAGGCAAGATGAACAAGTGCATGCTATGGGGCTGCTGCCTCCTGATGCCCAGCCGGAGAAAAGCTCAGAAACCTGCTCAACACCGACTTGAAAAATATATATGGAGGAGAGGCACGTAGGGTCATACCCAACTTCCCCTCTCACAGGCACCTACTGCTTTTCTTTGGGGGAAACTTAGATTCCTCTAGAAGGACTTCTTAGCCTAAGCACTGTTGACAGGCTGTACCAGACTCTTCTTTTCTGTCATTACAGAGAGGCTGTTCTATGTACTCTAGAATGTTCAGTAGCATCTTGGGTTAGAAGTCCAAAGCACCTGGCCCACAGTTGCCTCCAGAAATGACCATGCTGAGGGACACCAGGCATTCCTCCTCTGTCATAACTGTAGTTTCCCCCTTAGCAGAAGTTCCGGTTTCTGTGCTTTTAGTCACCCATGGTTAACCATGGTCTGAAATAGAAATGGAAACTTTCAAAAATGTAAATTGTTATAAACTGTGCCCCCCTTCTAAGTAACGTAAAATCTTGCCATTTCACTTTGTCCCTCTAGGGAGCTGACTCATCCACCCCCTTGTCTAGCATATCTCCACGGTATATGCTACCCTCCTGTTAGTTACTTTGCAGTTTTCTTGGCTATCAGGCTCACTGTAACTGTGCTCTAGAGCTTGCTTTCAAATAATCCTTGTTTTATAGAAGTATGGCCTCAGATAGCCAGAGCAGTGCTGCAAAGGAGGTACCAGGACATAGCACATGGAAGGGCAGATTGAGTCCAGAACTGTGTGGCACTGCTGTGGGATGTGTTGGGGGGAACAAGGCAAAACATGGTATGCGTGGAATTCAGCAATGAGCCACAGCTGTAGACATCCACTGACGTCTTAGAATGCGAGGGATGAAGGGATCGTGGTATGCCTAAGAGAGAGGCAGAGTATTCTCTTGTGTGTTTGCACTAAAAATTGTTTGCTCACTCTCACTTTGGTAGGTATCTGTTTCTTTTTTTAAATTAGTTAGCTGTTATTGAACATTCCGTGATGAGTACAGTTAAGTATTCTATGGAGAAAATTTCTTGATAGGAAATGCCTAGGTCAAGGAGATGTGCATTTAATATGATGACAAGATGCTAACCAGTTGGTCCTCTAAAAAGATTTCATTCTAACAATGTACAAGAATGCCTGTTTCTAGATACCCTTTCCAACTCAGTGTCCTAAAAATTACAACAACAACAACAACAACAACAACAACAACAACAACACGTTTTCATCTGACTCAGCCTGAAAGATAAAAACTGTGGTCTTCCCATAACCCCAGTTCTGCCAGTGTGCTCTAGAACAGGTTTCTGGAGAGAGGCTGATCAAAAACTCCCCCTCTCAGAGATCCAAAGGCCAGTCCAGGGATCTCTGACCAGGAGCTCTGACGGGGCTCTTTGGTCTTTTTTCTTTTCTGGGGTCTTTATGCAACTTATTTAAGCTTCTGGAAATTGGAAGTGATTCTCCGGGAGAGGGCCTAGCCCCTTCAAACAGTGTGCTTACCATGCAGAACTTGCCAGAGCACGGTTGCTGGAAGGCCTTTCACATTCCTGTAGATGTGTGTACGATAAACGTGTTATCGCTTTCTGTGGCACTCGCCCCTCTCGGTGCGGACAGGTGCTGCCTGCTTTCATCTGTGTGCTGGATTTCAGATATACATGATCAAATGAAGCCAAGACAAGAATCAAGCCTCATAAAAATCTTGCCTACAGCATGTACCAAGAAATGTCGGTCGTGCCAAGACTACACGGGCTGAGTAAAGTCGGGAGTTGTGCAATTACCCAGCAGAGGTTGAGATTTCTGACAAAAACAGGAACCTCATTGAAAAAATCTAAGCACAAAATGAAGCCTATTCTTTTTAGAGGCCATTTTGATATTTCACTAACATGAGCGTTGAAAACCATGGTTCTCTGATCTCTAGGACTTATTTCTTCTGTAAAGCCCAGCATGAAATAGATTTTCCATGCCTGGGTTTTCTGAGTGGCTCATTTTGGCTCTAAGTAACTGAGTTTTTAGTTAAGACCAAAGTACTCTTCCACTCCCTGGTCTTGAACACAAAGTTTTTTTGTTTTTTGTTTCACGACAAGGATGTTGACTGAATGCCTACTATGTGCTAGGCTGTAGAGAAAGCATTAATGAGAAAGACCTCATGTCTGCTGGCTAGGCTTGCCATTATAGAAAAGGAAATCCAAGGAGAGGGGCTGAAGGCAGGTGTGTGTGGTCATCTCTGAGCCCATGTGTAGGTGCTACTTGGGGCTCTGTGGCTCAGTATAATCTAATTAGGGTCCACATGAGCTGATAGAAAGAAAGGGCTCTGGCTACCTCTGGAAAAGCAACTGAAAGTTGTGATCTGATCACTTGCTAGTCACCCCCGTGCTGAAGAAGAGATTTTCCTGCCCTGATGAACACAAGACACTAGGCCACGCCTAAGTCGGCTAGCTGCAAATACTGCCTGGAAGACAAGGACAGCACGTACCACGTAAATTTACCCAGGGATGACACCCAAGAGCAGCATGACTCAGAAAGGCCCAAGTTCCTGCAAGAAGATGAGCTTGAGTCCTCTGAACATTTTGCAGGTTGCAAGGAATGTGAAATCTATCAGGTTGAGGACTGGGTAGGAGTGAGAGCCGAAGTCAGCCATCAGGGGCCTGTGAAGGTCAAAGGTGTTATGGCAGCATCTGCTGGGTGTCTTATGACTTTCCTCTCATGTATCTTTCCTAACGTGAGTACAAGGTTAGTACCAATGGTGTGGACCATGTTTCTGCTACTTACAGCCTAATGTGAGCACAAAACCCACACTTGCTGATCCTTTTGTGAGGCCTGCATTCTTCTTGACCGGCTGGCAAGCAGGACCTCTTCCTCTGATAATAGCATTCTAATCTGGGCGGAGTAGTTTCCCTCCTTGTCAATCCCATTGTCCTTGGGTTATGGATGAGTTTCAACCCTCTCAGGCCTCCAGGGGTTGAGCTAGTGACCCAGGTTTGACCAATCAGACCATCCTATTACCTTTGCCATCATGACTGGTTCAGAGACATGCAACTGCACCAAGATCAAGTGGGACTTTGCTAGTGAAAAATGAAAACTATTTTTTTTTGACAGAAATTGCAAAATAGGAAATCCTGAGACAAGAGTTGCTGCAGGATCATAGGTGAAGCATCTCTGCCGGTGAGTGAGAGAAACATAAAGAGGTACAGAAGAGAGTAGGGGGCAGGGAGATAAATGGAGGCACCAATCCAGCTTCCCACCAGAAATGGTGGGACTAGAATTATGATGCCCCCCCCCTTTATCTACAGAGGGGGTACGCTAAATACCCTCAGCAGGAGCGTCAACCACAGAGACTACCAAAACTTATATATACTATGTTTTCCCCCCCTCACATACATAGATATCCATGATAAAGTTTAACTTAGAAATTAGGCAAAACGAAGATTAAAAGTAGGGGGCTGGCAAGATGTGGGTGTGGTAAGGCGCCTGCTCAGCCTGATGACCGTGTTCCATCTGTGGGCCCCACGTGGTAGAAGAGGAGAACCGGCTCCCAAAAGTTGTTTGATCTCCACATGCATAGCAGTCATGTACCCATGCACCCACATAAACATAATAAATAAATATAAAAAAGAAAAACAAAAAAACCCCAATAATAAAATAGAATAAGTATGATATAGTTTAATACAAGTTATATGAATGTGATCTCTATTTCAAAATGTTCTATTGTATTTACTTTCTAGTCACCATCAATAACTGAAGCCACAAATAGCAAAACTATGGCTAAGGAGGCAACTCATATACTCTTGTATCTTCAAGTAAACAAACCAACACATTTTTATCTTTAATTTATGACATTCATTGGATTGACTTGAATTTCTTATGGCTAAAACAAGTAAATAATAGGCAAACAAACAAATAAATAACCGGCTTGTGGTCCAACAGACAGGTGCCTCAAGCCTATTTTGTATAGTAAAGAAGCAGTTTGTATTAACCTGCTGGTAATTTTATCTATTTTTTCTTTCTCTTTTCCTGCATAAGAAATGACAATGAATTTCAGTCTTCTTGGGTCTCTTTTCTTTTTCTTTCTTTCTTTTTTTCTTTTTTTTTTTCCAAGACAGGGTTTCTCTTGAACCCTTAACTGTCTTGGAACTCACTCTGTAAACCAGGCTGGCCTTGAACTCACAGAGACCTGCCTGCCTCTGCTTCCCGAGCGCTGGGATTGTAGGTGTGTGCTGCCACCGCCCGGCTCTTCTCGTGTCTTTAAACATATCTTCCAACTTACCTTCCATGCATGTGATCATTCTGTACTTTGAGCAGACTAGCCCTGTTTCGCTCCAAACACCTTGTTCTTCCCTCTGCCTAAATCACTCTTTCTGAGCTCTTCATTTTGCCAGAGACTTTAGACATTAAAAACCATTGCCTCAGAGAAGCCTTCCCTGTACCCAAAGCTAAAGCACCAGCACAACTCCTCCTTCTCCATAGAGGAATCTGCTGTCTTTACCATAGTTCTTGTTGACATATTTTACGTACTTTAATGGTCTGCCTTCGCGATTACAAGCTCCATGAGAACATGTGTTTTTGTCTCTAGTTTCAGTGCATAGTACAAGGTCTGACACATATTAGGGTCTTTGCAGAAGTCCACAGTACACATCAATGAGCAATCGCACATAAGGCTGCTGTGAGGGTAGGAACGTGGATCTTATTTAAGCAATTTACATGGATCACTCAGTCCTCGAAAAAACCTCAAGTAAGGATTCTTATCGCCTTATACAGACAAAATCTGGGTTTAGAAGTTGAGCAATTTACCCACTGTAACACACCTGGAAGGGAGTTCATGGAGATGCGATATAGACAAAGGACTATTTGATTCCAAATTTTGTGGCATTACCTTTTTGGTGACTCCCAAATTTGTTTCAAATTGCAACACCTTGTAATTCCAAGAGACATACATTCCTGCTAGACTGTTTGCAGTTTGATAATAATTTGCAAATGTGTCATAGAAAGACTCTATCATTTTCTCTGGATGAGGGATCTTTGGGGACATTTAGACCCAGAACAGGTCTAAGTGGACATCCTAGTAGACAAAGCAGAGGGTTGTCATGCTGGAATGCACTGTGAAAGAAATTACTGATGTGGGACCGGAGGACAGCGCCAGCCTTCAGAAGAAACATCTGTGACAACAGGACAAAAGCAGAGAGCAATCATGAGAGTTTCATATGCAAGCAGCTGATGTGGGTGGGATGGATGTTGAGGTGGGTATGTGAAATTCAGTCTCTCTTTGGAACGATACAGTATATGAAACGATAATAAACTCAAGGTTTGGAATTACTATAATTGACATTTGATTCTATTGCTGGTTGTTGGAGAGCACTGCAAAATCTGAATAAACTCTGTACAGAAAAAAAAACCCTACATTATAACAAAATGACAACATATAATAGGAATTGAAAGACTTATTTGAAGTTTGATTGTGTAAAACACCCAGCTGTCAAAGACTCGAGGTTTTGTGTTTTTTTTTTTTAAGTTTATTGAATCTTCATGTAGACTTTCACATGGAAGAATATTAACTGAGCCAAGGAAAGCTCTTTTATCTTCTTCTTTGAGAGCCTGCATTCATCCTTTTCATCATCAGTCATACAAGAATAAAGGCCCATGTGATATTAAAATAAGAAGAGTGAAAACAGCACTTTTAATGCTTGAAAGGGATGCATTAGGCAATGTTAGATGTTGTTCGTGTGGACATGTCAGGTTCTGAAGTCTGGGAACAAGAACATGGTAGGCACGAACCCCAGTACTTTGTGTTGAAACTGGAAGCATGTTTTCTCTTTTCTCCTCTATTCAGAATATTGGTCACCCCAAAATATTTATTATAATTTACCAGTGGCTTTAATATTGCTCAAATTGAAGTGAGACTTATAACTACATTGTGTTGTAAAAATACCATATATAACCAGCATGTCAGCTCTATTAACTCCAAAGATTAGAACTGTGTAATTTATAACCTATAAAGTACTAAAATATTATCTTTTTATTCCAAAATTATTTTATTTTAAAACAATTTTAGACTGACAAAACAGCTCAAAATGGGCATAGTAAATTCACTAAATACTCCCTTGAATGTTGCCATCTTGTTTAAAATAAAGATATGATTATCAAAACTAGGAGGCTAGTATTTTTAAAAAACTGATCACATACATATGAACTACAGACCTTAGTTAAATTTCACCAGTTTCCCACCTATGTCTCCTTTTTATACAAGAACCCATCTAGGGTCCCCTTTTGCATTTCATTGCCATCATTTCTTCTTGGTCTCCTCTGATCTGTGGGGACAGGTTCTCCCTCTTGCTCCCCAACATGCCAAACAGATCAAGCTTCCCGCCTGTTTAATGTCTCTGCTCACCATTGGTATCAGTGTAGAAGGCAAAAGAGACATCATGTTCAGCTTCTGTCTCACCTCACTTCAAACCACACTCCTAGCCTCACGCACCACTCTGTGTTGGTCCTCCATCTGGAGGGTGCACCATGTCAGCCCTGGATCTTTTCTTGTGCCACATTCAAGAGGCCCCCAAGGAGAACAGTCTCTCAGCTGAAATGCTAATAAACCTGTAACAAGGATTTATTTAGTTGTACTCCATGCCAACTGTGAGTATATGAAGTAGTTCACAGATTTTAAAAAAAAAAAAAATGGAATGCACTCTCTAGAACAGAGGAGGCAGACAGGCAGACATAAAGGCTTGTGCTTCCACTAAGGCACTGCCTTAGAGAAGGGCCATAATACAAAATGGTGCCTGAACAGAGAGTACCAGATACAAAATGACTTGCCCTCTAGATGCAGGAACAGGCTGACATGCACAAAAACAGCCTTAGGGTTGAGTGGGGAAAGTTAGGTGACAGGCAGGAAGAGGCTGACCCGGTGACCAGGGACCCTTTTTCTTTCTTTCTCTTTCTTTCTTTCTTTTTTCTTTCTTTCTTTCTAAAAGATTTATTTATTATTTATACAGTACTCATACCAGAAGAGGGCCCAGATTGCATTATAGATGGTTATGAACCACCATGTGGTTTCTGGGAATTGAACTCAGGACCTTTGGAAGAACAGACAGTGTTCTTAACTCTGAGCCATCTCTCCAGTCCCAGGGACCCTATTTCTTTCGCCTCCATATTAAGAGCTAATGAGTGGGCCCCTTTGCATCCTAATAGTTTTCTAGATTCACTGTGGGAGTGGCCTCCTGTCAGAAGCCCTCCCTAATGACCTTCCTTCCTTGGCTACTCCTTGTCTGTGCTCTGTGTCCCTGAAGGAAGTCCCTTTCAAGGTCACTGAGAAGCTGGATTGCTTTAAGCTGGATCATCACTGTAACCGGGCAGCCTGGTTGGAGGAAGAAGGACTGTTCTTTTCACTCACGTCTGGTGGCCAGTGTGATGCTGAGTTCCTGTAGCCTGGTCACTGTTGCTTTAAGGAGGCCAGACAGAGTAAGAAGACCAAGTGCTGCTCTCCAATTGTTCGATGGAGTCAGCAACACACAGAAGTGCTGGGCATATGGTCCATGCCAAGCTGAGTGCTGGAATTTTCTGGGTACTGGACTTCAGGTGCATGTTTCTGAGGTCTGTAGAGGCTCCAATACCTTTCCTCAAATACTATAAATAACAGCTGAGCGTACACTGGTAATGTAACTTACAATAGCTGTATTCTTTTCCTTCCTCTCCTTCTTCCCTGTCTCCCTTTGTAGCCTCTTATCTCTCCTAATTCTTAGGCAATGGCATTGTGAGGCAGGAGATGCTTGAGGAAAAGGGTTCTAAAACGATGCAAACATTTTTCCCCTTGGCTGCACTCAGGGCCAAGTTCTCTGCCCAGCTTCTAGGCATCAGGCAGTGGGTGGGCAGTCTGGAGTTTAGTCTTGGGTGTCCCAGGAGGATTGCAAATGGAGGGCAGAGACGGGGGAACTATGAGAAGGCCAAGCATCTTTTGAAACAGTTTGTCCCCACTGCCCTTCCCTCTCTCTGAAGGTGAAAAGCTGGCCAGGAGGAGCTATTCCTCGCTGTCCTTTACCCTTAGTTTGGACGGAAATCATCAAAGCAGCCCTGTTTTCCTGGAGTAGAGGAGTTGAAAACAGCTGCTGTAGCAGCTTCTGGCAGGTTAAAACACACGCATGTCCACACACCTTGCTGTTTTACACCAGATTTAGCGCTTTTTAAAATCCTCCCTGCAGTCCGGGCTCAGGCCTTTTTCCTTCAAAGGACCTGACAGGCCAGAGGAGAAGATAACAGCTCTCTGCCACTCTCCTCCACTAAACTCCCCTCAACACTGAAGTGAGGCTCTGAGCCCAGCTCTGGGCTTATTTTCCAGTGTCTGGTATCTCTCTGTACTGCCTTTGTGTCAGACTCTCCCCGGCACATTGCCTTGTTGTCCTTGAGGGAGGAAGCCAGCGAGCCTCCAGCTTCCTTTGTGACTTCCCAGTTCCTCTGCTCACAGCCTCTGCACATCTGCTCGCCCACCCCAAAGCCTTGTTTTAAAGTCCGGAACACAGGATTGAATCGCTTCATCTTCTAACGAAAGCATACATTTAGGTTTGCGTCCATTGCACGGGCACCTCTGGGTTCAGACACAAGCAATTCTAAGGACCTCTACAAGGTGATAACTTTTGGGGTAAGGACTGGCAGAGGCTCACCTCCAGAAGACCTCTCTGGACAAAATCAGGAACTTAACATAACCGATGTCTCAAGGACATCTTTTTCCCCTTAGGAGGAAAAAAAAAATCAGTTTACCGAGTGGTTAGGAGTTCAAGTCTCTGACACTCTGTGGCCCTGTCTGGTCAGAGCGGTTCTGTTTCCCTTTCTTACCTGTCAAATGGGAACAGAAAGTGCGACGAACTTCATGAGGATGTAAGGATTAAGTGAGATAGTTAGTGCGAAGACTATCCTAGCTCTTATTAATAGCCCAAACAGGAAGGTTGCTTCATTCTCAAGGTGTCTTTTGCTTTCCAAGACCCTGCTGGGACTGAGTGGCCAGGGACTGGGTCCAACTGTGCTTGCCCAGCGAGGGTGACCCAGCAGCTGTCCAGGCCCGGACACAGGTGTGGCCCAGACCACAGTGAGGGCGTGGCGAGACAACGTCTGGGCAGGCCCAGCGCGCACGAGGGCGGGGAGCACCGCACTGGGCGTCTGGGCTGTCCCCGCGGTGGCCAGACTCGGCTGTGGTCGCGGACCAAGCGTGGGGACCGGTCACGCGCAGCGTCACCGGAGCCGTGGTGGGCCCAGGCTGGTCCTGGAGGCAGCGGGGGGCCGCGACGCCGCCAGCCCGCCACGCCCAGGGAGGCGCCCAGGCCCTCATCAAGTGACCAGTATCCCTTCCAGGAGTACACGGTCCTTCAGAGGGAAGCGCGCTCCAGCCTGCAGCCCCGGCGCCAAGCCGCCGTCATCTCCTTCCTGTGCCGGGTGATCTGTCTCCTCACCCACCCGGAAAAACATAGTCCGCCCCTCATGTCCTTGTGGAACAGCGCTGGCTGTTCAGAAGGCCAGACTCTCTTTGCCTGTACCCTTGTCTTGCCCATGCCAAACCCTTCAGGACCCATCGAGAGGAAAAACCAGCCCTTTTAGGAGACCTCGAGAGAGAGAGAAGAAAGAGAGGAAGCCGAGAGGAAGGGAGAGGCGAGGCCCGCGGAGGGACACCAGGGCGTCCACGCAGTGCGCACGCGCGCCGCGAAGAACGAGTTCCGGTCTGGCCGAGGCCTGACTCCTAAAAATAGCCCCGGTGTGGGGATCCATGCGCGGATGTCCCGGCGAGTCCCGGGCTGAAGGAGGCGGCTCCGGGCGGCGCGGAGTGCTGTGGCGGGCCGGGCCGGGGCTGCGGCGTGTGCGCGCCCGCCGGCGGTAGCGGACACTCGGTGAGATTGCCGCGGGCGGCGGGGATGTGGCGGCGGCTGGGAAAGGGGTCGGGCCGCGCTGAGGTGGGGGCGCCGGGGTGAGAAGGGGGGGGGTGCGGCGCGGCCGAGGAGGGGTGCCCGCGGGGCTCTGGGGACCTCGGCGGGTGGTGGTGGCGGGAGGCTGGGCGCGGGGCGACCGGGCCCCTCGGGAAAACAGAGGGGCGCGGCGCCGCGCGGTGGGGGCGGGGTGCCCCGGGGCGGGCCCGGGGGCTGCGGGCGCGGCGGCGGGGGGCCGCGGGGGGCCGTCATGGGCCGTCTCCCGGTGCGCGCCCGCTCCGGGGCCCCCGCCGCGCCGCGCCGCACCGCTCCTCCCTGAAAGTTGACGGAGTTCCCAAGGGGACGCGAAGCCGCTCGGTCCATTCCTCTAGCTTCGCGAACCTGGGGGTCTGTCCGCACGGTGGACCTCCAGTGCGGGGGTGGTGGTGGCGGCGCCCGGTCCTGTGGTAGCACTTGAAGTCCCCCCCCACTTCTGGTTCTGGGGAGGAAGGTAGGGGTCTGAACTCTCCCGTGGGGATGTTGATGGCAGGGAGTGTGTCTGGGGTTAGCCCGGGCGTCGGCCGGGCTCCGAGCACCTGCGGGTGCGGGGAAAGATTTGGGGAGCAGGGGCTGCTGAAGGGACCCGCTCCCTGTCCTCTGCAGGCGAGTAGATCCCGCCGCTCAGTGGGCGCGTGGTGAGATGGAAACTTTGCCTTTGGGTTTCGATGTCATGTCTTTTTTGAAGTGTTGAGGATTAAAGATTGGTGATAATGCAGATAAGTTTGGGAGAGGTGAGCATTTCTGAATTAGCATTTCCTCCCTCTCTCTCTGGGAAAGTGTAACTATCAGATTCTTGCTCAGATCTGAAATAGGTCCCTGAGCTCTGAAGCTCCTGTCATGATCCAGTAGGGAACCGAGTGTAGATAGAATACAACATAGCGTTAACCTGTGTGTTAGTTTACTATATGAAACTGGGATTCCAGAAACTGCAGTTAGAAAGACCTGCTGTGATGTGTTGACAATTGCATACATATTTAAAAACTAACATTGTATAACAGTTTTCAAGTTTGTAGCGCATTGTGTTTCCCTTATGTTTTGTATCATCCAGTACTGTACGGCAATGAGGTTCTCTAAAGCAGTAATTAGGGGTATATTACACAAGAGTACTTTCCCTTTAAGAATCCAGCTGCGTTGTTTTGGCAACTGCTAAGTAGTCTAGTTGTCAGTTTTAAAATCTATGTTACCTTGGCAGTACTTGAGCAGTCTGTGGAAAAGGTAAACAAAGTAGTGTTTTGTTTTTTTTCACAAACACACTAAAATGACATTTCTTTTAATGTGAATTTAGGAAATGAGAATGAAGCAACTATTACGCTATTATGACATTTGTATATGCACTTTTGTCTTTTTTTTGTATATTTGTGGAGAGCTCCGACTCTCTTTATTTTTTTCATGTAATTGACAACTTTTAGGGATACCTGCTACCCCAAACATGACTTAAGTTTTAGTAAATATAATAAGTCCGTATGTTGTATAAGACATTAAAATTAGCATTTGCTGTGGATTCATTGAACTGGAATTACTTTAAATTCTCAGTGCATATTGTTGCAAAAGTTGAGAGAATAACATTAAAACAGTGAAAGTACTTTGAAGAGCTAAACCTGGCTGTTTCCATGCTTGCAGACTATATTGATAATTCTTATTACAAGAGTGTGTTCGAAGAGATTTATGTACTAAAACAGTCAGTGCTTGTGAAGAACAGTGCTCTCTTTAAATACAACTATACTTACCATTTCCTTCAATTCATACTGTTGCTACATAATGAAATCATAGCCTTTCAGGAAGCTAAAATTGCACTTAATTCATCCTATAAGATTTTAAATTGAAGAATTGGAGAATGACCAAAGAAAGAAATAGCTTTCTGAGGCTTAAGAATGATTGTAATGTCAGCATGTTGAATTGTGCCATAAGAACAACTTAATTCTCTATATAGTTTTTATGTTTTGACAACAGGTATATGTGGCAAAGATTTTACTTTGTTTTGTTTTGGTCTTGGTAAATGTGATTGGAAATACAGTTTTCAAAATGTTGAGTTGTTCCAAATGCTGATTCTTCATTTTTTCACTACAGCTTTGTGTTTGAAGGTGAAGTTTGCTAGTGTAGTTAAAACTTAGTAGATTGGGTTATGACTTAGGAGGGGCCCGCAATCAAACTAGTTTTGGGAAAGTACCATGTTTGGAAAATCATCAGTTTTCCTCTTGCATCTTTTAGTCTGGTAAGAAGAGGAATTTATTGTAGCATACAGTGATGAAAATGTTCTGAGGCATTTAAATTTAAAACATTCTGTCTTATCATATCATACTTCGCCTTTAAAGATAAGCTCACGGTTCATAGGAGTGTTACAAAGTCTAGTGTAAGCCTTTTATCACGAAGGGGCACTGAGAATACTGTTTTTTGTGTTGGAAGTGATCACTATTGCCTTTTCCCAAGATTGCAAAGATTGTAAATGTGGTCTTTATAAGCTGAGAAGTGAACGCCTTCTCCAGTTTAAGTAGTTAAAGAAGAGTAAATAGGGAAATTGAGTGAATTTTTAAGATAGATAATCTTGTGCAAGGATTCTGATTTGTAAACCGTGAAGGAAGGCTGTTTAATTTCTTAAATCAGATTGTGATTTAGATGCTAACTTTACTACTGAACAACATCAGAAAAACAGAAAGGAATTGTGCTACCTGTCCCATGGCATTAGAATTTAAACAAGATGAGTTCATAGCTTACTGCTTGAGCCTTGATGTTAAAAAATGCATGTTACTCAAGTGTCCCTCCTTCCTCGCTTGCTTTCATGTACCTTTTCCTAGGATAATTATGTCTGGATGCTAGGGTGAGAATGCTTAGTGTTTGTGACACAAAGCACTCGGTACAGGAGAATTCTCATGTTATTTTGATATTTTGACGAAATATCCCAGTGTTAGCTTGTTCTTAGATCACACATAAAATGTTTACTTGCTGGTTTTACTTTAGACTTTTGGTCTGCGATTGTGACTTGCTTAGTCTCACTCTCCACCAAATTTTTTAGAATTAGATTTGAATATAAGTGATTTTCCAATTCTTAAGTGAATTGTGTGTTATGAGAGTTCTTTTCAAGATACGGTTTTTAACATTTGAATTTAGGAAAACAGTATTTGTTTAGCCTACTCGGAATAAATATACATGAAATAGCTTTTCATTAGCTAAATGACTTCATCTGTATTTAGTTTATCTGTGTACCACACGATAAATGCAATTTATTATAATTAAGTAGTATAAACTCATCAGTTAATTAGAAAGTCTTACATTATAGCATAGGATCTTTGCTGGCATTAATTTAATAAGTACTTTTATATTAATATTTTCATAGATTTTAGCAATATTTGTATTAACTGAATCTAGTTGGTAAATATACTTTATTTTTAATATGGCATGTCTTAATAGTAAATGAAGGTAAGTCACAAATATCTAAGTTTAAAACATTAGACTGTGTGTGAGATGGAATACAAGGTGAAAATCAGACATCAATTACATTTTAAACAAATACCACTCAATGCATATTTATTCTTAAATGTTTGAGGATCAAACCCACGGTATTACTCATGTGAGGCAGATGCTCTATAGTCACATCCAGCCCTTCAAAGAAGCACATCTTTTAATAGCTGTTTTGAATTAATGTTAGTTTTATTTTCTAAAGCAGAAATACAGACATTGTGGATTTAAAAAAATCCATACAAATTTTATGCTTTGAGAAATGTTTTCAGTAATGGATAGTGAGTTTGTGTTATATGAGCTGGTCTTTTTCCCTTGCTGGTTTTTTTTTTTGTTTTTTTTGTTTTTGTTTTTTTTTTTTTTGTGACTAACAGCATGCATTTGCAGTTTGACTTAGGTTTGTTAGAGATATAGCTCTTTGTGACTCTTGGAGCAAAGAGTTACTTTTTAGCCTGGCATGGTGGTGCTGCACACCTTTAATCCCAGCACTTGGGAGGCAGAATCAGGCGATTGCTGTGGACAGCCAGGGTGACATAGAAACCCTGTCTTAAAAAACCAAAAAACCAAACCAAAACAAAAGAATTACTTTTTATTTGACCTGGTAAGATAACGTGTGACTTGGGCTTACTAAAAACAAGGTACTCTGTTTGGCGTTGCATAATGCTGTATTTGCCTGTCTCACCTTTGGTCCTTACTCCCAGAAGTTTATTTAGAATTGTATTTCTAAAATTCAGACTATTATTGCCAGTTCTCTCTTTTTAAAATTTTATTTTGTATGTATTTTGCCTCTCTCTATATATACCACATCTACCTTGTATTCTCAGAAGTTGAAGAGAGCGTATGATCCTCTGGAATTGGTGTTAAGGATGGTTGTGGGCCACTATGTGGATGCTGGGGACAGAAACAGATCCTCTGCAAGAGCAATAAGTATGTTTAACAACTGAGCCATCTCCAACTCTACTTGCCAGTTTGCTTGAAACCAAAAACAGAAACAAAAACTTTGAAGGCATGTGAAAGATGAGTGGAGGGGCTATAAGGCGAGGTTAAGAGATTGCCCTCTAAAATCAGACTGTTAAGTGAGAACAGTCACTCCTAGATGTCCTCGATCTGAGGCTCCTTCATTGTGTCAACTACAGATCCTAACATCGGCTCCATAGGGCTGTAGAGGTGTGAGGATAGTAGAGTGACTGGCCACATAGCGATCAGGAACTTCTCCTGTACTGTAACTTTCCTGCTACTGTGGCTGCTGCTTAGTCCATGGCTCACCTAATAAGATCGGCCCATTTCCAAAGTCTTTCCAAACACACTGCCAGCTGTTAACTTTGGTTTCTCTGCCTTAGCTGAGACCAGCGGTGTGCTCTTTACTGAAATAGCCATCTGTTTTCAAGGTGATGACTCCTCCCTTTTCACTTTCTAGCTTCGAATCTTTCTGAGCCTGCTGTCTACTTAGACATCCAGTTAGACTCTTAACACAATAGGGCTCGAATAGAGCTAAATTTTCCTCTGCACTATTCCTTTTTCTTCCTTTTCTTCTTCTTCTTTCTCTTCCTTCTCCTCTTCCTTCTTTTATTTCTTCTAGTTTTCCCTAACTTAGTCTATTACTTTATTCAAACCAGAAATTATTATAATCTTGTTTCTCAAATCTGATTCATTCACAAGTCCTAGTCCTCACGCTTTATCTTCAGCACATCTTTTAGTCTCTTGCTTCTTCACTGGAAATTATCACTGTCTTTTACTCCAGGAGCCTCATGTGAGCACGCCCACTTTTGAAACAAGCCTAGGCTGGTCTTGAACTTGCTCTGTAGCTGAGGATGACCTTGAGTTCATCCTTGAGGATAATCCTCCAGCTTCCATTCCTCAAGTGCTTGGAACTCAAGGCAGACCATCTGGAGGCAGGAGCTGAAGCAGAAACTATGGAGAAATGCTGATCACTGGCTTGCTGTCCATGGCTTGCTCAGAGATTGCTTTTGTTTGTTTGTTTTTCCAGGACTGGGTTTCTCTGTAGCCTTGGCTGTTCTGGAGCTTGCCCTGCAGACCAGGCTGGCCCTCCAACTCACAGAGATCCACCTGCCTCTGCCTCCCGAGTGCTGGGATTAAAGTTGTGCACCACCACCACCTGGCCCAGCCTGCTTTCTTATACAATGTTTGAACACCTGTCCAGGGGTGGCACCACCTGTAGTGGGCTGGGCCCCCCTACATTAGCCATTAATCAAGAAAATACTTCAAAGATTTGCCCATAGGACAATCTGATGGAGGCATATTCTCAATTGATGTTCTTTCTCTTTCAGTGTCGAATTGCAACCGCCCCCCCCCCCAAAAAAAAGAAAACTTAACCAGGACACTCACCCCATGGATTATTTCCTTTAAGATACTCATAAATTTGTGTCATTTTATTTCTTCAGTTGTTGTATTTGTGGTCTTTCTCCATTATCTGAAAATGAACTTCACAAAAGCAGAGAAGTCTTGTCAGTATTAACAGTGTACTGCCTGCACTTGGAAGATACTGAGCATTGGAATGAGTGTTTCTGTATCTTTGTTCACGTTTTCTCCAGTGATTGAAATGCTCATTGAATTACTAAACTACTTATCCTTTAAGTCCTAACTCAGTTGTTATCTTGTCTGTGATTCCAGTTTTAATCTCTTTTGATGAGTTTTCTCTCCTGTTCTTGTATGCTTTCCAGAGCTCTGGATACACACATTATTTGCAGAATAAATCTCATTTTGGGGTGTTGTAACTGATGCCATTCTCTTCTGCTAGATCAGGGACCAGCTCACCTATGGTCTGTATCCACCATCCTACTGATAAGGAGTGACGTCTGAGGAAATGTTGAAGTGGAAGTTGGTAGCTCTAATAAACTGAAATAACCAACAACCCATTTACTCAACTCAGATTTAAAAAATTACTTTCTAGAAAATCCTAACATGCATTTTCTGTATTATCATATTTTCATCAGCATTAAAAAGGAATTTGAGAGCTCCCGAGGATTAGTGGCATTTCTTGGGAGTCAGTTTGCCTTCCCGTAGGGTATGGGTAGCCCTGATGTCTGAAGGCTGTATTTATTTCTGTTTTGAAATGGCAATCTTGTGATCCCTTAGCAGCACAGTCTTCCTGCGCCCATTCCCCTTAGTTCATCCAGCTAGTTTCACATACTGTTTCAGAAAGGCTCCAGTTTAACACAACATTCAAGAAATATACTACCAGTTCACCTGTATGATTAAGGAAAAATTCAAAACTTTTGGCCAGTACTGGGACCCTACCGGTCTTTAGTAGCAGTGAATATTATTCCACATGATAAACAGTTGACATAAAAGTGGACTTTTGCAAATTGGCTACTACTTCAACATACCATTTGTTTTGATACTGAAGACCTTTTGTTAATGCTGGTCAATTTGCTCACATGGATTATGAAAGGGAGTGAAGAAGATGGGAGTTAATGTTATTTTTTTTCTTTCAGATATGTCCTACTTTTCCAAATGTAAAAATTTAGTATTGACAGAAGACTTAGGAATATTATTTTGGAAAGAATTCCAGCTTTGAGAAAGTAAAGGGTGCTGCAGTGACCTCCCATATACCTACCACTAATGTTGGTCAGTTGTCAACATTTGCCACATTTGCTTTCACTCTTTGTGTTTACAAAATGATCACAGATTCTAGAAACTTTACTACTTTATTTACAGTTTAAAGTTCCTTGATTCCATCTTCTGGGGGATGCCAGGGAATGCGTGTTTGTTTGGCTAAGATCAGAAACACAGCTAAGACCAAACATACAGGTGTCTGTACAGTAATGGCTGGAAATGCTTCCTGATTGTGTGCTTGCATTGTTAACAAGGAACCACATAAGGACCATATACCATTATCATACACTGTTCTGTAATGTCAGGAACCTGCTTTGTAGCTAGCTCTTCCTTTCCTCTCTTTTTTCCTGCCTCCCTCCCTCCCTCCCTCCCTCCATTATTTTTATTATTGAATTGTTTGAGAGTAAGCTATGCACCTTGTGACTCTTTCCTCCAAAATGCTTCATCTAGTACTTCTTAATAACTGGGACACATTCTTCCCCCATAACCACTGTATGGAGGGTGTAAGAAATTTAAATGATACAAATAGTATTCAGATAGTCTCCAGTTGTGCTAGTAATATTTTAATAACCTTTTAAAAATTATGATGTGTTGCATTTAGTTGTCATAGCTCTTGAATTGTTGAAATCTGAAAGAGTTCTTCAACCATTTTGGTTTTCCCTTGACATTGGTAGTTTTAAAGAGGCGAGGCCTTTGTTTTGGTAGGATTGTCTGTCGGTTAAGACTTGTTCTTTTGCTTCTTCTTAATTACATTCAGTAATGTCCTTGTGGCATAATCCCATGGTAAGTGGTGACACACGCTCACCACACCTGGAGGTTCTTTGGTGTCAGACTGATGATGTTGGTCTGTTTGCTTGATTGCTTAGTGAAAGTTTTACCTGCCGGTGCTTTCCATTATAAAAGGTGCCACCATCTCCTTTGCTGTGGCAGCATCTGTTTCAGTTTACCTCAGAATGTTCAGGTGATGGTTTTGGTGTTCCTTAATGATTCTTGCCTGAGTCAGGCACCTGAGGCACATAGTGACTGCAAAATGGTTTTTCTATCACCTTTTTTGTTTGTTTGGTTTTTTGTTCTTATTGTTATTGTGTTTACACAGTGGATATTCCATTCTATTGTAATGGGATTTTTCTTTCTCGGCTGTTTCATCGATACAAATATGAATGCATGGCTTCTTTTTCCCTTTAATAACATAGATTATTCTCTAGTATTGTTCTTACTCATTTTGAAAAGTGTTTCAAATTAACCTACATTTAGTCAGTGGTAACTCTTTGGCTTAACTCATTGCTTATTTTGATGTAGTCTCTTTTGTTTTTGGATCACTTCCTTATTTTGTAGAACAATAGGATAGTCTGGGCTAATTTTAGGATTTTCTTGCTGCTATTCTAGAGTGCCATAAAATGATTATTTTTATAAAAAATCATTTTGTAAGTATGAGTGTTTCACCTTCATGTATGTCTTTGTATCACTTGAGTTCCTGGTGTCCACAGAGGCCAGACTCTTCTGGCCAGACTCCCTGGAACTGGAGTTACAGACAGTTGTGAACCGTTACGTGAGTACTAGGAATTGAACCAGGGCCTCTGGTGGAGCAGACAGTGCTGGGCCATTCCTTCAGCCACATCTCTCCTTCCTCTCTTTCAGTATAAAGAAACCAAGAATTGGGCAGTAGATACTTCAGAATTTTATTGTTTTAGGTCTCTTTAACCTGTCAAGTTAAGTAATGCTGAGTTTATGTTGGTAGATTGTAATTTGTCTTTACATTCCTAAAGCTTGTAAGAAGAAAGTCCCCCCTCCACCATTAAATCCAGTGGCCTGTGCATACCAGGTCTGCTGTCACGAAAGCTAAGTACCCAGCCCTTTAGAATGTCAACAGTCTCAAACAGTGCATGATTCTTTGCACCTGACTCTTCAGTGCTTGATCCTTGTTTTTCAGATTATGTTTTGAGCTTCATGGGAGTAGGCATCCTATTTCATAAGTCTTCATATACTTAAATGAGTGTATTTTATAATATTTTGAGCATGGTGGTTAGTCATGTGTTTATAATATGTAATCAGTGATTTACTGTCACATGTCAAAATTAATACTCTGATGTTTGCTGTTTTAATTTTTTTGGATCTATTCTTTTAAGTGAGTCACTAAATTATGTGTCTAGTTTTATAGCTTTATTATAGAATAAATGTTAAACAAGATTTTTCACTTTTAAATATCTAATTCTTGTGATTAAAATATATAATTAGTGATTACCAATGTATAATCTTGACATTGTTGCTTTGTAATATTTTGTTCTTTATCAAATGATAACTTTTGTAGGCATCACTTTATAAAATGAGATGACATCTGCATATTTATTGGGCATCTTATAAAGCCACAGTGTGTAACTATAAAAACCAGGATTGTAATAGTGATATGGTACCAGTACATTATTAAGTTTTATCAGTTTGTCTTTGAATAACTTTTCTGTTCTAGGATACCACTCCACTGCATTTGTCTGTTATGTCTCCTTAGTCTCCTTAATCTATCTTCATTATTTCCTTGTCCTTAAGACTTTAGTGCTTTTAAGGAGTACTGTCACTATTTTGTCGATTGCCCTGCCACATTGGTTTCACTGATGCTTCCCTCAAATTGGGGATTTGGCTTTTTTTTTTTTTTTAAATATTGTCACTGAAGTATTGGTATTCTATCAGGAGGTATGTTCTGTATCCGGAGTATGAGTATCTTATTACTGATATTGATCTGCTTCCTTAATTAAGGTAGTGTCAGCTGTCTTTTTTGTGAAGTCAGAGTTTTTTCTTTATAATTGATATATATTTTCAGGGAGATATTTTGATGCTCTGCTAATTTCCAGTATCTCTTCACACTCTCATCCATTCATTTTAACATCTATGAGTGGGACTTCCAGCACTATTTACCACCATGGATTTTATCTACTTGTGATTTCATAGTTTCTTTGATGCTTAACCATTTTCTGCAATGAAGAGGTGTTCCTTGTCCTTCACGTACATGTTGATTCATTTTTATCCATACAGACTCAAGGAAGCCCATGTTATTTTATTAGTTATATTCTGATGTTGCTGTGGACCACATTGCTCATATTGTTCTGGTTTGACCACTAACGAGCTCCTCCCTTGCTCCCTTGCTCCCTTGCTCCCTTGCTCCCTTGCTCCCTTGCTGCTTCTGACATGCCCCCTATCCTTTCTGAACTTTACTTACAAGAAACTGCAGGTTCATTATTATCTCTGCTTAGCTACCTACCCACCCATCTGTCTGTCTGTCCATCCTTCCATCTCCCCATCTCAACCCTAGAAACATATTTTCTAGAGATCCCTTCCTTCACTTCTTGTTTCGGAGGATGGCGATCAGAAACCCAGACTGTGCTGGGCAGTGGTGCTGCACACCATTAACCCCAGCACTGGTGAGGTATAAGGAGGAGGAACTCTGTGAGTTTGGGGCAGGATGGCAACATAGAGAAATCCTGTCACAAACAAACAAAACACAAAAACAAAATAAATAAAGACACAACCCAGATCTGGATAGTGACGTATTCATGGCCAGAGTGAATTTATTTATGCTTCCCCTTCCCTTCTCTCTCTCTCTCCCCCTTTACTTTGTTTTCTCTCCCTTTCTTCTTCTTCAGCAGATGGTGCTAGAAATGTGTGTGTGCTGACTCACGTGTGTACACATATCCAGTCAGTTTTGTAACATAGTATGAGAGAACCATATAGGTCTATAGGATCAAAGAGGTTAGGGAAGCAACACTCAGAAACTTTGCCAGTGACACATTAAAAGAAAGAATAAGTAATGCAATTTCACCTATGTCATTTAAGTAATGCATAAGTACATATTAAATGTGGCACTTTACAATGAAAATAATTTGCTCATGTGACTGACTGCCCCAAGTATGGTGGCGTATGAGTTACTATGAAATGGTAGGAGAACAGAAATCAGATGAAATAACTCTAGATATGGATGGATGTGTCTCATAAGATGTGTGGTGATGAGCTGGGTGTAGTGGCACATGCCTGGTCTTCAGAGTGAGTTCCAGGACATCTGGGACTGTCACACAGAGAAACCCTGCCTCAAAAAAAAACAAACAAAACAAAAAAAGATGTGTGGAGAACTGTTGTAACTCTGTTGAGCCAGTTTATCTTTTTACATCTTGTTAGTTGTGCTGCACTTCTGCAGTGATTTGTAGTTCTTCCTTTTTTTCCAGCCTAAATTTAGCTCTTTCCTTGATTTCTATGTATAGTTATTTACTTGTTTTTAATTTTAGATTTTTGATTCAGGGTGGCTTGTTTACATATCTCAATTCTGTTGGCAGTCATGGTTTAGTCACTTTTTCCTTCTCTGAGGTGATTGTTCTGGGTTGAGAAGATATTCCCCATTTGATATATACCAAATTCTGTTTTGTGATTTTTCTGGACTCGAGTTTAAAATTTCTCATGTTTTGAGGGAATATACAGTACTCATAGGTTAATAATTTCCTCTACAGTCAATGTGGAGCTGCTAAGGAATTTAAATTTTTTTTGTCAGTTTTAGTGGTTGGAGAAGGTTGTAAGAATCTCACTCAGCTTTATGATTCTCTTTAGCCTTTTACAACTACAAATTTTCCCATTTTTTATTTTTGTTTTATTATACAACTGTCAATGATACTTTTCCCCTTACATTTTTGCCCTTGTCCCTTTAGGAGCTGTGTTTTAGAGTTTCTTTTTATATGGCACCTAGATTCTTAAGTGACTCCTTTTCCTTCAGAACAACAGGATTTTGGAATTCTTCCTTATCTGTTCTAATCTGCCCAGACACTATTCCAATATTTCAGATTTAGAGTAGCTTTTCTGTGTTTGATGTTCTTTCAGAATGGCCCTCAGGCTCTTTCCCACAAAGCCTTGTGTTGGCGTCCAGTGTGTAACAGCTCCAGAAACCAAGTGCAGGGCTTGATTCATTCACAGATGTTCTGCAGTGATGTCATCGGTGTCTTCAAGTTATCGCTGTGGTTTTTCCTAAAAATTAAATAGAATATTTTAGAGTAAGTTATTCTACCACCATTGGACTCTGAAATCTCTTCAGGTCAATTGCTATGAAGCTTTTAGGGAGAGACCTTCCTCTGATGAGGTAGCTAGAGGCTCTAGAGTGTTTTGGAGGAGAAATAAACAAATGAAAACTAAATATGCTGGCCTCTTTCTTATGTGCATGCTAGTTCTGGATTATTGTTGGATCATAATGTTTTTTTTTTTCCTGAAAAGCAAGGCTGTTAATTTAAAGGCTTATGTCCATACGAATACCTTGAGAATACCTTGCTTTTACTAATATGTGAGTTATAGGACCTGATGTATTCAGCCAAGCAGTCCCTGTGATACTTTTTATTCTGATAGCAATCTTTTCTGTGTCATTTTCTGAAAAGGTAACTGCTGATGTTAAATCTTTGAAAATCAAGTTCCACCTTTCTGCCCTCCCTTGGGGGGTTTCCTCAGTTTTTTCGGTTTTGACCATTGTATGTTGTTTCTAATCTATAATATGAATTAAAAGCTTTTGCTGCTAGTGACTATTTAAGAATGATCCACCTGGCTTTTGAATGGGATTTAAATAAAATCAATAAATATTTCCATATCCTGGTCCACTTAAAAGCTTTCATGTCTTTTTCATAGTTTCCGTAAGTATTAAGCAGCTCTCATGGCTAGCTGTGTGCTGAACAGGTATTCTTGTGAGATTTGCTCACCATTTCTTCTGCAGTCTGAACACATCCTTTATGGACTATGTGGACATATGTGATAAATGAAATAGAACCCAGCTCCAGTGCCTAGTTTCAGATCCATGTCCACTGGAAAAGGCACATCTTGCATTTATTTCTTAAATATTATTCATTTGGAGGAACACGTGCCAAAATTAATACTTTTTATTTAACCCCTGGTCAAACTTCTTTTATTTTGGCTGACATCTGAAGCTCCCCAAGATAATTTGTTTTGATTTTCTTTCCCCAACCTCATTCTTTTCATGGATTCTATTCTTTACCCTTTTCTGCTGCCTTAACTATTATTTTAGTAGTGTTGATTTAAAATAGAAACATACATGATGTAGTTCTTTGCTACTAAGAGGTGTCTTAGGAAGGGTAAACTTTTAATTACCATGGTTTATTGATAAATGTCATTGTAATTCTTAGACATGATGGGTCGCAGAGTTCAGGAAGGAGAGGTGTGCAGGCGATGGACTGTTTCATGAGGCGTTGATATTTGAGCTGGAGAGAAAATTTGCTTGTTTTTTTTAGTTGAACATGTATAAAGGTGTTTCACATAAAGAGATTTTGAATAAGAGAGTTAAAATTGAAAGCCAGAGGTGTATATAGTACACATTTTTGTTAGAATGGAAGATTTTTCAGATACAGAAGATCATAAGGTAGAAAAATCTTGAGACTAGATTGTAGGTACACACAAAGGCCTGAATATTGAGTATTGGATTGTTTTGTTTTTGTTTTTTTGGTTTTTCGAGACAGGCTTTCTCTGTTTTCTTGGCTGTCCTGGACTGGCTTTATAGACCAGGCTGGCCTTGAACTCACAGCAATCTGCCTGCCTCTGCCTCCTGAGTGCTGGGATTAAAGGCATGCGCCACCATGCCCAGCTTGATTTTGTTGTTATGGTGAAGAAATTGAATTGGAAATGGTGAGTTTTCTTTAATATGCTCATAATGAATAAAGATACTAATGCTTGTTCTTCTATAGCAGCAGAGCTTTGTTTCTTAAAGAATTAGTGCTTAGTGTAACTTTTTACACATCATAGTGCTAGACTCATTTTTTGTCTGATAGAAGTAGATATACGTATCATTGAAGTGGAAAGCATGGGCAAAGGCTATCTTTTTCTTTTTCTTCCCTCTGTTCTACTGTCTTCTTAATCCCTTTTCTAGCCACACTTTATCATGCACGTCTTTTTCTTTTCTTTATTTTTTTAAGCTTCTCAGAGTTGAATGGCCTTCATGATGAGTTGTGGATCATGTGTGTTCTCTGTTGATAGCTCACCCTTTTGAAAGTTGTAAATGAAGTATAGTATGTACTCTTGTGAGACTGTCTAATCATTTGCATTTCATCTACGAATGTGTTGGGCCACATTCATAGTTTTTCTGGTATGCATTGAGGCCGCAGATCAGACACTTCTACAAGTTATCTGCCTCCCACTACCCTCATCAGATTGCTTTTTCAATTTATCCATGTTTACTGTTTATAAGTAGTATGTTCCATTTTGTCTAGGTTGCATTTTCTACATTAACTTTTGATGGATATTTTGGTTGTTTCAAGTTTGAGGCTGAATTATGAATAAAACCTGAACATTTGTATGAACACAAGTCTTTATGCAGACATATGCTTTCATTTTCATGGGAAAATACCAGTGAGTAGGATTCCGGGTCACACAACTGGTTTCCAGTGTAATTGTGCGGTTTTACCATCTCACCAGCAATGGGTGAAAGTTCTGGTTTCCTTGTTATTTTTACCAACATGCACTGTCAGTCTTTGAAGCCAAACACTTTATTGAGTATATCTGTGTGTTATGCTGTACCTTAAAATTGCATATCCTTAATGATTTATAATACTTAACATTTTTCATTTACTTATTGTCTATTCATGTCTTTAGTGAAATGTCTCTCAAACGTTTGGCCTATTTTAAGTTGGTTTCTTTTGTGTTTTTATATAAAAGATCTTTATAGTTTCATGATAGGCTGGGCTTGACACATACCTGCATTCCAAGTGCTTTGGAGGCTGAGGTCGATGGCTTGGGCTACATTGTGAGACCCTGTTTCATAACAAACAAGAAAGTCAAACAAGAAGCAAGAACAGTTCTGGATAAAAAGCCTTTTTCTGAGTTGTCTCTATTGTATTATGAATTAAAAAAAATATTTCTTTCAAAGAGCAGGTTTGAATTTTGCTTTACTTAGTGTTTTCATTTAGGGTACCTGTTTTTTTGTACATGATCTGACAAATATGTCATTTAGCAGAATTAAAAAAAATTAAAGCATGTGAAATATATACCCCTTTTATTCTCAAGCATACATGAACACACGCATGCATGCACACACGCATGCTGTGGATCAGTGGGCAACCTGCAGGAGTTGGTTCTTTCCTTCTACCTTATTGCTTCTAATTATTGGACTCAGCTTGTCAGGCTTGACAGCAAAGAGCCTTTATCTGATGAGCCATCTCACTGGCCCCTAGTTAGTAGAATTTTTTTTTAAAGTTTTTTTTAAAAAGATTTATTTATTTATTTATTTATTTATTTATTATGTATACAGTGCTCTACCTGCACTGCCTGCATGTACATCTGCAGGCCAGAAGAGGGCATCAGATCACATTATAGATGGTTGTGAGCCACCATGTGGTTGCTGGGAACTGAACTCAGGACCTCTGGAAGAGCGATCAGTGTTCTTAACCTCTGAGCCATCCCTCCAGCCCCCAGGTTAGTAGAATTTTGTCTTGTGTTAATTTTGGAAGTTTTATTACCTACCTTTACATATAAGTTCATGATTCATTTTGAATCAATGTCCATACATCTGTTTGTCCAAGTATCATTTGTTCCTGAGGTTTTTCTTTCCTTGGTACTTTTGTTGAAGATGAGATGACTCTGTATGTGTGTATGTATTTAACTACAAGAGCATATTGTATTACATTGTCTTAAAATCAGGTAAAGTCCTCCTATCTTTGTTATTCGTGAAATTGTGCTTTTGTTTTGTTTTAGTTTTTCCAAGACAGGGTTTCTCTGGGTAGCCTTGGCTGTCCTGGACTCAACTTTGTAGACCAGGCTGGCCTCAAACTCTCAGAGATCTGCTTGCCTCTCCCTCCCGAGTGCTGGGATTAAAGATGTGCGCCACAACACCTGGTTTTGGTTGTGTTATTTTTAACCCTGACTGACCTAGTAACTGGCAAAAGCAACATAGAGGAGGGAGGATTTGTTTTGGCTCATGGTTTGTGGCCCAGTGGTGTGGAAGGTATGGTGGCCAGAGTGACTCTGAGCTGTGGTATTAAGGAGAGTGTGAGGCTGCTTGCTCACTTCTGGGGAGATCAGAAAGGAGAGATGGGGCAGGCAGTATGGCTATAAACCTCAAAGACTAAAACCTCCACATTCCTACTTCCTCCTGTTAGGCCTTGCCCAAATGTTCTACAGCATCCTAAAACAGCACCACCAACTGGGGGCAAATGTTCAAACTTCTGCATTCAACCATAGCATTTGTGTTATCAGTGTTGAATTGCCATGCCAGTTGTTTTTGAGGCATGGACTCTGTCACCTTTGCTGGCCTTGAGTTCACAGAAATCCTCGTGCTGCCTCCCAAGTGCTGTGATTAAAGGTGTGTACTGCAATACTGGCACCATGTCAGTTTCTCTTTTTCTTTTTCTCAGAGACAGTGTTTTTCTGTGTAGCCCTGGCTGTTTCGAACTCACAGCGATCCACCCACCTGCCACTGAGCACTGGGATTAAAGGTGTGCATTACCACTGCCTCACCCATGTTAGGTTTATAATAATGTTTGTTGGGATTTTGATCCCAACTGTGTTGAAACTGTAGGTAATTTGGGGAGAATCTGTGTCATAACTGTTTTGAATATTCAGATGAATGAGCATGGCATCTCCATTTATTTTAGAACTTCCTTAGTTTTTTTTTTTGTTTGTTTTTTTAGCATTTCTTAGTATTCACCATGTTAGTCTTACACATGTATTGTTGTTTGTCCTTAAATATATTACACTTTTGAGGCAAAAATAACTGGCATTTAAACATTTTTAATTTTGGGCCTGGAAAGATGGTTCAGAGATTAAGAACACACACTGTTATGTAGATGATCCAAGTTGGGTTACCAGGTCCCATACTGGGTGGCTCATAGCCCCCTTATCTCCAGCTCTAGGAACCCGTAGCCTACTGGCACCTTTGCTTACATGCACAAACCTACACCAGACACATACATATTAACTAAAAAAGTAAAATCTTAAACAATTTTTAAATTTTGTGTTTGCTATTATTAGTATATAAAATGAAGTCCATTTTGGGCTTATGTCCTACTCTTGCAAGATTTACTTTTTAGTTTTAGTCACTTTATTATAATCTTATAGCATTTTCTGTATATGTTGCCATGTTAGGCGAGCAGAGAAACTATTTTACAGTCTGGGTGTGTTTTCCTTGCACTATTGTAGTGGTTAGGGCCCCAACCAAATGGTGACTAGAAACCAGGAGAGTAGACATCACTGCTTTGTTGCTAATTTTAAAGGAGGCCCATCTCTCCTATCAAGCATGGTAAGTTGTAGGTTTCCTATAGGTGCTCTTTCTGGATTAAGAAGTTACCACTGTATCTCTAATTGGCTGAAAATTCCACTACTCCCCCTTGTGAGTGAGTCTGTTGTGAGTACATAACTTTCAATACATGCATTGAAATTAAGTGAATGGATTTTTTTTTTAACTACTGGACCAACCCTGTGTCCTTGACACACACCTTACTTGTATTATGTTCCTTTTTCATATATTGATTTGATTTGCCCTGATAGTTTTGGAAAGAACCTTTGCATATGTTCACATCAGTAATGTTAGTATATAGTTTCTTTTTCTTTTCTCTTTGCTTCATTTTTATATGATGGTTATTTATGTTGGTCTTCAATTATTACATTATTAAATTACTAAGAGAAATTATATAAAAATGACATGAAATCTTGAGATGCTTAAAGAACTCACTAATAAATTTACTGGGCCTATTTGGATCTGGAATTTTCTCTGTTGTAAAAGCCTTTCGATTACATTTAAAACAAATTTTTTTTCATTAGAGTTGAGGTTAATAATGTAGCTTGCTTGGTATTGCTGTGATAATGCATGTTTCAAGGAATTTTCTCTGTCTCATTTAAGTTGTCAAATTTATTGGCACCAACTTGTCCTTAGTATGCTTTTCATGTTTGAAGAATTCGTAGTAATATGCTTTTTCAATAAAAAAAAGTTAATAGTGGTTTGTTTCTTCTTTATTCCTAACTAGTGTAGCTAGGAGTTATCAAGGAACCAGTCACCTTCCTGTTACTGACTTGACATACATTTGTCGTCATGTACTCCAGCAGCTTCCACTGTTAGCATCTCCTTAGTTCCGTTTTAACATTATTTTTTTTTAGTTTATGTTGATAATTTAGAATGCTAAGTAACCTTCGTTCTTTTCTAGCACTCAGAAGTTGTAACTTCCAAGTGTTTTTAACTTTACTTTATAACCTGATGGTTTAGTTATAACCATGGTTATAACTGAACATGGTTCAGTATGTTTTACATTTTTATTGTGATTCTTTGACTTGTATATTATCTAGGACTGTATATACTTATATTTGGAAAGCTGCCTCTGACTTTTTATTATTAATATTTATTTTAATTTGTTTCTAGTCAGAAAATATTTTCTGTGTGAGTTCAGTCCTTCTACATGTTATAATCTTGTTTATGTTTGTGTTGAATGTACCAGGAGACATATGCACTTGAAATACTTTTTTTATGTGGTTGGTTGTAGCGCTCAGTTAATCCAAGTTGGTTTATAGTATTACTAATGGGTAGATATCTTTGCTAAGTTTTCTGTCTACTAATTTATTGTTGTTAAGGGAACTTGAATCTTGAGTTGAAGTTGTGTTTTATCTACTTTTTGTTTGCTTGCTTCATGTATGTTGAAACTCTACTGGCTGCATAAACATTTATAATTATTTTGTGTTTTTGAAAAGCTGACACTGAGTATTATGAAATGTGATTTTTATTTCTGGTTATTCTATTTCCTGAAATCTCTGTCTCCAGTGGAAATCAAGTGGATGACCTAATTAAATTTATTTCTGTTACTCTATTCTGCCCATTGCCGGCTCACTCCTATTTACACCTCACTTTAGATCCTTGCTGCAAGTTCCAAGTTGTGTGGTCTTCTTCCCTCCCCCTCTCCCTTCTCTTTCCTTTCCTTTCTTTCTTTTTGTTTTTGTTTTTTGTTTTTGTTTTGTGAAAGGGTTTCTCTGTGTAACAGAGCTCTGGCTGTCCTGGAACTTTGTAGACCAGGCTAGCCTCGAACTCACAGAGATCCACTTGCCTCTGCCTCCCAAGTGTGGGGCTACAGGCGTGCATCACGTGGGCTCTATTGCTGCATGGGTTGCCAAAGCATCCTCACAGGTGTGATTGATTTACTAGAGCAGCCTACAGAATTCAGGGGCCCTTTCTTTTTGTTTACCTGTGGTACATGTTGAATATTTTTTATCAAATATTTCAGATTTTAGATTTTTAAATATTTCACGATACTTGTATGAATGTAAGGTAGTATCTTGTGGAATGATATACTATTCTGAATGTAGAAGTCAGTTATGTTTAATACTTATTTGCAATTACATATATGATTTTATACAGTATTTTTTTAAGATTTATTTTTATTATTATGCATATAGTGTTCTGCCTGCATGCACACCCTCAGGCCAGTAGAGGGCATCACATCACTTTACAGATGGTTGTAAAGCACCATATGGTTGTTGAGAATTGAACTCAGGACCTGTGGAAGAGCAGGTGCTGCTCCTAACCATTGAGCCATCTCTCCAGCCCTTTAAAAAAAATTTATTTATTTATTATTTATATAATATTCTGCCTACATGTGTGCCTGCACTCCAGAAGAGGGCACCATATCTCATATAAATGGTTGTGAGCTACCATGTGGTTGCTGGGAATTGAACTCAGGATCTTTGGAAGAACAGCCAGTGCTCTTAACCTCTGAGCCATCTCTCCAGCCCAGTATTTTAAATACACCCATATTATTAATTCAGCCTGTTATGGGCTTCTGGAGTCATGCCAGTACTCAAAATGTCAGATTTTAAGTATTTAAATTGGGTTCTAGTCTGAATTGCAGAGAGTACAGATGAACTGCCAGAGAGGGGAGATGCAGAGAGTACGGTATGTGGATAGACATAGGGAGCTCTCTGGACATGCTATCCTCCAGACCCCCGTGTATCAGTAGTCCTTTGGGTTTTTAGAAGATTTCGTTACTTAGGCATGATTTATTGCATCCTTTAGTTGTTGGTGACCAGCTAATCCTTTAGCCTTTTTCTAATCATACGTTGGTAAATGGGAGAAAATAAAATTGTAGTATATTTCCTGATTATTTTAATCATGAGTTGGTCTGTTTTGGGGACAAGACACATCTAGAAGCTACCCAAGTACCCCAAGTCACCAGTCATCTCATTATAAGAAGTTCCTTGTCACTCTAGAGATTCCAGAAGTGAAATTAGGCTGAGAGCTGAGAACAAAGAACAGAGGTCACATAGCACATCACAGTGTCATTCCCATTCATGTCATTAGCCTGTATTGTCTTGTATAGTTTAAAATTTTCACTTGTTTTTTCAGCCAATGCATTAACTGAAATGTGACTTTACATGGCAATCGAAATCCTCCCTGAATGCGCACCTTGGTGTCACCACTTTACTAGTTGTATTACTTTAGAAGTTGCTTCTTTATTATTTCATTTCCTCTTAAGGATAAAAATAGGACACTAATGACTTTTTTGGCCTTTTATCAGTTAATATATGTCAAGTTCTTAGTGTACTGATTTATTTATCGTAACACTTACTGTGTTGCAGTTGTTGTATGTCCTCCCTGAGCATCTTTGCAATTTCAGCTCCTTCCCTCCAACAGTACTTCCTTCGCTGCTATTGTTTTCTTATTAGGGGTTTTCCATTAACCTACCACATTTATTACTTATCTATCTCATGTATGTTCTTTTCCACTAAGATACAAGTTCTTTGAACTTAAAAATTTATGGAATACGTTAGAGTCTCAGTAAACATACTTTGAACATTTTGGATTATGTGCCAGATATTGACTTGCTGCTAAAAATATAAAGATAAGTGGTGTGCAAAGATCTTTAAAATGCATGTACAGTATAATAGTAGAGGGTTTATACTTGCAAAACTTTAATACTTTTGCTCATTGGAAGTGATGGTAATTGTAAGGTTTCCTAGGGTTGGTCTGGCTGATGTTGGTATCATTGAACTGAACATGTATTTGATCCCTGTAAGAGACAAAGGGGAAGGCCATTTCCTGGAAGATGTACAAGTGTATAGTTACAGAGCTTCATATTTTAGGCAGTGAATATAGTCCCGGTAAGGACAATATAGATGAATGGACAGTGGAAGGAGATAGGGCTAGCAATTTACAGAGGTGTAGGTTATTTTATTCTCAGCTAGAAGAGACCGTGAGTTTTGGACGTTCAGTTAATTTCTTTGTTTTGTTCTGCTTTTTTGTTTTTCCATCCACCTACTTCTGCCTCCTGAGTGCTGGATTAAAGGCTTTTACCATCACCACCAGCTTTCAGTTAGATATTCTATGATGACTGTCTACAGCACTAAACTAAAATTCGAAGTTAGTTTTTGAAAGTGTTTTTTTTATAGATCATTGTAAAAGAATGATAAAAACTTGATTTTTAATATTGCCTTTAGAAATTATTTGAGAAATATGATCAAAACATGAATAAGAACAGTTTTTCTATAAAATTGAGGAGGAAATTTTTATATCAGTATATGTGTCATTGTCGATGCCACCCCCGTCCAGCAGGAAAGACACCAACACCGGGAACTCTTCTTGCAGCAGTTTTATTCAGGATCCTTGACTACCGGAGTGACCCCGGGAAAAGCTCCCACAGAACCTTTATAGTGTGCCTGGTCCTATCAGAAACTGCCACGTCGTCACTCCTGGTTGGTGCATTCGAATCACGCCACCTCACGTCATGCCTTCAAGCATGCGCATAAGGGGCTTGCTCACTGCGCATGCGCATAAGGTTTACTCACTGCGCATGCGCAAAAGGGGGCGCATTGCGCCGGGGAAGCAGCAGGGGGTGCTGCTATCTGTGGCTCTCCACAGTTCCCCCTTATTCATTAAATTTTGAGCAAGTGGCACAGAGAATGCCTGGTAGGTTGTCCCCCCTGCACTGGAGAAATAGGCTGACAAGATGGTTGAACATTGGCCATGTAGCCCGTCCCCAACATCGTCTTCTTCAACATCTTCTTCTTCTCCTCCCTCTCTTTATTAGAAAAGGAGGTAGATGGATCCATCATATACAGGTGAGCTTGGGTCCCCGAAGGGAGCGGGCATTAACCAGAGGGGGGAAGCATTGACCTGATCCTCCTGGGGCCATATTGGCCTGTCAAGATGTCTTTTTGAGGAGGAGAGGGGGGTTCCTGATCTCCTGTCTGTGGGCATCCCCAACATACAGCGAACAAGACAGTTTCCGACATCAACCTCTATGCAATCAGGTTTACTTCTCGAGGGACTCAGAGTTGGACAATCGGGTCCTCCCCCTGCGGTACCTCGTCCTACACCCCTTGCAGGTGCCCATGCCTTACGGCAGGCAATATCTGAGTATATGCCATTCTCACCATGCCAAGGAAGGGGAAACGGAAGTACCAAGTGTCATGGCCTTGGTCTGCCAAGTGCACGGAGGATCTATACCCGTCACTGACTACTTCTCTATCATGCCAAGCCACATTTGAGGAGATTGCCCAGCCTCCAGTGCAGCAAATGCTTGCATCATAGAGGCCTGCGTGCGATGTTGGCGGGCGTGCATCCTGCATATGCACCAGAGTGCTAGGCAACTGACAAGGACCAGACACACTGTCAAAGCTCTTATTCCCGCCCATTCCTGCCGATGAGAGAAGGCGTTCTGGAACCACTGCTACAGCCCAGAGACCATGGAGACGTCAGTTCGTGTAGAATTGATGTGCACTAGGGAGAGATGCAGTTCCTGCAGGGGACTATTCAGGCTTCTGCTCCAGTTACCTGCAAGATACTGGGAGAGACTGCTAGACAAGTTAATAATCTGAAAACATAAGCTTCCTTTAAGGGGAAAGCCCATATTTTCTATATCAGGTGAAATCTCTTTTGTTAACGAAACATTGGTGGTGAAGATTCTTGGGAAAATTGCGGTTGTATGTTTTGGAAAACCCGACAAGATTCCCCACCTATACTCAGGCTGTGTCATGGAGCCCGGAATGTTTATAAGGCCTTGCAATGTAGTAGAACTACGGCCAATTAGTAGTCCCACTGTGTCTTTTGGTAGAGGACCAGTGAAATCAGTGGCTACCAACTGAGGCCCCATTTGTGGGGTCAGTACGAGTCTGGTGGTGGAACAGAGGTCGAGGCCTGCGCTCCCTCTAGTAGCTCTCCAGGGCGTTGCCATTCTATGGGAGAACGCAGACTCGGCCACTGTTCTGGAGCTCTGGACTCCTCCATTGCCCCATATATTTGAGGGCCCTGAGGACGAGGGCCCAGTGTCCCTTTTTTGGCCGTGCTCCCCTAAATCCTGCTGCTAGTGGTTGACCATTAATGTCTTTTACTGACCAGCATTCATTAGCCCAATGATTTCCTTTCCTGCATTTGGGACAGAGGCCAGGTGTACGTGGAGGAGGATTTTGACTAGTCCGATTAATCCCCCTGGGACACTGGCATCTGAAATGTCCTTCTTTGCTGCACTTGAAGCAATTTTGAGGACCAGTAATTCTATTTCTATTCCTTCCTTGGGCTGCCTGCATCACAGCTGCAGCCAATCTTGCATTTGATAATGGTCCTCCTATCTCTCTGCAGATCTTTAACCACACATCTAAAGATTTATGTTTGTATGGATTTATAGCTTGTCTACACTCCTTGGTACATTGCTCAAAAATAAGTTGTTTTATCAAAGGCATTGCAGTATCTGGGTCGCCGAAGATCTTTCCAGCGGCATCAACTAGTCTGGCCACAAAGTTGGCAAATATTTCATTGCCTCCTTGAATAATTTTTGTGAGATTTCCAGATACTTCCCCTCGTTTAGGAAGGGCTTTCCATGCCCTTGTGCCAATAAAATTAATTTGCTCAAAAACTTGCGCCGGATATCCTGTCTGTTGGTTAGCGAAACGTCCCTGCCCCATAAGCATATCCTAGTCCCATGCTGGTTGTCCGTTAGCTGCATTGGCAGTTGCCTGCTCAGCTGAGAACTCAATGTAATAAGCTTTCCAATCTAAATAGTCGCCAGGTGAAAGGCAAGCTCGTGCTAAATTTTGCCAATCTGAGGGTGTCATGCAATATCTCCCTAGGGATTCCAACTGCGCCATAACAAAGGCTGCGGTCGTGCCATAAGCACGAACAGATTCAGCCAGTCTTTGGATAATCTTAAAATCCAAGGGTTCGTGATAACGATTCCTTTGTGCATTCTGAAAAACTGGATAACAATGAGGGGCATTTTGCAAGTGAAATGCCTCCATACCTCAGGACAGGCAGACCTACCTCCCCCTGGTATATGGGGCGGGGGTCTTATTCCGCCTGGAGATTTAGGTGGCTCTAGTTCAGGAGCTGACGGCTGCGTAATCTTGGTCTCCTTCTTTTTTGGTATAATAATGCTATCTAGCTGTTCAGCCAACTCCTCTAATTCTTCGTCCTCGGGGCCAGAATCATCCCCTTCAAACCGTTCCTCTTTCACTTTCCCCAAAATATAATTCCCCATTTTGTCCGAGTCCCGGAACTTTATTGTCTCAAAGCCTGAGAACTTAACAATTATGTCCCACTGACTGGGAACTTACCAGCTAGCTGCCCTGGCTGCCGCAAGTTCTGAGATTCCCCATACGGGCCACCAAAATGTCGATGCCGCCCCCGTCCAGCAGGAAAGACACCAATACCGGGAACTCTTCTTGCAGCAGTTTTATTCAGGATCCTTGACTACCGGAGTAACCCCGGGAAAAGCTCCCACAGAACCTTTATAGTGTGCCTGGTCCTATCAGAAACTGCCACGTCGTCACTCCTGGTTGGTGCATTCGAATCACACCACCTCACGCATGCGCATAAGGGGCTTGCTCACTGCATATGCGCATAAGGTTTACTCACTGCGCATGCGCAAGAGGGGGCGCACTGCGCATGCGCAAAAGGGCGCATTGCGCCGGGGAAGCAGCAGGGAGTGCTGCTATCTGTGGCTCTCCACATGTCATGATGCATTAAAATTTTAATTTAGTCAGTTACTGTAAAAGAAGCTGCTAAACTTCTATCTTCAGTGCGACACACAAAGCAGATATTAAAAATAACTTTAGATGGTGGACCCATAAAAATATCACACCAAATGACTGGATTAAATTTCAGGAATTTATTTTCTGTATTTTAATACAATCAGGTTAAAAGCCCAAAGTATCTTCAGAAAACAAGCTTCTTACTACCTTTGCCAAGAGAAAGAGGCTTCTTTATGTGTCTGAGTGTTTGATACTTAACTTGTGAATGTAAAAATATCATTTGGCAGTTTGTGTGATTCCTTTAAAAGATGTGTTCCTTTCAAAATAGAAACAAAAATCATGAATTCACAACAATTAAAACTGCTGGATTACATTCTTGACACTTGGTTTCTTCAGAGACTTGATCCACTTTCATTAGATAAAGTAGACTTACTTGAGGATTAGTTGAACTACCTAAGCCAGCACGACTGTGTCACTGTTAGCAGTGTTGAGCCTGGTAAGGTGGGATGAGAAGTGGGTATGATTTAACCATTTCCCCATTTTACTCAGATGCTCTGCAACTGTCTCCAGACACAAATGTCTGTCAGGATTGAGATGTTCTTTATGCATGTAGATGTGTGATTTTTAAAAATTGAGCTGAATTGTTGAAAGCAGTGTTTTCTATTCATTTTTGCCCTTTTATATTTACGATCTTATTTTCCTGTTCACTCTTGAGGACAGCTGGTGGAAGTATAAGTAAGCACATTTTAGGGTGGTTCAAACGCTTCTAGTGCGCTTTCTTCTTAAAACTCAGCACAGCGTTTTCAACACTTTTAAGCCATTTTTTTTTATTTGCAATTAATGAGTTCAATAAGGTGTATACACAGTACAGTTAATATAAAGATGCTATATGATGGAGAATTGGAAAGTAGGACTGGGAGATAGTTTTGAATCACATGCTACAGTTAATACTGAGCATTTAAGCAATATTTCCTGAAAAAATGGGTGTGACATTAGACATGCTTTATTGGCTGGCATGTTATTAGCTAAGTAAAACAAATGCCTTTTGCCACTTGAACTTTGCATCATTCAGCAAGTATTTTTGGAGCTCTCTACCGTGAATGGTATTGAGTATCAGAATTTTACAATAATAAAATGTGTGTTTAACTCTCTGAGAGTCAAGAATAATAACCCAGCTCCTTTCTTTATACTTTTTTCTTCCTTAAGGAATTGCATCTTGTGGAAAAGGAACAAGGAAGAACTTTCTACAAGCATCAAATGTAAGAGTAATAGATGTTTAGTAAGATAGTTTTCCTTTTACCATGTTATGAAATGTAACCACTGTGAGACATTTCCTAAAAATTAAGCTATTTTTGTGACTTTGGATGGCAATAGTTTTAGAGTTTATCTGAGGGATTAGTTTAGATCAATTTCGGAAATTTGTAAGATTTCACTGAAATACACAATATTGAACACAATAAATATCAAGTTTTCTTATTTTCTCTGGCCTTCCTAGATTACCTGAAACTTTTCCCATGTGCTTCAGTGTAAAATGTTAATTAATATATTAGTTTTCACATGAATACACCAGTTTTTATTAGAACATTCCAATTTCATCTGGTTATAAATAGGAAAAATAAAATAAGGTTAAAGGACATGAATTAAATAATCTAAGGAAAGGTTTTCAAGTAAAAAGTCAAAGGAGCCGGGCGTGGTGGCTCATGCCTTTAATCCCAGCACTCAGGAGGCAGAGGCAGGTAGATTGCTGTGAGTTTGAGGCCAGCCTGGTCTACAAAGTGAATCCAGGACAGCCAAGGCTACACAAAGCGACCCTGTCTTGAAAAAAGAAAAAAGGAAAAAAAAAAAAAAGTCAAAGGAACTTTAGCCATGCCTCAGAAGTGAAGGTCAAAGACAAAAAAGGAACACATCTTATGAGCTGTTTAGAGGATTGATTATTTTATGTGGCTTTGAAGTTGTTGCCTTCATGAGCCCATGTTTACAAAGGTATGGACTAAGTTATTTTGGTCATGTTGGCCTAAGTGCTTGCAATAAGTTAGTAAGATATATCGTGCTCAGATGTTTTTATCAGTAAAACCTCATCTGAATTTTTTAATTTAAGGTAGAAGAGACATAAACTATATAATACTAGATAATTTAAAAGTAAGTAATTTTGAAGCATTAATAGGGCTTGAACCTAGTAGTCACATTAGTAAAATCTTGGAGAAGGTATGTTAGTTGTGGGCTTTTTTCTCCCTTTGTTTTTGTTTTCTTTGTCATTTCAAGAATACTTTTGCAGCTGGGCATAGTGACACACCTTAATTCTACCAGTAGGGAAGCTGAGGCAAGAAGATCAGAAGGTCCTTGCCAGTCTGGTCTACATGAGACCCTGTCTTAAGGACAGTACTTTTGCTATTTAACAGTCTCAAGGTGTTCTTTTTTTTTTTTAATCAAATCGCAGAAAGAATTGGTTTTTATGTTATAGGCATATCACTTTCTTATGGCTATAAATTAATTATTCTTTTATTATAGTCTGACTGTAGAACAGCTCATCCAGTGATAATTGTTGGTCTAAGAAACAAGAGAGGACATGCATGTTATTGCAGCTGACATAAAGTACCCTTCATGCTGAGTTTCTTACATGCAGAGGGATGATAGTAATAACATCCAGTTCGCATCTGAAATATAAACCTGTGTAATTGTTTGTAAATATTTGAATTTAAGATTTATCATGTGTTTTATAGATTGCTCAAAGTTTAGTGACATGAAACTCCTGTAGGAATGTAGTCATTTTTTTTGTCTATGCTGAAAGTGTGACTTCAGTTGTTATAATTCGAGTCTTAAAGTTACAGTCAGTGGTCTCCCACTTTCTCCATCTGGCTTACAGGGTAGAGTGTCTTATTTATAACCACATTTCTGTGCGGAATGGGCTGTATTTGGATTGGGATTAGCTTAGGAGTTACAAAAATATTTATTAGATGGGAAATGCTTTAAAGATACATACATATACTGGCTTGAGAGCCTCTGAGTAGAAATTAGAGTTTTTTCATGGGGATTGACAAACGTTTTAAAAATGGTTTCTCGCCTCATACCTTTGGATATTTTTGAACTGTTGCATTTAGATTTGCCATCAGTTTTGAGTTCTTTTTGTATAAAATATGAAATAAAGGTTGAGGCTCATTTCTTTGAATATGGGTACCATATTTTTCCAGCAGCTTTTTAAAGGAAGACTATTTTCCCCTGTTGAATTATTTTGATAGTTTTGATAAAACTCAGCTCGCTATTATGTGTGGATCTGTTCTGGATTTTGCTCTATTCTCTTGATTTGTTATTCTTATGATAATGCTGCACTATCTTGCTTATTGTAGCTTTACAGTAACTATTAAAGCAAGTAATATTAGTTGGATGTAGTGGTACATACCTTTAATCCCAGGAGGCAGAGGCAGGTGGATCTCTGTGAGTCAAGGCCAGCCTGGTCTACAGAGTGGACTCCAGTACAGCCAGGGCTGCATAACAAGACTCTTACTAAAAAACAAACAAACAAACAAACACCAAAAAGTAATATTTCTTCCCAGCTTTGCTATTTGATTTCAAAATCATTTTCTCTACTCTGCTCCTCTCTCTCTCTTTCTCTCTCTCTCTCTCTGCAAAGGTCTTAGACCTAGTTATTTCATTAATCTCTTAATCTTTTTAAAATGCTATTGTGGGCTTTTAACAGCTCGCTGCTGATAGCACTGAAGTACACTTGATACATGTGTAAGATTTTGTAATTTGTCCTTCTGTAAACTTGGTGTTAGAACACTTATAATTGGTCACTAGCCCAAAAGGCATGGCCCATGAAAGTCTTCACTTACCAGGAGATTGGGATAGATGTGAGGACATCCTACTGGGACTCTAGGTAAGAGAAATACAGGAGATGGGGAAATTGAAGGATCCAGAGGGTCCTAGAAACCTACAAGAAGAACATCGTGACGAGTGGCTCGGGGTCCAGAGGGGTCTACTCAAACTATTGCACTAACCAAGGACAGTACAAGTAGTAAACATCGAACCCCTACTCTGATCTACCCAGTGGACAGGACATTCTCCACAGTTATGTGGAGAGCAGGGACTGACTCTGACATGAACTCTGGTGCCCCATATTAGACCACCTCCCCTTGGTGAGGAGGCATGGTAGCACTCAGAGAAAGAATAAGCAGGCTACCAAGATGAGACTTGATAGCCTGTGACCATATAGTGGGGGAGGAGGTCCCCCTTGTTCTTAGACCTAGGGGAGGGGAATAGGGTGAAAGCGGGAGAGATGGAGAAACAGGAAGATACAAGTGATGGGGTAACAATTGAGTTGTAATCTGAATAAATTAAAAAAAAGAAGATGCCTTAGAGTCCTTCGGATATTCTGTGTAGACCATCTTTTCTCTGGTAAAGATTATTGCTTCCTTTTAATTTATAGGTCTGTTTCTTTTGCATTCTCTATTTCATCGACTAACTATCCCAGTGTGTTGTTGAATGGCGATGGTGAGAACGCCCATCCTTGCTGGTCATAGGAGGATCACCTTCAGCCTTTTCACCAGCTCCTGCTGATATTCTTTTCTTATTGTCAGTGGGTGGTAGTTTTGTTAGCTGTTTTTTGTTTGTTTGCTTTTAATTTATTAAAATGATATTTTCTTTTTCCTTTTGAATATCTCAATATATTTGTAAGGTTAACGTTAGACCATTGAAACAACTAACCATGAGTTTTTGAAATAATTCTTGTTTGTATATTACTGGATTCATTTAAAAATTTGTTAACTCCTTCTTTCTTTTGTGTTTAATTTTCTCATATATTACATCCTGACTGCAGTTCAGTTGCCTCTCCCCCAGATTTTATCTTTTTTAAATTTTTTATTTTTGGCTTTTTGATACCGGGTTTCTGTGTGTAACCCTGGCTGTACTGGAACCTGCTCTGTAGACCAGGCTTAAGGTGTGCAACTACCACCTGGCCTCTTTTGTGTTTATAAAAGACCTTGGTTTGGTTTGTAAAGATTTGTTGTTGTTGTTGTAATTTTTAGAGAGAGAGAGAGAGAGAGAGAGAGAGAGAGAGAGAGAGAGAGAGAGAGAGACAGAGAGAGACAGAATGAGAATGTGTGTGTGTGTGTGTGTGTGTGTGTGTGTGTGTGTGTGTGTGTGTGTGTCTAAGCAGAGTCCAGAAAAAGGCTATCAGATGCCTCTTTGTCAGTTTATATCTATTCGTTTGAGGCAGGGTCTGTTCCCCTGAACCTGTGGCTCACTTGAGAAGGCAGCAAGCCTTAACAAAACCCCTGCTTATTACTTTGCTCCATGGGTGCTAGGTTTTAAATGCTAGTCCTCATGATGTCAGACCAGGTACTTAGCTACTGAGCCATCCCCCCAGCCCTATTCTTTATTTCTGTATCAGGTTAGTGCAGGTCTTATTTTCTTTCTGGAAATGTTTGTGAAGAATTCAAATCCCTCTCACCACTATAGTGTTGGAGATTAAACCTAGACCCTTGCTCATGTTAGACAGCTGCTTTACCACCCAACCACCTCTCCAGTCCATGAGAAGGTTTTAATTTAGGTTTAAAAATAGGCATTGAGAAGGAGAGAGCATGTTTGTGTATGAATACACATCTAATCTTGAATCTCTTTGTTTTCATGTTCTTCCTTGTGTTATATGGTTATTTACATTGAACTATAAGATACAAAATTTTCATTGTCGGTTTTTTCTATTTAATTTCCAAATATTTACTTAAATTTCCAGGGCTGTGTTTTAACTTTGTTATGTTCCGAGAACATAATTCTATGACATAATTTTTTGAACTTAAAAAAAAAAAAGATTTATTTATTATATATACAGTGCTCTGCCTGCATGTAGACCTGCACACCAGAAGAGGGCATTAGATCATATCATAAATGGTTGTGAGCCACCATGTGATTGCTGGGAATTGAACTTAGGACCGTTGGAAGAGCAGTCAGTGCTCTTAACCTCTGATTCATCTCTCCAGCCTGTGAACTTTTTGACATTTATGAGAAGGCATAGAAGATGGACTGTGTTGCTTAATGTTTTAATGTGTGCTAAGAAGAATGTGTTTGAGTAGAAATTTCTACATGTCATAATTAGGTCAAATTATTTGAGTTTTTTTTTTAAAACCACTTCAAGCATACATCCTGACATCCTGATTGATCTAGTAATTGAATATAATAAATGGGTATGTTTCTCTTTCACTTTTTGATTCATGTATTTTGAAGCTCTATTATTGGATGCATATGTTTTATGCCTTTTATGAGGAATTTGTTCTTTTGCCATAAAATGCCCTTTTTATCTCTGTAATAGGGTATAAAATAGTTACAGAAATACTTTGTGTAGTTCTTGACAGAAAGCCTGTTATTCTTATTTTTATATACAACTTTAACATTTTCTTTGGCTGTTTGTAAGACTTTTGTTTTAAAAGATGCATTTATTTTTATTTTATGTGTATGAGTGTTTATCTGTGGGTATGTGAGTCTATTGCTTGTGTGCCTGATACTGACGGTGTCCAGAAGAGGACACCAGATCCCTTGGAACTGAGTTAGGCCCACACCTATAATCCCAGATCTCAGAATCCTGAGGCAGGACGATTGCTATGAATTTGAGGTCAGCTTGAAATACATAGTAAATTTTAAGCATACCTAGGCTACACAGTGAGATCCTGTCACAAAAGGGTTGGAGGACCTATTTACTGGCTTTTAGTAATTTGATTATGTTATTATATCTTTTTCTTTGAGATGATTTTGCTTAGCTTTTGTTTTGGTTTAATTAAATGTAGACAAGTTTGGCTATGATTTCTTAGATACTCCATTTATCCTAATATTTTCATTGTAATTTCAAATGGTAATATATTTGAACTGTCTTCATTGCCACTGATACCACTGCTCATCTCAGTTTTCTTTCTGTGATTTGAGTGGCAGATATTCTAAGATCACTGTTTCCTCCCCAACCCCACCCCCAGTAGTATATAATTTAACCATCATCCAAAGTAGTTTTAGAAGTTACTAGTATAGTTATTTTTCTTCAATGTTTTACTTGTGTTTCTCCTATTTTTTTATTTTCTTTTATCTTTCTTTTCTTATCTGTATGCATGTGTATGCTCATGTGTGTACCTACGTATATAATATGTGTAGCAGCCATTGGTCAATCTTGGGTGTCATTTCTTATGGTCCACTCATTGACTTTGATTTTCATTGGGCACTGTGGCTCACTCGTTAGGCTAGACTGACTGTTCACCAAACTTATTTCTGCCTCCTCAGTGCTGGGATGACTAATGTGAGCACCATGCCTGGTCCTTTACTTGGGTGTTGGGGATCAAGTTTAGGTCCTCATGCTTATAAAATAAGTGCTTTGCCAACTCCTGAGTCCATACCCTTTGAGCATACTAAATTTCTCTATAGTCATCTTAAAAAATTTTGTGTAGGGGGGCTGGGGCCTATATATGATTATATTTGTGAGTAGATTTGTCCTTGTGTTTGAATGTTTAGAGACCAAAAGTTGGCATCAGTAGTCCTCTTCTGTTGTTCTCTACCTTATTTTTTAAGGTAGTGTCTCTTTGAACCTGGAGCTTGCTATTCTGACTAGACTGGTTGGCTAGCAAGCCCCTGACTCCTACTTGCTATTGCTTCCTCAGCACTGAGGTCACAGATGTGTGCTGGCATGCCCAGCTTTTACCTAAGTGTTGTGGATCTGAACTTACACAGCAAGCCCTGTGCCCACAAAGCCACCTCTCTGCTCCCTTAATTGTTGTTATAACATTGTCTGTTTATCTTTCTAAGTTCATGGCTTCTAGGTCTCCATATTGATTGACTGTTCTTATGTTTTCTTGCTGCTTTTTATTTTCCATATTTCGTTCGGATGCTGGATATTAATGGTTTTACATTTTGGGTGAAGGATTATGATGTCAGCTGAATCAGTGTTTAATTCCATAAAATAACAACACTGGGTTAAGCAAAAGGAATCAAAAGCCTGGAAAGGGATCCATGCATATATAGACATTACAATGGCAGGGTAAAGAATTATTCAGTAACTAATAATAAAAGATGATCTGTCACAAAAAGAAGTACCTTATTTTCTGATTTCCCATAATGTAAAAAACAAAGCCTGATTGTGTGTTTTCAAACAGAATGCAAAACTATAAAATAGCTAGAAGTTTTTGTAGGAGAATATGGCGATAACTTTTGGATAGTAAACCTTTCATATATTCCCTTTCACTCCCCTGTTCCCCATAGTTAGTCTTGTAAAAATTAGGTCAAGTACTTTAGCACTGAATTATATCCCTGGTTCCTTTTACCTTCTTATTTCTTATTTGCCTTTCTTATTTTCAGGCATTGTTTTACTAAGTTGCCTATGCTGCTCTTAAACTCACTCTGTAGTCCGTATAGATACTGAACTTGTGATCTTTGTGCCTCAGGCTCCTGAGTAGCCCTGTACTACAAAGCCCAGCTGTAGACAAAGGTTTCTTCAAAGGAAACTAAAGCTGTCAATATAAAAAATTAATAAACTTTGCAAACTTTCATTTTTGATTACTATATATTAAGTCTAATAGGTTTCAGTATATTTTCATATGTGCATATAGTATATTTTAATAATTTTCACTTCCATTCCCTGTATTGTCCCCTTCTACTCCTGCTGATTTCTTCTTAGTCTCTCTTCTACTTTTTTTTTCTCCTTTTGGTGACCCAGTGAGTTCCACTAGGTTTGCTTATAGGACTATGGATGAGAAGTTTATTTACAGAAGCATGGGGACCTTTCCTCCTCAGCAACCATAACTGCCAATATCTCCTCGGGGAGGGGTAGAGGCACACGAGCCCCTTCCCCCTCGTTATTGTTTACCGCTTATTAATCCTTAGGGAGGGATGGAGCCTTATGAATCGTACCCTACATGGTAGGTTGTGCAGTAATCACGGCTGCTGTGGATTCAAGAGTGTAATGGTTATGCGATGTCTAGAAGATAGTGCTCCGTGGCACTCCATCACACCCTCCAACTTTAACATTCTTTCCCCTTCCTCTTCAGGATGTTCTCTGAGACTTGGGATGGGGGGGGCGTAATAGATGTATCTATGACTGAAGATATGCAGTAATTTATCTGAGCACTATGATCTGTTTAGAGTCTTAGCAGTTGCCACTGCCCATTGCCCAAAGCAGCCGTTCTGACCAAAACTGACAGCAGCATTGATCTATAATCATTTGGGAAGCAATTTGGTTAAACAAATCTTGTTTTAGATTACTAAAAATATACAGTCAAACTAAAGTGGAGAGGATATTTTTAATATATTTAGCAGACAAAAGGGACAGGCCCAAAGATTACGAGCACTTCTGTCTATCGTGGACAGTCCAGTGTAAGGAAAAGAGAGTTGAAAAAGCACCTCATAAGAGAAATCTAAATATTTACAAGGCACTCAAAGAGATGCTTAGCCTATTATTAATCTAGGAAATACCACAAAAAAGTTCTGTGACTACTCCAGAAGACTGACTCATTTAAGTGATTGCTAATACATGTTTTGGAGAGTATTCTTAGTTATGGCAACTCACTAAATACTGAGGTACTATCTTACTATGAAAATAATCAGGAAAATGGTCTCCTTTTGTGGTAATGGAGGGGCTGCTTATTGAGAAAGGTACTGATGTCTTAGGAATGTTGATGCTCTTAAATAGTAATTATAGAGACCACAGTTTATACTAAATCCTTGAGCTATGTACTTTTGTCTCCTGTCTGTGTGTTTTTGTTATAATTAATGATAAAATATGAAAATATCACACTTTGTTTAAAGACATTATATTAAAAACTTAATATATACCAATGTCAAGTTCCATTGTATGCCCACCATATTAGTTATTTTCACTGACAAAATGCCAGACAAAAGCACTCTAAGGGAGGACAGATCTACTCTGGCTTATGGTTTTAGGGGACACAGTCCATCATGATGGTGTAAGACCAGGTGGCTGGACTGGCTCTTCCTGTGATAGTAGCGTGAGACAGCATCCAGAACTAGACAAGGACCAGAGCTCTGCTGTAAACATTCAAATACCCACTTCTGTAGTGCTGTTTTTCCACCATCCAGCCTAATCCTTAAAGGTTCCATACATAGGCCCTCAGATATTTCCACCCACTGGAAAACAAAGCCTATGAGAGGCATTTTACACCCAAGCTATAGTATCTACTTGTATTACTATATTCTTTGAAATACTTTTAAAAAGACATCTTCTGGTTTTGAGTATAATACTATGCATTCACACACAGATTTCACCAGGATGATGCAAAGCTAAAACGTTATAGTATTTAATCATAATGTAGATAACTCATTTATTTTTTATTTGAATCATGAGAGTCTTCTCAGAAATGATCATTTATCTTTAGGTAGAATTTAATTTTTACAAAAAAATTTTTAGAAATTATGCTTTTCTGAAAAGTATTTGGGATGGACATAATATCTGCATTAACAAATGAGAATTACTTTTAAGAGCAAATTGGTGGTAAGGATGAGAATTTTCCTTTCTGAACTTTGTCGTATGTCTATTCTGTTTCTCCTGTATGTCCTACACAAAGATTGCACATTGCTCTTTGTTGGGTGTAATTTGGGAATGAAAAGCTATGTGTAAACGGGCTTTAGTTTAAAGGCAATTTACATGTTCTGTTCCCTAATAATCTGAATAGCATTTTGCTTATTTGAATGTACCTTAAAGTTTCTCATGGTTATCCTCAGTTCTCATACTTTCCTTTAAGAGTTTGAATATGTTCTTGTGTTACTTTGTAATTAGGATGATAAAAGAAGTGAAATGAGTCATTAGCAGCCATTGACTGTTCATTGGTATTTCTAGAAATTGTTGTTTTGTAGCCTATTCTGATAAAAAATTTAAATTCATACCTTTTTAGTCATGATTAATAATTTATGAATTTTAAATAACTCTGTTCTGTTTTATGGAAGCATAGGTAAAATCTTTGAGTGCATTATAGAGTTAAAAGGAATGATTATTGACATAAATTTCCAATTTGTTTAGCAAATTTGTCTAGCCACTACTTAGGACCAATACATTTTTAGGAATTGGGGCGCTATATTATCTGTTATTTAAAAATGATGTGTTACTACCACACAACAAGGACATATGCTCAACCATGTTCATAGCTGCCTTATTCATAATAGCCAGAACTTGGAAACAACCTACGTGTCCCTCAATAGAAGAATGGATAAAGAAACTGTGGTACATTTACACTATGGAATACTACTCAGCTATTAAAAACAAGGAATTTCCAAAATTTGTGGACAAATGGATTGAACTAGAAATTATCATAATGAGTGAGTTCACACAGAAGCAAAAAGAGCTAAATGGTATATACTCACTTATATCGAGACACTAGTCCAAGGTGTACGTCCCCATGAAAAACTGTACTTACCAGGATAGTGGGTAAGAGGGGAAGACATCCTATTGAGACTTTAGGTGTGAGAAGCCTGGGAGAAAGAGGAAATAGAAGGATCCAGCGGGTCCTGGAAAACTACAGGCGAGTCTGGGCCTTGGGGTCCTCCGCAAACTATGGCAACAGCCAAGGAAAAAATAGGCAGTAAACCTCGAACCCCTACCCAGACTAGCCGATGGACAGGACATTCTCCACTGGTGAGTGGAGAAGGAGATCTAACTTTCACACAAACTCTGGTGCCTCATATTTGAACATGTCCCTTGGATGGAGATGCCTGGTGGCACTCAGAGGAAAGATAATAGGTCACCAAGGAGAGACTTGATACCCTATGAGCATATACAGGGGGAGGAGGTCCCCCTCAGACACAGACATAGGGGAGGGGAGGGGAGTAGGGGGGAAGTGGGAGGAAGGGAGGAATGGGAGGATAGATGGGATGGGCTAACAACTGAGATATAATATGAATAAATTAATTTAAAAAATAAAAAAAAAGAAAATGTTTTTAAAAATGATGTGTTATTTCTTTAACATATTTCTTTAGAGACCATTAATATTGTACCTTTAAGCTTCTGCAACTTTTCAGCATTCATCTTTAAATGTCTCTAACCATAAAACAGAATTGAAACATACAATAATATGTAACCTGTTATTAGGGAGATTTAGAAATTAAAATACAAAGATGCTATATTTTAACCAATAAAGATGTTTTTGTCACCTAGCCAAACCTGTATTTTATTTTAATACAGTGACTCTTTAACCTAAAACTTAAGAAATAAATACCTTAAAAGTGATATTTTGATATTTTTATTTTAGGCAAAGGGACCAAGACTGATCACTTCCTTTGTTCGATTTTTCTAACAGATAGCTGGTTTGGAGAAGTCACAGCTAGGTCATAGACCTAGCACAGGCTCTCCTGATGACAGGTGGATACTGCCCTTTGTAGTGTCCAGGGCTCAGAGTCAAGGATGAATTAGTTTGATCCTCCTTAGAATCATTTTTGTGTGCCTGATATTCAGCGTTGTTTTATGGTGGCCTTGAGTCATCATGATTTCTTTCATAGTGTTTGAATTGTTTTGCAGAGCAGAATATTTTATGAGGACCCCACACACAATCATCACTAATGAGAAAGCATCCTCCTTTCAATGTTTCCTATAGCTTTTTAAAGTTGATCTTATTTCTTGAATCTATAGTATTTTTAATTAAAAATTTTGTTATAAAATTAAATGTGTTTGCAGGATGTGCCCTATCTTTTTCTTTTCCTTTGTTTCTTTTTTTGGTGAAAGTGACGTAAAGGTCATTACTTTTCAAGCATAGGAATTATATTAAATATATAGTTTGGTGTTCTCCTTGTGTTACGAAGTGCGGGTTGATAGTGTCACTGTATTCACACAACAAACTTTATTTTCAGTGAGTAATTACTCTTAAAGTAATTTACAGTAGGATAGAATATTTACTTATTCTTAAACAACTTACTATGGTCTTATTTAGAACATGAATTTCTGCCTAGATTTAATGGTAAGAAATAGTAAAAACACCTTTTATTAAATGGAATTGAAACACAGTTCTTTAAAAGCAAAGAAGCATTGGTTTTGTTATTTTGTTATATTACAATATAAGTGTATCTGAGTATATTGTGTATATTTTTTTTATAAGAGACTATGGAACATCTTCCCCCTTCCCCCTTTTCTTAGTGAAATATAGTTGTGTTTCTTTGTGTAGAAGTTGGGATTAAAATGATTTGGTATTGTTTGGTTCTAAATATCAAAGTAGACTGTTTCTCCCTTTCAGGTTAGTAGTGCAGCTTTTTTTTTTTTAAACTTTGCAGATGGTACAAAAGCATATACAGTTACAATTTTTTCACTTTTTATATAATATTAAGTAAATTACATGAGATTCTCAGTACTTCATTGTAAAATAGGCTTTGTGTTAGTTCACATTTTGCCTTGTTTCAGGCAAATGTAAATGCTCTTGGTATTTTAAGCTAGGCTAGGCTAGGCTGTACTATGGTCGTCAGCAGGCTACATGTATCGCCTACATGGTTTACTTAAACTGTTTTCAATTAATGATAGGCTTACCAGGATCTAGCCCTTTGTAAGTTGAGGAGTGTTCGTGTTTAGAGAGCCTAGTGTAGTTGTACTTAGTGCAGTAAGTTTTTCTAGTGCTAATAAGTTACTTTGGAACACATTAATAAAAGAAGAAATGGGACATTAGCTAAGAGTGATGGCCATGCTCATAATCTCAGTGAGGCTCAGGGATCAGCCTCAGTTTTATAGAAAGCCTGGCACTGCTCAAAACAAACAGTGCTGTACTTGTTGGAAGCCAGTTTTGACACAGTGTTAAACTGAGGAGGGACATAGAGTCAAAGAAGCCAAAGAAGCAAAGGGCAAAAATATCTAAACTCTCTTAATGCTTAGGGGCTTTGTAACTGGCAACTCAGGACCAGAGGCTGCTAGCTTCTGGTGAGAAACTCTGAATTTACTTTAACTATTTAATAGCTCTTGAGCTGGTGGCTCTGGTGACTGTTTCTGTTTCTGCCCATAGCAGCAAAAAAAAAACCGCTAAAACTCTCTTTAACTCTTTAGCCGCCAGAGCTGATAGCTTTTGGCTATTGTCTCTGCTGATGGCAGAGAGAAACTCAAAGGGAAATTTATATATATATATACATACATGATTATATGTGGAAGATTATATATAATCATTTATATAAGATTATATAAAAGCAGCAGAGCAACAGCAATAGCCTATAACCTTTTGGGAGAGTCTTTGTACAACACTGACTATTGACTCAAGAGGGCTTTTCATACCTTCTGCTGGGGTTTTTGTTGGTATTTGGCTCTTGGTAGGGGTGAACATTGTCAGCCTATATGGGGAAATTTCATTTAAGCTATGTATTATCTGACTTAGATGTATTATAAGTGGTTTTCAGTAAATGCCTAATTTAGTAGGTAAATAGCATGATTCCTTATGACTTTTTCTGAGTTTGCCTTCTTTCTTTCTGTATTTTTTAAAATTTTATTAATTTATTCAGATTACAACTCAGTTGTTATCCCATTACTTGTATCCTCCCATCCCTCCTTCCTTCCCGCTTTTACCCTATTCCCCTCCCTAGGTCTATGACCGAGGGGGACCTCCTACCCCACTATACGGTCATAGGCTATCAAATCTCATCTTGGTAGCCTGCTTATTCTTTCTCTGAGTGCCATCAGGCCTCCCCACCAAGGGGAGGTGGTCAAATATGGGGTACCAGAGTTCATGCCAGAGTCAGTCCTTGCTCTCCACATAACTGTGGAGAATGTCCTGTCCGTTGGGTAGATCAGAGTAGGGGTTTGATGTTTACTTTTGTATTGTCCTTGGTTAGTGCTTCTTTCTGTATTTATCTCTCATCTCTCCCCTCCCCCTTGTCCTCAAATAGAAACCCATTTTCCCCCATTTACCACATCAGATTACTTGTATCCTACTTGTATCCCTTCATTCTTGCCCTCCTTACCCACAGTGGTCCATTTTCACTTTTCCTGATGTCTGCAATATCTCCATACAATGTATTCACATCTGAAATTTTGAATATTTGGCGTTAGGGCCTCAGATGAGAAAGAACATGTATATTTGTCTTTCTGTGTCTGTATTACCTCATTCAATATGATCTTTTCTGGTTCCATCTATTTACCTGCAAAGTTCATCACTTCCTTTTTATTTAAAAAAAACTGCTAAATAGTATTCATTAGTGTATATATGTACCACATTCATTTTCCATTTCCTAGCTATTGTGAATAGAACAACTGTGAACATAGCTGGGCAAGTATCTGTAGAGTAGGAACTCAAGTCCTTTGGGCATATGCCAAGGAGTGGTTTGGATGGGAAATATGGTAGATTTCTTTGTGACTATCTGAGAGTTCTCCCAGGCTGTAAAGTGTGCAATCCCACCAACAGTCAGGGAGGGTTCCTTAGCCCCCATACCTCCTTCAGCATTGGTTGTCCTTGTTTTCTTGATCTTTGCCATTCTGACTGGGGTAAGATGGCATGTCAAATCTGTTTCATTGGCACCTAACTTCTAGGGGCAATACACTTTTTCCCCTCCCAGATAGTTCTTCTTTTGAGAACTCTGTTTAAATCCAAGGCCCATGTTTTGAATGAGTTGTTTGTTTTTTATTCTGAATGCTAATCCTCTTTCAGATGTATAGCTAGCCAACATTTCCATTCTGAGGCTTCCTCCTTATTTTATTTTTTATTTTTTATTTTATTTTATTTTATTTTTTTGGTTTTCTGATGTTCAATTTGTTGAGCTTAATTCTTGGGAGTTCTTATTCAGAAAGTCCTTTCACACACCTACACCTTGTAGGGTACAGCCAGTGTTTTTCTTCCAGCAGTTACGGTGTCTTAGTTTCAGGTTTCACATTTAGGTCTTTGATCCATTTGGAGTTAGTGGGGCATTTTGTTGTTGTTGGTTTTTTTTTTTTTTTTTTTTTTTTTGTTTTGTTTTCCTGAGTATATTTGTGTAGGTTTGCTGCCATAGTCTTTTAGGAATGAATTGGTGCAGACTCTTCCGGCTTTCAAAGTTCCCATTGAGAAAGTAGATGCTATTCTGATGAGTTTTTCTTTATATGTAACTTGTATTTATTTTTTCTTGAAGGTTTCAGTACTTTCCCTTTGTTCTGTATACATAGTGTTTTAACTATGAGATGCCTTTTCTGGTCTGGTTTGATGGTATTCTTTGTGCTCCTTGTATCTGTACGGATATATCTTCCTTAGCTTGGGGGAAGTTTTCTTGTTGAAGATGTGGTATATGCCATTGACTTAGGATTATTCTCATCTGTCCTATGATATGAAGCTTTGTTTATTTTTAAATGATGTCCTGCATTTCCTGTATGGTCCTTTATTTTGGTGTGTGTGTGTGTGTGTGTGTGTGTGTGTGTGTGTGTGTTTTCTAGATCCTCTCTTTTATATTCTTTTCTTCTGCTTGATTTATTCTACATGTGAGGCTTTCCTTTGAGTTGTCTAGTTGGGGTTTTGGGTTTTCAATTCTTTCTTCATTTTAGCTTGAATCCTCTTTAATACTTCTCTTTATTCTGTATTGCCCTTATCATTTCCATTATTTTTATGGTTTTGCTTTGTCTTGGCATCATTCAAGCATTTATTCTCTTTTAAGTTCATTAAGCTGCTTCTTTTTGTCTTTAAACTCATTCAGTTCTTTGATGGATTTTATGATCTTTAAATTCTGTGTCTTGGGGTCCACAGAAATAGCAAACATTTCTGTGGGCGTGGTGAGTTTGGGACTGCGATGTGACCTTGAGCTTTCATATTGTGTATATATTTGTGATAAGATCTCGGTATGTGGGCATCATTAGTTAATTTTGTGTTTGATATAGGCAAAGTAGGTTGGGGCAGAAGAGAGGATGTGTGGGTTGGGTTGGACCTACAGGTTGGATGTCTGGCTTAGGTGGAATGTAGTCCAGTGAACACAGGGGATTGGTCTGATGTGTAAGTACAGGAGGACTAGATCACCCTGCTAGATCTCAGAGAGGCCCCCGTGTGTGTGTGTGTGTGTGTGTGTGTGTGTGTGTGTGTGTGTGTGTGTGAGAGAGAGAGAGAGAGAGAGAGAGAGAGAGAGAGAGAGAGAGAGAGATGGGGTGGGGGATGGGGAAAGAGAATGTGTGTGTGCCCATGGAGGTAGAGGCCAGAAGAGGGCATTAGAACCTCTGGTTCTATGCTACAGGTGGTGATAAGCTCCTTGATGTGGCTGCTGGAAGCTCAGTCAGGTCCATTGGAAGAGAAGCAGGCACTCTTAACCACGGAACTCGCTCTCCATTCCCAGGCTTCGGAACTTCTGTTAGAATGATGCTTAACTTTGGGCTCCTGTATTTAGTATTTGTGACTTTGAGATAGAAATTTGTTGCCTGTGCTATATAGTTCATGTCAGTTTTACAAGAGGTTATGAGAATTAAGAAATGATGTTTTTATATGAACATAGTATGAAAATATACTAGAAAGGCCTGAAAAAATACTTTTTAGTCATTTACCATGCCGGGTCTTTTACAAAGCCAGGTGTGGTGGCTTAATACTTAGAATTCCAGCACTCAGGAAGCTCAAGCAAAGTCATTGTGAGTTTGAGGCCAACGGGGCTCCATGGCAAGGCTGTTGTCTCAAAAAAAAAATTTAGAGTCTTAGCCAAAAATGGATGGCAGAGATAGATGAAAGTAATACCTATTTCTCATCACTCTCTTCTTGCACTCAGGAGGCACAGGCAGGCAGATGTCTGTGAGTTGTAGGCTAGCCTGGTCTACCAAGCTAGTCCAGAACAGCCAAGGCTACACAGAAAGACCCTGTCACAAACAAACAAAGAAATCAAATATACTTACTTAAAGTAAAAGAGAAGAAAAAATAGATTGCAGTGCAAAGTAGTACATAATTTGAAAAGTTGGTATATTAATAATTTGAAGTTTGGGAACAGATGCTAAGTTATGGACTATGTTAAGTTCTTGACTATTTTATCTAAGAATTTAGACTGGTCATTGTAGATTTCATTTTCATTGCTGAAGGAGATGTAATGATTTCTAAGATTATTTGAAAATTATAAAGTACTTTTAAAGGCAATTTTATTAATGTTTTATAAAGGTAAAATTTAGATAAAAGTGAGTCCCAGCACAGTATTGACTTAAGTAGCACTCTTTCATTTTCATTTGATAACTTAGAGTTAATGGGGGAATCAAATGAGAGTAGCTACTATACATAAAACAAAAAATTATGTATGTTTTAATATAGTATTTATTTTTAGTTTTTTGTGATATAACTTTTTACAAACCCAGGCATACTTCCAATTATTGAAAATTAATTATGAGTTGTTTTCCATTTTATGTTTCCTGATTTCCATTGTATGGGCAAAGAAATAATATTAATACCCATTTTGGTTTGGGATTCTAAATATTAGTAACATGTTATACCATACTTTGAAATATGGTTTTTAGTAATATTGTCATGTATTTGTATGAATTTTACCCCCAAATATCTGAAAATTTTATTCTAGCCTTCATGGTACATATAATGCTTTTGCTTTCAATTTTCTTGTTTAAAAAAAGTTACTTTTGGCCGGGTGGTAGTGGCACATGCCTTTAATCCCAGCACTTGGGAGGCAGAAGTAGGTGGATTGCTGTGAGTTCAAGGTCAGCCTGGTCTACAAAGCGAGGCCAGGACAGCCAAGGCTACACAGCGAAACATCTCGAAAAACAAAACAAAACAAACAAAAAAAGTTATTTTCACTAAGAAATTGTCAAGATCTGTACCTAGTTTAATGGTATTATATGTTTGGGCCTAGAAGGATCTGGGTTTTCTCATTCAAGGTGTAACAGGATGTCTGAGACAGGTAATACATTTAAATTGTAAACATGTCATGAAAAATAGAACCCAGAAATTGCACAAGGTGTTGAAGAAACAACATTTCAATAATGTTTAAAGTTCATTCTAAACACCTTTTTGCTATCAGGATTTTTTTCTTTCTAAATTTTAAAAGCAGCTTTTAGTTTTTGTTTGTAGTAACTTTTTTCTCCTCATAGTAATTATGTTAAATGAAAACAATGAAAAAGACTGCCCAGAAGTTACTATTTCAGTTTCCTGACTTACATCATTTAGTCCTTTTTTTTTTTTTTAATCTACAGAATTTTGGAAGAAAAACTAGCATTTTTTTTCTACCAACAAAATTATATTGTGAATATATGCAATATATGTGAATATATGTGAATATATAAGAAAAACAAATACTATATTAAAACATACATAATTTTCAGCCCTTTTAATGGCTGTAATAGTTCATTATATGGTCAGGCCATCTCTCTGTGCTTCTTTCTGTCTCTACCTTCCCCATATCCCCGTCCCCATTGTTTTGATTACATTGGGATAAACATGGATCTCTTGCCATTGAGTTTTGTTTGTTTGTTTGTTTGTTATTTCCTTATAATAAGTCTTGAAAGTAGACTTGAAATAGATTTTTTTCAAGGTAAGGTGAGAGTCCATTTCTTACTGAAGTGTTTGGATTTTGAATGTTGACCCAGTTGTTTACAAACCTCATGTCTACAGCATGGTTTGGAGCTGTTACTGTGTAACAAAATAAATTGTTTTTTGGGTGGACTTAATTTTCTTTCCAATTTATATTTTGTTTCCTTATGTGGTTTTTAGCCACTGAACAAAACTGCTTACTTTTTGCTGTATTCTCAAGACTCCCAAATGTGAACTTTGAGTCTTCCAAATGAGTTTCAGATTGAATTTCCCATTGGTATTTCCATGTGTTCATGGCCACCTCAAGTTTAGCATGTCCAAAATGGAATCCTTAAGTTTGTTTATAAAGAAATAGTGAATTGTTAAATATTAAAGTTTCTATTAGTATTTCATGTATTAAAAGGGTTTAGTTGTTGATTGTTTACATGTAATTGTTTTTATTCCAGAGTTTGTTTTAGTAGCTTTTGAGGTTGTTGTTGTTGTTTTGTGTCTCCCCCCCCCCCCCCTCACCACCACACAGGATTTCTCTTGTAGTCCTGGCTGTCCTGGACTTGATTTGTAGACCAGGCTGGCCTTGAACTCAAAGAGATCCTCCTGCCTGTGCTTTCCAAGTGCTGGGATTAAAGGCGTGTACCCCCATGCCCAGCTTTAGTAGCTTTTGAAACATTTGATATGTGATTGATTCAATAGAATCACAAAAGTAATCGATACTCATAATTGTCAAGTTTAATAATAGGTTATACCTTACTTTTAAAGTGTGTGCACCTAAAATACTTACTTAAAAATTTTAAATCAGGTTTATTCTTTTTATTTCATGTATGCGGTTTTTGTCTGCCTGAATGTGTGTACACCACATACATGCTTGGTGCATGTAGAGGTCAGAAGAGGAAACCAAGGGAATCTGAGTGAGGAATGTATGTGAGTCACCTTGTGGATTCTTGTTGTCTGCAAGAACTATATGCCCTTAACCACTGAACCATCTCTCCAATCCCTAAAATACTTATTTCCTTAGCAAAATTCCTTCAAATAGTGGGCATAATTATTCTTAATATATTTTACTTATCTGTAATCAGTATAACTGCCACATTATTCTTAGCATGGATGCTGATTCTGTGATATGTCTTAACTTAAGAGAGTAGATCTGAGTTGAGAATATTTTTAATTTTTAATACAATTCCTAAATTTCAAAGACAGAAAATTTTCACTTGTCAGAAAGTTTCAAGTAATGTTTCTTTGTGTTGCCTGATTACAGTTTTAAGACTTGAGATTTAATTAGGAAGGTTCTTCCTCCCCCCTCGGGAAAGGTACAGTATATATATATTTTTAAAGATTTTATTTATTTATTATCTATACAGTATTCTGCCCCCATGTGTGCCTGTAGGCCAGAAGAGGGCACCAGATCTCCAGATCTCATTATAGATGGTTATGAGCCACCATGTGGTTGCTGGGAATTTGAACTCAGGACGTTTGGAAGAACAGACAGTGCCCTTAACTTCTGAGCCATCTGTCTAGCCCACAGTATTTACTTTTTATGAAGAATGTTTCTTAAAAGTAGGTTAAAAATGTGGTCCTTTTTTTGGTTTTGGTTTTGGTTTTTTGAGACAGGTTTTCTCTGTGTAGCCTTGGCATCCTGGACTAGCTTTGTAGACCAGAGTGGCCTCTGCCTCCCGAGTGCTGGGATTACAGGCATGCTCCTGGCTTTAAATATTGCCTTTTTAATTAAATCTTTAGCTAAAGAAATGTGTCGTTTGATCCAAAAGAGTTAGTAGTTGTTAATCTTTAATTAGCATCAATGAAATTGGCTTCCTGCCATTATTTTAAGGTCATATATTTAATTTTTGTTTTAGTACTTAAATGTTTTGATTCATGTTTCTGTATATTTATACTGAGAATGTTTTCATCATTGCACACCTAAATCTTATATCTATTAAACGATAAGTCCTCCTCTGTCCCTCCAGTACCTGGTAATTATGATCCTACCTTCTGTCACGGTATATAACTTAGTCTCCTTAGCATCAAATCCTTAGTGTTTTCTCTGTATTATAATTTGACAGGATGTCTAAGTTTTCAAAAGTTTTAAAGGACAAATAATTTTGTGTATGTGTGCATTTGTGTGCAGTATATTTTATTTATCCATTCAATTATTCATGAACATTATATTGTTATTCCATTGTTTTAAAATTATTTGTTCATTTATTTGAAAAGGAGAGGGGGGAGAGGGAAAGAGAGATGGAAGGAGACACATAGAGAAGGGGGAGGGATGGAGGGAGAGGGAGGAGGAGAAAGAAAGAGACAGAGACAGACAGGCAGGCAGGCAGGCAGATGGTAGGTTTGCACATGTCACACTGAGTGCATGGAAACCCAAAGAACACAGCAGTCATTCCTTACCTTTTAGGGAGGAAGTGGGGCAGACAGACAGACTGACTGACTGTGGGTTTGCACCTGCCACATTGAGTACATGGATGTCTAAAGACAATGAGTTGTAGTCACTTCTCACCTCCCACCATGTGGTTACCAGGAATCAAACTCAGATACTTGGGGTTGGTAGCAAGCACTTTTACTCACTGAGCCATCTTTCTGGCTCTCTTTCTTTTAACTAACTATTGTAAATAGTACTCCCGTGAATGTTGATGTGCATATCTCAGTCTATACTTTAAATTCTTTCATTTATGTATCTAGAAGTTAAACTGTTGGATCAAAAAGGCATTTGTTATGCTTTTTTCCCCCACAGTAGCTGCTGTATTTTATGTTCCCATAAATTATACAAGGGTCTCAGTTATATAGCCATTCTAATATTCCTTTTTATATTTTAAAAAGTAATAGTGATTTTGGGTTGGCAAGATGGCTGGGTAAAAACACTTTGTACCAAGCCTAACTTGGTTCCTAAGTGAGCTACATGATGACTCTTCATCCTCAATCCCATGACATGTGCCCCCCCACTTGGAACAATAAAATGTAAGTTGTTATCTGAATGTGTGTAGAGAGGGTTTCTATTATGATTTTAATTCATATTTGCTTAATAGTTAGTGAAGTTGAGCCTTTTCTCATATGTTTATTGGCAGTTTATCCATCTTTTAAGAACTACATGTCTGTGGTCTCCCATACCCCCTTTGAGACAGTATCTCATTCTGTAGTCAAAGACGGCCTGGAACCCAGAAATGTTGTTGAACTAGTAGTGTTCTTTCTGTCTTTTCATGTACGAACCACTACTCTTGGCTTTTCCTTTGCCCATAGTTGATTGACTCCTTTTACCATGTAGTTCTAGGGATTGCATTTCAGGTCATCAGGCTTGGTAGCAAGTGTCTATCTACTGAAACATCTTGCTTGTCTTATCTTTTGCTTTTTTTTTTTTTTTTTAAGTTTTTCTAGACAGAGTTTCACTGTTATCTTGGCAGTCCTAGACTCACTTTATAGACCAGGTTGGCCTTGAACTCACAGCGATCCACCTGCCTCTACCTCCCAAGTGCTGGGATTAAAGGTGTGTGCCACACACCTGGAAAAATAACATTTTTTTATTTTTTGGTTTTACAGATAGGGTTTCTCTGGTGTCCTGGCTGTCTGGACTTGTTGTGTAGACCAGCCTAGTCTTGAACTCAGAGATCTGCCTGCCTCTGCCTCCTGAGTGCTGGGATTAAAGGTGGGCCTTTTTAAGTTGGGTCTTTTTGCTGTTGGGTTTTAGAAATTCTTCATATATTTTGGATATTATTCCCATGTTATTTGTATAGTTACTATCTTCCTTTCCTTAAGTTGCTCTTTGATTCTGCTAGTGGTGTCCATTGAAATGCATTTATTTATTTTGTATATGTAGGTACGGTGTGGGTGCATGTATGTGTGTTCACATTTGTGTGGGTGCATATGTGTGCATGTGTAGTACAGATGGATGCCTGAGGTTATTTGACATGCAGTGTCTTCTTGGTCATTCCTTTTCTGTATTGAGGCAGGATCTGTTGCTGAATCCACAGCACCTGCCATGCACTGACTCTAGGCAGCTGTCATGTCCACCTAACTTTGGGTAGGCTTTAAGGATACGAACTCTTGATTGTTGTGGTTGTGTAGCAAGCGAACAATTTTTATAGCCTCCATATTTTAAATTTCAGTGAAATCTAGTTCATTGTTCTTTAGTTTGCTGTGGTTTTGGTGCTGTGACTAAGAAATCACAGTCAGATCCAATTTCTTGAAGCCTTTTGTATTTTCTTCTAAGAGTTTTACAGTTTCAGTAGTTGGGTTTAGATTTCACTTTCAGATTCATTTTGACTTGATGTTTGTATGTGGCACTAGTTAAACATGCAGCTGCATTTTTCTAGGTGTCTAGTTTTTTGACAATTTGAAAGAATACCTTTGCTGTTATAATGATCTTGGTACTTTTATTTTAAAAACATCCATTTATGTATATTTCTGGGCCCTCTATCCTATTCCATTAGACTGTGCGTCTTCTTCTGTATTTATGCAACATTATTTCAATTTGTGACTCTAGTACATTTTGAAATAATAAAAAATAAGTCCTCCAGTTTCATTCTTTTTCAAGACAGTCTTCAGTTTGGATTCTTTTGAGATTCAATGTAAATTTCGGATTGACTTTTTCAAATGCTACAAAAAATGAGGATTTTGATAGTATTGCATTGCATTGTATTTGTAGATTGTTTTGGGTAGTATTGATATATTTTTGACTACTGTTTAAAAAGTTTTAGTGTATTACCTTTTGTTTGTTTGATTAATATACCTTGCTTTACATTAAGTGTATAGAACTGCAGTAGATTTAGGTGTGTTGGTATAGTATCCTAATACTTTCGTTATCGTAACATTTTTCTTAAGTAATAGGTTTTTCTACTTATAATACATGTCATCTGTGAACATAGGTAATTCACTTCCCCTTTTCCGTTTGGAAGCTTCATTTTTCTCTTATCTAAATTGCTGTCTAGAACTTCCACTCTGGTGCAGAAAAGAAGTGGTAGACTATGAGCCTTTTCTTATTTCTGATATTACAGGAAAAGCCTTTAGTCTTTTATCATTGATATTAGCTGGGAATTCTATGTATGGTTTGTTACACATTTTTGTTATAAAATATATAACATTTTGTTATAAAGGTAGCATGTCAGGAAAACTGTTTTTATAGCTCTCATTCTTTAAAGTATGGATCTTTTAGATGTTTGATTCTTAGTGTACACACACAAACACGCACGCACACACACATACGTATGTTTTGTAGTTAAATTTTTGTTAATTTCTGGCTTAACTTCTCTGATAGCAGAACATGTCTTTTCTTTGAAATTTGTTAAGACTTTATTATTTAGCATGTAATCACTTTTGGCAAATATTTTATATGTAATTATAAGGAAAGTATTTTCTGCAGTCTTAGATATAGTGTTCTGTGTGTCAGTGCAGTTGTTGACCTGGTTATGCCTCATTCATTCTGAACTGCTTGTTCCATGAGGTGCTAAGAGTGCTCTGCTAAAATCAGCTTACTAGAACTCATTCAGACAGGCCTTTGGGTGCTGGCTTTGTTTACATCAGACTTCTGTTTCTTACCTAGTTTATTTGGGAAAAGTCCATTTGAATAGATCAGTACAGTAGTAAAACTGTATGAGAAAAATATCCTCAATTCAGTGGGTAGGATATTGGACTCCCATGTAGACAATTTTGTTGCTGTAAAAGCTAGCCAGTGGCACACGTTTTAACCTCAGCACTAGGAGGCAGAGGCAGGCAGAGCTGTGTGTGTTCAAGGCTGGCCTGGTCTTGTCTACAGAGTAAGTTCCAGGGTAGCCAATGCTACACAGAGAAACCCTGTCTCAAAATACAAAAAACTCAAAAAAATAAAAAGATGCATTGCCTGCCAAGTGCCTTTTTCTTGAGCGTGTTTCTAATTTCCTTTTCTCTTTAGCCCCTAGTTTTTCTTAAACTTACAGAATGTATAAAAATACTGAAAAGTGCTTGGTTGTCAATGTGGAAAATGCCAGGGAGTTACTGTCCAATTGTGTAGCAAGCATTTTATATTTTAACCATGATAATTCATTTCTATGAATGGGCACTTAAAAAATTTTCAGTTAAACTTTAAAAGAGAAATGATTAAAGATGATGACTTAATATGCAACATAATTTTCTCACTTAAAAATAACAAATAAACTCTTAACAGTTTGGCACAGAATATCTCTTTTAAGAACAAATTTCTGGTTATATGTGATATAATAAGTAAGTATTATATTTTACTGGTAAAATGAACTTCAAAAAATGACATGGGACCCAGTGCCCACATGGTGGGTGATAGTTTGTAACTACAATTCCTGAGAATCCAATGCCTCTTCTGGCCTCTGGGGGCATCAGGCCCACAGATGATAGATGTACAGACAGGCATACATGCTGGTAAGATGTGTGTGTGTGGGTGTGTATTTAGACGTATTTATTTGGTGGTGGTGGTAGTACTGCATATGTGTCACTGTGTGTACGTGTGCTATGATGTACATACAGAGGTCAGAGGTCAACTTCTAGTAGTCTCTTCTCTCCTTTCACTGCATGGGTCCACAGATCGAACACAGGTGGACAGGTTTACACTCAAGCACTTTTTCCTGCTGAGGCATTTCACTAGCCTTAATAGAACATTTTTATATATTGTCCAATGTCATAAATTGTCCAATGTCTTCATCCCTGTGTATGTGTCCTGCTTTGTAGTTTCCCATGATGAACTATGGTGTAAAACTTTGTTGGTTTGTGTTTTACTCAGTGTATCTTTTTCAATTACAACCTCCGTAGTCCTCATAAAATGAGGTGTGTTTTTAAATAGAGTTCCACCACCCTTTTGTAAATTATTATATTTATTACATTTAATGCAAATACCCGTATATTTGGATTAAATGTGTCACCTCCGTTTTCTTTCTGTTTGTATCCTCTTCTTTGCCTTCTTTTGAATTATTCTACTCACCTATTTACCTTCTTGCATCTCTTTAAGCTAGCTACCCTTACTTTGTATCGTTTTCACAGGGGGTTTACCCTAGAGATTGTGACCTGTACTCTTGACTTATTAAACTCTAAAGATTTCCCTGTTTTCTCATTAACACAATATTTGAAAGCACTTTAACTATTTGCTATCCTCCTGAAATACTAGTATCTTATGTATTCGAATATTTTAAATTCTACAAAGTATTACTGTTAACATTTTAGTTAATATATATGTAGAATTGTTTATTCTTTCCTATACTAATTTTTTGTGCCTATTCAAGTCATATCTGGTATCCTTTTTTTCCCCTTCTATTTGAAAATTTTCCTTTCAGTATATTCTGAAGGATACTGGTTTTTGTTCACTTAAAATTGTCTCTGTCTTGTCCTTCATTTTGCATATTTTTCTGAGGTACACAATCCTAGTTTGGCATTCTCCCTCCTACTTTGCAGCACTTTGCAACAAATCATCTAACTACATATCTTACGGCTGTTTTGGAAATGTTTTAAAAAAAATATTTTTCCTGTCCTTTAAGCTCTTTCTGTGAGGGTTATACTGCTGGCCTTTGTCCTGTGGCCTCAGGGTGTTTATTATTGGGACTCCAGCTGTGCCTTGATATCATGACAGTTTGGAAACTCCTTAGCTATCGTCTTTTAAAACAAGTACTCCTCCCTGTTTTTCCTCCCATTTTTCTGTTTGCATTTCTGTGTATTTCTGGATCCTTTTCCCACTTAATTTGTCATACCCCTTTCTAGGTTTCTCATTCTCATGTCATTTTTAAAAATTTCAGTCTAGATGTTTTCTTCGTGCCTGTGCTCTTGTTTGTTGATTTTATATTCATTTTTCAATTGTTATCAAACTATTTCATAAGTTTTTCTTTTCAACATTTTATTTATTTATTTATTTATTTATTTATTTATTTATTGAGACAGGGTTTCTCTGTGTTCTTTTGGCTATCCTGGACTCATTTTGTGGACCAGACTGGCCTCAAACTCACAGAGATCTGCCTTCTTCTGCCACCCTAAGTGCTGGGATTACAGGCATGCACCACTGTGCTTGGCTATATTTCTATTAAATATGGGTCTTTCTGCATCAATTAATATAAAGAAAGTGCTCCATTGATCTGCCCACAGGGCTAGTCTCATGGTGGCAATTCTTCTGCTGAGGTCCACTCTTCCTGAGTAACTAGTTTGTGTCTGGTTGACAGAAAGTTATCAGCGCAGTTGCTGATTGTTGCAGATCTGCCTGGACCCCAAATCTTTGATGGAATTTTCATAGAATGTTCTCTTTTGTGTATATTGTCATATTCAGGTAAACATTTTCTTACCTGTGCACATCTAAGTTGGGTATAGGTCAGATAAATGACATTTTCAATTCTGAATGGTACAAATTTATTTGCATCATAGCTTGATGCCTTTTTCCCCTTATGGACTCTAAACTTTGTGAGTTAGGAATCATATTATTTTTCGATCTCCCCATTTTTCCTCTCCTAGCCTCTTTCCCTCCATTTTGTCCCCTGTTCTTCCCCCTCACTCTTGATTTCTTCTTTCCTTTTCTGCTATACTTGGGATTGAACCTTGGGCTAGGCAAGCATTGTGCCTCAGAGCCCTAGCTCTCTATAGAGCATTTTATCATTATGCTTGATTTGATGTGTAGGAGTACATTTGCTGTGAGTGGTGTTAGGAAGCTATCATTGTGAATGTGGAAAGATCAGCAAGCAGGGGTGCACTGGTGCTAGGAAGTGAAGAGCCCATTGCTTTCAAGCAGATTCACATTTAATGAGCCTCTGAATTTGCACGATAAAGTTGACATTTTATAGGCTTGTATATGTAATAGTAAAGGTTCAGCCTCAATTTACACATTCATATTCACCCTCCATAGCTTATATTTCTTTTTCCAAGTTGAATTGATCTTGATTTCATCAAAAATGTGGTCCTCTTACTGAATCTTAATGAGGAGGTACTTATTCAGAGGAATAGTATTTCACTTAAACATATAGTAATATAAAGCTTATGCTATAGTGTCTTTGTGGATTGTTGAATAGTATTAAAAATGTGGTTGTAGGGTAAATTGTAACCACTCATTGGTTATCTTTTCATGAAGGTCATCAGGAGTCATAAAGAATGAAGTATGTTGTTGACAGGTTTTGGAGTCTGACTTTTAGAAGTCTTACCCACTGTTTGTCTCCTTACTGGGTGACCTTTGGCATGCTACTTTTTTTTTTTTCTATGTGTCGGTATTCCTAGTCACCATATTTACAAATGGAGATACTAAAGTCTAAGTAAAGAAGTTCTAGATAAGAATGAATGAAGATTTTTCCATACTTAGAAAAATGCCTGGTATATAGAAAAATCTCAGCAACATTGGCTGTTGTTATTACATACACTGGAAAACTTTGAACACTGTAACTGGTTAGAAATACAGCCACACAGAGATCCAGGAGAACTTTTAGAAGGTAAAGTGAGTCCTGCTCACTCTTGATGTAACTAGAAACTGCAGCCTAAAGATGCTCACCATGACAACATAAAAGCAGATTTGAAATTTGAATCACATTTAATGATTTACAAGTTGTACAAAATTGAAATCTTCTAATTTGTGTTTTCTTTTAGATTTTTAGGAAATTTTCAGCGGCAGCCTTGCACTAAAAGGTTAAATAACAGAAGCTGTGTACAATGCATTAGGATATTGAAGAAAATTAGCTTTTGAATTAATTATTTGGAATATAAGGAAGAAAAAGTGACTGAAAATGGGGCGGAAGAAAATACAAATCACACGCATAATGGATGAGAGGAACCGACAGGTAATGAAATTTTTATTTAATTGGTCACCATATTTTTAAAACATACTGTAGAGTGGTCAAAGCTTTCTTAAATGGTTAAAGTTTTAGAATAAATGAAAAATATTAGATACAAAATTGTCTCTTCCTATCACATACTTTAAAGAAACTTTCAAATGCTTTCTTATGTGTGCAGTAGAAAAGTAAAGTCACTGTAACCCTTCCATTTTTACTTGTCGTATAGTTTAATACAGTGCTTTAGCCTTTGATACACAACTCACCTTTGCTGGTCTTTTGTAATTGTTGTCAGAATATCATCTCTTAGACTAAGGACTGTGCAAGTTTGCAAGTTTTCTAGTCACTTAAATTTTGTGGCTAGCCAATAATAAGAACATAGTTTTGAGGTTTTATTATCTCACAGTTTTCTAAAGCATATATGTCTCATATGCCAGCTTTAATTGATAAGTTTGCAGTACCAGTGTCAGTGTGAATTCTTTGAAATTCAGGATAATTTCAGTATGCTTCCAATCAATGAAGACTCCAATTGTTGTATTTAAACTAATTAGCAATCTGTCCCCAAAACTAGCTGCCCATTTTCCCGTGTCATTAGCATTATCGTGCCTACCCATTTGTATACTTTCTATATGGAGTAGTTAGCATAAAACTCTATGACCCGTAGGTCCAAATCTTTGATGTCTGTCATTTTAAGAAAAGTTGGCTGGCCCTTTGGTTTAGAGAAAAAAAAAACAAAAACAAAAAAGACACAATTGTAGTAAGTTGCTCATTCCTCATGTTCAAAGCATATTCAGTTATTGTTGGGAAGTTTGTCAGAGGTTTGAAGAACAGCTTCTGCAAGCTCAGGATCAACCCAGAACTGAAAATGTTCTTTTGTAAGGTAGGTATTGACGTTTACCTGAATGCAGGTAAGTGGCAGGGGAAAAGGGGCTGTTAGCGGGAGTTGTCAGCTTAGTCCATGGCTTAAAGTAAGCCCTATTTCAGCTCACAAAGACTGCTTAGCAAAAGGCTGCACAGTATGTATAGTATATTAGGATGGCTGATGGACTATCTATAGAACTGAGACGAAAATAAACTATCCAGTGTTTTGTAGAATGAGTGCATCCTCCACCAGTTGCTTCTAGAGAAAGTGCTAATATATCAAATTCTGTTTCCTATTGGCTTATGTTATAAAATTAGAAATTGGTTTTGAATATGAGAAAAGCTTATCTCATTTTGAGAAAAAAGGTAATTTTAATATTCTACCCAATATTTTAGTATACGCATTAGATGTAAAAACTCTCATATTCTCATTTTCATTCTCTCTTTCCCTCTCTCCTTCTCATTCCCTCCCTCTCTCCCCTTCCCCCTCCCTCTTTCCCTCTCATTCTCTCCTACTCTCCCTCCTTCTCTCCCCTCCCCGATCCCCCACCTCTCATAGCCCTGGCTGTCCTGGAAATTGCTCCATAGACCAGCCTGGCCTTGAGCTCAGAGATCTGCCTGCCTCTGCCTGCCAAGTGCTGGGACTAAAGGCGTGCGCCACCACTGATAGGAAATATTACAGGATAATAAAAGAATGGAGCCTATAACTGAAGCTCAGTACCTGGAATTCGCTTATTCCTACTTTAGACTTGTTGCTATGTTGGTGTTTTTGCTAAGCTATCAAGGAGAGAAGATGTAATTGGAAAATTTGTTTTTTAGATTAGATTTGATATAGATACATTCTTCATAAACTAAAATGATATCTTAATTTTACTTTCCAGAAAGTGAATTCTGAGTTACTTTTTTTCTTTCTTACTAAAAGGGAAAATATTTTCTAATTTACCCAAGTCAAGTATGTTTTTAAGGGACTAAATTCAATTCTAGAAAATCATTAAAATATATAATCTGTCTAGGAGATTTAAATATATAGCATATAGAAATGGGATCAGATACTGGAGAATTTATGTAAGAGTCTATAATTTATAATGGGATAATTTAGGAAAATAGAATAGGAAAGCTAATAGCAAGTAGAATTTTGAATTGTAAGTATGAATTAACCACTTAAAAAACTGCACTTGTTTCCTGGTCTCCTGCCCCAGGCAAGTCATTGAAACTAATCCTTGGCACTACAGATGAAATATACGCCCATGTTCAGTGACATACGTAAATGTTTTCAGCAGTAGAGCCTTACTATCAGGTTGTGGAGAGCCTTGGCAATAGCCCAGGCTATTTGAAGAGGAGATCCAGGGGACCCCGTTGGCCAGCTACTCAGCAAGATGTAGCCCATTCCTGGAATTAGAGGTTTTAGTGGCATAAGGTATCTAGTTGTGATACTGTTTCTGCCGTTACATGGTGACTTCATTACAATAGTAGGTTTCATATGATTAAAAAAAAAAAAACTTGAGTATTAGTTGTCCTTCCCATATTTTCCCCTTTTCTCTGCTTCTCCCCCCAGCCCCCAGTCCTATTCTAGTGTCCCTTTTATCTCTTCTTAACACTATATTCTATTTCTCCTTTCTTGGGAGGTCTCCTCCTCCACCCTGGTCCCTTATCCAGGTCTGTGGTTATCTGGCATTGACAACACTTTTTAAAGTGTTTGTGCTTAATTTATATTCAGCTAGTAGTGTGACACAAGCTGCTTCGCATCTGCACTAGTCCTAGGGGTTACCTTTACCATTTGACCCATTCTAGTAGACTAGAAGTTTCAGTGATATCTGATGCAGTTGTTTGTCTTTTCATGTCATCAAAATGTCTCTCTCTCTCTCTCTCTCTCTCTCTCTCTCTCTCTCTCTCTCTCTCTCTCTCTGTGTGTGTGTGTGTGTGTGTGTGTGTGTGTGTGTGTGTGTGTTCATTAAGGTTATGTACCTGAGCATGGATGAGAGTTTGTTTACAGGACTATGGATACCTTACTAGTGGCCACATTACTGAAAAAAGATGTCTTTTACTCCCTCATCAACTGTTCACTGTGCTAACTGCTTATAAGTTGTCAGGGAACAGGGAGCTCCTCTCTCTTCAATGACAAGGTGTTGAGGAGCTTATTCTTGTATAGATTTTGTGTAGGTAATCATAGCCACTGTGAGCTCAAGAGTCCAAGAACCATGTCATGTCTAGAAGGATTCTCTAGAGACACAGAACTGATAGAAACACACACACACACACACACACACACACACACACGAAAAATCTATCACATGTATACCCAGTAGCTTGGGTTTTGGTTAATTTGAGGTGTAGTTAAATTGACAACCATGAATAGCCATTATATCCTCACACGCATTTTTTTTTTTTTTTTAAAGATTGAGGTGCCCATCTGGTCTCAGATTTGTGAATTCAAGTGACTCTCCCACCTTAGTCTCCTCAGTACCTAAGCATGAGGTACCACTCTCTGCTAGGCTTACTTCTTTGTTCTTTGCCTTACTGGTAATGCCCTTTATGTTGTATTTAAGAACTTTCATTTGCCAAAGGAAGTGAACAGACTTCTTGTAAAATATAAGGGCAGTTTGGCTGTAACATGTCACTCCATTTAATCATGAGGGATGATGCAGCTGAATTGACTGTCTAGACAAGTGTGTTCTCTCATCTCCCCTCTGGTTCGTGCCTGGTGAAGCCGATCATGTTAAGAGTGGAGGAGGACTGTTCTTTGGTCAAACACTTAGGAGTAACTGCACTCCCTGTTCAGACTTCCAAACAAGGACTGAGATAGTTACTCTGTGCTTTCTTCTAGAAATGTTTTGGTTTTATTTTATTTTTCATGTATTGGACTTATTATCCATTTTGAATTTATGTTTGAGTTGAAATGTAAGGGTCAGAGTATTATTTTCCCAACTGGATATTCAGTGACCCAGTATAATTCCTGCCTGAGTTTGAGTCAAATAACAGTGCATTTGTGGGTCTATTTCTGGATCCTGTATTTTGTTCTATTTGATTATTTGTATATCCTTGCTCAATTCTACACTATTACAATTACTATAATTTGCAATCTGGTAACATAGTTGGCTACCATTGTATTTCTGCAGAATAGCCTGGCTGTTCTTACTTTTTCGTTTCCAAATTAAACTGTCAAATCAGTGTTTACACAAAGGCAACCAATCAAGAATTGTCCTGGATTCAGGTGTTTCCCCCTGAATTTGTGCATCCATTTAGGAACACAGAAAACTTTATAATAATAGGTCTTACCACTGTTGAACAGTGGTAATTTAAAAATTTTCATTTTTAAATTAATTCTCCCCATAGGGTTTGATGCTTTTGAGTATGTGAATTTTAGACAATTTTTACTTGTTTACTTCTAGAAAATTAATTTTTAAAAACAAAACATTAGTAATAGCAGAGAAGGAAAAGTTAAGAAAAATGTGGATGAAGCAACTAACAGGTGACAGACAGGTTTGGGGATAGAATGATGAGGCAGTTCCTTTTTTTTTTTTTTAATGTTTTTCCTTTTTTAATTTAGTGTAAAGTAGTATCTGGAGGAGAACAAAGTTGTAGGATGATAAATAATTAGATGTAAGATGATAATTAATATAACAAACGTGAAGTTAGGAGTCTTAGGTATTATTGCATGTGAGATTTGAGATTTATGTGTCAGTTCAGAGACATTAAATGTGTACGTGTATACTTGTGATAATTGGGTGTGTGTTTAAAAAGTTGGTTCTTGCTTGCACTGTGTCAGGCAAGTCTATTAACGAGAAGAGGAAGTGATTCATGTATATTTGAAAGGATGAGACTATAAAAGACCACCAGACCTAGAGATTAGAGATTAAAGATGAAAAGAGATACAATTATGCATTTCTAGTCCAAACCCCAAATATCGTCAAATTCTGAAACTTTTTGGGTTCTGACACAGTGCCACAATGGGAATCTCACACCTTAACTCATGTAAGGGGTTGTAGTCAAAATGTAGAACACTAAAAATAATGTGGGAAATTACCTTCAGATTATGTGCATGAAATAAATATAAAAGATAAGTTCATTGTATGTCTGTGCCAAGGTTCTTTTTCGGGATAACTCACCATGAGTGTGCAGACACTCAAGAAATACATAAAAACCTCAAATCTGAAACATGTTTTGGTCTTGAGCATTTTAAATGAGTATTACTTAACCTACATTAACAAACTGGTGAGGTGAATGGATCTGAGGACTTGATAAGGTAAAAGAATGTCCAGGGAGCTAACAAAAATAAAGGAGCCTGAAAAGAAACCATCAGAGTAAACCTCGTGAAATTGAGACTGTTAGGTGATAGGATTAGTGGTGGGAGCACTGACAATGTGACACTGGGTGATGAGCATGCAAGGGGGTTGAAGTCTAGGATGGAAGCAGGACTGGGTGGCAAAGCAGTTAGGCCCTGCTTCTTGAGGAAGAGTGACAGGATTATGTGTCACTTCATGCTTGCTGCCAGGAGAATTAATGAATAGTGTGATTTCATGGTAGAAGCTTTACAATAGCTGAGTTTTGAAGAGAAAGAAGGGAAATTATTATGGAAGGGGGTGGGGGGAGAACTTCTCTTCCAGGAACTTTTAGAACAGGATATATTGTTTCATAACTGAGAAAATGTTTTGGTCTCAGAACTGCCTCAGTTGACAGGTTTTGATTAGAGAAATAATAAAAGAAAATTGATGGAGTCAGATAATGTTGCCGATTTTATACTGAGTCTTACTGGAGACAGTAAGAAGGCAGGAGAGAAAAAGCATAAGTTAGTCTGGGGGTTTTACTTAGTCATTTAGGAGCAGAAACCTAGGCAAGATTGGTTTTTGGTGGTCCCAATGTAAGCTGAATGATAAGAACCATTAGTCAGCTGTTTCCTTGCCTTCTGTACAGGTGCAGTTAGGGGTAAGAGAATGAACCTCTCTTTCAGATCCCATGGGCATTCGCAATAAATGTAAGTGGCAGAGTGGAGAAGAGAGGTTTGTGTGGAGCATGAAGTTAGGAACCTTTTACCTTCGAATCTGGCTCAGTATAAAGAAGACTTCATCATTAAGGAGACTTTATTTCAAGTACAACTAAGCTTTTAATTAAAGGAAAATTTCTGTTTCTCTTTATCTAGGTCACTTTTACAAAGAGAAAATTTGGATTGATGAAGAAAGCCTATGAACTCAGTGTGCTCTGTGACTGTGAAATAGCACTCATCATTTTCAACAGCTCTAACAAGCTGTTTCAGTACGCCAGCACTGACATGGACAAAGTTCTTCTCAAGTACACAGAGTATAATGAGCCTCATGAGAGCAGAACGAACTCGGACATTGTTGAGGTAACACATACATACATTTAGTAATGTGTCACGTGCAAGTAATACTTAACTTTAAAAAACATTAACTGTCATATTCCTTTGTACTCCTAAAACATAGAACTTCTTCTTAGAAGTACCTACAATTGCTGTTTGATGTCTCAGTTGGGCTGTAAAACTTCCTATTTATTCAAACAAAATGAATTATGCTCTTTACCATACAAATCTAACATTGAAGTAGTATGATTTTTTAAATCCATGATTATTTTGCTTAAAAATCAATAGCTGTAATTTAACACATCTTAATATTTCCCTATTATATATATCAGTGACGGCTCACATTAAAATTATTAAGGGGAAGTAAAATTTTAACGGTGCCTTGTGTGTAGAGGCAGGGAGTCCTTTTCCTGCCTTGTTTGACCACACTCCATTTAGTATCTCTCATAGTTTTGTCAGCCTAATTAAGTTTACAACAAAAATACAGATTTTTCTGTTTAATTTTATTTGTTTTTAAGGCAGAGATTTGCTGTATAACTTAGGCTGGCCTTGACCGTGCCACCATCCTTTGTCCTTCTTGAATATTTTGATTACAGGTGTAATCACCCAGTTTCTTTGGACTTCTTCTGATGACATTTTAAGTCAACTTCCCAATTACTTTTAGTTATTTTTATGATAATTCTTTATATTTAAGGTTTTGCTTTATTTTAACATTCAAAGTTATTTATTTTGAAGAGAATGTTTTAATTGCCTTAAAGATAACTTTGATTGAGTTATATTAGAAGGAAATCACTTAAATTAGGCATTTCCCTGGGGAAAGTGCTGATGCCATGTGAAGATGACTCAGCACAGCACCGAATGTAAGAGAATAGGTGCATCGTGAGTTTTCATTTCTGACAGTTGAAATGCAGGTGCAGAAACTTAGTTACCGTGTTGTGTAGGAATCAAACTGATTTGCCTTCCCACATAATAATATAGTTATGAAAATGTATTTATTTTTTTCCCCAGAGTCTTTCTGTATTTTAAGTTCTTTTCTGGGCAGTGATTTAGTTTTTGCTGGAATTTTTTCTTATATTAATAAGTAACTACTTTATGGTTATTAATGAATTGTTTCAAATGAGAAGTAAAAATATGGCATAATTACAAGCATGACCAATTTCTCAGGTTTATTTAAGGAGTCACTGCTTTAGACCTCCTATGAAATTTGAAGGTTTTTTGTTGTTGTTGTTGTTAATCATTTTGATATGACCATATCTTTAGGAACACTCTTTAATGCAGTTGTGTTTATATCACTTGACAATTACTGTTATTTAGCGCATACGTTCTATCTTAGAACTTATTTGCAATACAAATTACATTGTACAGTTTTCCTATTAGACTGCATAAGCACATTTTGTATTAGAATTTGGTAAAGTGGATCATCTTAGTAAGTTTTGCTAGAAACTATATGTAAATTTACTTGAAATGGAGAATGTCCCTAATATGTTTCAAATGGCTTTTCATTTTAAAAATCTAAGTCATATTAAGCTCCACAACCTTTCACTGAACAAAGGAGTTAAATTGTGAGCAAATAGGTTTACTGGCTAGTTTCTAGTTTCATTGAAGAAAGCAACCACCCTTTTAACCCTAACTACTCTACTCTTTCATTGCAGCAGTATTGTTCTTGGCCTCTGGAAATTGAGGGTTCTTCGCACAACCTAAAGCTAACTTCTTTAGAGAATGTGAAGAATATAATCTGGTTTAATCCTCTCAGAATTTTCAGACTACCTCAGTCTTCATCTCTGTTGTGGGCAGCAGTCAAAGTGTAAGAGAGTAAATCCCAAACATCTTTAGCAGTCTCCTACGTTACAGTCTGCTTCAGTATGTTCAATACGAGTGAAAACTTTGGCAGTTCACTTACCCATTGAGATTTTAAGTGTTTTTAATTTATGTGCATATATATATATTATTACATGAGTTAATATGTACCACATGTGTGCAACCCTAGAACTGGACTTAGAGATGGTTGTAAGCTACCATGTAGCTGCTAGGTACAAGCCCAGATCCTCTGCAAGAGCAATAAGCACTCTTAACCTCTAGTCGGTCTCCAGTCCTGCCTATTTGATTTTGATGTTTTCTTTTTATTGTTCCTTTTTGTATGTATGTAAGCCAACATGAATCTTACTGATAGTTCTCTGAAAGTTATAATTTTATAATTTATAGAAATGACTATATTATAAACATTGATTTATTTTGGTAGGATAAATTTTAAGGCTTTTTTTATTTGTGGGCTTTATTCTTTGTCTTCTTTTAGATAAGGTCTTAAGGGTTCTAGTCTGGCCCCCAACTAGATGGAGAGTGACTGATTCTTCTGCCTTCATCTCCTGAGTGCAGAGATTATTGGTGTGTATCTCCACACCCAGTTTTTCTGCTGCTAGGGATCATGCTCAGGGTCTCATGCATGCTAGGTAAACACTTGGCCAACTGAGCTACAACCCTCGCCTCATTTCACTGTATATTAAAGTCTTAGGAAGGTAATCTCAATTGCCTTTATAAGTGAAAGGAGGCCTGCCTTACCAGTTTGGATTTTACACCCAAGTAGGTGTCCTTTCACTTAAAAAGATGATGCAGTGAGTACTCACTAGTAGTGTATACAAATAAGCTGTCTTCATATTGATGCATGTATAAGGATTATTGTGGGCCAAACTTAGGTTTACAGGTAACAGTAACGGCAAAGAGCTCAAAAGAATTTTGTAAGTACCTCACCTGAGGAAAATTTAAAAATACTTTTGTAAAGTTTTTTGTTCTTATTGGTCATTGATTTACTTTTTTAGTTTCATTTCGAGTACTTGTAGTTGTAGGCAAGCACTTTGATATCCATCATTCATATGCCCAAAACAATCACAGGTCTTCTGTGCCACAGGCATTGCAGGAAGTTGTTACTTAGAAATGTATAATTTGTACCACAGTTACATCTTGTAACTAAAGATTTTATATAAATACACTGCTAACAAGTATATAAAGATATGTTGGATTCTTTGGCTACCTCATGTGGGTGAATAAACCAACAGCTATAAACATTTGTCAGTAATCTGCTTTGGATGAACCTGTTGCATCCTTAGCGTATAAGTCCCTTTGAAATTACTATGAGAAGGATGGGCACACTGTGCTGTTAGCCATATCTGCATATTACAATGTAAGATTATGTATTATTAGTGGAGTAAGAACAGATATGCTTTTTAAGAGTACTCTAAAATTAACATCGTACAGGATGACCATCAACTAATAAAAAATCTGAAATGCTATTAAATCTGAAGTATCTGGCAACAATTGTCTTGGATCAGGATGGTTGGTATCTGAGTATTTTAGTTACAAATATTAGAAACTCAGAATATTGATTGTTCTTCCTCATTTTATATATCTGTTTTATATCTAACTAGTCTTTATATTTTAATTTAAAATTAAAATTTTTATTAGCTAATAAACTAAAAAATTTTACTTTTTTTAATTGATAGGTTTACATATTTTAAGTTTATTTAGGAGTTTTAAAATGTCACAGTGGCATATATATTGCATATTAATATGTTTTATTTATTTATTTATTTATTTATTTATTTATTTATTTCCAAGAAAGTTGAATGCAGATTCCCCTTAATTTACAATGTGCTTATGTCCTAGTAGTCCAGAAATTGAAAATTGTAAATTGCAGTCCACCTAACTGACCAGATGTCATAGCTTAGCAACAGAGAATACTGCAGAGGCTGGGTTGTTTGTCAGGTGATATAGACTGCGTGAGAGCTGTAGTTCTGCCTCTGCCAGGATCCTACCAGAATACTGTACTGCATATTATGAGCCACAGAAAAGGTCACAATTCAAAGTATATTTTCTACCAAATTCAGACTGAATACATTCTACTGGATGTATTACTGCACAATTAAAAATTGTAAGTCAAACCAACAGGGGAATATCCATAAACAACAATGCATATTTATACATTTGTTTAATTAGGGGATTGTTACTAGAGTTCTCTTTGTAAGAGATTCCGTGACTCAGTTTCTTTGAAATGACAAGCCAGTGCTACATTTAAAAACCACATCTTACTTAAAATGTTTATGTACAGCTTTTAAAAAGTACATTCTTTTGCAAAAATGAGTTTTAATGCTTTATGCCTTCTATTTTATTTCTTAATGTATGTTAGACATTTAAAATCCATTGGATAGATGAATTTTTAAAAAATAAGCAGTTAGGTTTTAGAATGTCAATAGTGAGACCTCATTCTTACACTCTTGTCATTCATTTATAACAGGAAAAATGTGAGTATAAAATATATATACGTAAGGGCTCATGTTTTCCAAATTATAATAAAGGATTATGTAAGTGAGATTTAAATATGATGGACTAATGCTAGTACTATTTTCTTATCCAGACAAAAGAGGATGTAGCCTTGAGCTACACATTTTAGAAAGCGCCACATAAATTTTCTTTTGAAAAAAGTAGGTGGGTATCTTTGATATTGGGATGTGGTACTCAGTTGTGGCATAGTGTATTACTTATTGTTACGTAAGAAAGCATCACCTATGGCTCAAATCAATACGTGCTAGAAAATCACAGTTAATGACAGAAATCTGGGAGCAGCATAGCATGATCCTCTGTTAAGGTACTGTCACAGGTCTTCAGTGAAAATATTGCCATTAATTTCATGAAGTTCATCTGGAGATATCTCTGCCCTTTAAATACTTAAGTATCTTTTGGCAATATTTGGTCCCTGACATTCTCAGCTTGTATTGACACTACCCAGAGGTCACTCTTTGTTCTTGTCACGTGAGCCTATCCTTCACAGGACAGCTTGCTTCAACAAAGCCAACAAATAGGGAGTGCCAGGAAAAACACATCTTGTCTTAGGAGTCACATCCTGTGATTATTTTATTTTATTTTATTTTATTTTATTTCTTGTCATGTTCTGTTTGATAGAAACAAAGTGTCTAGGGCTGGAGAGATGGTTGAGAAGCTAAGAGCACTGACTTCTTTCCCAAAGCTCCTGAGTTCAATTCCCACCTACCACATGGTGGGTCATAACCATCTATAATGAGATCTGGTGCCTTCTGGTGGGCAGGCACACATGTAGGCAAAACATTGTATGCATAATAAACAAATAAATCTTGAAAGAAAGCAAGAAAAGAAAGACAGTGTCTAGGTCCAGTGTGTATTCAAGGTAACGAGATCACACAAAGGCCTGCCTATCAGGAGGTATAGATGATTGAGAACTTTGTAGATAGCTATAACATAAATAAAGGCTTGTGAGGGTGCAGTTACACTCTTAGGTGTTACTTTTATATTTCTCTGATAAAACCCTATAATGTGCAGCATAATTAAACTTTTATTTGTTGCTGTAACCAACACTGCTCAGGAGCTAGAAAAATATGTCTCCATACTTGCATGAAAAATGATGTGAAGTAAATTATTGTGTTGTTAGGGACTAGAAAGGGGACCTTTAGAGCATAAGGAGATTTTGAGCAGTAACAGGTACTAAAGATGAGGAAAAGTCAGAGTTATCTTGTTAAGTCTATTGTTACAGTTACCTTGCAAGTCATTTTTGCTATTATGTATCATTCCTAAGTGGGACCACAGTTACATATGGCAGCTAAGGAACATTTTTCTGTGCTGAATAATTTATACTATTCTTAAATCTGGACACATGTGTATGTGAACATAACAAGATGACACACACATTATACTGGCAACTAGATATGTATTGAATGTTTGAGTTATGCTGATAGCTTCATCTTTATAAAAATAATAAAATGCCAGCTGTCTTATGAACTTTCATTCTCATCCTTAAAACAAAATTTTATGTTTTCATAGGTCATTTAAACATTAGGAAATAACCTGAAAATTATTTTAAAATTTAACTGTATTAACTAAGAATATAGTTGCATTTACCCTTTTAATTCCTTAACTCACTGCTGTTGATAGATACCTATTATGTGAAAGTCTTGATTATAACACAGAGATTTTACCGAAGTAAAGACAGGAAATTTTGACCTGTGTGTTTATAAGTAATATCTTTATTGCTAATCCAGCCATTTCTGGTGTGCCAATAGGATATCTAGATACATGCAATAATGAATAAATATAGGCAATTTTAAAAATAGTTTTTCTATTGCGTGGTTTTAGAGGAGCAGTATCTTTACTCTTCCCTTAACACTTAATATACAAAACACTTTCTGTAATCAGATATATATGGTATTTTCCCATATACCAAACAGTTCTTCAGTAGACACCAATGGTTGTCCTCTTTTTTTCAATTCCTACATTGTCTACTGGAGTTAGTGTCAGATCTCACTGAAGGAAGGTTCAGGTACATAGTAGTTTATGATCTGTACTTGGATTGTTTTTTATCCCTCCCCTCCCCCCATACTTGTATAGATACTCCTTTGTAATATTGTTTAAATACTGGTGTGGCGACACTAGAGAGCATTCAGTGCCAGCATATGTGGTCACTGAGATCATTGTACTCATTTAGGATCAAACTAACTAGAGGGACATGGCCATTTCTCTTTCTTGTTTATGTCTTACACCATTCCTAAATAGAGGGTGCTGGGTGTTGTGTTCCCTGCCTCCCACAGGAGTACCGTAGTCGTTTTTGTTTTTGTTTTAAATGGAAAGAAACCTTGTATGGCATTTACTCATCACACCCGATGTACAGATCTTTTTTTAAGAAGTAGAAACTGGGATCAGGTGGG